>NC_092876.1:319098720-320459172 GCF_028372415.1 Notamacropus eugenii
AGCTGGCACATAGTAAGTAGGTGCTTAATAAATGGTGTTGATTGATTGATCTCTCCAATTAGGTTAGAAGCTCTCTGAATGCACAGATAATTTCTTTTTCTTTATATCACCCTGAGAATATAGCAGGGTTAGGTACACTGTAGGGAAGAATAAGCATTTATACAGCATCTACTGCATGCTAAGTGTATTACAAATGTTATCTCATTTTGTCCTCACAAAAACTCTTCAAGTCAGATGCTATTATTATCCCCATTTTACAGTTGAAGAAACAATGGTAAACAGAAGTGACGTGACTGTCTGGGGTCACACAACCAGTAGGTATCTGAGGCTGGATTTGAACTCAGGTCTTCCTGAGTATTCTATCCACCATACCACCTAGCTGCCTCATAGTAGTAATTCAGTAGAGGCTCATCCATTAATTGAGATTGATTTTTTTCATCTGAAAGGGGTTAGGGGAGAGAAAAATAAAAGAAAGAATATAAAGGTAGAGAAGATGATAGGAGAGAGCCTGGAAGTTCTTAGGATAAAACTCTACTTTTCATGCAACCCTTCCAAAGGTCTTTGAAAGGAGGCCACCCACATTTAGTTAGAACTGGACTCTCCAGACTGCATTCTTCACCATATTTTGGGCTTCACTGATTGAGAGAAGATTCCAAATGTCAAAGCCCAGAGGGCAGCACAAGGTATGCAATATGGGGCTGTGTTTCAGAGTATAGGAGATTTTGAAGAAGTAGGAAAAGATGCTCCACCATGCTTCATCCTTGCCAGGACTAACAGAGTGACAGAAACAGCAGATGCCCTATGGTGGTGAGATATAGCATTGGCTTTCTCTACCAGGACCCTGAGCTGGAGTCTATAGCTTGCCAATGCAGGGTGTCTCTGTTAGAAGCTGCAATTTCAGGTGTTTCCTCTCCCCCAAGGTTCCTGTCCACAAGAGCCAGGTTGCTTCATAATCCCAAGGCTAAAGACTCCCAGAATTCTCTAAGAACAGCAGCCAGATTTTCTACCACCTTCCGTATGACTGAACTATTTCCTCTCTTTCTGCACTGGGGAGTCAGAGAGCTCTTTGGAAGCTACGCAAGTTACCTGACTGCCCACCAAAGAGGCAACCGTATGAGACTGAGTAGGAAGTGCCTTCGTAAGGAACTGCTGCCAAGCTGATCAACAATATTTGTTAGTGAGTAAACTGCCTGGGTCCCTCTTCTGTGGAACAAAGAGTCAATCTGAGGAGAATGTGTCCTGCACTTGTGATAGGAAAGTAGGGAGGTGGTTTGCTCTGAGAATCTGTGGGAGAGTATTGCCACATTCTTATCTATTTTACTAAACTGTTTAACTAAATGTCTGGTTTGGAACTAGTAGTTCTCTGGTCAAATCTGATAAACAAAAGGCTTGTGAGCTGAGATTTTTGAGTAAATGCTGACCTAAAATGTTTCATGATGATGGGTTGGCTTTGAGGAGGTCTATGATCAAGAGAAAGCCCCCAAAAGATATCACAACCATGCCATAGTAAATGCAGAAGATTAAATTTAATAGGAAAATTTTCAAGTTCTACCCTTGGATTAAAAAATTTCAATGCCTTTGTACACAGTAACAATACAGTCATCCAAAACAATTCCAAAAGACTCATGATGAAAAATGCTACCCACCTCCAGAGAGAGAACTGATGAACTCTCGGTGCAGATGGAAGCATTTTTTAAAAACTTTATTTGTCTCGCTTTTTTCCCCCACAACATGGCTAATGTGGAAATGTTTTATATGAGTTCTTATGTTTAGCAGATAATGTATTTCTTGACTTCTCAATGGAGAGGGGAAAGTATGGAAGGAGAGAAAGAATTTGAAACTGAAAATAAGAAAAAAAAATAAAACAAAAACAAGTACAACCTGGGAGAGAGATTTTCAGTCGTTGCTTAGTTTTACTGGATGAAAGAACATCCTTCAGCTGGGGAGCAGTTAACCTAGATGATGTAAATGGTGGGAGTAGCCCTAAGCTACTTTGTCTGTCCTCTTCTAGAGGAAAACCTTGGATAAACTGTGCACCCCAGAGTTTTAGGGACTTTCTTGCCCCACCTGGGAATCTGGAGAAAGCCAAGCTTAATCCAAAGGAATGAAATTGTCGTGCTACAGTTTCTCCACCACTGTGGAACCCCCAGCTCTCATGCCTTAAGAGGCATATGGTTTTTGTTGTCGTTCATTTCTTTCAGCGATGTCCTACCCTTTGCCAACCCATTTTGGGTTTTCTTTGCAAAGGCAGTGGAATGATTTACGATTTCCTTCTCCAGCTCATTTGACTGATGAGTAAACTGAGATAAGCAGGGTTTGTCTTGCCCAGAGTCACAAGGCTCAATTTGAACTCAGGTCTTCCTAATTCCATGCCCTGTTCGCTCTAACTACTGTGCCACTTAGCAGTACGTATGGTACATTATTGCAGATCTCAGGTTTTGTGATCTGCAGTGTGTATTCCAAATTCAGGCTTCCTTACCTCCCCGCACTATGTCTCTCCCATGCTCTCTCTAGACCTCTCCTCCGTACTTCATTACCAATTGAAACTACTTCGCCTTAATTCTACCTCCCTACTTTCCCACCCCAAACTAATTACTCAGTTCCTCCTATTTAAAATCCTGATAGAATTCCACCTTCAGCAATAATAGCGATTGCTAACAGATGTTAAGTACTTTATAAGACTTTCAAATTCTTTGTCTCATTTGATCCTTTTAACATCTAAGTGAGAGAGATTGGGTAATTTTACCCCCATTCCACAATTTTAGAGCTGAAAGGGGCATCAAAGGCAATTCAGCCTAATCACCTCATCTTAAGGGTAAGGAAATGAGCCTGGAGCAGTGTCCTGACTCCCAGTCTAGATTTCTTTGCTGTTAAGGAAGCTAAAATGGAGACGAGGATGAGGAGCTTCTCCAATATTTCCTTACAATGGAGCCTCATTTTTTCTTTTTTTTTTTCTTTTTTTTTTATTTTGTAATGTTTAACAATCACTGCCATACAATTGTGATTTTATCCCCCCCACCTACCCCCCACTTCCCCCCTCCCTCCCCACGACTGCATACAATTCTGTATAGATTCTACATATACTTTCCTATTGAGTATATTTTCACTATAGTCATGCTATGTAATCAGACTAGGATACATGAAAGAAATCGTATAACAAATCAGAACATGATACACAAACACATACACATACACAAACATGATCTGCTACAATATGTGAGTGACTTCCATATTTCTCTCTCTGAGTGTGGCAGGCATTTTGCCTTGAGATCCTTCATTGGGATTTTTTTTTTTTTTTGGTAAGAAGTTCTTGTGTTATTACACAAATCTAAGTCTACCAGAAAAAACTCTCAAACACTGTGGTTGTTGCTGTGCATAAAGTTCTCCTGGTTCTGCTCCTTTTACTCAGCATCAGGTCATATAAGTCCTTCCAGGCCTCTCTGAAGTCTTCTTGTTCATCATTTCTTATGGCACAATAGTACTCCATTACATTCATATACCATAATTTATTCAGCCATTCCCCAATTGATGGACATCCCCTTGACTTCCAGTTTTTGGCAACTGCATAGAGTGCTGCTATAAATATTTTTGTACATGTGGGACCCTTTCCCATTTTTATGATCTCTTGGGGATATAGCTCATTTTTTCAAGTCACAGTAAAGGGATGAACTTAAAAGCAGGGCCAGGCCTAAGCAAAATGGTAAAGTAAAACAGAGGATGTGTCACCCCAGTCCCTTTTCCTTCTGGTGACCAGCCAGTTCTGTCGCTCAAAAGACATCCTCTCCTGTCCCATCCCCACAAGCTTTTAAATAATCTCAGTTGCCAGGTTAGTTTAAGGAGTTTGCAAGAGTTGTTTTGGATTTTTTGGGGGGAGGATCTTCTAGAAGACTTGAAAAACTTTTCAAAGCAAAAGAATTTATATACATATACATATATGTATACATGTATATTTAGAAAGGAATAAAAAGCTTCTAAATTTATAAAGAAATAAGAGGGTGAGGGAATAGGAGAAGGTGGAGTATAGAAGATTGTCTAGATTAATGAGAATGAGATAATGAGGAAACAACATATATGCATGTATGTATATATGTACACACACACATATGGAAGGCTATAAAAGACTTCTAAATTCACATAGAAATAATGGAAGGTGAGGGGAAAGAGTGAGGGCAGGGAAGAGGATAAGGGAGAGATCCTGATGGGGGGGTGGTCTGGAGTCAGGGAGGTTAAGTGACAGGAGGGCAAGGTAGGGGTTAGAAATAAGTAGAGGAGTCAAGAGGGATAGGACATAAGAGATACACACAAACATATAATAAAGATCAGGAGTAGAATTTATCAGAGAATAAAAGTAGGGGTAGTAATCATGATCTCAAAGGTAAAGCTAAAAAAGATTGAATCAAAAGAGAAAAATAGGGAAACTATACTACACGTCAGCCATATTAATCTATGTTGTTTTAGACTATTTAAAATTCTAGACAGTATAAGGTTGAAATATTGCCATGGTGTAGGAAATGATAACTTGGTGGATTTAGAAAAATATGAAAAGACTTGGACTTATGAAGAAAGATGTTATCTACCCTCAGAGGGCAAACAAATATAATACAGTCTTATATAGATGCATATGAATGTATATATGTATATACATGTGTGATTACAGATATCCATGTATATGTGTGTATGTATGTCTATATATGTTTGTGTGTATGTGTCTATATGAATGTGTACATTTTTTCGTGTGTGTTTCTTTTTGCTTTTCTTATTTTGCATTTAAGTTTAAAATAAAAAAGATTACAAATAAAATAAAGAATTACTCCCTAGTGATGAAATTTCAAGCAGCATGTTGGGCTAGTCTTGGGAAATCCTCAAATCAATCAACATTTATTAAGTGCCTACTATGTGTCAGGCACTGTGCTAAAAATTGGGAAAAGCATTGGAAATCACATCACAAAG
Source organism: Notamacropus eugenii (assembly GCF_028372415.1). Classification (NCBI taxonomy): domain Eukaryota; kingdom Metazoa; phylum Chordata; class Mammalia; order Diprotodontia; family Macropodidae; genus Notamacropus; species Notamacropus eugenii. The sequence goes on from NC_092876.1 coordinate 319,103,671, forward strand.
GCCTGAATATAAGGTGGACCTTGCTGTAAAAGCTCCTTCCAGGCCTAAAACTGATTTCCTTAGGATTCTTTTGCATTTATTAAGCATTTCCTAGTGTAATAAAGGTTGTGCACAACACATAGAAAGCAATTGGAGCCTAAGAAATGTAACTTTAAGACAGGAATGGGCATTAGTATTTCTTGTTTAAACAGAAAAAACATTTCTATTTTGCTCTTCTGTTCCCCCTCTAGTTTCTTTTTCATCTTTAATGTGGAAAAAAAAAAAAGAAGAAGGTCTGGGGAGAAAGTAAAGCAAAGAGAAAGAGGAAACTAAGGAGAACAGAAAAAAGAAAGGGGAAAGTGCTCTCCTCACCGTGGCGAAATGTGTAAAGGGAGGGAGGGGGGGAGGGAAGGAAAGTATGGAAGCCTGAAAAATTGAGGCACAGAGAATCAGAAAAGTAACCAAAATAGACTCGGAGAAGCAAGTGATAATTTTTTTTTTAATCTAATCACTCTCAGGCTCTTGGCATTGTGTCCAGTGGCTGTTCACCCTGATAGTGCCTCCCCATAGAATTCCATCTCCGTATTTGCTGTCATTGGGAAATGACTGGGCCTGGAGAGTGGGGGAGATAGGCACAGGGCAGGGAGGAGGAGAGGTGATATCTATTTCCTCTTCATTCAGCTGATTCATCCCAGGGCTCGGGTGACAGTTGCCCTTTTCTTTATGAGGCTTTTGGAGAAATTAACTGGGAAGAGCTGTTGCCTTATATGCCAACTGACACCAGAAATGTCATCAACTGTCAGGCCTCACTAAGAAGCTCCTTCTAGCTGTTTTCCAAAGCAGGTAGCTCCAGATAACCCTGATTTTTCTGAACTGATTATAAAGGCAGTTCACTTATTGAAGATGGTGTTCATAGAAGCAGGGGAGATGGCGATATTTGTTTCACCTTAGATTGGTTAGGCCAGAATTATTTACCCTTAAATATCAAAGAACTACCCCACCCCCACCCCCACTCCCAGGACTCCCCAACTATGAGGCTAAAATTGACAACAACTACAAAAAAACACCTACTTTCATTGTTTCGAGGGTGAAAGGAGAATCTGTTAACGGAATTAGAGATGTTAAGCTGGTGTAACAGCAGGGACCCTGACATACATATGAGGTTCTTGGATCTGCTTTTCTAAAACTTTTGAGGGGTCGACAATCATTTTAATCAAGCACATATATCATTCAATTAGTTCAGGGGAAAAAAGTCAGCACCCTGAACTTCAGAGAAAACTCAGACAGAGAAATACAGACCAACAGACAGGGCTTCCGACTATCTGACCATAAGCAGTACATAGTTACCAGAGAGAAGTACCAAGATTTGGGTTTTCAAAATGGAGGGGCTCCTTAGCAGCTACCCTGAGGCTCTTTGACCAAACAAACGCTTCAAATGAGTAAACCTGAAAACAAAAACCTTACCTCAGGTAATATATCTACACTTTTCAGAGCCAGAGGTCATCACATCCCTTGAGAACCACTGTCTTATTAGAAATTAACAAAAGGTGTGGGCCTTCTTACAAAACAGATCTCCCTTAATCAAACTTTCCTTAATGGGCAGGCCCATTAATGGGTGGGGAAGATCTTTAACTCTTATTAACTAATTAACACTACATCTGGGAGAAGAGATTTAGTGGGGAACTAGGACTCCACAATAATCCTCAAGCATTTGAAGTAGTTTCATTTGGAAGACAGATTAGAACTAGTCTGGTTTACTCCAGAATACATAATCAGTAGTAATGAATAGAAGTTATAAAGAGGTCAATTTAGTTCCAGCATTGCTGTTGTTGCTCAGTCTTGACCATCTCCTCATGACCTCACTTGGCAGAGATATTGGAGTAGTTTGCCATTTCCTCCTCCAGTTCATTTTCCAGGTGAGGAAACTGAGGCAAACAGGGTTAAGTGACTTACCCAAGGTCATACAGCTAGTACATGTCTGAAGCCAGATTGGTACTCAGGAAGATGCATTTTCGTAACCCTAGGCCAAGCACTCTATCCACTACCACCAACTGGTTCTAGCATTAGAAGTGTTCAAAAACCAATGAGATGCCTCAGAAGGCAGTGGTTCATCTCTCATGGGAGATCTTCAAGTAGAATTTGGATAACCAATCTATCAAAAAATATTTATTAACTGAAGACCATATGGCCCTTGGCTAATTGCTGGAGATACAAAAACAAAAATTAAATAGCTCCTGCCCAGGAAGGATTTTACTTCCTGCTTGGGAGAAGCAAGTCCACATATAAGGACTTAGCCAGACTTCCTCTTCCCCAACCCAGAACTCTGCTCTCTTCTAATTGTCATTGATCAGAGTTTTGGCCACTCATACTCCTCAGATGATCAGGTAGTCACTGGCTAGAATCCTGATCAATCTTCCCTGCCATTGCTCCCCAAGATTTCTGGGTCACATTCTCTGCCCCACAGCTATGCCCTCCAGACCCCGGGGCATTGCCATTTAACCTGATAATACTTCAAGGTGGAGAAGTAGATAGAGTGCCAGGCCTGGAGTCAGAAAGACTCATCTTCCTGAGTTCAAATCCATCCGCAGCTGTGTGACCCCCAGCAAATCACTTAACCCTGTTTGCCTCAGTTTCCTTATCTGTAGAAGGAAATGGCAAACCACTCCAGTATCTCTGCCAAGAAAACTGTAATTGGGGTCACAAAGAATCGAACAAGGCTGAAAAGTTACTAAAAGACAACAACAATTTCAAGGATGCCTAGGAGTTGTTATTAGCCCTGTTGCTGTATCTGAGGACTACTAGGCCTGTTTTTTTTGCCGGGAAGGTACCACCTCCTATACGTGCTGTTTCCTCTAGCAAAAATGTGAAGTCCTGGAGAGCAAGAATGGTATTGCTTTTCTATTTCTATCCTGAATGCTTGACACATAATAAATACATAATTAGTACTTTTTCATTCTTAAAATATATATTAGAAATGTGTACAAAATAAGCACAAGAGAAGTTTTAGAAGGAAGCACCAGCAGCTGGGGAGATCAGAAAAGTCCTCTCTCTGAAACAGCCTCAAAGTCAAATTTTGAAGGAAGCTAGGGATTCTAAGAAATGGAGGTAAGAAGGGAACATGTTCCAAAGAGGTAGAAAGAAGATGGAATGCCATTTGTAAGTAGTAGCAAGAAGGCAATTTTGCTTTGTTTTTCTTAATTTAATTTTTATTTTTAGTTCTGAATTCTCTTCCTCCCTCCACCATTTCTCTCACCCACTGAGAAAGCAAGCTATATGATACCCATTGTACATATGAAGCCATGAAAAACTTGAGGCAATTTTGATTAGACCACAGAGTGTGTGAAGAGGTGCTTGGAAAGAGAGTAAAGATAGATTGTGAAGAACTTTAAAAAAAATAAGTTTTCATTGATGTCTTTAAAATTGCCTTAGTTTCTCACAATATCCTCTTTCAGTTATCCCAGGTAGCAAATGGCATTTTTAAAAATGAATGAAAAAAACTAAAGGAGAAATCAGCATTAATGATGAATACCTTGAAAAAGGTTGAAAATATGTGCCCTATGTAACACTTTTGGACCTCCCATCTTTGTAAAGCAATCGATTGGGAGTGTCTTCATATCTCTTCTTTCTAGCTATGTTTGGGGTTTTTTGTTTGTTTTTTAAGAATTTTGCAACATTCAGTTTTGATTTGTGTGTATGTATCTGTCCTTCCCATTTACATTGCAGAAGCCATCGTGTGTGTGTTGTTTCCTTGGTGCTGTTTATTTGGGAAGAACTTTAAATGCTAAACAGAAGAGATTGTGTATGATCCTAGGAGCAATAGGGAGACATGGAGATAACCGGACAGGGAAGTGACATCATCAGGCTTGTGCTTTATGAATTCCACTTTGTTAGCTGTCTGGAGGATAGATCGGAGAGGGGAGAGACTGGGATCTGGGAGACCAGTTAGGAGACATTTGCAAAAGTCCAGGTGAAAGGAGGTAATAAGGGTAATTATGACCTAAACTAGAGTGGTGGCCGTGTGAGGGGAGAGGCAGAGAGAGATGACAGAGGTTAAGATAGAGTGGACAAGACTTGACATCTGATTGAATATGTGGAGTAAGAAAAGTAAGTAGAGCCAGGGACAACTCCCAGGTTTGAAACTAGGTGACCAGAATCTACACTTTGGAAAGTACTCTTTCCCTCCCTGTCCCTCTGATTGGATGACTCCTCCCAAAATCTCAATTTAAGGAAAGCATCCAGGTCAGCCAAGTCTTACCCTTCTCCAGGCTCCCCTCTAGACTTCCTCTACTCTTTGATTGTCAGTTCCCTTTTATATGTTGTCTTCTCCTATTAGGATGTAAATTCTTTGAAAATGAGGACTTTCTGACGTTCTACTTGTGTTTGTATTCGCCGAGATTAGCATGGTGCTTATGCCCTTAATTAATGCTAATTGTCACCCTAAGCAATTTGAGGTTTTCTTTAAAACGAAAGTGTTGAACTATTGTTGAAGGTCCTATCCAACAATGGCTTTCCATTGGAGCAAATTACAAATCCTCAGCCTTGATTCCTTGAATGGGCTTCAAACTATACTTCTCCAAACTTATTCTTCATTCTTCCCCCATGCAGTAATTCCACATCCACCAGACTGGTGTTTATTATTCTCCTAAGATATCATATTCATTCTTGCCTCTGAGTCCTTGTTGATGTTTTTTCTTCCTGCCTGGAATGTCCTCCCCTGTCTTCTCATCTATGTAAATCCTATCCAACCTTCTGAGCCCCTCTTAAGTCTTACCTGCTCTGTATTCAATTCAACAAACATTTAACAAGCATCTGCTATATACCAGGCACTGTGCATGTGTGGGCTGGAGACACAAAGAAAAACAATGGAAACAGTTTTATTCCTCAAGGGAAGAAACAAATACTCATAGATAGTTAAATAACAAATATGTTTGATCTGAACTCGTGATTTCTTCTGGTTTGGGAAATTCCCATCATGAAAACTCCCTCTACTGAAGCAGGTTAGTAACTCATCTGTAACTTATACTTTTAGAGAGATACCTGGACTTCGTAGTGTTGAGGTTTAAACCCAGGGATGCCAAAAATTGTTGAGGTTTCACAATGTGTTGTGGTAGAATCATCTCAAAGAATTCAGAGTCAGACCACCTCTAATCTAAATACAAGTATTTATTGAGATTGATACCTCTCATGAATTGGGCTAAGTTCCAAGAGGAACCAGCAAACTCAGAGAGAGAAAGACGGATTTTTATAGGGTAAAGATACAATTATGCAACAGAAATTTACATAGAATATAGGAATATTATTAATATTAAAGAGGCAGAAGGAGTTTGTTAAAGGATTAGGTAATGGAGGAGGGATCCCATCTATGATTTGGTGGTTAAACATTCTGGTCACGCTACTTTCCAATTGACTAGCTATTGCGGTCCTGTCTGGTCAAGATAGATAGCTAGGTATTGTGGTCCTGTCTTGGGCTAGATGGATGGTGTGATTGTGATTGACTACAAGAACACACCTGTTTCTGTGGGAATGGGTCTGGAGATCATGGCTGGGTAGATGCAGTGGCTGGTTTCCCACACCTACTGCTTCTGTGAGAACTCTGAGTTTCAAGGACGCACCTGTTGTTCTAGTGAGCAGTGAGGCATATTGAAGAAGCTAGGACATTGGCAGGGATGTTAGTAGGTATAATGGACCTGTAATGAGCTAGACTATTGGGGCTAGGGGCAGCTCTATTATGACTCCATCAGTAGGTTAAAGTGACTTACTCATTGTCTCACAGGTAGTATGTCAGTGGCAAGACTCAAACTCAGGTCTTCCTGATTCCAGAGCTATACCCTAGCCACCAAATCAAATTTTTAGGTATTGGGACAGCTAGTGCAAAGGCTAGAGAGGGGACATGGGGTGTCTTATGCAAGGAACAGAAAGTATGTTGGTGTAGCTAGAAAGGGTTTGTGAAAAGGACTAATAAGGAAGAAGACTGGAAAAGTAGGAAAGGGTCAGGATTTTATATGTGATCCTAAAGATAATAGGAAACCACTGGAGCTCATTGAGCAGGGAGGCAACATGGTCAGTCCTAAGCTTTAGGGGAAAAAAAGAACAACACCTTTTCAGGTGAGTAGAGGATGCATTGAGACAAGACTTGATACAGAGAGACCCAATCGAAGGCTACTGAAGAAATCCAAGCAGAAGATGATGAGGTCCTAAACTACCACTAGCATGTTAGTTTTGTGAATGGTGAGAAGGACTTTATTAGACAGATGTTATGAAGGTAGAAATGACAAGATTTGGTGAGAGGTCAGACATGTGGGGTGAATGAGAGTGACTCACATGTATCAAAATTGACACTGGGATTTCCAGCCTGGGTGACTGGCAGGATGGTGGTGACTTCTACAGTACTGAAAGTTCAGAAGTGGGGAAAAGATAATGAGTTCCCCTTTGGATGTGCTGAGTTTAAGATAACTAGGGGACATCCAGTTTGAGATGTCCACAAGATAGTTGGAGATGTGTGATTTTATCCTAAAAAGGGATCCTCGTATTATAAAAAGTTGAGATCACTGCTGCTTAAAGGGTAATAAATAAACAAATATCTATAAAGTTTAAAAAAAATTTATAATTTTTTTATTTTTAGTTTTCAACATTCACTTCCATAAGATTTTGAGTTTTAAATTTCCCTCCACCCTCTGTTACCCCTCTCCCCAAGATGGTATGCAATCTGATATAGGATCTATTTAAGCATTCATATTAAAATTTTCACATTAGTCAGGATATAAAGAAGAATTAGAACTAATGGGAGGAATCATGAGAAACTGAATATAGATAGCATCTTCCATTGTGAGTCTTTTGGAGTTGTCTTACAATCTTACCTTGATCAGAAAAGCATCAAGTCCATCATGGTCAGTCATCATACAATATAGATGTTACTGTGTACAATGTTTTGGTTCTGCTCATTTTACTCAACAATTCATATGTGTCTTTCCAAGTTTTTCTGAATTTCACCTGTTCATCATTTCTTACAGCACAATAGTATTCCATTGCATTCATATACCACAACTTGTTCATCAGTTTCCCAATTGATAGACATCTCCTCAATTTCTAGCTCGTGGCCACCACAAAAAGAGCTGCTATAAATATTTTTGTACATGTGGGTCCTTTTCCTGTTTTTATGATCTCTTTGAGATACAGGCCTAGAAGTGTTCTTTCTAGGGCAAGGGTATGCACAATTTTATACCGTTTGGGCATAGTTCCAAATTGTTCTCCCGAATGATTGGATCAGTTCACAACTCCACCAACATTGCAATAGTGTTTCAGTTTTCCCACATTTCTCTAACATTTATCATTTTTCTATTTTGTCATGTTAGCCAATCTGAGAGGTGTGATGTGGTACCTCAGAATCATTTTGATTTGTATTTCTCTAATCAATAGGGATTTAGAGCATTTTTTTGCAAAAATTCTTTTCTTTTCTTTTCTTTTTTAAAATTTATTTATTTTAAGTTTTCAACTTAATTTATGTTTTGAGTTCCACAATGTTTTGAGTTCCAAATTTCCTCCCCAACTCTCCTCTCCCCCAGCCCCCAAACACCAAACATTCTAATTACCCCTCTAATTTGCCCTCCCTTCTAACATCCCTCCCTTCCTTATCCCCATCTTCTCTTTTGTCCTATAAGGCAAAATAAATTTCTATACCCCATTACCTGTATTTCTTATTTCCCATTTGTATTCAAGAACAATACTCAATAGTTATTCCTAAAACTTTGAGTTCCAACTTCTCTTCCTTCCTCCCTCCCCACCTATCCCCATTGGGAAGGGAAGCAATTCAATATAGGCTATATATGTGTAGTTTTGCAAATGACTTCCGTAATAGTCATGTTGTATAAGACTAACTATATTTCCCTCCATCCTATTCTGCCCCCATTTCTTCTATTCTCTCTTGTGACCTTGTCCCTCCCCAAGAGTGTTGACTTCTAATTACTCCCTCCTCCCATTGCCCTCCCTTCCATCATCCTCCCACCCTGCTTATCCCCTTCTCCCCACTTTCCTGTATTGTAAGATAAGTTTTCATACCAAAATGAGTGTGCATTTTATACCTTCCTTGAGTCAAATGTGATGAGAGTAAGCTTCACATTTGCCCTCTCACCTCCCCCCTTTTCCCCTCCATTAAAAAGTTTTTTTCTGCCTCTTTTATGAGAGATAATTTGCCCCATTCCATTTCTCCCTTTCTCCTCCCAATATATTCCTCTTTCACTCCTTAATTTTATTTTTTTAAGATATGATCCCTTCCTATTCAACTCACCCTGTGCTCTCTCTCTGTCTATATATGTGTATATAATCCCACCAACTACCCAGACACTGAAAAAAGTTTCAAGAGTTACAAATGTTGCCTTTCCACGTAGGAATGTAAACAGTTCAACTTTAGCAAGTCCCTTATGACTTCTCTTTACTGTTTACCTTTTCATACCTCTCTTGATTCTTATGTTTGAAAGTCAAATTTTCTTTTCAGCTCTCGTCTTTTCATCAAGAATGCTTGAAAGTCCTCTACTTCATTGAAAAATTATTTTTTCCCCTGAAGGGGGATACTCAGTTTTGCTGGGCAGGTGATTTTTGGTTTTAGTCCTAGTTCCTTTGACTTCTGGAATATCATATTCCACACCCTTCGATCCCTTAATGTAGAAGCTACTAGATCTTGTGTTATCTTGATTGTATTTCCACAATACTCAAACTGTTTCTTTCTAACTGCTTGCAATATTTTCTCCTTGACCTAGTAACTCTGGAATTTGACTACAATATTCCTAGGAGTTTCTCTTTTTGGATCTCTTTCAGGAGGTGATCTGTGGATTCTTTCAATATTTATTTTGCCCTCTGGTTCTAAAATGTCAGGGTCATTTTCCTTGATAATTTCATGAAGGATGATGTCTAGGCTCTTTTTTTGGTCATGGCTTTCAAGTAGTCCCATAATTTTTAAATTGTCTCTCCTGGATCTGTTTTCCAGGTCAGTTGTTTTTCCAATGAGATATTTCACATTATCTTCCATTTTTTCATTCTTTTGGTTTTGTTTTGTGATTTCTTGGTTTCTCATAAAGTCATTAGCCTCCATCTGTTCCATTCTAATTTTGAAAGAACTATTTTCTTCAGTGAGCTTTTGAACCTCCTTTTCCATTTGGCTAATTCTGCTTTTTAAAACATTCTTCTCCTCATTGGCTTTTTGAACCTCTTTTGCCAATTGAGTTAGCCTATTTTTGAAGGTGTCATTTTCTTCAGCATTTTTTTGGGTCTCCTTTAGTAAGTTGTTGACTCACTTTTCATGATCTTCTTGCATCGCTCTCATTTCTCTTCCCAATTTTTCCTCCACCTCTCTTACTTGATTTTCAAAATCCTTTTGGAGCTCTTCCATGACCTGAGACCATTGAATATTTATTTTGGATGTTTGGGATACAGAAGCCTTGACTTTTATGTCTTTCCTGATGGTAAGCATTGTTCTTCCTCATCTGAAAGGTTGGGAGAAGATATCTGTTCATCGAGAAAGTAACCTTCTACAGTCTTATTTTTTTCCCCTTTTTTGGACACTTTCCCAACCAGTTACTTGACTTTTGGGTCCTTTGTCAAAAGTAGAGTATACTCTTGGGATCTGTAAGATCTCAGTTCCTCCAAGGTGGCACAATCAAGCATGTACACTGGTCTGGGAGCAACAAGAAACTTTTGTGCCTAGAATCTGTGTGTAGTAGTTTCCTCTGCACAACCACCTAGCCTCTAGTTCCACCTAGCCTCTAGTTCCACCAAGCCAGCACTGGGGACTGAGATTCAGATAAGTTTCTCAGTTCCCCCAGGAGCATTAGGTGGGGGCAGGGCTGCCACATAGCGTTGAGGTAAGGATCAGCTGCTCCGATCCCCCAGGGGCTTTACAATCCAACAGTGGATGCAGGCTGCTGTGGGAGCTGCTGCTACCCTGATGCAGCCTCTGCCATCACGGTCTGAAGCTGTACCTATGGGAAGACCTTGCTCCCTTCTCTGCCAGCTGAAAAAAATCCTCTCACTGACCTTTGGCACCTGTGGGTTGAGGGATCTGCCAACCCCAGCTACTGCTGCTGGGGATTCTGCCCCTGAGGCCTGCTGGGGTCCTCCTCCTGGGGCCCATGCTGCATGGCCAAGGCTGGGCTGGGCTCCACTTTGGTCCCGTGTGACAGACCTTTCCCGTCAGCCTTTCAGGACACCCTGGGCTGAAAATCTCCTCCACTCTGTTGTTCTGTGGCTTCTGCTGCTCTAGAATTTGTTGAGAGTCTTTCTTTACAGGTATTTTATGAACTGTGGGGGAAGAGCTAGTGTATATGTGTCTTTCTACTCTGCTATCTTGGCTCTGCCTCTTAGAACATTTTTTTCATGTGACTGTAGACAGCTTTTGACCTGAACTTTTTCTTAAAGTCAAAAGTCTAGCTGTTGGCTCAGCTTGTCACAATTTGGCCTTTAGAGCTTCTTGGCTTCAGAGCTTGCCTTTTCAGTCAAGCTCTCTTCCTCCCTGCCTACCTCCAGGTGGTTAAAAGGTGGTCAAAAGCCTTTAAACTAGGTTTAAAAAAATTATGTATGTTCTTTTTTTTAACCTCATTGTTACTTCCCAATGACTCCCCTCTACCAAATAGAATCCTCCCTTTAAACAGATAAGTACAATTAAGTGGAACAAATGTGTCCCAAAAACTACTTTGGATACATGTGAAAATATATGCCTCATTATTTACCTGTAGTTGGTCACCTCTCTGCCAAGAAATGGGAGGAATGTTTCACTGTCAGTCCTTTTAGGCCAGGATTAGTCACTTCATTCATCAGAGTTCTGAAGTCCTTTGATGTTGTGTTCCTTTACATTGTTGTAGTCATGGTCTAAGTTCTTTCCCTGGTTCTCCTTACTTCACTCCACTTTAGCTCATGCCAGGATTCTCAAATATCTCTAAATTCTCTAATTCATCATTTTTCCCCATACAATTATATTCATATTCCATAATTTGTTCCATTATTTACCAATCAATGGGCACCCATTTTCTTTCCAGTGTTTGCTGCTACAGAAAGTACTACTCTAAATACTTTTTGCTATATACATATATAAGTATACCACATACACACGTACACAGAAAGAGAGAGAATGAGAGAGATAAAGAGAAAAGGAGGGTAGAAAGGAGCAAGAGACAGAGAGAGAGAATAAATAGAAGGTTAATCTTAAAGGATGTTAGTGTGTATGTGTGTATGTTTATGATCCTTTTCTTTGTCTTTCATGTCCTTGGAGAGACTACCTGCCTTCTCTAATTGTCCTTAGAAGCTCATTGAGATCATTGTTGTTCAGTCATTTCAGTAGGATCCAACTCTTAGTGACTTCATTTGGGATTTTCTTTGCAAAAATACTGGAGGGGGTTTGCCATTTCCTTCTCCAATTCATTTTACAGATGAAGAAACTGAAGCAAACAGGGTTAAGTGATTTGCTCAGCGTCACACAGGTAGTATGAGTCTGAAGTCAGATTTGAACTCAGGAAGATGAATCTTCTTGACTCCAGGCCCAATGTTCTACACACTGATTCACCTAGCTGCTTCTGTGCCATTGAGGAGAGTGTGTTAAATGTTTTCATGTCACTTCTAACTGCCCCCTTTCAACTCCAATAGCTTCCATTGTGCCTTTTAATTTCTTATGTACCAATGGTGCACCTTGATTCCAAGTCCTCCTAGGAAAGAGCATAGTTGACCTTCCAAGTTCTTAGCTAAAGGCCAGGGAACTTCACCCTATTCCCCTCAAGGTCAGAGCCACCACTGGAGGAGAGAAGAGGACAAAGGCATGCATCCTGCTTATTTATATCTGCTACCTGACTCCCCAGTGACAGACTTTAACCAGTCAAAGCTCACTTTCTTGACCCTTATTCTTCTTCCTAACAGATAATAGCACAGTGATAAGAGCATTAAATCTATTTCTTCACTGAGCTATGAAACATCTTAGAGTTTGCTTGCTCGTACAAAGAAATTCTGTCCTTCTTGAGTCAGGGGGGCAGGTCAATCACCAGGACGAGAAGAATGAATCCAATGTTATGTCAAGAGCGAGACAACAAACAGGGCAAGCACAGAGTGGAGAGTCAGAAGTCAACTCCTCATCAGCAATGGAAGAGACAAAAATCCTGAATATAGGGATTTAGCAGGAGACCAGGAGTTAGGAATGAAGGAACGAGGCAACCAGTGGTGAGGTAAGGGAAATCAGGAAGGATCCCAGGTAAGGATCTGTACAACAGCAGCCACAAGCTAGACAGAGACTATAAAGCACAAGATCCCAGCTGCAGAAGGAGCTATTGTTCCTGAGCCAACCATATCTGAACCCCTGGAAGGAGCTTATGAACTTCTTTGTCTAGAACTATCCTTAGGGTGTAAGTGGACCTGCCGAAACTTTTTTGTTCTTGACCTATGGTTTTATCAACATAGGAAACTTACAGTATAGAAAATTCCCCTGAGAAGATGGGAAATTTAGAGTCTTAATAATCCTTGAGAGTTAAATAATTTTCTCATGGTCACACAGCTAGTATGTGTCAGAGGAAAGCCTTGAACCCTGACACTAAGGCCAACTTTTATTGGAGAGGATAATGATAGCTGAAATTTGTAGAGTGCTTTTTCATTTGAGCCTATGAATAACCTAGTAAATTAAGTAACACAGATATTGTTCTCCCCATTTTACAGAGGAAACTGAACCTCAGGAACTAACTGTCTAAGGTTGCACAGTTAGTAAAGGTCAGAAGTTCCTACCTCTGCTGATGCCAGATCAGTTGTTCTTCCCTATATTATGCTGATTTTGTAGGTAGGGGACACAGCTAGATTCAGCTGGCAGAAGTGAGAGAGACAGACAGACAGAGGGGGAAAGAGACATACAGAGGGAGAAACAGACAGAGGAAGACAGACAGACAGAGAGACAAAGAGACAGACAGAGAGTCAGAGGGAGAGAGACAGACCAACAGACAGGAGAGTCATTCAGACAGAGGAAGAGAGAGGGAGAGACAAAGAGAAGGAGAAAGAAAGGCAGAGGGGGAGAGAGACAGAGACAGACAGAAGAAATATTTGAAAACCATTTCTTAAAGGACTATGACCTTTTTCTAACTATTTCAAAGCACATTTCAGCAGACCAGTGCATAAAAAAATAAACAGCAGTTTCCTCACATTCAGTTTAGGAGTATAGAAGATTGGCTATTTCCAAGGCTGGATTAGAAGCAGGTTTTCATGTTCAAGGACATTGGTTCCCCCAACCTCTTGAGCCAGTTGAAAAAAATATTTTTCAACTTCTTTTCCCTTGGGTCTGATGTTTTGACCAACTCTCCATTTTGGAAGCAAGATTAGAATTCAGAGCTCCCCTTTCCCTCAGTAGAGAAAGCAGTTCATTTTAATCCAGGTTCTAACACAGACCAGCATTCCTCATTCAGCCTGCTTCATCAGCTGTAAAAGGGTGAAAATAATGCCTGCATTACCTACTTCACTGGGTTACTTGTTATATGTGCTTTGTAACTAAGAAGCATCATGTATGTTTTATTGAGTTTGGAGGAAGTTCCTTCAGGAGGTTCAGAAGGGAGAGCTCCTCAAAGAGAGGGATTTATCTTTTACTTCTCTTATATCTGTGCTACTTAGCACAGTGACTGGCTTGTAGTAGTAGGTGTCTAATAATTGTTTACTGACTGATTGGGAGGAAGGCCCAGGATGATTGATGGACAAGGATGAACCTTCCCTGTAAAGTCTGCTGGTCTGAAGATTCACAGGTGCCTCATTCCCTCGTCTCATGGGAGCTTTTCCTTGCTCTGGATTTTGTGGATCAGTAATTACCAGTTCAGAAAACACCACAAATGCTTTCCATTTCTTATTTACTGCATCCTTCTTCCTTTGACCCTCTGCCGGGTGAGGGGCCAGATGACAGGACAAAAGCCAGAATATTTGCCTCTGGTGAAATTCATGAGGGCCAATGCATCTCCACTCTGTGGTTTGCAGAAACTGACTCTGCTTTGGAATCTTGAGCAGGACAAGAGGGAGAGAAGTTTTTTTTCTGTTTTTTCCTTATTCAGGGTAAGTCAACAAGGCAAACAATAGATCCAACTGGTGAAAACTTGGACCCTGCCCTTCTCTTGGCACCAAAAGTTCCCCAGGGGCCACCTTGTTCTGATAGAGAATGTAGTCCTTCCATAATATCAGAAAGAAATGCTAAAACACAGAAGATACAGCCATGTAAGAAGCATCCTTTGCAAACTGAAGGACAGACAACTCCCTTCCTTTTTCATGCTGGTCCAAAGATAACCTAGTTTAAAGGACAAACTCAATCAGTTAACCAAGGAGTCTTGATTAACCACTGACTTCAAAAGAGAAGAGAAGTAGACTTTCATTCATTAAGAAAATGAGAGCTAATACACAGGTGGGAGTGTACATGTGTGAAAATGAAAAAACTGTGTGTGTGTGTGTGTGTGTGTGTGTGAAAGAGAGAGAGAGAGAAAATGAGAGCTAATACACAGGTGGGAGTGTACATGTGTGAAAATGAAAAAACTGTGTGTGTGTGTGTGTGTGTGTGTGTGTGTGTGTGTGTGAAAGAGAGAGAGAGAGAAAATGAGAGCTAATACACAGGTGGGAGTGTACATGTATGAAAATAAAAAAACAGCGTGTGTGTGTGTGTGTGTGTGTGTGTGTGTGTGTGTGAGAGAGAGAGAGAGAGAGAGAGAGAGAGAATGAGGCAAAGTCTAACTAAGGAAGTAGAAGGAGGAGAGGAGTTGAGGTAATGAGCAATAAATTTGGCTTGATAGATTGAGGTTAGATTAAGGAGGTTCCTTGAAAGACAGAAGGGATTGGGTTTGAGATTTTAAGCAGTAGGGAGATATTGAACTTGAGATGTGCCCTGATGAAAGTGGGAGTTTAGGAGGATATGTCTGGTAGCAGTGTATGCACTGTGGGAAAGACTAGAAGAACTGACGTGATTAATCTAAGCGTTAAGCAGTAAGAGCGCGGACTGAGGCACTAGTGGTAGTAGTGGAAGATAGTAGAGATGGCATAGTATATGGAATAGAACAGTGGAGTCAGGAATTCCTGTTTTGAACTCAGGAATTAATCACCTGGGCAGTTACCTAACTTCTCTCATTCTTGATTTCTTCATCTGTAAAGCGCAGTAGTACCTACCTTGCGGTCTTGTTGTGATAATCAAATGATATAACAACACTGTTTATGTGCTATTTATTATTTTTTCAAATTCCACTTCAGACTCTCTCAAGGAACCTGAGCAAATCACTTAAAGAGAGCCTCAGTTCCTTGTCTATTAAATGAGGGAGTTGGATCTGGCAATCTCCAAAGTCTCCTCAGACTCAAAGTCTATGAACCACACAGACTATTTCAAAAGAACAAGTGACAAAATGGTGCCAGATTAGGAAATTAAGTCTCATGGTGGGTGATATGTCTAAGGAACAGTGAGTTCCATCATCAAGGAATGGTTTACGTGATACTTTCAGTATGGCCTAAAACTTATTCACATTTGGTTGTCGAATATGTCATATTAAGGCCAGTGCATAGAGTGCTAGGCCTGGAATCAGGAAGACCTGAATTCAGATCTGAACTCAGACATACTTACTAGCTATGTGATTCTGGTCAGGCCACTTAACCCTGTTTGCCTCAGTTTCCTCATCTGTCAAAGGAACTAGAGAAGGAAATGGCAAACCACTGCATTATGTTCGCTAAGAAAACCCAAATGGTTTCATGAAGAGTTGGACCCAGTATGACCGAAATGACTGAACAACAACATGAAAGAAGAAAGAAAAGGAGATAGGAATCATACTACAGTGTGCCTTGAATGCCAGGGTAAAAAGGAGTGTGTATTTCATCTAAAGGCAAAAGGGAACCAACTGAAGGTCTTTTCTGTTTTTAAGTGGGGCAGTAATATAATAACACTGGCTGATTTTAGGATAGCACTTTTAGAATCTACAAAACACTTTACATACATTATTGAATGCTATCCTCACAACAACCTTGGAAATTATCTCCATTTGTGGATAAAAGATATTGTGAATTGAAAGACTTGTCTAGGGTGACATAGCTAATTAGTATTAGGAGATGGAATTCAAACCCAGGCCTTTCAACTCCAAGTCCACTACACTTTCCACTTTCTGAACCTGTGCTTTAGGAAAATCATTTTAGTGGCTGAATGGAGTGGAGAGAGATTTGGGGCAGGCAGACCCAAAATGTGAGGTGATGAGGGCCTGCACTTCTTTCAGAGTATTCCCAAGAGATATTGCAAAGGTGAAATAGACCTTGGCAACAGCTTGGAGATGGGGATGAGAGATAGAATCCAGGATGATTCCTAGCTTGTGAGCCCAAGAGACTGGAAGAATGTCCAATAATAGGGAAGGTAAGGGATGGGGAGGATTTAGGGGGAAAGAAAATGAATTCTGCTTGGAGAATACTGTGTTTAAGACGTCTGGATATCCAGTTTGAGACATCTGAAAGGCAGTTGGAGATGTGAGATTGAAGGTCAGCAGAGAGACTGGGGCAAAAAAGGTGAATTTGAGAATCTGCAACATGCAGATGCTAATGAAATTCATGGGAGCTGAGGAGGTCACCAAGGGAAATAGTATAGAGGGCGAAGAGAAGAGGACCCAGGACAGAACCCTATGGGATAGCTATGGGCAGAGGGTGTGATCTGGAGGAGGATCCAGCAAAGAAGACACAGAAGGAATAGTCAGATAAGGGAGAGGAGAACCAGGAGAGAATGGTGTCCTAAAAACATAAGGAGAGAAGAGAGTAATTGACAGTGTCAAAGGCTGCCAAAAGGTCAAGGAGAATGAGGATTGAGAAAAAGCCATGTTGTCTCCCCACATTAGACCGTGAGTTCCTTGAAGTCTTTCTCATCACTTAGCTAGCACATAGGAGGTGTTCAAAAATGCTTATTGATGGATTGACAACATACTTGTCAGTCTAAGTTCTCCAAGATTACTTGGAGATCATATAGGAGTGGGCTGGTAAATGTTTAACAACTGGTTTTCCCAAAAGACATGACATAATTTAAAGTTTAATCTGCATTCTTAAGTCTGAACAATCAACAAAACATCAATCAAGCTTTCTGAGGTGCAGATGTTCACTCTGAAAATTTAACTGTCACAACCTAACTGGTTTGAGCAGGCTCTGGCACATTTCTGAGACTATACTTACCAAACCAAAACTATTTTTAGAATTACCCAGATACAAGCATATAAACTAGAGTACAGAACTTCATGGCCATCCCTTTATCCTATCCTTTGGCATTGGCTGGAGTAGGTTAGATTAGTTTTTCTTAAAATGGGAAGGGAATTTAACTTTCCATCTTCTGAGGTTGGTGGTCTGTGGAATGATTGGAGAAGGAAAGGTAGATTTGGGCATCTGCAGCATAGAGATGATAATTAAATCCATGGGAACTGATGAGATTAATAAGTGAAATCATATAGAGGGAGAATCCTTTCTAGGACATCCCTGATAGGTGGTCATCTAGACCGTGTTTTAACACTTCCATTCAAAACGCAACCCATTCCATTCTGGATGACCATAATCGTTGGAAAGCTTCATTGAGCTGACATCTGCACCCCTTTAGCTTCCACACGAGGGGTAGGGAACCTGCAGCCTCAAGGCCACATGTGACCCCCTAGGTCCTTAAGTGCAGCCCTTTGACTGAATCCAAACTTCACAGAACATCCCTTAATAAAAGGATTTGTTCTGTAAAACAAGTGGTTCCCCACCCCTGTTCCACACGTTTGTCTTAACTCTCCCTGGAACGACACAAAATGTATCTTCCACATGACATCCCTTCAAATATTTGAAATAAGCTATCAGTCGAACCTTAAGTTTCCCTTTCCCCCTCAGAATAGGCATCCATGGTTCCTTCAATGTCTCCTCATATGACATAGTTTCCAAACTGTTCGCCTCACTCACTATGTGAGTTCCTTCTTCTGTATGGTGTCCACAGTTAGTCAGAGTTCTAGTATTATCTTAAAACAAAACATACTGACCTGAAGACAATATCTCATATAACTTCTGATTGGGGAAGAATGCAGAAGGAATGTCACTTGTCTCCGTTGTTCTAGACACTGTTTCTATTAATATAACCCAAGATTGCCTTAGCGTTTCAGATAACCACATTACGCTGTTGAGTCATAATGAGTTTGCACTCAACTAAAACCAACCTTTTTTTTTTTTTTAACATAAACTCCTGTTAATGAGGGTTTCTCCATTCAACCCACATGTGGGACAATTCATTTATTTAGAAGGCAGTGTGACCTGCTAGATCTATCTAGCCCCAGAACTGAAGTCAAGAAGACTTGGGATTGAATCCTGCCTCTGCCCTTACTAGCTATGTGATACTAGGCAAGTACTTCAGTTTCCTTATCTGTAAAATGGGGATAATTATAGCACCTGCCTCATAGGATTATTAGGAGTCTCAAAGGAGATAGATAATATTTTTAGAAAATTATTTTTAGATAAATATTTAGATACTAAATAGATAAGTATTTGTGCAACCCTTACAGTGTTATATAAATAAATATCATCCCTACAGGGTCTTTCAAAAGTCTTAGTGGAGTTTTTTATGTTACTGAGGCTTTTAATAAAGGGTGGTCCAGAAGTCTTAGTGGAGTTTTAAATTTTAGGAGCTTTATTAAAAGAAACTAACACCATTTATTTAAAAATTAAACTTTCATTTCTTTTAATAATAATTTTATTTTTCAATTTTAATAATAACTCTCTCAGTTTTTATTAAAAGAAATTCAATACCAGGAGTCCCCAAAATCTTAGTGTAGTCTTGAGCCACTAAAGTTGACAACTGCATTAAGGCTTTTGGGACACCCAGTATTAAATTTTTATCTTTTTTATATTCAACTTTACAACTAACTGTCCCTCCCCACTTTGTGTCATCTTCCAATTTGACAAGCATTATGCCATCTATTTCTTCACTCAGGTTATTCATTAAAAAAAAAAAAGTGGAACGGGACAAGCCCAAAGACAGAGTTCTATAACATAATATTAGAAATTGACAGTAGAGACCAATAAAAAATAGAATTTATGATTAATGGCATTTTTTCCCTAATTTACAAGTCTGGTGATCTTACCAAAGCCTTTACTGACATCCTCAAAATCCTCTACACCCCAAAATTCCTTCCTCAACTTTCTCAGAGTCCCTTGCCTGAACCTCTTCTTTATACTTTGTCTTGTATCATAGTTATTTATCCACACATTTTCCCTTATTCCAATTAGATGCCTGGATTATAATCTCCTTGATTATAAAGTCTGTGCCATCTCACCTTTGTATCTCCAGCACCAAGCACAATCTCTTATACAGTCTTTCAATAAGCCAATGGTTCTGGAACCTCATCAATGAGGTTATTCCTTTCACTGGTTCAGGCTGCCACCCATCCATACCAACCTGCTATGTAGAGCTTGTCCATGTTCCTCCATAAATTGAGGAAGGGAAGGGTCTACCTAATATGCCAGGGTCTTTCCTCAAATTCTTTAGACATTCCAAGGAAACTCATGGATCATATGAACCTCTCATTCTAACAATGTGACCAGCTGCTTAACTAAACTGAACTGAGGGGGAAGGAAATACCCTTGAATGTTTCTTTCAATTCTAAAGTTATAAGATTTTCATACTTTTCCACTCCTTTAGTGACAGACACCTGGAGTCCATAAGTCAAGAAAAATTACATTAAGCACACACGATAGGAATCCTGTAGGAAATTCAGTCACATCCTCACTTACTGGCTGTGTGACTTTGGGTAAGTCACAGCCTCTCTGGGCTTCAGTGTCCTAATTTGAAAATGAGGGGGTTGGGCTAGAGGGCCACTAAGGTCTCTTCCAGCTCTAGATGCTATCATCTAATGCCACACTGACTCTCATGAAGCAGATGGTAGCCTAGATGCAAGAGACCACAGGGACAATCCTGGAGGCACAGGTTGTTCTTCAGTCCCCTGGTCTCCTTGGGCACATTAACATTCAGGGGAAAGAACAGTGTCTAATCTGTTAAAATGCAAGAAAACATTTGGAAAACCCAGTGCGAAAGAAAGGGAATCTGATATTTGCCTTTAGTTTTGCTATTGAATCGGGCTGAAAATTCAAATCCTCTTTAAGAAAAAAAAATGCTGCCTGTATTCCAGATTTAATTTGCACCCAGACTCTCCTAATGTGAGCTGAAGACATAGCTCATATATACCCACCTCCTGCCGTTCTCCTTTTGAGAAATGAAACTCCGGGTCATAAAAATAGCTCTCTTACAGTTAAAAGAGAGAAAAAGAAAAGAAGGAAAGCAGAAGGAAAACTGTATGTCGCCAGCTCCTCTTTCAGACAAATGTCTGATCAGAATGGCTTTTGAGAACTGAAGAAACTCCAGACCACAGCTACACAAAACCCATTTGCCCTCTGTGAAGTGGATCTTACATTTTTTTTCTCTGGGGTTTGTTTTTAGAGGTGGCTGCTGAGAGCTTAGATTAATTTTAGAACAGAAATTCTAACTGGCTCTTTCTGAGATCCTCTGAAAATCATCAGATCCATTTCAAGTTGGCTGATCTTTCAGGAATCGCGTGATCCACTGGTACTTGGCCAGGGTCCGGGTAATATGGGAGGTCACTCCTCCACCAAAGAAGGCTTCTTTGAGAACCAAAACAGCTTCAGTTGCCAATCAAAGTTGGCATGGTCATAAAAGAACAACCAAAAGAGTCTCTAATATCTTGTTCAAAATCCAATACCCTCTGTCACTGCCCAGCACACCCCCTGCTGAGGATGTGCATATACTGTTATTCAGAAATTGTAGGATTATAGATTCTGAGCTGGAAGATACCTTAGAGATCATCTAACCCCATACCCTCATTTTACAGATGAGGAAACTGAGGCAGAGAGCAGGAAAGTGACTTACCTAAAGCTATGAAGGTAACCAGAAGCAGAGCTGAAATGAACACTACAGAGATAGGTAAGAAGATAGATGGATGGATAGATAGATAGATAGATAGATAGATAGATAGATAGATAGATAGGTAGATAGATAGATAGATAGATAGATAGATGGATGGATGGATGGATAGATGGACAGATAGACAGACAGACAGACACAGATAGATAGATAGATAGATAGATAGATAGATAGATAGATAGACAGACAGACAGATAGATAAATAGAGATACAGATGCCTAAGTTAGAGATGATTGATGAGCCATTTATTTCAGGGCCCATCGAATTCTGTGTCAGGATAGTTTGGCAAAGCTACATAAGAATAGCATTAGGAGTCACCAACTAATCAATTAACAAAAGGAAAGAAGATTATCTACAAGAATTACAGGAGCCCTTATATAAGAGATGCTGACTAGCTATTCTCTATGTCCATTGAGGATAGAACCATAGGAAATGACCTTACATTGTAGCAGAGAGTTTCATTGGACATAAAAGAATAATTTCTTGCTCAGTATCCTTCAGTGGCTTGGCATTCAAGCCATACTTACTTCTCCAGCTTCATCCAATAATGTTCTCCTTATACTGTGCTCTCTGGCTAAATTGAACCAGTTGTGATCTAACATGTTATTGCCTCCATATAACTATCACTGTTCTCTCTGTCAGGAATCTCCCTGTCCCAACATTCCCCTGTGCCTGTTGAATTCTTACCCATCCTTTAAACCCAACTCAACCAACATCTATCTCATGATAGTCCCACTTGGCCATGTCTCTTCAGCTCCACCTCCACTTTCTCCACGGAGGACAGAGTGCTGTGACTGGAGTCAAAGACTCATCTTCCTGAGTTCAAATTTGGCCTCAGACACTTACTAGCTGTGTTTGCCTCGGTTTCCTCATCTATAAAATAAGCTGGAGAAGGGAATGGCAAAGCACTCTAGTATCTTTGCCTAGAAAATCCCAAATGGGGTCACAAAGAGTCGGACACACTCAAAATGGCTGAATGATGATGATGACAACGTGCGTCCCTACTGGACTATCAGCTCTGTGAAAGCAGTGACCACGTCACCTAAATATCTCCCCAGCTAGCCCAGCGCTCTGCACAGAGCTTCATAAATGCTTGTTCTATTCAATTAAATTCCTGGGAATTGCAAAACCCTGAACTAATGACAGGCTTGGAATATGTCCTCAGAGAGGATTTTTTGGAAAACAATATTTTTATTATTAGTTGTATAAATATAGACAAAGTAGAACAGATAAAGAGGATTTCATATTTTAAAACTTGGATCTCTATTTCATATTGCTTTTTTTTAAAAAAAAAAAAAAGTACAGCTTAAATTAACACTTCTGTTTGCCGCATTTCTCTATCTATCTGAGAGGAAAGTGATGGATAACCTTCTGATGTCCAGGTTCAAGTCAAGGCTCCAAGAAAATGGTATTTAAGAGCACTCCAAATTAAAGACAGGAACTTTTTGTGCCCTGAATAATAGTGAGACCATCAACCTTCTAATAATCCATCTGAGCAAGAGGAATGCTTTCCTGGCATACCAAATGAATGCCAACTCTGTTGGGAATCAGAGCCTGCCTACTTTTTCTTTCACCTTAAACCAGCCCTTCTATACTTTGGCTCATACCTATTCCTTATGCACACGTTTCCTCTCCAGTTAAACCACTTCCTTCTCTCCACAGCTAGTTCAACTACTACCAAAAAACCAGTCTAAAAGGGTCTCATAGTCTCTTTTAGACTATTCCACAGCCTCCTTTCCTGCCCTTAAATAGCTTCAGGGCCCAGAGAAAGCACTCAAATTTCCCCTTGCTGAATTGAATTGAATCTCCCTTGGTAACCCTGAGCTAACAAACCTCATTATAAGAAGTCATTTTATCTAATCTAAACCCCCATGTTGTAACATAAAAGCCCACATCCTGCTCTTCTATTCTCGGTCCTCCTAAGGCTTCACTTTAAAGATACGGAAGGTTTTGAAATAGCCATAAAAACCCCACAGACTAATCAGTTGGACACATATCTTGAAAATTCATTATAGGCAGAGCCTTACAGCCAGACTTATAACCAGGGCAGGACAGTTGGGGCTTTGTCCAAGAATGCCAAAACTTAAAGCATGTTAGCATTTGTACTCCTTCAAGCAGCTAGAAGCAACTGAGCTTAGCACTTAGCAAGAATAGTTAAAATAGGAAGCTACCAGATAACTGCTTTCTCTTCCCCCAAACCCTCATCCCTGATCAGCTTAATTCCAGGTGGGCTCCTCTCTAGCCCAGCCCAGCTCCTTCTCACGCTATTCCCTCCTCTAGTGGAAGGAGCAGCCTTGGGATGATCCAGAGCCTTACTACATAGAACCTGTGTCCTGAGGTCCAAGATCTCTTCCCCAACCTCTCCTGCAAATAAACTGAATTTGTCTTTCACAGCTGATTTGAGAGCCCTCTTGTGCTGCTTACCCCGGCTACTTTTGCGCAGTGCTTGCCCCAGCCATTAGAATTGCCATTTAGGGCTCTGCCTGCACTAGGTACATGCAAAAGAAATATTACAGTTTCTGATCTTGTATTTCCAAATGGGTGGGTACAAATTAAATTAATATTCTGTAGTGTAAATAGTAGAGCTTAGCATGGTCATACAGGTGTTTAAAAGACGGAATGAAAGAGAGTTCAGAGGCAAAAATTTCCTGAGGGAAGGTGAGTTTGGGATTAAATCTGAAAGAAAAAGAAATCAAATTGATCATAAGGAACATCAGAAAGCTGATTTGGTTGGTCTTTGTGTTCTAGATAAAGATGCAAATACTCATGACTCATCTTCGATGCATACATACTATATTTCTTCTATTCATAGCTACATACCATGGTTAAGCCAGAGCTCTCAGAGATCACTGAAATTACACACACCCTGCTTACAAAGCAGTTCTCTGAGGAAAGATGAGATGATATGATCATCAGCACTGCTTCCTCCTGTGAGCTTTGATTACTCCCACTCCCTGGGAGTTCCTGAATTCAAGCTGAGGGTTACTAGCAGGTGAAGCCTATAGATGTACATGTATGTATATGTAGGCATGAATTATGTATAAAGCCCATTCAGTGAATCAGCCTGTTTAAGAAGTAGTCAGGGGATGGCATAGAAATAAGGCAAAGAAAAATAACTAAACCAGATTGGGAGGGAAACAGCAACAGTTATTATTGATAATCACTCTTAAACCAGGAGGGTCCAGAAAACAGCCCTTAAGTGGAGCTTGGGCAGGGGTCTAGTGTGGTACGATCTATGAGCTTCAGAGTACGGTAGGCTTAAGGTTTTGGGAAAGGAAAGGAAGGGAAAGGGAAGGAAAGGAAGGAAAGGGAAAGGAAGGGAAGGAAAGGGAAGGGAAAGGAAGGGATAGGAAGGGAAAGGAAAGATCTAGCCAATACCAAATAGGCTTTGGCCTAAAGGGGCCAAGGTCTTCCATTGCATCCTGGGTCATCTACAGTCATCCTGATGAATATCTGGTCACTGGATCTGGATGGGTCAGGAGGAGAAAGTGAGGCTAGTGACCTTGCATAGCCCTCCCTCACTCAAAACAAAGTCAAGTGCAAGTTAGGTTATCATTTCTCTGATGGCATGGTCTTCTTCAGCAACAAAGGATGAACCCAACAATGTATAAAGCATTTATTATTTCAGTCAAAGGTTTTATATATCTACATGTATCTATATACACACAAATAAAATACATACACATATACAAATATGCACAATTAAAATATATACATATGTATTTATTTGGAATCCAATTTGTGATTTCATCAGTATATGGAACCCCTGGTATAGAAACCACTTCCAGTGATGTAAATCAATAACTTATGGAGGTTAAGTGATTTCCCTATTGGGACTCACAGTTAATGTGTTTCAGATGAAGGGCTTGAATCTATGTCTTCCTAACTCTAAGCTCTGTTTCCCAATCTGCCAATGCCAATTATCATGAGAGGTGAAATATGTATATTTTGGATAACTTATACTTTTTCAGCTATTCAAGGCCCCCCTTCAGGGAATCACTAATGCAAATATATCAGATAAAGGACTAGTTCTGTTCCTACTTCCCCAAATCACTAAGCCATCGTGATTTTAGAGAGTCTCTTTAAGGAACTACACAGTAGTTAATATTTTGACTCTGAGAATACTGATTTAATGTCCCTTGTCATTTGGGGGGTGGGGGGGGAGAGTGTCAGAGCAGGCCCAGACCTGTGATTTCATCAGAATAGGAACTTCTCAGGAGAAAACTTTTCAAAAATATTTTTTCTCCGACTACATGTAAAAACAATCTTAATATTCTTTTGTCAAATTTTGAATTTTAAATTCTCTCCCTCCCTTCTCTGCCCCTCCATTGAGAAGGCAAGCAGTTTGGCAGAGGTTATACGTATGTAGTTGTGCAAAACACATTTCCACTTAAGTCATGCCATGAAAGAAAATATAGATAAAACAAGGAAAATGAAGAAATAAAGAAAAAGAGTATCTTTGATCTGCATTAAGGCTCCACTAGTTCTTTCTCTGGAGTTAGACAGCACCTTTCATCATAGATCCTTCAGAATTGTCTTGGATCACTGTATTCCTGAGAATAGCTAAGCTACGCATAGTAGATCACTGTATCATGCTACTGTTACTGTATACAGTGTTCTCCTGGTTCTGCTCATTTCATTTTGCATCAGTTGGGAGAAAACTCTTACCAAAACAAGTCTGTACCTGCTCTGTATCTTCTAGTTTTAGAGTTAGCTTGGGGACCATAAGGTTAAGTGACTTAGCCAGTCATATAGTTGCTATATTTCAGAGGCATAACCAGTCAGGTTTCCTCGGTTCTGAGGCTAGTTCTCAATTGCCTTGTTATACTCAAATGAAATACTTTTGTATCAAACGATATTACCATGAGAGTTCCACCAATGGCCTCTAAATTTGTGTGGTATTCTATATAATGAAATTCTAGTAAAGAAAAAATAAATTTGTATCACTCTCCCTTCAAGTTCTTTATAATGGGATTGTGTGTCTATGAAGGATTCCTTTCTTCTAATGATTAGACAACTCATTTCTGGCCATTTAAAACCAACTAAAGTAGCAAAACATTTCTGTATCAACTGATAGGGGAAGGTATCTTCTCTTTGTGTTTGTATGGTAGTTTACTGCTACTGGAACAAACCTACCACAACTCAGAACTTAAAGAGGTTAAAAACCTCATACATTCTTTTAAGCTATAAAAGTTAAAATGACATTTAAAATCCCATGCTTCCCTCAATGTCATAAAAGTTGAACAAACTTACTTAAACAGAATCATAATCTCATACATCTCCTAAGGAAACAAACTTAGTTAAACAGACTCTCTATGTAAACTAAGTCAGGTTATAGATTATACAACATACAATGGGCAATTGAGAGAGGAGATTTATATGCTTACAGAGGTCAATCCTTCCATACATGGCTAAATCACTTTGGGAAGCTCAAATTCCCCTTTGGCTTCTTGTCTAAGGAATATCGAAAAGTCTTCTCTAGATATTATCACTTTATGAGTCAGGTTTTAGCTAGGTGAGGTTAATATTAACAGAAAACAGGCTTTAATTAGCCTAAAATTCCAGGATGATGACATAATAAAAATTTTAAAAAGGAAATAAAAAATGTAAAATTATTATCTTGCAAATGGCTTCTATTATAAAAAAAAAAATCAAAGCAACGGGACCATTAAAAGACACCTGGGAGTATATATTGGATAGCATGATGTCTGGGGGGGAGGAGGAGAAGGAGGTGGAGAAAATTCAAAACTTATGAAAGTGAATGTTGGAAACTAAAAATAAATAATTTAAAAAATCTTAAAAAAAAAAAAGATGGTGAAGTAAAAGCAGGGATTCCCTGAGCTCTCCTCTCAAATCCTCTAAATACCTGTAAAAATGACTCTAAACAAATTCTAGAGCTATAAAACTCACAAAATGGCAGAGTGAAACAAATCCACAGAGGAGCTCAAAAAGGAGTTTGAAAATGGGGTAAGAGAAGTAGAGGAAAAATTGGGAAGAGATATAAGAGTGATGCAAGAAAATCATGAAAAACTAGTCAACATCTTGCTAAAGAAGCCCCCAAAAAATACTGAAGAAAAGACTAACCCAAATGGCAAAAGAAGTCCAAAAAACCAATGAGGAGAAAAATGCCTTAAAAAGCAGGATTG
The DNA here is from genome assembly GCF_028372415.1 of Notamacropus eugenii. NCBI lineage: Eukaryota > Metazoa > Chordata > Mammalia > Diprotodontia > Macropodidae > Notamacropus > Notamacropus eugenii. The sequence goes on from NC_092876.1 coordinate 319,130,734, forward strand.
GCCAAATGAAAAAGGAGGTTCAAAAGGTCACTGAAGAAAATAACTCCTTCAAAATTAGAATGGAGCAAATGGAAGCTAATGACTTTATGAGAAATCAAGAAATTATAAAACAGAGCCAAAAGATTGAAAAAATAGAAGACAATGTGAAATATCTCATTGGAGAAAGCACTGACCTGGAAAATTGATCTAGGAGAGATAATTTAAAAATTATTGGACTACCTGAAAGTCATGATCAAAAAAAGAGCCTAGACATCATCTTTCAAAAAATTATCAAGGAAAGATATTCTAGAACCAGAGGGTAAAATAGAAATTGAAAGAATCCATCAATCACTTCTGGAAAGAGATCCTAAAAGGATAACTCCTAGGAATATTGTAGTCAAATTCCAAAGTTCACAGCACAAGGAGAAAATATTGCAAGTAGCCAGAAAGAAACAATTCAAGTATGATGGATATACAATCAGGATAAAAAAGATTTAGCAGCTTCTGTACTAAGGGATTGGAGGGCTTGGGATACAATATTCTGGAGATCAGAGGAGCTAGGATTAAAACCAAGAATCATCTTTCAGGGAGGAAAAATGGATATTCCATGAAATAGAGGACTTTCAAGCATTCTTGATGAAAAGACCAGAGCTGAATAGAAAATTAGATTTTCAAATGCAAGAATCAAGAGACATATGAAAAGGTAAACAGGAAAGAGAAATTATAAGAGACTTATTAAAACTGAACTGTTTACATTCCTACATGGAAAGATGTTATTTGTAACTCATGAGACCTTTCTCAGTATTAGGGTAGTTGAAGGAAACAGATACATAGATAGTAAATAGATAGATAGATAGACAGACAGACAGACAGATAGATAGAGGGCACAGGGTGAGTTAAATATGAAGGGATGATATCTAAAAAATAAAATTAAGGGGTGAGAGGAATATATTGGGAGGAGAAAAGGAAAGATAGAATGCAGTAAATTATCTCACGTAAAAGAGGCAAGAAAAAGGTTGTACAATGGAGGGGAAGAAGGGAGAGGTGAGAAGGAAGAAGTGAACTTTAATAGGATTTGGCTTAAGGAGGAAAGAACATACACACTCAATTAGATATCTTACCCTACAGAAAAGTAGGGGGGAAGGGGATAAGAGGGGGGAATAACAGAAGGGAGGGAAGACTGGGGGAGGGGGTAGTCAGAAACAAACACTTTAGAAAAAGGACAGGGTCAAAGGAGAAAATAGAATAATTGGAGGGCAGGATAGGATGGAGGGAAATATAGTTAGTCTTTCACAACATGATTATTATGGAGGTGCTTTGCATAACTACACATAAATAACCTACATTGAGTTGCTAGCCTTGTCAATAGGGGTGGGTGGGGAGGGAAGAAGGGAGAGAATTTGGAACTCAAAATTTTAAAAACAAATGTTAAAAAATTGTTTTTACATGCAACTGAGAAATAAGATATACAGATTGTGGGGTGTAGAAATCCATCTTGCCCTTCAAGAAAGTAAAGAGGAAGGGGATAAGAAGAGGGGATGATAAAAGAGATGGCAGAATAGGAGAAGGGGTAATCAGAATGCATGCCATCTCAGGGTTGGGGAGGAGGAGAAAGATGGGGAGAAAATTTGGAACTCAAAATCTTGTGGGAATGAATGTTGAAAACTAAAGATAAATAAATAAATTTAATTCTTAAAAGAAAAAAGACACTTGAGAAACACTGAGGCTTTTGCTTGATGGCCTTGAAAGGCTAAATATGCTTCACAATCTGGGCATTGAAGGCTACCCATAGTCCGACTCCCATTGATCTTTCCTGTCTCATTTCATTTATTTCCCTTTTATCTACCCTTCATTTCAGTCAAATTGGGCTATTAGCCCTGTCCATGACATTCTATCTGTTATTTCCCTGCCTTTTCAAGAATTATCTGGGATTGTGCTTACATCTGCCTCTGAGAATCCCCATTCCTTAGAGACATAGTGAGTGTCATCTCCTATTATCAGGACCTTCCTGATTCCCATTCCCACCCCCAAGTTTTAATGTTCTTTCTTTTGAAATTATTTTATATCTATTTGCCTCTACACGTGTCATGGTCCTCCTCTCCTCATCAGAATATCAGCTTCTCGATGGGAGAACCTATTGCATTTTTCTGTTTGTATTCCTGGGGACTAGCTCAGTGCCTGACCAGTTTTGGAAGTTTAATAAAGGGATGTTGTCTTGAGAAAAATTGAACTAAGTTCTCACTTAGTTCTGAGCAGAGGTTTATTTAGTTTCTTTGTTTAAAGTCACAGTGTACAATCCCTGTGACCCTACCTGTAAACGGTTTTTAAAATTTGAGCTAGGTTACTCTGATCTTTTTAAGTGTGGCATCTGCCATTCCCAAAGATCACAATTCCTATTTGAGTGAGGCTCCCTAAAGTCTTGACACAGTTTAGGCAATAACTATCCCTCACTAGCCCTTCTTATTTTCCTAAGAGGCCTCAAGAAGTTAATTTGGTATATTCCTTCAGTGACTGCAAAGCCTTGTGCCTTGTCTACACATGTTATTTATGAGGATCTATGGTGCTTCATAGTTTCAAGACTATTTTAAGGTGCTTCTCTATCCACTGTGCCAATTACGCTTACAGGAATAACTGTGGACATGGAGAGAGGAGATAGAGGCAGAAGTAGCTACAGAAAGAGAAATAAATAGCTAAGTTGCTTAGCTAAAGAATTTTAATAACACCTGGCAGTGACTGTCCCCGTCTCTGAAATACCTTGGGAAGCCTACAATATAGCACCATCTAGTGGCGAAACACAGTCATTCTGGAAGTACAGTCTCATCATGGCGCAACAGTTGCCATTTCCACATATAGCACCATATACTACAGGATTCTCCTTTGTCCTTGAGAAATCATGCAAGCCCGTGCCCCTGTTTTGTTCTACATTTTAAACAAAATTTGGGTAAAGATGTAGTTGGCATTCACATCAAATTTGTGACTAGTTCTAGTGGGAAAAACAACAAGAACTAGAAACTTCCTTTGATCACAAGCCAATGGGGTGATAATAGCTGTTGCAAAGTAAGTGAAATCTTCCTTTCAATATTGCGAGGACCTGTTCTCTCATTGGGATGGAGCTTCCCACCCCCATCGCGGATGGCAACTCCTCTCCAACCTACTAGATTTGCTGTGGTAGAAAATGTAACATTCTAGAGTGCTCCCTCCTCACCCCTGGCTTCCCAGGCCGATTTCAAGACTCAGAGCAAATTCCACCTTCTATAAGAAGCCTTTCCGGGTCCTTTCCATTTCTCGTGGCTTCCTTCTGAAATTACTTTCCATTTTCTCTGCATATATCTGTAGCAGCAAGCACCCCAGCGTATACAGGAGTACCTGCAGAACTTGTTCTTTTATGTGCTTTTCTAAAAGGAAAGCAACTTTTGAGGGGTTAACAATCTTGTTGAATCACATATAGCAACAGAAAAAATACAAGCAGAGAAATAAAGACCAACATATAGGGCTTCTGTTTGACCATAAACAATACATACATCACATATCTACAGACAGATCTAACTGTCTGACCATTACATACATACATAGTTACCAGAGAGAAAAACACCAACAGCTGGGTTTCCAAAGTGGGTGGGGTGGGGGGGCATGGCTACTCAGAGTCTCACCTGGCACATGAACCTTATTCCAAGCTCCTGAAGCAAAACCTCACCCCAGAATATATATATATAGATATATATATATGTATATGTATATACTTTTCAGAGCTCCCCATGAGGCCAATAATGGGGGAGGGGAGGAAGATGTTTAACTCTAATTTACATTATGTTATCTTATATGCAAATAGTTACTTGACTCAGGGTCAACATGGACCAGTAGCAGGAAGAATAGTTAATGACTTAATAGAGGCTTGTCGACTGACTAACAAGTTTTGTGCTAAGTTGTGAAGACACAAATACAAAAGTGAGATCATCTTTCCCTTCAAGAAGCTTCTAATTACATTCTAATATGGAAAGATAACACATTAGGAAAATGTAACTACAGGTCTGATTCTAAGACTTAGTGGTCTTTAGGGTACCTGCTTGGTAGATAGGAAGGCCTAGAGGCTATAAAGTTCAATGTCCTTAGATGACAGACATATTATAGTCTATCACTGGGCCATTCTCATTGCCATTCCAACTTGACAGCATCTGCCAGAGCTTGTACACTATTGATAAAAGTCTTTGAGAAGCCAGCATCATCTTTCTGCCATGTTGACTTATTAAAGGAAGATATCCATGATATAATTGTGGGCCATGGCAATAGAAGTACTATGCCCATATCAATGAGTGAGAAGGAAGCAATAGTCCACTGTATTCTGAGCTGATCAGACCAATTGTAAAATTCTGTGTAGTTTTGTTTCAGGTTGTAAGTGCCACACTTTAAGATGGACCTTTACAAACTATAGGGTACTGGTGAAGTGTGTGACAAGAAGGTGAGGTGTCTGGAAGTCATGTCATATTCATTTAACCCACCAGGGAAACTGTTGCCTAGTTATCAGGGCCCAGGCACTAGCTGTTCCATGATCCCCTTGGAGGTTATACACAGTATCCAACACCAGAGGGCTCTAGGGGGAAATGTCAATGTCTATTATTCTCTGAGAGCTCCTACCTTTAACCTGCCTCCCTTCACCTCCAATTCTGCTCCTTTGTAAATAGTAGGCTCATAACATCAGTCCAGAAATGTGGACTTTTCTGTGTGGATTTATCTAATATATAGTCTTTTGGCTCAACCCCCATCTACCAGAAAAGGAACTCTTTCCTGTTCCTCTCCCTTACATTTCAGTAGATCTCAAACTCATGAGCATAACCTAATGTGGTACACCAAACAAGTATGGCTTGGATATAGATAGTATGTATTACCATAGAAGTAAAAGGAATAAATTAGATTTAATAAAACAACTACATGTTCTGTATCCCTGTAAGCTTCTTTCAGGTGCAAGTCTCTCTTAATAAGTCTATAGACATGCCCAAAACCCAAAAGTTTCTGGACATTTTTCAGGTGCTTAGGTACTCTCATCAGGCAATACAAGCATCCCCAGAGGTAGAATTGATAAGCATGGAGTTAGCACACTAACCCATTTTTTGAGTAACAATTTTATTGAAACACTTGATATAAAGACTGTGAGCCAATACACACAAAATTCTGTCCTAATAGTCCTCTGCAACCTGATGAAATTCATCATAAAAGCTTACACTCATAAGCTCTCTTTTCATTTTTAGTTAGGCTTAGTTACCTGTAGCCTATTTTTCTAAATCACTGTAATCACTGTACAAATCAAAGGCATGCAGAGGAAAATTAAATTAGAGAAATATCCAGGAAAAAGAAAGCACAACACCATGTCTTGGCTCAAATTTTCCTCATATTAAACTACTTTTCTTACTAACCACACATTCAAAACCCTAGGACTACATCAAAATTATGAATATCTGTGAGATTTTCATAATGGAAACCTTAAACCTTATTATCACAAACTCATTGAGATCAGGAACTTTGTCTTTTCCCTCCTGGAAATAAGACCATAATAGGTATTTAGCAAATATCTGCTAGGTAATTCTTAGCTGATCATTGCTGAACCTATAATCATCCTTCATTCTTATTCTTGGTTGTCAACAGTGGCTGTTGGATTGAACTCAGAGTATTCTAGCTCTGATGCTAGCATGCCACAGGTATGGGCCAAAAGACCACAGATTCAGACTGGGTGCAGGTCAGATACTAATGAGAACTGCCATTGTGGCAGGAAGTTGTATGAATGGTGATGAAGAAAAATAGAATTAAATGGATTGACCCAGTCATTAGTGTTTATTTTGTGTGTACTTATGTGAACACATCATTCTCTCCAGTGGAATGGAAGTTCCTTGAAGGCAAGACCCACTTCTCTCAGCATCTAACAGTGTCTGGCACATAGTAGACATTTCCTAAGTACCTCTTGAATTGAATTGAAATGGGCAAGACCCTTACCCTGTTGTATAGTATGATTTCAGGGAGTTTAGGTTTCCCTATTCTTTCTCCTCCCTCATCCTCTACATATAACCCTCCCACCTCCCTGCCAAGAAGTCTCTATTGATTCTCTGAACTTAAATTCCCCAGAATTTTCATTGCACATTTAGGAATAATGTTTAAAATGCATAGAACACTGCCTCATAGTATGGCATAGATAGTGCAACTAAGAACAAATTATTTGGGAAAGTAATGGGAAGCTGGAGATAGCAGGGTGCCAGTGGACATCTGAAGAAAGATCAGGAACAATAATAAAAATAATAATAACTGAAATTTCTACATCATAAGATGTACAAAGTGATTTGCAGAAGCATTAGTTAATAAAGACTGAAAACATGAAATAGAACCTATATCTCCTACTATACTCCCCTATAGGGGCAGCCAAATGGAGCAGTGGATAGAGTTCAGGGCTTGGAGTTTGGAAAACTCATCTTCATGAGTTCAATTCTCGCCCCAGACACTGTATGACCCTAGGCAAATCATTTAATCCTGTTTGCCTCTGTTTCCTCATCTGTAAAATAGGCTGGAGAAGGAAATGGCCAACTACTCTAAGTCGCTTTGCCAAGAAAACCCCAAATGGAGTCATGAAGAGTCAGAAATGACTGTAATGGCTGAACAACAACAAAAAAATGCTCTCCTAGGAGGTTAATACTTTAAATATTAGAATTTGCAGTATTTAGTGGAACTCTTGATTAGGCATTCAATTTTGTCTCAGCTCTATACTGAGAGGGAGGGGGAAAATACCAAGGAGTGAATAGCTACAACTAGAACAAATCTCCTGATCCTCAAATTGGGGTGGGGGGATGTGGGAGCGGGGGGAGAGTTCACAAGAAGTTTAAAAGGGAAAAAAGAGCTAGAATCTAAGGGGGGGGGGTCTCTTAAACTGCCTCTTAGACAACTGGAATTGGTTGAACAAATTGTGCTATAGGAATATAATGGAATATTGCCAGGTAAGAAATGACAAATGATACAATTTCAGAGACCTCTGGGTACTATAAACTGATACAGAGTGAAGTGAGAACCTTGAGAGCAATTTATACAAGGACAACAGTATTGTAAAAAAGAAAAAAAAACAACAGCACTTTGAAAGAATCTAATCAATTGATGACCAACTATGTCTCCAGAGGGTCTAAGATAAAATACATTATACACTGCCTCAGAGGGGAGGGTGATGGACACAAAGTATAAAGAAAGATGTACATTTGTGGATGTGGCCAACATATAGATTTGTTTGGTTTGACTATGCTAATTTGTTACAAAGGTGTCTTTTTCTTTCTCTTGGTTAAGGGAGAGGCTGGGTGGAAAGTTAGCGATAGTTATGTCAAAGAAGAGTCATTGAAATATTTTTTAAAACATGTTCATAAGTGAACAGAAGGAAGTTCAGAAGGAAATGAAGTCAAGCAAGACAGTTTTGAAAATAATGTGTGGACTTGATTACATACCTTTTTATAAGCAAGCAATGTGGAATGATGATTCACAGCTTCATAAAGAATCCTCTTTTTGTGTTTGGCTATATTGATAGATATGCTCTTTTTTGTTTTGGGGGATTTTGGTTTGTTTTTTGTTTTGTTTTGTTTTTGCTATCTCTCTCCTTTTTCCTTTTTTATAAACTTTTATTGACATTTATTGTTTCTGACATCACCATAGCATCCCAGTATCCCTCCTAGCAAGATCCAGAAAGCCATCCCATATTACAAAAAAATTTTTTTTGAGAGAGAGAGGAAAAAAACTCAGCACAACTGTCCAAAACATTGAAAATATATGAAAATACATATAGTGTACAATACCTATAGACTTCCTACTTCCATGAAGGGGAAATTTGGAAGTATTCTCATATCTCATCGTTCAAATCCTGTTTGATCTTTATAATTTTGTCACATTTACTTTTGATTTTTCGTACTATCTTCTTTCCATTTACATAGTTGTTACTATGTATATTGTTTTCTTGGGTCTATTTGCTTTACTCTGCATCAGTTCATGTAGATCTTTCCATGATTCTCTGTATTCCTCACATGCATCATTTTTTTATAGCATAGTAACATTTCATTACATTCATGTAACATAATTTGTTTAGTCATTCCCCTATTGATAAGCCTATACTTTGCTTCCAATTTTTAGTTATCACAAAAAGTATTATGATAAATATTTTGGGGTATATGAAGACTTTTTTCTTATTAATGGCTTTTTGAAAATATAAACCTAGTAATGGAGTCTCTGGTTCAAAGGGCATGTCACTTTATTTGCATAATTCCAAATTGCTTTCCAAAATGTTTGTATGACTTCACAACTTCATCAACAATGTGTCAAAATGCCTATATTTCCTTCAACAATCCCTCCATTGGCTGTTGTCATTTTTTGTCATTTTTTCATTTTTACCATTTTTGAAGAGTATGAGGTGAAATCTCAGGATCGTTTTGATTCACATTTCTTTTGTTATTAGTGATCTGAAGCATTTTTTCAGGAAGTTGTGAATACTTCACAATTCTTTTTTTTTATTACTATTATTCATATCCTTTGGCCATTTATCTATTGGAGAATGGCTACTGACTTCATATAATTTTATTAATTGCTTATAGATGTTGGATGCTGAGCCTTTATCAGAGAAATTTGATACAAAGATTTTTTTTCCCATTCAACTACCTCCCTTCTTATCCTAGTTACATCAATGTTATCTGTGCAGAAGCTTCTCACTTTCAAATAATCAGTTATCTGTTTTATCTTTTGTAATTGCATCTACCTCTTATTGCCTTAAGAATACATCTCCTGTCATATCTTAAAAAAAAAATGAAATCAAGCAGTGAGAGAGAAAGATATTGGGAGGAGAAAGGGAGAATTGAATGGGGCAAATTATCTCTCATAAAAGAGGCAAGCAAAAGACTCATTAGTGGAGGGATAAAGAGGGGAGGTGAGAGAAAAACATGAAGTCTACTCTCATCACATTCCACTAAAGGAAAGAATAAAATGCCTACTCATTTTGGTATGAAAACCTATCTTACAATACAGGAAAGTGGAGGATAAGGGGATAAGCAGAGTGGGGGGGGGATGATAGAAGGGAGGGCATGGGGAGGAGAGTGCAATTTGAGGTCAACACTCATGGGGAGGGATAGGATCAAAAGAGAATAGAAGTAATGGGGGACAGGATAGGATGGAGGGAAATATAGTTAGTCCTATACAACACAACTATTATGGAAGTCATTTGCAAAACTACACAGATTTGGCCTATATTGAATTGCTTGTCTTCCAAAGGGAAGGGGTGGAGAGGGAGGGAGCTAAAGAAGTTGGAACTCAAAGTATTAGGATCAACTGTAATGTTCTTACCACTAGGAAATAAGAAATACAGGTAAAGGGGTATAGAAAGCTATCTGGCCCTACAGGACAAAAGAGAAGACAGAGACAAGGGCAGAGAGGGATGATAGAAGAGAGAGCAGATTGGTCATAGGGGCAATTAGAATGCTTGGCGTTTGGGGGGGGGGAGGGGAGAAAAGGGGAGAAAATTTGTAACCCAAAATTTTGTGAAAATGAATGTTAAAAGCTAAATAAAAAAAAAAAAATGAAAAAAAAAAAAAAAAGAATACATCTCCTGGGGGGAGGAGCCAAGATGGCGGAGTAGAAAGATACACATGTGCTAGCTCCAACCCCACAGCCCATAAAATACCTGTAAAGAAGAACTCCCAACAAATTCTGGAGCAGCAGAAGCCACAGAAGAATGGAGTAGAGGAGATTTCTGTTCTGACAGACCTGAAAAACCAACACGAAGGGTCCATCACGCCCTGGACCTGGAGCAGAGCCCAGCCCTGCCTTGGCTACATGGCACTGAGAAGAGCAGACCTGAGCAGGCTTCAGGGACAGAATCTCCAGCGGCTGCACAGGTCCCTCCACCCACAGGCACCAAAGGTCAGTGAGAGGGTCTTTTTGGCTCACTGAGAGGGGAGTGGGTGTCTCCATAGCTCGGGCCCCCTTGGGAGGCAGCAGTGGAGGCAGCAGCTGACAGGGGCTCCCAGAGCAGACAGGAGCCCAGATCCATTGTTGAAGGTCTCCACATAAACCCCCTGAGGAACTGAGCCCCGTGGGGTGGCCCTGCCCCCAACCCAAGCAGCTGAACTTAATCTCACACTGAATAGCAGCCCAGCCCCCACCAAAGGCCTAAGGCTGGGGAGCAGCATTTGAATCTCAGACCCCAAGCACTAGCTGGGTGGATTTGGAGGCAAGGTGGGTGTGGAGAGGACACTCAGAAGTCAATTAACTGGCTGGGGAAATGCCCAGAAAAGGGAAAAAAAATAAGACCATAGAAGGTTACTTTCTTGGTGAACGGATACCTCCTCCCATCCTTTCAGATGAGGAAGAACAATGCTTACCATCAGGAAAAGATATAGAAATCAAGGCTTCTGTATCCCAAACATCCAAAATAAATATTCAATGGGCTCAGGTCATGGAAGAGCTCAAAAAGGATTTTGAAGATCAAGTTAGAGAGGTGGAGGAAAAACTGGGAAGAGAAATGAGAGATATGCAAGAAAAGCATGAAAAAGCAGGTCAACACCTTGCTAAAGGAGACCCAAAAAAATGCTGAAGAAAATAACACCTTGAAAAATAGGCTAACTCAATTGGCAAAAGAGGTTCAAAAAGCCAATGAGGAGAAGAATGCTTTAAAAAGCAGAATTAGCCAAATGGAAAAGGAGATTCAAAAGCTCACTGAAGAAAATAGTTCTTTCAAAATTAGAATGGAACAGATGGAGGCTAATGACTTTATGAGAAACCAAGAAATCACAAAACAAAACCAAAAGAATGAAAAAATGGAAGATAATGTGAAATATCTCACTGGAAAAACAACTGACCTGGCAAATAGATCCAGGAGAGACAATTTAAAAATTATGGGACTACCTGAAAGCCATGATCAAGAAAACAACCTAGGCATCATCTTTCATGAAATTATCAAGGAAGGCTGCCCTGAGATTCTAGAACCAGAGGGCAAAATAAGTATTCAAGGAATCCACAGATCACCACCTGAAAGAGATCCAAAAAGAGAAACTCCTAGGAACATTGTGGCCAAATTCCAGAGTTCCCTGGTCAAGGAGAAAATATTGCAAGCAGCTAGAAAGAAACAATTCAAGTATTGTGGAAATACAATCAGGATAACACAAGATCTAGCAGCTTCTACATTAGGGGATCGAAGGATGTGGAATATGATGTTCCAGAAGTCAAAGGAACTAGAACTAAAACCAAGAATCACCTACCTAGCAAAACTGAATATAATACTTCCAGGGAAAAAATGGTCTTTCAATGAAATCGAGGACTTTCAGGCATTCTTAATAAAAAGACCAGAGCTGAAAAGAAAATTTGACTTTCAAACCCAAGAATGAAGAGAAGCATGAAAAGGTAAACAGCAAAGAGAAGTCATAAGGGACTTACTAAAGTTAAACTGTTTACATTCCTACATGGAAAGACAATATTTGTAACTCTTGAAACTTTTCAGTATCTGGGTAGTTGGTGGGATTACATACATACACACACACACACACACACACACACACACAGAGCACAGAATGAATGGAATAGGATGGGATCATATCTTAAAAAAGTGAAATTAAGTGGTGAGAGAGAAATATATTGGGAGGAGAAAGGGAGAAATGGAATGGGGCAAATTATCTCTCATAAAAGAGTCAGGCAAAAGATTTTTAGTGGAGGGAAAAAGAGGGGAGGTGAGAGAAAAACGTGAAGCTTACTCTCATCACATTCGACTAAAGGAAGGAATAAAATGCACACTCATTTTGGTATGAAAACCTATCTTACAATACAGGAAAGTAGGGGAGAAGGGGATAAGCAGGGTTGGGGGGATGATGGAAGGGAGGGCAAGGGGAGGAGGGAGTAATTTGAAGTCAACACTCTTGGGGAGGGACAGGATCAAAAGAGAGAATAGAAGCAATGGGGGGCAGGATAGGATGGAGGGAAATATAGTTAGTCTTACACAACTCAACTATCATGGAAGTCATCTGCAAAATTATACAGATATGGCCTATATTGAATTGCTTGCCTTCCCAAAGGGAATGGGTCGGGGGGGAAGGGATGAAAAGAAGTTGGAACTCCAAGTTTTAGGAACAACTGTAGAATACTGTTCTTGCTACTAAGAAATAAGAAATACAGGTAATGGGGTATAGAAAGTTATCTGGCCCTACAGGACAAAAGAGATGATGGGGACAAGGGAAGGGAGGGATGATAGAAGAGAGGGCAGATTGGTGATAGGGGCAATCAGAATGCTCGGTGTTTTGGGGTGGGGGGAGGGGACTAATGGGGAGAAAATTTGGAACCCGAAATTTTGTGAAAATGAATGTTAAAAGTTAAATAAATAAATGAAAAAAAAAGAATACATCTCCTGCTCATAGCTGTGAGAGGTATATGATGTTTCTCTTCTATTTTTTTTTTTTTTTTATGGTATGATCTTTAAAATTTAGGTTACATATTCATGTAGAATATATTGTAGAATATGGTGTTAGGTGTTGGTTTAAGCTATTTTCTGCCAGAGTGTTTTTCAGTTTTCATAACAGTTTTGTTTTTGTTTTTGTTTGGTTGGTTTTTTTTAATCAAATAGAAAGTTTTTCTCTAGGTAACTCTTGTTTTCCATGTCATTAAATATGGGTCATTGAATTCTATTATTTCTGAATCTCCTTTGTGTAGTCTGTTCCATTGATCTATTTCTCTATCCTTTAATACCAGATGGTTTTGATGACTTCTATTTTGTAATATAGTCTCAATTATTGCTTCTTATGCTTTGCTATTATTATATAGAAATGTTGATTTTTTGAGAGTTTATTTTGTAGTCTAAAACTTTGTTGAAACTGTTGTTATCTCAATTAGTATCTTTGCTGATTTTTTAGGGTAAACCACCATATCATCAGCAAACAGGGATGATTTTATCCCTTCATTCTACCTATCTTCATTCTTTTAATTTCTTTTCTTGTGTTACTGCTATTGAAAGTATTTTCAGAACACAACCAAACAGTAGGCATTCTTGTTTCATCATCATATTTATTTGAAAAGATTCAGGTTGCAAAAGGCTGCTTTGCATAGAATGCTTGTTTTTTTGTTTTAGGATGGCTCAACAAATAGGAAAACAATCAACATAATTAATCATATTAAAAACCAGACCATTCAAAATCATATGGTCATCTCAATAGATGCAGAAAACACCTTTGACAAACAAAATTTGATGCTTAAAAACCCTACAAAGTATAGGTATAGAGGACCCTTTTCTTAATATCATAAAAGTGTCGTCCTATTTTTATTGCATTATAATCTGGAAAGAATATATTAGCTATTTTTGCCTTTTCACATTTGTTTGCAATATATCTGTACCCTAGCATATGGTCAATTTTTGTAAAAGTTCCATGTGGCACAGAGGAATATGTATATTCTTTTGTTGTCCCATTTAGAAGATGCTATAAGACTTTTAACTCTAGATTTTTTTCAGAAATTTGTTCAGTTTAACATTTTTCTTTTTGTTTATCTTTTTGTTAGACTTATTCAAAATGGATAAGAGAACACTAAAGACTCTCCCTGTTGTGTTACTGTCTATATATTTTTATAAAAATTAATTTATTATTTATTTTTAACATCCATTTAAAAAAATTGAGTTCCAGATTCTCTCTCTTCTTGTTGCCTCTCCCTCATTCATTGAGGAGGCAAGAAATGTAATATCAATTATACATGTGAAATCATGCAAAACATTTCCATATTAGCTATGTTTCAAAAAAAAGTACACCTTAGTCTACACTCACACTCCATCAGTTTTGTCTCTGAAGATGGATTGCATTTTTAATCATAAGACCTTCAGAACTGTCTTCAGTCATTCCATTGATTAGAATAGACAAACCATTCACATCTGATCATCATACAAAATTATTATTTCCATGTACAAAGTTTTCCTGATTCTGCTCATCTCCCTCTGTATCATATCATATAAATTTCCAGGTTTTTCTGAAACCATTCTGGTCATCATTTCTTTATAGCACAATAGGATTCCATTCCAATCATATACCATTCTTTGTTCAGCCATTCCCCAATTGATGGACATCACCTCGATTTCCAATTTTTTGCTGCCACAAAAAGAGCTGCTACAAATATTTTTGTACAATAGGTCCCTTTCCTTTTCCTTTGACCTGTTTGGGATACAGACCTAGTCATGGCATTTCTGGGTCAAAGTTGTATGCATAGTTTTATAGCCCTTTGGGAATAGTTCTAAATTGCTCTCCAGACTGGCTAGGCAACTCCACCAATGGTACATTAGTGTCCCAGTTTTTTCATATTCCCTCCAATATTTGTCATTTTCTTTTTCTGTCATGTTAGCCAATCTGAAAGTTGTGAGGTGGTACCTCAGAGTGGTTTCAATTTGTATTTCTCCAATTAATAGTGATTTAGAACATTTTTTTATGTAACTATAGATAGCTTTGATTTCTTCTTCTGAAAACTACCTATTCAGATCCTTTCGTCATTTGTCACTTAAAGAATGACTTGTATTTTTTTTTGCAAATTTGACTCTGTTTCCTATACATTTGAAAAACTAGGCTGTAAAATTTTCCCCCAGTTTCCTGCTTTCCTTTTAGTCTTGGCTACTTTGGTTTTGGTTGTGTAAAAGTTTTTTAATTTAATATGATCAAAATTTTCCATTTTATTTCCTGTGATCCTATCTCTTATATAATCATATTCTTCCCTTATCCATGTATCCAACAGGTAAAATTTTCCATGCTACCCTATTTTCTTTATGATATCACTGTTTATGTCTATATCATGTACCAATTTTGACCTTATCTTGGTATATGGTGTGAATATTGGTCTATATCTAACTTCTGCCAAACTCCTTTCTAGTTTTCTCAACAAGTTTTGTCAAATAGTGAGTTCTTGTCCTAAAAACTAGGATTTGGGGTTTTTTCAAACATTAGATTATTATGATAATTTCCTACTATGTATTATATAACTAATCTATTCCATTGATATGCCACTCTATTGTTCAGGGAGTATTGTTTAAGTAGTACCAGATTTGTCTGTCTTCTTGAAGCTCAGATAATGTTTCCTTTATGAATTTAGATGCTAAAGCATTTGGAACGTATAAATTTATTACTGGTGTTGGTTTGTTGTTTGTGGTTCCTTTCAGCATAATATAGTTTCCTTGTTTATCCTTTTTTATTTTTTGAATGTTTTTGTTTGGTTGATAGCATAAAAGCACATAGTAAAACTGGTTCCCATCTCTTCAGTTTTATTTTGTGTATCTTTGTTTTTTAAAATGTATTTCTTATAAGCAACAGATTGTAGGATTTCATTTTGTTATCCAATCTGTCACTCTTTTTTCACTTTATTGGATTGTTTCATCCATTCATGTTTAAAATTATGAGTTAGGTTTATATTTTCTAATGTGTCTCTAAAATTGTTTTTAAGGTATTATTTCTTACCTCTTGCTACTGTAAACATAATATTATGTTCCTTTAATTACTTTAACTTTTTTTAAGGTGGTACTGTTCTTACTATTTTTCTTCTCCTCCCCATGATCCACTCTTCTCATTTGTTACCCTTTTCCATTTTAGGAATTTACTTATAGTTTCCTTTTTTCTTTTTTTCTTTTTTCTGGTTATATATTTCTTTTCCCTCTTTTTTCCTCTCTGTTAGTCAAGTACATTCCTCCCTTTTCTCCTCCCCTTCAACCAGTCCTGTTTATTAATTTTTAAAATTCATTTTTAAATCCCTTTCCAAAAAAGGATTTCTTTTACTTTTTTCATTATCCATCTTCATTCTGTTTACTCTAGACTTTCGTTCTCTGACTTATGACTCCTAAAATTGTCTCATCTCTCCCTTTTCTCTGTATTCTTCATGTAATCAAAGATTCCAAGGTATCCATTCTAGCTCTTACCTTTAGGTGCTTTCTTCAACTGCCTTGTAGGGCATACCCCATGGAGTCCCCTTTTCCACTTTGTCTTATTACCAGGACAATACCAATTATTGCAGATGTTAGACAGAATACTGCCTCACAATAGGATCCCTTGCCCACCATGTCTCTGGTTATGCACCCCACCACTGATCTATGCCCTCCCTTGTTGACTTTTGGTTTCTTTTTACATTTGTCTGGAAATCTCCCCCCATGCCCATGCTGTTCCATTTCTCCAGTTGCCAGTTGCCCCCATGCATTTCAACTTCCTTCATTCCAATGTAAAACAAGTACACTTTTTAGGTACCAAATCCCCTGGGTCTCATCAAGTGTAAGGGCCTTCTCTTTCTTCACTGACCATCTCTCTCTTCACCCATAGCAGTGTTCACTAGTGGAAGCTCTTTCCACCTTGAAAATAAGGTCTCTTTCCCCTACTTTTTCCACTCCTTTAATCTATAGGCTCTTTATCTGTAAGGTCTTCTCTTTCTGAGACCATAGAGGTCACCTTCCTCATTATTGCATGTCTATATTTTGGAACATTATTTTATTCCTTCTTTCTTTTTTCTAGTGGGTGCAGAATATTCCTGAATTATTCACCTGTCCTTTCCTTTGTGTTTGAAGGTATTTATCCTGGTGGTTTATAAAAGTCTTGTTTCTGAATTGAATTGTTAAATTTAACCACTATGTGCCTTGGAGTTTGTAGCCTTGAATTTTTTTTTCCTAGAGGAAAAATTGTTTCAACTGGAAATTTATATCCTATGTTCACAAGTTCTGGCCAGTCCACTTCTGCCATTTCCTTCATTACAGTATTAAGGTTTTTAGTTTGGGTTTTTTTTGTTTTTGTCTTGTCCTGTTCTTCTGGGAGATCTGTGATCCTTAGGTTGTCTCTTCATCTTCTCTTCAAGATCAATATGTTTTGCTTGCTTTAGTAAGTACATTTTCTTTCAGTGTTATTGGTTTTTTGCTTTTTTTCTTCTAGGCTGTTCTTTTTTTCTTTCCTAATCTATCATTCTCTCATTTCTTTGGTGAAGTTTGCCATTGCAGATTCTAGTTTTTCTGTTCTTGTCATTACTTTTTCTGTACAAGCGATAAATTCTGCTCTCATTATTCTCCTTTCCCTTTTAAACCACTCAGCAACAGTACATTGTGGTTCCATGTTTTCCTCAAATTCCATAGGATCCTTTGTCTTATCATGTTGAGTCATTTTCCTTTGTTTTACATGATTTTTTCCTAGATGCTGCAAAATAGAGGCCACATTTCCTTCTTTTGTTATTGTTTTTCTCCTTGATTTATCTGTTTATGTTCAAGGTCTTTGAGTTTTCTTCTTCCTGTAATTTTTACTAGTTTCGTTTTGCTTATCATTCACTTCCTGACTCCTTTCCCTCTGTGTTTTCCTTGGGACCTAGATTTCAAAGCATCTTGACCTTCTCTCACATGAAGCAATACATGGTTCATCAGCCTAGGTGTCTGCCCCAATTGACTTTCAGGTGGTCAGAACTGGCCCCAGCCAGCAGCAGAGCTCTTTCCCTTAGGTTTGGTGGAGTGTTGCACAGCTCTCCACACTCCTGGCATCCTGTCTTGATGATCTGTTCTACTCCTTCTGTTTCTCAGTTCTCTGGTGTAGCAGCAGCAGAGCCTGCTTTCCTTGACACCAACAGTTTAGAGCTTTGCAGTACTGGTACTTCCAGCTCATAGCCCCTGGCAGGCTTTTGCTCCTGAAGCCAAACTTCAAGGCCCAAGCAAACTTACAAAGCCTACAGCCAAGGTATTCATGACACTGGAAAGGGGGGAGGGAACTGGGTCTAGGGGTGGTTTTTGTTGTAAACTTGTGTCATGTCCTTGGGCGTACCAGTTTGGCTTCATATGCCAGTGAATGGGAGATGAGGGAGGGTTGCTGAATGATCTTGGATTCAACAAATGTCAGTTCATAGATTACTATATTTGGGGTTTTTTTTTTTAACCTTCTTTTGAATTCTGGGTATCTTAGACCACAGGGACAGCTGAACTTGCTTTATCTTTGGTGCATATGAGAGGCTGTGGGAATCAAAGGAAATCTCTAGTCCTCCATGTTGCCGTTTATATGATTCACATGCTTATTTAATGTTCATGCCCTTCTCACAGAGCCCCTCACTGATCCCCAGACATTATCATAGCTGAAAATGTGCCTAGGAGATTCAAAGGGGACTTGTTTTTGAATGTGGGGAAGAGAGTAGACCAAGTGGTATCCTGCTACTGGAATCTGGCATCTATCTCCCCTGGCTGCCTGGGTAGGACTGAGATATATTTAGATAAAAGACCAGAAATATTTCAAGAGATGTCCAGGTGATTTATGCCCTGTGGCAGACTGGCCTGATCCCTACCCCACCACTTAACTAGTGTTAAGGGGACAGAGACACAGCTGAAGATACACATTTGAGATAGCTCAAGCAGCTACCTATTACACTTGGGGATTCTCTGCATAATGCAGATACTGATCGACTGCTGAAATTTTCCATGAGTTAAATAAAACAAATCAAAACCCATGGGCAAATGACCTTGCTAGCTCCCCACTGTAAGCAGATAGAAAGAATTAAACTTTTGGATTTGCAGCATGCCTGCTGCTAGCATGGGTTGGTTCTTGATCTGACGATGGTCATGTACACTGGGGAGCTGGTGATAGGAACTCTGATGTCAATTTGCTTGTTTTTTGTTTTTCATCTATAATAGTCTGATTAAAAATCAATATAAAAATATACCTGTCCATGAACTTTTAAGAGAAACCTAGCAGGGACCAGGTGAGGGGAGGAAATTATCCTAAAGTGGCATGGAGGCTGATCCATGATCTCTTTGGATAATACACATCAAACCCTAGACTAAGAAAGAAAATCAGAGCCATCCACAGAGGGGCAAAGCTAAGGGATAAGTGTTAGCTGACCGTGGGAGAGGCTGATCTCCCACAAGGAGCTGGAATGACACCACTGAGTATCATTCTGAGACAGGATAGTGAGGGGTCAGAGGAGTCAAACATATGAAGAGAATCGGGGTCTGGCCAGGAGTCTCACTCCTCATCTACCCACTTCCTGATAACACTAAAAATGAGAAAGATGTGATAAAAATAATGCTGATAGAGATCTTCACAGAAAAAACAAAGTCAGTAAATAATCCTTATACACTTTTAAAGTTTAATATCAGGTACAGGTATGAAAAGAACAGTCTGTAAATAGTATTTAAAGGTGAATTTTCTGAGGTCAAGGGAAATACATCACATATTTGTATGCAATACATTCTTATTTCATTTCTTATAATAAATGAAAAATGGCTTCTATAAACAAAATGATAAATTCTGTCCTACTGTGAGTGGGCCCAAAGTTCATATCAGCTATGTGAAGAATTTGTCTTCTGCCGTTTATCAGTTATTTCTATCACACTCTCATTTATTAAAATTTGATAAAGTTAAAATTGCACAAGCACAGTGTGAAAACCCTTTACACATGACACCTGGAAGGTATAAATTTTGCCTTCATAACTGTTGTTTGCTTCACTATGGAGCACCTAACACAGAGTTTGCACATGGGAGTTCAATAAAAAATGAATAAATGAATGAATGTGGTAGGAAGTGGTGGTAAGTTTTTGGGTAGCATTCTTTGTATCCAAATTTTGATCTCATCCCGGTTACTTGTGAATTTTTCTCCAAGGTACCATAATTTTTCTAGGTGGTGGTTCTCATTAATGAGTCAGATGACTATGTTATGCATAAGACTTCTCCAGTTCACTTTTTTATTGTTGGGAGATCATATGGTGTAGAGAAAAGGAAATTAAACTGTATGGTAAGATATAAGACTTCAATTTCTTCATCATCCCTTCCAATGTTCTTGTTTTATTAGTTTAATCAGTCTGAAAATATTTGCCAAGTGCCTAATTTACTGGGAGTTAGTTTTCTATGCCAATTAAATCACAGATTCCGTCCTTGTCTCTGTCCTAGATTCAGTTCAATTCAATTCAACAGAATTTATTAAGTGTTTATCATGTAGCAAGAACTATGTTAGGTGCTGTGGACTCAAGACAAAATGAAACAATCCATGTCTTCAAGAAGCTTGCATTCTATTGGAAACAGTTTACACACATATGAGTAAATATTACAAATAAGTATATTGCAAATGTATGTATACAAATACTGTAAGTATAAGTACAAATATGTATGTATGCATAAAAAGTTCAAGAGCCATCGTTTCTGGGGAATTAATCATATTATTAATCACGCTAGCAATAATTAATAAAAAGAAGTCAGTGACACTCTCAAATGTCAAAGACCCCTCATGGAACCGACTCACTACTTATATGTACTTGAAAGAGTGTGTCCCCTCCCCCTCCACACACACACACACACACACACACACACACACACACACACACTTATATACACACATGTACGTAATCACTCCAAAAACTGGTAAGTGCTCTAAGATCATAGGATAGAAGAGAGATGGGGGCCTTCATCTCTGCATCCTGAGCCTACGCCTTTCTTACCTCTGTGTTCATTCCTCCTTCCAAGTTCTTCCTTTTGTCCTCTATGCCAGAAAACCCTATTTGAAGGAGAAAGTGGTGACGAAGGCATTTTTTTTGAGCTGGGATTGGAGACCAAGATAGTAGGGAACAGACACGTCATCCCTACCCTGTTCCTCCAATCCTATGTAAATAAATGGCGAGAACTCTGAAAAAAAAAGAGTGAGTGTCGCTGAGGGTGGCAATCAACTCTGATTGGTTAACAAGTAATGAGAATGAAAATTATAATGAGAGGTGGGCCTATTGTAATGAGGGTCCAGGGATTGTGACTCTGATTTTGTCATTTACTTCCAGACCACCCCCAGCCTTGGGCAATCTAGGCAAAGAATTTATCCCCACCCCATTCTGAGTAGAACACAATGGGTCAGAATTCACCTTAAATTCTTTGTAAGTTTCCCTAGTTGGGTGAGGCATCATTTGATTTCATCTCATCATCAATCCTACCCTTCAAAGAATGAAGCTTTGACCTAATCTCCAAATGAGGAAGGGGAAAAAAAAATCCTGAATCTCCCCAATATTTGGCTGTTTAATAATAATTTCTCTCATTTTATGCATATACATGTACACACGTATACACACAAAAAGTAATTGGGGGCAAGGCATAGGACTAAGATGAGAAATAATTTATTAACAATAGACTGGGATTCCAGGAGGCACAATGGAAGAATAGAGAAGAATGTGATAGGAACCCAAGAGGGATGGGGTTGAAACGGAAGGGTGTAAATAGTGGTTAGGAAGGGAGCTTTGAATTAGGCAGCCTATAAATCAAAATCTCAGGGATTCCAGATGTATCCATAGAAGACTGTCAGGCCCTTGACAGTATCAAAAATAATATTGATTCGATTATCAATCCCTGAAAAAGAAGTGCAAGGAAGGGAGGGGGGATAGTGGTGGGAAGTATGCATCAAATGGTAGGACAAATGTCCAGTTCCTGAATCTGTTTGATGATCAAAGGAGGTGTTAATGGAGTCCTTGAGTCAGGCTGATTATAAAGAAGTGAAGCATGTTTGAGTTACTCATGTTCATTCAGTCTGACTTGCCCATGACTCACTCATTTTACCCTTCCAGACTCCCCCCAAGTCCTTTCTTCTCAGGACAGATATTTCTAGTTTCTTCAGTGAATTTTCAGTTGACATGAACTGGAAATTCAAGTCACTTAACTTCTCTGGGCCTCAGTTATAAAATATACATAAAATAAATGCCAAATTTAAATGTGTTAGATTATCTATAAAATATATATATGTATAATTTTGAAATATTTATTTTATCTATATAATCTATAAAATAAATGTGTTGAACTAAATGATTTCTACTTTCCTTCCAGCTACAAATCTATGATCCTATGATCCTACGATCCTGTGCTAATGGTGTTCAGAATGGAATGGAAGGGCATAAGACTGGCTGTATCAAATATATGCTAGTTCCTTGCCCACCAAAAGATGAGGATAACATGTTTCTGGTGTCTTCCTCCTACGTAGCTACTCTAGGGAGTAGAAATAGAAACAATTTGTTGTGTAAACTTTTGTTACTATTGAGTCATCTATTTATGCAAATTGCTTATACACTAACTGGGGCTAGTTCTTCTTCACAGTTCACCATTTCCCACAACATTATATTTTAAATGAAATATAGTATACCTTGGTTATCTTCCAAAATTAAATCAATTTCAGAGCTCCTTAAGTAATCCAAGCTATTGACAACAGTACAAAAAATGCTCCAAATCACTAATTATAAGAGAACTCCAAATTAAAACAATTCTCAGGTTTGACCTCAAACCCATTAGACTGGTAGAGATGATTTTAAAAAAAAGAGGAAAATGAAACTTGTTTGAAAGAGCATGGGCATACAGGCACATTTTTGCACTATGGTGGAGCTGTGAATTGGTCCAGCCATTCTGGAAAGCCAAGTCATTAAAAAACACATATCCTTTGACCAAATGATACCACTGTGGAGCACATACCTCCAAAGAAATAAGGGAAAGAGATTAAAGTCCCACATGTACAAAATATTAATAGCGGACTTGGCAAATAACTGGAAACTAAGGTGATACAGGTAAATTCGGTAATAGATAAATTGTAATATAAGAATAGAATACAATACTATCGCACTATCAGAAAGGACTGTTCTGCTGCTTCCATTTAAATCCGGCTCCATAAAATACAATACCGTAGTAACTCCACCAATCAGGGTAGCTGACAGTTCCACTGCCATGTTGTGTGTGTGTTTGTCCTTTGTTGCTGAAGAAGACCATGCCATCAGAGAAATGATGACATGACTTGCACTTGACTTTGTTTTGAGTGAAGGAGGGCTGTGCAGGTCACCAGCCTCACTTCTCCTCCAGAGTCATCTGAATCCAGTGACCAGATATTCATCAGAATGACTGGAGATGACCCAGGATGAGGCAATTGGGGTTAAGTGACTTGTCCAAGGTCACACAGCTAGTGAATGTCAAGTGTCTGAGGTGAGATTTGAACCCAGGTCCTCCTGACTCCTGCACTGGTGCTCTATCCACTGTACCACCTAGCTGCCCTGATCCACTGCCATAAGGAATGTAAACAAGTACAGCAAAATGGAGGAGTTTGCCAGGGGTCCAAAATCAACAAGCAAGAACCAGGAGGACAATGGTAACATGTTTATTAGAAGTCTAAGCCAAAGCACAGGCAAGAGAGATATGACTGAATATCTCTATCATTTTGAAGAGGTTGTACATGGCATTATTAAAACAGACTCAGTCCCTAGAAGATAAAGAGGATTTTACTCTATGCTTTTCAAAGGTAACTTCTGTTGTTGATAGTGTCCTAGAATTTAAAGAATACAAACTGGATGGCAAATTAATAGACCTCAAAAGAGCTAATGTGTTGAAAGGAAAGGAACCCTCTCAAAAAAAAAAAATTGTAGGTGGACTGAACGCAGATGTACCTGAAGAACAAATCAGAATATTTTGGAGTGTTTGTAGAGGGTGAGAATACTGAACTTCTTGTGGACACAAAAACAAATGAAAGAAGAGGATTCTGTCTTATATATTCAGACAAAGAACCAGTAAAGAAATTATTAGAAAACAGATATCATCACATTGGTTTTAGCAAGTGTGAAATCAAAGTTACACAGTCCAAAGAGGTAAACAGAAGGCAGCAATAGCAACAGTGGAAAGAGGGAGGGGTACTGCAGCTGATGGATGAGGTGGTACTAGGGATCAAGGCCAAAGTCAGGGAAAGACTGGAAACATTTTAATGTTATTAATAATAATATAATTATATAAATTATATAAATATATAATAAAATAATGATAATATAATAATAATATTACAATCAATCACATATAAATTACCACCATAGAGCAAAACTATAGTGGCTATGAGAGATATGACATTAATAGATATAACTATGGGAACCATGGATATGGTTATGGGTACTGTAGACAATAGTAGTCAACAAAGCATCATGAATGGCTGGTAATCATAAGAGTAATTATCAGCCATATTAAAAGAAGATGGACAGAAAACAGGTGCAGATGCTACAGTCACCTATGACATTGAATGGAAAGTGGTCTTCCATTCATCTGTTTATTTTTAAAAAAGAATTTTATCATGCATGGCACAATGGTATCCAAATATATGTAGTGGCCAACTAGTTTTCTGGTTTTTACTTTATCCTTTGCCATCTGTGTTATGACAAATATGGATTTGTGTTCATACAACTTAATTTGTATAATATCATATTCATTGAATCTCAAAAATAAATGACTTGTGATTGTTTAAAAAGAAAAAGAAATGACTAAAGGGATGGATTCAGAAAAATCTGGGAAGACTTTGATGAACTAATGCAAAGTGCAGTGAGTAAAATCAGGTAAACAATTTATATCACAACTATAGCCATTTAATGAAAAAGATATTTTAAAGGTCTTGAGAATTCTGACCCAATAGGACACCAGAGGACTAATGAAGCATGTTCTCGCCT
Organism: Notamacropus eugenii; assembly: GCF_028372415.1. Taxonomy (NCBI): domain Eukaryota; kingdom Metazoa; phylum Chordata; class Mammalia; order Diprotodontia; family Macropodidae; genus Notamacropus; species Notamacropus eugenii. The sequence continues at coordinate 319,155,140 of NC_092876.1, forward strand.
CCTGACAGAAGTAAGAGAGTTATAAAGTAAGACATATATTTTCAGACATGGCCCATTTGCTTTATTTGACAATACTTATTTGTTATAGGAAAGTAATGTATGGGTGGGATGGGGTGTGGTAGGAAGGTTAGTGATAGCGATTAAAAAAAAAAAGTCATGAACAGAATAGAAAAGAAGAAAGTTCAGAGAGAGATACAGATAAGTAGACAGCTTTGAAACTAAATTGTTGAATTTGAGATTTATCTTAAAAAATATGCAGTTTCACATATCTTCATTTTCTGTTCTTGGTGTATGGAAATGTTCATGTCTGCATTTCTCAAGTTCAGGAGAACAAAAAATTTAAATAAAAAAAAAGATAAGGGTCATTGAGCAAAAATTATAATTACATGAGTAAATGTTAGAACACCCCAAGGTGGGCTTGTTTATACTTTAGGGAACTGAATGGATAGAAGAGGCAATGGATAGAGAATCACCCTTGCAACTGGGAAGACCTGGGTTCAAGTACTGCCTCTGACACATCCTGATTGGTGACACTGGGAAAGTCACAAGCTCTCAGTGCTCTAGGACAGTAGTTCAAGACCCCTGGAGGTATGCGAGATCCTTTTAGAGAATGCATCAGGTAGACTATTTTCATAATAATATTTAAAAGTTATTTGTTTTTTAAAACACTCCTCCCTTTTTCTGACTATGGATCTGCATTAGATTGAATTTTCTTCAAGTATTTCAATGAAAATAATATGACAGATTGAATGCAGATATGAACCTCCAGATGTCTTCTATTAAGCCCAGCATCCCAGAGATTTGCAAAAATATGCAAAAAAGTGCCACTCTTCTCAGTACCTTTTATGTAAAATATTTATAGCAGCTCTTTCTGGGATGACAAAGAATGGGAAATTGAGGGAATGTCTATCAATTATGGAATGGCTGAACAAGTTGTGGGATATAATTGTAATAGAATACCATTGTGCTCTAAGAAATGACAAGCAAGATTTTTTCAGAAAAACCTGGAAAGATTGATGCAAAGTGAAGTGAGCAGAACTGGGAGAACATTGTATACAGTAGCAGGAATATTGTACATGATCAACTGCGAATGATTTAGTTATTCTCAGCAATACAATGATTTAAGACAATTCCAAAGGACTCATGATGAAAAATGGTACCCACCTCCAGAGAAAGAACTGATAGAGTCTGAATGCAAATTAAAGCATAAAACTATTCACTTTTTTCATTTTTTGATCTCTTTTTTTTACAACATGACTAACACAGAAATATGTTTTGCATGATTGTACAAGTATAACCTATGTTATATGTAAAACATACATTTACCTATGTAAAATTTTTTTACTCTGTGAGGGTTGAGGAGAGAAAAGGGAGGAAGAGAATTTAGAACTCAAAATTTTAAAAAAAGTTTAAACTGTTTTATATGCAATTGAGAAAAATAAAACATAAAAATAATTTGTTTTAGAAAATATAACTATTTTTCATAAAGAAGTTATCCATTTAACATAGTGGGTTTATTTACAATATTTCAAAAACAAATATTTTAATAACAAATGTGTTAAAAATTTATCAGTTTTAATTTCTAATTAAGAAAAAATCAATAGACAGAACCCACATAAACAAATATTCTTGGGGAGGAGGTCCTTAATAATTTTTAAGAGTACAAAGAGGTTTTGAGATAAAAAAACTGGAGACCACTGCCTTTAATCAGCTAAGATTAAGTTGCAGAAGAGGTGCTGACCTGCATGGGTAGAGAAGGAGCTTCTTTGTCTTGGAGTTTCCTATGCCAAACTATCTCTAATATGAGGAACTACAGGGCGGGTGCGTGCATGTGTGTGTGTGTGTGTGTGTGTGTGTGTGTGTGTGTGTGTGTGTGTCTAGTCAGAGAGGGAGAGAGAGAGAACTATGAATTTGTGATGAGAGAACATAGGTTTGAATCCTAGCTCTGAAGCATCCTATGTCTGTGACCTTAGGCAAGTCACTAACCCTCTGCAGGACTCAGTTTCTCTATCTATAAAATGAGAGTGTGGGATTAATCTCTAATGCCCTTTCAACTCGAGATCCCTTGAAAGAATACATGTGTTCAGAACAATGTCATCCCAAGTTTAGTGAATACCAACATTCTACTTCATGTTAATTTCACTCTAGCACCACAATGCACTCGCAGAACCATAACTAGAGCTAGGCAAAGAAGGATTTGCTTCAGGATACTTAAAGTTCACTGACTATGGGCACTGACTATGGGCACCATCCATAGTCTGTCAGAAGACTGTCATAGACTGTCAGTAATGGAAAAATGGCCCAGCTTAATTGAGATTGATTCATGAAAATAGGTAAGTACTAGCTGTACACCACTCTTCCCTGGTCTACCATTCCCCATGGAAGTCATTTCCAGTCGTCCTGATCTATATTTTGCTCCTGCACCCAGATGACTGAAATAGAGAGTGAGGTTGGTGACTTTGCACAGCCCTGCCTCACTTACATCCAATTCACTTGAAAGTCATGGCATCACTTTGCTGATGTCATGGTCCTCTTTGGGAACAAAGAACAAACACAAAACCATCCCCCATAGTCTCAGTTCATGATTCCCAGTTAAAAGGCAGTGTCCTATTACCCCAACCAAAATGAGGGCAAGCCTTATGCCCCTTGTTCTGGATACAAAAATTCCTAGTTAGAGCTCTGAATTTGCATTTATTTCCAACATTTACTCATGTAATTATAAATTTTTCCCATGAGGATTTCTACTCATTACAGTTGCTAAAACATTTCTACACCTACCAAGGTGGTACATCAAAGACAGAAATAACTTTTCAGCTGAGAACTTGAAATGAAAACCAAGATTAGTTTTATATATTATGCAGCAATCAGATTAGAGCCTTTTCATAAAATAAATCAAAATTATATTTTCTAATGCAATGCAATGATTGAAATATCCCAGATTTTATTGTAAGTGCCCTCCAGGAAGGAGAAATATAATTTCCAAATGCATATTCAGATATTTCCAAATGAGGTATTAAAATAATGTTAAGTGAGATTTATTGCTAAGTGGCTTAAGGCACAAGAACCTTTTAGAGCTTTTGCTTTTCAAAGCCTCACAGTCAAGACTCATTCATTATCCAAAGGGTCTCCCCTGTGAAAAACTGGAGGTGTTCTTTCCTTTGCCACAGGAAAAAATATGAATGTTCAGAGAAAAGACTAGGAAGGGATAAGGAAAGAGAATGTAGAGAGAGGAGTTTCTATTAATATTTGGAACCTCTTCAAGCAAATACTCTAAAGTGGTACCAAAAATACTCAAAGCTGGCACCAAAGGAACCCAAAGCCTATTCTTACTCAAAACCTTAAAATCAATAAGTTGACAAGTATTTATTAAATGCTTACTATGTGTCATACTGGAAATACAAATACAAGTAAAAATATAAGTCTCTGAACACAAGGAGCTTACATTATAATGGGGAAAACAATGTATAAATAATATATAAAAGGGAGCTGAAAAGGGGAGGAAGAAAAGAACCTATGTAGGGGAATAGTGAAATCCCAAGGGTCAGGAGTGAAGCCAGAAGTGAAGGAGTGAGCATGGCTGGTCTGGACATTTCCTCAAAACGGAGGTTCCAATAGGAATTCACCAACTGGAGGACAGGGCCACCAAAGTGGAGGCAGAGCTTGAAACAGCTTATGAGAGCTTATGGGTAAATTTTCAGGGTGGGCATTTACACCTTGGAAAGAGGAAAATCAGGGCTTTTTGTCAAGTGTATAAAATTAAGAAAGCAATAAAAAAAATGTTAAACTCATAAGTGTGTCACATTTTTTTCCAGTGAGCTGGTTGTTAAACATTTACTGGCAGACCCTTGAGTAGAGGGATGTTCCAAAGAGAGAGGGCTTCTGGGACATATTAGAAATCTGGAGACTTTTTAAGGAAAATGGTGGGGAAAAAGCAGGAATCACAGATACTAAGTCCTACAAGAAGATGTCTAAAATTAAAGCAGATTTTCACACCTAAATTTGTCAATGTACAGTGATATGCAGGGCAGTTTCTAAGTCAGTAAGAAATGGGATATTATTGACATTTTCTGTTGTAATTCTGTGGGAAAGAACAACTTTACCATCCCACCTGTAACACATTAGCTCCTTGATTACTGCCCAAGGAATGTTGCCATTATTTTTAGAGACATCAAATGCTAGAAATGGCTGAATAGAATTCACAATAATTTTCTGAATTTGAAGTTGAGACTTACAAAAAAGGGAAACTAAAATCGATCAACAGTCACTTTTTGACCATCTACTATTTGTCAGACATTGTGTTAGGCGATAAGGATCCAAATATGATAAATGCAACAATGTCTACTCACAAGGACCTTGCAAAAATTTAATGGGGAATACAATGGTTTTTATGTTACATAATTAATTATATCAAATAATACCATATGTCCACGCAGATCCAAAACTCAGTAGATGCTACTTACTCATTCAGCTTTACCCCAGCTTTGCTACATTTACCCTTTATTCTACCTATTATGCCAAAAAAGGAGTTTCTCCTTACTAATGTTACAAGTTGGAGTAGGGGAATTTCAATAGCGCCTACATGGAAGTTCATGATAATGCTGCCCCCCCGGGAACCAACATATTGGATAGCTTGTCTGAGACCTAAGGAAGTGATTTGAACCAACTATGATGTCTAATTACTTTTTGAAAGTCACACATGTGCTTGGGACACAGTTGAGTTCATTTACTTTCTTTCTGAGCTAGCCTACTTGTCATATTGTGAGTTTGGTCCTTTATTTGGAATACTCTATGGTTTTGTAGGGATCTGTTAGAGACAACTGCGGTGTCCTATGTGTTACAAGAACTTCAGGATTGGTATGGTCCAGACTTCCATCTGAATTGCCCTATGAATCGGCAAGGAATCTGTTAGGGAGATATATGGGTTCCTCTATGTGCTGAGGAGACATGTGGGAGCAATTTTAATCTAGCACATTGCTTTCTCATCAGGCGGAAAGAAGATGACTTCCCAGTAATTCTAAATCCCTAATCTGTAATGGTAGAATTCCTTTGTTCTGGGAGCTCTCGTCTAAGACTAGTTTTCTTTTCTGTGAAGGGAAGCTCACTTTTTGCTTTTTTTTCTTCTGTTAGTTTTTTGTTTTACTTTAACTTAATTTTGCCTAATTTTAAGTATTTCCTGATTTTGGAGGATTGCAACATACCCAGTATTACCCTTAGACCTGGGCAAGCAGAGTCCCCATTCAGTGCCCCACGCCTTGGGCTCCCTCTCCTCTACTTTGGAGGATACCGCTCATGATAGGCACCAAAAATTAATGTAAAAATGAAATATGAAGGCTAAAGCAAAACAATTATAAAAGTCCTTCGTAATCAAGCAAATGTTGCCTAACTGACCTCTCCAGTTCTTAACTAGGACCAAGATATTTTGAAGATTGCTGCTTAGTAGTATAGCCTGAGATCTGGCGCTACTAGGCCACTCCCCCACCTTTTGTCATCATTTCCCTTCAGATACTCAACTTTTTCTTCCTCCAGCAGATTTTGGTATTTTTCTAGATCTATACCATATAGAGTGATAAAGAAATCCTTTGAAAATTTGATATGGCACTGAATAATTAATTTAGGTAGTATTGTCACTTTTATTTTCTTGTTTGGTCCACCCATGAACCAAGCATATTACTACAATTATTTAGGTCTGTCTTTATTGTGTAAAGAGTGTTTTGTAGTTGCATTCGTATATTGAAATTCCTGTATGTAGACTCTCAACCATTTTACAAATTCTGTAGTTATTTTAAATAGAATTTTTCCTTCTACTCCTTCCTTTTATGTTTTGTTATATAGGAATGCTGATGATTTATATGGACTTATTTTCTATCCTAAAATTTGAAGTTTTTTTAAAATTAATTTTTATTTTACTTTCTAGGGTTCTCTAAGTAAATTATTATATCATCTGCAAAAGTAATAATTTTTCTTCCTCTTCACCTATATGTATTTATTTTTCTTACTTTAGTTATACCTAGCATTTCTAGCACTCAAATCAAATACTGATAATGTACATCCTTGTTTTACCCTAATCTAATTGGATCTAATTGGAAAGACTTCTAGTTTCTCCCCACAACATATAATGCTGGATCTTAGTTTTAAATAGATACCACTTATATTAAGGAAAGATATGTTTATCTTATGATGCCTTAGGAACGAGTGCTGTATTGTGTCAAAGATTTTCTGAATCTATTAATATAATCTTATGATTTTAGTTCTTCTTGAAATTAATATCAACTATTATGTTGTTAGTTTTTCCTAATATCAAACCAATCCTGCCTTCCTAGTATAAAGTAAACCTGGTCATAGTATATAATAATCTTTGTAATATGTTGCTGTAGTTCCTTTACTAATATTTTGTTTAAAATTTTTACATAAATGATCATTATCTTTGTTGATCTGTAGTTTTCTTTCTCTGTGTTGACTCTCCCTAGTTTAGGTATCAAGATTGTATTTGTCTCACACCTATCAGATTGGCTAAAATGGTAAGAGAAAATGATAAATGTTAGAGAGAATGTGGAAAAATTGGGACACTGTTGGTAGAACTGTGAACTGATCCAACCATTCTGGAAAGCAATTTGGGATTATACCCAAAAAGTTATTAAAACGTGTGTACTCTTTGACCCAAGGATACCACTAATAACTCATTCTCGCAACGTGATCAGGGAAAAAGGAAAATAATTTATATGTTCTAAAATACTTATGGCAGTTCTCTTTGTGGTGGCAAAGAACTAGAAATTGAGGGGATGCCCATCAACTAAGGAATGGCTAAATAAGTTGTGGTATATAATTGTGATGGAAAACTCCTGTGCTGGAAGAAATGGTGATCTGGTTGATTTTAGAAAGATATAGTAAGACTTGCATGCAATAATGAAAAGTAAAGTGAGTAGAAACAAGAGAATATATAATATAATATATATAATAACAGGAACATTGTTTGAAGAGTAATTGTGAACAACCAAGTTATTCTGAACGGTATACTCAAATCAACTACAAAAGACCTATGAAGGAAGACACTATCTACCTCCAGAGAAAGAATTGATAAATAGAAATATGCATAGTTTGGTTCTACATGTATTTATAAATCTGGGTTAAATGTTGGCCTTTTCTAACATGGGGTGGGAAAGGAAGGAGAGAGAGAGTTTGGAACTGAAAATGTAACAAAAAATTTTAAAAACTTTAAAAAAACTTAAAACCTTTTAAACTTCATTTGTATCATAGCAGGAATGTGACAGAATCTTTTCCTATTTTTTCAAACATCTTACATTAGAATTAACTGACTTTGAATGTTTGGTAGGATTCATTTATAAATCCATTAGGTCTTTGGTTATTTCCCCCACCTCGCCCTTGGAAGCTCATTTATGGCTTTTAAGTTTCATTTTCTGAAACTGGGTTATTCTATTTGTTATTCTGTTAATCTGGAGCATTTTGTATTTTTATATATATTAATCCATTTAAGTTTGTTATTGATATGTATACAAATGGGCAAATTTATTTCTAATAAGTTGTTTTATTCTTTTTTTCTTATGAATTCACCTTTTACATTTTTGATACTGGTAATTTGGTTTTCCTTTTACTTTGAAAAATTAAATTAGCTAATGGTTTATTTTCAAAAACTGATCCCTATTTTTATTAATTAAATGTGCTTTTAATTTTCTTTCAATTTTATTAATCTTTTCTTTGATTTTCAGGATTTCTATCTTGGTGGTTATTTTTTTTAAATTTTGTCTTCTAAAGTCTTTTGTTTTTAGTTACATGCCCAATCTCTTGTTTTGTTCTTAATTGTTTTTTTTTTTTGATGAACTGTTTAGAAATATAAATTTGCCTCTTAGGACTACTTTGGCAGCATCCCAAAATTTTGGTATGTTATCTCATTGTTATTTTTAATGAAATTATTTTTAGTCTTTGATGTGATAGTTGTTGATCCATTGATTCTTTAGGATTTAATTATTTAGTCTCAAATAAATTTTTAGTTTATTTTTCAGTGGCCTTTTATTGAATATAATTTTTATTGTATAGTGACCAGTAAAAGATGCATTTTCTTTTTCTGCTTTTCTACATTTATTTGTGAGGTTTTTACACCACAATACATGGTCAATTTTTGTAAAGTTGTCACAGAGTTGAGAAATATGTAGATGCCTTTCAATGCCCATTCAATAATCCTCAGACATCTGTCATATCTAACTTTCCTAAAATCCACAACTTCTTTAATTTTTAGTTAAATTTGTCTAGGTCTGAAATTGTCTCCCACTATTATAGATTTATTGCCTATTTTTTGCTATAACTCATTTAACCTTTCTTTTAGGTATTTAGATGCTACCCTATTTGGTGCGTATATGTTGCTTTGTTATTAATTCATTTTCTACAATACCTTTCAGCGCAATTCAGTTTCTCTTGTAATGAAGTCTATTTTTACTCATACTGTGCCTGAGATGTTTGCTAATTCTGCCTATTTTACCTCAACTGAAGCACAAAAGAATTTGCTCCAGACCCTTGTTTTGAGTTTGAGTCTTTATGTTTCATGTTTCTTGTAAACAACACATTATTGGATTCTACTTTCTCATCCATCCAACTATTCTCCTCCATACTATGAATGATTTCATCCTGCTCACATGTGCAATATAATAATGGTGCATTTTCCTCCATCTTATTCTCATACACTTTTTCATCTTTCTCATCCTCTCATTATAAAGAGGATAATGAAGAGTACACTCTGTGCTTGATCCATTCTGACTCTCTCCTTCTTTTCTTTCCCTCACCCAGAGCCCAAGCATAGGTTCTTTTTTCTTTCCCTTTAAATTGCTCTTTGAGATACCCTCCTTGTTAGTGTGTTTTGCTTATTACTAATCATTTCATGAATTTACCCTCATTATTACCCTCCTGCTCTTTCCCTTTTCTCTGTTGAGTTAAATGTATTTTGACATTCAAGTTTATGTGTGTTTTCTTCCCTTCTTTCACCAGTTAAGATGAAAATGAGGTTTGTGTCTCACATTCCCTCTGCTCCTTGTCTTTCTTTGTATGATGTTCTACTTGTACTCCCTGATTATGTGAGGTTATCTCCCCTATTCTTCCACAGCCATTTTCCTCCTAGTATATTCTTTTGCTCCTTCTTTTCTTTTTTTTAAGATGATCAAACATAACAAAACCAATTCTGGACCAATCTGTCTTATCTAACTCCCTCTATGACCTCTGATATTAGGGTTTTGAAGAGATACTTATATAAGCTTCCCTTATTAGAAGATAACTCTTCATCCTTATTTAGTCCCTTCTAATTTCTCCTTTGTATTTACCTTTTTCTGTTTCTCTTAATTTCTATGTTTGTATTTCAGTGTTTCTATTTAGCTCTAGCATATTTAGCTCTGATCTTGTCATCAGAAGTGTTTGGAAGTCCTCTATTAAATTAAACATCTATTACACCCCCACTTCCACTCCTACCCCATACAACTGATTATTCTCAATTTTCCTGAATAAGTTTTCTTAGTATTACAAGATCTCTGCTCCATTATGGTGGTGGCTGCTAAATCTTGAGTGATCCTGATTGTGATTCCTCATTACATGAATTCTTTCTTTCTGACTGCTTGCCTCAGGCCTGCAACCTCTCCTTGCCCAATCTACAACCTTAGATATAGGTGCCTTCTTCAGTCTACACTGGAGTTGTGACCCTTCTCTGGAGTAGGAGCAACAGAGCTGTCAGTTGATATGTGTTCCTACTCCTTGTATTGCACTAAGCCCCTCCCTAATGAATCTGGGGCTTCTTCTTGCCTTAGTGCCAGGCTCCAGTTCAGTTCCTGTGCTGGAATGTTCTGCACAACACTTGCTTGGCTAGCCCCAGACCCCAGTGTCCTCCAACCTGAATCTGTCTTTTCTAGTCCATGTCCTATGTTGATGGCTGGAAAAATTTTCTTGAATTTCCCAATCAGGATTCAGTCTGGTGCCTGTTCTAGATTATTTTGTTGGAGCAGTTGTTGGGGAGAGCTGGCCAGAATTTGCACGATTATTCCCATGCCTCTTACTTAGATTCTGTCTTCTTTTTTTCCAGTGTTAGTCTGGATTCCTGATTCTTGCTGCCTAACCTTCTGAATTCTGGCCTCTGCTTACCTGTCTGACTCTATTCCAACACTTGATCAATGAATTTGACATAGTTTCATATTTTTACACATTTTTATAGAAGTCACACTAAAACTAATTCAGATTTAGGTTTGAACAGTAAATGCAAAAACAATATGAAATAGATGTTCATGTTGGTTTTATTCATGAATCATTTTGAGGTCTAACTTGATGAAGATGAAGAAAGATGTACACTATGTTAGCTGGAAGGAAGTTTTTGAGTAACAGTAAGATAAAAAGATACACTGAACTGAATGGAGTTGGAAATTAACAACAGACCAAAGAACCCAGTGTAAAAATCAGTCTTCCTAGTATGAACAAGGAGTCTCTCTGTGGTTGTCATGAGAGGAAATCTGACAGAACGGGAGATAACCACAGATTCCCCATTCATAAATATGCAAGTCTTTTCTGCTAAAGGGGCATGATACATATGAACAATGACAATTGGCAGCAAAGTCAGGGAGAGGAGTGGGCAAAGCAGGCAACTACTGAGTGTGCTCTGAGGAGGTGAGAATGGGCTGATGGACATTTTCAACATTACCAGTTGCACTGAGAAAGTGAGGCTGGTGACCTAGCCCTCCCTCCCTCACCAAAAACAAAGTAAGTGCAAGTCATGCCATTATTTCTCTGATGGCATGGTCTTCTTCAGAAACAAAGGACCAACACAACAAAACCCAGCTCCAGCATCATTTTCTCTAGGAAATTTTTCCTGATTTCCCCTAGAGCTGATAACTAAGATTATCTTGGGAAATCAGATAGCACTTAGCTTTACTACTAATATACTTTCCATATAATATTATTTCTGCTCTCTGGATTTTTGTCTTGTCCTGCTAAATCATAAGCTTCTTGAGGATTGGCACCATGTTATTTAAACGGTATTTCCCCCAAGGCCTATCACGTTGCCTGCTCCAGGTTGTGAATTGTTGCTGAATTAAAATGCAAACTGCAGAGAGCAAGAAATTCTACTCTCTGTGGCAAGTAAAAGCACTGGACTGAGTCAGGAGGCTTGGCTCTAGTCCAGGCTATTGAGCTTTGTCTGGGTGAGATACTTCCCTTTCCTGGATCTCTGCTTCTTCATCTGAAAAATACAGGGATATGACTACCTGCTCTGTAAAGTTCTTTCAGCTCCAATAGCCTGTGGTTTTTACACATGTGCTAGCAGGCAGGCTCAAAGTTTCTGGGAAACAGTAACACACAAGGGACATCTACCTAGGGCACACAGATGCTTTGTTTCAGCTCTAAGGAGGAGCTTCTGATCCTTATGTTTAAAATGACTTGGTATTGCTCTTGGCACTGTTTCCTTAACAGTAAAACTAGAGATCTGGACTAACTGTTCTTTAAGGGCATTTTCAGCTCTAAATTCTACATTCTACATTTTTATTTCATTAGCTGATCTGTTCATTGTGTAAGTAGAAAAGGTTCGAGAGATTCCAGAGCTAATACAATGTTCCACTATGCTTACATTTTGTCGATATTTTCCTCAACTTAAACAAAGCAATTTCATAGGTTGAGTTCACATTAGTTTTCATGACTATCCAGGTCAGCAGTTAAAACTCAATAAAAAAATTCATGATGTTTACCTATTTCTTAAAAAATATGTCTACGTTTATCCAGGTAATTTTTTAAACAAGGATTTATGTCTAAGTTCAATAAAAACTGTGAACTGAGAAGAATAAGATTCTGGTTTTTTTCAGTTTTACAAATTTATTTTAGAGATATCAAAACGGGAACTTGAAGATATAATGACAATATTTAACTTTTTCTTCTCCAACTTATATTCTTACCAATTAGCATCTAATACCCCCACTTCAAATTAGAAAAAAGAAATGGAAATTTCCTGCTAATATATAGTCCTTGGTCAGTGTTAGTTTACATACTCTGTATTTTCCATTTGAGAAATGAATGTGCAAATACAAGTACAACTAACATTTCTTTGACCAAATATTACTATTAATTAAATACTCTTGCATACTAATGGGGAAGACAACATAGGTGACATCCAAATTCAATGCCACTGGTTCTTAAACACCTATTGCCAGCAACAGATGTTTCAACAAAGAAAAAGAGAGTTTCTGAAAAGAAAAGGTAAAATATAAATTTTCCTTTACATCACGCCATATAAAGATTTGTAGTTCTCTTTTGTGCAAAGAATAGAAAGTTGTAGGTCTTTCTATAATCAAGCAGTCTCTGGAAATGATCCTTTCACTCATTCTCCACAAGTAATCAGCAGCACAAAAGAGCCCCTGGTCACGTCAGGGAGACATAAGCCTGTCTCCATGCTGGATCTGCTAAAGCCATCTTCAAAAAGGCAAGTCTCATTTTCGGGTAACAAATCGCACATTGATGGACTCTCCAGGTGTCAGAAGCCCATGGGTTTTTGCGTGAACTGTTTTAGTTAAAGGAGAAGATTTAATCTCAAAATGTTGAAGCAACTAAAAAAAGAAAGAGAGATAATAAGCATTCTAACTCTCGAAAGTAAAAAAATGCAGTTTCCTATGAGATTAATACTAATACCATTGTTGTCAATTCTAAGGAGCCAAAGTAACGATGATAATTTTGAAGAAAATTAAGTTTATCTCCAGGAGAAATACGAGATCAGTGAGGATCTACTCATTTGAAAATAGAGCATTCATTCCTGAATGAATAGTCACTAAGTCAGTAAACATTTATTAAATACCTACTCTGCCAGGCACTGTGCTAAACACTGGTCCTAAAGCTGTGCCATGAAGCAGAAAGGAACTGGAGGACCTGACTTTGAATCTTGGCTCTCCTTCCTTACTTGTGTAACCTTGGACAAGTTACTTGACCTCTCTGGGCCTCAGTTTCCTCATATCAAATGCAGGGGCAGGGAGGTATCTAAATACCTTTAAGATCTTTTCCATCTCTAAATCTATCTTCCTATGATCTTATGACCAAGGATAGTTCAGGTCACAACTGAAAAGCAAAGATTTTTAAATTTTAGGATTCATAATAAAACTCTAGCTTTATTTCTTCCCCTCAGAGATTTAGATTAATATCTAACAGCCCCACTTCAAATTGGAAATAAATGAAAGCTTCCTACTAATATATGCTTATTTTAGAGAATGTATACTGTATTCTCCACTTGAGAAATGAATTTGCAGATATTACCAATGTTTCCTTGCCCAAAGAACAAAAAATACTATTGTCAATTTAAAACTCTTACACACTTAAATGGAAGACCAAGTGCGACATCCAAATTCAAGGCCTCTGGTTTTTAAACACCTATAGCCAGCAAAAGATATTTCAGCAAAGAAAAGAGAGCTTCAGAATGAAAAGATGAAACGTAAATTTTCTTTTATGTCGATGACAACACAGGGGTTTATTTTTTTTTAGTACAAGATGATTTGGGTGGGCTTCTTAACATGGATTTTTCAGATATTTTGATGACTACATTTCAAAATAATTGGTTTCCTTCGTAGTCCTATATATTCTATTTTATGTATCTTAAAATATTATATTATTCTGAGGAGTCTGCAGGCTTCAACAGAATGCCAATAGGGTCCAGGACACGCATAAAAAGCTTAAGAATTTCTGATTTAAAATAATATTAAGCAAGTTTTTAAAATGTTTTTCTTTTGAAACCCCCCATTTTTTTCCCCATAATTCAATTCAGCAGAAAGAAATCAAATTACAAAGTCTTCGACTGTGCATCTCTTACCTGTATCATTACAAGGTGAATTTCTAGTTCTGCAATTCTCCTTCCTATACAGCTGCGGAGTCCATAGCCAAAGGGAATGGAGCCAAAGTTGTCTACTCTGTCCATGTTTCCTTTCCTCAGCCAGCGCTCAGGTTTGAATTCCTTTGCCATCGGGAAATTTTCCTCTTCATAAGATGTAGCATAATGACATAGAGCCAGTTGAGTCTGAGGAAACCATTTACAGTAGAAAAGAATTGTGGCATGTGAAAGCAGAATAAGTGAAAAAACAGTCACTACAAAGATGTCCTACCCAGAAGAAACCACTGAAATCACATTATAATCTTAAACAAAGCCATGTCTGGATCCTTTAAAAAAAATGGATAATTTTTAGAAGCACCTATTATCTCTCCCTCTATCAATTGCATAACAGAAAAATAAGAAAAGAAAGATGCCCTAAAATATATATAGTCCAGTCAAAAAAAAAATTCCCACACTATCCATACCCAAACATGTATGTCTCATTCTGTGCTTTAAATGTATCACTGTTTTGGCCACAGCATGGTGGCATGTTTCATCTTTAATACTCTGACCTCATGGTTTGTCATTGCATTGAACAGAGTTCTAAGGTCTTATAGAGTTGTTATTTTATAACACAGTTATCATTGTATAAATTATTTTCCTCATTCTGTTCATTTCACTCTGCCCTGGTCCATAGAGGTTTTCCCAGTTTTCTCCAAAATTGTCTATTTCATCATATTTATGGTACAGTAGTATTCCATTATATTCACATACTACAATTTGTTTAGTTATTCCGCAATAGGTGGGTACTCCTTTAGTTTTCAGTTTTTGGCTACTACAAAAAAAAGGTGTTATAGTTTTGTACATAAGCTCCTTTTACTCTTTCTTTGATCTTTTTTGGGTATAAGCCTAGTAGTATAGCTAGGTCAAACTATATGCACCTTTTAATAACTTTTGGGGTAGAATTCCAAACTGTTTTCCAGAATGGCTGGACCAATTCACACCAGTGTATCAATGTACCTATTTTCTGATAGCCTCTCCAACATTTGTCATTTTCCATTTTTGTCAACTTTGTCAAAGAGGGCTTTATACTTGGATTCATATAATTTCTGGCATTATCTAGAGAGATACACTCAAATATTTTATAGATGCTAGAAAGGAATTTCTCTTTCTAGCTCTTCTTGTTGCGTTTTGTTGGTAATATCCAGAATGTCAACAATTTATATGGATTCGTTTCTTATCCTGCAACTTTGCTGAATTTATTGCTTCAATTTTTTTTGGATAATTCTTTAAGGTTTTCTCAATAAAACATCATACATTTGCAATAAAAACCCCAATAATGTTATTTGTCTGCCTATGCTTATTTTTCCAATTTCTTTTTCATCTTATTGCCATAGCTTGCCTTCCTAGGACTACCTTAAATAATAGTGGTGATAATGGGCATCATTGTTTCACCTTTAACCTTTTTTGGGAAGGCCTATAACTTTTCTCTTACATATAATGTTTACTCTTGTTTTTAGATAAATATTATTGACTATTTTATGGAAAAGTATATTTATTTTTATGCTTTCTAGACTTTTAAACAAAAACTGGTGTTAGATTTTGTCAAGTCTTTTTCTGCACCTATAAATAAATTTTTTGATGAAATTTTCAATTTTTTCTATAATTTGCTTTTCACTGACCAATTCATTAGGATGTTATATTGCCTCCAATTGCTTTTAAAGTTTTTCTTCAAAGGCCCTTTATTGAATATTACTTTTACTTCACTGAAACTACTAAATAATGTGTTTAGTATTTCTGCTTTCCCATATTTTGGGTGATGTTTTTATGCCCCATTATGTGGTCAATTTTTGTAAAAGTGCTATGTACAAAAAGCTGGTAACTCTGTACCAGGCTGCACAAGGTAATGAAGCAGAGGGACAATCAAGGGGAAATAAATTTATCACATTGAAACTATCAGCCACATAAGGTGTTGTACACAGATTAGTGGTAGGCAAATCCTTTTCTATTCCCATTTCGTAACTGCCAAAGACCTATCATCTTTAATTTTTCTATACTTCTATACAAATACTTATTTTTCTCTTGTTTATCTTTTGGTTAGATTTATCTAGGTCCAAAAGGATACAATGAGGGCCCCTACTATTATAGTTTTACTATCTATTTCTCCAACTTACTTTTTCTTTAAGTATTTAGGTGCTAGGATACTTGGTGCATATAATGGGGCATAAAAACATCACCAAAACATATGGGACCTATTGAGGTAAAGCTTAAAAGAATTATCTAAAAAAAGTAAAGAAATAAATTGAGCAAAGATACAGGATAAAAAATAAAACTACACAAATCATCAACATCCTGTATGTTACTAACAAAACCCAATAAAAAGAGCTAGAAAGAGAAGTTTCATTCAAAATAACTATAGCCAAATAAGAACATAAAAGGCCTCTAAAAATTATATTAGGAAGACAAAAATCCCTGAGTGGGTTAAGGCTTGCAAAAATATACTAGGAACAAAAACTGTGGCTTTTAAAGTGATGCTGAACATAAGAAATGGAAGAAATGATGAATAGGAGCACTGCTAGAGGTGGATGTGTAGATGTAAATGGATGACAGAGAAAGCAAAATTATTTAACTTCTTTTTCATTTCTATTTTCTTATATCATGAAGGATGTTATTCAGGTTGGAAATAAAAAAGAAAATAAGGTTAAAAGATAAATGGAAGGAAACAAACACAAAGCACCTGCCATGTACCTGGCACTGCTAAATGCTACAAAAATGACCTCATTTGGTCATCACAACAGCCCTGGGAGGTGACTGTGAAACAATCCTGTTTCATAGTTGAGGAAACTGAAGTAAAGTGATGTCATTCATTTGTATGAACTGATGCACGCTGAAATAAGCAGAACCAAAAACAAAATATGCAATAATTATAAAAATGTAAATAAAAGGATTTTAAAGAGGAATATAGACTTTGAGTAACTGAAAAATCAATGAAGGTGCTAGAGAACTGATCATGAAGTCTGCTTTGATCCTCGTTGCAGAGAAGTGGGAGGCTACTCAGACAGATTATGTACACTATTTGATTCACTATATCAGATATTTTCACTTAATTGTTTTGCTTTGTCACAAAGGAGGAATCAGTCTGAAGGGGGAAAATTTCCTCCCCATAAATAACTGTGCATTCCTTTTCCACAAATAACTGATATAAGGACAGAAGATATCAATGAAATATTTATTTGTAAATTTATCAAAGCAGATTTTTTCTTCAGCCATTCCAGCTGCAGCCTTGGTAGGCAGTTTCATGAATTGCTGTGACTAAAAAGTATTCATCACCTTGTGTCTAATCTAGTAGTGACCCTCTCCCCACTCAGCTCATCTAGTCCTCCCATGACAGATGCCAGGCTTCTTACTGGGTCCATAACAACCCTGGAGAACTTAGAGCTGAATCTATGTGTTTCAACTAAGTGTAGGATTGGAGGCACGACTGGTGAAAAAAGAACAAGAAAACATGTAGAAATATATATGTAAGACTAAAAGTCATACTCCAATAGATAAGTGATCAAGGAATATAAACAAATCATTCTCAAAAGAAGACTTGCAGACTATTAACAACAATATGAAAAAATACTCCAAATCACTAATAATGTAAATCTAAACAACCCCAATGTTTGACATCGCATCCTGGAAATTGGCAAAGATGACAAAAAAGGGAGAATAGTTACTGTTAAAGGGATTGTGTTAAAACAGATGACACTTTGAATCAATACAACCATTTTGGAAAACAATTTGGAATCATGCAAATAAAGTGACTAAAAATGTTTATAACTCTTGACCCAGTGATTCCACTGCAAGGTTTACTCCAAGGAGTCACTGATAAAAAGGAAGTCCCAACATACACCAAAATATTTCTGACAGCATTTCTTGTGATAGAATGGAATTGGTAACAAGTAGATGTCCATCCACTGGGGAACAGATAAACAAACTGTGGCACATGAATATGACTGAATACTGTGAGAAATGATGACTGTGAAAAACAGAGAGGTACACGGAAAGAGCTACATGAAGTGATGCAGTGACTTAAATAGAGCCAAAAAACAATACATACAACGATTACTACAATGTAAACGAACAGCACCACCACAAAAAAAAACAAAAAAAAAACCCAAAATCAAAAGTCAGCATTTCAGCATTATAAAAAAATAAGCATGGCTCAAGGAAGAGATATGAGAAGATAGCCCTACCCCATCCCTCCATAGTGGTGGGAGATCCACAAGTGTTATACATTACACATAATGTACATGTGTAATGTAATATACATTACACATATTTTCAGACATTTTTATGTACTGATCAGTTATGTTGATTTACTTCTCTTTTTCCTTTTGTTCTGTCTTAAAAATACTAAATATTATATGAGATGGCTCTTTTGGAGGGGGAGGACACTAAAGGAAATAATAATGATGTAAAGAAGATATTAGTAAGTTTTTTTTAATGGAGAAAAAAGAGCATTTAAAAACTCTAAAAATGTTTCAAATGCCATTTTATTTTTGAACATCCATATTTCTTCATTTATGGTTAAGATCAGATTTGCAAGATCAGTTACCCTGGGCTATATCCTGAGACTCCACTACTTTTCCAAACACATTCCTTTCCCTCCTGAGTTTTCTGTTTTCCAGTGGCTGCTGAACAGTTCTATGTTATTCAAATTTCCTTTCCTTTGTATTTGAAGATCTTTCTCCAGATTGCTTGCAGAACTGAATTGTTAAACTTAACCACTATGTGTTTTGGAGTTTGCATCCTTGGTTTGTTTTTTTTTCTGCTAGTAACTTATGAATTCTTTCAATCATTATTTCATTCTCTACGTTCAGAAGTTCTATGTTATTTCATGAGTATGGCGTTAAGGTTTTTTTGTCCTATCGTATTCTGGGAGATCTATGATCCTTAGGTTGTTCTATGAATCCTGTCTTTAAGATCAGGATGTTTTGCTTGCATGGTGAACATATTTTTGTTTTAATGTTATTGTTTTTTGCTTCTTTTCTTCTAGGTAATCCTTCACTTCTATGTATTTGCATTTCCAGTCTATTGTTCTCTATTTTGTTTCTTTGGTGAGGCTTGACATTGTAGATTCTAGTTTTTCTGTTCTGCTGATTATTTTTACTGTGCAGACCATAAATTCTCCTCTTGCAATTTTCATTTCTCCTTTTAATCACTCAGGAACAGTGTGTTGTGGTTCCATATTCTCACTTCCATAGGGTCTTCCATATTACATCAAGTGCTTGATCATTTTCCTTTGCTTTTGCAGCATTTTTTTCAAAGATGCCTGAACTTATTTACTACATTTGAAACCATATTTCTTTCTGATGTTCATGTTTTTCCCATTGATTTATTTATTTGTGTTCAAGGCCTTTGAGATTTTTCTCCTGAGATCTTTTGGTAAGTTCAATTTTTCCCTCTTCATATTTTCCCCATTACTTACTTTCTGACTCCCTCCCCTCTGATTGTGGTATCCTTGAGAGACATCTCAAAGTGTCCTAGCCTCCTCCCACTCTGGACAATTCACCATACAGCAGCTTAGGACTCTGCCCCAAGTGACTTTTGGGTGAACAGAACTGGCAGAATAGTTCCCTCAGGCTTAGTGGAGTGCTACACAACCCCCACATACCCTGGGTCTTGCCCACGTGGCCTGTCCCATTCCTTTTATTCCTCAGTTCTCTGACCTTAAACCAGCAGTTCAGAAAGCTTCCATGTTAGTGCTATGGGAATGATTTTTGTAGTTTGAGTTTCTGAGACCCTGAGAGGAGGAGGGAGTGGGATGCGGTATTATTGAGCTCTACTCCTGCCCAGCCATAGTCTAGAGAACTGCAGATGTGCTCTGGTTATCTGTCCTGATCTGAGCAGAGCTATGCAGTGGGAAACTGGGATTTCCACAGCACTTCTTTTGGGTTCTAGGTGTCCTAAATCATGGATACAGTTTAAATTTATCTTTGGTGCATAATTTCTGCTTTGCAGAGGTTTGAGAGGGAATATATCAAGAGTACAAGGAAAGGGGTGGACCTCATAATAGAAAAAGGGCCACCTTTTCCTCTGACTGGAGGAAAGGAAGAGAAAATGGGGGATATTACAGAGGAAATTTAAGTAAAGAATTGGGGAGGAGAAAAGGCTCATAGCAGAAGGCCATTTGGTAAAGTATGAGGAGTTCTCTGATGAGAGGGAAGAAGTAGGTGACTTGAGGAGCCAAGAGAAGAGACTGTGGGAAGTGTGAAAAAAACCATTCATAGAAGAATAAAAGGATTACTGTGTAGTGAAGATGGCCTGATTCAGATGAGATAACATCAATGTGCAGCATACTTAGCGAGCATGATTATGCAGCTTTCTACAGAGGCATTCAGCAACAAAGAAAAGAAACTACAAAGGCAGATGGTGGGAATAACCCAGGGTTGAGATTTAGGAAGAGAGGAGTGGTGACAGGACAAAGTGACTTGAGTGTATAGTTTAAAATTGAACTGATTAACTCCATATTGTGAAGGGAGAAAAGGGAAACCAAAACACAAGTGACTGGGAAAAGCAGGAGGGGTGGAGTGACCTGGAGTCACTCCATAAGGATTTTTCATAAGAATGAAAAATAGGATTAGGAAAAGTGAGGCAGAAGGAGAGAAAGAATTTCAGAATTCTGAATCACAGAGGTTGAACATTTATGGGCGTAGTAATCATCAAGGGTAAGATGGTATTTCTGAGGTGGAATGAAGGCACAGATCTTGATTGTACACTTGCTAGGGTCAAGTGTTACATGGGTGACAAAAAGGCTAATGTCTTGGGCTCTATTAAAAGTATAGTGTTCACAACAAGAGTGTCCACTGTACTCTGAACTGCTCACAACCTCTGATGTATTTTGTCTGAACCTAGCCATGTTAAATTTGGAACATTTGAAGGACTATGTAAAGGATTGATACATGGAAAAAGAATCAGACTTATCCTGTGTGGGTCTCCAGTGGACAGAACTGGGACCAATGACTAGAAATCAAGGGGAAACGAAGTTTTGGATTAAAATAAGGCTATCTTCATAATAATTAGATCTGTCCTTTCTAGCCAGCTCTGCACCATGCAACCTACACTCAGTCATCATCCTCATTCCCTTCCTACTGGAACCCTGAACTTTGCCCTTAGGTTGACAAATTCTGGTAGATGAGCTTTTGCCTCCTGGTAGCCACAACCAAAGCACTACATCACTCTCCGGCCTGCATTCTACACCTGACCCTTCTTGATCTTCCCCTTCGCTATCTTGCTCCAACAAAATACAAACTTCTTGTAGTCTGGGACTACTTTGTTCCTTGTATTTGTTTGTATCCTCAGTCCTTAGCACAGTGCCTAGTGCATAATTAAGTGCTTAATAAATGTTCTATTTATCATTTCCTTATTTAAATAGTTAGTTCTTCACGGAGCAGTGAGTTACTTGATACTGAAAGTATTCAAATAGAGACTATAATTCACTTCACATCAATTCATTTCAAAAAACATTTATTCATCTATCTGTAAGTTTTCTCCTGAGCCATGAACCTGAAGTGACCTCTCTTTTAAGCTATGTAATATAGAAATTGTGTGGGATTTGGAAGTCAAGGCCCTAGGTTTAAATCCTAGCTGGGTCACTGACTATATTTGACCCTAGGTCACAGGGGTGGGGAACCTGTGACTTCAAGGCCATATGTGGCCTCCTGCGTCCTCAAGTGCAGACTTTCAGCTGAAACTTCTGAAGTTTGGATTCAATCAAAGGGCTGCACTTGAGGACCTACAGGGCCACATGTGGTCTCAAGTCTCAGGTTTCCCACGCCTGTCTAGGAAATTCATTTCACTTCTCTGGAACTCAATGCCCTTCTGGACTAGATGGTTTCTAGGTTCTAGCTCTCATGTTTTATAAAAACTTATCATATGTTTATGTATCTTTCAAAGTTCATGAATTGTTTAATTAGAAATGGATTGACTCCTTATCTTTTTTTGTATCCCAAGTTCCACACCCTTCCCAATATCTTGTACACATATCAATAAATATTCGCCATTGTTTTAAAAAAGATTTAAAATGGAAAAAAACAAAAATCTAAAAAGGGAAGGTAAAAAAGGAGTGGGGAATGTGTCAAGCACTATTGTTAGCTCTTTACTTTTGGTTTTTTGGTTTTGTTTTTTTTTAAAGTCAATGTTCTGAAGGCTATGGGAACTTCCTACAGCAGAACACTGGGGAAAATCATACTCTTGGTTTCAGCAATAACAGGGTCCCTTTTAGACAAAATATTATCATTATATGTTTCACCTCATAGTTCTTTCAGCTCCCTTTTTACAACAAAATATCTACCAAAAAAAGGGGATGTTATGAAGTTCTCCCTACGTAAATACAGAAAACAGATTACAGTCCCAACCACCTCCCCTGACTGCACGCCAGACTCACTCCTTTGGGAATTAGATATCCTCCAATAATTAAATCCTCTTGGGTTACTCTCCCATTTCCTGGTAAAACTGGAAATAACCTAGAGAGAAATAAAATATAAAATAGTTTTAACTATTGCAAAGGTAAACAATTTGTATCCCAAATAACAGCATGCTTTAGAACCATAATTCTCTCAAATAAATAGCCCCCAAAATACCTGGAATAAAAAAATTTGTTTAATGAATGCTAGTAGAATGCTAATAGACTTTGTAGAAATTAAGTGGTATACTGTACAATAGCTAGATCCTGAAAATACCATGCAAATTAAGATAGCAAGTCAGGCATGAAAATATTGCCCTTGACATATCTTAAGCAGTGCATCATTGCACTTTTTTGCCATGAATTTTTTCCCCTATTGAATAATCCAGAAGCTTAAGTAATGAATGGTGATCTTACTGTACAAAGATAAAAGATTTAAGTGCTTAAGAGCAGATGCAAGATCTAAAGGAACTGGCTTTCTAAGTTGTTCATTATAATCACATTTGAAAAAGAATTGAAGCTTTAAAGGTATATTTCTTGACATGACTTTTGAAAGCTTTCTACCTTAGGGTTTCCTTGAGCAAAGCTCTGATCAGTGGTACTCTGGGGACATCCTCTGCAGTTGGAACATGTTTTTTTCCCAAGTTCTTAATGATCTCGTGATACACTGATTGCTGAACTTCAGGATGTTTTGCCAATAGGTATGCAGCCCAGGACAAAGTGAAAGAAGTCTAATAAAAAAAATAAACAAACAAAAAACATACATGTAAGCACAATTAAAGTGGATTACAAATAAAAATTAAATGCTTCAAAAACCAGGAGATTTCTAGATAAGGCATTCCATTTTCTACATATGTAGGTATAAAGTAATTGAATTATGCCAAGCATCTAGGTCAAATGGAGTTACACCACATCATGTTCTATTTCTGCACAATACTCCCTACTTTGCCAAAATAAATATCCCTCTTTCTAACTCTATCACAGAAAAAAACCCCACAACCTAAATATTCTTAAAGACAAAATCAGCTACGTATTATAAGTGCTATTTTTAATAAAGAGCAGCAAGTGATTTTATTTCTGAATACATTTTTTTTTTATCTCAGTAAATATAGAGTGTTTAAAACGGGTTAGACTGGTCCCTAGATTCAGGATGGAATTCCTCCAGAGGCCACATTTGGCATTGGTCTGACACTGCATGGGGTAACTCGTATTTTTAAGGAAACTGAAAGTGAACACCAGTAGTCTGCCATCTATGAAAACTCTTGCCAGGTACTCTGGCATCATGTTAGTTTAGCTACCTGCTTTTTGAAGGATTCTCAAATTTCTCTTCATCTAAGTCCTCTTGAGAACAAATCTGGCTTCTTGTAGACCTCCTAGAATCAGAATGACCAATTCAAAGGAAACATTCCTATTCAAAATGATTATCAACTTCCCCTAGTCTAGACTTGGACCTCTGCGTATGGATTAAAACCATACTGGTCCTCTGGAGATGGGGATGCAAGGTATTGTTAGCTCAACATTTTGCTCCAATATGTTCATCAAATAAAGTCAACAAACGTTTATTGACTGCCTATTATATATAAGGATACCATTTTCTTCCTTTATAGCCACACTGTCAATTCTCTGATTCTGGCATGATTCTCAAACAGTATAATATTTCTAGCTACTTATGTTTAATTTGTTTCATCCCCTTTAGACCTCAAAGTTTATACTAATATTGGTTTTTTATCACCTCTGTGATTCTGTGTCATTTTCTTATGAGTGACAGTATTCCACAATAAAAATGCTTTCTCCAGTATCTAAAATTTGAGTTATGTTAGCCAATATATTATTTCCCTGAAACAAGATTTGTATTAGGTATTTCAGGGTTTTTAAAGGATTTTTATAAAAAGAGCTCAGTCCCAGCATAGCTAAATTCTGAGTTTCATTATCAGAGTGGCTCCAGGGGAAGGAATTTATCATCTCAAAGAAAGTCATGGAGAGGCTGCAACCTGGATCAGCAGAAGTGTGCATCTTGATAAAAATAAATAAACCCACAGATCTCTGAAACATAGGGAATTTTTAAAGCTAAATAAATGTCTGTGAAAAGAATATA
Organism: Notamacropus eugenii; assembly: GCF_028372415.1. NCBI lineage: Eukaryota > Metazoa > Chordata > Mammalia > Diprotodontia > Macropodidae > Notamacropus > Notamacropus eugenii. Next base: position 319,179,500 of record NC_092876.1, read on the forward strand.
AGGAACTTCTATACAAAAATGGCAATATGAAAGTGAATAGGAGGGCTGTCACAGTTTATCAACTGATAAACCCAAATTGGGAATCCTCTTGGTAACTGAATTTTCCCCTTCTCCATTTTTCTCCTTGTAATATTTGTAGCTGCCACTAGGTGGCAAGAGGAAAGTACATGTGTAGGCAATCTTAGATACTGGCAATCATGATAAAAGATCCTTTGCAGTGTTAGAAAAATAACTGTTTAAGATGTTCTGTAAGCTGAATATTACCTAAAATAAATCTGTAAATAAATGATAGTATATAGACCTAAAAAACAAATATGTAATTAAAATGAAATCCTCTTCTACTGGCACTCTCTCATAAGCTCTTTCAAGGCAAAGACAGTTTTTCCATTTTTGTCCTTGTTTTTCCATAGCCTAACATAGTTAACTTATACACAGTAGGTACTTAATAAATTCTTGTTTAATTAAATTTCGTCCGTCTGGACTTCTTTAAGCTCTTTTGGTCTACTTTCAGTATAACACAACAGTTTTTAGTAAAATGATCTTTGTTTTATAACACCAGAAACATTGTTTTCCATTTTTCAGAAAACCTGTTTCTCTCTATTAAGGAGCCTTGAGCAATATCCTACTGCATCTAAGAACTTCTGGAGTTTCCTGCCAGAAGCTTTTCTCAACTTATTCCCAATCCAAGAGTTTCCTGCTCTCTCTACCCTCTACGCCAAGTTTCGCAGGCTTTGTCTCTTACCTTTTAGATCTTAAGAAACAAAAACAAACATATGCCAGCCATTTCATATAGATAATAGATATGTACATATCTATATAAATATATACATACATATAAAACCAAGATATAATAATAACATAAGGGGTTATTTCATTATATAAACAAAACATATCTTTCCTGCCAGATTCATGAAAACCAATTAACCAAACTATTCTCCTATTTTCTGCCCAAGACCAAGACTATCATAATTGCTTCTAAATTACCCTATTCTATATGATGTTTTCTTAATTAGCATTATTTCAAAAAGACCTGTTCCACACAGGCATGGAAAATTATTTGCAAAATATCTGGAACTTTTGCAAATGGCACATCTCATTTTCCTAATATTGAAATAGCTTCAAGCTACTCATCACTACCAGAGCTCATTCCTTAGTCTTCTCCATAGGGGAGGAGAAAATGTGATTATACAACAGAGCTTTTTTATGTTGAAATTATACCCTCATCTTTTCTACACTCCCAGCATCATACTACATAAGCAAAAGGCTTAGAAACCAATAAAAAGGGACCTTACAAAATGCTATACAAAAGTTTTCACCATCTCTTTGTGTACCTTCACTTTTTAATTTGTAAAAAAAGTGGTTTTCTTTTGGAAATCTTTGCAAAAATTCAGTTGGCATTAAACTATGCAATGTTCTTAAAGTTTAATAATTCTTAAAGTTTAATAATTAGAATAATTAATTTAAAATTCAAATTGAATTAAAATTAAAATTCAAAATTGGGGCTCCATAGGACTGTGGAGGCTTATCAAGTTAAAATTAGCTTTGTCTCTTAAGAAAACAAAACAAAATTGGAAAACTTACTGTGTCAACCCCAGCCAGGAGCATTTCAGTCATGTTGGCATAGATCTCTTCTAATGTTAGCTCTTTGCTAATTAAGAGGTGTGTAAGTAGTCCTCCTTTTATGCTTTCTCCTCTATCCAGCTGGGACTGAATGTCCTTCAGCTTATTGTCAACATGAATTTGGCCTGTTTAACAATAAATTTCTTTTTAAAAAAACGCTTAGTTAAATACATTCTATAGTTTAGATGTCATTCTACCTTAGTCCTGACCACCCCAGAGACAACTCCATTCAGCGGTTATTAGTCTGAGGATAACACAATTTTGGACCTTGGAACAGAACCCAATTCAATTGATCACTTTTACATGTAAAAGATGAACATGTAGGCATAGACATTCCGTTTATATTTTAATTATTTATCTAAATACGCACAAGCTAGATTCAGGATAAAGCAGTTTCACAAAAAAATCTAAAAGGTAATGGTTTCACCATATATAGAAAACATGAAAAAACACACTGTTGCTTGTCAGGAATGTTTACTATGTAGGATATATAAGTGGAAAGGCAATGTGGTGTTGTGGAGTGGTTCTTAACCTGGGATCTGTGAACTTTTCTTAATAATATTGATAACTATATTTCAATATAACTGGATTCCTTTGTAAACCTGTGTACTTTATTTTATGCATTTAAAATACTATCCTGAAAAGGCTTCACCATATAGCCAAAGAGATCCATGACACAAAAAATTAAGAACCTTTGCTAGAGTGAACAGTGCACTAGCCTTGCAGTTGGAAAGATCTGAGTTCAAGTCTTGCTCTGACACAGACTGACTAGTTTTTCTTTGAGAATCATTTAATCCCTTGCGTGGGGCAATCCTCTAAATTACAAATTACATAACAGGTGCTAGATCATATTGGCAGAGAAAGTTCTATAATAAAAGTTTCCTATGGTGAAGAAACAACATATCCCATTAAAAAGAAGTGTACCCAAAATGAAGATGTATATATGCCTTTATAAAGTGACAGAAGTGCAATAACGACTTCTGGCATACAAAACCAGTATTATATTTTAAAAATATCCACCTACACGGATACAGTAATTACACTTGTCTGATTCAGGAGCAATCATCATTCTAGAACACAGAGCTTTTTCAGAGTTTGAAAAAGTCACTAATGGATTCCATTCTGTTCCCTTGTAAAATTTTTTAAAAACCAAACTAGGAAATACGGTTCCCCTACTCCTTGCCTTGCCATGTTACCCCTATTCATAGCACACAGTAAGCCAATACTTCTGGAGCAGCTTCTCCACAGCCCGAAGATTCTCACTAACAGCAAAGCTTGGCTACTTGGGCTTGGAACAGGCCAAAATCTTCTCAAAAACCCATCACCCATATTTTGTCCTATGAAAAATTCTAATATCAACAAAAGGCACCTTCCTTTCCTGAATTCAGTCTGCATTCCCATCCAGCCCTAGTCTCTCCTGACTCCATTTCTTTATCACCTTAGCTACCTATTAGACATGTTGAAGTAGATATCTCATAGGTATTTCAAGTTCAACATGTTGAAAATAAAATGCTTCTTTACTTCAAAACCCTCCCCTCATCCTAACTTCTCTATTACTGTCAAGAGCACCACTACCCTTCTGGAATTCCATTACCTTGATGTGGTCTGGGTTTCCTCACTTTCACCCATCTATAAAATCTCTTGGCAAATCTTACAACTTCTACTTCTATAATATTTCTCACATCTGTCCCCTCTCTCTCCACTTATACACTCTATATAGTCCCTATCCCACTTCAGGCCTTCATTATTGCTTTCCTGGACTATCAAAACAGCCTTCTGATTTGCCTCCAGTTTCTTCCCACTCCAATCCAACTTCCACATAGGCTGACAAAGTGATTTTCCCTAAGTGCTCATCTAACCATTTTACTCTCCTATTTGATAAATTCCACTGGTTCCCTATTACCTCTAAGAGTTATCATATACTCCTCTGGTTCTTCAAGCCATTCACAACTTGTACCCAATCTACCTATCCAACCTTACTATACACTACTCCTCTTCACAGACTCCAGGGTCCAATCAATTTGGACCACATAGTGACAGTCCATTTGCCATCTTCATACCTCTCAGGGAAGATTCCCCAAGCCTGGAATATGCTCTTGGCTCTCCCCTGTCCCTTAGAATCCTTAGTTTCTTTTGAGACTTAACTCAAAAACCACCTTCTACTTGAGATCTCTCCTTATCTACCCAGATGCTAGTGCCCCTCCTCCACTGCAATCACACTGTATTTATTTTTCATGTATATATACATATATACATAAATACATATATACATACATAAATATCATACATGCACACACATTGCTTTCCTTCCTCTCTCTCTCTTCCAAAACTGACTAAAATGAAAACTCCTTCAGGCCAGGACTGGTTCACTTTTGTGTTTTTATCCCCAGCAGCCAACATAGTAAGTTAATAGTTAGTACTTAATGAATGCTTATTGATGAATTGATTTAAAAAAAACCAATTCTAGCACTGGTACCCTCTTTTCTTTGAATCATACCTGTAAACAAGGCCACAGGAGATACTGAATATGTTCAAAATAAATTCAACAGAACAGAAAGTGAAATAAAATATTTGAAAAATCTCTTCCATTTTAAAATCATTTAAAGAAAACTTACAATATCACTTGGACTGAAAATGCAAGTGAAGAAAGAATTTACAGAGTCATGCATTGTTCACTTAATTTCTTTCACTGTGTGCATCCTGATAGAAGATCAAGGTAGGGAGAAAAAGCCTGTCAGGTGACAATCAAGACAATCAGTTGACTTCATAGCAATATGAATATAAATAAAGCACATATATCAGAATTGATACATCCACACGGCATTCTTCTTCAAAGGAGTCCTCTTCAAATGGCTGACACTTCTTGAGCATTTTTTGGAACCTCCTTTCAAATTGCCTCTTGAGACAGTTTATGAATCATACAAGAAAATTAGTATAATTTATAGCTGCATTTAATTTTGTAAAAAAAATTCTCATTAAATTTCATTGCTTTTGTATTTATTATAAATCCTGACATTGCATTGCTATTTACTATTTTTTCACAGAAAATGTATAGTATTTCAGTTAAATGAGTTAAACTTTTGAGGGATAAAATGTAGGATTCGATACTGAGATCCCCTACTTCCATATCTATTTCTATATCATTTTTCATTTTTATAAATCGATTCCTTGTGTTGTTTTTTAAACTAAGAGTAATTTCCCAATATATACCCTGGCCCTCTGAACACTTTGTTTTAGGCTTTATGGAAAAGAAAAACAATTACACAAGATGACCAACAAATTAACCATGTCTTCTGCAACATGTAGTTCTCCATTTCTTTACCAAGAAGTAGCTGTAGTTCTCCATTTCTTTACCAAGAATAGGGATGTCACACCTCAAAATGTCATTACCAAGACTGATCACATATTCCATTCAACAGCTTTTGTTCCAAATGACTTTCTGAAAAATCATTTTCATCCCCAAAACATGAATATTTACTACCACTATGAATATTTAAAAGAATATGCCATGGGCTCGAAAAGCAACTCAAAATGAGAAATTAAAAAAAAAAATCTAATCCATGGATTGTACTGTTGGAAAAAGTGAATGCTTATTTGGATATATAAATTCTGGTGTATATGAGAATATTATTCAGACACATAATTCATATGTTTCATGCTAATTCTTAAAACTGAGCTAATGGTCTTTTAATACAGGTAACATTTACCATAAATATATTTCACATCAAGTCAATCTCTGCCATAAATAACTCACTGTCTTGGATGATAATTAGATGTATAACAGGCAGTCAGGCCAATTCTAGTTTTACAAAAAGTGACCCTTCAATTCTTCTCTTACTAAATTTGAAGAGTCCATCCCAGGATCTGCAGAATTCTTTCCAGGGTTTAGGGATAAATGGGCGAAGCCATTTGGGAATAGCTCCTGCATACATGGTGGTCTTAAACATACTAAACATCAACTCCAGTGCTTCGATGTATTCCACAGTCAGCTGGGGCACATTGTTTTCCAGGCAGCCCAAACGACATTCATAAAGAATAGTAGCCACTCCTAGACAGGAAAAAGGCAAGAGTTTAAAAAGCCTTCTTCTGAAATGATGATATTACCAAGGCTTAAGTTAAAATAATAAAGCTGAGTTTCAAAAGCTTATTAGGAGATTTGTCACTAGAAACCGACAAATCACAGCTTCATTTTTTAAAAATTTATTTGCTTCTGAACTTAAAAAATAAAACAAGCATTTCCATAACAAAGTGGAATAGAAAGAGGATTGCACCTGAAATTGCAGATTCATTATGTACAACTTGCTACTCTTTTCAAATATACAACAAAATTTTCATGTAACTTTCTTCCCCCCAACCACACACACTTACATACACATACATACATACACACACACATACATACACACACATACACACACATACATACACACACACACATACACACTGTAGTTTTTTTTTTTTCTGGATGCAAACAGCACTTTCCTTCATAGGATCTTTGCAGTCAGTTTGAGTATTTCTAACAGTCAGGATGACTTGGTTGCTCAAAGACGTTCTTAAAACAACATTGTTGTTACTGTATCCGGTGTTCTCTTGATTCTGTTTATTCCATTCCTCATTATTTCATGGAGCTCTCTCCATGCCTTTCTAAAATCACTGAGCTCATCAGTTCTTACAGCAGAGTAACAGTCCATCATGAACATATACCACAATTTATTTAGCTATTTCCGAAATGATGGGCATCCCCACATTTCCAGTTCTTTGTCACCACAAAGAGAGCCCCTATAAATATTTTAGAACAGATAGGTCCTTTTATTTCTGCTCCACTCCTTCCCAAAAGACCATGAGACTAGTTGAGTTTTTTATTATCTCTAACCCTCTACATTTAATAACTTGGGGGGCTATCTTTGGGGACTTTGACTCACAGGATTGTTGAAGAATGAATAGAAGATAGAAACAAAGAGATAATGCAGGTACACAGGTTATTATACAGCTATATTCATTAGTCTCAGGGAGAGAAAAAAGATGCCACACCTTGTCAGTCCCTCAAAATGTTATTACCAAGATTGATCACATACTCCATTCAACAGTTTTTTTTCTAAGTGGTCAGCATTTTGAAACAGTGGTTCCTTAAGCCAGAGAGGTGTTAAAGAGTTATGAATCAGTTTCTTCAAATATAAAAGGGGCTAAGCTAGATGAGATATTCTTAACCTTTTTTTTTTTGGTGTCATAGACCTCTTTGACAGTCTGGTGAAATCTATGGAACCCTTTTGAGGATAATGTTTCTAAATACATAAAACAAAATACATAGGATTACAAAGAAAATCAAATATATTGAGAAAGTTATTAAAATATTTTTAAAAACTAAGTTCACAGACATCAAGTTAAGAACTCCTGGTAGATGATCTCTAAGGCTCCTTCTAGACTTAACATTCTATGAATCTCATTAAATCAGAAAGTTCTTATAAAATATGAGTATCAATACCACGTTATCTATATCCATTTCCATATACTTCAAGCTATCACTTCAAATCAGATCCTGAAATGAAATATACATGTGACATATACTGCATTTCACCATATTTAAAGAAAAAAGATTTTTCAAAAATTACATATCTATATTATATATGCTTCCCTTTTCAGTTTTGTAATTTCTTCTACCTTAGAATTAAAAATAATCTATAAAAACATCTACTTGTGTACACATGCTTTCAATTTCTTAGATTTTTATCCCTTTTTTCATCACCCACCATGTCTCCTTTCCTCAAATGAGGGGCATAATGATGGGTGCTGACCTCAGTGCTTAAAGGAGTATCTGTAGAGCTGGTGTGAAAAGGCCAAATCCCAGGGACAACTAGGAAGGATAGACTTTTCAAGCAAATGAAGGTGGTGACTGTATATATTGTGTAAACTGAAGGACATCAGGAACCTTAATTGCCACCCCAAAATGTTTTCTGATCACACTGCCACTGCCAGAAATTCTACCAATAGAGAGAGATTCCTCTGGACGAAGAGATAAAGAATACTATTAAAATGGAAATAACCCTGGAAGGGATGGTATATAAGGCCATAACAGCTATTTTATTAGCATTTTAGGGTGAACTAGCTTAACTCCTAAACTGACTAGGCAGGAGAAGAACAATGGAATGGGCTTAGAAAATAAGGCACCACCTAAGACAGGCCTGAGAATATAAAGTCCTTGAAGACAGGAATCGTTTTGTCTTTGTTTCTGTATTCCCAAGGCCTGCCACAGGGCCTTATACATCATAGATAGATGCTTAATAACTGTTTGCTGAGTTGAACTAAATTGAAATGTACTGGAAAAGGCACCAACATAGAGGACTCTGGACATTATGAGAATAGAAGGTGCCTCATGAGAGGTAAAGGGGGCAAAGACAGAGAAATATCCCAGATTGGGAGAATAGCACAGAAAGAATAGGATGCTAGAGCATTGGCCCAGAGGCAAAGGACCTATTTTTGAGCAACGTTTCTGCTACCTTACTAGCTGTATAAACATGGACAAATCACCTTCCCTCTTTGAGCCTCAGTGATATCTAAAGTCTCTTCAAGGACTGACTTTCCAAGAAATTCCTTGTCTATAGGCCAAAAAAACTAACATCACAGATTCTGATCTACAAGGAACCTTAAAAGCCATCTAGTCCAACCCTCTCATCTATAAAGACAGGATAATAACAGCACCCATCCCACAGACTGTTATGAAGATTAAACAAGACAACATAGGTGCAAAATTTAAAGTGTTAGCCTTCATTATTAGGAGATTATAGCAGTATGACGAAAGGCAGTGTGGCTTAATGAGTAAAGTGCTGGATATGGAGTCAGGAAGTCCTGGATTTAGGTTCTGTCTCTGACATTACTACCTGTGCGACCATGATCAAGTCTCTTAACTTCTCTGAACTTCAGGCTACTCTCTTGAGACATTAGGTCATAGTTGGTTTGCTCTTACATTCACTATTCCCCCAAGTTCTGAGACCTTAGAGAGCAGCCCACTCCAATCTCAAGCAATATTTACTTGTCCACCTTAGTCAGTCATTCATCCAGATTTACTTAGCTGTACATAGGCAGTCATGACTGGTAGGCAAGATTTTTGTCTTCATGACTCCTAACTCATTTCTCTCAAAAAAAAAAAAATCTGTCATTTGGATAATGAGAGAGCCCTTTAAGAAATTCAAAACACTGTGAGCTGGGAGATCAGAGAAAATTCTGGTTTTGTCACTAACTGTGTGATACTGGACAAGTCTTCCCTTGGACTTGGTTTCTTTACATGTAAAATGAAGAGATTAGACTGTATCAGAGGTTAGCAACCAAGAGCCCTTTTAGGTAGATACCTGAAGCTACTTTGCCAAAATAAAGAACATGCTTCGTACCTATATTTTAATTCATCTCCTTATTTTTCATAGGAATAAAGAATCTTTAGTCTTAGAGCCAAGTCAGGTTTTCATGCTTCTGCTCCTATGCCCCATTCTCACTACCCAAAGCACACAATTCCAGATGGGATTCCCCACATCAGCATCTCCTCCTCAGTTACACTAATGGTTCAACAATTCCCTTTCCTTTCCCCATCTCTCTTCCAGCCTGGTAGTTATACTTTCCAGGCTCTTCCTACCATTTTAACACAAATATAATTCTCTTTGCATCACCTTACCCTCCAGGATTGTTGTAACTATATGTAAGGCAGGCTGTGCAAATATAATTGCACTAATGTTCAAAGGGGAGAACCTTAGAGTCCTTGCTCTAATTCACAGGCCAAACTTCTGCATTATTACAAAGGCCTTCTCAGGACAATTAATTATTATTATTTGGTCTTTCATGTTAAATTGTATAAATTAAATAATCAAAATGTGCAGTGTAGATGGAGTTGACACCATATCTCTCTGGAATCAACTGGTATACACACATACATATAATATCCATATATATCTGAAGAGCTGTGTTTTAAGACAATTACCAAAAGTTGTTTTTCTCTCTTAAAAGGATGTCAACTCCTGGACTAAGATGATCTCTAAAATCTTTTCCAGTTATATGACTATGGTTGGATTAACTGATGGCACACACTAATGGCTGTGACTTTTCCAGCCTTCTTAGACAAGCATTCTGATGACTTTGCTGCTGGTATAGGTTCATCAGGACAGAATGAATCTTTCTATATTTCCTGATATCTATAAATCTGCCCCCCCCCCAAAAAAACAGCTGTGTGGAAAGACTCAAGTGTACTCTTGTCTGCTCATTGCCAGAATTCTTTGGCAGACAATATTATTGAACAACATCGTCAAATTAGAAGAAATCCCCGCAACTCTCTTCCTACTGCCACTGACAAGGAAATTTCATTCAGTAGCTTTAACAAACAACATTTCTCAATAAGATGTAACAAAACTTCATTTTTCCTACCTTTAAGGTATTCTGATATAAGTGAGTTTTCCACACAACTGAAGCCTATCTCTTTAAGTTAAAAAAAAACAACTTTTTAAAAAAAATGTTAACCTTTCTTATGGAAATCTTTCCAAAATATATGTACACACCTCTTTATTTCATTAAAGAGAATGTTCAATTTAATTTAAACTTGATAATCAGTCACCATTATGCTTATTAATAATTAGGTTTTGCTGCTATAAGAGACTATTAGAGCTGTTCTAGTCTGCCTTCCTCATATGATGATCAGGAAACTGAGGCCCAAAAAGTGAAGTAACTTGCCTGAGGTTGTCATACAGCTAACAAGCGGCCAAACTGTGACTCAACCTCTGGTCTTCTGGGTTCATTTTAAAGACTTTCTATACCTCTACATCATTAGTGGCTATTTAAGTGCGTAGATCTTATTAACTTTATACTAAATAGCCTTAAGGGCAGCTAGGTGGAAGAGTGTATGGAGCACTAGAGTCAGGAAGACCTGAGTTCAAATCTGACCTCAGACACTTAACTAGCTGAAGGACCTTGGGCAAGGCACTTAACCCTGTTTGCCTCAGTTTTCTCATCTGCAAAATAAGCTGGAGAAGGAAATGGAAAACCATTCCAGTATCTTGCTAAGAAAATCCCAAATGAGGTCATGAAGAATTGAACAGGATGGAAACAACTGAACAACAAAAACAGCCTTCCGGTAACTTTCAAATCCTTGTCTATTTGCCCTTCTTCAACTTTCTAATTTTCTGTAGAATGCACAGAAGAATAGGCAACAGAAAAGTAGCATTTGAGAAAGCAACCACATACTTTCATGACACATTATTTGGTATCATCTGACCCATCTTATGGTAAGACCTTCTCCTTACCCCTCAAAAAAAACCCCAAAAAACCCCAAAACAGATACCTATAAACAAACACATGAATCTCTATGAAAGTTCAATCATCTTTATTTCTTTTCCCAATCTTATATGTTAAATGCCTCACCTTCCATTGAGTATTTGAAGAAAAGATTATTAACATTAGTCACAGTTTCTCCATCTGCTTCCTGGCTCTTGAGGATGTAGATTCTTTTAATCAAATCAGCAATAACTTGGTTGACTTCTCCAGAAAAAATAGCCACATCTTTGGGTTTCAAAATTCTTTGTCTCAATATGCTTCTCATCTTAAGCCACTGCTCACCTTCCCTAAAAAAAAAATAATTTCTAGTCATTTTACATAAGTGTGTACAGGTGAGGAATTACAAGGAACTTGGAAGAATTTCTCAATGACAGTGAAGTAATTGCTAGATTTGTCAATCATTCAGACAGGAAGACTAAACAATAAATGAAATGAAATTTAGAGGAGAAACTTGGATATAACACTCTTTGACTTTGAAAGTAATAACATGCTAGAATCAAAGATTATTGAATCTTTATCCCTGGAAGTCATTAAGAAAAGAACAGACAACCATTTATACCATTTGGCTTACCACTGTAAACCTTTTGAGCCTTGGCTATTCAGAGCTGTGTGTCTGAACTTTAAAAATGTGAAGAAAAAAATAGTTGCTATTATGAATTGTATTGACACTGTCATTAAAAGTACTATTTCATCCTTTGAAAGCCCTGAAGTTATAATATAATGATACATAAAAGTATTGCAGACCAATCAACATCAGTGAAAAAATACTCAAACCTAAGTCATATGAACATTTAAAAAAATTACTGCAGCACTTTGTTAATGACACTGCTGAATTTTAGTTTCAAATTATGGTCTGGTTGGCCAGCACTGGTTTAGAAATTTATCTGCCAATAGGATCAAATGATCATTAGCAGGCTTTTCCAGCTCCATTGTCTGAAGGTTTAAAAAAAACTATGATGTTATTCATTGGCTATATGTGAATACCTAAAACTGCAACATGCTATTTGAGAAATATCTCCTTTCTGTAGAATTTTTAGCTTCACTTTATTACAGTTAAAACATTATACAAATAAGAAAAATAACTTGAGACTATTTTGAATAATGCCCCTTTGTGATAGTCCTTAGAACAAGGATAAAATATAATAGAATCAATATATTTTAGTCTCTGCCTTCAAGGACCTTATACATTCTACACAAGAAACAGTTATGATATACAATATACACAACAAATCACATTACAGATTTATGAAACAAAGTGTTGCGTGAAGCTTGAATGGGAAAGTGAGTGGGAAGATAAGTTGGCAGCATCTGAATTGAACTTTGGAGGATGGGTAGGAATTCAACAAATGAAGAGAAAGCAAGAATACCAGGCAAAGGAGTTTGAATGTGATTTTACAGGAAACAGAAAGTCACCGGTAGATTTCTGAGCAGAGGAATCTATGAATAAGGAAGGTTGGGAGAGAAATATGAAGAGTAGATTATAGGTGGAAAGACCTACACTATAGGCTGCTACAATATTATGGGTGGGTGGTAAAGAGGCCTACACTAATGTGACAGTATCAATAAAGAAGAAAGCATGGACTTGAGAGATTTCATGGAGATGAAATCAACAGGACCTTGTAACTGACTATGTAGATGAGGGGAGGGTGAGGGAGAAGTTAAAGTTTATGAACACGTAGAACCAGATAAACAAGTGGTTGCACCAAAAAATAGAACCTGAAATCTGTAAGAAAATAATTGTAGGGGCGATGATAGTGATGTCAGTTTGGAGCAGAGTTTAATGATGCCAGTAGGATGTCCAGGTGGAAATGTCCCACTTGGAACAGGTGAAGATTTGGATCTGAAGCTCAGAGTACAGAAGGGCTTGGAGCTGTAGCCACAGGTGATAATTAGATGCAGATGCTGAAGCTGTGAGAATAAATAAGACTGCCAAGGGAAAGACTGTATGAGGAGAAAAGGACCAAGGACAGAGTCTTTTTATTACAATAATTATCAATGACTACATAGGAATACTGAAAGTTGCACCATACTGTTTGAAGCTACATGTGAACACCTCAGAAAAACCACATTAAGAGGCTAGAAAGAAAATGAGAAACCCATGAAGGAGCCAAAGGAGAGGTTATGGAATGAGACAGAGAGGCAGAGGGATGTGGCATTTATGAAGCCAAGACCAGAAAGACTACCTAGTAGGTCATAAGGATCAGTGCTAAAGAAAGGCTGACAAAAGTCATTGGAATGATAACCTTAGAAAGAGTAGCTTCAGTTCATTCACGATAGGAAAAGCATGATTGAAATGGATTGATGAGAAAATAGGCTGTCATTTGGGTGTCAAACAGTAAATGGACAAGCTGAAAGATTCAAGGGAAGGATTTTTTAGAATAGGGTAAACCTGAATAGTTAGACAAACCTGCATGAGATCCATTAATTACTGACACAGTCTAAACACATGTACGTACTTACGCAGAAATAAGCCCAGTGGATCTCCCTCGTAAGTCCCTATATTCCTGCCAGGACTCCATATTGGCTCTCTGGGGAGTGGTTCCCTCAGCCCGGAGAACCTGAGCCACCATGTCTCTGTCTGCAATAGATACTACAAATTGAGGACCAAAGTGAGACTTGAAGATTTTCCCATACTCCAGTGTGTGCTTTTGCTGCAATATCATGGAGAAATCAGAAAAGAATAAAAAAATACATATTAAACAAAATATTCTACAAAGATACACCTTCACAAAAATTTTTTCCTGATTTTGCCAAAATATGATATGTCACAAATCAAAGTCTCTATCCTACAGAATGGTATAGTGAAAATAACACTGATTTTGGAATCGGAAAATCATGATTTAAATCTTGGTTCTACCACCTAATTACTTACTTAAACTCTTTGAATCTTGATTTCCTTATCAATATTGTGAGGACAGCACTTCTATCATTACCTGCTTCAGGACTGTTCTGAGGAAAACACTTTGTAAACAGTAAAATTCATGCAAATAAGTTATTAATATTACTGAAATAAACCTATGTTTTCATATGACAAAGATATTTTTCAATTCCTAAGACAGAAGTAAGAGATTTACTTGGTACAGTGAAGTACCAGGAGAAATATATTATTGTGTTGTTCAAGTAAAATAAAAGTGAACCTGTTACAAGAGTAGTAGAGCAGTCACCTGTCTCTTGAAAGTACTTACGATTAATTTGAATTTAAAAAATCAGGGTGTTTCCCTGAAACTAATAGCTTTTTTAAGGGTAGATAATTCAGCAATGCAGATAAAACTAGAGCTTAAGTTGAATAAACTAAAGGTAGGCTAAAAGTGAAGGTGTTAATAAGTAGAAAAGGAGCTATGCTAAAAAAAATTAATACTGTATGTTGAACAGAATTTAGCAAGCAGATGATGAATTAAAACACTTTTCATTATAATTGAAAACAATTATCCCAGACAAGGAATACTTAATGCTGAGAATTACCAAAGGAAAGAAAAGAAGATAAAATATAAACAAATTTTATTCAACAAACTAAGCAAATTAACAATATTAAGCATCTACTTTACATTGAATGTGAGGCAACATAACCTAATACAGGAGTTCTTAACCTTTTACGTGGCATGGACTCCTCTGGCAGTCCGGTGAAACTTACAGATCTCTTCTCACAATGACTTTCAAAAATTCATTAACTTAAGGGAAAGCTACATTTTAGAAGTTATTAAAAGTAAAGTTGTATTTTTTTCTCATTCAAGTTCACAGACTCTCTAAAACGTATGATCATGGGCCCCATGGTCTAATGGATAGAGAGGGCTGGCTTTTGAGTCAGAAGTCTTGCCTCTGATATATATCTGCTCTGTGAGAATGGGCAAATCACTTAATTTCTCAGTGCTACAGGCTATTCTCTAAACCTATAAATGACAGAATTACTGATCTGGATTGGTAGAGGGAAACTTCCACATTAGGATTTTCCATATCCACAAAATCACAGTAATAGACCACCCCCAAAATTGTTCAGAGCACTGTGACAAACATTAAGTATGATTTAAAGTTGGAATAAGATAGTCTCTACCCTAATTGGGCATTATCATCTAGTAAGAGAGAAGCCATCCAAAATGAGCTCTAATATAAAATTATTAAGCACATAAAGCCATTTCAACAAAGTGCTATGTGAGATCTGAGGTCTAAGGGCTTAAAGGTAGTTACCAAATAGAGGCAGCAGGGAAGGAAGGCTTCATGGTGGAGATAACATTTGAGCTTTAAAAGAAAGGGGAGGGAAAAATACCAGGCGTAAGGAACAGCATCCAACCATGGCAATCAAATAAATGAACTAACATTTATTAAATACCTACTATGCATCAGGCATTGAGAATACAGACATAAATGAAATAGTCCCTGCTCTCAAGGTACCTAAGTGCTTCTTGAAAACATATACACAAGTAAACAAAACATACACACAAGTAAAAGAATGAGGGGAATATAATCCTGCCCACCCCTCCTGGCTCAGTTGGTGTGGTCATAGAAAATAGTTACACAGCACTAAGTTTTAATATGATAAAAAAGTAATATCTTGTTACTTTATAACATCCCCTTTATAAGGGTCTCTGAGTCAAGAGGCGAACAATGCAATTGGCTGAACAAATTAACCATACTTCTGTGAACTTTAAACAGCTAAGTCTTAGACAGGTTGCCTAGTGAAAGGACTGTAAGACAGCTCCCTATGGATAAGAGTCTTGCAAAGGAGAAGTGATTTCTCTCTTCTTTCTTTTCCTCCCAATTGGCCATGGTGTTCAATAGCAAAGCAGGAGGCATTCAATCCAGCAGTTTGAGAATTCATCGGTTCACGAGAATTGAAAACACAACTAAAAACACACACTCCAGATAGCTATAAATACAGAAAAGACAGGCACTTGAAGGCAGAAAAGAAGCTTTGAGAACTAGGGACCATGGAAGCAGAGAAGAGAGCTGGCAATGATGAGAAGCAGACTCTGGAAGCTGAGCTAAGAAATCTTCCCAACAAAAGGGAACTTCCCAAGGACTGTACAGTTTGATCTCTGTCTTCCCAAGGATGCTGTATTTGTGAGTGAGTACACTCTGGCCGTATGAAGGGAATACTTTGTATCTAACATTTTGTAGTTATTATATGATCTTAGTCAGTTTCTTCACTCTGAGTTAAATGATACTAGGTGACTAATAGTGGGGAAGTATGAGCTACAGTAGTAGAAGCCACTTGGTGTGTTGTCCCTACAGTCTACCCCCAGAAGAGCAAAGCTAAAAGTGAAGATTGAAGGGAGTATATTGAGGGAGGTGGTACACTGTGAGAGCTTCAACATCAGTGTACATAATTGGTGCCCTACACATCTGAAGTGTCCCACTGGAGAAGTTTTCCATTGGTAATCTCCTTCTGGGATGCCCCAGATGAGATACACTAGAGAAAATTAGCATTTTTCTTCCTCTTTTTTTAGATGTCAGTTTTCCATTATGTGTTTTTTTTTTTACAAATCAGACCATTTTCTTTTGAGATAAGTTTGGCTTGGTCAAATACTTATATTTTGATTTCTGTTGCAATCTTGTATCCATTTATAAGTACGGAAGCTAATAGAAGCAGTGCAGAGTTTATGTCTCTAAAATACCAGTGGTTCACAATTTGCTTAATACACACCAATGGGAGCTCATATCTTTTTTTTTTTTTTTTTTACTTTTAAGCATACCTGGATTGCTTGTGTCATTGTGACTTGAGTCCAGACATCTTGTATGGGATCCTTATGGACTGCAGGTTTGGAGGATAAGGTTTTCCTCATGTCTTATGAATCTCAAGTGCTTAATCCATTTTGGGGGAGACCACACATCTCTTTGGCATTTGCTGAGTATGTCTGATTCCTCTTTCTTTTAATGTTAGTCTGCTTATTAGAGAGGAGTGATTTTGAACTTCTATTTAGACTGCTGTATGTATGTGTTCATGGTGAAAATTATGGGTGCCTTAGAAATGGCAATGATGGGGTGCTTGGATGCATGTGCTTGGACCCCAATTCTAAAATCACATTTCTCTCTAAAAATCACATTTTTCTCTAGCCTCAAAACACTATCCCAGGAAGTTTCTCTGCAGCCCAAGGATACAACCTGATCTAGCAAAACATTTCTTTTCCTGATACATTAGCCAGCTGCACTTATATTAGTTTGAACTATTGGTGGACTGGCTGAACTGGCAGTATACTAGGTCATAACGACATTTACTACTCATTGACTAATCATATGTATCCTAGATGTAGACATACATATACTCCCTTACATTTATCTTGTCTAACAAGACAATGATGAGAGCAGCCTGGTATTCCTTAGTCGGTCCTGACCGTTAGTTGACTTAGTGATGTTTCAGGCCTAAAACCATACCTCCATGTAGCTCCTCTTTGGGCTATTACCCGATGAACTCTGGGTAAAACCTGCACAGTAGATACAAAAAATGCATGTTCCTTTAAGAACTAACCACTCCTTAGCCACTCCCTAATTCCGCCCTGAATCACCTAGGCAACATATTTGGCATGTTTTACTATAGAATATCCTATATAAACTTTACCTGTACCCCTCTAAGGTTGCAGGTTCCCTAAGAACTCTCGCCCACTGAATAGCATAATAAATCTTTACCTTGACCTCAAGAATGCTTGAGTCCGTGAATTCATTCCAGGCAACCTGCCCCTGTACTCTGGTCTTTGGGGGATTTCAGAATTTCATCCATCTCATCCCCCTGTCCAGCCCTCATCAGCAAGGTCCCAGATGAAATTTTTTGCCCAAACTTCCAAATGAATTGCCATATGTGTTTAAAGGCTCCCTAGAGAAATTTCATGTACCTGTGCATTTTAGGGACCTAAGGAAATTTTCATCCAGGATAGTTTAGTTTCTCACATCGAAAGTGAGGAGATAATTTCCAGTCAAACCCAGGTTCCTTAATCCCTATAAGGAGAGCCCAGTGTCTTGGGAGGTCTATGAGACTTAGACTTTCCTTCTGAGCATGAAGGTTTGATTTTTTTTTTCCTTTTTCTTTATTTTCTTTGGATTCAGGAAGGCCTTTAGATACACCAAGACCAACAGTAACCTATAAGAACTTTGTAAAATGTGATATTCATGAAATTTAGTAGCATATATGTGGAAGTGAGTGTATTCTCCAGACCTACTAGTTTATCATAGGCATGAATCCTTATAGAGGAATGCTAATTTTTTTTTATTGTTTGTGAACTGTACCACATGAACTTTGCCAGAAAGCATCCTGGTTGATTTGAGAGGGGTGTGGGTGGGATTGGCATCGCATCTTGGAATCCAAGAAAATAAAAGAGTGTCCAACTGGAAGGGACAGTTAATAATCAAATCCTGTAGAAAGGTCAAGGAGGATGAGGATGAATAGAAGACAATGGATTTGGTAAATAGATCATTAATAACTTTACAGAGTAGAAGAGTGAAGAATAGTGAGAACTGAAGTCAGATAGCAACGGCTAGAGAAAAAAAATGGGTGGTGAGAAGGCAAAGGTATAAAACATGGAAACCCTTTTTAAGAGGCCTGGCTATGAATGGAGGAGAAAGGTGAGAGAGATGCTTGAGGGGGGAAAAGGGGTAAATTTTTCTTTAGGACTGAGATCAGATTTTTAGGCAGTTCAGAAGGAGTCAGAGAAAAGGAAGAGATTAGAGATGCATGCAAGAGAAGAGATTAACAGCTAGAGCAAGGCCCTAGAGGAGATAAGCAGGGAAGGACACCTGTCAAGCAATCACATATCACTGGGGGTAGGATTAGCTCTTCCTCTGAGACAAGAAAAGAGAGGAGGTCAGAATGAATGAATTTTTGAGAATCAAAGAAAGGAGAGTGGACAGAATCCCCCAAAAAAGGTTTTGATCTCAGTGAGGCAGAAAATTGTCATCTTTCGTAAATACTGAGGCTGAGAGTGAGATAGGTTTGAGACAATCACTAAGAGGAAGTAGACAGGGAGTCTTTAAGAAGAGTAGAAGGAATGCTGAGTAGTAGTGAGACCTAGTTGAGTTTATAAAGCTTGTACATTTACAGTGGGTATAATAACCCACATTTTGTATCTCTATCCAGCTATAATTAGTAGGTAGACAGGGGTGAGAAACCTGTGGCCTTGATATCACATGTGGCCTTTTAGGGCCTTGGGTTTAGCCTTCTGACTGAATCTCAAGTTTTACAGAACAAATCCTTTTATTAAGGGGATTTGTCCTGTGAAGTTTGGATTCAGTCAAAGGGTTGCACTTGAGACCTAGAGGGCCACATGTGATTTTGAGGCTGCTGTTTCCTCACCTTTGGCCTAGGAGAAAAACCTAAGGAATTGGAAATCAGGGGTTGCCCAGGGTTGAGGATTTAGCACATCAGCAACAGTTAAAGGTCTGAGAGGTTCAAAATACTCCATGTTGGGGGTTAGTGACTCATAAGAGTGGAGAATCATGGAGTAACAGCTGGCTATGGAGATGTGAAACCAGAGTAAGGACAATGGTTTGGAAAAATAAAGAGTCAGGGGATCAGAGGCCACAGTGAGGGAAAAAGCAGGTTTACTTTAAGTAAGAGTTTGAGAGTGTTAGGAGGATGAGATAGCTTTTGTGAGCAGACATTTTAACGTCCAGGGTCTTGGAGATGATGTTTTCCGTGACATTATGAAGTCTGTGGTAAGAGAATTCCTGTGTAAGACTGAAATGGGATTTCTTTGGAGTTAAAAAGAAGGTAAGGACTTGTATGGTTAAGATGTTAACAGGGTTGGTAATGTGAATGTTGAAGTTTACAAGGGTAACAATAGGGATGAGTTGGCAAGGAAGACTGAACCAGGTGTTAAAGTCATTTAAAAGAATTTGGTAGAATAAAAGCTTGTGGAGAAGCATGATGAGGATGGATGGGGAGAGGGAGTATAAATTCAGAAGTAATTAAAGTCAGATGGAAGGCAGTAGAGTGGAAAACAAAGATTATAATAGGAGTAGGGACTTCCTATTCCTATGAGAACATGAAAAACTAATCAGTTTTTCTATTTGAGAGCATCTTGAAATAATTTTTGAGTTTTAATTAGGGAATTTAAATTATTCATTAGGATCCAGTGCAACACTGGCTTATTCATCTCTAAAAGTTTATATGAAACAGGAAGGTGTGTTAATTTGGTTTTATAACAATGATTAGTTCCAGGCCCCAAGACTGCAATAGAGGGTGATCATCTGTTTTGTCTTTAACTTCCATTTTATAACCCTCTTTATTCAACCCCAGCTGTAAGGGGCCAGTGACTTTATCTCCCATCTATCATTCACATACATAGGGCTCAGTAATACTTTACCAATCACAAGGCAGAATAGAATTAAATATATCCTGAGAAAGGACTCATAAATCTCTCTTAAGTACTCATTAACATGTTGTTACCTTAGTATCACAGTGTTTAGATGAAGAGCTAATTTACTTGGTTTTCAAAAAACTTTAGAAAAAAATTCCACAGAAACTGTAGCTCTTGGACAATTAAATGTTTGGGCTGTAAAATTAATTTACGGATTAATATATATGTGTGTACATATGTAAAATTTGCGGAATTCAAAGCCCTCTACCCTTTCCGGGCTTTTTTTCTACTATAATATACTTTTTCTCTAACTTAATAACCTTCTCCTCTAGCTAATAGATCTGCTTATTGCCTCAGCTCCAACACACCTCACTGCTATATGTCTGCTCTCAAATATCCTCTCAGTTCCCACCCTGCCTAACTAAAGCCTATTTGTCTGTTGTTTTATTTAGGCTTATTTTTCAGTTAAGAAGAATTTATTTTCTCTTTCTCCCACCCCATTTAAAAAAGAAAAAAAAAACTCTTGTAAAAATGTGCATAGTTAAGCAAATAAATACTTATTCACTGAGTGATTGTGGGGGGCCTGTAACCCCTTCACCTCATTAAAGGGGCGCTGATGGACACCCAGTATGTTTTAAAAAAAAAATCTAGGAAAGTTAAAATTGTGTAACGGAGGGAACGCGATGACAACGCCAAATGAGGCTGCAATGCGAAAGCTACATAAGGGACTGACCCCAACCTCATCAAAGGAGGTTCGTCATCCCAATAACCTTAAGAGCCCAGACAAATCACGCCCCGGACTCCGCACGCATGTGGCCGGCCCCGCCTCCGCCAGAACTAGGGCAGTTGTGTAAGGGCCGCTCCCAGACATCTAGCAGGACCTTTCCCCGCCCACCACCGGCCTTTCCACCAATCAGAAAGGCGCCCTCGCCCCGCCCGCACGCCTCCCTTCCCCCATCGCCCCAGACATCCGCGCAGCCCTCTGTGTCTCCTAAGCAACCGCTGGCGTGGGCTCGCCTACTCTAGACGACGCGGGGTGGGCGGCGTATCAGACACTGGAGAGACGGGCAAGAAAAGGAACGTCGTTGGAACAGGGGCTGGGGCGCTTCGCCTTCTTCCTGACCACCCAGGCCTCTCTTCCCACAACTGGGTGGATTCGCCATGCACGAACCGCCCCCGTCATCGCCAGCTCCGAACCCGACCGGGGCGAACCAGGCTGCCCTTGCGCATGCGCCCAGCGGGCCTCGGCTCCGTCTGGGAGCGCGCAGTGGCGGGATCCGAGGCCCCGAGCTCCGCCCCTCACCGGAGGCCCTGGGAGGAGGGGCTCGGGACGCGCCGCGCGCCCTCCTGTGCGCGAGGGAGGGGGCCCGGGGGTGACGCCATCCGGGAGGAGCGTGAGCTGAAAGCCGCCTCGCGAGCCTCTGCCTTCCCTCGGCTGCTCCGGCTTTCTGTGGGCGCGCCAAATTAAAAAAAAAGGAAAGCCGGAGAAGCCGCTCAGCTCCGAGCGGAGGCCCTCCGCCAGGGTTATTATTCTCCCTAATAAGGGCGATCCTCTGCTCCCCGGCGCTCCCTCACCCCGCCAGCCCGCCCCCCTCGGCTCTGGTCCCCCCCCTCAGGTCGTTATCATCGAGTCAAACCGTGGTTCTCAGCCCCGGCTATCGCGGCAGTCCCTGTCGTGACAGGAGCGATCCTCGTGGCCGTGGCCCCGCTCGAGGAGCCGCCCACCTTGGAAAGGGTGCCACCGAGGCTGCCAACGTTGTGCCCGAGCTGCCCACGCACGCACACGCACACTTCCCCGCTTGCCACTCTTTAAACGCTCCTTTGGTTAAAGTCAATGAATGGGTCCGAGTGCTCACAAAGCCATGCCCAGCGCGGAATCCCACCGCTTCCCCCAGCCCAGAACAAAAAAGCCCAGCCCGCATCCCTTTCTCCTTTCCCGCCTTCCATACCCAGCGAGAAGGGACGGTGCGGCTCGTCCGGAGGCTGAGCCGTTCCGTGCCCCAAACGAGGTCCCCCCGCACCCCTTGGCATCCCCGAGCCGCCTGGCTGCGACCTCCAGCGCCCATGGACTTGGAGCAGCCCGAGCGGTGACACCCGGCCCGGGCTCCCGTCCCGAAGCATCCACGAAGTCCTAGGAGCAGCACAAAGCCCGCAGAAGCGCGCGGCTCAGGACACTCTACCTGGATCTCGTGGATGCGGCTGAAGCCGTCCTTCCAGAAGAACTCCACCAGGTTGGCCAGGGTGTTGGGCCCCGGCATTTCCTCCAGGGTCTTCACCTTCGGATGCTGCTGCCGCGGGGTGGCCGTCGGCACCTCCCCTAGCCCTGCCGCCACCATCTCCGAGCCGTCCTCTTTGTCCTCCGCGCCCGTGCCCGCAGCCTTACCCCGCACCTCCAGGTCCTGGCTGCCAGAAAGTCTGGGCAGCTGGTGAAACCTGCTGGCGAACACCAGGCGATCCCCAATCCCGGGCCGTTCAGGCGCTAGCGCCGGCTTGTAGTGGGCTTTCAGGATCTTGGTGAGGAGAGCCATGGTTAGAGACTCTACTTTTACCAAGTTTTTGTTTGGTTTGGTTCCAGTGGCTCTTCTCTTTGGGTTGCTCTTTCCTCGGTTTTCACTTGTACAAGCAGTTCTTCAAACCCTTACTGCTTGGGCATCAGTTTACACGGACCATTATTAAAGGCTCCCTCCCCTAAGGCTGGAAAAGGGGGGGTGGTCTGTGATGAGACCAGAATAGAATGTATCTATTATTATTTTTATTCAGAACGGATCAATTGGCCAATTATGCAATTTCCCTAACCACAAACTTCTGTTGTCCATGATCTGCACCCCCTTCCTTGACATATATGTCCACATAACTTAGAAATAGCAATTATTTCCTTCATTAAAATTGGGGCTGATTATAGTATAAGCTGGTTCGTTTCTGCGTTTAACCTTTTTCAAAACAAAAGGTTAGGTTCTTGGTACAAAGAACTCATGCCATTATAATTAAGGATGCCTTGGGAGAAATAAAAACAGGGCAATAAAACCGAAGTTTTACAACTCCATGTACAGATGACTTCTTCGTATAACAGCAATACGATTTTACAAGTTCTTGTAATAATTAAAATTTTTCTTTGGTTCGTGGTTTGTAAATGTCATTAAGAACAATTAACTTTTATTTCTTCTAGGAACACCCACCCACTTTCTCCAGCACTGACTCGCACACCTTTTGCAAAATCAATTTGTTGATGACTTCTTTTGCCTTTTGTCTAGGTGCTCTGAGGAGCCCCTGAATGGGTCTAACGTCCTGTACAGCTACAAGCTAATTTGAGGCTGGGAGACGAATGTAGTCGTGACTGGATTCCCTGAACAGCTGGCTTTTAGGCTCAGGCATGTTAAAAGTGGTGAGACATTGTTGCACAATGCTTAAAGACACGCAGAGTCCTAATTGAGGGTGTGTTTTGACCACTCTGGGTCCAGATACCAGTGCGTAGTTGGAAAGAGAAATACCTCCCACAAAGAGAGTTATTTTGGCAGCAAGGATGCAAGTGTTAATAATTTCAGAGTAGGTCTAGATGCCTACAAAGTATCTGTTCTTTTGAAGACTGAAAGTAATTGACAATGCAAATTATGTTCTTGAGAGGCCCCTAGGTGGCACAGTGAATACAGCAGCAGCCCTGAAGTCAGGAAGAACTCAGTTCAAATCCAGCCCCAACTGCCTTGTCTTCCCTGCTCCAAAAAAAATTTACTTTTTGACATGTTTAATTCAGAGCACTATGTACTTTAATATTTCTAAAGATCTATGATATCACATCATGCATCTGGGTAACTAAAAAAAGTGTAAGCGCAAACCCTTGTTCCAAAGAAAAATTTAATTTTGTGGTGCATGTTGTTAAATATGGTAACATGCATATTTAAATCTTTATAGTATTTGAAGCTTATATAAATAAGAGGTTTTTGTTGTGCAGTCGCTGACTCATGACCCCTCATGGGGTTTTCTTGGCAAAGATACTGGAGCAGTTTGCCATTTCCTTCTCCAGCTCATTTTAAAGATGAGGAAATTGAGGCAAACAAGGTTAATTAAGTGACTTGCCCAGGGTCACACAGCAAGTAAGTGTCTGAGGTCACATTTGAATTAGGAAAATGAGTCTTTCTGACTCCAGGGCTGGCACTCTATCTATTGCATAACCTAATAGCCTGAAAAAGCTAAGATGTACCAAGAATCAAAAAAAAAAAAAGTGAAAGTACTTAGAAGGCCATAATTATACAAGTGGAAATTATTATTATTTATGTCAAAAATACATTATTTTCCCCAGTTGATAAATGGTCAAAGGATATGAACAGTCAGTTTTCAGAGGAAGAAATTAAAGCTATCTATAGTCATATGAAAAAATGCTCCAAATCACTATTGATTAGAGAGATGCAAATCAAAACAACTCTGTGATACCATATCACACCTATCAGATTGGCTAACATGACAAAACAGGATGATGATAAATGTTGGAGAAGATGTGGGAGAGTTGGAACACTAATTCATTGTTGGTGGAGCTGTGAGCTGATGCAGCCATTCTGGAGAGCAATTTGGAACTTTGTTCAAAGGGCGCTACAAAAATGAGCATACCCTTTGACCCAGCAATATCATTTCTAGGACTGTATCCCCAAGAGATCATAAAAATGGGAAAGGGTCCCATATGTACAAAAATATTTATAGCAGCACTCTATAGCCAAAAACTGGAAATCAAGGGGATGCCCATCAGTTGGGGAATGGCTGAATAAATTGTGGTGTATGAATGTAATGGAATACTATTGTACTATGAGAAATGATGAACAGGAAGACTTCAGAGAGGCCTGGAAGGACTTATATGAACTGATGCTGAGTGAAAGGAGCAGAACCAGGAGAACTTTGTACACAGCAACAACAACAGTGTGCAAGGAATTTTTTCTTGTAGACTTAGAACTTCACTGCAATACAAGGACTTAAAAAATTCCCAGTGGTCTCTTAAGGCAAAATGCCTTCCACATCCAGAGAAAGAAATATGGAATTTGATCCCAGAATGTAGCTGATCATTTTCTTTTGTATTAGATTTTGGTTTGTTTTATGATTTCTCCCATTCTTTTTTAATTCTTCTATGCCACATGACTAAGGTGAAAATGTATTTAACAGAAATGTATGTGTAGAACCTATATAAAATTGTATGCCATCTTGGGGAAGGAGGGGGAGGGACGTTAGAAGGGGGGAGGGAAGAAATCTAAGTTATATGGAAGTGATTGTAGAATGCTGAAAACAAATAAAATAATAAAAATTAAAAAACTAAAAAAATACATTATTTCCTTTATTTTCCTTTTCCTCTCCCTTTTTCTTTTCTTCCTTCCTTTCTTCCTTCTCTTCTTTTCTCTCTCTCTCTCTGTCTCTCTCTCTCTTTCTCTCTCTCTCTCTCTCTCTCTCTTTGAACCAAGGCCTCCTTGCTGTTCCATAAACAAGACCCTCTATACACAAGCCAAGACACTTGGCTCAAAATAGTCAAGACTCCTAGCTTCAAATATTTTCTCTAGTGGTTACTCATTCCTGAAATGCCCTCGCTCTCCATCCCTAGAAAAAGCTAGGTGGTTCAGTAGATAGCGTACCAGGGCTGGAGTCAGGAAGACTCATTTTCCTGACTTCAAATATGGTCCCAGACACTTATTAGCTGTGTGATCCTAGGAAAATCACTTAGCCCAGTTTGCCTCAATTTCCTCATCTATAAAAGGAACTGGAGAAAGAAATGGCAAACCATCCCAGTATCTTTGTCAAGAAAACCCCAAATGGGATCACAAAGATTCAACCGAACAACAACAACCTTCTACCTCCTGTTTTCCCTGGCTTCCTTAAAGTCCCAATTAAAATCCCATCTTCAAGGAAAGCCTTTCCCAATACCTCTTAATTCTAGTGCCTTCTCCCATTTAATTATTTCCTATTTGTCCTGTATATATTGTTTGTACATATTTATTTGCTTATCTCCCCATTTGATTGTGAGCTCCTCAAGGGCAGGGACTATCTTTTGCCTTTCTTTGGATCCCCAAGGCTTAATACTCCAGGCCTAGTGTGGAACTACATAGCTGCCCCTTTTATGAAGTAGATGCTACTATTATACCCATTTTACAGTTGAGAAAACTGAGGTAAACAGAAGTTAAGTGATTTGCCCAAGGTCCACAACCATGAAGTGTCAGAAATCACATTTGTACTCTGGTCTTCCTGACTGAGCCCACTTAGCTGCATTTAATCTACTTATACTATTCCTAAGCCTATACCACAAAGAAAGCAAAGGATAAAATGATCTATATTTATAAAAATATATTTGTAGCAGCTCTTTCTATGGCAGTCACAAATTAGAAACTAAAGGGATGTCTTCCTATTGGTGAATGTCTAAACAAATTGTGTTTTATGAATGTAATAGAATATTATTGTGTCATATGAAATGATTGAACGGGCAATTTCAGAGGAATCTTGGAAGAGCCATATGAACAGATGCAAAGTGAACAGAAATAGAACTTGTACAATAATCACATTTTAAAGAAAAACAACTTTGAAAGACTTTAGAACACTGATCAACAGAATGATAAACAACAAATCCAAAAGCAGGAAGATGAAGCATCCCCCTCACCTCCCGACAAAACAATAATGAACTTAAGATGAAGAAAGAGACTTTTATTTTTAGATAAGGATAATGTAGAAATTTGTTTCTCCGGACTCTGCAGCTCTGTATTAAGAGCTTTATTTTAGGGGTTTGTTTGTTTTTTTAATTCACTTCATGGGGTTTAAGGGATATTGAGAGGAACAGATTAATTTTTTAAATGGTTATTTATTGAAAAAATTTTAATTTTTAAAAATAAACTACTTAGTCTATGATTCACCAGTAGAACAATTGTTCTTTTATTCCTATTTCATAACTACTTATGTGCTTGGCACATTGTAGGTAACTTAGTTTTTTAAATGGATTTATTAATATTATTATTGATGAAATCATATGCATGAACAATGAAGTTAAATTTGTTTTGGAAAACTTTTACTTACTTTAGTAAATTCAATTCAATAAGCATTTTCAAAGATCTGATTGTTCAAGATAGCTTTAGGATTATATAGTCAAAGACTTAGAGCTAGAAAGGGACCTCTAATCCTCTAATCCCACTCCCTTAATATTATAAATGAGGAAGCTGAGACCCAAAGAGGTCAATGATTTGTACTAGGGCTAGGTCATACGGGTAGTACATGACAGAGGCAGAGGGCTCTAGGTTCAATATTTTCAACTGCAGTCCAGCTTCAACTGCATTATGCAAGCAATAGGGAGCAACCAAAGGTTTTCAGGTAAGAGACTGAAAATGTCAGAACGGTACTTTGTCAATCAACCTAGAAAGTGCCAGGCACTCTCTGCCTTATAAAAATGTATTTGACAGCTGAGCAGGACAGATGAGAAGGAAGGAGAGACTGAAGGAAGGGATACCAGTTAAGTGGCTACTGCAATAGTCAAGGAGGGAAATCATCAAGGTCTGAACTAGGATGAATAACAGAAAGAGAAAAGAGGATAGATGAATAAAATTACAGAAGTTGACTAAATGTGTCTTGGCAACTGATCCATTTCTGTAGGGATACAAGGGAATGGGAAGACCCAAAAATAGCTCCCAATTTTCCAGTTTAGATGACTAGGAGAATGATGGTGCCATCAACCAAAAACGTAAAATTGAGAGAAAGTGACTTTAGAAGTTTAGAAGAGGAATTTACTTTTTGACATGTTTAATTCAGAGCACTATGTACTTTAATATTTCTAAAGATCTATGATATCACTAATATGAATACTCCCTCCACTAAAACAGCTTAAAACCTTTCCATGACTTAGCAAAAAATCTTCACAAGTTATTTAAGGTAAAAAAAAAGTCGACTGGTAGTTAACTTTCTGATTAGTTTCTCCAAATTTAGGCTGAACTTCAGTTATTACAAGGTAGTATTCAAAGCTTCCAACTTGGTAGGACTTGGCAAAACCTTCAAGAACCTAAGTCACCTCCACATTATGAAGAGGGATTACAACTTTAAATAAAAGAACAAAAAAGGGTAAGAAGAATATAAAATATGAAATAAAGAAAGAAGTGAAGTAAAATTCCCTAAGTAGTAAAATGATAGCCATCTATGATTATTCTTTTTGTTCCTTTTGTTTTTTCTTCTTTGATGAACAGAACAGGAAAACAGTATTAGTAAACCTGGAGAAAGTGAGGAGGGTAGAATATCAATAAGTAAAAGGGAAGATGAACCATACTAATGTTGTGTCCTATCTCAGATGAATAAAATGTTGGTTTTAAAAATTTGTGTCCTGCTGAGAGATAAATTGATTATCATGATATTAAATGGAACATGTTATGAGTGTAAGGAACTGGAAGGATTTTGTGATAGCCACAATATAGTTAAAAAATCAAGAGCTTTGTTCTTGGCAGATACAAATAATAAAGACATAATAATAATAAAAATAATGATCTTATTATCTTTGCTTAGGGTTTGCTCTTGTAAAAATTCATTTATATGTTAGTCAAAGAGAATCTCGAGAGTTTCAGTCCACACACAGCTCCTGTAGGTATTTTTTTTAGGAAAAGTCCTTGAAATGTAGTTTTGTGATGGCTCCTCATGGTTAAACGAGAGTAATAAAGAAATTTCTAATGTTATACCATATAATTGTGTGAACAAAGGACTGCAAATTAACACCAGACATTGACAATCAAAAGAATAAGATGGGTTTTAGCCTTGGGTCACAGTGACTAGTTTCTGCAGACTAGGTTGATGGCTCATAACTTCGATTATGTACTAAAAGAGCACATCCTGCACTTGTTAGGGAATTTTTTTCAATCTAGGAGATGGGAACAGAGAGCCAAATACTCCTTAAGAGATAAAACTCAAAAGACAGGAACAGAGAAAAGCTTATCTGGAAACAATCGCCAGAGACATGATACCTAGTAGTGAGCAAAGGCAATGTCAGCACATCCCTGAAGCCCTAGAAGTGTGTTTCCCAGCATAAGTGTGTCTTGGTCTTACGAGTGTCCCCTCCACGTGTGTACACCTTCACCTATGCGGCCAGTGTGGGGCAAACATCATTTCAGATCTTACTTACTCAAGACACTGAATGGCTACTGAGTGGTTCATTTACATGTTACGAAGAATATGAAATTTGGAGTTTATTTATTTATTAAATTAATAGTTATTAAAGGTTATTCATAACTTGTAAAGAACAGATGCACTTCTTTATTTCTTTATGAGATATGAAAAAAATTCTTCAAACTGAATTATATTATATGATTGCTAACTACTGGTTAGTTGAATTTATTATCACTCAATCACTTGATGGCTCTTAAAGTAGGCCATAGCTTTGAGAAGAGTCAGTCAAGAACTATTCCTGAGAGTCAGGAGACAAGATGAGCATGTAGATTTACATACCCAGTTGAGAAGCTACGTCCAAGGGAGAAGCATGGGGACACCATGAAAGAACACATTGGGGCTTTGTTGTGTCAGAGGTGTGAGTTACCTTGGCCACCTGTGACCTACATATATACATGTTCCCTACGAGTGTATCTCTATTAGTGTACATTATACACACACCCACTTTCCCCACTAATATCATATGTATTTGTGGAAAAATGCATTGTACCTTTTATAGGAAATGTTTTATTATTGTTCATGCTGTGCCAATAACGTGCCTTTGCTTTTGAGCTAATTGTGTCAACAAGCTGATTATTGAAGTCACACTTAGTGGAGTCTGCTGAACTACACACAAAGTATTTTAAACTTGGTGAAGTTTTACCCCAGGATCCAGACTCTATTGGCAGAGTAAGCTCAAAGGTCACTATACCTCATGTTTGTGCCCTCTCCTTCTAGTAGTGTGGGGTGTATCTCTTATGTGCATGGAAAGGATCTTTTCTTGTCACTTTATTCACTATACTGTTTGATTAAATAATTTTTTTAATTATTTTAAAAATTTTTTTAAAAATTATTTAATCATGTTGATGCTTTTTGCATCTCATTCGTTTCTAAATATATCCTTCCCTACTCCCCTATCCAAACAGTCCCCCTTTGTAACAAAGATTTTAAAAAGATAGGGGAGAAAAGTAATCTAATAAAATTAACCAACACTTTGGCTATGTCCAATAGTATTCCACATTCGTGGTTCTCCACCTTGGCAATGAAGAGAGGAAAGTGCATTTTCCCAATTCTTTTATGGGGCCAGGCTTGCTCCCAACAATTATACAGCATTCAGTTTTCTCTTTGTTGTTGTTTTTTCCACTTACATTTTTATAGCCATTGTATGTACGTTAAATTCTGCTAGAATGTGTTTCAAAAATGCAAATTTGTTCCAATGAGAATGATACATTAGGGAACATTTTAAGCATAATTCAAATTTTGAATTGGCTTCTTTGAGATTTTTTCTGGGAGAAACATCAATAATGCAGAAAACTATACCACTTCACAATAACTCCCAAACTACAACCCTTCTCACTTCCATTTCCACATAAAAACTTCAAGCGCCTTATTTATTATATATCTGCTATAACAGCTGTGAGCAGAGCCCGGCCCATCTGAAGCATTCCCACCCCCTTCCTCTTTCAACTTGGCCCAAGGCTCTCCCCATGCAGGTCCAAAGCTGGGGCCTGCCCCTGCCCAATTTGCTGAGCAGCAGCCAACAGCAAAAGACGTTGCCACGATTTATGGTAGTATTTTGTATTTTGTAACCATCTGACATGTATAAAACTGTGCTGCCATTTTAAAAATTGGGCTTTCACCTCTTTTCTGTGTCAGCTGACAAAGTTTTTGATTGCTAATCTCCTTAGCCCCATCTTCCTCATAAACAATGTGGTTTTTATCGTGAGATTTTGCATAGCCGGTGTTTGGGGGCATTATAACCTGTATTATTTTTCTAGTTCTGCTTATTGCATTCTGCATCAGGTTATATGTCCTCTCCCATTTCTCTGAATTCTTCAGATACATTATTTCTTATCTGTATATTACATTGCATGAATGTACCACAGTTTGTTCACCTATTCCTCAATCAATGGGCACCTACTTTCATTCCAGTTTTTTACTGCTACAAAAACATGCCGCTGTGAATATTTAGGTTTATAGGAGAACTTTCTTCCTGCGTTTAACCTCCTTGGGGTACATGGCTGGCAATAGGATCTCTAGGTTAAAGAGTATAGTACCCGTGGATAGTCATTTTTTAAAGCATAATTCCAAATTACTCTGCACAAATGAGTACACCAATTCACAGCTCTGCTAATACTATTGTTGTGCCTATGTTTAAATGTCTCATTTTAAATTGGTATGGTTCAATAGTAAAAGTAAATACGTATTTGGGACTCATGAACTGTGGTTTTGAATGGGTGCTAACTCACAGCGTATCTTGAGTAGCTTTTTCTAGGGGCTTATATGTGAGAGAAAGTGGTGGCCCAAGTGCTATGTTATATTTTAGAGTGCTTGTTATTATTTATTTGCAAATTATGATTCTTTTACCATCTTAATTTACAAATACAATCACAGAGAAGTCCCTTCACATCTCTAAACCTCAGTTTCTTAATCTGTAAAATTAGGGAGTTAATTAGCTAATTTTTGTTTTTTAAGTAAATAGGATTTCACTTTTTAAAAAAACCTGAAACATAAAAATCCAAACTTGTAAAATATACATTAGAGTTTTAGTTTAGATTACTAAATAGTAGCTCTACTAGCATAAGGTTTAATTTGCAGGATTCACTTGAGAAAGAACTTCCTAGGAATTCATAAATTATATAAAGAGAGGTTCCTAGACATTTAAAAAGACATTTTCAATGACTGCTCTTTATATGTTCCATTCAACTATCCCTCATCATCTCCCAAGGAATATTGTAGGCACTTTATAAATGGGTAAGTTAGAGCTGTGCATGTGTTATCCTTCACACCCAGTCCTAGCTGCAATCCTCCCTGGCAGCTGAGACGATAAAGATCACTAAATGAGGCTATGGAGATATGATCTCAAAAATTATTATTGAGTTGCTAGAATTTTTCTAATTGACAATGAAAGGAAATTGTTTAACCTAATTGAATCTCCATGCCTCATAAGATTTTACATGGAGAATATTTATTGTAGCCTATCACTTACCCAGTGATGAGGTGGGCTTGGATTATTTCTGTAGGACCAAGTCCTAATATTTACCATTTGTTGCATACTGATGGAGTTCCAGATGCTGTAAGAACAAGATATTATATAGTCCCTGTTCAATGTCATTTTCAATAGTCTAATTTTGAGTAAAAACTGCCAATTTCTCTTCCTTTATAGCTGGATTTATAGATTTTGCGGTTGAGACCTCTGTTTCCATTGGCATTGATGAGAAGTAATCAGACACAGACTGAAGAACTGTATATTGATTTGTTTTTGCAAGGTCAGTTTCAGCAAAGCAGAGTGAAGAAAGCCAATCCCCATTTCCAGAGAAAATTGAAGCCCCAACCACCCTCTTGTAAGATGAAAACTCATTTTACTATGTGTAAAACATTCATTTTGGCTTTGGTAAAATTGTTTCCTGTTTGGTAAAGTTATACTTGAGCCTGCTTCTCGCTGAAGGAGACCAGCAGCTGCACACTTTCCCAATTATTTTTGCATTTTATTCTCTGGATATATCCTGCTTATCAGCATGCAGGGAGGGACCTTACCAAAAAGTTGTTCCATTGTCTCATTCCTGGTGAGTTTCATTAATTCTAGTGGTTGTCTAGAATGACTTTTGATGAATTCTGTCTGGAGGCAAGGAGATAACTTTAAATATCTAGCACAGTGTTCTGAACCTAATAGGTACTCAATGAGCATTTGTTGACTTAAATGAACTCCTGGGATTTGTTCCAATCTATGATTTCTAAAAATAAAACCAAAAACATCAAAAAAAGAAGAACTTCATTTTCTCCAGGAGAAAGGTCTCTGGAAGGCATATAGACTTCCTCCTCATTTTGTCTGTCCACTCCTTTCCAACTTTACGTCTCTTAAAGACTAGTGGAGTGACATTACTGCATTATGATTTATATAAATTCCCATGTGCTTGCCCCTCAGTGTGTTTTCCTAGTTGTCAGTGAGAATAAAATATTTAGACGTTTGGAGAACTGCCGAATGGAAAAATGTTACTGACATTTTCCTTCTCAATTGGCAGAGTCAAAATATAGTTATTACCCGACATGTCCAGATGGCAATAATTACTGCTCTCTATGGGTCTGAATCAGCATCACCAAGATGAGTGCTGTGCCCACATTACACAACTTAAAATCCCACTGGTGGCAAGTCTAGTACGTGTTTTAAGGAAAAGTGGAGAGCATTGTCATATACCACATGGAGAGCTAGCTTCAAAGGCAAAAAGATTAAGTCCTGTTTCTGACGCATAATATCTGTGAGAACATAAGCAAGTCATTTAACATTATAGTGTCTAAAATTATAAGTTGCAGAGAAGATGGGACTTGCTTTGGTAAAGGAAGCTTCCTCACAACAGAGTTCTCTATACCATTGAACTCATAGGTCCCACCTATAGGTCCATGGTTCTAGGATGAAAACAAACCATTTATTTTTTTTTTTTTTTTATTAAATTTATTTATTTAACTTTTAACATTCATTTTCACAAAATAAAACAAACCATTTATAATGAAGCTACAGGTCTTAGACATGCAGCCTTTCGTGGCTGGTTCTAATTCATCATGTGGTGGTTTGGTGAATCTTCTTCAGGCCGTAAGTGACTAAACGGACTGATATTGTAATGATGGTAATGTCCTTCCAGTCATATCCAAGCTTTTGTGTTCCCATTTGGAGTATCCTTGGGAAAGATACTAGAGCATGTGCCATTTCCTTCTCCTAGTTTGTCAAGCAGAGGTTAATTGACTTGCCCAGGGTCACACAGCTAAGAAGTGTCTGAGGCTGGATTTGAACTCAGGTCTTCCTGACTCCAGGCCCAGGGCTCTATCCCTTGAGCCACCAGCTGCCTCTAATGATGATAAAGTCTTCTTATTGGCTGACAAGTTGCAACTGAGGTTTTATACAAAATAAGCACACCATCTCTTTTTTCCCTGGTGATTTTGAGTAAAGGTGCCACTAGGTGGGGAAGGGCAGCAGACCAGACCCTATCTTCCACCCAGCTACCGCATGTCCATAGTTACATGCATCCTTGTTTCTTAAGTACTTATTATTTCCTTATCTTAAGTCAACAAATAGCTTGAAGTGCCTAGGTGAACAGTAAGAATAGGAAATCCATTAAAACCATCTGAGTCTCACTGACATGTAGAGTCTTGGAGCTGGTAGCAGCAGTGGCTGAATCTAATAATCAGAAACTGGTATCTAAGCAACTTGTCTGATTCAGGCCAATAGTAGGTTGACCCATGGGCCAAGATATCTGCTTCTAAAAGGACCTAGCCCACCTGACCAATGGATCAATTCATCCATTGATGACCTCCAGAAGCAAACTGGGTGGGGCCTCCATGAAAGGAGAAAATGAGTCATGAGGTATCCCTCAGTTTCACATACTCTCTACACATGTGCCAACCTGCCTTTGTATCTTAGATTCTGTTTGTCCTTTTGTCAATCCCTTACTATTAATATGATCAGCCCATATTTTTTTTACTGTCATATAATTTTTTGATAACATCCTTTACTCATTCAGAGCTCCTCATTAGTGATAGATGCAGGCTGCTCTGACCTCTGGTGTTTTTTTTACTGTAATTCATCGTCCCTTTGGTTGCGTGTTTTTGTACTACAGAGCAAAGATGGGAGTATAAAGATGGGAGGAAGATCAGAAATGAACATGCAAAATTTTCAAAAGGAATAAATAATTCAAGAGCAAACTCCTCTGATTAAAATGTCAGTATTTAATTATGGAGAAGATAATTATTTTCATGCATTTTCATTGCTCCTCTGTTACTAACATCTTCAAAGAACAAAGCATGAAATAGAAAGTAAGGGCTCATTACCATTAAAATGCCACCATCTAGTTACTTAAGCCTGTTTATCTCAGTTTTTCAAAAATCAAAACAGATCATGCAAAGGAATAAAAAAAAATAAAAATGAAGGAGACATCTGATATAATCTGACCTGCGTTAACTATTGTCTCATTTCTACAAGTCTTTATAAGAATGGCCT
The DNA here is from genome assembly GCF_028372415.1 of Notamacropus eugenii. Lineage (NCBI taxonomy): Eukaryota > Metazoa > Chordata > Mammalia > Diprotodontia > Macropodidae > Notamacropus > Notamacropus eugenii. The sequence goes on from NC_092876.1 coordinate 319,214,825, forward strand.
ATATGCAAACTGAAGATATCTTTGATGACAATATAGGAAGGAACTCAAATAAAGTAGGCTTTTGTAGATAATTCCCTATAGAAGATCTTATCTTCACAGTCACACCATTGTCTTAGAAATTGTAGAGAATTTGTATTCTGTTGAATTTAAAGTTTGTTGATTAAAAAAAAAATAACTCCTTGAATCAAAATTTAGCCTTAAAGCCTCTACTCTAACGAAGTTTCTCTCATGTATATTTTAAGGTCAAGAAAGATTCTTTGCAATCATACAGATCATTTTCTTTAAAGAAACACTTATTTTCAAAATTAAGTAAGGCATGTGAGAAGGAATTGTGCTGGCCAGTTATGTATACCACTGTTAGGAAAGATATTTCACACAAACTACAATAGAAGAGAGATTCCCTATACATTACAGGAACCGTTAGATATTTCTTTTCCCAGGTGACATCTTGATTGCATTGAGCTCCAGAACCCTACTGAGCTTGTTTAGTGCAATAATAAAAATAGCAAGAGCTAGCATTTATATAACACTTTGTTTGCACAATGCTTTATAATAATTATCTCGCTTAATCATCACAACCTTGGGAGGTAGTTGCTTTTATTATCCCCATTTTACAGATGAGGAAACTGAGGCAAAAGCTAAGGTGATTTACCCAGGGTCACAGAGATAGTAAGCACCTGAGGTTAGATTCAAACTCAGGTCTTTCTGATTCCACATCCACTACCCCTAACTGCTTCTCCATGGTTACTCAAAGGAGATAAATGAAAGACTAATTAGATAAAGAAGGCATATATCTTAGATTATAACATGAAACTGAACAGACTAACCCAAAAAGTTGGTCCAAGAATATATATATATTTTGGACAATTATTGCAGATGGATCACAAGCTGGATCAAGAACAGGATCAGGGCGGGTTTATCTAACTGGATAATTGCCCAGTGATTTCAATTATCTCAAACTTCTCCTTGCCACAGGAGCATATCTTTTAAATATCAATATTCTCCCAGGATAACTATCTGACTATGAATAATACTCTCAGAATCACACACTCAGAAGAATCAAAGCTTTGGTGATCCAAAGGGCCATGAAAAGATGCATGATGGGTGTAAGTAGGCTGCAGTATATTAACAACTTGCCTGCAAGAATTAGTGTAAAAGACATTATCCAAGCGAGTTCAGAAAGATGAGTTTTTTTCTTTTTAAAATTTATTTATTTAACTTTTAACATTCATTTTCACAAACTTTCGGGTTCCAAATTTTCTCCCCATTTTTTCCCTCCCCCCACCCCAACACACCAAGCATTCTAATTGCCCCTATCACTGATCTGCCCTCTCTCCTAACATCCCTCCCTTCCCTTGTCCCCATCTTCTCTTTTGTCCTGTAAGGCCAGATAACTTTCTATACCCCATTACCTGTATTTCTTATTTTCTAGTAGCAAAAACAATACTCAACAATTGTTCCTAAAACTTTGACTTCCAACTCCTCTTCTCCCCTCCCTGCCCACCCACCTCCCTTGGTAAGGCAAGCAATTCAATATAGGCCATATCTGTGTAGTTTTGCAAATGACTTCCATAATAGTCATGTTGTGTAAGACTAACTATATTTCCCTCCATCCTATCCTGCCCCCCATTGCTTCTATTCTCTTTTGATCCTGTCCCTCCCCAAGAGTGTTGACTTCAGATTGCTCCCTCCTCCTTCTGCCCTCCCTTCCATCATCCCCCCCACCCTGCTTATCCCCTTCTCCCCCACTTTCCTGTATTGTAAGATAGGTTTTCATACCAAATGAGTGTGCATTTTATTCCTTCCTTTAGCCGAATGTGATGAGAGTAAGCTTCATGTTTTTCTCTCACCTCCCCTCTTTTTTCCTCCACTAAAAAGTCTTTTGCTTGCCTCTTTTATAAGGGATAATTTGCCCCATTCCATTTCTGCCTTTCTCCTCCCAATATATTTCTCTCTCACCCCTTAATTTCACTTTTTTAAGATATGATCCCATCCTATTCCATTCACTCTGTGCTGTGCTGTGTGTGTGTGTGTGTGTGTGTGTGTGTGTGTGTGTGTGTAATCCCACCCACTACCCAGATACTGAAAAGTTTCAAGAGTTACAAATATTGTCTTTCCATGTAAGAATGTAAACAGTTCAACTTTAGTAAGTTCCTTATGACTTCTCTTTGCTGTTTAGCTTTTCATGCTTCTCTTCATTCTTGTGTTTGAAAGTCAAATTTTCTTTTTCAGTTCTGGTCTTTTCATCAAGAATGTTTGAAAGTCCTCGATTTCATTGAAAGATCATTTTTTCCCCCTGAAGTATTATACTCAGTTTTGCTGGGTAGTTGATTCTTGGTTTTAGTCCTAGTTCCTTTAACTTCTGGAATATCATATTCCACACCCTTCAATCCCTTAATGTAAAAGCTTCTAGATCTTGTGTTATCCTGATTGTATTTCCACAACACTTGAATTGTTTCTTTCTAGCTGCTTGCAATATTTTCTCCTTGACCAGGGAACTCTGGAATTTGGCCACAATGTTCCTAGGAGTTTCTCTTTTTGGATCTCTTTCAGGAGGTGATCTGTGGATTCTTTCAATATTTATTTTGCCCTCTGGTTCTAGAATGTCAGGGTCGTTTTCCTTGATAATTTCATGAAGGATGATGTCTAGGCTCTTTTTTTGGTCATGGCTTTCAAGTAGTCCCATAATTTTTAAATTGTCTCTCCTGGATCTATTTTCCAGGTCAGTTGTTTTTCCCATGAGATATTTCACATTATCTTCCATTTTTCATTCTTTTGGTTTTGTTTTGTGATTTCTTGGTTTCTCATAAAGTCATTAGCCTCCATCTGTTCCATTCTAATTTTGAAAGAACTATTTTCTTCAGTGAGCTTTTGAACCTGCTTTTCCATTTGGCTAATTCTGCTTTTGAAAGCATTCTTCTCCTCATTGGCTTTTTGAACCTCTTTTGCCAATTGAGTTAGCCTGTTTTTGAAGGTGTTATTTTCTTCAGCATTTTTGGGGGTCTCCTTTAGCAAGGTGTTGACCTGCTTTTCATGCTTCTCTTGCATCTCTCTCATTTCTCTTCCCAGTTTTTCCTCCACCTCTCTAACTTGATCTTCAAAATCCTTTTTGAGCTCTTCCATGGCCTGAGCCCACTGAATATTTATTTTGGGTGTTTGGGATACAGAAGCCTTGACTTTTATGTCTTTCCCTGATGGTAAGCATTGTTCTTCCTCATCTAAAAGGATGGGAGGAGATATCTGTTCATCAAGAAAGTAACCTTCTATGGTCTTATTTTTTTTCCCTTTTTTGGACATTTTCCCAACCAGTTACTTGACTTTTGGGTCCTTTGTCAAGAGTAGGGTATACTCTGGGAATCTGTGAGATCTCAGTTCCTCCAAGGTGGCACAATCAAGCATGTGGATGCAGAAAGGGATTTTTATGCCCAGAATTTTAGCAGTTACCTCTCCACAGCCACCTGGCCTCCAGTTCCCAAGTCAGCACTGGGGGCTGATTTTCAGATTAAGCTGGATGGGCAGGGCTGCCATTCATTGTGAGACAAATACCAACTCCCCCAGGGCCTCACACAGGGCAGAGGCAAAACTCAGCTCTTCAATGCCCCCAGGGGTTTTTACGCTCCAACAATGGAGCTTCCCTAGGGCTGCTGTGCAGGCTCTGTGGCCGTTGCCTGCTGCGGGAGCTATGGGAAAGCCCTTCTCCCTTCCTGGCCAGCTGATTAAACCCTGTCACTGACCTTTGGGGCCTGTGGGCTGAGAGATCTGAGGCCCTGCTACTGCGACTGGAGATTCCGCCCCCAAGGTGTCCTCCTCCCAGAGTCTCGTTGTGCCGGGCGGCTGCTTGGCCAAGACTGGTCTGGGCTCTGCGCTCAGCTCCAAATCCAGTGCAACCAACGTTTCCGTGGGCCTTTCAGGTCATTGTGGGCTGGAAATCTCCTCCACTCTGTTGTTCTCCTCTTCTGCTGCTCCAAAATTTGTTGAGAGTCCCTCTCTACAGGTATTTTACGGGCTGTGGGGAGGACCCTGCGTAAGTGTGTCTTTCTAGTCTGCCATCTTGGCTCTGCCCCCTGAATTTTTTTACATAGTGAAAATGAAGGTAACAGATGGATTGCACAAGTGTTTCATTGACACTGGCTAAATATTAAAAAGACCAAGGAGATTTCTAGGATGTTAGATATATCCTCTGTACAAGAACATGGAGAATTAGTGGCATAGGAAAAGAATGAATGGATAGGTTGCAGTCTGCATGAATAAAGGGAGTAGCTACATTGATGATGTCAAAGTGAATCATGTGAATATTGTGGGTGATAACATGTGAATACTGAAGTATTCAGACATTCAAACTTCATTCTTCATCTCAAGCTAGGGTATGTATGAGGGTGGAGTACATAGATGTGCCAAGATGAACTTAGTCATAGTGGAGATTGAGTAATAGAAGAACTTGGTGTAAGAAACTAAGGGTCAAGACTAAAAGAGAGGTTAGCATATGTCAGGGTCCAAAGGTTTGGCATTGAAGAAAGGTAAAAAAGAAAGGAGAACAGAGTTTAAAATCCAATAGGTCAGTGAGCTAGACTTTAATTTCCAGCAAAATCACAATTATAATTTAGGAGAGGAATGGGGTAAATAGCAGAAAAGAAAAAAAAGAAAAAGATGAGTTTCAAAAAGAAAGGGATGAGTTTGAGCAATATTATATGATGATCAACTGTGAATTACTTAGCTCCTCAGCAATACAATGATCCAAGATAATTCCAAAGGACTGATGATGAAAAATGCCATCTACCTCTAGAGAAAGAACTGATGAGGTCTGAATGCAGATCAAAGCATACTATTTTTCAATTTATTTTTTCATGCTTTGTCTTTTTTTGATCTGTGTTTTCTTTTACAACATGACTAATATGGAAACATGCTCTTCATGATTATGTATATATGATCTATATCAAATTGCTTACTATCTCAGGGAGGGAGAGAATTTGGAACTCATTTTTTAGAAATCGATGTTAAAAATTGTTTTTATATGCAATTTGGAAAAATAAAGTATTATGATGAAAAGAAAAAGAGTTTTAGTAGATCAAAATTCAAGATGAGTCAATAGTGTGATGACAGTCAAAAAAACTAATGTAATTTAGGCTTCATTAAGAACGAGTATCCAGGACTAGGGTAGAGAGGTATATATTTTCTCACATTCTGCCTCAGACACTCATCTGAAATATGTTTTTGGTTTTGTGTGCTATGTTTTAAAAGAGAGGACATTGATAGACTGGAAGTGTCCAAAGGAGGGCCCCAGAAATCTTGTTGTGTAAGGGTCTATTAAAGGACATGGAAATTTTTTAGTTTGGAGAAGAAAACATTTAGGGGGCATGATAGCTACCTTCAAGGGTTTGTCATGTGAACAAAAGGATTATCCTTTATCTTCTTGTCCTCAGAGAACAGGAGTAGAAGTGATAGGAGAAGTTAGGAAGAGACATGCAGATAGAGAGGCTCCAAGAAGGTAGTGGAGAGAGAGACTTGGGAATGGCAGACATGCATGGGAAGCTGGCCCCTTCATGTCCATGTATTTCCTTGAAATTCCAGACAGCTGAGGATGGACCTCCTCTCAATGAGGTCATTTCCTCTCTGGTTGAGCTGAGATCTGCTTCCAGGTGAAGAGTTCATTTACTTTATGCATTCTTTGGTACATTCTAATGAGTATAACTTCTCTTATTACTGTTTGTTGTTTTGTTTAAGATAAATGGATTTACTTGCTATTTGTGATATAATTCTAGCTCAGTATCTGTCTTAGCGATAGGTGAGGGAAGGAGCAAATACCCAACCATGACTCTTTTCCTATTCCCTTCAAAGCAGAAATCTCAATTTCTCTTCAAGCTAAGTGGGCCAGACTCCAGAGATATCCATCCAAGACATATGTGCACCAGCCACCTTTTATATATTGACCTACATATAAATCTTATACATCTAATATTGTTTATACTGAACTAAGGTTCTAATGTTCATGAATGTTTTTTAAATCTGAATTTTATTGCCTGTGCTCAAGCTGTATAGTTTCATGGTTTTCTTCTTGTGTGAACAAGTTGATCTTTTGGCACACCATTAGTCAACAGAAACACCCTGAAATGAAATTAATTGCTCTGAAATCAATTTTTTTTGTGGGTCAGAGTTATTAAAGTAGGATAACAAGAAAGTTGAACTGACATTGTCGGGACAAGATATGGAATGCTGACTAGGTAAACATAAGCAAATTCACAGATTTTCATGGAGTCTGGAGTCTGAGGACTTCAGTTCAAATCTCACCTCTGTTGCTTGTGACCTGAACCTCCCTAAAACTCAGTTTCCTTACCTATAAAATGAAAGGGTTAGATTAGATGGCCTCAAATAACAAAATCATAGATTTAAATCTGGAAGCAACCACTAATTTCTTTATTTTGAAGGTAAGTAAACTGAGGCTTGGACATGAAATTATTTGCTCACCATCAGATAAGTAATGTCAGATCCAAGATTTGATCTCAATTTTCCTTATTCCAAGTCCAGCACTGTATCTACTACATCACACGTTCTTTCTTCCAGTTATAGATTTGTGATCTCATGATACCATATAGCTTGGGTTCAACTTTACCTAAATAGCACTAGCCACTGGGAGTAAATGAGTAAAAAAAAAAAAAAAAAAAAGGAAGGAACACATGGAAAACAGATCATTAACCATGATCAGAATGACTTTGCAGAGGCAGAATCCTTTGGAGGAAAGGACTCTTTTATGGCAGATGAAGTGAGGTAGAGTTTCATAAGCTCTATCTAATACTTGGGGGGGAAAACCATTAAAAACAGCAACATGAAATTCATTTAAATAATTTCAAATACTCATGTGATTTTGCTTTTGTGGGTAATTCTCCCACTGATGTAGCTTATAACACCTCTGTGACTTAGTAGACTGTCTTGGAAAGTGACAATGCCCAGAAATTAGTCACTCTGTAGCCTACCTGGAGATGAGTTTCTCTTAGCTAGGTTGGACCTGCTAGAACTTGTGATATCTTGACAAAGCTTTCAAGAACACAGGGCGAGTTAAGTTCAACACATACTCTTAAGCACTACAGTGTGCAAGAGATTCTGTTAGGCACTCAGAGTGAGGACAAAGAATGAAACATCCCCATCATCAAAAAGCTTACACTCTACTGGAAGAACACAAAATATAAACAAATAAGTACGTATAGAGTACATAGAGTCAGAGAATGTTAATAACTGGGGGACAGGGAAGGTGTTAGGATGCTCAAGAAAAGCATCTTGTAGGGATTTTGTGAAGAACAGGAAAAGAGGAAAGAGGAGGAAAAGGAGAAGAAAGAGGAGAGTCCATTCTAGGCATGGCAGAACCCTTCTAATCCAGCTACATGTAGAGCCTTGGTGTTTGAGGGACTGGTGCTGTATGGTGATGGAGTCTTAGTTGGTTGACGTGTCATAAGCACTGATAACTCATGAGTGACTGAGCTATAACTGAGAGCACTTCAAAGAAGAGTGATGTGCCCATCATTCCACTCCTTTGGTTTCTCTTTTTTCTTCCAGGTAATGAGCTAGGCAAGCTGCATTTCCTTATCTAACCGCTATGTGTTCGTGAGTATATGGTGCCTCTATTTCTTTTGTGTTTATTCTTCTATGATCTTAGGTGAATGAGTATTCAGAGATAGAACTGAGCAGGTTTATGACCTTCTAAACTTCAAAAGACTGAAATAGTCTCTCTGTCAACTTGACATGGTAAAATTGGCTAACAATGTACCTGCAGAGAGTTGTGGAAAGCCAGTCCCCTGAGGATGACAGTGCCTTTGGAGTATGACTCTTTTTAAAAAATAATATTTTATTTTTTCTACAATTACTATTAAAACAATTTTTCACATTTTTAAAACAGTTTTGAGTTCCAAAGTCTATCCCTCCCTCCTTCCTCTTCCCCTTCCATGAGATGCAATCTGATATAGGTTACACATGTGTAATTATGTAAAATAGTTCCATATTACTCATTCTGTAGAAGATGAAAACAAAAAAAGAATGAAAGTGAAAAATAATATGTTTCAGTCTGTATTCAGATAATATCAGTTTTATCTCTGGAGGTGGATAGCATGTTTCATCACGAGTCCTTTACGACTGTCTTGCATCATTGTATTGCTGAGAATAGCGAAGTCATTCACAGGTCTTCATCATTCAGTATTGCTGTTACTTTGTACACTGTTCATCTGGTTCTGTTCACTTTACTTTGCATCAGTTCATGTACATCTTTTCAGGCTTTTCTGAAGTCATCCTGCGTGTCATTTCTTATAGCACAATAACATTCCATCACTCTAACATACCACAACTTGGTTCAGCCATTCCCCAGTTAATGGACATCCTCTCAATTTCCAATTCTTTTCCACCACATAAAGAGCTGCTATAAATATTTTTGTACAAGTTACCTTTTAAAAAAATTTCTTTGAGATATAGAATCAGCATTAGTATTGCTGGATCAAAGGTTATGCACAGTTTTATAGCCCTTTGGGCATAGTTCCAAATTGTTCTTCAGAATGATTGAATCAGTTCACAACTCCACCAATAATACATTAGTGTCCCAATTTTCCCATATCCCTCCCCTCCAACATTGATCATTTTCCATTTTTGCCAATCTGATAGGTGTAAGTTGTTTTCAATTTGTATTTCTATAATCAATAGTGATTTAGAGAACTTATTTATATGTCTAGATAACTTTGATTTCTTTGTCTGAAAACTTCCCATTTATATCCTTTGACCACTTATCAATTGGGGAATGACTTATATTCTTATAAGTTTGACTCAGTTCTCTATATATTAGAGATACTTGCCGTAAATTTTCCCTCCACTTTTCTGCTTTCCTTCTAATTTTGGTTGCATTGGTTTTGTTTGTTCAAAACCTTTAAATTTCATAATGCTCTTGACATCTTGTTTGGAATTCAATTCTTCCCTTATCCATAGACCTGACAGGTAAACTATTCTATGTTCTCCTAATTTGCTTATTGTATTTATGTATAAATTATGTACCCATTTTGCCCTTATCTTGGTATACAGTATGAGATATTGGTCTATACCTAGTTTCTGCCATACTATTTTCCAGTATTCCCAGGATTTTTTGTCAAATAATGTGCTTTTTCCCCAAAAACTTAAATCTTTGGGTTTTATAGCCCACTGATCCACCATTCTATTTCTTAGTCAGTACCAGATTCTTTTGATAAGTATCACTTTATAATACAATTTGAGATCGAATACAACTAGATTGTTTCCTTCACCTTTTTTCATTGATTCTCTTGATATCCTTGGCCTTTTGTTTTTCCAGATGAATTTTGTTGTTATTTTTCCTAGCTTTAGAAAACAGATTTTTGGTTGTTTGATTGGCATGGCACTGAGTAAATAGATTAATTTAATTTAGGTAGAATTGTCATTTTTGTTGTATTGGCTCAACCTATCCATGAGCAATTAATATTTTTCCAATAGCTTAGATCTGACTTTATTTGTGTGAAGTGTTTTGTAATTTTGTTTATATAATTTCTGAGTTTATCTTGGCAGACAGAGGATTGTGTGACTCTTAAAGAGAGAATAGCAATATGGACTCTTGCAAGCTGCCAATACTAACAGCTAGGAAGAGAGTCACACCGAAGGGAAACTTTATGAGGACTCCACATAAGGAGGAAAGGACTTCCATGACCAAGAGTTCTTGGCTTTTGTGTTCTCTACATATGAGCCCACCTTTGTACTTTAAGTTTGAGTCCACCCTCCCAAGGGAGCTTGAATTTTAAAAGGAAAAATGTAGTTCTAGTTTGAAGGGAATTTGTTTTTTTTTTTGGTAATAACTGTTCTTGCTATACCTTCTTAGAAAATCCCTTTTCTAAAAAGCTAATAAGAATTTTATTGATGAATTTATATTGGGGAACACACTGGATAAGGGCTTAGACTATAACTAAGGGGCCAAATCCAGCCCACAGTCTCTTTTTATTTATGGAGCTAAGAATGGTATTTTTTTATATTTTAAAATAAAGTTTATTGTATTTAAAAATGTATAAATCATTCTTAGCTCAAAGCCACAGTATAAAACAGACAAGCAATTTTAGGAACTTTATTTCTGGAAGCCTCAACCCCTGGGGGATTACATCTAAAACCCTCAGGGCAGTCATAGTCAGCTGCCTTCTGGTGACCCAATCTGTGAACATGAGTGCACACTGGACAAAGTGAGCTGGAGAGGTGTGCTATGTACTACATATGGAGATTTTTCTGATATATATTTGAGTGGCTTTCACATTTGCAAGAACCTTATGAAGAAATTCTTCTTGTACCTTGCTTAGGTAAATCCCTTTTCTTCAAGCTAACGGAATTTTACTAATTGATTGATATGGGGAGCACACCTACTGGGAACTCAGAAACTATGTTAGAAATGCCTCTCCTTCTGGATTATCCTTTTAGTGAGCTACCTTCTGGGGAGCCTAACCTGTGAGTGTGAATGGTCAGTTGAAGGGGTGAGCCCAGAGAGATTACTATACAAGACTTCCCAGATTTCTCTGAATTGATCCCTTTTGTCAGTTCTTACAATAGAGTGATATTCTATTACATTCATATATTATAATTTGTTCAGCCATTTCCAGTTGATGGGTATTCCTTTATTTTCCAGTTCTTTTCTAAAACAAAAAGACATACTACAAATATTGCCTTATAAATGGGTCCTTCTTTTTCTTTGATCTTTTTGGGGCCCAGGTCTAGTAGTGGTATTGCTGGATCAAAGACTATGTATAGTTTAGTGACTTTTTGAACATAGTTCTAAATTTCCTTCCAGAAAATTAGCTGTACCAATCCACTGCTCAATTAACAGTGTCTTAGTGTGCTTTCCAGTTTGACTGGAATTAGAGTTTATAAAAGGGAAGAATATGACATAACGGGTAGGGCCTAGATTTGGGGAGGGCTTTGAATTTAAGGGTTACCTCTATACTAAGAGGTAGGAGAGAAGGACCATAGTAGAGGAACAAAAAGCTAAGGTAAAAAATTAATGCATTTCTATAATATGATAACTCACATTTACATGGTACTTTACAATGGACCAGGTCTTTTCCTCATAATTCCATATTTTCTATCTTAGGCTTTCTTTTCTTCTCTCTCTCCACTTTCTTTTGGTGATTTCATTAGCTATCATAGGTTTAATTATTATCTCAATGAAGGTGATTTGCAGATCATCATATTCAGCACAAGTCTTTCCTCCAGATCTCCAGTCCTATATCATCAATTGCTCATTTCAAACTCAAAATGAGCCAAATAGAAATTATTACCTTTCTCCCTCCCAGAGCCAGTCAGTCAGTAAACATTAAGTGCCTGCTATGTGCTGGGCACTGTGCTAAGGACTAGAGCTGCAAAGAAAGGCTAAAGACAATTCCTGCCCTCGAGGAGCTCAGTCTAATGGGGGAAATGACATGTACACAAGTATAGAACACAGGATAAATTGTAGATAATCCAAAGAGGGAAGACACCAGGATTAAAAAGAATTTGGAAAGACTTCCTATAGATTTTAGCTGGGACTTAAAGGAAACTAGGGAAGCCAGGAGCCATAGGTGAGGAGGGAGAGCATTCCAGGCATGGGGGCCAGCCAGCGAAAATGCCCCAAGTCAGAGGAAGAAATGTCTTGTTTGAGGAAAAATAAGGAGGCCAGTGCCACTGGATCAAAGAGTATGCTGGGGGTATTGAAAGTTGCAAGAAGACTGGAAAGGCAGGGAAGGTAGGTTATGAAGGGCTTCGAATGCCAAACAGGATTTTATATTTGATCCTGGAGGTGACAGGGCATCACTACAGTTTATTGAGCAGGGGACTGATATGGGTAGACCTACGTACAATTAGGATGATAACTGATATCTGAATGACAAAAAGATGAGTGCGGAGAGGCTTGAGGCAAGGAGGCAAACCAGCAGGATATCATTGCAGACAAGAAACAAAGTAATGAGGCCTGAATCAGGGTGGTGGCAGTGTCAGAGGAAAGAAGGAGTCACATGGGAGGAATACTATGAAGACAAGAGATACCCTCTTCCAAATATCCCTATTTTTGGTACACTAGTCTTCTAAGTGCATAACTTTGGCATCATCTTTGATTCCTTATTCTCATCTCACATATATTTCTAATTCCACAGCATCTCTCAGACCTAACACTTCTATTCACACAGCCACCACTTTAGGTCTGGCCCTCATTTCTCACTGACATTAATTTGAGAGACTCTTAATCTGTTTCCCTCATACCAGGCTCATGTCTCTCCCCACAAGTCTCTTTTATAAAACTGCTAGGGATTTTCCTAAACACACATCTGACCATGTCATTCCCCTATTCAATAACTTCTAGTGGTTGCCTACCGGTTTTAGAAGAAAATTCAAACCCCTTTAAGGTTTTAAAACTCTTTGCATCCTGGTCTCTAACCTTACACAGATGGGAAGACCAAGGCTTCATGTGGAAGGTGAAGTTTGTTGCATTGTTTGGAAAGACATGAAGGATTCTGTGAGGCTGAGGTGAGGAGGGGTGCACTCCAGGCATGGGGAATGGCCAGGACAAATGTCACACATGAGAACAGTAAGAAGGCCTGACCACATCCGGTTGGATGGACCTTGGGGGTGTGAAGTAATCGGCAAGACTGAGTAGGGAGGTTGGTACTGGGTTGTGAAGGTTTTAAACATCACAAGCATTTTATATTTGTTCTTAGTGATAACAGGAAAATATCTTAGTCAATAGAATTTACTAATTAGGGTAAAGCAAGGAAAGAAGCATTTATTAAGCACTTATTATGTGCCAGGAGCTACACTAAATTCCAAGGATACAAATACAAGCAAAAAGACAGTTCCTACTCTCAGGGGGGCTTACACTCTTAACAGTGGAAGACAATTCACAAAAAGGAGCTAAAAAGGGATTGAGGGGAACGGTACCCATGTGGGACATGGTGTCAAAGTCTGGAAAGTCAGAAGCAGATCCAGGAAGGGAAAGAAGGATGTCTGGCTGGTGACCCCCAAAATGGAGGTCCCAGGAGGAACTGAGCAGTGTAAGAAGAGGGGGGCAGCATGGTGGATAGATGTTCCAGGTTATATCTCAGGCACTGAGAAAGCAACTGAGGCATGGTAGCAAAGATGCACAGCAAGGAGGGAAATGAATGAGAATGAGTGTGTGTGTGTGATGTGGTCAGGCCTGTGCTTTAGGAAAATCACTTTGGTAGCTATATGGGACAGATTGAAGAAACTGGGAGGTCAATTAGGAAGCTCATGCAATAGTCCAGGAAAAGACCATGATCTGACCTAGGGTACTGAATGTGAATAGAGGTAGAAATGACAAGATTTGGCAACTGATTGGATATTTGTGTTAAAGGAGAATGGGGAGTCAAGGATGTCACTGAAGTTGCGAACCTGAGTGTCTAAAACAGATAATGGTATCCTTAACAGAAAAAGGAAAGTTTGGTAGAGGGCTGGGTTTGGGCATGTAGATTAAGTTCTGTCTTGTACACCTTGAGTTTGGCGTACCTTTGGAACAACCACTTTGAAACATGTAGTTTGTGAAGAGGGGCTGTAACTTAGAGGAGAGACTAGGGCTGGACACAGAGCTCTGGGAGTCATTTACAGAAATAATTAAACTGAAGGGAGCTTATGGGCTTACCAAGAGATTGTAGGGGGCAAAGGAAAGAGCCTTGGTATTTAGTTAGGGGATGATGATCCAACAAAGGAAACCAAGAATTAGTGAGACAGGTAGAACAAGCAAACAAAAAGAAGCCAGCAGTGTCATGAAAACCCAGAGAGTATCCAGGAGGAGAATGTGGTCCTATGTTCTTCCCAGAATCCCCATTTTAAGGAAAATGCTCTGGCCAGCCAGGTCTTCATCCCTCTCCAGGCTCCACTCTGACTCTCTAGATTTTCTCTATCATGTCACCACAGGTTCCTTCTCCATCCACTGCGTCTCGGCTTCCTCTTTGTGTTATCCTTTCCAATTAGGAGGTAAGTTCCCTGAGTACAGGGGTTCTTTCTCTTTCTAGCTGTATTCCCACTGCTCAGCACTGTGCCTGGCACACAGCAAGAGATTAATGCTTGTTCACTTGACTTGCTCAAGTGCTGAAGAGGCCAAGAAGATAACGACTGAGAAGAGGCCATCGGATTTGGCAACTAAGAGCTCGCTGTTAACTTGGAGAGAACAGTTCATTTGGACAAGGACGTGAAAGTCAGAATACTAAGAGCAATGGGATTTTAACAACTTCTTGAATGCATGGCCTGAATGGTACACAGTTAAGCTTTATATAATTGTTAGCACAGTATGGATGTCTAACAAACACAATTATATCCCTGCATCATTCACAGAACTGTCCTCTGCCATGTTAGGGAGCTTCCTTCTTATAGAAACAAGAGTTTTTACAAAAACCATTTCTGAGAAATGGGATTCATGGAAGTAGTTGCGAAGCAGGGTCCCAGGAATAGTTCCATCTTATCATAACAAAAGGCATTATTGTCTTCTAATTCATCATGAGTTGCTGGGCTGTTGGGTTTACCAGGAAGCTGCTTTCAGACTGATGCTTTATTAAATAACGAAAAGGGATTGCTATTCTAGAATTGCAAGGGGTTTGGGAGAGACCAAAAACCCAAATCCAAACCAAAAAAAAAAAAAAAAACCAACGCTAAGGAGTCATTTCACATAGGATCTCACTTTACACATCTATGAAAAGCATGTAAGACAACCACTGTTTCCCATTAAAATATACATTCATAGAAAGGACACTTAGGCTGTTAACCAGACTTAACCAGGATAAAATGCTTCTCTCCTTGAGATCAGGGCTACGTTCCCAGTTTACTTGTAGAAGCTTTTCTGCCCTTTAGCTTCCCCGCCCCCCCTAGTTTCCTCTTTCTTACTATGAATAGTATGAGAAGGAAGGTCATTCAGAAAAATTAGGGGAAATGGAAGAAAAATACATGCAAGCCAGAGGTAGTATATGTTGACATTTGGAGAAAAAAATGTATTTGAAGATCATGCAATTAACTCATTATTGATAGAAACCTGTGCTCTGAGTCGTTTCTTCACCTACAGGGGCAGATCTGACTGGTTCCTCTCACTCTTGCCTCTTTAAGACACAGCCAGTGGCTCCAGGGTAGGATAAAGCTACTGGTTTGGGGAAGAGAGCTCATTATTTTGGCTTATCCATCTGAATTAACCATCCATAGATGTATATATATTTGACTTAATTCAGGTAAAAAGAACCCCGGATCTCCCACTAAAGGTAACAGATCTCTACTAGTGAATAAGAGAATCAATAGAAGTTTTCAAGAAAAGAGGACATTTAGCTTTTCTTGTAAATGTTTAATGTTCACTCAGCAGAACATTCAGATATATAAACTTTAATATCGTTACAAATTTTTACACACAAGAGCCTCTTTCCAAATTGCATTTGAAAAGTGGTTAGAAAAGACAAAAATAATTTTCTTTTATTATGCTTGGAGAACCACAAAGCTGTAACCAAGAGCTCGCTGCATTTATACTTCCTCAGTGTGGCTAAGGGTTGGTTATTTAATCTGGACCAACTTGGCCAATGCTAGCAGAAAATAAAGCATTCCTTTGGAAATACAAAGGATCAGCTTCAGGCTTCAATATTAAGCTGTTGATCAAAACATACAGTCCTTGAAAGTAGCTTATGTTGACATCATTTTCTGAAGCGTTTGAAAAGTGGGTGGACATGCTTATTTACAGATGCCTTGCTTCGAGAAGAATGATATTCCATATAAACAGTATCATCTGCCCCCGACATGGAGCTCATTGTACCAAAACGACGGGACACCTGAGTGGGAAGAAAACACGGAAGTGAGAAGGGAGACATGGGGACCGCCACTGCAAGTACATTGAAACAGGTGATGAAGTGTAGTGTTATCAGTTTCTCAGGGACAAAAGAGTGAGATTTCATTTCCATCTTAATCATAATATCCCCAAAATATACATTAACAATAGCAAAGTTAGAAGTATCTTGAAAATCCTAAACCCCCTAATTCACTAGTTAGGCTACTTCTCAGGACTATTCCTTAAAGGTCATCAATAGATAAATGAACTCTAACTCAAATGGTGCCCAAAATTATACCTCATATCTGTGAGCTTGCAAGACAGATGTCTTCCATGAGTTTTTAAAGGGAGGAGAGCACAAGAAAAGACACAATCCAAAGAAGCTTTCTCTACTACTGTCTTAATTGATCCCTAATCACCTCATAAGGTCAATAGGTCAGGAATTATTACCCTTATGTGACTGATGAAGAAACGATCAAGTGACTTGCCTGAAGGTCTGACAGCTAGTCAAAGGCAAGGCTGGGATTGCAGCCCAGGATATTTAACTAACTGAGAGCTCTAAATTATATTTTCTTCACCGGACTCAACAAATGGCATCATTGGGGAAAATCACATCTATTTCTTTGGAATCAAATGTTAGGAACCCTCCTTTTTGGGTATGATGAAGCCTAAAATGCACATGAACGAGAATGTCTGGCTTTATGCCAACTCACCTGAGTGGATCTGGAGCCGAATTCTCCTGCTACCACTTCTTCCTCAGCATCCAAGTCAGTGGCTGCTAGGACCTTCTGCAAAAGCTGCTGTTGTTCCTCTTTAGATGAAAATGCTAATTCTTCTTCCTCCATACCAGCAAGCTTAGTAATTACCTGTAAAGTAGAAAGAGACAAGAGGCTGTTCTCTTTTGGTAGCCATTAAAATATTTTCTTCATTACAAACTTCACAACCATCAACAAATTTTGACAATCTAATTTACAAAGAATAAAAGAAGACTGTATATGTAACTGTCAACTTTTAAAAAAAGTGTATGTTAAACTGAAAAGAGAATTAACAAAACTGTCCTGCTTTTGTCTTCTGGGATTTCTTTTCCTTTTTTTTTGCATTTGTCACTTCTCACTCATTAGCTGCGTTTTCACTGGCAAACTTCCTAGTTCACCATGAAATAATGTGTTGTTTAAGAAAGAGGACCAGCACTTTGGTTTCACAGCAAGAGAGTTATGTGGCAAAAGAACATCTGGTAACATAGTCCTTAATATATGAATATGACTCTTGGTACAGTGTAAACAGGCCAGCAGCTTTCTGGGGTGGGTTGGGACTCACAGATCATAAAGACCTAGAGAGCATCTCTGAAGGCATCTAGTCCAACCCCCTTCCTTTATAGATAGGACTCCTAAGTTCGGATAATAAGCCCAAAGTCAGAAAGGTAGTTAGTGGCAAAAACAAGAATAAGAAAAGAACAATAATCCTCAAATGTTCACACACACCTTTAGGTTAAGGTGATGGTACCTTATTCTCAAATGAGATAATATTTGCAAAGTGCTCAATATCATGCTTGGCACATAGGAGATGCTATATAAATGCTTGTTCCCTTCTCTTCCCTATTGTTATATTTTCTCTTATTTTTCATATTATTTAATTTTTTCTAATGTAAAGATAGTTTCCAAAATTCATTTTTAATAAGATTTTGAGTTTCAAACTTTTTTCTCCCTCTTCCTTCCCATGCCCCTTTCCCAGAATGGCAAGCAACCCTGATACAGGTTATATATGTGTAATCATGTAAACATATTTCCACTTCAGTCATGATGTGAAATAAGAAACAGAACAAAAGGGAAAAGTCTTAAAAAAACAACAAAAAAGTGCTTTGATCTGCATTCAGATTCCGTAATTTTTTCTGGATGTGGATTGCATTTTCCATCACAGGTCTTTTGAAACTATCTTAGATCACTGTATTGCTGTTTTGCTCTTATTTTTCCAAGGAATCATGCAGTTCTTCCCCTCTGCTTGCATTTGCCATTTAAATGAAATAATGACTTCCTGTCATGAAAACCTACTTTAAGAGATGAATTAGTGTTGGACACTGTGAAGATCAAAAAAACCAAACCTACATTTTAACAGACAGGAAAAAACTTGTTATTGACGTGGGAGTTTATCCCTGAGTCAGTTGTCTGTGCAGAGTCAGAACACTGAGTCATAAGAATTAAGATCAGAATTTGTAAAAGGAAGAAAAATAAGGAAAGATTTTATGTTATATATTTAAAACTATTTAACTAAGCAAACCTGAATTAAATAAGTTATTGAAAATAAAAAAAGGGAAAGACATCAGAAATAATATCAACACTATTACAATTTTATCTTGAAATTTAACCAATGTAAATCAATTTTCACAAGAGACCAAAAGAGAAAATGCTTCAGTCAGCAAACATCAGATCTGCCAAAGACACCACCAAGTTAGACTATAAACTCATCTGTAAAATCTTACAAAGAATGAAGATGGATAATCATGAGCAATACTGTTTCATAAAGAGTGGAAGGCAGAAAGATTAAGCCATGTTCATTTGTTTTTGATGATTTCAAAGGCCCTTAAGGATCTTTTTATTTGAATTTTCTCTTTCTTTTCTACAAATGCTCTCAACCCTACCCCAACCCCCAAATGTGATTCAGAACTTTGGCAGAACCTCCAAAGCATGCCAAATTGCAACATATTCAGCTCATTCTCCAACTAGCCACCAATTTTTGTTTTTCAATCTTCCCTCTCTATTCCACCAAAGAAATCCACCTCTGTCCTCCAGTTACTATGTCTGAAAGGCACAAAAGCCTTTTCTTCAAGCCTCTCATAGAGTACCTTCCTAATTAGTTACCCAACAATTCATTCAGAGACAAAGAAGGATTTATGTAAGATCTTTAACTACCTAGGGATTCTCTACGCCTGAGGTTTTTCTCAAGCAAATATTAACAATGGTCACTAATTCCCTCTCAGGATGAAACAACAGGCTTCCTTATAGCACTTGACCTAATGGGAAAAGGAACCCAATGCTGCTTACCTTGAAGCTATAACCTTGATCGACCAGGAACCTCTGCCGTTTGGTTGAATATGCCATTTCCTGTGTATCCTGGGATACCAATGAGTAGAAGAAGGCATTATACTCCTCTGCAACCATTCCTAGGGCATACGAGACAGTAAATATTAGCTTGTAAAAAAAACAAAACAAGATGTGATTTCCTACCAAGATGGCCGCCTGAAAGGGAGACAGATTGCCCAACTATGACATACCCACTCCATCAAGACCATAAAGTTTGTACCAAAGAAAAATTACTGTGACATCTTCCATCCCAGAATTGTATAAAAAGTCAACTAGAAGCCCTATAACGGAGTTTCTGACTAGTAAGGTTAGCAATAAACCAGCATGGCCTCCCAGTATGACGAGCAACGGTGAGAATACAGCCTTCAACATTCTGTGTCCTGAGGTAACAAAAACAGAGGGTTCCCTTAAGAAAGTGTGAGGATGGTTGGAAAGCCCCAGATTTGTCAGAGAACTCCAGAGTGGAGACCTGGGAGGTTCTGGAGAAAAACAGTAATAAGCACAGTGCTACAGAACTCACCACTGCGGACACTTCAGGCCCAGGACTCTGAACTCCCCAACAGTCTGTTCTGGTATGTCAGAGGGAGGCCCTGAAGATGTAATACTCTGAATCTCAAAGATCTGGGGGAGAGGTGTGTGATCTAATCCTAACAGGTGAAAGTCAGCACAAAAAGTCATGGCAAGACCAAGAAGAGCCAATCATTTTACTCAAAAGCATAGTAAGGATGGAGCCAGCCCAGGAAAAATGTTCCAATACAGGAACTAAGGCTGGAGAGGGAGTAAACTGAATAAAACACTGATTAGTACAAAAAAAATTTACAAATCTAGAGAATCCCAAAAAGGAGATAGTAACTCTGTAGCAACTATAAGCAGTGACTCAAAGGGAAAAAAGTTTTTTTCTATAAGGACTACATAAATATCCAGAAGAAATATTATGAAATAAAAAAAAAAATAAAATAAAATCTCTTGAGGAAAGAATTAGAAAGAAAATAAGTAGTTTAGCAGAAAAAGAAAAACTTTACCTAAGAAACGGACTCCCTGAAAACTAGAACAGATCAAACATGAATAAATGACTCTATGAGACAGCAAGAAATATTCCAACAAAAATCAAATGACTGAAAAAAAAAAACAGGAGAAAATGTGAAATATCTGATATTAAAAAAACAAAACAAAAACAAAACACCAGACCTGGAACAGGTCAAGGAGTGATAATTTAAAATCATGACTTCAAAATTGTTGGAATCATAGTCAAAACTAGGATAAAAATCTTAACACTATATTTTTTCTTTTTTTCTTCAAATTAGTCTGAAACTTTATTTAAATGTATAATTTCCATAACACAGATGACCTGGTGGTGGCCAAAATGATGGAATTAGCCACAAAATGAGGTAGACAGAATGAATAAACTTTAACTTTGTCCCTTGCCCTTCTACCTTGCCTCCCTCCCCAGCCTAGGGGGCTGTATGATATATTGTTTCCAATGAATTCCAAAACAAAACAGGAAAGAATGCTGCCATGTCTATTTTAGCAGTAAGAAAGGCAAACTGGATAGCTGCAGTCAGGAAGATTCAAATTCAGAGGTAATTGCTGGAAGTCAACAAACTATCCTCTAATTTGTTCTAAGGAGCTACTCTGCCTATGACATTTCTCCTGGCAGAGTCCTGGAAAGCACAGAGATCACTGCTAAAAGCAAGTTGCCAAGACCTGGGAAGAAGCAAATCAAATCAAAAATCAAACTGAGGGAACAGAAAGGGGCAGTGACCAATAAATCCCCCTTCACATCACCAACAATACAAGACAGGAGGCAACCTTAACGAGTCCTTTAAACTCATGGGAAGAATATTTAAAGTCCTGTTTTCTTCCACTGGATGGTCCAGGTGCTGGGACATTATGCTCCTCCCTTGCTCTCACTGTATGTAAAGATTTGATTGCAGGAAAACAAAACAAAACAAAACCAAAAAAGCTACCAAAACCTCTGCAGTCAATGGTACCAGCCTTTAAATCAGCCTGAGGGTTCAGTGCAGGAGTGGAATGCTCCTCTCCAGCTCTCATTACAGGTAACTGTAATCAACTGCAGCAGACAAAACAGCAAATTCAACTCAACAGTTCATAGTTTTGGCCTGTAAATCAGCTTTAAAAATAATGGCTACTCTTATGATGCAGCCACTAATGGAGTAGAAATACATCAAACTGAATAGGGAAACAAGTGGGGATGGCAGAGGGACATTAAGAGGGAAAATAATACCTGGGAGGGAGGAGCTACAAGCAAACCAAGCTTCTTGATGCTCAAGGAAGAAATATCAAGAACTAGAATATAAGGCAGTTGTCTTCAAGTGTCTCTTAAACGAATGGGTAACAGTTGAACAAATTGTGACATATGAATTTGTTGAAATATTATGGTGCAGTAAGAAATGACAAGAGAGACAATATCAGAGAATCCAGGGCAGGATGAATTGATGCAGAACCAAGTGAGGAGAACCAGGAGTACAATTTATACAAGGTCAGTAACACTGTAAAGAAAAAGAACTTTGAAACCCTTAAGAACTCTGATCAAAGACATGACCAGCCATGTCTCCAATGGATCTATAACTGAAGCATGTTACCTACCTCCTAACATAAAGGTGACAGAAACGATGCAGAAAGAGACAGACATTTCTGGACACGGTCACTGTGTGGATCTGTTTGGCTTACGTTTGTTACAAGAGTTTTTTCCTCTTGCACAGAAAGGAACAGAAGGAAACTAAGAAGTATGGACAAGCATACAGAAAAATTCACTGAAGAACTCCTTAAAAAGTAGAACTGATCAACTGGAAAAAAAGGTACAAAAGCTCACTAAAGAAAATAATTCCTTAAAAATTAGAATCCGGCAAGTGGAAGCTAATGGCTCCCTGAGACATTAAGAAACAATGAAAAAAAATAGAAGAAAATGTGAACCATCTCACTGGAAAAATAACTTACTTGAAAAAAGACCAAGGAGAGATAATTTAAGAATTATTGGACAACCTAAAAGCCATGATGAAAAAAAGAACTTAGACATGAGTTTTTAAGAAATCATCAAGGAAAACTACCCTGATATTCTAGAACTAGAGGATAAAATAGAAAAGAATGTACCAATCATCTCCTGAAAGAGATCCCAAAATGAAAACTCCTAGGAATATTACAACCAAATTCCAGATCAAGAAGAAAATAACTGCTACCGGACAAGAAAGAAACAATTTAAATGTCATGGAGCCACAGTCAGGATAACATGAGATTTAGCAGCTTTGCTATGTATTCCAGAGGGCAAAAGAGCTAGGCTTACAACCAAGAATCACCTACCCAGAAAAACTAAATATGGGAAAAAAATGGGCATTCAATGAGATTGAATTTTAATTTCAATGAAACAGAGGACTTTCAAGTATTCCTGATGAAAAGACCAGAGCTGAATAGAAAATCTGATATTCAAACACAAGACTCAAGAGAAGTATAAAAAGGTAAACAGCAAAGAGAAATCATAAGAGATTCAATAAGGTTAAACTGTTTACATTCTTACATGGGAAAATGACACTTGGAACTTTCTCATTATTAGGGCAGTTAGAAGGAGGGAATAGACAGAGGGCACAGATGTGAGCTGAATATGCTGGGATGGTTATCTAAAAAAAAATCAGGGTTGAGAAACAGGAGTGCACTCAGAAAAGTAGAAAATGAGAGGTAGAATGGGGTAAATTATTTTCATATAAAGGAGATACAGAAGAGCTTTTACAGTGGAGATGAAGATAAACCTTATTCTCGTCAGAACCAGCTCAAAGACAGAATAACATACACACTCAGTTGGGTATAGAAATCTATTTTATCCTACAAGAAACTAGGAGAGGAAAGGGATAAGAGAAGACGGCTGACAGAAGGGAAGGTGGTGGTTAAAAGCAAAACACTTTTGAAGGTGAACAGGGTGAAAGGAGAGACAGAGTAGGATAAACAGAGAAAAATAGAAGGGAAGGGAATAAACAGTAATCATAACTGTGAAAAAAATTTTACAGCAAGTTTCTCTGACACAGGCCTCATTTCTCAACTATATAGAAGACTGAGTCAAATTTATAAAAATAAGTGCTATTCCTCAATTGGTCAAAGGATATGAACAGTTTTCAGACAAAATAATCAAAGTTATTTATAGTCACATGAAAAAGTTCTAAATCACTATTGATTAGAGAAATGCAAATTTAAAACACACCTGTGTGGCTAATATGACAGAAAAGGAAAATCGTATACTGGAGCTGTATACTGATTTGAACATTCCAGGGAGCAATCTGGAACAATGCCCAATGCAATATATTTGTGTCATAAAAGGAATTTGGCAGAACTCTCTTTGCCTATTTTCCCAAATGGTTTATATAGTACTGGAATTAATTGTCCTTTAAATGTTTGGTAGGATTCACTTGTGAATCCACTTCATCCCGTGGGATGAATCCACTTTTCCTTAGGGAGCTCATTTATAGCTTGTTCAATTTCTTTTTCTAAGATATGGTTATTTAAGTATTCCATTTCCTTTTCTGTTACTCTGGGTAATTTCTATTTTTATAAATATTCACTCAGGTTGTCAGGTTTATTGGCATATAATGGGGTACAACAGCTCCTAATAATTGCTTTAATTTCATCTTCATTGGTAGTATAATTGCCCTTTTCATTTTCAATCCATTTTCCATTTTTTATACCACCCCTTGTGCCTCAAGATTTCTGAGCTTCTTTTTCTTTTACTGCCGCTCAATAAATAACTTTTAGCTTCAGATGGTTCCCCTTCAGATATCTTCTGTATATGCTATCTCAAGACATTCTAGTCCTCTGGGTGAGACTATCTGGCTTCTAATATCATTAATTCTGTGAGAGCTTGCCTTTGGCAAACACCCATCAGTTTCAAATTCAATGTGAATGATTGGATTAGCACCCCAATAAAAAATGTTCATAGTTAACCTTTTTAATTTAACCCAGAGACTTTGAAAACTGTAGCAAATACTCCATAGGTGGTGGAGGTTGTCCTTGGAAGCAGAGGGGAAACATTTTACTTTTGGATCAAGGAATTTGATGATTAAATTCAAACTTCTCGTGACCTCTACCTGATCAGAAGAGCTTGTACAGTAGTAGAATTCATAGGTGCTATCTTCCAGGACAAGTTTCAGAACATAGAAATACTAGACAAAATTAGATTACCTTTCTTGGCTCGAAGTACTCGCCCCAACCTTTGTGCCTCCTGTCTTCGGGAGCCACCATGAGAAGATATTTGAATTAGAACATTTGCTTCAGGAAGATCAAATGATGTGTCTCCTACCTGCAAAATTGAAATGACTGCTGAGTTTGGAGTAGATAAGAACCAGGTCTTGTATAAACAATGCAAAGATATAAAGAAAAATGCCTTGAATGCAATGGGATAAAGCATTTATGAAATGCTTATTATGTATCGGGCACTGCACTAAGTACTGGGGAGTCAAAAACAGGAAAACAAGATGATCTCTACTCTCAAGTGACTTACATCCTAATGGGGAAGGACTACCTGTAACAGATGAAAAGCAAAGCAGGGAGAAGTTTTGGGAAAGCGGAAGTGGCAAGGCTGGACCCAGAAGGGAAGAAAGTGGGATGGTGGGGGCTTCTGATGATTTAGTGGTTCTGGCAGGGGATCATCGATCATCACCCCAGCCTCAAGGTGGAATCATCCCCAAGGAACACTTCAAACCCTTACTCAATGTCAATTTTGTCTATTTGTCCCCAATTTTTTATTATCATGATAAGGGAAGTACTGCAGACATAAGGGAATAAACTACTTTTACGTCATATTTTCAATTTTTATGGAGAAAATATTATGCCATCCTTCATCTGTGAAGATGTTATTGATTCTTCCTCCTATCATGTACTTAGCCACTGTCATTCTCTTGACCTTATCTGCTTTCAGAACAACATGTGAGATGTTGAGATTGGCTCAGGAGTTCAGTGGGGTCATGGAATACTCCAAAGAATTTACATAGGGAATTAACTTATAAACATGGTCAAATTAGCATTATACTTTAATCACTGAGAATAATGTAGATTTAATTTTTATTCAGACTACCAAGTTAAACATGGCATTTGAGAATCTACAACCCAGCAGAAGGGTGACAATGCTTAATCCAAATTCAAATTTTAAAATAACACTTCTGTGAGGATAAAAAAAGAACTTTTTCTTTTATCTTATATTGACAATTTAGATAAAAGAATCCCTACTCTTTTTTAAATAAAGGAACTGGAACCAAAAATGTATACTAAAGACTGGGAAATGAGAAACAAATTGTGGTACAAGAATATAACAGAATATTACTACGTTATAAGTGGTGAATATGGAGAATTCAGAGAAGTATGGGAAGATGATACAGATGCAGAGCTGTATGCAACTACAATAATTAAAAAGAAAGAAATTGAATGCTATGTGATTATAATGACTAAACTTGGCTTCAGATAAGAGCTGAGAAAAATTTCTCCTTTCTGGGTAAAGGTGGAGAATAGTGCACACACCATTAAAAATGGTCAATGTGCCATTTGCTGAATGTTATTGTGCCATTTTGCTGAAAATTTTTTCCCCTCTTTCTTCTATGCGTTTTGCCACAAGGGATGGTGTACTGAATAGGGGAGAGCAAAGGTACATTATTTGGAAATGAATATGATACAAATACAAAAGATATTGATAACATTTTAAAAATAAGTATATTAAAAATATGAAATATTTTTGAGTAAGATATGAGAATCCCTATATCCCATACCCTGTAAGCAATGTCTTGGTCAGTGGAAGAGACTACTATCAAGTGGCATTAATAAACCTTCCTCTGACACTTGAATTGGCTATATGATGCTGGTAAGTACTAGACTATAAAAAATGTTAAATAATCAAATCAATAAATACCTACTTGTGGGATATCCTAAGGTCATTTAAAATCCCAAATTGTTAAATCCCAATAAGCTTCTGGGATTCCCGGGACAGATTACTCCATTAGCCAACTTTTGTATACTCTGGGAATGCAAACTCATTTTGGTACCAGTATAAGCAAAATGTAATTAAGAAGGTAAAGTTGTTATCCCTCAAATCATGATACATACAAAACATAAGAATTTAGGGTTATTTGCTGTTTTGCCGCTCTGTAAGCGAAGGACTGTCCATTTAACCAATGAAGTCACAACTATGATCTGTATGTTCAGCCAAGTGCCTTCTTCCTGTTACAGCAACATCATCTTGAAGAACCCCTTACTTACTTTGGATATGAAGATAGTGTTGATCTTTGGATTATGCTTGAAATTCTGCAGAATCTGCATTCTTTCTCCTTGTGATGTAGGACCATAGATATAGGGTCTAGAGAAGAATGCAGCTTAGTTAGAAGACCTGGGAATGATCTGTAGGGTGCAGCTTACAGAATACTACTTGAAACTGTCTTAAAAACCTATTGTAAGTGATGATGCTAATCAGATCTGTGATTTCACTGCTATGGGGAAATTCCCTTGACTTACGTGGATGAGCATTTCTTCTGTAATTTTCAATCTTAAGAAGCTGCATGGAGGCACAGAGAGCGTAAGAGATTTGCCAAGAATCAGAGAGATAGTATATGTCGGAGGCAGGATCTGAGTCTTCCTAATGCCAAGAGCGGCCCTTTAGTTACTACTCCTCCTCATCTTACCACTACTATTACTACAGTGCAAAACTGTGCTAAATGGGTTCACTGCAACTTTACACTACATAATCTCAATCAGGCCCCCACTGTGACAAAGCAATTCTTTTACAAATCCTTAATTAACTTACTATCCCACTCACCACACAGGGGTTTTTTCAGTCCTCTTCAAATTTTTGTTGGTTCTTCCTCCCCAGTTCTCTCAGCTGAGAATTGTCTTTCATATTTTACTGAGAGATGATGAGGCCATTTACTGAGCACTTTCTCTTCTCAGTTTCTGATCTCATAGCACAGAGATGACTTTCTGCCATCTTCTCCTTCACTCCATGTCACGTAAGGTGGCCCTTGTTCTTGCTACGCCAGACCCCTCTTCATACACAAGGCCACATCTTATCCTGTCCTCTTCAAAACATTTCCTGCTATACCATCCTCATTCTTTAACTTCCCCTCCTTTATCACCCCCACTTTCTAATTTATCTTTAAGCTCTCAATGTCTATTGGATGACTCCTTACTGATCACAAACATGCCCATTACTTACCATCCTCCAAAAACCTGTCTGTCCCTGCTACCTACTGTCCTATATCTTGCCTCTCTTTTGACACTAAACTCCTTGAAAAGATCATTCATAACAAGTACCTCTACGTTCTTTCCTCACCCTCTTCTTAACTCTCTGCAGTATAACTTATAAGACCTCATAATTCAACCAAAACCACTCTTTCCAAAGTTAACCAGTGATCTCTTCCTCTCCAAATCCAATGGCCTTTTCTCAATCCCCATCCTTGACTGTTTTGCAGCCTCTGATACTGTGACCACTCTCTTCTCCTTGATATCTTCTTCTCTCTAAGTTTCTGTGGCATTGCTCTCCTCTGACTGTACTTTCTGTTTGTCTCCTTTCCAAGATCTTCACCTACCTTACGCCTGCTAATTGTGGGTATTCCACAGGGCTCTGTGCTGAGCTCTCCACTTCCTTTATATGATTTCACTTGGGAGATCTTATCATCTCCTGTGGTTTCTAATATCTCTGTGCAGATGATGCTCAAATCTACTTATCCAGACCTAACCCAACCTTAAGTCTTATCCAACAGACTATTTGACATCTTGAACTGGAAATTCATCTTAAACTCAACATGTCAAAAAATGAACTCATTATCTTCCCCTCCAAAATCTCCCTTTTTCCTAACTTTCCTATTATGGTCAAGGCTACCACCAGTCACTCAGGCTCTCAACAGAGGTATCATCTTTGACTCCTTACTCTCACTCTTCATATCCAATCAGTTGTCAGGTCTTGTCATTTATATCTTTGTAATACTTCTCATAAGTGTCTCTTTCTCGACAACGACACTGACACCATACTGGTGCAGGCCCTCATCACCTCAGGTTGTAATAGTGAGAGTTTAAGATCTTCCCTATCCCTTAATAGGCCTCAGGAGGAGACCATTAAGGGAAGCTTGATTAGGGGAGGCTTGTTTTTCAGAAGGCCTACACCTTTTGTTAACTGTTAATGAAGCACTGGGTCATGAGGGACAGGATGCCCTCTGGCTCTGAAAAGTGTATATGTACTCTAAGATGAGGTTTTGCTTTGGGGGTTACTCTTTGGAAGAAGGTTCATGTGTCAGATGAGACTCTGGGTAGCCATTAAGAAACCCCCCTGCTTTGAAAACCCAGATGTTGGTGCTTCTCTCTGTGGTAACTATGTATATATGTTACAATCAGACAGTTGGATGTGTCTGCTGATCTGTGATTGTTCATGGTCAGTCAATTAGAAGCCCTGTCTGTTGGTCTTTATGTGATTAAAGAAGATTGTTGACCCCCTTTTAAGTTGCTTTCCTTAGTAAAGCAGATCTATGAACCTGTGTCAGCAGGTCACCATGGAAGTGTGTCAGGGTACCTGCTGCTACATAAGGCTGGACTACTGCACCAGCTTGCAGGCTGGTTTTCATGCCTCAAATCCCTTCTTCCTTGAGTCCACCCTTTATTCAACTGTCATAATGATCTTCCTAAAGCATAGTAACTGTGGGTGAGGAGCCTAGAGGTTGGCTTAGGTCTGAATAAGTGTATCTGAGAATCATTTGCATAGACACATTGAAAACTGTAGAAGCTAATGGAAATCACCAGCTGAAATCATGTAAAGGAAGTGGAGGGCTTTCAATCATTATCATCCCTCTCTGATCCCATTCAATACTAGTAGCTCCCTACTGCCTCCAGGATTAAATACAGGGTGTCCCCAAAAGCTCAAACTTGAGAACCCTGTATAAAATCCTGTTTGGTTTTTAGCACTCTCCACAACCTGGTCCATTCCTAGTTTCCCAGTCGGCTTACATCTTACTCCCTTGCACATACTCTATGATCCAATGACACCAGTCCCATTCCTGTTCTTCAAAAACATGAGACACTGTATCCTCTGACTGTATATTTTCATTGGCTGTCTTGCATACTTGGAACAATCTCCCTCCTCATCTCCAGTTTCTAACTTCCTTGGCTTCCTTTAAGCTTCCTTAACCTTCCTTAACCTTCCTTAACCTTAACCACAGCATCTTCTGTCTGAGATTATGCTCATTTTATTCGGTAGATATTGTTTGCATGTCATTTCCCTATTAGACTGTGAACTCCTTGAGAACAGGGCTGTCTTTAGCCTTCCTTTGTATCTGCAGCATTTAGCACAATGCCTGACATATGGTGGGTACTTAATAAATGCTAACTGACTTGACTTACAATTTGAAAGAGAAAATCCTATCTGGGGATTCTTTTAGTTAGGAATTTCCTTGTCCAAAGAGGAGAAGCCCATGAAAGATAAATGAAAATCATTGGCTGCAGACTTAACCCCATGCAAATGACATGGCTGACCAATGACTTAAGTTCTCCTTCACTTTTATCCGACTGTATTTCTTCCATTCTTTAGAGTTCCATACTTAATTAGGACAACATAGCCAACTAACTCAGTTTTTTAGTCTAATTACTAGAGGGAGATTAATTAATAACATTTAATGATTTTCCTTGTTTGACGTGGTCTAATGGGACTGGTCAAGAGGAAAATTCATTTCTATGAATGAAAAACTCATTCCATATAAAAGGCTAGAAGCAGCTGCTTCACAGGGATATATGTACATTTAGATTGATACAAGAATCAGGCAGATGCGATGGCACAAACCTGTCCAGCTCCCTTACCAGTTATCACCAACTGGCAGCCTGGAACCACACTCCCTTCTCCCTAATTCCTGGACTTCTCTGGACTCCAGCTAAGACAGCCCTCCCAAGGACATTTTAGCATAGACCCTTGTGCTCCTCAGATATCTCCTATGGGTGACATTCTCTGTGAACTCAGAATCAGGAGAGAAGTTTCAACTTTTACTAAGGTTGATGGTGCTTGGGCTTGCAACAGACCACATTTCTTCTCTAGATGTGTTCTGTACAAATCCCAAGATAAGCTTATGTTTGCTCAATCTTCTAGCCTCCTGTAGAGTTTGGTAGGGAGGGTGTGGAGTGTGGGGATGGAAGTCTGATTCAACCTTGCTCTTTTCCCTGCCTCAATTTCAATAAGGGACTGTAACCATGCCAGTAATATTTGTTTGTCACTATTGCTAACCCTGGAAGTGTAGTATAGTAGGAAGAACATTGGACTTATTGTCAGAGGAACACCTGACTTTGAATTCTGGTTCTATTATTGACTGCTAGTTTGACCTTGAATAAGTCACCTCCCCTCTCTGGGACTCAGTTTTCTCATATGCAAAATGGGGGAATTGAACTAGATGATCTCTGAGGCCTCTTCCATATTTAAAATTTATGATTCTGTAATGACTAGATAGGCTATAAAATTAGCATCTGCAAGAGCAAGCTCAATAATACATCACTGATACTTCATTTCTCTGTTATCTTCAGAGAATGAGGGTGAATGGGGTGTGGTTCCAGGTAAATAAAATTTCCAGATAATAATTTTAGATCTTAAACATACCAAAACTGTTTAACTATTTTATGTGGAAACAAATTATCATACTATTTTGTCCTCAGAATGCGCCAAGGTATGTCTCTCTGGCCTCACATAAACAGCCTCACTCATTCGCTGAATTCTCTTATTTATTTTTATAGTTTTCCTGTTTCATTCACTGTCAACTGTCATTTCTGGCTCCTATCAATGTACTTGACTCTAAACTAACATGGACTCTTAGAAAAGAGTCTAAAATAAGTAGACTCTGAGGAGCTCTGTTGTAAGTCAAGTGCATGAATTTTAGTGTCCTCAACTTTGGAACATTTGTTTGACTATTCAATATCTCTTTTTCCTCAGTCTCTGATCACTGACCATACCATGTTTAGGTAGTTCAGGATGTTAGACAAGTGTCTTCCAGAGAAGGCCTAGTTATAATTATTTCATTTGCTGTGTAACATGATACTATTCAACATAGTGCAGAAAGTCTGATTAGGATCAGATCATGTGGTCAGAAGCACCACCCCTGTACTAAGATCCTACATAAATAAAAGTCTTGAAATCAGCTGATCTGATTTTAGTTTCATCTAAGAAATCGCATACCTGCATGAATCCCAATACTAACACACAAAACTGAGTACTATTTTTTAGATCATGGTTTGGCTTTGAGGGATAAACGCAGGAGACAAAGGAATTTCAGTGCTAATACTTTCTACTCCCCTTAGTACTGTCTGTTTTTGTTACATCTGGGTTAAGTCCTCAGAACACCCAATCGTCTACTGTGATCACTGGAACGTGCAGACCCCTGCCTTGTTCTAAGAAGCAATGAACACTCACTAGCCTTTTCTATTCAAAGCAAAAGTTCTCTTACCGTTTCCTCAAAAACTATCTATTACAGTTATCTAATACTTTAGCCACTCCATAATGTACAGGTATACTTGAAGCATTATGAAAGACTATCAGAAACACTGTGGTTCATCCAGCCCAGCATGTTGTCTTGGACAAAAGGAACAAGAGATGGTTTCTGGTAGGCAGATAGTATTTACCTTCTTTAACAATCTATAAGCATTGACGATATGTCCCCAAACTCCCTAACTTCTAGTAACAATTTCTACCTTTAACATTTTCTAAACCCTTCTCAAATAAAATCTTCAGCTCTTGAAAGCCTCTGGGAAGAGTTAATTTACACATATATTTTTTCATGCCCAGTGGTGCACAAGTTCCCCCTGAGGTGAAGGAAGCTCTCAATCACATTTTTCAAACTTACTTGTTCAGCCGGATAGCATATTCCTTCAGGGCAAAGACATTGTCTGCAAAAACGATGATCTTGTCATTCCTTCGTTCATGGAATTTGATCAGAAACTGGCAGGCTCTGAATTTGTTGGGGTTCATGGTATATAGTAATATCCGTTTCTTGGTTTTGATTGCTACATATTCCCTGTAAAATTCAGGAGACATTGGGCACCAAACCTAAAGTGAGACAGAAAGATAGCTATAATCTCTCAAGTCCAACATCCCTTCATTAGCATACCCAGTATTCTAAGCTCCAAAATTTCCATATAGTCACCACTAACAAGGCATTCAATGCTCTCTTCAACCAGTCAACACTTACTCACAAAAACATCATTTGCCACAGACCTTGGGAGACAGCAAGGTAGGAGTAAGAACAAAGGATTTGGTGTCAAGATCTAGTTTTAAGTTCTTTCTCCTCTCCTTAATTCCTGTGTAGGTAGTCTTTTAGCCTTTCTGAGCCAAATTTATCTCATTTTTAAAAGGAGAAGGTTGGACTAATTGCCCTTCTAGGGTATCTTCCAATTCTAAATCTATGATCTCAAAGGAAAAGTATGTTCATTAAGAAATGATACACTAGTTACACAGTTCACAAGTGTCTGTGATGGGATTTTGAACACCAAGTCAAGCTACCCCTAAAAACTCTGAGACACACTATCTTACACCCATTAAATAGTTAAAGATAGCTAAAAATTAGGGAAGTCAGTGCTGGTGGGGTGAGACAAAATCAGGCACATTCATGCAGAGCTGATAAAAGACTGTGAACTGGCACAATCTTTTTTAGAAAGGAAAATCAAATTATACCACAAAAGCTACAAAACTACTCATACTCTTTGCCTAATATGTGGGGGGGAGACTTGGTATATTATCATAACATGTGAAATGATCAATAAAACATGGGAAGACTTCTATGAAGCAATATAGAACCAAGAAGACATACACACTATGATTATGTAAACAACAAAAAAATGAGATAGTAATAAACAGGATGACTCTGTTACTACCTTAATAATGCACATATAATATTATAAGTAGTCAAAGTTTATGATTTCATGTACAATCTTTTTTTGGGGATTCTCGTTTGTATATTTAAATATCTGTGTGGGTTAAAAGTTGTTCAACTTGTAATAAAAACAGAGAAGTTAAAGTATACGAGTAGCAAACTGGTGAGAAAAAAGGAAAAGGTGCACTATAGTTCTAAAGCAATGGGAAACTGCCAATGGATGACAGGGTTTTAACAACAGAAAACACTCCACACAGAAGCATATCAATAATCCATCCAGTATGTCCAATGGGGGCATTTAGGGCCAATCAGTGGGAGGTCAATATATACTTCAAAATAGCTCTAATTTCTTTTGATAACCTAAGACTATCAACCATGAATCTATGGAAACCCTTTTAAAAATTTATTCGTATTCTATCTTCTGGTACACTTTGGGTTAATGAGCTCCAACAGAAGAATTTGCCCAACAGAACATTGGACCCTTCCTCTTCTAGACTATAAAACAATCCTTGGAGAATTATTTATTAATCTTTACTTGCTGAAAAAATATTTCCTACAATCTTATGTTTTGTTTTGTGGTTTCTAAACAGTTTTTGATCTAAAATGTTTTCAAAGGCCTTCTAAAAGTCAAACACCCGGAAAATATATTATTTGGTACACTACTTTGGCAAAATAAGTTTTTGATAACTTAAAATGTTCCAGTTTTTTAAAACCATCTCACTACAAGTAGTCAATCAAATGACTAAGGAACTATTTTTGCTAGAAAACAAAAAATGTGGTCACAATATAGAACACTCAAAAAAATTTTCAACTATATCAGGTGGTGCCATCTGGTGGTCAAAAAAACACTTACCCTACTAGTGTCTGTGATAGAGCCCTCATTTCTAAGTCAAATGTACAAGAATACAAGTCATTCTCCAATTGAGAAATAGCCAAAGGATATGAACAGGGAGTTTTCAGAGGAAGAAATTAAAGCTATTGAGAGTCACATGAAAAAATGCTCTAAATCACTATTGATTAGAGATGCAAGTCAAAACAACTCTGAGGTACCACATCACACCTAGCAGATTGGCTAACATGACAAAACAGGAAGATGATAAATGTTGGAGAAGATGTGGGAGAGTTGGAACAGTAATTCATATGTTGGTGGAGCTGTGAGCTGACCCAATCATTCTGGAGAGCAATTTGGAACTATGCCCAAAGGGCTACGAAAATGTGCACACCCTTAGACCCAGCAATATTGCTTCTGGGACTCTATCCAAAAGAGATCACAGAAATGGAAAAGGGTCCCACGTGTACAAAAATATTTATAGGCTCTCTTTGTAGTGGCCAAAAACTGGAGATCAAGCGGATGCCCATCAATTAGGGAATGGCTGAACAAGTTGTGATATATGAATGTAATGGAATACTATTGTGCTATGAGACATGATGAACAGGAAGACTTCAGAAAGGCCTGGAAAGACTTATATGAACTGATAATGACTGAATGGAGCAGAACCAGGAGAACTGTGTACACAGCAACAACCACAGTGTGCGAGGAATTTTTGACTTAGCCCTTCACAGCAATGCAAAGTGCAAAAAATATTCCCAATGGACTTTTGAGGCAAAATGCCTTCCACATCCAGAGAAAGAACTATGGAATTGGATCACAGAATGAAGCAGACCGTTTTTTTCTTGAGTTATGTTTTGTTTTCATGGTTTCTCCCATTCATTTTAATTCTTCTATGCAACATGACGTGAAAATGTATTTAATAAGAACGTATGTGTAGAACCTATATAAGATTGCATGCCATCTCCGGGAGGCAGGGGGGAGGAAATGGGGAAAAAGCAGGGGAAGGGAAGGGAAAAAAATCTAAGATATATGGAAGTGATTGTAGAAAACTGAAAACAAATTAATTAATTAAAAAAACATTTGCCCTTTGGTCCAATGATTTATATGCAACTTTTTGGATACTTGCAAAAAACCTACCAATCTGATTCTGAGACATTAAAAGAAATCACATAGGATTTAAGAATATTAAGTCAGAACAGTTTTGTAAGCTATTAAAACACCACTGTTCAAACCGTTTTAAGTGAAAACAGTTAATTTTAAAATGAAGTTTTATCTATGTGAACAAAACCTTTACAGGTTTTGGATGTTATCAATGTAGTCAAAAAAAAGATCCTCTAGGCAATTAATACAGTGTCCTCCAGGAATGCTGGAATCACTGGGTACTGACACAATGGCAAGATATTGTACAGCACCTGTGCCTTAGGTAGGTAAAACTACATAAAGCTTCTCTACTCCCATATATCTGGTTCTTCTCTAGGCCTCAGTTAAACAAAACTGCCAAATTCCATCCTTATTTGATTCCCCTTTCCTGTTCTGAAACAACGACCTGCTCCAAAGAACAGCAGCCCTAACTACTACACTACAAATACCACACATATCCCTAACAACCCTACTAATCTTCTTCCTCTGTACCTCTCCCCACAACTGTAACAACAGGAAATGGTTATCACCTCAGCGCACTGGACTTTGGCAATATAGCCATTATTCTGAAGTTCCATCCAATTGGCTTCATATAGTTTGGGTCCAATCAAGAAATTCAAGTCCACAATTTTGTCATCTTCTCGGACGAGAGTAGCAGTCAAACCCAACTTGCAGTGAGCCTGCACAATGGTAAGAACTCGTCGAAACATTTTGGCTGGGAAAATAACCACATTATTCGTATTTTCAACAAATAATATGAAATGTCAATAGGAAAGCCACATCAAGCCTGATATAAAAAAACTAGAATCTTATTAGGACTTTTTATTATAAAACACATAAAACAACATATGGGTTCTAATGGTCAGAACAATCCCATGTAGATCAGATGGTATTAATTCTATATCCTTGAGTCAGAGGCTGCATGATAGAAATGATTAGGTAGAACTTTTACTCTCATTTTCAGGCCTGAATAGAGGAAAAAAATCAATGAGGAATGGAAGAAAATAGTTTTAAAGTCATGCAAACAAGCACAGGCCCAATACCCAAAATAAAATACTGAAATTGTTGGTAATTAAGAACTTAAATGAAAATTCTAAATGCAGTCTACAATATTTGTAGTACAGTTGAACCTCAAGTTACATGGGAAAATAGATTCCTGAAGAACACTGTAACTTGGAACATGAAACCTTTTAACAAAAAGCTTAACTTTCACCAAAAGCTGAATGACTTGGGGTGGGGTGGGGCAGAGGTAGAAGGAAGAAGAAATAGTCCTTTCTCCTCTCTAAACAAACAGGAAGAATAAACTCTTGCCTCAGAAAATGGGACCCTATTGAAAAAGGAACTCCATCTCCATCCTTTACTATCCTCCCTTGAAGAGCCTGGAATGGTAGACAAGATGGCAGAGGCCCAGAGTGGGCAAGGAGTGTTGGGAAGCTCCCTTCTTCAAAATTAGTTTTTTTACATATTCCACCAAAAAGAATTATTTGGGAAAGCAATATCCCACTTTCAAATGTATATATTTCCATTAGACACGAATAGTTTATTGGGACTCTGGGAAAATTTTTAAACACATCAAAAAATTTAATTCGATTTTAAAAAGATGCGATACGTGAATTATTACAATATACATACGTAGTTTGGAGGGAATAAAAGCTTAGTTTTTAAGTGTCTTACTAATGATGGTCTCATACTATTATTAACTAATATTTCAAGGCATAATATATACTTATGGCAGGATTTGGTTTGTTGTCAAAAACAATCAATATTTAAATAACCTTGATAATTTTTCATTTCTTTTTTGTTGACCTGTCAGATCTGATTAGATCTTGCTTTTTACTTCAGAATGTGGTTGATGAGGAGCTTGTACATAGTTGTTTGCATGCTGTCTCTCCGTTAAAATGTGAGCTCCTTGAGGGCAGGAGCATAGTTTTTGCCTTTCCCTCGAACTTGGTGCAGTGCCTTGGCACACTGTTGTATCATAAATGCTTGATAATTAAATGACAGAGTAGAAGAGTTGGCTCTGCCATTTTCTTGTTGTTCATTTGTGTTTGCATTTTGGAATTATCCCAAACTGAAGTTTGCTTTTGTTGTTTTTAATTAATGAAATTTTTATTAATAACTCAACAAAGAATTATTAATATTTTGATATATGAAGAACAAAAATATTACATATTAAATATGAGTTCCTGGCACAATTTTCTTTTTAAAGTATATATTTTAAAATATTTAAAATAATAACAAAATTATAATTTCTTTTCCTTTCTGAACTTTGTTTTCTCCCAAATACTTTTCAAAAGTTTTTTTTTTTTTGGCTCCTTCCTTCCCATTTCTGTCTCTACCCATTAACTGGTCTCTAAATTATCCACCCCAAATATAAACTCTCCATTGTAAAAAACAAGTATAGCCAGGTAAAACAACTTAACAACACTGGCCATGTGTGCATATGCACATCTCATTTTATAACTTTGGTCCACTTTAGGCCAAATGATAAGGTGGTATTCTTTGTAGGAATCTTTTTAAGCCACTCATCCATTTTGTGAGGGTTAATTTAGTTACAACGAGGTAATCTAATTTATAAATCCACTTAACCAGGGACAAACTGAATTACATCAGTAACATTAGCAACAAGTGCCACTGTCAACACCTGCATGTTCTGAAACTTCAATTTCTCTCTCATGATAGCTTATATATCTTAGGTAACATGTCTGAAATTTAGATTTAGTTAGGACACTGTCGTACCTAAATACACACACACAAAAAAACTTATTTTTTTTCCTAGATTAAAAATATAGTTAGAAGTTAAATTATTTTCTTTCCACAATCCAATGAATTCTCTTGTTTATACCCAACTTTAGAGTCCATTCTCCTAGACTACGAAGAAAAACCTAAATTATGTTTGGTATACTCTTTTAAAAGATTTCATTTCTCTAAGTAAATAATATATTTTGGAAAATTTTGTGATAAAAATAATTTAATATAAAAAAGTTCTGATGCTTAAATGTACCTCAATTATGTACAAAGTCCAACTCTGTAAAACACCTCCTCTGTTAACGATACTGGATAAGGGAGATGTTGTTATACAGTGAAAATTTAATAAATTAGACTCTACTAATTCATATTCTGTGATAATGCTTATAAATGAAAGCTAAAACTTACCTTTGTGTCAATTCTTTGTTAAATGACAACTCAAGTTAACAATAGTAATTAAATCCATGGGAGGCAGTATGTTAGTGGAGAGAGGGGCTGATCATAGCCATTAGGAAGACTTCTGTTGAAGTCCTGCCCCTGACTGACTACTTTTAAAAATTTTTTTATTTTAACTTGTGGAATAAAACAAGGATTTCCATGACACAATAAAAAAGACGAGTGCACATGAAACTGCAAATCTATTGCGTACAACTTACTATTCTTCTTAAATATATAATAAAGTTATCATGTAAGTTTCTTTTTTTCCCTCTCTCAGTCCTCCTTCCCGCTACCATTAGACACAAACAGGTATATATATATATATATATATATATATATATATATATATATATATATATATATATATATATATATATATATATGTAAAATTATTCTGTATATACTTCTACTTATCAATTCTTTCCCTGGATGCAGATAGCACCTTTCTTCATATGTCCTTTATATTTAATTTGGGTATTTATAATAATCAAAATGAATTAGTCAATGTCACTCTTAAAACAACATTGCCATTACTGTACACAGGGTTCCCTTGGTGCTGCTCATTTCACTCTTCGTTATTTCGTGCAAGTCTTTCCATGTTTTTCCAATATCACTGAGCTCATCGTTTCTTACAGTACAGTAGTATCCCATCATAATCATAGACCAAAACTTGTTCTGCCATTCCCCAATTAATAGACATTGCTGCAATTTCCAGTTTTTTGCCACCACAAAGAGAGTTACCATAAACATTTTAGAATATATGGGCATAAGGCACACACATGCACACGGACACAGACACATACACGCACACGGACACAGACACACACACACAGACACACACATGTGCGCACGCGCGTGCCCCTTTGTGACCCAGAAAAACTCACTTAACCACTCAGTGCTCTGGGTATGAAGTCACAGAAAAAGGGTTTACATGTATTCTTCTTCAACAGTAAAAGGGTTTATGTGTATTCTTCTCCAACTTTCTTGCTGGGTGTTTTCTATACAGATGAAATAATAGACCAAAAAAACCCCCCAAACCTACAAGGAAAATATCTACAATATTTAGGAGGATGAATTATACTAAACCATTCTCAAGCAACGTTGGAACTCCCATTTAGATGTCATTGGCAAACTATTCTTATATACTCATTAAAATATGGGATTGCCTCCAATACAACAATGCCAAGATTTATTTCTCCACTGTGCCAAGTCTTAACCTCTGCCTTCAGGTTAGCTATTGCCTAATCATTGTTTAGAAACCCAAGAAACAGCTAGCAGTTGTTACTGGGAAAACTCACTACCCTTTACCTATCGACTGTCCCCTAGATCATCTAACTGGTACTGGCACCCCTCACAGGATGCACTATACATTCCAGGTCAGAAATTGATGAATAAGAGCCCTGCCTCCCCACTTTTTAGTTTGGGTGGAATAGTCAATCACAGAGGATGAACAATTTCTCTCCCACATCTGTCCTGTTCTCTTTATTCACATGACCACTCTAGCTCAGGGCCTCGTTATCTCTCACCTATATTACTGTAATAGCTTTTTGACAGGTCTCCCTGCCTCATCTCATTCCTACAAAAGGCTATCTCATTTCCCTATTCAAAAAATTCCAGTGGCTCTTTACTGACTCTAGTAGCAAATATTATCTCATCTTTTTTTAATTGTCTATTTTTTTTATAATTAATAATGCACATAATTATTAGTATAGATGTTCAGATATATAATTTATAAACACACATATTATAAGTACATGCTCAAAACTGTTTTACAGACAGAGGTCTGTACGCCCAAAAAAAAATACAGAGACCACTGCACTATGTGAAACAGTGAGCTCAGTTTAAGCACTGTGTGTTTATATGCATATATAAGGAATAAAATTTCATTTCATTAATAGTCTCTAAAATAGACCTGACATTAACTTATCATTCTTAATTCCCACTTTCATTAGCTTGAGTTAGTGAGATGTGAATGTACCATTCTATTAAATAAAGGCTACTCTTATGTAATCATAAACACTAATATGGGAGCCTCTTTTAAAAATATCACCTCTAAGAATCTTAAGGCTCTTAGCTCTTAAAGTGCTATATAGGAAAGCTAAGAGAAAACCAGTGGTGATCTGGATACTAGTCACAGAGAGAGCAAGAGTGTTATTAAGAGCTGCATCTCAACCTAAAAATAAATTAAAATAAACCCCAAAAGTTATTGTGTTTACCTGATATCATGTAGTTTGCTGGTTACTATTGTTGTGGTTACCATTTTTCCTACTTCTCCTCTAAAAGACTAGAAAGCAGTTTATAAATCTCAACAAATGGCCAGTCAGCTTACCAGGTATGGTATGTACTTCATCTAGGATCATAAGTCCCCATTCCTGAGTCTTTAGCCATTCCATGACTCGCTCAGCCTCCCAGGATCTCTTCGTGGTGTGGCCCAGCATGGAGTAGGTGCTGATGGCAATGGAGCAGCCAATGGGCTTATCTTTGGCATCTGAAGTGAACCGACAGATCTGGCTGTCATCAATGGTAGACCACATCTTGAACTGTGCTTTCCACTGCTCCACAGACACAGCTGAGTTGCCAAGCACCAGGCACCTTTTCCGGACAGTGCATGCAGCTGTCACACCCACCAAAGATTTCCCAGCTCCTACAAAAACAAAGCCACAAAGCCTCACCAGAGGTCAGATCAAGAGAAACTGCAAAAAAATTCAATCTCATTACTTGCTACCCAACAGAAAAACTTTTATTGGAAAAAGAGAAAAATTACATTCTCTGCTTTCAGATATAAAATGACTTTGAAACCAAGAACATTCCTTATAAAAGAGCAAATTAATGCCATCAAGAAACTGAAAAAGCTGTCACTGAAATATGCAGACTCATTCTTATGAGGTAGAGGCTTATTCCATTTAAAAACAAATAAGCTCTTA
Source organism: Notamacropus eugenii (assembly GCF_028372415.1). Taxonomy (NCBI): domain Eukaryota; kingdom Metazoa; phylum Chordata; class Mammalia; order Diprotodontia; family Macropodidae; genus Notamacropus; species Notamacropus eugenii. Next base: position 319,255,642 of record NC_092876.1, read on the forward strand.
AAAATCAAGAGTAGTTCCTGACTTTGAGATATCAGGGCTGAGACCTAAACAAGAGGGCTAAAACATGTTGTGACACCAATCAAAGATAGCTTTGTTGGAAGTAACTGCTTCTTAGAAAACACCAGTTTTAGAGACATTTATAAGGGAGGAAGAAAAGGCTAGAATGCACCAAAAGGAGGAAAGGGTCTTCTTTACTGACAAGTTGTGCTAGTCTTCAGGTTCCTCATCTGTAAAATGAAAGGACTGAACTCAATGATACCTCAGATCACTTACCACAGGGGAGGACGATTACCCCTGACCTGGCACGTCCATTCCCAAACATTTTCCGCAGGCTCTTCTCCTGATAAGGTCTGAGGACAGCTGTGGGTTTCAGATCTATATTGATGTCAGGATTGACAGAATCATTTCGGAAATCATATTCGGCCAGCAATGGATATTCCAGATGGATGCAGCGCTTCTGAAGCTCCTCAATCATTTCCTGGAAAAGAAGTATTCGCGAAATTTTGTTGACTATTTTAACAGAATTAACGTTTAGGTAGAAGTCGTGTTCAGAACACTGCTTTTTAGATCGGTTTTTGCCTCTTTAGAACTTAAACTAATACTGACAGTTATGGAGTCACATTAAGCAATGAAACCCCAAAATATGATTATAAATATCAAGGAGGGCATAAAATAGGGAGAAATAGGTTTATAAAAGGGGCTCAAAACTGTCATGGAGGATATCCTGGCAGAGGCCAAAAGACAGAGGGAAAGCTCTCCCAGTTCTCCAATGTACTGACTGCATCAAGTCCCATGATACTACAGAGATTCTTCAATCTAAGGCCCTTCGATAGAGAGGAGCCTAACAATTCATACAGGAAAAATTTCTCCTTCTTGACCAGTAAGCCAAAGGTGGGATGAAGAAAGGTGCAGGCAGTATAAGAAAGGGAGGTCAGGAGCTACTCTGATGAATACAATTATCCAAGAAAATTCCAGAGGACTCATGATGAAAAATGCTATCCACCTTCAGAGAAAGAATCAATGAATTCTGAGTTGAGATTGAAGCACACTTTTTTCATTTTCTTTAGATTTTTTGCTTTTTATTGTATTTTTGGACAACATGGCTAATAAGGAGTTATGTTTTGCATGACTTCACATGCATAACTGGAATCATATTGCCTGCCTTCTCAATGAGCAGGGGAGGAGTGGAAGGGAGGGAGAGAATTTGGAGCTCAAAATTTTAAAAAAATACTTCAAAAGAAAGAAAGAAATTGGGGGGTGGAAGGTGAAGAAGGGAGGCTCAGAAGGCAGTGTCATCAGGAAGGGGCCTAGAATCAGGGAGAACAAGAAGATAGAAGGAGTGAGAAAGAAGATTTAAGATGAAACCATGTTTGTTGCTTTCAGCAGCTCACCTGGTGAATAAACCATGTGCAAAGTGTATTTGCTAACCTGCTTGACTTCAAAAGATACTGTCTGTGTTTCTTCCTCTTCCTCCTCATCCTTGTCCATTTGCTCATAAAACTCAAACAAGTCTGCAGGGACATCTGTTTTATTCTGACTATCTGTTCCTTGCGACGTGGAGGGTCCACTGCCTCCTTCGCTGGTTTTGGAAATCTGCAAAGGAAAGGCAGAACCAAGAGTGTCATTATAGGTGAGAAGAACTAAGAGATACAGGAAGAAGAAAAACATTTTCCCATTCCCAAGAGTTTGCCAGGAACCCAACATACAGCAGATTTGCTTGTAAAGGTCTCAGTGATGAGTTCAGTTTCTTCCCCCTCAGCATTTCTCAGGCGGCATTCTCGAATCACCTGGTCCTGGAGAAGTTCTTTAATGACATCTGGGTGAGAGCTTTCAACAAAATACCTACAGGAAACGAAGGAGTAAAAGAACAGGGAGATACTGATTTAGCTGATCTCTGATCTTCCCATTTTTAACATTCCATGCTACCAAACATGTTTTGGTCACTGGATTCTTGCAAACCACTGTTTTTGGCTGAACCATAATGTCTGACTGTTCCCAGGCAATGGGCACACACTTTAGTTCTGGCTTCTGGTTACCACAAAAACTACTCCACTTAGCTAACCCATCTCTAAAAATGATGGCAAAATAAATGACCCCTTCAAGAAACTGAAGAGCTGGGACTCTTGCCAAGAACTTCAGAAACATCCCCCATTACTCCCTCTGACTAGGTGGATGGGAAAGCGAAAGCAAAAGCTTTGGGCACTGGTTTATTTTTAAATGTAAGCTAATATTTTATTTTATTTATTTTCAGTGTTCTACAATCACTATCATATAACTTAGATATTTTTTTCCCCTCCCTCCCCGCTCTGTCCCCACTACCTACCCCCTTCCGTCCTGAGACCAAGTGGTTTTGATGATTGCTGCTTTATAATACATTTGGAGATCTGGCAGGGCTAGGCCACCTTCCCTAGTATTTCTTTTCAACAGTTCCCTTGATATTCTGGACCTTTTGTTCTTCCAGATGAATTGATATTATTTTTTCCAGCTCTAGAAAATAATTATCTGATAGTCTGATTGGTATGGCACTAAATAAGTAAATTAATTTAGGTAGAATCGTCATTTTTATTATATTGGCCCAGCCTACCCACAAGCAACTGATGTTTTTCCACTTACTTAGATCTGACTTCATTTGTGCAAAAAGTATCTTGTAATTGTGTTCATATAGTCCCTGGATTTGTTTTGGCAGGTAGACTCCCAAATATTTTATAGTCTCTACCCTAGTTTTAAATGGGATTTCTCTTTCTATCTCTTGCTGTTGGGCTTTGTTAGTAATATATAAAAATGCAGAAGATTTGTGTGGGTTTATTTTGTAACCTGCAACTTTGCCAAAGTTGTTTATTATTTCAAGTAGTTTTTTACTTGAATATCTGGGATTCTCTACGTATATCATTGTATCATCTGCAATCGGCACTGCTTTGTCAATAAATTTCAATTCCCTCTCTCCCTCCAGAGCCCCTGATTCTTACCTGTTGTGTTTCAGCACCAGCTTGACTTTTCCATAGCTGACAGTACACAACTATAATAAACAACAAAATCACACAAAGACAAATTAGGAACAAGTAGTTCAGAATCAGGAAAATATTAATATCCAGGCATGGGATACATCAATTCTGCAAATAGACTGTCTAGAACAATGGAACATTGGAAAACAATTTGGAACATGCAAGTAAAGTGACTAAAATGTCCACACCTTTTGATACAGGATTCCACTACTCGGCTTATACCCTAAGGAAGCTAGTGATTTTAAGAAAATCTTCATATACATCAAGGTATTTATGGCAGTACTTTCTGTGATAGCAAAAACTAGAAACAAAGTAGATGCCCATCATTTGGAGAATGACTAAGTAAACTGCAGTATATGAACACAGTGGAATATTTCTGTGGTTTAAGAAATGACAAATAGGATGAATTCTGAGAAGCATAAAAATAGCTAATGAAAACTGAAGTAAATAGAACCAAGAAAATGATATACATAATGACTCTCACAGCATAAATGGAATAATCACAGAACAAAATCAAAAGTAAATATGCACAATTACAAAGAACAAACATGAATCAAAAGAAGAGAGATAACACTTTTATCTTTGCAAAGGTAAATGTATGTTGCACATATTTTTAGACTTTTTCAAAATATTCAAAATACTGATCAGTTATGCTGATTTTTCCTTTTTTTTCTTTTACCATTTGTTATGGGATAGCTCACTTGGAGTGAAAGGGGAAATCTTTAGTGATATTAAAAAAAAGACCAATAAAAAGTTATTTTTTAAAAAAGTTATAATTTTGTCAGTTTTTTCCGAACTGTTTTTGTTATGAGAAAGTTCAATTTTATGGAGTCATTTTCATCATTTATGGAAATGATTTCAGTCACTTTACTTGCATAGTTCCAAACTGCTTTCCAAAATGGTTGCACTGATTCAGAGCTTCATCAGCTCCACCAATCATACAATAGTGTGCCTATCTTCTCACAATGCCTCTAATTTTGACTATTCTCATCTTCTGTCATCTTTGCCAGTTTACAAGGTGTGAGATTTCACCTCAAGGCTGTTTTGATGTGCATTGCCTTATTCTTTATTATGGTTGTGAATAACCTGTAGTTCTTTTTTCATATCCTTTAACCCAAAAAAATGACATCTGACCATGGATAAGCAACATTTTCCACGTGTAGCTTTGTCTTTCACTACTGAAAAGAAATTGTGTTTCATCATCTGTTCTTTGGGATCAAACCTGGTTACTGCAATGAAAGGTAACTTTTAATGTTATTTACACTTACAATAAAGTAGTTGTTGTGTATTTATTCTTATTTATTCTACATTAGCTCATATGCATTGTTCCTATAATTTACTACAAAGTTCTGCCTTTCCTTCAAAATACCTTTTAGATCTGCCAGTGCTTTTCCATCTCACTACTAATATGCTGTCTAGGCTTCTCACTTCATTCTACAACAGGTCTTCCTGCCTCATTTGCCCCTCTTCATGTAAGGAATAGTTAAAGTACTAGGGAAGTTCTGACAAGAGAGAGATTCTAATTGAGGTGGTGAGAGACAGTTTCAGTGAAAAGATGACATATTAACTAAGCCTTTATGGATAGGTAGGAGACAGGTGGAGATTAGAGAACCACATTCTGAGCATATGTAGGATATTACATGATCAAATTCATGAAGGTGAGAAAGCATGAGACATGCTAGTTTGATTGGAGGACAAGGTATATATGAAGAAGGATCATGTGAGCAAAAGCTAGAAATATAGGTTGTTGGAAGACTGAGGACTCTGAATGCCAAGATAAAGAGTCTAGTCTCTGTTTGGTAGGCAACAGTGAGTTACTAAAGATTTCAGAGCAATGGAGCAATCAATCAAATTTGTGTACTAGAAATATTAATCTGGCAACAGTGAAATATAGAGTGGATCAGAAGAACGAGATATGGAGGTGAGGAAATAGTCTAGAAAAAGGTCATAGGATCCTATGAAATCTGACCTTTACTTCATGAAACACCTAATCTTGGTTTCTCAAAATCACTGACTCATTATCAATTACAGTGAATAATAACAATGAAGTATCCTAGAAAGAGTTACATTATACAATGTAAACAGTTTCTGACAGTCTTAAATCTAAGTAAGCTACAAGCCAACAGCACTTTGAGAAACAGTAATTATGGATTATTAACGAAGCAGCACTTTATTTTGGGGGAAAAGAGAGAAAGGCTAAAAATTTTGTTTCAAAAAAGAAAGCTAGAAGAAACAACCAATAAAGGAATGTATCAGTGGGTCTATAACCAAGAATACACACACCAAAGGTGGCGCTCAAGCCTGCCACCATCACCAGTCCTCCCGATCAATTTTGGGCCACTGCCCACATCTGAGTGCTTTCTACACAAAAGTAAGTAAATCCATCCCCTCAATCACTCCATGTGAAATCAGTCTCATGATTATTTCTCCTTCTCATGCCAAAACAACAAGGATCACATAATCATTCAGGAAAACAAATAATGAAACAATTATCACTTTCTTTTCAACAGAAGAGCAAGGGAGTACAAGGGCAGTACAGTTATATACTTTGCCAGATACAGTCAACGTTTCAGTTCTTTCTGTTTTTCTTTAAAAGGAAAGGTTAAATTTCAGAGCAGGGGTTTGGATATACTCAGACATGAGTGTGATATTAAAAGAAAGGCATCAGTACTTTAATGTTAAGAGCAGAGCAATTTTCAAAAGTTGCTTGATTCTTAAATAATATAGCATTAGAATCCAAAGTACAAAATTGTATGAACAGTTTTAAATTAATAACTAGGATCAGATGATCATATATTTAGACTTGGAAGGAACTGTCTAGGCCATGCAGTCCAAACTCCTTATTTTACAGATGAGGAAACTGAGGACCAGAGATATTAAAATGACCTTCTCAAGGTCATAAGTTAGTAAATGATAGAGGAAGGATTTGAACCCAATCAATTTTTAGATTCACCATAAAGCACTTGGCAACTATGAAATGTTACTAATGGCATCCACAGAAGCCTCTGGTACTGGTTAAGGAATAGTTACTTGCCTTAATAAATTGCATGATTCCATCTGGAACACCAGTCTTGCTGAGCTTTTTGAGGTATTCAGTGATGTCACTTGTCTGTAATCCAACACTAACAGCAGCATACAGGGAATAAGCAGTCAGTTTGTATTCGTGCACATGGCTTGGTCTACATACAGGCTCAGCAATAGCCACCAGGAAGTCCTGAGCATATTTGTAAACAGGAGAGAAGGCTTCTAGGAAAACATGGCCATCGGGAGCCTAAGACAGATATGATAGTCATAAGACAGGGAGAAGATTAGGAGAGATGTCTATCCTAAAGCAATCAAATCACAGCACGTAACTTGTACACATATACACTGTGTGTTTTAGATTAAATTTTGAGATATCTTCCATCTAATATAAATGTTACTCCTATAAGCACTCCTATAATACAGGATGGGGAAAGAACACCTCTCTCTTACATCAGAAGGGATTAAGAGGTGCTTTCTCTCTTACATCACAAGGAACTCCTACCAATGCACCTCTTTTGAACCTGAAGCTACTGATGAGCTGGCCATCATTTTCAGCTGGAGCATACCCTTACTACTTATTCAACTCCACCAATCCTTCAGGTACAAACTGAAGTTTCCCTTATATTCTATTTTAGGCTGCTCTAATGGTTTTGTATAAAAATATTTCTTTATAATCGTATTATAAATATCTTGTGGGCAGTCTATCATATATTTCCTTTGTATCTGCCAGAATGCTAAGAAGCACATAACAGAGTAGCAATTCTTATTGATTTGACTTGGGAACTCTTACCACCCAGAGTGGGCGGGAGGCATGGTCATCTTTTAGAGGCATCTGAAGTCTGTAGTCCTTAGCCCCATATTCATCCAATTTGGTCCCAGATTCATCCACTTGCTTCCCAGCTGCCGATGGAACTGCTTCCTGAGATTCATTCCCAGGAGCATCATCATCATCCTCATCTTCTTCTTCATAGTGCCTTTTCTTAGACTTCTTTTTATCTGCAAATACAGTCACAGCAACGAAACATGACTAAATAGTCTAATAAATAATAAATATCTATTAAGTGCCTGTTTTATACTAGGCATTATTAGCACTTGAGATAGAAAAAGAGGCAAAACAGTCCCTACCCTCAAGGAGCTCACAATCTAAGGAGAGGGGGAGAGGGAAAGACAATAAGTAAACACAGAGAAGGCACCAGAGCCAAAAGAGGCTTAGAAATGCCTTCTGTAGAAGACAGGGTTTTAGTTGGGACTTGAAAGAAGCCAGTAGGGGGAGAATTCCAGGAATGGGAACAGCCAGAGAAAATGCCTAGAGCCAAAAGGTGGAGTGACTTGTTTGAGGAACAGCAAGAAGGCCATTATTGCTGAGGAGTAAGATGTAAGAAGACTGGAAATGTAAAGGGGGACTAGGTTATAATGGGGTTGGAATGCCAAATAGAATTTTGTACTTGATCTTGGAAGGACCCAGTGGAGTTTACTGAATAGGGAGGAGTCATGGTCAGACCTGTACTTTAGGAAAATCACTTTAATGGCTGAATGAAGAAGATGTGAGATAGGCAGATCCACCAATAGGCTACTGAAAGAGTCCAAGTACGGGTTGATGAAGGCCTGTATCAGCAGTATCAGAGGAGACTGAAGGTGGTATATTCGAGAGATGTAACTGTATTTTCCAGGAGAAACCCCAAGCCAAAATTCAAATGACACCATCATCAAATATACGTCTTCCAGTTACCGTCTGCAAGTAGCATTCACCAAAGAATAAAGCATGTTTCAGTACTTTGCAAGACCGACAGATGATATCCATGGTGCAGAGACCCATAGACACAGCTTCATCAACACTGAATCTACCTATGACTGCCCACTGACCCCATGCCAACATGTGTCTGTAATAAATAAAGCAACAGGAAAAACATGTGAGCTTTCTTAAATTTTTCGTAGCTCTTTGCTGTAACCTCCTCTTTGACTATTCACTTTCCTATATATCACAGCTATTCATGTTTATTGTTCCTGTCCCATTAGATGATAAATTCCTTAAATGCATCAATTTTTGCGTCCCTAGCAACTAGCAGGGTGACTCAGACACAGCGGGACATTTAGGAAGTAAATATTTGTTAAATGCACATGTGGTTAGAGCTCCCGGATCAAAAAGTGCCTAGCACAAAGAAAGCAATCAGCAAACGTTTGTGAGCTGGTTGACTGATTTCAGGAAAAGGAGGCTCTCTGTTTCAGGTTAAGAGCTGATCTCTGCTCCCTTCTGTCTCATCAACATTCACTTATTGTCTGTTATGTTCCAGAACTATGCTATACTCTGAGGATACAAAGACAGTCTCTATCCTCAGACAGCGATGAGAACATACAGATATGTACAGGAATCTACAAAACAGATACATGCTCCTTGGGGTGACAGGATGTAGGAGTATCTGGAGGGGTCAGGAAAGGCCTATCCTTGTACCTGAGCTGTCTTGAAGAATACTAGACATCCTAAGAGTCGGGTGAAGACGAGTACAAGCAAAGGAGGAAAGAAATTAGATAGGATGCACAGTACAGGAAACAGAACTAGGCCAGGTGGGCTGGATCACTGAGTGTCTGGTGGGGAGAACAGTTTAATAAGACTGGCAAGGTACCCTTTGAAGGGTCTTAAAGGCCAGACATAAAGAGTGTATACTGTGTTTGCTCTCGGGGATAAGGAGGAGTCATGGCAGTTTACTAAGAAGGGTAGTGACTTGGTTAGACCCTTGGCAGCTAAGTGCAGGATGAACGGGAGAAGGCAGAAACTGAATTATGTGGAGATTCTAACAGTCGAGGCCAAAGATAACAAGAACTCGAACTACGTAGGTGACAACTAACTGGACGTGGGAGGGCAGAGGCAGGGCCAAAGGATGGCGGCACCTTTGATTAAAAAGGTGAGTTTTCTTTTGGACCTAACGTGCTCCAGCTGCCTGGCGGACATCCGGCATCTGCTGAAGCTGGCCTGGACTCGGGGTCGAGTCTGCCCCCGGACGGCACGGTGAACCCCAAGTCGTACGTTACGAAAGCTTTGGGGCCCTGAAGACCTCGGGGAGTCATCCACACGGAGACGGGAAGAGAAGGGAGGGCAGAGACGCCCACAGCCCGGGCGCCTCCGGGGCAAGGAAAGGGCCAAAAAGGCTGCTCGCCTTCCTCCAGGGACGGGGCCCCCCCAGGAAGCCGGCAGGGTGCGAGGGGCCTCAAGACGGCGTTCACGGCGTCCCCTCCCCAGCCTCAGTCTCACCGCGGTCAGATTTGTCTTTCTTGCCCATGGTGGGAACAGTGTCGGCGGCGGGAGATCCACCTGGCCCGGGGTTAATCTTCCCTGGACCCGGAGAAGCGTCCTACTACCCCAGCTCCCTGTCTGGAATAAAGCGCTAGCGACTTAAAAAGCTTCCGGCTAGGCAACAGGAAGTCCCGCCTCCCACGAGGGGAGAGGTGGTGCGAGTGGCGCCCTGAGGCCGGTCGTGGGCGGGGCCAGAGGCGTGACGTCACGGAAGGTCCGTCTTTCCAGAGTTCCTCCTCATCGACCTGACTCGCTCTTTTTTGTTCCCACCTCCTTTGTGTCCCTACCGTGTGACTCTTGCTGCCTGACCCCATATCGACCATCCCCACTGGTGGTCTTGGGACTAAAACACTTGGTTTAGAATAGAGGTTCTTAAACTTTTCTTAGGACTGACTCTTTCATAAATTAGTATACATAATTATAGGTGGAAATGGAGAAGGATGGTGTTCCTCATGTAAGAAATAATTGAAAAAGTTAGAGTAGATGAATGTGATACAAGAATTCTTTTGTGTTCTAAGAAAGGATGAAAGAATTCCTTCCCAAAAATAGCCTTGTAAAGGGAGTCACCATGGAGATTATTTGTGTAAAGTTATCATAAGAAGCGTAAGGATATTAATTATTATTAAAATATTTGAATTCCCTGAAATGAAAACCTGTCACATCCTTTTCCACCATTCTTAAAAGAGTTTTGGAAAGTCCTTTGTGAAGGTAACTGGTTTAAAATGATGGTTGACAGGGGAGTCAGAGAAGATTTTAACTTGGACTGTAATGCTAAGGTGGAGCATGCATAATACAGCGATGGATTAATCATCTGACAGTGTGGACCGAAGCAAAATTCCTTTGGACTTAGTCCCATTCCTGCCAGAAGCATGCAAATAGAATTATATGAATCCATGCACCTCCTTACAGCTGTCAGCATCCCAAGCTGTAAGCTTATCTTAATTAAACTTTCAGTGAAAGTGAAATTCTTAAAATATATATATTTGTGGTTTATGTCAGGGTGCAAACTGCGCATAAATCCCTGATGTATAAGTTGTACAAAGTAGGAGTCATTATTGGAAATACTGTAGCTGTTACTGACTTTACTATTGTTTTAATGGTTTTTGTCAGGAGCAAGGAGATTCATAAATGTAGAAGGTAGAATTGTTATTTATCCTTCATTCAGCAAGAGGGTCAAAGAAATCATGAGGGTGATGTCTTGCCTTGCACATGAAGTGGATTTAAGTGAGGCAGAGCTGTGCAAAGTCATCAGCCTCACCGTCTCCTTCAGGGTGTTCGGAGTCCAGTGGCAGGATGGAAGTCGACACTAGTGGTGACTGATGGCTCAGAGAAGGTAGGATTTTAGCGAAGACCTGAAGGAAGCCAGGGAGGACAAGAGGTAGAGAGGAGGAGAGAATTCTAGGCACGAGGGGACAGACATGAAAATGCCCAGAGATAGATTTGTGTACAAGGAATGGCTGGGAGGCCTGTGTCACTGGACCATGAAGTAGGTAAAGGTAAGGAAAGACTAGAAAGGTAGGAAGGGATCAGGTTATGAACACAGAGGATAGAAACTGGAGTCTTTGGGTTTATCAAACACTATGTTACTCTTTGTTTCCCTCTGTCTATTATGTATCTTATCAGTTCCACTCTCTCTTTTTTAAACCAGTACCAAATCATTTTTAGCAATTACTATTTTGTAGTATACTTTGAGATCTGGTACTGATAGAACCCCTTCATTTCCTCTTTTTGTCATTATCGACCTTGTAGTTCTTGACCTTTCATTTCTCAGTATGAAATTTGTTATTTTTTCTAGCTTTTTGGTAGCTTGGTAGGTATGGCGCTGAGTAAGCAAATTAATTTTGGCAATATTGTCATTTTTATTGTATTGATTCTACCCACTCATGAGCAATTATTGTTTTCCCTAATTATGTGGGTCTATTTTTTCTAACAAAAGTGTTTTATAATTGGATTCCTTTAGTTCTGGGGTAGATCTTACCAATCTCTTACCAAGAACATACACTCCCCACCCCCAAAATTTCATAGGTTTTATAGCTATTTTGAACAGAATTTCTTCTTTTCCTAGCTGTTCCTCTTGAGTTTTCTTGGTAGCAGCAATGATAATTTTATTGCCTCTTTGCCTATGCATATTTCTTCAGTTTCTTTTTTCTAACATGATACAGTTAGCATTTCTAACACTATGTTAAATAGAAGGAATAATAAGGGACATTTGCTTTATTCCTGATCATATAGGAAACAACTAACTTTTCTAAATTTTCTCATTACATGTATTAGTTGCTTCTAGATTTATCTTTTATTTGTTTATTTATCTACATTTAGATGGATATTATTTGCTATAATAAGGAAACATTCCTTTATTGCTATGGTTTCTAGAAGTTTTAATAGAAAAAGGTTAATATCAAAAGCCTTTTTAGTAAATAATGACATATGGTTTTTATTATATTATTAACATGATTTATCATATTTCTTTTGTTATTGTTATTGTTGTTAGTCAGTCATTTTCAGTTGTGTCTGACTTCATGATCTTATTTAGAATTTTCTTGGAAAAGATTGGAAAGGTTTGCCATTTCTTTCTCTGGCTTATTTTACAGATGAGGAATCTGAGGCAAATGGAGTTAAGGGATTTGTCCAGGATCACATAGCTAGGAAGTGTTTGAAGCCAGATTTTAACTCAAGAGATATGAGTCTAAATGACTTTAGGCCAGGCACTCTGTCCATTGTGCCCACTAGCTGCCTCTATTGTATTTATAATCTTTGTTATGTTGAACCAATACTGAATTCTGTTACCTCCTTTCTTGTTTGTCTTTTGGTTAGATTTGTCTAGGTTTGAAAGGGATACATTAAAGTCTCCTACTACCATAGTTTTGCTATCAGTTTCTCCCTCTAATCAATTAACTTTGATTTGCCCTCTACTTATTCAAGCAATCTCACTCCATCTTGTCTTCTCTAACAGATTATCTCCTCTGTCATTCCTACTCCCCCCACCCCTGGATGTAGATTTATTTTTTTATCAACATAAAGTTGGGCTAGTAATTCCTGATAGTTTTCTTAATTTATTTTACACTTGTTATAATCTATTATTCCAGTTTTGGTCATTTGATTTTTCACTTTCCCTTTATAAAAATAAAATCTTGCAGTTGTTTGTTTATTCACATTTTTTCTATTAATTAATTTATTTTTAGTTTTCAACATTCATTTCCCTAAGATTTTGGGTTCCAAATTTTCTCCCCATCAGTCCCCTCCCCCCACCCTATGATGGCATGCATTCTGATTACCCCTTCCCCCAATCTGCCCTCCCTTCTATCACATACTCCCCTTCCCTTATCCCCTTCCCCTCTATTTTCTTGTAAGGCAAAATAGATTTCTATACCCCATTGCTTATATGTCTTAATTCCCAGTCACATGTAAAAACTATTTTTAACATTCATTTTTAAAAATTCTCCCTCCCTCCCACCCACCCCCATTGAGAAGGGAAGCAATTCGCTATAGGTTTTACCTGTGTAGTCATGCAAAACACTTCCATAACAGTCATGTTGTGAAAGAGCATATTTACTTCCATCCATTTACCTCCAACCTATCCCACCCCTCAATTCTATTTTCTCCTTTGATCCTATTCCTCCTCAAAAGTGTTTGTTTCTGATTACCCCCTTCTCCCATTTGCCCTCTCTTCTATCATCCCCACCTCTATTCTCTTCCCCCCAACTTTCCTAGAGGGTAAGATAGATTTTCATACCCAATTGAGTGTGTATTCTATTCCCTCCTTAAGCCAAATTTGATTAGAGTAAGTTTCACTCATTCCCTCTCACCTCCCTACTCTTCCCCTCCATTGTGAAAGCTTTTTTGTCTCTTTTATGGGAGATAATTCACCTCGTTCTTAATTCTACTTTTTAGATATCATCCCTTCATGTTCAACTCACCCTGTGCCCTCTCTCTGTACACACACACACACACACACACACACACACACACACACACATACACACACACACATACATACACACTCCCTCCAACTACCCTAATACTGAGAAAGGTCTCTAGAGTTACAAATATCATCTTTCCATGTAGGAATATAAACAGTTCAACTTTAATAAGTCCCTTATGATTTTTCTTTCCTGTTTACCTTTTCACGTTTCTCTTGATTCTTGTATTTGAAAGTCAAATTTCCTGTTCAGCTCTGGTCTTTTCATCAAGAATGCTTGAAAGTCCTCTATTTCTTTGAATGTCTATTTTTTCTCCTGAAGTATTATACTAAGTTTTGCGGGGTAGGTAGTTCTTGGTTTTAATCCTAGCTTCTTTGACCTCTGGAATATTATATTCCATGACCTCTAGTTCTCGAATGTAGAAGTGGCTAAATCTTGTGTAACTCTGATTGTGTTTCCACAATATTTTAATGGTTTCTTTCTGGCTGCTTGCAATATTTTCTCCTCAATCTGGGAACTCTGGAATTTGGCTATAATACTCCTAGGAGATTTCCTTTTGGGATCTCTTTCAGGAGGTGATTGGTGGATTCTTTCCATTTCTATTTTGCCCTCTGGTTCTAGAATATCAAGGAAGTTTTCCCTGGTAATTTCTTGAAAGATGTGTCTAGGCTCTTTTTTTGATCATGACTTTCAGTTAGTCCAATAATTTTAAAATTATCTCTCCTGGAACTATTTTCCAGGTTAGTTATTTTTCCAATGAGATATTTTACATTACTATTTTTTTCAATCCTTTGAAATTGTTATATAATTTCTTGATTGCTCATAAAGTCATTAGCTTCCATTTGCTCCATTCTAATTTTTAAGGAATTGTTTTCTTAGTGGTTTTTTTGGACCTCCTTTTCCATTTGTCCAATTCTACTTTTTAAGGCATTCTCCTCATTGGCTTTTTGGACCTCTTTTGCCATTTGTGTTGGCCTATTTTAAGGTGTTATTTTCTTCAGCATACTTTTGGGTTTCCTTTAACAAGCTGCTGACTAATTTTTCATTATTTTCTTCCATCACACTCATTTCTCTTCTCAATTTTGCCCCTACTTCTCTTACTTGATTTTCAAAATCCTTTTTGAGCTCTTCTATAGTCTGTGATCAATTCATATTTTTCCTGGAGACTTTGGATGTAGGAACTTTGACTTTGTTGTCTTCTTCTGATTGTGTGCTTTGATCTTCCTTGTCACCAAAGTAAGATTCTATAGACAGTTTTTTCATGTTGTTGTCTCATTTTCCCAGTTAATTACTTGACTTTTTAGCTCTTTGTAAAGGTATTACTCTGCTTTTAGTGTGTGTGTGTGGGGGGTACTGTTCTAAGCTTCAGGGGTTTTTTGTAGCTGTTTTGAGAGATACTTTCAGGAACTTGTAAATTACTCCTCTCTTGGCCTGTGAGTGACCACAAGCATTCTTTTCAGCTTTGGACCTGTGAGGAGGATTCCTTCTCCACTATCACAAATTCCTCCATATCAGCACTCCTCCTCACCCTAGCACCACCACCCAGATCACAGCATCCTGCCTCAGTGCCAGCAAAGAGATCCTTGCAATTCATCTCAGATCAGTCATTGAATCCCCCCACTGTCTGTGGGTAGAGAACTCCAGAACCAGCCACTCCCACTTCCATAGTCCACCACCACCACTGCCCTTGGGTTGGGGCCTGACAGTGCTCCTCTCTCACACAGGTCCAACAAACTTTTCCCAGTGCTCTTCCAAGTTGTCCTTGGCGTTTTGGAGTTGAGAAGTCTGAAAACTGCCACAGCTGCCAGTGATTCAATCCTATGAGGCCTGCTCTGGCCCTGTCTATGTTGGTGTGGCCCATGCTGAACTGTGTTCCTTTCCCAGCCCAGACAGACCTTTCCTGTTGACCTTCCAGGTTGTCTTAGGCTGGAAATTTGTTTCACTCTGTCATTTTGTGGGTTCTGCTGCTCTAGAATTTTTTTAGAGTCATTTTTACAGGTATTTGGAGGGGTTTGGGGGAGAGCTCAAGCAAGTCCCTGATTTTACTCTGCCATCTTGGCTCTGTTCCCCTTCCTGCTCTCACTTGTTTTTAATTTCTTCCTGTCTACTGGATGATTTCCTATTGCCTACAAACATGCCAATGTCTCCTCCATCCGGAAAAAACTCACTTTGTCCTTCTGTCCCCACTCTTATGCTATATATCGTTTGCCCTTTTTAGCAAAATTCCTCAAAAGGCTTTCTATACTAGATGCTCTACTTTCTATCCTTTCACTGTCATCTTCACCCCTTACAGTTCAGCTTCTGACTGTATCATTCCAATGAGACTGTTCTCTCCAAAGTTATTGATAATCTCCAATCATCTTTTCTTAATACCAATTCTCCTTAACCTCTCTACAATCTGACACTCTTGATCACTCTCTCTTCAATCCTTTCTTCTCTTTAGGTTTAAATTATTTTTTTAAAAATTAATATTTTATTTCCCCCCAATTACATGTAAAAGCAATTTTTTAACATTCATTTTTAAAATTTTTGAGTTTCAAATTTTCTCTCTCCCTTCTTCCCTCCCCACTCATTGAGAAGGGAAGCAATTTGATATAGGTTATACATGTGCAGTCATGCAAAACCTATTTCCATATTGGTCATGTTGTAAAAGAAAACACAGATTAAAAAAAAGAGAAAGTTTTAAAAAGTATTCTTCAATCTGCATTGAGGCTCTATCAGTTCTTTCTCTGGAGATGGATAGAATTTTTCATCATAAGCCCTTCAGAACTGTTTTTGATCATTATATTGCTGAGAATAGCTAAGTGATTCACAGTTGACCGTTATACACCATTGCTCTTTCTGTGTACCATGTTCTCTTGGTTCTGCTTGTTTCAATTTGCATGAGTTCATTTAAGTCCAGGTTTTTCTGAGGGCATTCTGCTTACCATTTGTTATAACACAAATGTATTCTATCACAATCATATACCACAATTTGTTTAGCCATTCTCCAAATGATAAGCATCCTCTTAATTTTCAATTCTTTGCCAACACAAAAAGAGCTGCTACAAATATTTTTGTACACGTAGGTCCTTTTCCTTTTTGTTATTTATCTCCATAGGATATACAGACCTACTAGTGGTATTACTAGCGGCCAGAATTGAAGGGCTATAAAACCATGAATACCATTTGACCTATTTGCTGCAGATCCTCAAATTCACCTTTCCTGCTCCAATCTCTCTGTTGACCTCCAATTTTGTATCTCTTACTGCTTTTCAGACATCTTTAACTAGATGTCCAGTAGTCATCTTATAATTAATATGTCCAAAACAGAACTTATTATCTTTCTCCCTAAATACTGCCCCCATTCTATCTTCCTAATTAATGTAGAGGGCAACACCATCCTCTTAGTCCCTCAAGCACATAACCTAGGAGTCATTCTAGATTCCTTGCTATCTCTTCACTACCACCCCCACCCCTTTCTAAGCTGTTGCCAAGGTCTTTTGATTTCACCTTTATACTGTGTCTCTGTATACTCTTTCTTTCTGACACTGCTACTATTCTGGTGAATCTGCCTGCCTCAAGTGTCTTCCCACTCTAATCCATCCTTCATTCACCCTTTAAAGTGATTTTTCTAACCTCAGGTCCAAACATGTCAATATCCTATGTAACAACAATCATGGCAGCCTACCTGAGGACTGCTGCTGTGAATAATTTCAAGGGTCTAACTACATAGTATAATGAACTCTCTATTTATTCAGCAATAAAGTAAATTTTGGTCAATAAAGTAAAGCATAGCATTCATAGCAAAATCCTTAAGTTAAGCATATCATTAAATATATATATACATATATGTATAAAATCTCATAACAATAGCAACATCCTTAATCAATACCAAGTGTCCAAGTAAAGTCCTCTTTCACCTTACTCAAGATTGACTTCCAAGTCTCATGACGCTTCATGGGCTCACTATTGCTGACTCTCGCTTGGGTTCACATGTAGGCAGCTCTGTCCTGCTCCATGTCTCAGCTCAGAGGGACTGCTCCACTCCACAGCTTCCGTCTCTGGGAAAACAGAACTCAACAGGACAACAAAAACACTGACACACACCACCAGCATTGTCATCTTAATTCACTTCCAAAGTCCAGAGGCTCTGTGATAACTGCTCAGTTCACTTTAAACAGCTCTCACAAAGGGCTTAGCCTCATGGGTGTGTTTCTGCCTGCCCTACAGCTCTATTCCCTTTCAGAGGCTCCTTCAGCAAGTCTGTGCCCTCAGAGGTCTCCTCTCAGTTCTCTTCTTCTCAACGTTGACTCACCCTTTGAGACTGGCTCTTTTCACCCCGGTTCTAATCAGTATCTGATTGGCTAGAACCTGCAGTAACCTCCAGTAGATTCTTTTTTTTAAAAATTTATTTATTTAACTTTTAACATACATTTTCACAAAATTTTGGGTTCCAAATTTTCTCCCCATTTGTCCCCTCCCCCACCCCAAAACACCAAGCATTCTAATTGCCCCTATCACCAATCTGCCCTCTCTTCTATCATCCCTCCTTTCCCTTGTCCCCATCTTCTCTTTTGTCCTGTAGGGCCAGATAATTTTCTATACCCCATTACCTGTATTTCTTATTTCCTAGTAGCAAGAACAGTATTCTACAGTTGTTCCTAAAACTTAGAGTTCCAACTTCTCTTCATCCCTCTCTCCCCACCCATTCCCTTTGGGAAGACAAGCAATTCAATATAGGCCATATCTGTGTAGTTTTGCAAATGACTTCCATAATAGTCATGTTGTGTAAGACTAACTATATTTCCCTCCATCCTATCCTGCCCCCCATTGCTTCTATTCTCTCTTTTGATCCTGTCCCTCCCCAAGAGTGTTGACTTCAAATTGCTCCCTCTTCCCGCTGCCCTCCTTTCCATCATCCCCCCCACCCTGCTTATCCCCTTCTCCCCTACCTTCCTGTATTGTAAGACAGGTTTTCATACCAAAATAAGTGTGCATTTTATTCCTTCCTTTAGTCAAATGTGATGAGAGTAAGCTTCATGTTTTTCTCTCACCTCCCCTCTTTTTCCCTCCACTGAAAAGTCTTTTGCCTGCCTCTTTTATGAGAGATAATTTGCCCCATTCCATTTCTCCCTTTCTCCTCCCAATATATTTCTCTCTCATCACTTAATTTCATTTTTTTAAGATATGATTCCATCCTATTCAATTCACTCTGTGCTCTCTGTGTGTGTGTGTGTGTGTATGTGTGTATGTGTGTGTGTGTAATCCTACCAATTACCCAAATACTGAAAAGTTTCAAGAGTTACAAATATTGTCTTTCCATGTAGGAATGTAAACAGTTCAACTTTAGTAAGTCCCTTATGACTTGTCTTTGCTGTTTACCTTTTCATGCTTCTCTTCATTCTTGTGTTTGAAAGTCAGATTTTCTTTTCATCTCTGGTCTTTTCATCAAAAATGCTTAAAAGTCCTCTAGTTCATTGAAAGACCATTTTTTCCCCTGAAGTATTATACTCAGTTTTGCTGGGTAGGTGATTCTTGGTTTTAGTCCTAGTTCCTTTGATTTCTGGAATATCCTATTCCACGCCCTTTGATCCCTTAATGTGGAAGCTGCTAGATCTTGTGTTATCCTGATTGTATTTCCACAATACTTGAATTGTTTCTTTCTAGCTGCTTGCAATATTTTCTCCTTGACCAGGGAACTCTGGAATTTGGCTACAATGTTCCTAAGAGTTTCTCTTTTTGGATCTCTTTCAGGTGGTGATCGGTGGATTCCTTGAATACTTATTTTGTCCTCTGGTTCTAGAATCTCAGGGCAATTTTCCTTGATAATTTCATGAAAGATGATGTCTATGCTCTTTTTTGATCATGGCTTTCAGGTAGTCCCATAATTTTTAAATTGTCTCTCCTGGATCTATTTTCCAGGTCAGTTGTTTTTCCAATGAGATATTTCACATTATCTTCCATTTTTTCATTCTTTTGGTTTTGTTTTGTGATTTCTTGGTTTCTCATAAAGTCATTAGCCTCCATCTGTTCCATTCTAATTTTGAAAGAACTATTTTCTTCAGTGAGACTTTGAACCTCCTTTTCCATTTGGCTAATTCTGCTTTTTAAAGCATTCTTCTCCTCACTGGCTTTTTGAACCTCTTTTGCCAATTGAGGTAGCCTATTTTTAAAGGTGTTATTTTCTTCAGCATTTTTTTGGGTCTCCTTTAGCAAGGTGTTGACCTGCTTTTCATGCTTTTCTTGCATCTCTCTCATTTCTCTTCCCCCTCCATCTCTCTAACTTGATTTTCAAAATCCTTTTTGAGGTCTTCCATGGCCTGAGCCCATTGAATATTTATTTTGGATGTTTGGGATACAGAAGCCTTGTCTTCTGTGTCTTTCCCTGATGGTAAGCATTGTTCTTCCTCATCAGAAAGGATGGGAGGAGATATCTGTTCACCAAGAAAGTAACCTTCTATGGTTTTATTTTTTTTCCCTTTTCTGGGCATCTTCCCAGCCAGTTACTTGATTTCTGAGTTTCCTCTCCACACCCACCATGCCTCCAGATCCACCCAGATAGTGCTTGGGGGCTGAGATTCAAATGCTGCTTCCCAGCCTCAGGGCTTTTGGCAGGGGTGGGGCTGCTATTCAGTGTGAGATTAAGATCAGGTGCTCAGGTGGGGGCAGGGCTGCCACACTGGGCTTAGTTCCCTCAGGGGGTTTATGTGGAGACCTTCAACAATGAATCCGGGCTCCTGCTGGCTTTGGGAGCTCCTGTCCCCTGCTGCCTCTGCTGCTGCCTCCCGAGGGTGCCTGAGTTATGGAGACACTCTGCTCCCCTCTCAGTGAGCTGAAAAGACCCCCTCACTGACCTTTGGTGCCTGTGGGTGGAGGGACCTGTGCTGCCATTGGAGATTCTGTCCCTGAAGCCTGCTTGGATCTGCTCCTCTCGGTGCTGCTTGGCCAAGGTGGGGCTAGGCTCTGCTCTGGGTCTGGGGCGAGACGGACCTTTCATGTTGGTTTTTCAGGTCTCTCTGGAACAGAAATCTCCTCCACTCCGTTGTTCTGTGGCTTCTGCTGCTCCAGAATTTGTTGGGAGTTATTCTTTACAGGTATTTTATGGGCTGTGGGTTAGGAGCTAGCATATGTGTATCTTTCTACTCTGCCATCTTGGCTCCTCCCTCCAGTAGATTCTTATTGCCTCTAGGATCAAATACAAAATGCTCTCATTGGCATTCAAAGCCTCCTCCTGCCTTTCCAGTCTTTTTACACCTTACTTCCCTCCACATGGTCTTCAATCCAGTGACACTGCCCTCCTGGCTCTCCACAACAAGATACTATCTCCTGGCTCTGGGCATTTTCTATGACGTCTCTCATGCCTCAAATGCTTTCCCTTCTCTGTTCCAATAAGTGATCTCCACTCCAACTATTGACTTCCTTGACTTCCTTTAAATCCCTGCTAAAATCTCACCTTCTACAGGAAGTCTTCCCCAACTCCTCCTACTTTCAGTGCCATCCCCCCACTTATCATTCCCTTTTTATTCTATATATAGCTTGTTTTGTATATATGTGCCTGAATGTTGTCTATTCCATTTGAGATTAGAGACTGTCTTTTACCTCTTCTTGTATTTCCTGTTATGTAGTAGGCATAATAAATATTGATTAATTTATTTAGATGGTTAAGCTATTTGGAATACATACACACAACTATTGATATTGATTCATCACTTATGGTGTCTTTAGGAATAATGTAATTTCCTTGATTCTCTTTTTATCACATCTATATTTACTGTAGCTTCATTTGAAATCATGATTTTTTGTGTTTAGCTGAAGCATAATAGATTTTGCTCTACCACCTCACTGTAACTCAGTCGAATCTTTTTGTTTAGTGTTTTTCTTATAAACAACACACTGTTGGATTCTGTTTTCTAATCAATTCTGCTTTCCTCTTCTGTTTTATAAGTGAGTTGGAACATTTAGGATTATGATTTTTTAAATTAATTTTTATTTTCAAATGAAGATCCTCCTTGTCTCCCTTCTTTTGCTCATCTCCCTTCTCCAATGAAAAGGTAAAAAAAAAACAGAACAATTATCACAAATATGTACTGCCAAGCAAAATGAATTCCCACATTGGCCATGTCCAAATGGAAAAAAAGTCAGTCTGTACTCTGAGACTGTCACCTCTCTTTTTTTTTAAAAAATTGTATTTTTTTAATCAGCAAAACTCCTTCTCTCTCTTTCTCTCCCCTCCCCCCCAACATTGCTTCCCCTCTCATTGAGAATAAAAGAAAAACAAAATCCCTGTCACAAACATGTATATTCAGGCAAAAAAAACTTCTGTATTAGTCATGTCCAAATAACAATATATCTCTGAGTCTTTTATTTCTCTATCAAGAGTTAGGATCATGTTTCATTATTAGTCCTCTAAAATCATAGCTGGTGATGATGCTGATCAAAGTTCCTAACTCTTCCAAAGTTGTTTATCTCTTTTAGTTGGTTTTCATTGTATGAATTGTTCTAGTTCCATTCACTTCTTTCTACATCGATTCACACAAGTCTTCCCAGGTATCTCTGAAAACACCCCCTTTATCATGTCTTAGAACACAATAGTAGTCTATCACATTTATATGCTATAACTATTCAGCCATTCCACAATTTCTGGGTACCCACTCTGATTCCCATAATTTATCACCTGAAGAAGAGCTATAAATATTTTTATATGTCCTTATAATTTGTTGCTTAGAACGAATCCCTTCCTTAATTATTCCCCTAATTCCCCTTCCCTCCTCCTGTCTTTCCCTTTTATTTTCATGTGGAGTAAAATGCATTTCTATATCTAACTCTGTGTGTATGAATTCTTTCCTCCTTTAACCAGTTCAGATGAGAGTGAGGTTAGATTGTGAGTTGCTCCTCCTGAACCTCTCACACTTGCTTGTACAGCATTTATGTCTAGGTACACACTCTGATTATGTGAAGTAATTTTCACTAATCTTTCTTTTCCTTCTCTCTCTACTTCCTCCCCCAAAGTATATTCCTCTCTCCCTTCTCCTTCCATTCTTTTCTTATGATCATTAAGATACAACAGAACCACTACCAGTCCTTCTGCCTAATTAGACTTCTTCTGTGACTCCTGATGAGAGGATTCAGAAGGGATACATGTATTATCTTCACATATTTGATTGTAAACATTTTATCCTAATTTAGTCCTTTATCACTATTCATCATGCCCACCTTTTTATGTTTTTCTTTACTACTGTGTTTGAACCGCAAAATTTCTGAATAGCTCTTTGGTCTTTTTATCAGGAATGTCTGGAAATCCTCTATTTCATTAGGGTTCTAATTTTCCCCCTTTAGGATTGTACTCAGTTTGGGTGGGTAAATTATTCTCAGTGGTAACCCTATATCCTTTGCATTTTGGAATGTCATAATCCAAGCTCTCTGCTACTTTATAGTTAATTAACTAAAAATAACGTCTTTACATAAATGTTGTGTGATTCTGACTGTGGCTACTTGGCATTCTATTTTTTTTTCTGGCTACTTGTAGTATTTTTAATTTGTGTAGGTGTAGGATGTGTTCAGAGAAGACTAGTACCTCTGGTGTGATGGCTGCCGAGCCCTTTTCAGGGATGCTTTCCACCTCTGGTGTCCACCAGTTCTACCCAACTTTCACCTATGGCTCCAAGAAGCTGTAGTATGTACAGCAGCCACACCTTGGTAAACCGTTTTGGCAGACGGGCCAAACCAGGTTGAGGGTAACCAAGGGGTCTCAGAACCACTGGTGAGTTAGGGGGGCATCTATCCTAAGCATGTGAAGACTTCCCTTGGTGGAATGGGTGGATGAGAACAACTTGTTCCAACAGCCATGAAGGCAGCTGAAGCAGGTGCTGTGGAGTGTTTAGAGCTTGGTTAGACATCAAAGATGCCAAGTGATGAAGCAGCAGGTGCGGATACACTGGGAGCTGTAGTTACAACCCTGCATACAGGCGACCCAGGCCATAGGGTTGTTTCGTGCAGGAAGCAGCAGTGGGATTTGGCAGCTCCTTGGC
This sequence comes from Notamacropus eugenii, assembly GCF_028372415.1. Lineage (NCBI taxonomy): Eukaryota > Metazoa > Chordata > Mammalia > Diprotodontia > Macropodidae > Notamacropus > Notamacropus eugenii. The sequence goes on from NC_092876.1 coordinate 319,278,887, forward strand.
TGTCTGAGCAGCCTTTTAAGGATCACACTGCTCACCTCCTGGTGGGAGGAAGGGGCTAGAAAAGGTGCCCTAAAAATTGTCTGCTTACACAATCCTGTCCTGATTACCATGGTAGGTGGGCAATCCCACTCTGCAGATGAAACACAAAAAAATGTACAAAAACGTCTGTAAAGATGATTCCACTCACAATTGGCACATGGAATGTGTGCACACTTATAATAGACAACACAAAATCCAGTAGATCTGAAAGACAAACAGCTCTTGCTGCAAGAGACCTCAGCACATATTGCTTCCAAATAGCAGCCCTGAGTGAAACAAGGTTGGCAAATGAAGGCCAGCTTAATAAAGTTGGAGCTGGATATATGTTTTCTCCGAGTGGCCACAGTGAGGGGGAGCACTGTGAAGCTGGTTTAGATTTTGCAATCACAAGTAATCTAGTCAACAAACTTGTATGCCTGCCAAAAGGAGTGAACAATAGGTTCATGATGATGCAATTGCCACTCACAGGAAATCACCATGCCACCATCATCAGTGCCTATGCTTCCACCATGATGAACCCTGATGAGGTTAAAGAAAAATTTTATGAAGACCAAGAGACCCTTATTGTCAGTGTGCCAAAAGAGGGCAAGCTTATAATTCTGGGAGACTAATGCTAGAGTAGACTCAGACTATCAGACTTGTCAGGGAGTCCCAGGGAGGAATGGAATTGGAAACAGCAACAGCAATGGTCATGTACTACTGAAGATTTATGCATCTAATGCCCTTCTCATCACCAATACTATCTTCCATTTACCTAAAAGCAATAAAACTTCATGGATACACCTTTGCAGCAAATATTGGCATTTTATAGGCTATGTGATTGTAAGGAGAAGAGATAGACAGGATGTTAGAGTGAAGAAGGCAATGTGTGGTGCAGAGTGCTGGACTGATCATAGATTTATCCTTTCCAAGCTAAATATTTGCATTAATCAAAAGTGCCACCCCCAAGGCAAAATGACTACCAGAAGAATTAGTGTCAACAAATTAGAGCTCTTCTCTGAGTGGGAACAGTTTGTTGCTAACTTGGAGGGAAAGTTGAGCCAACACACAATTGGCAACAGTGGAACAGAAAAGGAGTGGGGAACTTTCAGAGATCTGGTGTACAGCACTGCATGAGTTCATCTGGGTCAGAACACTCGCAAACATCAAGACTGGTTGGATGAAAATGATGGGGGAAATCTGGAAGCTGGTAAATGAAAAACAAGAACTCCACAGGATTTACCAGCAGGACAGTTCATTCATCTCTAAGAAGGCAGCATTTAATTCCATCAAAAATAAAGTACAAGCAAAGCTTAGACAGATGCAGGATTCTTGGCTCTGTTAGAAGGCAGATGAATGTCAGTTTTATGCTGATAGTAACGATCCAAAGTGCTTTTATGATGCCCTGAGGGCAATTTATGGGTCAAAGACCTATGGTGCATCTCAATTACTCATTGCTGATGGAGCCACATTGATTAGTGACAAGGACATGATCCTAGAGAGATGGGCTGAACACTTCCATAGTGTTCTCAATAGACCATCATCAATCAATGCTGACGCCATTGACAGTTTACCTCAGGTTGAAGTCAGTCCCTCCTTAGCTGAAGCTCCAACTGAAGAAGAGGTTTTGAGTATCATTAGGCTCTTTTCATGTGGCAAAACACCTGGTGCTGATTCTATTTCAGCTGAGATTTACAAGGTTGCTCATATAAAAGTGAACAGAAATTTTCCAGACTATATGGCAAAAAGAGGTTATCCCCCCAGGAGTTCAAGTATACTCCATTGTCCATCTCTATAAAGGTAAAGGAAATAGATTGTCCTATGACAATCATGAGGGCTGGGGTAGCTGAGGGGGATCTCTGTCAGTCATTGCTGGCAAGATTCTTGCCAGAGTCTTCCTTAATAGGCTGATCCTTCACCTGGAAGATGGTCATCTAGTTGAGAGCCAGTGTGCCTTCAGAAAGAGCTGAGGAACAGTTGATATGGTGTTTGCTGTCTCACAACTCCAGGAGAAATGGTAGGAGTCAAAGAGAGGTCTGTACACAATGTTTATAGATCTGACCAAGGCCTTTGATACTGTTAGTCATGAGGGCTTATGGAAAATTATGTCAAAATTTGTTTGCCCAGAGAAGTTCATCAGCACTGTATGTCAGTTTCACGACTGCATGCTTGTCTGGGTTCTAGATAATGGACAATGCTCTCATGCTTTCCCAGTCACTAATGGAGTGAAACAAGTCTATGTGTTTGCTCCCATGCTTTTTAGCCTGATGTTTTCAGCCATATTGTCAAATGATTTCAATGAGGATGAACATGGCATCAAGGTCAGCTATCACACTAATGATAAATTCTTCAACTTGAAAAGGCCAAGACCAAAGTGGAGGGAGTGGTGGTGCATGATTTTCTGTTTGCTGTTGATTGTGCACTTAGTGCAGCTTCTGAAGCAGAAATGCAACAAAGTATGGATCAATTTCTTGCTGCTTGTGCTAATTTTGGCCTAACAATTAACACTAAAAAACCACAAGTGCTTCATCAGCCACCACCACACTGTTCATATGTGGAACCATTGGTTATAGCAAATGGAGAACTTTTGAATGCTGTGGATAAATTCCTTGGTAGTGTACTTTCCTGGAATGTACACATTAATAATGAGGTTGATCCATGCATTGCCAGACCTAGTTCAGTATTTGGGAGACTTGAAAGAAAGTATGGGAGAGAAGAGTCATTAGACTGACTACCAAAATGAAGGTCTACAGAGCCATTGTGCTGACTTCATTGTTGTATACCTGTGAAACTTGGACAGTATACCAGTACCATGCCAGGAAACTGAATCACTTCCATTTGAATTGCCTTAGGAAGATTCTGAAGATCACCCGGCAGGATAAGCTACCAGACACTGAGGTCCTTACTTGAACTAAAATACCAAGCATTCACACTCTGCTTCAGACAGCACAACTTTGATGGGATGGTCATATGTTTTGAATGCAAAACATACACTTGCCAAAAAAGATTGTTTTATGGAGAACTCACACAGAGCCAGTGTTTGCATGGTAGTCAGAAGAAGTGATACAAGGACATTCTCAAGGTCTCACTTAAGAACTTTGGAATTACTTCCAGGAGCCAAGATGGCAGAGTAAATTGTGAGTGCTCTCACCCTCCCCTTATTGACCTTATTGAAAAATCCAGAGGATATTGCCCCAGGAAAAATCCTGGAATAGTAGAGCCAGCAGAAGGGAAACAGCAACCTTTCAGCTCAGGAGGCTAGAGAGATTGAAGGGAAGGGTTTCTCTTGCTGTGGCTGAAGGGTACTAGTGCAGGACCAGGTGTCCCAGCAAGCACCACTTCAGTGGCAGCAGAAGAGCCTGAGTCCCATGGGGTGGAGATGGTAAGCACCAACACCAAGACCCCAGCTATGCCTTAGCATAGCCATGGGAATTGAGCAGAAACCAGCGCAAATGGAGTTCACCAGCCCCTGAGCCTATCTGTGCTCTAGTATAGACCTAGGGGAGGAGGAGACCTCCCACAGCCAGACCAACCCTCCCCCACACCTCATGCCAGGAGCTTCAGTGTGACCCTGGAAAAACTCAGAAAGACTTCACCTGGCCTTGGTCTTAGCACACTCCAGCCAACTCAGCACCAGATAAGTTGCAGCATTATTTAGCTTCTGGCTGAAAGAACCAGAGACCACAACACACAAAATCAGAAACCAGGCCCCAAACTCCCAGCATAAGAAATGTGGGACAGAGCCCCATATGCCCTAGAAGCAGACATCTACTTTAAAAGTCAGTAAAAAGACAATCACCATGAGCAAGAAGCAAATCAGAAAAGCAAAGACCATAGAATCTTACTATGGGGACAGGGAAGATCAATATATGAATTCAGAAGAGGACAGCACTGACAATATACCCACATCTAAAAACTTAAAAGGGAATTTAAACTGATCTCAAGACCAAAAAACGTTCTTGGAAGAGCTCAAGAAGGATTTTAAAAGCCAAATTAGAGAGGTAGAAGAAAAATTGTCCAATGATTTAAAAATACAATTGACAAAATGAAAAAAGAATTCCCTGAAGAGAAGCTCCTTAAAAAGTAAAACTGGCCAAATGAATAAGGAGATACAAGACTTAACTGGGAAAACTGGACAAATGGAAAAGAAAGTACAAGAACTAACTGAAGAAAACAATTCATTAAAAATTAGAATTTGGCAAGTAGAAGCTAATGAATCTATGAGGAATCAAGAATCAGTCAAACAAAATCTAAAGAATAAAAAAATAGAAGAAAATGTAAAATATCTCCTTGAAAAAACAACTGACCTAGAAAATAGATCCAGGAGAGAAAAATCTAAGAACTATTGGTCTACCAGAAAGCCATGATGAAAATAACCAGCCTGGACAATACCTTCCAAGAAATCATCAAGGAAAAATGCCCTAAGATCCTAGATCCAGAGGACAAAATAGTCATCAAAAGAATCCACCAATCATCTCCTGAAAAAGATCCCAAATTGAAAATGTCAAGGAATATTGTTGCCAAATTTCAGAACTGTCAGGTCAAGGAGAAAATACTGCAAGCAGCCAAAAAGAAACAACTCAAATATCAAGGAAGTACAGTTAGGATCACACAGACCTTGCAGCTTCTACATTAGAAGACTGGAGGGATTGGAATATGATATTCCGTAAGGAAAAGGACCTAGGACTACAATCAAGAATCAATTACCCAGAAAAATTGAGCATAATCTTTCAGGCAAGGAGATGGACATTCAATGATATGAGGGATTTCCAGACCTTCTGATGAAAAGGCCAAAGCTCAACAGAAAATTGATCTTCCAATACAAGACTCAAGAGAGGCATAAAAAGGTAAAAAATTGTTATTCAATATGGGCAAACTGTTTATATCTCTACATAGGAGGATGATACTTGTTAATCTTGAGAATTGCATATTTATTATGACATTTAAAAGGGATATACATAGATAGAGGGAGTGTGTATAAGTTAACTGATGTGGAGATAAAAAAAGTAATTAAAGGGTCTGAAGGGATTATAATGGGAGAAGAGGAAAATAGAAGACAGAAAAGGATAAATTGCATCTCATGAAGAGGTATAAAAATATACTATAGTAGAGGGAAAGAAGGGAGAGAGATGAGCATTGTTTGAGCTTTATTCTCATCAGATTTGGTTCAAGGAAGGAACAACATACTCAGTAAAGTATAGAAATCTAACTTGCCCTACAGCCAGTAGGAGGGGAAAGGGTAAATAAAAGGGAGGGGGTAGTTAGAAGGAAGGGAAAAAGTAGTGAGGGGAAAAGGAAAGGGGGCTGATAGAAGGGAAGGAAGACCAAGGGAGATGGTGATTGAAAGTAAAACTCTTGAGGAAGGAAAGGGAGAAGGGAGAAATAAAAGCATAAGCAGGAGAAGAAAAGGATGAAAAGAAAGACACAGAGAGTAATCATAATTGTGAATGTGAATGGGATGAACTCTCTCATAAAATGGAGGCAGATAGCAGAATGGATTAAAAACCATAATCCAACAATATGTTGTTTACAAGAAACACATTTGAAACAGTGGGATACACAGAGAGTAAAGGTAAAAGGCTAGAGTAGAATATATTATGCTTCAGCAAAGTGGAGGTAGTAATCCTAATCTCAGACAAAGCAAAATCAAAAATAGATCTAATCAAAAAAGATAAGGAAGGAAACTATATCTTGTTAAAAGGCACCATTGAAAATGAAGCATCATTACTAAACACACATGCACCAAGTTGGTATAGCATCCAAATTCTTAGAGGAGAAGTTAAGGGACTTATAGGAAGAAATAGACAGCAAAACTATACTAGCAGGGAACCTCAACCTCTCCCTCTCTGAATTTGATAAATCTAACCTCAAAATAAACAAGAAGGAAGTTAAGGAGGTGAATAGAACTCTGAAAAAAGTAGATATGATAGGCCTCTGGAGAAAACTGAATGCGGAAAGAAGGAATACACCTTTTTCTCAGTGGCACTTGGCACATACACAAAAATTGACCAAGTCCTAAGGCATAAAAATCTCACAATCCAGTGAAGAAAGGCAGAGATAGTCAATGTATCCTTTTCAGATCATGATGCAATAAAAATTATATGTAATAAAGGGCCATGGAAAGATAGACCAAAAATTAATTGGAAACTAAATATTCTAATCCTAAAGAGTGAATGGGTCAAACAACAAATCATAGAAACAATCAATAATTTCATTCAAGAGAATGACAATAATGAGACAACCTACCAAAACTTATGGGATGCTGGAAAAGCAGTTCTTAGGGGAATTTTTATGTCTCTGAATGCTTACAGGAATAAAATAGAGAAAGAGGAGCTCAATGTATTTGGCATGCAACTGAAAAAGCTAGAAAAAGAACAAATTGAAAATCCCCAAGTAATTACAAATTAGAAGTACTGAAAACCAAAGGAGAGATTAATAAAATTGAAATTAAGAAAACTATTGAAGTAATAATTAAAATTAAGAGTTGGTTTTATGAAAAAAACCAATAAAATTGATAAACCTTTGGTCAGATTGATTTTAAAATAAGAAAGAAGAAAACCAAATTGCCAGTATCAAAAATGAAAAAGGTGAACTCACCGCCAATGAGGAGGAATTAAAACAATAATTAGAAACTACTTTGCCCTTTATCCAACTGTATGCCCATAAATTTGACAACCTAAGTGAAATGGATGCATATTTTTAAAAAATATAAATTGCCCAGATTAACATAAAAGGAAAATACTTAAATAACCCCATCTCAGAAAAAGAAATTTAACAAGCCATCAATGAACTCCCTACGAAAAAAATCTCCAGGGCTGGATGGATTTACAAGTGAAATCTATCAAACATTTAAAGAACAGTTGATTCCAATACTATATAGACTATTTGGGAAAACTGATGAAAAAGGAGTCCTACCAAATTCTTTTTATGAAACAAATATGGTGCTGATACCTATACCAGGAAGAGCCAAAACAGAGAAAGAATATAGAAAAATTTCCCTAATGAATATAGATGCAAAAATTTTAAATAAGATATTAGTAAAAAGATTATAGTAACTTATCACAAGAATAATACACTTTGATCAGGTAGGATTTATACCAGGAATGCAAGGCTGGTTCAATATTAGGAAAACTATCAGCATAATTAATCATATCAACAACAAAACTAACAAAAACCATATTGATTATCTCAATAGATGTAGAAAAAAGCTTTTGATAAAATACGACCCCCATTCTTATTGAAAACATTGGAAAGCATAGGAATAAATGGAGCCTTCCTCAAAATAAAAGTAGTATCTACCTAAAACCATCAGCAAGCATTATATGTAATGGTGATAAGCTAGATGCATTTCCAATAAGATCAGGGGTGAAAAAAGGATGTCCATCATTACCACTGCTATTCAATATGGTACTAGAAAGGTTCTCTTTAGCAATAAGAGAAGAGAAAGAAATTGAAGGAATTAGAATAGGCCAAGAAGAAATCAAGTTATCACTCTTTTCAGGTGATATGATGACATACTTAGAGAATCCTAGAGAATGAAGTAAAAAACTACTTGAAATAATAAACAGCTTTGGCAAATTTGCAGGTTACAAAATAAACCCACATAAGTCATCTACATTTCTATATATTACTAACAAAGTCCAACAGTGAGAGATAGAAAGAGAAATCCTATTTAAAGGTACTGTAGACACTATAAAATATTTGGGAATCTAGCTGCCAGAACAAACCCAGGGACTATGTATACAATTACGAAACACTTTTTGCCCAAATAAAGTCATCTAAATAACTGGAAAAACATCAGTTGCTGGTGGGTAGACCAAGCTAATATAATAAAAATGACAATTCTACCTAAATTAATTTAATTATTCAGTGCTATAACAATCAAACTACCAGAAAATTATCTAGCGCTAGAAAAAAATAATATCAAAATTCATCTGGAAGAACAAAAGTTCCAGAACATCAAAGGAATTAATGAAAAGAAATGCAAGGGAAAGTGGTCTAGCTATATCAAATCTTTTTTTTCCCATTTAATAGTATTTTTTCTAATTACATGTAAAAATAGTTTTCAACATTCATTTTTATAAGATTTTGAGTTCCTATCTTTATAACTAAGTGTGTCTGAGATAAAGGTCTCATTTCTAAAATATATAGAGCTAAGTCAAATTTACAATGGTCTTTTGGGGGGAACGTGTGTGTGTGTGTGTGTGTGAGTGTGTGTGTGTGTGTGTGTGTGTGTGTAGCTTGGCTGTCCTACTACTTCCTACTCCGTCATCTATGGTTATTATTGTTAAATGTGTATTTCCTTCCATCTTGTGTTTTTGTACTCTTTTTCTCTCTTTGCTCCCATTCCTTCTTTACAAATAATGTAGGAAAAGAGAGTTTGCTTGACAAATGTGATTTATTAATGAAGCAACCTGTTTCCTCTCAGTTGTGGCTCTTCTCTTCCCCTTGCCCTGCTTCTGATCTCATGTTTTTACTCTGTTCATTTTTTTTTTAAATCCCTCCTTCATGTTCTTCTCCAATATTTGAATTTGTTTTGTTTATAACAGTTCCCTTATTTATACTGCCCTCTCTGTTAGACACCTCTTACTCTCCATTCCTTGTCCTAATCTTCTATTGTCCTTTTGAGTTTAATGTATTTCTGTGCTAAATCTCCGTATGAGTGTAACTATTCAATCTTCTTTTATCTGATTCAGATGCAAGTGAGGTTCATGGGATGCTCATTCTCCCCACCCCTTCTTTCATGATTATATATTCTTCATCATAGAGGTAGCTAGTGGTGAAATGGATAGATCATTTCAAATTGTCGTTAATTTTTAAAGTTTGAGGGAATATGAGAAGTTTAGGACTTGGTAAGGCACAAAGGAGTCCAGATTCCTCCAACTAACTTCTTAGTGGGGCTTAGAAATGCAGGAGTCAGGAAGACCAGAGTTAAAAAATGACCCTTGAGACTTATTAGTTGTGTGGCTATGGGCAAGTCATTTAACCTCTGTCCACCTCAGTTTCCTCAATTGTAATTTTGGGGATAATAGAAGCACCTACGTTGCTTGTTATTACAAAGATCAAATGAGATATTTGTAAAGCATTTAGCACATTGCCTGGCATGTCTGTTGTTGTTCTTCAGTTGCTTTAGGTCATGTTGGACTTTTCATGTCTCCATTTGGGCTTTTCTTGGCAAAGATACTGGAGTGCTTTGCCATTTCCTTCTCCATTTAATTTTATAGACTGGGAACTGAGGCAAATAGGGTTAAGTGACTTGCCCAGGGTCACACAGTTATAAGTGTTTGAAGTCAGATTTGAATTCAGAAAGATGAGTCTTCCTGACTCAGGGACAGACATTCTATCTATGGTGCCACTTAGTTGCCTTTCTGGCATATAGTAGGCACTTAATAAATGCTGATTTCTCTCCCCATTTCCTCTTATGTATCTCTAAGAGTGATTTCCCTCCTTTTTCTTTCTAGCATAATCTCATGTTCCACCCATTTTTCTTCCTGAGATCATAAAAAAGAACAATACTATCCATAGGCCCTCTACATTTAGTGTTCTCTATGTTCCTTAAAGGTATTAGAATTCTGATAATACATTTGTTTCTTATCCCCCTGTTAACACATAAAAAATTTAGCTCTACATATTCTTTTCCAATGAAAGAAATAGGTATACCTTTTCATATTTTTCTTGGTACCTACATTCCCATTTCAAACTGTCTACTCAGTTTTGGCCTTTTTATCAAGAATTATTGGGAATCTTCTATTTTATGAAAAAATATATTTTTCCTCCTGAAGAATTATACTCAGCTTTTCTGAATAGGTTGTTTTCTTTGTTGTAAGTCTTTATCTCTTGTCTTTTGGAATATGATCTTACAAGTCCTCCTCTCTGTTTTGTGGCAGCTGACGTGTCTTGCATGATCTGCAACATGGTTCCCTTTTTACTTTGGCTTCTGATTCTAAGTGTTCTGGGATGTTTTCATCTAAAATTTCTTAAAACATGGTATCCAGGTTTGTAATATCTATTTGTAAATGTTTTGATTTGTTTCATCAGTCAGTTCAAAAACATTTATTAAATGTCTACTAGGTACCAGGCATTGTGATTACTTTTTGGAATATAAAGGCAAAAGGCATTCTTTACTCTCAAGACCAGTCTAATGGGAAAGAAAATATACAAACTATATACAAACAAGGCATATAAAGGATGGACTGGGGATAGACTTAGAGAGTAGGCACTAAGATAGAAAACTGGAAAGGTTTCCTATGGAAGGTTTTACTTCAGTTGATACTTCTAAGAAGGCCAGAGGTCCAGGAGGCAGAGATGAGGAAGAAAAGAGTTGCATGGATGGAGAAAATCCAGGGACAGTACTCAGAACTGGGAGACTGGCTGTTGTGTTCAAGGAACAGAAAGGAGGTCAGTGTCACTGCATCACAGACTACGTAATTTTAAGTATTACTGTATTCCTTATTTCATCTATTTGTTTATTATTTTAGGTACATTTCTAATTTTGAAAATTATTCATAGAAAAGGAAGAATGTAGGATCAGATATGCTATGTACTGTAGGGTAGGCCAGAACAGAAAGTATATCTATGAAAGGAGCTTCTGGAGTTCCAGGAATCCTACAGGCTGGGTTTGAAGTAACTTTGGGCTTAGTTTTGAGAAGAGTGGGAATGAACACTCCAGAAACAACTGAGTAAAAGCAGGGAGTAATTGGTAGCATTGATTAAGTGCAGAAGGTTGTAACTTGGGGATCAGAGATAGATTTGAGGGTAGGGGGTCATGAAATTGAATGAAGGAAAATTACTTAATTTTCACTAAAATTGGTTTCCTTTGTAATCCTATGGATTGTTTTATGCATTTGAGGAGGGCTTCACCAGATTGCCACAGGGATCCCTGGTAAAAAAAAGGTTAAGAATTCAGGGGGCTTTAGGGGAAAGGTCAGTGACCAGAGAACCTAGATTTGAATTTATGCTACTTATGATCCTTGGCAAGTTACTTAACCTTCCTATTTGAACTAAATGACCTCTAAGGTGTTTTCCAGGTCTAAATCTATAATACTAAGATTTTTAAAAGGCAAAAAGGAAGATTTAAGGAGAGAAAAATAAAATTACAGAACTGAAGTCACAGATGCAACAATAATTTAGGCTTACAAAACACGACCTCCAAATTTGCATTCATTCATTCAGCTTAGCATAAAGATGATAATTTGTTCCCTCTGGGAAATTTCAACACAGTACAGAAACTATGAAATTCTCATAAATAATACTTGTGACTGTATAAATACCTTTTTAATACCTTGATTTGTGATTGAATCAATCAATCAATCAACAAGCATCTATCAAGTGCTTGCTCTGCACTTAACACTGTACTAAGTTCTGGTGTTACAAAGACCTGATAAGACAGTTTCCCTTCCATTTTATTATCTTTTTTGTTTACTTATCTGTTTGTGCTGAAGGTTTTTAATCAAATTTTCTTCTTAGGTGTCAGGTAATTTCACTTACTCAGGCTTATCCTGAGTCTCTATAGAATTCTGGGAGTCTCTTGTGGATCTCTGGGCTGGATGGAAGAGTCTATACATGATTCTTATTTTTTAGACTGGTGTATTTCTAAGCCCCACTGAGAAGTTTGTAGGAGGGATCTGGGCTCCTTTGTGCCTATTTCTCATAATCTCTCAAAATTTAAAAATTAATGACAATTTGAAAGATTGGGTCAGGAGCCAAGATGGTGGACTAGAAAGACACACTTACATAGGGTCTCCCCACACAGCCCACAAAATACCTGTAGGGAGGGACTCTCAACAAATTCTGGAGCAGCAGAAGTGGAGAACAACAGAGTGGAGATTTCCAGCCCAGGATAACCTGAAAAGCCCACGGAAACATCAGTTGCGCTGGACGCTGAGCGGAGTGCGGAGCCCAGCCCAGCCTTGGCCGTGCAGAGTGGCGCCAAGACCCTGGGAGGTGTCCTTAGGGGCGGAATCTCCAGTCGCGGCAGCAGGGCCTCAGATTCCTCAACCCACAGGTGCCAAATGTCAGTGATGGGGTTTTATTAGCTGGCCAGGACGGGAGAAGGGCCTTCCCATAGCTCCAGCAGCAGGCAGCAGCCACAGAGGGTGCACAGCTGCCCGTACAGACCGCTCGCTGTTGGAGCGTAAAAATCCCTGGGGACACTGAAGAGCTGAGTCTTACTTCAGCCCTGGGCGAGCTGGTCTTTGTCTCACATTGAATGGCGGCCCTGCCCATCCAGCTTATCTGAAAATCAGCCCCCAGTGCTGACTTGGCAGAACTGGAGGTTAGGTGGCTGTGGAGAGGTAATTGCTAAGATTCTGGACATAAAAATCCCTCTCTGCGTCCAGACCAGTACACGCTTGATTGTGCCACCTTGGAGGAACTGAGATCTCACAGATTCCCAGAGTATACCCTACTCTTGACAAAGGACCTAAAAGTCAAGTAACTGGTTGGGAAAATGCCCAAAAAAGGGAAGGTTACTTTCTTGGTGAAGAGATATCTCCTCCCATCCTTTCAGATGAGGAAGAACAATGCTTACCATCAGGGAAAGACACAGAAGACAAGGCTTCTGTATCCCAAACATCCAAAATAAATATTCAATGGGCTCAGGCCATGGAAGACCTCAAAAAGGATTTTGAAAATCAAGTTAGAGAGGTGGAGGAAAAACTGGGAAGAGAAATGAGAGATGCAAGAAAAGCATGAAAAGCAGGTCAACACCTTGCTAAAGAAGACCCAAAAAAATGCTGAAGAAAATAACACCTTGAAAAATAGGCTAGCTCAATTGGCAAAAGAGGTTCAAAAAGCCAGTGAGGAGAAGAATGCTTTAAAAAGCAGAATTAGCCAAATGGAAAAGGAGGTTCAAAACCTCACTGAAGAAAATAGTTCTTTCAAAATTAGAATGGAACAGATGGAGGCCAATGACTTTATGAGAAACCAAGAAATCACAAAACAAAATCAAAAGAATGAAAAAATGGAAGATAATGTGAAATATCTCATTGGAAAAACAACTGACCTGGAAAATAGATCCAGGAGAGACAATTTAAAAATTATGGGACTACCTGAAAGCCATGATTAAAAAAATAGCATAGACATCATCTTTCATGAAATTATCAAGGAAAACTGCCCTGATATTCTAGAACCAGAGGGCAAAATAAATATTGAAAGAATCCATTGATCACCACCTGAAAGAGACCCAAAAAGAAAAACTCCTAGGAACATTGTGGCCAAATTCCAGAGTTCCCTGGTCAAGGAGAAAATATTGCAAGCAGCTAGAAAGAAACAATTCAAGTATTGTGGAAATACAATCAGGATAACACAAGATCTAGCAGCTTCCACATTAAGGGATCAAAGGGCGTGGAATAGGATATTCCAGAAGTCAAAGGAACTAGGACTAAAACCAAGAATCACCTACCCAGCAAAACTGAGTATAATACTTCAGGGGAAAAAATGGTCTTTCAATGAACTAGAGGACTTTCAAGCATTCTTGATGAAAAGACCAGAGATGAAAAGAAAATCTGACTTTCAAACACAAGAATGAAGAGAAGCATGAAAAGGTAAACAGCAAAGACAAGTCATAAGGGACTTACTAAAGTTGAACTGTTTATATTCCTACATGGAAAGACAATATTTGTAACTCTTGAAACTTTTCAGTATTTGGGTAATTGGTAGGATTACACACACACACACACACACACACACACACACACACACACACACACACACACCACATAGTGAATTGAATAGGATGGAATCATATCTTAAAAAAATGATATTAAGTGATGAGAGAGAAATATATTGGGAGGAGAAAGGGAGAAATGGAATGGGGCAAATTATCTCTCATAAAAGAGGCAGGCAAAAGACTTTTCAGTGGAGGGAAAAAGAGGGGAGGTGAGAGAAAAACATGAAGCTTACTCTCCTCACATTTGACTAAAGGAAGGAATAAAATGCACACTCATTTTGGTACGAAAACCTATCTTACAATACAGAAAAATGGGGGACAAGGGGATAAGCAGGGTGGGAGGGATGATGGAAGGGAGGGCAGAGGGAGGAGGGAGCAATTTGAAGTCAACACTCTTGGGGAGGGACAGGATCAAAAGAGAGAACAGAAGCAATGGGGGGCAGGATAGGATGGAGGGAAATATAGTTAGTCTTACACAACACGACTATTTTAGAAGTCATTTGCAAAACTTCACAGATATGACCTATATTGAATTGCTTGCCTTCCCAAAGGGAATGGGTGGGGAGGGAGGGATGAAGAGAAGTTGGAAGTCAAAGTTTTAGGAACAACTGTTGAGTATTGTTTTTGCTACTAGGAAGTAAGAAATACAGGTAATGGGTATAGAAGGTTATCTGGCCCTACAGGACAAAAGAGAAGATGGGGACAAGGGAAGGGAGGGATGTTAGAAGAGAGAGCAGATTGATGATAGGGGCAATTAGAATGCTTGGTGTTTTGGGGTGGGGGGAGAGGAGAAATGGGGAGAAAATTTGGAACCCAAAATTTTGTGAAAATGAATGTTAAAAGTTAAATAAAAAAAAAAAGATTGGGTCAAATCACTAGTCAAGGGAGAAATACTAAGCTAAATGGTTCCAAAGTTTCAATTTAGACACAGCAAACTGACAAAGATGATATAAAAAGGGAATAATTGATTCTGAAGAAGCTGTGGAATGACAGGCACAGTGTTAGAGGAGTTGTATATTGGTCTTACCATTCTGCAAAGCAATCTGGAATTATGCTAAGACAGAAACTAAATACCAATATCCTTGGGTCCAGAGATCTCACTACTAGGAGAGGCCTTCCATGAAGTTCAAAGACGGAAAGGTACAACAGGCACTAAAATATTTTTAGCTGCATTCTTGGTAGTAATGTAGGAACTAGAAACCAAGTAGATAATGATTAATTGAAACATGGCTAAATAGGTTATCCATGAATGTGATTGAATATTATTGCAAGACACGATAAATATAAAGAACACAGTGAAGCATAGGAAGACTTATATGAACTGATGCTAGGTAAAGTAAGCAAAACCAAGAAAACAATGTTCATAATGATTACAGTGTAAATAGAATATTAATATGTATGTTGGGGTACCCTTTAATGTGTTAAAGATTTGAAATGTTCTGAAAGTTTTATCAATTGAGTCAAACACAAATTGGAAATAAATATGTTTTTATTAAACACTCAAAGTGCCATTTATATTCATTCCATAGTCCAGAAGGTTACTTTTAGTAAGCCTTTGTACCATAACCTTTCAAGAAATGAATTACCTTGGAAGAAAAAGCAATTTTCATTGTGCTAATTCTTTCAGGTCCTCATGCATGATAAACCTAAACAAAGATGTGTACCATCAATATACAAATTTTCATATAAACAAAGTCATTGGTCACTAACAAAATAAACATGGTTTCTTTTACAATAGATACAAAAAATAAAAAATAATAAAAGCCATTTACCAGCAAGAAAATAAAACAAATACATAGAAATTAAAAATCAAAAGTATTTTATACATTTTTACAAGCACCATTTTGAATGTGTTAAAATCAAAATGTGCATGAAATGTGGAACAAACCCACACTGTACCAGACCTTTGGTAGGTACTTCACCTAATAAGAGTATACCGGCTCCTTTTAAAACTACAGATTTAGTGACATTCAACAGTGCACTTTATACCTAGGCATGAGAAATTTTACTTGGTACCGCATATTAAAAACATACAAATTTTCTTTAATCACACAAATGTTATCAGATTGGAAATTTAATTTCCAATTCTTATTCTGCCACGTTCTTAAAACACACAGTAGAGAATAAAGCCACATCAAAGCATGATAGGACATTTCTAAACCAATTTGCAGTTATTCAAATACAAAGGACCACGATATATCAATCAATATATCACATCATAGACCTGTTCTGACCTTGCCCAATGCAAAGAAAAACTTGAAATGGGGATGTTCATTTTTGGCAGAAAAAAAAAAGGTAACATTCAAAAGCAACAATGGACAGGCTAGAAGATACAAACATTCAAACATCTTTTCAAGATGGATTTCATTTTCTAAGTTTTTTCATAGCTCTGGGACTTCAAAGGCTGTTTTTAGCTTTTAGTGGAGACAGTGTATTTTCTTTATTGAAGCATTCTGTTAATTTAAACTTCACAAAATCCTTAGAAGAGAATTCACTGTTTTTCCTTGCAAGAGTGTTTTAACAGAATTTTAAGTACAATTTGTGTCCAATTTTGGAAATACAAATACATTTTGAATGGTTAAAAACAAAATTAAAAAAATATTTTCTGAACATCAGCCAGCTGAAAATATATTTATCTAGTAAATTATCTCTCAGAAAGCTTTTATATATTTATTCTAACTAAACATAGTACCCTTAAAAAACAATTTCATAAAAATGTATAAATGAAACTGAAATAAGAAATTACTGGGATATATATATATATACACATATATTCATACACACATATACACACATCTCTGATGCATACAGAGTTACACATATACTCTTGGAAATGATTTTTTAGAATATATCATGGAATTAGAAAGTAATGCCGAACTCCTGAGTTCTTCAACCAAGATAGGACCATACACAAATTATACTTTTTTTAAAAGCAAGAAATCCTAACGAAATCAGCAAGAGCAGTGCAGTTACTGATAGCTATAACTCAAAAGAATTTTAAACATACAGACAGACAGTAGTACAATGCACTCACACATGGTTCTCATACACTCTTATACAATTATTGGTCAGAGTAGTAAATCAGTGTACAAATGAAACATTTCCAAAATGTGCAAAAAAGTCAACATTGATAGAAAAAAAAACATCTTTGTACATACATTACAAACTGTGCCCAGCATTCAACTGAGATTAGAAACATTTACAGAGAGAAACATAGATTAAATACATAGAAGTTAATGGCTACATTAAAAAATGTACATTAGATCAAAGGGTAAATTTACAAGAATGTATTCATATTGTTGTGACAATTTTAAGTCTACTTCCAAACTTATCTGAGTTTTTTATTTACAATGATATTTGAACAAGAACCATGTGACAAATAAGAGATGTCAGACATTAGAAGTGTTTTTTTGGTATTAACTGCTTTATATATAAGAATATAGGACATAAAATTTTAAAACCAAGGTGAATGGAAATGTAAACCTCTCATATACTTTTAAAAACATTTTATTAAAGATAACTATTTGAAAATGAACAATTCCTATATCTTTTTAGATGCTGTACTTGTATTTGAATAAGACATTGCAAGGCTTTGGACCACTGTTTTACCCTAATATCATTCCCCTCAAAAGTTGACTTTTTTCCTTTTGCTTTCTTCTTGGGGTAGGGGTAGGGGTAGCAATCTTTGGAAAAATGGAACATATCAAGAGCTAGTCAAAATCATCTTATAGAGCCTAATTTTCTAAGAGAGTTCAATATGTAATTTTGCTACATATTTTCCTCCTACTCTCATTATCATGAATGGCAGTACCATCAATTGTTTGCATTAAAAAAAAGAGTATCTCATAATTATAAATAAAAGTACTTTTTGTTATACTTATTGGCTGGAGTTGTCTTTCTAGAATTCTAGTATGGGGATAAATTCTGCACATGGACTCAAAAGCAGAATCAGTTTTTATGCTTTGTAAAAAAGGGATTACTTCTCAATAAATTAAAAAGTATATTTATTTATGGCACAAGGTCAGTCCATGAAACCTTTTTTTTTTCACAGCTTGCCTGAACTGCCCCTCAAATGAACACAAGTTCACAAATTTTAAGACACTAGAGAGCATTCTTTGAAGTTGAAGCATAATGTATTTGAATCATGTCAAAGCAATTTGACCTTAGGTGAGCTAATGTTCATCCAAGTAAGTAAAGTTCCATAAATGCTGGAGAGAATCTGCACATCTAAAGTGCAAAGACTGAACATGAAACATTATCCTCTAAAATGATGGACTGAGAGAAGTCCCATTGGTACCTACATGTTTTGTCCCACATAAAAAAAAAAAATAACTTATTGGTTGGCCTTAAAGGTGTGCTAACCGTTTATGAAACAACTTGTATGGCTCTGTCTACAGAGATTATAAAAGCTTTGGTTTAAAGTGATTTTGACAATGCACATTATGAATATAAACCAAGTTACTAACCATCAGGGACATTACTGGTTTTAATACCTTTGTTCTTCCTAACAAAAATACCATATGGATTTAAATTTAAATGTGCAAATATGGAAGATGTGAACAAATTTGTAAGGAATTTTTAAAAGATAAATGAATGAGATAAATTCTTGAGCTCTACTGCAGATAAAATTTCTTTAAATTTCTTAAGTTAAACCATGATAATTCAACTAGCTGGAAACAGGGTTTCATTATGTCATTTTCCTAACCTGTCAAAAACAAGGAAATTTCCTTATGAATTGCAATAAATAAGCTAATAAACTTGTTTTAGTTACTTGCTGATGTTTTATTCCAAAGAGTCCACTAATGATCTGATAACCTAATGTTCTAATGAAGAACGAAAACTATTAAAGCTACAGGGGAGTTATCAATCACTTGACCCAACCCCATCATTTTTCAGATGAAGAAAAAAGGTCAGAGAGATGAACTGACTTCCAAAGGAAACAGTGAGTCAGAGCTGGAACAATAATACACTTCTCTTAACTCCTAATTTGGTGTGAGAATTCAATCATGACATGACATCTTATAATTCTTCTACCAGACATGTGATTTTGCTGATGGAAGGTACTCCCAGTGAAGATATTCCTTCTACCAATGCTGATCAGTACCTGCTCAGTGACTTAGAGGGTTGCCTTGAGCCACAGATGTTTTAGTGACTTGCCCAGGGTCACACAACAGTAGGTGTCTAAGTAGCCCTGGATGAAAATCATCCTCTCTCAGCAACCCAGAATTTGGCAGTTTTCAATACCTTTACATGGTTTTTCTTCTTAAACTAGTGCTTTTACAATTATTTGTAGGACTTTCCCATGTGAAAACAATTTTACTCATATACCATAAGTATGATTTTTTAAAATGTATTTTTCTAATAGTGATAATGGGTGGTACTGAGTAATTCAGTCTAAAATGCTTTATCATAGAGCCTGACATTCAGATCTCTATCCCCTAACCCTAATTCCCCCTGCTTTACAGACATGTAAGCTATGTAATTAGTGGCACATGCAAAATTATCAGTCAAAGAACATGGAACATATTCTCCTTGAGAGTAGAAAATGTTTCAGTCTTTGTACTTGTATTTCCAGCACCTAGTACAGTAAGTGCTTGGCACATAAACAGGTGCTTAACAAATACTTAGTGATTGATTGATAAATCTACTATTCTCAATTTGTATCTCTTTTCTTAATTCTCTAAGTCATACTGTTTAAAATATTGATAGATACTTAACTTCTTAAGTAAAAGCATTACTTTAGTCCAGCTATGGGAAATAAAGTGACCCAAAAGGTTCAAATATAATTGAAAAGCAGTAGTTCTGAAACAATTTATATTTCATCTCTTGTTTCTTGATCTTTTTGGTATGTTTTTCTAAGGATACTGAGGAATATAGATTGTGTCTATTAACAAAGAATAGTGCTCCCTGCTTAGCAATATAGTAAAAAGGGAGGATGAAATGTGGGGAGGAATTAGGAAGCATGGACAAAGGCCAATTCATATTTTGTGACCAATAATTTTGTAAAACTATTTGCACATCTGATTTATGATTTGAATGATCACTGACATAAAAGAAAATTAGAACATAGAAAACAACTAATAAAAAGCTAAGAATTAAATTTCTTTAATGTTCACCTGAAATCAAAACTTCACACTAAAATAAATAGGAATATTAGTTCTACAACTAAGCTGTCCAAACTTTTAAATTTTATTATTAAAATAGAGCTTCCCAGAATTAATACTGAGTTTTTTAGTTCCTTCTAAATGTTTGATTTTTAAATGCTAGATGAAATGAGTTTTCAAAAGAATCTTTTTGAGGAAAACTAACCAACCTTATTTTCCCCAAAGTAAATATTCTTCATTATTGTATGTATTTAAACATGGGCTGGGTGAACAAAAATGCCTGTCAGGTATACTGTAGAAGTTTCTTCTATTCAACACTTACTCCACCTATTAGATAGAAAGCCCTGTGCTACGTGCTTAACGGGAATACACAGATCACAAAGATATGGTCCTTGCCCTAAAGGAACTTGTACTAAACGTAAATTTGGTCTGGTTGATCTAGGATCTGAGTGAACTCTGGAATTCTATTACTCTACTTCCTGACACTAATAACTTCAGTTTCCAGCAACTGTACCCAAACTAATTTTTAAGGTTAGATAATTGCCCACAATTTAAAATATGTTTTGGGGAAAAAAACCCCAATTCTCCTAATTAATATTAACAAAATGATCACAACACGAGTTAATTCCCTACCTTTAAAAAGATATGGCTAAAAAAATAAAAACTGATCCTTCCCACACAAAAATTGACAGTTAAATTACCTTAATGACAATTAATTCAATAAATTTACAGCAATAAGCTCCAAGGCCAAAATGAAGTCAATGAATTTTAGTAAAACTCTAAGCAACAATGTCTACCATTTATTTGTCTAATGAATCTTGATTTTATCTACCTATAATTATGATTTAACTATTTTATTTGCATTGCCATTATAAAAATTCCTTCCAACCCTGTAAATATGATCCCATGAAATGCATTTGATCATATTAGTATGAGTTAGTAATGTGAGAATTGCAAGTTTAAGAACTAATTAACCAAGACTAGGTGGCACAGTACATAGAGTGCCAGGCCTGGAGTCTGGAAAACTCATTGAGTTCAAATGTGGCCTTGGACACTTAACAGCTGTGTGACCTTGGGCAAGTCACTTAAAACCCTGTTTGCCTAACTTTCCTCATCTGTAAAATGAGCTGAAGAAGGAAACGGCAAACCACTTCAATCAGTATCTTTGCCAAGAAAACACCAAATGGGGTCACCAAGAGTTGAACATGACTGAAAAATAACTAATGAAGACTGTAGGTAAGACATAACGTATAATATTTTTGAGGATGTTTTCAAAGTATTGAGAGAGGATCTGGCTATACACTGCTTTGATTGTTAAAGAAAATTCCACTGACTACCTGAAAATTTGGTAGTAGAGAGTCACTACAGAGAAAAAAATTTTTTTAAGTTATCTTCCTTTATACAGGATTTGTCATGAAGATGTTAATGAGAGTATTTCAGTTGCCCAATTCATTATGAAATGGTTTTGTTGTGTTTTTCCAATTCTCCATTTGCATCAGCATTTTATAATTTAAGTCATAAATGAAAAGATTTTTAAAAATGCCTTATACAGTAGTCTCTGTTTAAAACAAAAATTCAGTAAGTTTAAGCTTTACTGAAATTTTGTGAGAGGCCATACTGAAATTATGAGACCTAAATATGCTGCCTTTTAAATATGTTAAAAAATAGCAAGGTATCATATAGTAATTAATAGTAACTAATATAGCCCACATGATTTTCCCTTATTTTGCAACATTCTTATTCAGCACATTATACCTGCAGTATAGTAGTCCTGAATTTAGCCCAGGGCAAAGCTATAACATCAGTATTCTCACAGCCTAATTTTATTTATATCATATGTGTGTATGCATACACATGCATACACACACATACACACACACACATATATATGTATATACACAAACATATATGTGATTATAAATAGGAAGAGCTAGATATCCTGGAAAGCATATGAAAGACTGCAAGTGAACCTTCTCCAGCACCAAACATGTCTGCCATTGCCAAGACAGAATGCATTTTTTTAAAGGCACAAAAGCAGCAGTCTAAGTAATTTTTGTTTTCCAGCTGCAGCAAAGAAATATTGTAGTATAGAAAAAAGTTGTGCATTTAAAAATAGGATAAAATCAGACTAGTTTCTGAAAAAAATCCAACCTTCAGAGAGTGCAATTTAATTTGCCGCCCCACATCATAATCTAACAGGAAGAAATAATATTAAATTTTGGAGTGCTGTAATTATACCTGATATAGGCTCTTCCTTTGAAATCCTTTTTTGGTTCTCTCTCTTTTTTAATGTTCCAGCTACCATTGGGCATTTTTTTAAACCAATGGATCCATATTTGCCCATTTTCAGCTTGGTTTTTGGTACCTTCAAACCTATTTAAATTCAATAAATTCAGATACATGTTTTTTAGGATACCTACATAAACTATGTCTATTTTTAAAACAATTTTTACATAAAGCATATTCCCTTCCCTCCCCCACCTATATTCAGCTCTAATAAAAAAAATTTGCTTATAAAGCAAAGGTCCTTTGCAGCAGTAGGAAAGAAGGACTTTTTTTTTTCTTCCAGATGCTTAATTTTTACAGCTTTTTAGCCCAGGACAAGGAGACAGAGAACACAGGGAACACCATTTTGCTTTTTTGTTGTTATTATTACACAGTCTCCAAGAATTTTTATGTAAAAGTCAATTGTCCCATACTTTGCACTGCTGGTTACCCTGACAGACCAAAAATGAAAAAAGGGTAATCACAATAAAAGGAGACAAAAGAAAAGTTCACTGGTCCATATGCTATGATAGTGCTTGAGTAGAAAAGATAGAACTACTCACCAAAGATAAATAGATTATAATAGATCCACACACTTGGGGTTTATGTTTCTGGCACACAGTGTACTAAGCCAACATTCTCTACTCCCTCTACTTCCCTCCAATTACGAATTCTCAGAATAACTGTTGATATTGTCTTAATATTTTGCATTTTTTTTTTAGCTTCTGCTGGCTGCTTCTGCCGATTCTGAACACTAAAGAAGCTTTGGCAATTTACCTGTGCTTTTTTTTTCTTCTGAGAATATCAACTACAAATAATCCTGCTGAGTATGCTACATGAGAATTTTGCATTTATCTGTTAAACTGGTTTCAGAAACAAATTATTTTCAAAGAATCCTTAAAAACACATACCTGATTAGCAAGAATACTACTACTACTGCTACATGGACCCTATGTGCATAATCAAATTCAAAATCTTGAAGTGGGAAATACTTTTTCCTTCTCGTATACAGTAAAGAAACATGAGCACTCAAGTTACTGAAATCTTCCTTACTTTTAAAAAAAGTTCATATTTCATTTCGTGTTCTTAGGAAGAAACGTCACATCTTCCATCATTACAAAGACACATACAACTTGGAATTTCTTAGTCCTTCATGATAATGGAAAACACTGAATTTTATTTTTTTTACATGTGAGGTTGGAAGATAGTATACAAGTTTCTACCAATTCCACTTCAATTCTGAGGCTGAATTATTAGTGATTCTGATGCAGCGTGCTGCTGGAAAAAGGGGATTTCTATTTTC
Organism: Notamacropus eugenii; assembly: GCF_028372415.1. Classification (NCBI taxonomy): domain Eukaryota; kingdom Metazoa; phylum Chordata; class Mammalia; order Diprotodontia; family Macropodidae; genus Notamacropus; species Notamacropus eugenii. The sequence continues at coordinate 319,302,246 of NC_092876.1, forward strand.
TGGGACATTTATCCCCTGTTCTAAAGTACTGGTAATTGCTATTAGACAATTTTTGTGCTGAATTTATAAATATTTCTTGAAGTTTGGGTATTATCTTTTTGTAGATCTTTTTCAACTGTTGTTCTTAGGTACATAATTGAATACCTCTTGAGATTATACGCTTCTGCATCCCGCCACCCCAGTACCTTATATCTGTTCTCATGACCATGAAGGCATGATTTTCATTTTCTGCCAAGACAACCAACACCTTCAAAGCGTGGGTCCCCCAATACTATATATAAGGAAATGGTAGCTAAAGAAAGGAAGGTATGCATCTTTTTGATTGTTTTTAGTTCATCTCTACTTTCAATTAACTGCGGACCTTTTTCCAAATACTGAAGTTTTTATTTTTTACTATTTCTTTTGACTACTCATTAGAAGTCTCCTACAATATTGTCTGTTTGTACCATTTAAGAAAAACATTTTCCTCTTACATTTTGCTTTTAACAGGATTTCTTGCTGACTTTCCATATGTTTAAAAATACAGTAGCATGATTTCATTTTTCACTAGAGGGTTATACCTTAAGCTTTGTCTTCTCCAGAAATATGGATCTATTATAGTATATTTACCTGTAATTCTGGCTCTCTGAGAATTGTTAAGTATGATAAGTAAACACACCTCTTAGAAATTTATATTTTACTTCAAGATTTCTTTTCAGCAAAAGGAGTGGCAGGCAGAAGCTAGGACACGGCAGGGCATACACACTCATGATGAAGTCTATATTATTGAAGTCTATCAGTAATCTAATCTATTCTGGGGTTCAACCCCAGGCGTGCGGATCTATTTTAACTACTATCACTAAATAATAGAACTTAGAAGTAATTTTACTTATCATTTTCCATCTCCCCTCACCAAAAATGTATCAGGAGAATGAGAAAAGGCTAATCTTTTAAGAATTTTACAGTCTCTGTTACTTTTTTTTTTTTTAAATAAGGATGAATATGTACTAAAGTGCTTTTATCGCTGAGAATCACATCAGTACATTACAAAAAAAAAAATTTCAAGTCCTGATAGGGGAAAAGTATTCTAAATATAAAAAATTGAGATTATTTTTAGACAAATTAATGAAACCAAGAATCAAGAGAAATCCTTTCCCTCTTTTTTCTTTCCTCTTTTTTCTTTCTCTCTCTTTGTAAAATTAAAGAAGTGCAGTTAGAGAGAAGGTAAATGCAGTAGATCTGAGCTGGGTAGGAGGCACTGACTAGCACTGAGTGCTAGTGGTAATGTGCAAACATGTGCCTTAAGAGTTCATCAGCTGATGGTCTCAATTTGGCCTCTACAAAAATCCGCTTGAGGAAATCTCGACTATGGTCTGAAGCATGAGGTGGCAGCTTTGGGTTGGTTGGCTGAGTAGCAATTTTAAATATGGCAGCCATTGCTTCAAACTCAGCCCAAGGTGGTTTCTCAGTTAGCATTTCTACCACAGTACAGCCCACACTCCTAAAAAAAGAGCAAAAATTGATAATTTAAGAAAGAATGCATAGTCCAACAGCACTACTACATGTTTAAAGTTAAAAACAACAATAAATCTGCATGTTAAAACCAATTAGAACTTGATTTGCATTTAGAACATTTTCCCTAAAGTAGTATTGTAGGAATGTATGTGGGTAGTATGTGGGTATTAAAATATGCCTTTATATAATGATTAACTATACTACTTGCCCTAAATTGCTATTCATATTTAATCCAATAAACATATATTGAATGCCCACTATGCAAGGTACTAAGAAAGATATAAAGCTAAATAAGATATAATCTCTTCCCTCAAGGAGTTCATAGATATTTATGTACATTGGTATAACATATATATTATGTATGTATATGTAATATAATAATAAAATTGGTATAATAGAAGGGTATGCGCATAAAAGATACAAAGGGACCACCTTTGGCAGAGGGAAGATCTGCAAAGGCTACACAGAAGAGTTAAGATGTGAAAAAGGCCCTGAGGGACAGACAGGATTTCAACAGGTGGCGAAAATTATGTTCTCATTCATAAATCTTATTTTTTAAACACCAGACCAGCTAATCTGTACTAACCATTGTTCTGTCTAGTCACAGACTCTCCAAAGTTACTAGTGATCTCTTATCTGCCAAATCTAACATCTTCATCTTTCTAGATCAGTCTTCAATCCTTCAATCACCCTCTTCTTGATATTTTTTTCTCTCCAGTTTTTTGTGACTGCTGTCTCCTAATTCTGCTCCTACCTGTCTGATCTCATCTTTTCTGTCTCCTTTGTTGGATCTTCATCTAGGCCACATCCACTAACCATGTGAGCTCCCCAGAGTTCTGTCCTAGATTCATCTTCCCCCTCTACACTACTGCATTTGGTGCTCTCATCATGGTTTTCAGTTACCCATAGTTTTAGTTCCATCTCTATGCAACTGACTCTCAGATCTACTTGTCCAGCCTCTCTCCTGACCTCCACTTTCATATTTCCAACTGTCTTATAGATATCTTGAAATGGATGTCCCATATAGACAATTTAAATTCAACACGTCCAAAAGTGAACTCATTAGCTTTTCCCCCAAGCCTTGTCCTCTTCTTAACTGCTCTATTACTGTTTAGGTACTACCATCCTTTCAATTAACCAGGTTCACAACCTAGGGGTCACACTCAACTCTTTACTCTATTACCTCTCCCCTCACCCCCAATTAGTGACTAAGTCCTACTGTTTTCATCTTAACAATATCCCTTGCATATACTTGCTTCTTTCCTCTGATACTGCTATCACCCTGATGCAGGCTCTTGTCACTTCATGCCTGGACTATTGAAATGGTCATGTCTAAATAGTATTTCTGCCTCAAATCTTTCCCCACTCATCTATCTTCACTCAGCTGTCAAATTATCTTCCTAAGACACAGGCCTGACTACTTACCCCCATTCCCAATTCAACAGAACCACAGTAATTCTGTTACCTTCAGGATCAAATACAAAATCCTCTGTATGGCTTTCAAAGCCCTTTATAACAGGGTTCTTTCCTCTTTTTCCAGTCCTGCACTTTTACTTCCCATTAGATACTCTACAACCCAGTGATAATGGCCTTGTTGTTCCTTATACAAGAAGATTCATCTTCCAATTTGGAACATTCTGATTGGCTCTCTCTTACACCTGGAACACCATCCCTCTTCTTCTCTGCCTCCTAGTTTCTCTGGTTTCTTTCACATCTCAGCAGAAATGACATATTCTACAAGAAGTCTTTTCTAGTCTCTTTAACTTTAATGACTTCCCTCTGACCTGACCCCCAATTTATCATATATTTATATCTATCTATCTATCTATCTATCTATCTATCTATCTATCTATCTATCTATCTATAAATATATGTAATCTTGTTTGAACCATAGTCTCTCCCATTAGACTGTAAGTTTCTTGAGAGTTATGGTCTATTTTTTGCCTTTTTTTGTATCCCCAGTACTTAGCATAGGGCCTGGTGAATAGGAAGTGCTTAATGATAGTTAACCAAGAACAAATGCCCTTCTCTCTGACTCTAAGTCTTTTAAAAAAATGAATGTCTACTATAATCTTTTCTAGATGTGACGGAGAGAAAGACAATTTTATGTTGTATCATAACAGTTGTTGTTGGTCATAGAATTTTTTACCAGAAAAAAGGTAAAGTTTCCTTAAAAGCTAAGCTTCAAGGAAACTAGTCTATTTCTTAAAATAATTTTAAACATCATGTCTTTTCACTTAATGCATCACATTATGATGCTTATTATCTAGTAGTGACCATAAATAGTATTCCATGCAATCAATTCAAGTTGCTTAACAGACTTGGGCCTTATTTTCTTCATCTAAATGAGGGGGTTGGCCTAGATTGTCTCTCAGGTTCCTTTCAGCTCTAGATCTATGATCTATGATCAAGAATGGAAGGACAATTAGAAATGGGCTTTTAATAGATTTAGGAATGTTAGAAATGTCACACTCATTAAGTCAACGGATAAATCCTATCACTAAAAGTGTGAAGTGTTTGGACATGGCCAATATGGGAATGGTTTTTTTTGATTATGCATAATTGTTACAGGGTTTTGCTTTTCTTTTTTCTTTCTTCTATGAGAACAGGGGAGGAAAAATGGGGAAAAATAAATGCTTAGTTGAAAAAATTATTAAAAAAATTTTCAAGTATTAAATTAGTAACTTTTCTCCCTTTATCTTCAAGGAATCTTATACCAAGACACCTTAAATAAAAATACCTCCCTAATATGTGAAAGGAGGGGAAAGTAGAGGGAAAGAATATGTATAGATAGATTAATCATACTCCTTAAGCAGAAAACTTCAATTCTTTACACTTTTTAGACATAGGATCATTTGGCATTTATAGAATCATGAGATAGAGTTAAAAAGTAACTGTTTCCACAAGTTACAGTATCCAAGAGTATCTTACTAAGAAATTTTTTTGGGGTGGTGGGGGAAGATAATCGGGGTTAAGTGACTTGCCCAGGGTCACATGTCTGGTGTCTAAGGTCAGATTTGAATATAGGTACTCCTGACCTCTATGGCTGGTGTTCTACCCATTGAGCACCACCCAGCTGCCCCAGGACAAAAGAATTTAAATCAGGTTTTACTAACTTAGGTTTGTTGGTAGAAAGGTGGAAATACTGGTAACAACTCATTAAAATATAGCTTATAAAAACTTACCAGATATCTGCTTTTCGTCCATAACCTTCCCCACTGATGACTTCAGGACTCATCCAGTATGGTGTGCCTGTGACAGACTTCATTCCTGTACCAGAAAGACAGATTGTCTGAAGTCGTTTACTGGCACCAAAATCCCCCAGTTTCACGTTTCCTGCTGAATCTCGAAGAATATTTGCTCCTGTAAAGTAAAAAAACAAATCTTTTCAATCAATTAATTTTTATAGGTAGGTCTCTAGGAAACTTACAAGGAACAACATCAATAAGTTCTTTTATTTTCTGAAGCTTTATTGTTGCCTTTTATTTTTTCACTCTGGTTCCTCTTAATTACTGAATCCTTCTTTGTTAACTATAAATTTTATTTCTATTTCCTATTTCTTTGTAATGATCCACACTCTCCACAATACCATTTAATCAAAGTCAACTGATAAAGAAATTGCATCTGTATATAACTAATTCCACATTGGTGGTTCTCTACCTTTCTTTAGAGAAGAGGAAGCTATGTTTTGTTATTATTTTTCTGGGTCCAACACTTTATAGTGATGATGATATATTATTGAGACTGGGTCTCTCTGTCTTGTCCAAGATGGAAGTGCACCACTCATGGACAGATTAACTACTGATCATCATGGAAGCTTTGCCCTGCTCACTTTCTGACCTAGGATGCCAGGTGCTTCCTGACTCCTGGAGGGTCACAAGCCCAATTCTTCCTCCCTCTTGAACAGAAACAGAATCATATCCCCTTGAGAAATTTAACCCACTGCATCAGGTATTACTGGCATGTGTCACCAACCCTGGTCCAAGACTGTTCATTATAATATGTTACAATAAAAATTCAAGTGCTTTTTAGTGTGATTGTTTATCTTATGGTCTTTGCAAGTCCTTTTAATGGGACAAAAATCATATTTCAATTCTCTTATTTAAAAAAAATTCCACCAATAAATTCATAGAATCATAAGAATGTCAGTGCTGAAAGGGATTATCTAATCTTAGATATTATCTAATTCAATTAATTCACTTTACAGATTAGGCCCAGAGTAAAGTATGCCCAAGGTCACATAAACTAGTAAGAGGAAAAAAAATAGGGCTCTTTTTACAAGAAGCAGCTTAATTTTCATAGGGATTCTGACCTTTATCTCTGTCTTTTAGATTAGCCTTAGATTCTCCATAGCCTAAGAAACTTTCAATAAAGTTTGTTTTCCAGCATGCATGTACTCTGCTGTCAGGAAGATTAGTTTTCCAAGGTAGAAGGTCTACATATGTAATTCTACATTGTTAAATGGGCAAAGCAACTACCTGATAGGGAGGGGAAGAAAATCATGATCTGAAATCTCTTCCCAAATCATGGAAGTCTGAGTTGTAATTTTAATACTTTACATCACAATGGAATAAAACAGACACAACAGACCATATTTAATGAAAGAAGGAAGGGAAGTCTAGTTGAGCAAACATGTGGCCTTCTAGGTCCTCAAGTGCAGCCCTTTGACTGAATCCAAACTTCACAGAACAAATCCCTTTAATAAAAGGATTTGTTTGGTAAAACTTGGACTCAGTTAAAAGGCCACATCCAAGGACCTAGAAGGCCACATGCAGCCTCAAAGATGCAGGTTCCCCACCACTGGACAAGAAAGCAGTGAGCAGACATGGTGCTAGGTTCAGGAGATACAAAAACAAAAAAGAAACAAACAGCTCCTATTCTCAAGGGGTTTACCTCCTTAATGAGGAAAAATAATGTGTACACTGTAAGGAAAGTACAAATAACTGGTGTCAAGACAGGCCTTTGGCAAAAATTGGAGTTGAGCCTTGAAGGAAGCTAATTATTCTAAGAAGCCCAGGTGGGGAAAGAGTACATTTCTGATATACAGAGAAGTCAACAAGGGGTGATAGGAAATGTATAGGGCAGACAAGAAGAAGTTAGTTTGACTGGAACATATATTTCATAAGGGGGAGTAATGCAAAAAGAGTCTGCAAAGACAGGCCTGGAGTCAGATTATAAAGGGCTCTAAATGACTAAGAAGTTTCTATTTTATCCTTTAAATAAAAAGAAAGAACTACTAAAGTTTCTGGAGAAAGGTGAATTACATGGTTAGACCTATGCTTTAGGAGAACCAGTTTGGCAGTAGAAGGCTGAGAGGCTGTATGGTATAGTGCATAGAAAGACTGCCTTGGATTAAGGAAGAACTCAGTCCATGTCCTGCCTGTGATCCATACTAGCTATGTGACCCAAGGCAAGTCAGTCACTTCCAGTGCCATAGGAAATTAGTTACAGAAGAGTTACTAGTCTGCACTGGTAGAGAGCATTTACTGGCCAAGAGTAACCCATTCTAATGAGAGAACAGGTCCAGATGAAAAAACAAACACAAACCTCTCCAAAAGAAAAACTAAGAGCCTAAGCAAGAAAGGACAAGGGTTCCCTGAACCAAGAATAATCCTTGCACTACCTACCTCTAAAAATCTTTATGAAGAATGAACTCTGTAAACCTTAAAACACTATGTAAACATTAGTTACCATGAACAAATATGGACTGAGGCACTTAACAATTTGTCCCCCTACCCATCCCTCTAATCTTGCCCAAAGCTTCTTACACAAACCCCTTTTACACCAGCCAGACTATTGGAATCTGGTTACAGGGGAAATATCTGATACCTCTTTATGTTTCCAGTGTTTAGCATAGTTCCCTGCACACTATGAGTGCTCCATGAATGCCTCTTGTTAAAGATGGTGCTACATAGTCTGAGAGTGAGATAGATTTAGATGGAGAAGAGGTTATATCTTTGCATTTCACCTTAAAAGTGGTAGCTTTCCACACATTGGAGATATAAGCTCAAAGAAAAGCAAGAAGCTTAGAAAAATTAGTTTAGAAATGTCTAAGTGAATAACAACTGATTTTTTTAAGGGCTTACTATTTTTTACCACTTTAGATGGCCACTGAGATAAAAACAAAAACTGGTTGCTTTACTAAAAATGCTCTAGAGCTCCAAGGTGAAGAACATGATCCACAAAGAGACTGACTTGAGGGGTTGGCTTTATGAGTGGACAAATTCCTTCACCCCCCTGATCTCTCAGTTTTCCCCTAAGCTATCACTCCTGCACTAGCCATTCTCTCCTTTTCTCCATCTTGACCTTTTGGTGAACAAGGTCAATTCTACACTATCTTCTTCACTTGAATCTCTTGCCCTCTAGTTATACTGCTGAACTATATATCTTGTAAGCCTTTAGCTCTAGATCACTCTTACCTTGGCTCTGATGTATGTACTGCAGAATGTATCCCATCCCAACTGAGTTCACTTCAAACTTATGTTACATAACCTCCACTAGGCTCTCACTGCTGTTGGTCAATACTTCTGTACCTCCCTAATTAACTCACCATCTCGCTCACCACAGTGGCTCTTCGAAAACTCTTCATCCCTCCATAAACGTCCCACGGGTCCTTTTCTCACCTTTTCACTGAGAATCTTGCCTCATATTTTATTGAAAAAGTGAGGGCCATTCACTGAGAGCTTCCTCTTCTCCCCTTCTCTTTATCTCCTATCACCCGGATGGATGTCTTTTGTTACAATTACCTCCTTTGCTCCATCTTCCTGCCAAAGCAAACTACTTTTCATGCACAAGTGATCATCCCCTATTCAATCTCATCTTCTCTTATTAGACTGGAGCTTCTATCATCCCCTACTCTCACTTACCTTCCATCTTTCCCTCTCTACTTGCTGTTCCCCAGTTGCCTACAAATATGCCCATGTATCCCTATCCTCACTTCCACTGTCATACCATATTTCTCCTGCCTTTTTGGCTGACCTCTCTGAAAAAGTCATCTATAATAGATGCCTCCATTTCCTCTCAATATCTTCTTTAATTTACATTTAATTTTTAAAAATTTTTCGGTTCCAAATTCTCCTCCCCTTTCCCCAACTCACTGAGAAGATAAGAAAAACAAAGTCTATTACAAATAAGTATAGTCATGCAAAGCAAATTCCCATATTAACCATACCCAAAAAATATATATGTTATTTAAATTTTATGTAATTAAAACTGTTCATTTTACCTCCACTGAACCTCTTTCTTGTCTGATCATGAGACTTGTATTCATACAACTGACATATAATTTCTTCTATGCTTTTCTAATCTGCTTATGATGCCACCTTTTACCTCTAAATCATATGCCCATTTGGAGATTATCTTGGTATATGGTGTGAAATATTGTACTCTAGTTAATGACACACTGCTTTCCAGTTTTCCCAACAGTTTTTATTGAACAGTGAATTTTTGCTCCAATATGTGAGATCTCTAGGTTTGTAAACACTAGATTGCTAGTGCTCCCTTTCATCTGTATTTATGTATTTAACCTATTCCCCTAATCAATTTATTTCTTACCCTGTACCAAATTGTTATTACAATTACTCTTTTGTAGTATAGTTTAAGATCCTCTTAATCTCTTCTTAACTCTCTACAATCTGGCTACAGATCTCATCATTCAGTGCAAACAGCTTTCTTTAGAAAGTTTTAGTTACTTTGCTAACTTAATGCTCTCTTAATTGCCAAATCCAACGGACTTTGCTCAATCTTCAACCTTCTCTTAAAAAAAATTTATTTTCAGTTTTCAACATTCACTTCTGTAAGATTTTGAGTTCTAAATTTTCTCCCCCTTCCTCCCCTCTCCTCTCTCCCTTTCCCAAGATGTTGTGTAATCCGATATAAGTTCTACAACCTATTTTCACATTAGTCATGTTGTGAAGAAAAACTAGAACCAATGGGAGAAACCACAAGAAAGAAAACGCTCAGCCTTCTTGAGCTCTCTGCAGCCTCTGACACTGTTAATCACTCTCTTCTCTCGATACCCCCTTCTTACTAGGTTTCTGGGACACTGGAGTCATAGAACTAAACTTATTAAGTGCCTACTATGTACCAGGCACTGTTAAGTTCTAGGAATACAAAGAAAGGCATAAAAGAGTCCCTGCTCTCAAGAAATTCACCACTGAAGAGGAAGACAACATGTAAAAAGCTTAAAAGGAAAGCAGGAAGTTCCCTGCACTCGAGGCACTTTCTCTTTACATTCTTATTCACTTGATGCTCTCATCAGATTGGATGGACTCAGTCATCTCTTTGCTGAGGATTCTCAAACCTAGTTATCCCGTCTTGGGCCTCTCTGCAGACCTCCAGTCCTGCATCTCCAACTGCCTATTAGGCATTTTGAAACGGATGTCCTAGAAACACCTTAAACTAACATATCCAAAACTGAACTCAAAATCTCCCACCCAAACCTTCTCCCCTTTCCAACTTCCCCTATCACTGTCTAGGTCAGGCTCACAATGTAGGTGTCATCCTCAAGTCCTAACTCTTACATATCCAATTTGTTTATCCTTTAACATCTCTCCTCCAATAACGCCACTATCCTAGTGCAGCCTTATCTCCTCACACATGGATTATGGAGATAGCCTGCTGGTTGGTCTGCTCAATACAACTCTTTCCCCACTACAGTCTGTCTTCCACTCAGCTGCTAAAGTGATTTTCCTAAAGTTCAGGTATGGCCATGCCATAGCCCTACTCAATAAACTCCAGTGGTTACCTATTGCCTCCAATACTAAATACAAAATCCTCTGGTGTTTAAAGTCCTTGTATCCCCACTCCCACTTTTTGAGTCTTTCTGCATTTTATGCTTTCCCCTCCTCCCACTAAGTACTCTTCCTTCCAGTGACACTGACTTCCTTCCTTGCTTTTCCTCAAATAAGATATTTCATCTTCTGATTCCAGGCATTTTCATTGGCTGTCCTTCATGCATGGAATACTCTGCTTCCTTATCGCTGCCTCCTGGCTTCTCCAGCTTGCTTCAAATCTCAACTAAAATCTCAACTTCCACAGGAGACCTTTTCCAGTCTCTCTTAATACCTTCCTTCCCTCTAATGATTATTTCGTATTTATCCTGTACATAGCTGTCTGGTTGTTGTCTCTCCTTCAAAATTCAGTTTAAACGACACTTTCTGTAGGAAGACTTTCCCTTTCTCCCCAGCTACCACTGACTCCCCTCCAAGGTGGCTTTCCATCCGTTCTGTACATAACTATATATATATACACATTGTCTCTTCCATTAGAAAAAGCTGCTTGAGGCCAGGGGCCATTTTGCTTTTTCTCTCTATCTCCAAAACTTAGCAAGCAGAGTGCCTGACACACGATAAATGCTTAATAAATGGTTATTTATTTAATTGTTGGTTTTCTAATTATGTTCCCATCATATTAAAAGGCACTGGTGCTTACAGTCAAAAGACCTAACAAGTTACAATTATACATCTAACACTTTATATTTGTGACTGTGGGTGAATTATTTTGTTGATTTAAGTATCAACTGTCTTGCCTGAAATTTAAGCATCTTGTATTATTTATTTACCTATGCTGCTGTGAGGAAAACACACTAAAACGATAAAATGGCATGGAAATTAGAAAGCTCAAGTGTTTGTTTTATTTCCTCAAGTACAGAGTCACTAATATTACCTTTTTTATGGGCAGGTCAATATTTTGGACTAATAACTAACTTTTTTATTTTGAGGATTTTAATTCTGCTTCTGAAAATCACTAGCAAAGATGTTTTTCATCTTTTTAAAAAACCCAAACTTTTTACAAATGTATTTAAATATAAGGTATAAATATGTTTTAAAATAAAAGTGCTTTAATACTAACCTTTAATATCTCTATGTACAATCATATTACTGTGCAAGTAGTGAACTCCTTCCAGAATCTGCCGGGTGTATTTCCGGGTTACATTCTCAGTAAGAGCTCCATATGCTTTTAACTGGTCCTTAATTGAACCCTATGTTGACAGAGATGAAAAAAGAGAGAAAGAACATGAAACATCATTAAGAAGTACAGTATTTAGCAAAACAGTAGGATAGAAAATAAATCTGCATAAATCATCAGCATTTCCTTATATTATTTTCAGTCCTCTTACAGGACTACTGAAATCATAATGATGATAATTAAACCTTAGGCAAACAGCAATAGCCAAAAACATGTACACTGTGTCATCATGAATAAACATTTGTGGGGTTTTTTTTCCTAATGACACAATTATTAGTCTTTTCTTACTTGGTTAGCTAATCTAACACAGCTAAAGATAAATCTTCAGTTAAAACTGACATCATAAATTAATTATTCTTTAAATGTTTAGTAGAATTCATTGTGAATCCTGGGGATTTTTTCTTATAGAACTCACTGATAGCTAGTTCAATTTCTTTCTCTAAGATGGGGTCATTTGAATATTCTCTTTCTCTTCTGTTAATCTAGGCAATTTATATTTTTGTGTTCACCCATCACTTAGATTGTCAGAATTATCAGCATATAATTCGGTAAAATAGCTTTTAATAGGCTTAATTTCATCCTGACTGGTGATGAATTCACCTTTTCCTTCTGAAACTGTACACGTCTTTTGTTTTTAGAATTCTTCATAAATTTTCTGAAAGGTGGTGACCAAGATATGCCCTTTAAAAAGGTTTCTTGAGTAGATGAACATGTTAATTTAACTTCAAAGGCTTTACTCATTTGATCTCTAATTTTTTGTTTCTGTTGCTAACTATACCCCACTAAATAAAAGATTTATTTTATAGCACCAAGAGCACCAAGTAACTGGAGACTGGGCAAATTGCTTGGACAGGGAGTCTTTGGCAGATTATATTTATGTTATGATGTTATTTGGTTTTCCTCTTTCTTTAAAAAATTTTAAAAATCAAATTAATCAATAGTTTATCTATTTTATTTTTTTTCCCCATAAAACCAACTCTTAATTTTATGTACTGGTTCAATTTTTTTCTTTCAATTTAATTCATCTTTCTTTTGATTTTCAAGACTTCTAATTTGTGTGTTTAACTAGGGATTTAGAATTTATTTTTGAGGGTTTTTTTTACTTCCACACTCTGATCTGATTTTTCTCTACTTTACTGATGCAAGTATTTAGAGATACACATTTCCCCCAAATACTGCTTTGGCTGCATTCCAAAAGTTCTGATTACGTTGCTGTCTCATTGCTGTTCTCTTTAATGAAATGATCTGTTGCTTCTATGATTCGTTCTTTTACCCATCCATTCTTCTAGGATTAGATGAGCTTCCAATTAAACTTTTTTGACTCTCTGTAGCATGCGGCGCTCTTGATTGAGATGCTCACAGTGGCAGCAATATACACTAAGGCACTTTTCTTATATAAAAAATGGGCAGGAATTGAATTAATTTCTCTGTGAAAGTCACTGGGACCTGAATTCAGAGCTTGTAGGCATAAGGTAGCTTTATGTATTTTAGGGTCTGTGGGATGTGATTCTTTTTAAACTTTAAAGTTTTCTTTGCTTGTAGATAGCTAAGTCTGAATAATTCAGCATATATGATACAATTAAGACTACAGATAAGTACAGCAATTAGTGTATGGTAGAGAAAATGAAGACAGCTCTCTAGAAAAACAGTCCCACTGGCAAAGCAGCGATAAAGATCTTTATTTTATTTAAGAGAGAGACCCAAGATCTTTTTTCTTTATTTTTTCAACGCTATCTGTGCAGACTAAGTATTTTTAAATTAATTAATTTTAAACTAATTTAAATTAATTTCAAATGTAATTTTTATTGCATTATAATCTGAAAATGATGCATTTAATTTTTCTGCTTTTCTGCATTTGGTTGTGAGATTTTTTTATGTCCTAATAATAGATGGTGAATTTTTGTGTAGGTGCCATGTACCACTGAAAAAAAGTAGATTCCTATCTATTTCCATTCAATTTTCTCCAGAGGTCTAGCTTATCTAACTTTCCTAAAATTCTATTCATCTCCTTAATTGCTTTCTTCTTCACTTTTTCTTAGATTTATGTAGTTCTGAGAGGGGAAACTTCAAGTCCCCCAATAATACAGCTTTACTATTTCCTCTCATAATTCATTTAATTTTTCATTTAAGCTTATATATTCTCCAAGACTTTCTCTGTCATTAGACTATCCATTTATTAAAACAAAAAGATTGTTTTGGGTCCAAAACATTTGTATGTTCTTTCTCTGAGGATAAGTCTTGAATAACAAATACTTTCTTAAAAGGTTTACTAACTTACCCCTGGCATATATTCCATAAATATGGAAAGCGTTCTTTCCTGGGGATCCCGCAAGCAGCCATAATACTGAACAATTCGTTCATGCAGAAGATTTTTCAACAACTGAATTTCACACTCAAGTGCATTTACTTCCTGAAATACAATTTATAGTAAAGTTTATAAAAAGCCTGGCACAATTACAGTCTCTTTAAAAGATGTAACATCACAAATCTAGATGATCAAAATGACGCAGAGTTTGCTTTAAAATATTCGTTGGGAAATAACACACTAGAAAACACCCATAAACAATAGGCCTTTGATAGCAGAAACTTTATCCTTGATTAGAGGTTAAAACTATACTGAATCAGAGTTTTCATCTGTTTCACAGAAAAGGAAAATTCACATCATAAAAATTTTAGAATGATCATCAAATACTATTTATTGATACCAGAAGATTTATGTTGAGAAAGCAGAAAATACCACTGCATATTACATTTAATTCATTAAAAGTATGTCGATGTAATTACAGTATATTTGATGGTTCTTACCTTGCTAGTCTCTGGACTATCAGGGTCAAACTGAACTTGTTTAACAGCCAGCTCTCGTCCTGTATCAACATCATAACATAAATATACTCTGCCAAAGGCTCCCTGACCAAGCAATTTGCCCAGTCTCCAGTTAGTTGGTGCTCTTGGTGCTGAAAAATAAATCTTTTACTTAGTAGGGTATAGTTAACACCATAAACAAACAATTAGAAATTAAATGAGTAAAGGTATTAAAGTTAAATTAATATGTTCATCTATTCAAGAAAAGCTTTAAAGGCTATATCTTGGTTATCACCTTTTAGAAAAATTGTGAAGGATTCTAAAAACAAAAGACATATACTCTTTTATTTCTTCTGTGGGAAAGTGTTGCTCTTAGGTTAGCATGTCCAAAGTAGGAAAAATAATAGAAAAAGGAACTGAAAATCTTAGAGTTCACTTTAAAAAATGCCCCAACATCACTAAAGAAAGTATGTTCTGCAACAAATGTTCATATTAAGCTTTTGACCAAAGAATCCAAAGGCAACCAAAAATCAACTGAATTTTTAAAGTGACAAATAATATTAAAGTACCACACTTCTATTAATGACAAAATACTGAAATGGAAGTTAAGAGGCAAAGCACTTCATCTTTTCTACTGTCAGTTCTTTCCTGTGCTGGACTTGGAAAAAGAAGGCCGTGAGTTTAAAATTGTGCCTCAGATACTTACTTGCTGTGTGGCCTTGGGAAAGTCACTGAATCTCTCTCAGCCTTAGTTTCTTCCCTAACTTCCAATGTCTGCAACAAGGCAGTTAAATGTGATGGCTTATGAGGTCCCTTCTAGTTCTGAATCTATGATGCTAAGATTGTAGTCTAAAATGCACTTTAAAGAATCTTAAATTCTACCTCCTTCATAAGCTTTGTAAGTTGAAAGAATTCACATCTTAGGGTTTTGAAATATTAAGCTCTAAATATAAATGAAATAAAATAAACTGTATGATCTCAACTATTGATATTATCACCACTTTGAAATGGAGGCTAAATGACTTCCATAACACATTCACAATAGAGCCAACACCACACTTTTTTCACTGTAAGATAAATTTAGCAGGAATATCCTCACAACCCAGAAGACTAGAAATGAGGACCTAACTTGGTTAAGCCTTTACCATAAAACTCAGCTATGAATTTCTATTTGGATTCTTGGTAAAGAAATTCAAACCTATAATAATGGCATCTGAAGCTTAGAAAACCTATATGCAGGTACATTAATGAACCTTAATGAAGGAGCAAGGTGGAGAACTGGATAGAGCGCTTGGCCTGGCAGAAGGAAATTCTCCCTGCCAGTTATATCCAGCAGCTGAGCTGAAATTATATTTAAAGAATAACAACTGAGGTTCCGTACAAACAAAATTAATGCATCTAGAATAAGAAGGGAAGTGGTTGAGTGGGAAAAAAAATCATCAAATTTCTCTGATAAGGCTGTGATATCCAAGATATTTAAAGGCTAAAAAGCTACTCCCAATAGATGAACAAATAAAGAATATGAATAGCTTTCAAAAGAAAAATTACAAACTTAACAATAAAAGAATGAAGCAAAACACTACTAAGAGAACTGCAAAGACAAACAAGCTTGAGGTTTTACTTTGCATTCTGCAAACTGGTAAAGATAGCAAGATGGGACTACTCAGTTTTGGAGAGGTTGTAGAAAGACACATACACCATCAGTACAACCATTTTGGAAAGCAATTTTGAATTATGCAAATAAACAACTAAAATGTCCCTCTACTTTTTTGACCCAGAGATTCCATTATACACCTTATACATTAAAAGGGCTATTGACAAGAGGCAAGTCTTTACATATACCAAAATATTTATAGCAGCAGTTTTAGTGATGGCAAAGAATTAGAAATAAAGTAGATGTCCATTTACTGGGAAATGGTGAAACAAACTGTGGTACATGAATTTAATGGAATATTACTCTACTGTAAGAAATGAGGCATGCAATGAATACAGAGAAGCATGGAGAGATCTACATAAAGTAATGCAGAGCAAAACCAAGAAAACAATTTACACAATAACGGCAAAAATATAAATGGAAAGAACAATCATAAAAAAGTCAAAAGTGAATGTTGCAAAATTATAAAGAACAACATGGCTCAAAAGAAAAGATAGGAGGAGACATTTTCTCCCCACTCCCACCCCTTTGCAAAGGTGGGAGGTCCATAAGTATTGTACATTTTGTATATTTTAAGACATTTTTGATGTATTGATCAGTTATACTGATTTCTCCCCTCTTTTTTTTTTTTAAATATTATTTATTATATGGGATGGTTCTCTGGAAGGGGAGAGGAAAAACAGTGGGAGAAATTATGGTGATGTATAAAAAACAAAAGATACCAATAAAAACTAACTAAAAAAACAGAATTACAATTATCTGTGTGGACTAAGAAGAAATAAAAAGCAACATATTAATAAATGAGCAATGAAAGAAATCTTACTAAATTTTTTATCAATTTTTTACACAATTGGCAGTGAAACTTTCCTCATTAAAATAAAGGAGCAGCAGAGTAGAATCTCCTGAAGTAACTGGGAATGGCACCATGCAGATGCTCCAATCTTCCACTATCCTGACATATCCCTTGGCCTCTCAGATTAGGAACATTCAGCTTTGAGGGAAGTAGTTTCATGATGGTTACTGGTAAGACAATCTGAGCTTTAAATTCTTGAAGTTTCTACTAAAAATTTTAGTGTTCCAAGTACTACTACTTACAACGGCTGGGTGGGCTTATGTCCATTACAGTCAGAGTGGGATTCTCTATATCACTTCCCCTTCTCATGCGGCTATCCTCATACTCCGGAGTAAAGATGCTGCTTCCACTACTGGTACTTAATGAATGATCAGTAGGACTGAAACTGACTGGAGAACGGAAACTGTTCCCTTGAGTCCTTCTGGCCCTTGGAAAAGTCTTGCGACCTATAAAATAATTTTTAAAATTACATTATAATTTATTAATGGTGCTAGATTTTAAATTCTTTAAAATCGGTAGTCCAGGGAATAATACAAGTTTCTCTGTGTCCAAAACAGGTAACATTATTAGCAGCCATATAATTACATTCCATTAGGTTTATTATAGTACCTTTCTACAAAGAATTAATTCAAGTTTATATATTTGTGACACAGAACATTATGAAACAAAATTCCCTAGAAAACTAGGGAAGAGAATAGGTAGAAGGAGAAATGGAGTGGACAGACAATAGAAAGCAGTCAGTTGTGCAGTAACAATGGATTTTGTTATGAAAATATTGTTATGTAGATTTCATGTTAAGCTATTAGCCAATTTTACATACTTCTTGGGAAAGTTACAAAACCAAATGCCTAGGGACCAATATTAATTAGTAAAAATAAATTTTCAGGAAAAACAAGAAACTAGCAAGTTATTTGGAAAAACATCACCTTATTAGAGTAATTATTACCAATGAATCTGGATAAAAATCTCAATTTTAAAATGAAAGAAAAGCTTATTTAAGTCTTCCATAAGAATTTAGCTTTCATTTTGGAAAAAAAGCATTTCTAGTAGCATTAAAAATGGAATTTTACTAGAGATTTTGAATTCAAAGTGCAAGAAACTTACCATCATTGTAGTCTGGATGGTGATATGATACATGATATCTTCTTGGATAAGTACCGCCTTTTCCAAATTTCTCAAAGATGGGATTATCATAGTCTGAGAGAAAAAGGAAAACACTGGTATAATGCACAGTAAACTTAAAAAAAAACCAAAAAACAAAAACTGAGGGGCAGCTAGGTGGCAGAGTGAATGGAGCACCAGGCCTGGACTCAGGAGGATCCAAACTCAAATTCAGCCTCAGATACTTGACACTTACTAGCTATGTAACCTTGGGCAAGTCACTTAACCCCAAATACCTTGCTTTCCCCCTCCACAAAAAAAAAAAAAAGCTGGAAACTCTACACCTAAAAGAGTATGCTATTGTTACTTTATAAAATAACACCACATTGCATCAATTTAGCTTAGACATTTTCTAGATAGTCATGCGCATACATACACATATATACATAACACAATCTAGATGTTAAAAAGTAAGTCCAAAACATACTTCAGGAAGTCTTCCTCGATATATAAGGGTAGCAAAGCACCCTAATTTCTCTGCATATCTTTCAACAGTACTTTCTCCCATTAAGTTTGGACAAATAAATTTCATAGGTAGGCTTGACTTAAAATAGACTGTACTTTATAAACTGTTCTCCATTGAAAAAAAGCATCTTGTAAATTTAAAAATTTTCCTTAATATTTTTCCATTTATATAAAAAAGCCAGCTTAACTATAAAGTAAAATAAATCTTAATATCTGGAATTGTATAAACTAACCTGTAAAATCCTGATGATTATCTGGATAACTCTGAGCTCTTGGCATTCGAGTTTTGGGATAGCTGTCACTATAAATGTAAAACGTAATTTACAAAAAAATTTAAGAGAAAAATTAGGAACAACTAACATAAATTTTTAATGAGCAATACTGGAATCCAATATATTAATATTATTGGAACTATCCCTGAAATTCCACTCACAAACTTTCTGTGCATGAGACAGCACACGATGGGATGTGACTTAAAGGAGTATTCTAATAGCAAAGTAGTTTAGAGGCAAAGGCTTTGTCTATCAAGATAACTAAAGGTGAAAAAAATCAGTTAATCTAGCTATTTAGCATTACATAAGAAAAAAAGGTGATAGTTTTGCTTTCCATTTATCAAACCAGTTATATATGACAACCACAGACTCCATGTAGTTGGGTACCTGAAAATTAAGTACACTTGATTAAGTACACACTACAGCTATGACAGATCTCCACACATTACTTTCACAGATTTTCCAAAGGTTCAAGAGGTTGTAGATTTCCTCAAAAATTATTATTATCTATTCTTGAGACCTGAAGTATAATGGTATACCATCAGAATTACTTCCGTGAAACCAAGAGAGGGAGCACTTGTACCAAAGATCTCAGCAGCAATTGGTTTCTCCTGTCTAAAAAAAAACCCAGTCATTTTATAAAGATAATTGTATGGAAGGCAAAATGTATTTAACAAAACTTTAAAAACTTCTGAGTCTACTTATCAAGCAACCTTTAAGCAGGGCTACAAATGGTTTCTAATATGGTGCCAAATATATGTTCAAGGCAATTCAACTCAAAACATTTAGTAAATACCCACATATGTGGCACTGTACTAGATGCTGAGACTACAAAAGAAAAAAAAAAGAATAAAAAGTCCTTGCCCTCAGGGTACTTATTCTTTTGAGAGGATTCACCAGATCCACAAATAAATATAACAGGAGGAAAACTGAGGAGTTGGTGATACTTAAGCAGAGCCTTGAAGGAAGAAAAGAATGTAGAGAAGCAGAGATGAGGAAACACGTCCAGGGGAGGTAAATGGCCTATGTGAATGCATGGAGTTAAGAAACAGAGTATTCTATCTGAGAAATGTGGCTGGAATATAAAGTTCCTGTAGGGGAATAGAATGAAATAAGGCTGCAAATGTAGGTTCAGGCCAAATTCTGAAAGGCCTTAAATGACAGGCTAAAAGGTTTGTGTTGTGTACTCTAAGCAAAGGTGAACCAATTAAGGTGTTTTTGAGTCTGGGAAAGAAGACGGTCAAACATGCCTCAGAAAGATTATTGTGGAAGCTGTGGGAGGGCAGATTAGAAAGTCAAAAAGCTGGAAAAAAGATCAATAACAAAGCTAATATAAATAGTACAGGAGGTGATTAAGGACAATATTAGAGTAACAGCAATATGTACAGAGAGAAGAGGAATCTACTGATTGACTGATGCAAGAGATGGTATAAGAAGTAAAATCCACAAGATGTGGCAACTGGCTATGGAGACTGGGGTTAGAGAAAAGAGACGAAAGAAAAGGAAAAAGAAAGGGAAACGAAAGAGTCAAAAATGAAACCAAGTGGCAAATACAGGTGAACTAGCAGGATCTGGAGAGGTAAGTTTAGATGTCAGCAGGACATCAATAGGAGACTGGAAGTCAGGGAGTTTATGACTCGATGTATTACTGTAGGAGCCATTTGTGTAAAGTTAACTGAATTCGTGGAAGCTGACGAAACCACCAAGAGAGTGTTGAGAAGACCAGGGCAGAGTTCTGGGGGACACCCATACTTAAGAGAACAGGCCATCAAAGGAGCTTACAGACAGCAAAAAGGAAAATGAGGATCGAATAGTTTGACAGAAGTGTAGGCAAGAGATGATAGTTTGTTCATAGCAACAAAAGCTGCAGAGGAGTCAATCTGTATGAGAACTAAGAATGACCAACAATTTGTATAAGGACTAAGAATGGATTCAGCAGGTAAGTGACACTTAAATAATAATATTTATAAGTTTGAGAGTACTGTATTTTGGCACTTGCTATTATTGCCTAAAGTCGTCTCAAAGATAAGAAAAACCGTGTGCTGACTGGATAGTTTGTCTGTCCTTTCTCATGTATATAAGGGGCAAGTCTCTGGTCTGCTACCAAATCCTTGGCACCAGCTAAAGGGCTCTCTTTCTGGAGTCCTTAACCTGCAAACCAGACACTTACAATCTTCTCTACTCAAAGATGTTGAGGAAATCCTACTTCTTCTCCCCCCTCAGCTGTTCCAGGGCAATGGCTAACAGCTTTTATCTTGTTTTGTTTTGTTTTTTTATGATTATACTTTATTTTGATTTTAAATTTGAAAAATTCTTTGAGATTGGAAATAGGAAGCACAAATGAAAGGAAAAAGAGTCTATACCCAGAAAAAAGAAAGGCAATATTAGAAAAAAGGCATATCAGAGAAACACAGCCCAACTACTGCTCTCGTATAAACAATATGTTGAAAGATTTAAAGAAAGGTCTCGTGAGTTTAATGTCCTCTATAGAGGACAAGCATGGATAAGAATAACAGGCTAAGAAAGTATGAACGGTTGCAATTTGTATCCATGAAGTTCATATGGATGAGCTCATAGTCCATTGAAGTACTATGTATTTGTACCTGTCACATCATCTGTACTTTGCTACAGATACTATCATTAGGGTACAGAGCATGATTTAAAGATATTTGTGTCATCTCACCTCAATTCCTTGTGTCCTGGCATCTGTTCCTATCCACTGTATTGAATTTCTCAAAATATAACAATCATTTCCTAATCTGCTACATAAAACGTCAATTTTCAGTGGCTGGCCTCTCTGACCTCTTTGCAACATCTGACACAGTGCCCCATCTCTCCCTAGACATCCTCTCTTCCCTAGGCTTCTTCTATAGCCTTAGATGGCTCCTTCTTTACTTCCTAAATCTTTTAAATTACTATTATTCAAGGCAAATGACATTATACAAGGCTTAATTTGTTGTCATTCTCTTCTTTCTCTGTATGTGAGAACTTAAAACAATTCTACTCCCAGCCTGGGCTTCAATTATTACATGGAAGAGACAAAGACAAAAATAACCATTATTACTCTCAATGGGCTTAGATTCTGCTAAGGTAATACAACAGATACTCACAAACAAAGACATGTGAGTAAGTAATAAATAAAAGGTAATTTGAGGAGAAAGACAGTACTAACAACTGTGGAAGAGGAGGATGATCAGGACAGGTTTAATGGAGTAGCTGATAGTTGAGCTAAGTTTTAAAAGATGACAAAGATTCAGAAAGACAACAATGTCTTTTGTTGCATTTCAAGTAAGTGGGATAGTTTCTGTAAATGCAGTGGTGGAAGACAGAATGCTGAATTTTGGCACTATGTTATAACTTCGATTGCAATGTAAAGCACATGAAAGAGTAATAAGAATAAAGATAAAAAGGCAAGTTGGAGTCAGATTGTGGGGGATTTATATGCAAGTGTGTATTTTTATCCTGAAAGCAAACAATAAGCCACTGATGTATTTTAAGGAGGGGACATGGGCAGACTTGCAAATTAGGAAGATTATTTTGGAAGTGTGTGGAATACTAACTGGAAAGGGAAGATAAGGAACAAGGGGGACCAATTAGGATATTATTGTAATAATCTAAGAGATGATGAAAGCCTAAAACTAGAGTGGTGGCAATGAGACAGATTTGAGAAATACCCTAAAGATAAAACTGACAGGACTTAGCAACTGATTAGAGGTAAAGGTGAAAGAGAAGGAGAAAGAAGAATCTTGGACAACTCCGAGGCTAAAAACCTGGGTGTCTGGGAAGATGGTGGTGCCATCAAAATAAATGAAAATCATATGGAGGAGGGGAGGGGTTACTTTTAGGAAACTCAGTTCGAGATATCTACATGACATCTAAGTTTAGATGTCTAGCAGGCAGCTGGTGACATGGAACTGGAGTGTTAACAACAGGTTAGAGTGGTATATAAAGGTTTAGGAGTCATCTACCTAAAGATGATAACATCAAGTTAATGTTCCCATTCTCTCCTCCCCTTCACTGCTAAGTAACTTAAAATAATTTTCTACATCTGATGCTTCTGCTTCCTCATATTCATTCCTTACAATGTAACTTTTGCTCCCTCTGCTCTGCTAAAAGTAATTTGACCTCCTAATTACTAATCTAATGGACTATTTTCACTCTTCCTCTCACTTACGGTATGGCACCATTCACCACTACCCTTTACTAATAGATTCTTTCCTTGCTTTGCTTCAGAAACATCTCCTCACTGGTTTTCTCTTGTATCTCCACTCCTCTCTGCTTTCTCATCCTCTTTCTGACAACTTAATGTGGGTTTTCCCCAACATTCTGTCCTTGGTTCTGTTTACTTTATTTCCCCTAGAAATCTACCCAACACCTGCCTGAACTACTCTATTAATTATAATTCCTATCAGGTCTTCATGGCCTTATTCATTCTCATCATCAATCATTTCTCATACTGATGAGGGCTGGAGAGACAGGGGTATAGGAACTCCAAGACTGGAGCTTCCTGCATGGGCTATCTGGAAAAGAACTCACAGACTCAAGCATTATTGAGGTTAAGGCGGTAAAGATTTGTTATGCTTTTCAGCGGGCAAGAGTTCTTAGGGAACCTGCACACCTTAGAGGGGTACAGGCAAAGTTTATATAGGCTATTCTATAGTAAAATGTGTCAAATATGCTAACTAGGTGATTCAGGGCAAGATTAGGGAATGCTTAAGGAGTGGTTGATTCTTAAAGGAACAAGCACTTTGTTATCTACTGCGCAGGTATTTTACCCAGAGTTCACTGGGAAACAGCCCAAGGTGGGGGAGCTACATGGAAGTGTGGTTTTAGGCTTGAAACATCACTAAGTCAACTAATGGTCAGGACTGACTGAGGAATACCAGGCTGCTCTCATCAATGTCTTGTCAGACAAGATAAATGTAACGGAGTATACGTATGTCTAAGTCTAGGATACATATGATGGGTCAGTGAGTAGTAAATGTCATTATGACCCAGTACATAGCCTGTTCAGCCAGTACACAGCTAGTTCAAACTAATGAATTCTATGGATGAAGCTGGCTAGCGTAGCAGGAAAAGAGATAAAAGTTTTGCTAGGGCAACTGGGGAGAAACTGCCTGGGATGAGTGTTTTGAGGCTAGGGAGAAATGTGGTTTTAGGATTGGGGTCCAAGCACATGCACCCAAGCACCCCATCAATACTACTGACAGAATAACTTTTCTTATGCTTGATGTGACCTTTTATATCTAGTTCCTAAAACCAGCTGGAGCTTACACTAGTAGATGGTATGGAGTATTGGTCTAAACCTAATTTCTGCCAGGCTGCTTTTAAATTTTTCCAGAAGTTTTTGTGTTGTATTTTGCATTGAATTTAGTGCCAGCAAAAGTCTGTCTCTCTAGATTAACTTCTGGGTTTTCCTCTTTGTCTTAGCTTCCAGGAAACTCAAAGCTAAATTCAGTGCTAGATATCAAGGCAGTCTATGCACCCTTGTTGACTGGCAACATCGCTTCTCTGTTCCTTTAATTGTTCTATTTTAAAGTGTTAATTTTATATGCTACTTCAAAGAGTTTTTGGAAGCAGGCAGAGTAAAAATCCCATATATTTTAAAAATAGCATATAAAAACTAAAACATAAATCTGCTTCAGTTCTGAGTTTAAGTTGTTTTAAACACATTGCTTGGGCAAATAAGAGGTACCTAGGTATTCAAAGAACTTTAGCGAAAGGAATATTTGATGTTATGGAGGTCTAACAATTTTTAAAGATGAAGACTCAAGGAACATAAGTGACTTGCTAAAGTTTGCCTTAAGAATATAATATTCTTATTTACCTTCACTGCCACCCTTATCTCCCTGAATATCTGTCATAGAGAAGCACTCAGGGCCTTACCCATCCAGAGGGCTATCAAGTGATGGACAGCTTCCTGATCCAGAATTTTCAGGACTGCTCAACGAGAGTGGATCCAACATCTAGAAATAGAATATCATGATAATGTTGAAGGAGAAGTTTCTTGATGTTAAGTTTAGTTACTACTTTTATGATTCCATAAAGAGAAGTATTTCACTTTTGTACCTCAAAATGGTAATATGTTTAAAATATTAATAAAAATTTTAAAGCCCTCAAATTCCTATGTCACAGAGTTATAGCACAAAACGATAGTCACTTTATTAACCTTTCCCCTTTTCTCTTTGAAACACATATAAAACCACTGATAATCTCTGAATTAGCAGAGATAATTTTTTAGATGAAAAACACTGATAAGCTAGATTTTTGTATACAAAAAGAAACAACTGCACAAAATGTGAGCATAAACAAAATACTAGTCCCAACTTAGTGAACAACAGGAGTTGTTCTGTATTTTTTGCTATTCAACCTACTAGAGAAGAAAGTTATTGCAGATTACATAGCAGGAGTCAAAATAAGATACATATCAAGTACCTGACAAATCTTTGTTAATAAAGGCTTAGGTCTTAACAGCTCCTCTCCCCAAATTATACAGTTAATTTACTTACTTGGTCCATGCTTTCTGGAATAAACTCTCCTTCACTGTTGATACTAGTAAATGACCCATTTCTGGCAACCTGATGTAATTCATCTGGAATGTAACCAGGGGGAGGTGAACTTCTATCTCTAGTAGTAGGACCTTTAAATTGAAAAAGAAAAAGTCACTAAAATACTGAACATATAAATATCAGTAAAAAAATTTATATTCTATTTTCTATCTGAACAAAGATTTTTGAACTGCAGCTTGAATACTTTAATTAACTTATGCTAATAGATTCTTAAATATTTCAAGTTGTCAATCAATGACAAATATCAATTATTAATTATTAATATCAATCAATGACAAAATTATCAATACTTGGGTTCCAATTTGCGAGTCTGGGGGTCTGTGAACTTGTATTATTGAAACAAAAAGTTTATAACTGCATTTCAATAATTGGTTTCCTTTGCAATCCTTTATTTTCGGTTAGACATTTAAAGACAGCCTGAGGAGTTCATAAACTTCAGCAAACCGTGACAGGGATCTGTGACACAAAAAAAGTTTAAGAAGCCCTGATTTAAAAAGTGCCAGGAGAGTGGCGAAGGGCAAACAGAACGATAATGTTAGGAAATGCAGGTGGTTTAAGAAACAAGGGATATCAAAATTTATTTTTAAAAAATGTTCCTGAAGAACATAGCTCTCTTTTCTATAATTATCTAGCAAAACAAACAAAAAGAAAAAACAACCTTCTGATCTGTAATATGATTTCTTGAGAGGCCCAGCTATGAGGAAGGATCAGAATAAGCCTTTATCCTAGACATACTTCCCATTAAAAATGAATAATTTAGCATCTTGGTTTATAAATCGGTCTATTCTGAGTTTTGCTTTCTATGAATCAATTTACCAAATCCTTACCACATCTTTTCTGAATCTGCAAAGCTGAGAGCTGAAATATGGCAAACCCTAAAAGATATAATTACTTGTGGAGATTTCTCTAAAAATAGTCAGGCTTAAACGAAATGAACATGTAAAGACTTATTCAAGGCACTGAGGAAAGAATGACAAAACTAAAACAGTATCGGAATTCAAAGATATTTGAGAGATGTAACATGTAACGTATGTGTATAATACTATGAAAACTGAGAAGGGAGAGAACACTATCAGGGAAGGTTTCATGGAAGAGATGGCGTGGGAGATTAACTCTGAACATAACCAAGAATTCCAAGGGGCAGCAAGGAGAAGAAAGTGCATTTTAGCAATGGAGAATTACATGTAAATGCATAGGGGCAAGAAGGAGACAGAATATTAAGTCTGGGAATGTCTGCAGTCTAGTTTGGCTAAAACTGCGTTTGTGAATGGAAGTGGTATAAAATGATGCAAGAAATGGTAGAAATAGATAGCTTTTACTTTGCTTTTAAATTTTTGTTGTTGTTCAGTCATGTCTGACTCTTCATGACCCCAATTTTTAAAACAGAGTATGTTAATCTGCACCTGAAATGCATCACCTCTCATTCAGGAGGTGGTGGAATAGAACATGATTAGTTGTTGGAGTTAAATTGTATAAGTAGTTTAGTGACAGCCTAAATAGTATGTATTTTATCCTACAGACAACAGTGAAGCGGTAATATATTCCAGGGATGGGAGATAGCCCCTGCAAAGTCATGATGTTAGGAGATAGCGTGCCTTGTGTAAGGGAACAGGAAGAAGGTCAATTTGACTGCAACCAGAGCACAAGAAGGGGAAGAACGTATAATGAATCAAGAAATATAGGTTGAGACCAGGTTGAGAAGAGAGGGGAGGTAGGAACATGAGAAGGATGATGAACTGTGAAAGATCAGGCAGGAAGGAGAACCAGAAGAGAGTGGTTTGAAGAAAAGCCATAAAGGAAAGAGAGCAATCAACAGTGTCAAACGTTGCAAAGTCAAGAAGCTGAGGTCTGAGAAAAGGTCATCAGCTTTGGCAAGGAAGAGATTATTGATTAACTCTGGAGAAAGCAATTTTAATTGAGTGATAAAGTCACAAGTCGTACTGTCAAGGTTTGAAGAGGGAATGTGAAGAGAGTAAGTGGAAGCAATGAATGCAGACAGCTTTTTCCCAGAATTTGGCTTCCAAGACAATAGCCTGAGGCAATGGTAGGATCTACTGAATGTGTTTTCTTAAAAAAATGGGAGACTTGAACTTATCTGAAGGCAGTAGGGAAAGAAACCAGTAAACAGGGAAAGGTTGAGGATTAGAGAGGATCATTGTCATGTCAGAGAAATGCCAGTAGATTCTAGGCATGAAAAGTTAGGAAGAAAAACTGGGAAGAACAGTTAGCTAATAATAGTTAACATATATATGTTGTGTGTATATATACACGTGAATATAGATATACGAATGTGTGCATATACATATACTGCACATATATGGCAGCTAGGCACAGTGGATAGAGTGAAAGTCCTGGAGTCAGGGCGAGTTCAAATCCATTCTCAGACACTTACTAGCTGTGTGACTCGAGGCAAGTCACTTAACTCTGTTTGCCTCTGTTTCTTCATCTGTAAAATGAGTTGGAGGAGGAAATGGCAAGCTACTCCAATATCTTTGCCAAGAAAACCCCAAATTGGGGTCAGACATGACTAACTGACAAAATAACGTGTGTATGTGCGTGTGTGCGTGTGTGCGTGTGTGTGTGTGTGTGTGTGTGTGTGTGTGTGGTGTGTACTATCTGCCAGGCCAGGCACTGTGCTAAGCGCTTAAAAACTATTTCATTCAATACTCACAACAACCCTGGAATGTAGGCGCTATTATTATCACTCCCATTTTACAAATGAGAAAACTGAGGCAATTAGGAGTTAAGTGACTTGCCCAGGGTTATATAGTTAGTAAGAGTCTAAAGCTAAATCTGAACTCAGGTCTACTTGACCTGACTCCAGGACCAGCACCCTATCTACTGTGCCACCTAGGCTTTTTGGGAGAACATTCTTTTCCCAGCTTTTGTTAGTAATATGGCAATTACTTCTTGATTCATACTGACATACCCTCTACCCCAGAAAAGTTTTTCTTAAAAAAACAAAAAAATTAAATAGACACCAAGCCATGAATGACCAGGGCCATAACAAAGAACATTTAAAACCTAGGGCTTTTCTCTAAGATCAAATATAGTTTTAACTTTGTCTCATACTGGTAATGAAATCTAATGGAGAGAATTCATTATCCTGGAAAATAAAATAAGTTAAACCTATATTCTGACTATATTAAACAATTTCAAGATCAAGTTAAGCACATCTAGCTTACATATACCAATATAATTGTATTGTTTGGGGCTAAATTTAGGTTGGCACTAATATATTTTAAGACAAAGAAATTTATCATTCATTAGTTTCATATAAATGTAATGCCACATTTATATGTGTATGTGTGTGTGTGTGTGTGTGTGTGTGTGTGTGTGTGTGTGTGTATGTATAAATAATTTTTGTCACTTGATCCTTATAACAATTCCTTGAGGTGAGCAAAACAGATGAGGAAACTAAGGCATTCAGAGTGAGAGATCTGTTCATGATCACGGCTGGAATCTGGGCCCATGTCTCCTGAATCAACTTTGGTTTGTTTGGTTGAGACCTGTTACTTTATCTATGTATGGAACTCCCAGTGAGGAAACTCCCTCTAATAATGCAGATCAGCCTTGGACAGTGGAAGGTTGAGTGACTTGCCCAGAGTAACAAAGTCAACATATGTTAGAGGCAAAAACCTGAATCCAGGTTAATTCACTTTAAACCATACTGTATTTTGTGATTCTAATGATTGAATATCATATCAAGATATATTTGCATAAAAATGATCATCAATGATTATTTTTCCTGTTCCTTTTGCGTTTTATATTTTTAATGCTTTCTAAACAAATAAAAAAATGTAAGTGATGTGTCCACAAATGCTACTAAGAAATGGAGCTATCAATCCTTTATCAACCGGCAGCAATGACAGGAGCTGTAAATGCTTGGTGCCATGGAATAAAAATGCAAAAGTCAAAAACTGCCTATCAATTATGAAGCAACAGCTACTCATCTTACAGCACAATTTCATCCTTTTCTACTATTTCTAAAACCTTATTCCATAATTTTCCTTGTTATTCTTTAGTGATTACTTCTTGCCAGAACTCTGATTTTAACCCATCCCTTATGCTTCTCCCATTGGGGCATGCATTTTTCCCTCCCATCTGTCGTCTTTATTCATCATTATGTCCAAGTCTCATCATTATGAGTTCTTTTACATTATCTTTAGTAGCTGTGTAACTTACACTTATCCATAATTTTACTTTTCTTTCTCTATTAAACCCTTTTTCAAAATTGCCTAAGACAGGAGTTGAAATAATTTTTAAACTTTGTATAACAGTTCACATGTTGATGCCCCCAAAATATTATTACTACTTATTAAAATATTTCTGGTATTATAATATCATCTCAATTCCATTATAAATCACCACTCAAAACTAATGAGATAAATGTAAATGTAATAAATCAGATAGGAAAAATATAAAATACTTTGCAAACCTTCAAGCGCTATATAAATGCAAACTATTATTATTTTTGTCTTTATCATCATCAATATTAATTAGCACTAGGTTCTTGAAATTTTTCCATTCCCTTTTATAATTATCCATGCCTAAAACGGTATACTACCTACTTATAAGATTTAGTTACTTTAACAGTATGGAGAAATCATATTGCTTCCTACTGACATTCTGCTAGCATGCTTAGTGAAAACAATGCAAAAGCACTGAATTCTAGCAGAGTAGAAATAAATAATTATTTGGAAATAGTTAGCAATTTTTATTTTGTTCTTAATGCAAATTGAAAAAAATCAGGTAGTTTAAAAATACGGAATTAAGTTCATTTGTTAATTTAAATATCTTAAAATTATGGTTATTGATTTTTTCGTAGAAGTAAAACTTCTTCATGCTGTTATTAATTTTGAGATTTTGACAAATATGAAGAAACCATCCTAGAAAAAAATAAAACATTCACACTAGTGATTACTAATCTTGTAATATTTCAAAGACCCTTGTGTGACCATAATTAAGTCACTTAATCCTGTTTGCCTCAGCTTTCTCATTTGTAAAATGAGTTGGAGAAAGGACTGGTAAATCACTCCAGCATCTTTGCCAAGAAAGCCCCAAGTGGGGCCCAAAGAGTTGAACACAACTAAAAACGACTGAACAGCAACAATAACAGAAATTTCAATTTTCTGTACATATCCCTTCTTCCCCTTCCCTTAGAGATTAAGCCTTATAACAAATAAAAATGAAGGAAGGAAAAAAAAGGCATTCTGAAAAACTAACCAACACATCAATAGTCTTAACAATTTATCAACATTCCACACCTACAGTTGCAAAGAAGGGAGAAAGTACATTTTCTCATCTCTTCTTTGGATCCAGCCTGGTTGGTCATTATAATTACATGGATTCAGATTTTCTGTTACCGCTATCTGAAATACATTCCTGAAGAACTATTGCACACAGGAAGAGAGGTTACTAAGAAAGGTGATAGAAACAACAAGCAGATTTCTACTTAGCAAAGATGATTTTGGATGATGCCTACCTGAAAGCCCAGAAAAAAATCTCCAGAAACTACCTCTACTTCTGTATTTAGTAAATGGAAGTTCTTACCTATCACAGGAAGTCGTTTTTTAATCTCTGTTACTCTAAATACTGTATTATCCAAATCTTCCAGTGATGGCAAAGGCTCCAAGCTGGCAGCCTAATAATTGAAAAAAGAAAAATAAATGAAACTTTCCCATATTATTCCTTCAAAGGGGACCTATTTATTTCCCTCCAAGTATAACTCATTTTTTTGTTGTTATTCTGAGAACTTTTTTATTTTTTTGCTTTAACAGTGGCAATTTATTCACGGTAAATTATTTGCTTTCTTGTCCATAAAGACCTAGAGAGTGCAATAGTTTTATTCTATGTGATGCCACTGAAATCACACAATAAAATATCACACATGACTATTAAATTTATCTTATGAAAGTAAGCTATATGAAAATTGTCCTTTGAGGATCAAAAAAATGGTGTTTTGTAGAGTCAACTCTGTTTACAGAAATTCTAAATGAAGTCTTTCTTGTTTTTCTTCTATCTAACCTCATCATCTCCAGGATCAAATATAAAATCCTCTGTTTGCTAATTCATTGTTGATGGAGCTGTGAGCTGATCCAACCATTCTGGAGAACAATTTGGAACTATGCCCAAGGGGCTACAAAAATGTGCATACTCTTTGACCCAGCAATACTGCTTCTAGGGTTGTATCTCAAAGCAATTATAAAAATGTACAAAAATATTTATAGGTACTCTTTTTGTGGTAGCCAAGAAGTGGAAATCAAGGGGAATGGCTAAACATGTTGTGGTATATGAATGTAATGGAATACTATTATGCTATTGTTGCGTTTGTCCTTCACTCTGGAAGAGGACCATGACATCAAGATGATGACATGACTTGCAGTTGACTTTGATTTGAGTGAGGGAGGGCTGCGCAAGGTCACCAACCTCACTTTCTCCTCCTGAGCCATCTGGGTCCAGTGGCCTGATATTCATCAGGATGACTGGAGAGGGCCCAGGATGGAATATGAGACCCTGGCCCTTTCAGTACTGTTTCTCTTTTATCTAGGAACCTTGAGGGTCTTCCCCTCCCAGTCTGATTTTTTTTATTTTATTAAAGGAGCCATCTCTTAAGTAACTACTTAAAAAAAGCCTCTTCATTGAACGGGTGTATCTCACTCAAAGTGAGAATGTGATCAGACCTATTGTGCTATAAGAAACTGATGAACAGGTCGACTTCAGAAAAACCTGGAAAGACTTATATGAATTGATGCTAAGTGAAATGAGCAGAACCAGGAGAACATTACACACAGTAACAGCCACAGTGTGCGAGAACTGATTTTGATGCACTTAGTCCTTCTCAGCAATGCAAGGACCTAAAACATTCCCAAAGGACTCGAGGCAAAATGCCATCCACATCCTGAGAAGATCTATGGAACTGGAACACAGAATGAAGCAGATTATTGTCTCTTTTGTTATGTTTTGTTTTTCTCATATTTTCTCCCATTCATTTTAATTCTTCTATGCAATATGACTAATGTGAAAATGTGTTTAACAGGAACATATGTGTACAGCCCATATAAGATTATATGCCATCTTGGGGAGGGAAAGAAAATTTAGAATTTATGGAAGTGACTGTTAAAAACTGAAAACAAAGCATTTTACTTATCTTATCTCATTTCACTGACATAATAAACCAATGAGGTAATTAGTACAACTAGTATTATTCCCATTTCATAGGTAAGGGAACTGGGCCTCAGAAAAGTTATTTGTGCGAGTTCACAGACCAAGTTTTAGGATAGTGGGAACTTAAACTCTACTCTTCTGACTACAAATACAGATATCTTTCCACTATAGCATATTTCTTCTTCAGTGTACTTATGTAGCCTCAACATGGAACATTCTTCAGCATCTACACATGCCTCACCAAATCTTTCAAATCTTACTTAATGTTATCTGTTTCTTAAATGCCACTAACGAAAAAAAGACATACCTAAAATAAATTACTCTTGTCTTCAATTTTTGCTACATTCTTTAAGAACACAACACACGTAATCAGACTCACGTGAACAACAAATTTACATTCAATTATATTACAGATGTGACCATTAATTATAGTACTTGTCTTAATTATATGTCATGGGCAGAACTTTATTGAAATTGACTATTAAGTCCTAGAATGAATAAAGTATGCAAATACATACCTGTATATGACCATGTGTTACAAGAAGTATCTTGAGACTCTTCATGTGAATGCTGCGATCTAATAGTTCCACAGCTTTGTCCAAGTCATCCTGTGTAGTTAATGGAATCACCAGCTAGAGAAGTTTTAAAGAGATGTTTCAGTTAGAAATAGATGATGCTTCTACACTAGCAGGTTAATCCATCTGATTGTTAGGATGCCATACTGAGTTCAAATTCTCTTATGCCTTCAATAAATCAATAAGAATTTATTAAACATCTATAAGGTGATAGGCATTAGGGATACAAGTATAATGAATGAAACAATCCTTTTAAAGTGAACTTTTTGACATACAGTGTGTAGATACTTAGGAAGATAAAAATAAAGTGAAAAATCTGGATACTTCTGATATTTCTAAATAACTTCCCAAAATTTATCATGTGAGTATGGCGAAATAGTTACCAGGATAATCTGGCTTACTACTTATTTTCAATTCTGGCAGAAAGCAGTTAAAATTAATTATTTGGAGATATTCCTTTATATGATCATATTATATTTTTACAATTGATTATACTTGCAACTTTTCTCTACACTTCAATTTTTATCTAAGAAAGACAGACTATAACTGTTTAGTTACAGAGAGAATGAATATGACTTTTCTAAATGGAATATTCTCATGATTTTCCTTCCAAAGTAGAGTAGTATTTTATGCAGACATTTTATGAGTTCTGTTGTCTCCATTGGTTTTCAATCCTAATGCTTTGATGACATTTTAAACATAGGAAAATACTTCAAAGAAATGGCAAATATTTTGTGCAGCTTTTTTTTTTTTAAAGTGTGTTCATTCAGGAATCATAGAACTACAGATTTAGAGCTAAAAGGGAACTAAGAGGCCACCTAGTCTAATTCCCTTATTTTACCAACTTAAGCCCATGGAGGTTAAATGACTTATTCAAGATTGCATAGGTGGTAAGACAGGTCACATTTGAAACCAGGTCAATTGACTCCAATATTAGTTCTCCTTCTACTATATCATGCAGCCTCCAACAAGGAAGAAATATGAACTATCAACTTCTTCCAAAAAATTATTTACAACAGGCTTATTTACTTCTCAAAGATACTGTTGCTGTTAGGAAAAAAAAGTCAAAGAACCCTAGCCTAAAGTATAGTAACTAAACACTAATACAAATGACTCTAGTTTGCTGACTTGAATATCGGACAATTCTGGAGAGGTTCCTGGAGTAGCGGTTTGGATAAATGCCCATACTTCTGATGTGGCAGGGTTGGTTTAAAAAAAAAAAAACAACACAACAACACAAAACCACCTCTTGTATTCCAAAGTCTCCTAGACCTTAGACTAAGAATAGAGAACAATAACCAGCTTGTGGAAATAATTCTAAATAAATCATAGAAGACTTTCCTTTCCTGCTTGTTGAGAACATTTCAATCTCATTCATGAAAACAGGTTTTCTCTGTTATATTAGTACAGAAATGATTAATCAAAAATACAAATTCTTTTTGGAAAGGAAGCTAAGCACATAAGCACAGAGCAATGGAATCTAGTCTTAAAGAGCAGAGCCTTTCTTGTCTTTGTCTAGTGAAAATGAGAACAGTCCACACACAGACACACAGACACACACACAAAAGGTTTTCTGTTCTATTGTCCATGAAAAAGTTTCAATAAGGCTATCCACTAAAAGGGGCATTAAATTTTTTTATGCTGATATTTTCCCAATATGTTTACAGGAATTTCTAATTTAAAAGAACATAATGAAATAAATTTAACAGTAAAAACTAGTTTGGTGATTTAAAATGTATTGGTCTAGAACACATTTCTGGATATTGGTATGCCTTATGGTTATTATTATGAATATCTATTAGTCTATACTATTTCATAATAATATTAAAATAGCAACTTGAGATTGGCCATTTCAGTTCAAGATAAATGGATTTTTCCTTCTATTTACTTTATTTTAAAGTTCAAAGTTTATTATAAAGTTCGCTACTTAAAGTTTAGTTTATTTTAGCTAAAATAGGTAGCTCCAAATAGGGTAGCTAGATTTTATTAATAAAAGAATCATATCTACAAAAACTCAATCCTTCATACACTGGAATGCTACTAACCTATAATATTAAAGGATGTGATTAAGTTACTCTTCTAGTATGGACGATGATTTTTCAAGAACTATAAATTTTTTATCCAACTTCCTTCCTGAGTAATAAACTGCTTTTGTGACAATCATTAAATGAGTACTTATGAAGTACCTATTATGGTGAGGCACTGTGTTATGTACTAGGGACACAAAGAAAAAGTGGAACAATTCTCTCAAGGAACTTATAATCGATTATGAGAAACTGTATATGTGTGTGTATGTATGTATGCATACATAAACATACACACAGAGTAAATATAGAATAAATATGAGGTTAAATAGGTGATATTTAGTGAGGAGGACAC
Source organism: Notamacropus eugenii (assembly GCF_028372415.1). Classification (NCBI taxonomy): domain Eukaryota; kingdom Metazoa; phylum Chordata; class Mammalia; order Diprotodontia; family Macropodidae; genus Notamacropus; species Notamacropus eugenii. Next base: position 319,337,606 of record NC_092876.1, read on the forward strand.
TAGGGGCTGGGAGAAATCAGGTATTAGGTGGTTCAGATGATGACATCTAGCTTCACCACTCACTATTTACTTGTGTGACTTTGGGTAAATTGCTTCAAATGCTTTAGACTCAGTTTACTCAACAGTGAATGCTGGGGTTGGACTACATAAAAACTAGAGACTCTTTACAGCTCTGGTCCTATGACAGTAACAACAGAACAAATATATGATCTTAGCATCACACTCCTCTAATCAACAAGTAAATAAGTTAACAAAACCACCAGTTGCTGGAACTAAATGACTTACCAGCCTCTTGTACGTATGCTGCTTTAATCTATCTTATAAAAGAAACCTGAACGAATAGTATCGGGAAAGCTAATGCCCAGAAACAGACAAGTCTTATACAAAATAAAATGCAAGCTTCGAGGCAAGAATAAAGAATAGGCCCTAGGTCTGGAAAAACACATGCAGAAAAATAACAGAAAAGGCGGAAACAATTCAGATGCTATGGTTTCTATTTTCTTCATCAAAGAGAATATGGAAAAATTGAAACAAAAAGGATGTCAGAAGAGCACTAGCCACTTTAAATGATTCTGTGTATTCAGGCCCAAGTAAGTTAAATCCCAATGTACTAAAAGAATTTTACAATATAATTTTTAAAATACTGTCAACAGTGTTTGATAAATCACCAACAACAGGCAGAAAATATCCTGGTTCTTACGGGAGTGGGAGAGTCTTGAGTCAGATTCTAGAAACCACAGACTGATGAACCTGATATTAATCTCTAGCAAAAATATATAAGGGATTATTAAATGGATAGATTGTAAGCATTCACAAATCAAGGAAGAAAATTATGACATGTGAATCTCATTTTCTTTTGTAATGGAGTTATTATACTGGCAAATAATACCAAGATTCAAAAAGAAACATTTAAAAATCCATATTCAAACTTATTCAAAGCATGACTTGTACTTAATTGGTATATGTGTAAGCTCTATAAGGGGTAGGGTAGAATAGTAAAAGGAAGTGCTGAACTTGGAATCAGATAACTGGGTCTGAATCCTGCTCAGGCACTTCCAAAGCTGTGGGGCCTTAGTCAGATTACTTTACTTCTCAGTCTTAGCTTATTACTTATAAAATGGGCATGAGAATGTTTGTACTTCCCACAGGTGGTGTGAGGAAAGTGCTTAATAAGCTTTAAAGTGTCATATCAATGTAAGGATAGTGTGGTAAGTCTCTTACACAATTATCCATTTATCCCAAAAGCAAGATTCACCTTAATACGAATAATCTTGGCTCATATTCTTCACACCAGAGATATAGAAGTCTGTACATTATATTTCTAATAGGGACTCACAATGTGTACAGATCACATATGTATATCATAATATCCCTGGCTAACAATATAGTTAATATTATTGCTTTCTGCTACATGTAGCTTAATACATAAATGTTTTCTAGAAGGTTTTATTTATGGTGAAACATAAAAATTTTAGATTCTTAGTTGATGTTTGAATATATATTCACAATGGCTAAACCTAATCAAATATATAGAGGAAATTTATGGTAGAGGCAATAATTTAAAGGAAGATTAATTTTTAATATATCTCAAAGGAGAAAATTCTCAAAGTGGAAAAAACATCATAGATAGTATTATTAATTCAAATGAGGCAACTAAGACAACATTAACAACTATCAATACACATGCTTACATTCTTATCCCTATAAAATCTTTGTGATACTGGCCTATGCATATATCAGGTACATCCTTCATAAAAATATGAAAAGAAAACAAGTATGCTTTAGGAGATAATCTTCTACACCAGACCATATCCTGATAGTCACATAACTGACTTGAGAGCTACAAAGAATACAAGACCCTACAATATTTGTTCACTGATTTGAGTTACTGGTATACCCACACAAAAAGAGAGAAAGAGATCTACAGCTAGATAGATACCTATTTCTATCTATATGTCGGACACTGGGAAGATGCACAGATATTTCAAGGATCCCTGATTATTCCTCATCACAAAAGCTCATCTTTTAGAACAATATTATTCCAATAATAGTATATGACTGTTAATCATGAAAATGACAATTTCAGAAGAATCAAAGCAATGAAGACAGTACATATGAAAAGAAGCATGGTTTGATGCAATCAGGCTGCAGAATATTACCAGAAGTGGTGCAAAAGATATGTAAATATGGAAAAAAGGCCTAGCTGGTCACGTAGCAAGAGTGCTACTTGTATACTTGATGTCACTTGATCAAGTGTACAGCATTAGTATATAGTATTGGTAGCCATGAAATATTAAAAGGATTAAGAGTAATCTTCTAGTACTATGGAAAAGATCCTCTATGGAAGATCTGGAGAAAGACAATGAAAAGAATCACACAGCATAAGAAGGAATCTGTTCTTGATTAAGTGTCCATGTTCTAGGACAGGGCTCTCCTACACTACTTCATTTTGAAATTTCATTAGCTTTCATGGATTCAATAATCCTCTCCATGCTCAAAGTTACTTATCAGCCCTAAACTTCAGACTGGTGTCTCCAAGTGCCCAATGAACATTTTGAATGGGATGACCCATAGACATCTTAAACTCAACACGTCCAAAACAACTCATTATTGCACTCCCTTCCCTAAATTCTTCCCAATTTCTTTATTACTGCTGAAGGAACCAACATTCTCCAGTCACCAAGGCTCACAACCTCTCTCATTCCCCACACCCAATCTGTTGTCAAGTCGAGTAGACTCTTTACCTTAGTAACATCTTTCGTATGTTCCCTTCTCTTCTCTGAAACTACCACCTTCATTACCTCATACCTGAACTACTGCAATAATCTGATAGTTCATCTCCCTGCCACAAATCACTCACCACTTCAAAGTGCAGATCTGACTATGTCATATCCTTACTCAAGAAAATCCAGTGGCAACACATCATTTCCGAGACCAAATACAAAATTTTCTGTTCGACCTTCTAAGCCCTTTATAGCCTGCTCCACTTCACTTTTTACATTCCTAGTCTTCTTACACTTGCTAGTCCCTCATATCCCTACAATCCAATGACATTAGTCTCCCAGCTGTTCTTTGCACAAGAAAAGCAACTCAATTTCCCTACTTCAGCAATTTTCACTAGTTATCTCCTATTCCTGGAATGCTCTCCCTCCTCATCTCTGTTTCTAGGCTTCCTTCAGGGTCTAGTTAAAATCCCACCTTACATAGGAAGTCTTTTATAATCCCCCTTAATTTTAATGGCTTCCCTCTGCTGATCATTTCCTATTTATCCTGTATACGTCTTGTCTGTACAAAGCTGTTTGAATAGTTTCTCTGCCATTTGTCTGGGAGTTCCTTGAGAACAGACTTTTACCTTTTTTTGTATCCCCCAGTACTTATTACAACCCTGGCAAATAGTAGGTAGTACTTAAAAAATGTTTATTGACTGACTTCCTCCTCTGATTTTCTAAAGTCCAAAGTGAGAAACTAGACACAATAATCAAATAACATGCCGACCAATGCTAAGAATAAGATCTGAAAGCTTTAGTTGTTAGATACAGAGGCAGATAAATCTATCTATATAAATTCCACTGACTAATATATTATTATTACTGAAGCTGAATGAGAACTTCAGATGGAAAGTTTGGAGGCTTGTGTGACATGAGAAAGGGAAAATTTCTAATAAATATATAAAATTTGTTATCTTTCTGTAAGGTTTATTAATTACATAATTTTCATTTTCATTGCCAATCTTTTGACAAATCATAAACATAAAGAAACTAAAATATAAGCAGAGAAAATGTACAGAATTTAATTTTGGTTACTTATGCCTCTAGCATACACTATCTTCTTTGAATACTAAGAAGCAAAGCAGTCCTGCTTGAAATGCTCTCTCATCCAGATTAAGAAAAGTATAAAATTATTCAATTATTTATTCAACATTTATTAACTGTCTACCATGAGTATTAAATATAGAAAACATAAATTCTTTTGTTACCTCGTTATTGGTATAATGTAGATCCATAGACTGTCCAAAAGCAATTTTGGCTTTAGAACTCAGCTCTTCTAATCTAAGCGGTCTGGGAAACTGAAGGATCCTGTAAAGATACAAATTGATAAGGTTTTTGTTGGCCTTATAAGACCAGTATCTAGAAATCTATTCTTGCAATAATAGTTGCATCCTGGTTAAAAGAGAGCAAGTGTTGCGTAGAGCTGGCCTTGAAATCAGGAAGACCCAAGATCAAGTCTTGCCTCTAGCATTGTAGATGTATGCCCATAGGGAAATTACTTAACATTTTAGTGACCCAGGTAACTTAGGCTAAGTTGCAGGTGAATTATTGATTGATATATACACTGGTGGAGGTGGTTCCCATATCAGGTAGCTCATCACTCCCTATGAAATCATAGGTATAAGTGCCATCTCCCACCCCACCCAAAAATGACTTATTTTAGATTTAAAATGCAGAGAATCTTTATGCAAACATTCAACTGGCTTAAATTCCAATTTGAACTGGAAGTTCAAATTAGGTATAGTTTATCCACATTTCCTCAATTAAAACGTCTTTTGCTTTCAATATTTTCTTGTCCAGCAAGCACACAAATCGATGGGTGGGAATTAAAAAGCAGTGTAAAAATATACAACTATTGAAAAATAGTGACAGAATTTTCATCTGAGCAGGGATAATAGGGATTTTCAGTAAAAATTTTTTGAGCATACAAAAAATACAGTTCAAACCAATTTTATGAGTTGAATTCCCTTTGAAGAAAAAAAAAAGGCCCATGTTTTAATGAATCTCACTGTGCCAACTGTCTTTCAAAAAAGGATACTATTTAAATAAATTGGACTAAACTAACATGGTATTTTTTCACTCACATCTCTTGAATTATTCAACATGTGAAACAAATTTGAATGATAAACTCCACATTAGTATTCTGAATATCTATTTTAGAAAATTAACACTGTATTTTCTTACTTTAATTAGTAAACAGAGTGATAAAACAGATTTTTCCCCCCACTAAGAATAAAACAAACTCAACTTCAAAATTCCAATATACTATTAAATTTGATACTTTCTTCATCTCTGAAATGTCAAATTTATGACCCCTCCAAAAAAAGCTAGGAAAAGTTATCTGCCTTCTTTTCTTTAAAAAAATAATAAAGTAAATTTCATATAGGCTTTTTAATAATTCATTTTAAAGAAACTTCATGACAAAAAAGATTTTAAATCTGGGTTCTGATCTGATGGAAAACAATTCTCAGTTTATAAGCTATTTGGATGTGTGCTTTGTAATATCTATTTAGTATTTAACTACCTCAAGTTATCAAAAGACTAATGGTCTTTAAATAGTATACTGGAAAGGTTCATTTAATAGGATACTAAGTGTTTTTTCTTTTTAGATTCAGAACAACAAAAGAAGAATTGAAAATGCAAAATACAATTGGTTTAAGCTTTCCCTCTAACTCAGTGGAGTCTACCTAACATTTTCTGACCATTCCAAAACAGAATAAACATATTGATCAAATTAGAGGAAAATTAATAAATGAACACCCATCTTTATATAGACACATCGTTTGGAGCTTAAATTTCAAGAGAATGAGTTTTAAATATCTGTTCTATACTTTATCTACAAGTTATCAAAGAGTATTATATTTTCACCTTTATGCCATGAGACTACATTAAAATCAGACACAACTGATAACAACTAAACAATAACCATAAATCACTAATGACTTTAGTGAGGCACCTAAAAGTTGTGTTTAAACCATTAAATAAGAGAAAGAAACACATTAAAATGGCTTATCTTCTTTTAGTTTACCTTTTTTCACCCCGATGTTCAAATTTGACTCGAACATCATTCTATAACGAAAGACAAATCATGGACATAAATGAAAACCATTAGGAGATAAATAGAAATTAGCTATGATCTCTGATTAGACTTCTAATTTTCCTTAGATAAAAATGAACATCTTTAAAATAATACATCATTAGTTTTAGATCACTAAAATATTTTACATTATCTTCCTTCTGTATTAGATACTGTACAATTAAATCATTCAAATCTGTAAGAAATTTACAGAAATAAACTAACTAAAACAAAATTTTTTTAATGATTCAAAAAACTCATTATAAAACAAAATAAAATACTATCCTCAGAGTACATTTAGGTTTAATGGAAATTTTCATATTAAATAAAATTCAAGATATTAAACTAAAAATAAAACAATTTTCTACTCTGCTGTCTATTTTGGAAGTATCATGGGGAAAATTCCTAAACATTATCAACAGATAAATTTTGATTTAAATCAGTGGATACTTAGGCATAACTTAAATGAACTAGATTTAACTATATGGACACTACTCTATATGTGTCCTTTAAAACTACTGAAAGGACTAGGTGTGGTAGTGCACACCTGGAGCCTCTGATACTAGGGAAGCTGAGGTTACTGTATTGCTTGAGTTCAGGAGTCCTGAGACAGCAGAACTAAAGCTGATCAGAAGTCTGTACTAAGTCTAGTAGCAATATGCTGAGTGGAAGGCTACCACGCTGCCTAAGGAGGGGCAAACCAGCCCAGATAAGAACTGTGGCTGATCAGTCAGGTCTGTGAATGGCTGCTATACTTTCAAGCTGGGCAAGACAGGAGAGTCAATCTCCAAAGAACAAACAAATAAACAAAAACAAAATCTACACACACTCAAACAGTAAGGTGCTTACTCCCCTTCTAAAAAAACTCAATCCCAAACAAACAAAAACAAAGAACTATTTAAAGGGTAATTACATGATTTACACAGCAAGTGATTCGTTTTATAATATTATGAAAACAAATACCTGTTTTTTGGGTGATGAAGATTTTGGTTTTCTGGTTTCCTGTAGGGATAATGCTGGTCGACTGGCCTTATGGAGGACAGCCAGATCTTGCATTATTGAATCCAAGGCTTGCTGATCATCTGTTTTTAAAAATACCACATGCAGAAAACATCATTTCAACATACATTAAGAATAAATAAAAACTGGAAAAATATACACAGACCATTTGAATGACTAGACTATTAATGTATTATAGCTTAATAGTTACAATTATTAACAACAAACTCAAAACCACACAAGTTTTGCTACAGCATCATCCTTTTTTATGGGTATGACAATATTAAAATAAAGTTATATGGTGGGCCTCAGAACATGAGAATATGACAAGGAAAGAATAGCAGCAGATAATACACCTAATAATTCAAAAGAGAAAATTAGGGACAACTCTTATAGCCTCAGGTGTATCTACACACCAATCCAAAGAGTATTGAAAATAAACAAAATGAACTTGATGCTAAACATAAGGATGAGCAAATACAGTCTCATAGATATCAAAACCAAGATGAAACTCATGACTGAAATAATATAGCAATAAGACATATTACATTTTACATATAATATTACATAAGTACATATTACATTCAAAAGAGACAGATATATAATATATAATAAGGACAACAAAGCAGCGCTATCAAGAAATGAATCAACAAGTATTTAATTAAATGCCTAAGTCACTTCCTATCAAGAAGACACACACATACATAGAAATTCAGGAGCCAGAAAGGAAAAGGACAACATGGTTTACATCTGGGTAAAGAGAAAAGCGCTGAATTAAAGTGGCAACAGTTGTGCTTAGAGAAACTGACTTAGGAGCTGTTTCCAAATATTTAAAAGTAATAATATGTGGAAAAAAAGGATTACATTTATTTTGAACTACGAGATAATAGACAGAAATGAAAGGGAGAACGATTGGGATTCAAAATATTTCTAACAATAACTTTAGAAAAATAGAATGTTCTGCTTCTTGAAGTAGTTCTGGACCTGGAGTTTACTAGTTGTGTGCCATGGGTAAGTCTTAATTTCAGCTGCCTAATCTGTAAAATGGGAATGATAATAACAATAATACTTGCACCTTGGTAGTCTTTAGGAAAGGGCATCATAAACATGAATGCACTAAAATAAATGTTAGCTGCTGCACAAAAGATAATCAACAATAGGAACATAAAGATTCCATCCAGATTATCAAGAGACTTTAAATCTGAAGATGTGTGAGTGTGAGGACTTGGTGTATCATGTTTAAAAATTGATTTTGCTTAGCCAGACATTTTCTAATTAAAGACATCCTATCCTCTATAAAGAAAATTGTTAAAAGTCAAAGTCACTGACCTCAAAAGAACATTTCAAATATAAAAAATAGCTGTCTTCTCTAATAATAGAATCACATTCTTTGTATTCAGTTCTGTAATAAAACACCACTGTTATCAAAGTTAAATATTAACAGCTCTACTCATAAGTGGGGCTGCCAGATTCAAAGATAACATTTTATATCAACAAAAACATCTATTGTGAAATAGTTTTGTTATATTGCTAATTTAGCAAACTGGTCATTGTTGCAGTTAACTACAATGTAACATCATACAAAAAGGCTGTAAGTCAAAACAATATACCTTGTTAGTATTATAATCCTTCCTTGACAGGTTAGCAAATTGGCACTGTCGCAATTACACAAAAAATATTTAACATGATATTCTAACACAGCAAACTATCCATAGTAAAGGTATTTTATGTCTGTATACTTATTTTTTGAAAGAAACAAACATCCTTCATGAGGTATTTTTGATTGATATTATTTCGTAGAGTCTGGCCAGTTTTTTAATAACTCTTATTTACTGTGAAATAAATTATTAGCTTTGAATAGTTTTAGAATCAATAAAAAAAACTACTTTTATCCCCAACTGATGAATGGTCAAAGGATATGAACAGGTAATTTTCAGAGGAAGAAATTAAAGGTATCTATAATCATATGAAAAAATGCTTTCAATCACTTTTGATTAGAGAGATGCAAATCACAACAACTCTGAGGTACCACCTTACACCAATTAGATTGGCAAACATGACAGAACAGGAAAATGATAAATGTTGGAGAGGATGTGGGAGAGTTGGAACACTAATTCATTGTTAGTGGAACTGTGAGCTCATCCAACCATTCTGGAGAGTGGTTTGGAACTATGCCCAAAGGGCTACAAAAATGTGCATACCCTTGGACCCAGCAATATCGTTTCTAGGACTGTATCCCCAAGAGATCATAAAAATTGGAAAGGGTCCCACAAAATATTTATAGCAGCCCTCTTTGTAGTGGCCAAAAACTGGAAATCAAGGGGATGCCCATCAATTGGGGAATGGCTGAATAAATTATGGTATATGAACGTAATAGAATACTATTGTGCCATAAGAAATGATGAACAAGGAAGACTTCAGAGAGGCCTGGAAAGACTCATATAATTTGATGCTGAGCAAAAGGACCAGAACCAGGAGAACTTTGTGCACAGCCACGACCACAGTGTGCGAGAGTTTTTTCTGGTAGACTTGGATCTTCATAGCAATGCAAGGATATTAAAAAAAAAAAAATTCCCAATGGTCTTCTAAGGCAAAATGCCTTCCACATTCAGAGAAAGAACTGTGGAATTCAATCACAGAATGTAGCAGATCGCGTGTGTGTGTGTGTGTGTGTGTGTGTGTGTTATGTTTCGGTTTGTTATATGATTTCTCCCATTTATCTTAGTTCTTCTACACAGCATGACTATAATGAAAATGTACTCAACAGGAACGTATGTGTAGATCCTATATAGAATTGTATGCCATCTTGGGGAGGGAAGGGGGTGGTGTTGAGGGATAGGTAGGGGGGAAAAAATCTAAGTTTTATGGTAGTGATTGTAGAGCATTAAAAATAAATAAAATGAATATATTAAAAAATAAAAAATAAAAAAACAAAAAACTACTTTTAGAAGTTTGGGCTTACATTACTTATGCATAGGGGTGTGTGTGTGTGTGTGCGCGCGTAAGTAATAGAATCAAAGGACACAGGGAGGCTGGCTCCACCTTAAAAATATTTCCTTTACATATAATTTGTTGTTGTTTAGTTATTTCAACAGCGTCTGACTCTTTGTGACCTCACTTGGGGTTTTCTTGACAAAGATACTAGAATGGTTTGCCATTTCCTTCTCCACCTCATTTTGCAAATGAGGACATGGAAGCAAACAGAGTTATAAGAGACTTGCCCAGGGTCATCACAGATAGTGTCTAAAGCCAGATCTGAAGTTAGGATTTTGGGAGGCCCCCAAAAAATATAGAGGAAAATGTCCTCTACATTTTTCACATGCTGCCCAAAATTCCTTGGTGTGCCCACAGGCTGCAGATTGTGCAGGTCTGCTCTAGGATATAACTTGTTATTTGGAGCCCTGAATAATCAATCTCCTACCTTTTCACACTTCTCATACTCTATACAAACTTCCCTGCCAATCTTGACTTAATCTCCAGCTTCTCTGCATTTGCCCAGGCTGTTAGTACATACTCCCTCTTCACATCTACCTCACAGAATTCTTGCCCTCCTTCAAGGATTTGTTCACATGTCATCTCCTCTGGGAAAACTTTTCTGATCCTTTGTTCCTCAAATTACCATATATCTACTTATGTTTTTATGTTACATTATTCTAGTGTAATGTAAGCTCCTTATAAAACAGGGAATGTTTAAATTATTTTTTATCCTTAGTGCTTCAGTGCCTCACAATTTCAGACACTTAAATAAGGACCTGCTGGATTGTACTGGAGATGAGATAAGGGCTATGAAGCAGAGAATCCAAGTTAGAAAGGACCTCAAGTTTCATCTCCTACCTGAAACTTAGATTCCCTCTACATCACCAGGTTATCTTCCAGGTTATGCTTGAAGACCTCCGGTGACAGGCCACTTTTGGACAACTCTATCCATTAGGAAGTCTCCTCCCCTCTAATTCATCCTGGATACTTCCATTAGAAGTCTCTTATGAAATGATCTGGTGAAGTCACTGCTCAAAAATCTTAAGTTAAAATTACTTCCTGTTTTCAAGGTGCCTTACAAACTAGTGACATCCTATCGTTCTAGCGCCATTTCAAGTTTCTTCCTTCTAGGCACTCTATACCCACAACCAAACTGATGTACTTGATTTCTCAAATATGCCCTATGCTCTCACACTGACTACTTACCAAAAGACTGACATCCTTTACAGCACAACTCAAATGGCACTGCCCTCCTGAAACCTCCTTCCCCTACTCATTTTCATATGACAAAATCTATTACTCCTCACATTCATATATTAATTTTAAAAATGCTTTCTTCACAATAATTGTTACTCTTGTTTTACATATGAGGAAATTCAGAAAGTTTCAATGACTTAACCAAGATCATAGTTAGAAACTTGAATCTGAATGCTTTCTGGAATTGAGTTCCAAACTATCAACTTAATTCTCATTCACTCATTCTCTCTCTCTCTCTCTCTCTCTCTCTCTCTCTCTCTCTCTCTGTCCTTTTCTTCCTGTCATGATTAGATAGTTTTGTTTAGTTTTGTAACTGAACACATTTATCACATATAAGAGCAACTGGTATTAGTATCTTATAGCATCATAGGATTTTAGAGATGAAAATCAGTCAATCAGTAAGCATTTATTAGGTGCCTACTATGTGCCAAGCGCTGCATTAAGTACTAGGAACACAAAGAAAGGCAAAAGAGTCCGTGACTCCAAGGAGCTAACAATTTAATAAGGAAACAACATGTAAACAACCATGTACAAACAAGCTATGTACAAATAAACTGGAAATAGTTAACAGAAAGAGAACTGGAAAAGGTTCCCTGCAGAAGGATTTTAACTGGGACATGAAGGAAGCTAGGGAAGCTAGGAAGCAGAGATGAGGAGGGAGAGAATTTGCAAGCATGGGGGACAGTCAGAGAAAATGCCCAGGGTCAGGAAATGAAGTGTCTTATTTGAGGAACAGCAGGGGAGCCAGTGGAAAGAAGAGACATTGGAGGTGCAGTAGGGAAGTGGTGTAAATTATAAGACTAGAAATATGCGGAAGGGGGTAGCTTATGAAGTGCTTTGAATACTAGAAAGAGAATTTTATATTTGATCCTGGAAGGATAGGGTACTCTTGGAGTTTATTGGGTGGGTGGGGGTGATATACTGAAACCTGTGCTTTAGGAAAATCACTTTTGTCAGTTGAATGGACGCTGGATTGTAGTGGGAAGAGACTTGTAGCAGGCAGAACAATCAGCAGGCTATTATAATAGTCTAGTGAAGAGATGAGATGAAGGCCTGCACCAAGGTTGTAACAGTATGAGAAGAAATGAGGGGTATATTCAAGAGATGCTACAAATGTGAAATTTACAGACCTTGGCAAACAGATTGCATATGGGGGATAGTGGGGTGGCTGTTTAGAGGGAGTGGAGAGAGTAGAGGATGATACTAGGTTGCAGATCTGGGGGACTGGGTGCATAGTGGTACCTTCAACAGTAACAAGGAAGTCTGGAAGAGGGGAGGGTTTGGAGAGGAAAACAAATGAGTTTTGTTTTGGGCATACTGAGTTTAAGATGAGACATTCAATTTGAGATGTCTAATGGGCAGTTTGAGATGGGAGAATGGAAGTCAGCAGAGATGTTAGGGCTAGATAAATAGATCTGAGAATTAACAGCACAGAGATAATTAAATGCATGGAAGCTGATGAGATCACCTAGTGAAACAGTAAGGGGGAGAAGAGGATACAGGACAGAGCCATGTGGGATACTAATGGTTAGAGGATGTGACCTGGATGAAAATCCAGAAAAGGAGACAAGGAGTAGTCAGATAGGTAGGAGGAGAACCAGAAGAGGGTGGTGTCCTGAAAACCAAGAGAGAAGAGAATATCCAGAAGAGGGTGATCCATAGTGTCAAATGTTGTAGATAAGTTAAAAAAAAAAAAAGGATGAGGCTCACTGAGAAAACATCATTGGATACTAGCTTAACTCCAGAGACAAAAAGTTTTGGTTGAATGATGAGGTCAAAAGACAGATGGAGCAGAGAAAGTGGAGGCACCTATTACAGAGAGACTACTTAAGGAATTTGGCCACAGAATAAAGGTACAAGGAATGGGAAGATAGTTATCTCAGATAGAAGGCTCAAGTGAAGGAGTTTTGAGGATAGAAGAGACATGAAAATGTATGTAGTTAGTAGGAAGCAGCCAGCAGACAGGGAGATTAAAAATAAGTGTGGGAATCGGTATAATAAGGGGTCAGTCTGCTGGAGGAGACAGAATGGAATGAGATAAAAGCACATATGTAGAACCTGAGAGATCACCCAGCCCAGTTTCCTGATTGTGCACATGAAGAAACTGTTCAATAGGAAAAATGATTTAGTCCAATTCTACAGAGGCAGTAAACTTTATCTGATCTTCTAAATTTAAATCCAGTTCTCCTTCCGCTGCCTCTACAAGGCTGTAAGATCCTTAAAGGCAGAGATCATGACATAACTCTCTCTGTGCCTAGCACAGTACTCTCCATACGAATAAACCACGTTGTGTGACACTGAGTCTCTCTATAACTTGTACACACTACTCCTCACCACCTGGAATAGCACACCCAGAACAGCTCATAAGAAAAATGTCTCTTAATCCCTGGTATTATTGGAACACCTACTCTGGGGCCCAGATATCTTGACTGCTGAGCATAAACTCAATTAATTCATAAAATCTAGCCAGTTGCGGATCACCAAGCCAGATCATGCTTCAAATTCCATCTAGATGTCCATCTTGACTTCTGCCCTTCCAGTGCTCACACATATATGTACTCTTCCTTTCCTTTTCCTCGGGGCTCAGGAATTATGCCCACACTACCACAGTTCCTGAAAACATCATATCAATCAACTGCCCTATGGATCAACTCACTCTCTGGGCCACACCACTCTCTCTGCTGACTATAATTTCTGTATATGTCTTGTCTTCTATAAGAATGAAAGCTCCTTGAGGGCAAAGGACTATGTCACTTTTATACTTGTATTCCCATTGCCTGGCACATATTAAGCAAGTAGTTCTTACTTCAATATCAAATCTTTTCAAGATCAATACTACTGATCATCTAGAGTTTGGGTACCTCTGAAGACTGAATTTGATATTTGTGAAAAAGCACAGTGCTTGGCACATAGTAGTTGCTATCTAAATGTTTACTCCCTTACCTGTCACCAAACGGGTCTCCTTACTCTGGACATACTTCAGCTTGTTAATGCTCTGTCCAAAGACACTAGGGATGGTAGGGAAGGTTGCTGCTTCCAGGAATTTAGAGAGTGAGACCTGAGTGTCTTCTTACAAGTAGTCTATCTTAAGTTTATCTTTTCAATTTTCAATTTCAGTTTTCAGCATTCAACTGAAATGGCTCTCTCCAAAATTACCAGTAGTGTTTTTTGCCAAATCCAATGGCCTTTTCTCAATTCTCATTCACCCTGAACTTTCTGTGGCTTCTGGCACTGTCAGTTACCCTTTTCTCCTTGTTACTCTCCTCTTTAGGTTTTGGTAACACTACTCTCTCCTAGTTACCTATCAGATTGCTCCTTCTCTATCAGTTCTTTGCTGGATCTTCATCCACATCCAATCTGTTAACTATGGGTGTCTCCTAAGGCTCTGTCTTCTCTTTGTTATCTATACTTTTCACTTGGTGATCTCACAGTAACTCACATAGATTCAGTTACTGTCTCTGTGGTGATGATTCTCAAATCTACCTACTTATCAGCTCTAATCTCTCTCCTAACCTCTAGATTGCCATCTTTGAATGCCTATTGGACATCTCAAACTGAATGTCCCATACACCTACTCAACATGTTCAAAAACAAACTCATCATCTTTCTCCCTTAAGCATTTATCTTTCCCCAAATTTCCTATTATTGTTGGGAATACTAACATCCTCCCAGGCCCCCAGGCTCACAACTTAGGTGTCATACTCAACTCTTCACTCTCTCTCTTCTTCTCCCCCATCCAATCTGTTACCAAATCCTATAGAAGCAACATCTCTTGTATGTTTCCTCATTTCTGACACTGCCACCAATCTGGGGAAGGCCTTCTTCAAGAAGTCTTCTTAGGTCCCTCTTTATGTTAGCACCTTCCCTCGCGGATAGTTTCTAATTAATCTTACATATAACATATCTGTATAAAGTTGTTTGCCCGTTGTCTCCCTCATTATACTGTGAATACCTTGAGGTCAGAGACTGTTTTTATCACCAGCATTAGCATTTAGTAGACACTTAAATGCTCATTGACTGGATGACCTCTATATGGCATTGGATCTGGCTGATCACCCTCTCTTCACGGATATACTGTTTTCTAGGTTCTCATGACACTACACTAGACCATTTCTTGTCTTACCTATCTGACCACTACTTCTCAGTCTCCTTTGCTGTTTCATCATCCAAATCATGTCCTATAATTGTGTGTATTCTGTTCTACAATCTTTTTTCTTTACACTCTTTTACTAGGTGACCTTATCAGCTCCTATGTAGTCAATTATCTTCTCTATGTAAATGACATCCAGACCTATCTATCTAGTCTTAAGTCTCTTACCTGAGATCTAGTCCCACATCAGCCAAAGCCTACTGACCATTTCAAAATGATGTCAAGCAGCCACCTGAAATGCAACCTGTCCAAAACAGGACTCTCTGTCTCTTCCTCTGAATCTACCCCTCTTTTGAACTTCCCTATACGAAGGTACTAAGATTTACAGACTTGGGGTCACATCTTCAACTCTTCACCCTCAATCAGTGGTCTAATCTTGCCATTTCTACTTCTATGGCATCTCTTCTATCTGTTCCCTTCTCACTACTCATATAGTTATCACCTGAGTTCAGCTCCTCATCACTTCTCACATGCAAAAATGTCAATACATTTCTAATTGCTCTTTCTGTCTCAAGCCCCTCCCCACTCCAATCCATTCTTCACACAGCCACCAAAGTTATTTTCATTAAGAAAAGGTCTTAAAATTCACTGTCTCTTTATTGCCTCTAGGAAAAAAAATATGAACTCCTCTACTTGGTATTTAAAGTCCTTTAAAATCTTTGAACATTACTACTTCCTGCTTCCCTCACTCTATGATGTAACAGATCTGTCCTTTTTACTATACCTTACACAAGGTACTCCATCCCCTATCTTTATGTCTTTTCATTGGCTGTTTGTCATGCCTCATCTTCTTCTTATCCCTACCTCATGGAAATTTCTTACTTTTTTCAAGACTAATATCAGATGTTCCCTTCTAATTTGAAGCCTTTACTTGTCTTCTCCAACTGCTAGTGCCCTTTTGTATTTATTTTTATTTTGTATGTATTTAAATATTACATGCTGTCTTCCCCCTAATGTAAAGTCCCTGGGAGCAAAAGCTGTTTCATCTTTAACTTCATATCCCCAGGGCCTAAAACAGTGCCTGGATATTATAAAAATAGCTCACTAAAAAAACTAATAATAAAAATGTTTGCTGATTGACTGATTGTACTTGAGAAGTATTTTGAAAATACAGCTGGAAAATCTGTGTAACCTCTGGCAATATCTGTGTAACCTCTGGCAAGTCATTTCACTCTTTCAGGGCCTCAGTTTGTTCAATTCTAAAATAAAAATTTGATTAGACTGAGCTCTAAAGTAGTTCTTAGTCTTTGGTGCCCAGAACCAAATAAAATAAATCAGATGTGGTTTGACCAGGGCAAAGTACAGTAGAATCTAAAACCAACTTGGTCCCGGATCTGAATATTTCTTAATGTAGAGTATGAAAGCATTAGCTTTTAGAGCTATTATAGTTACACGACTGATTCACATTAAGCTTATAGTCTACTAAAATCCCTAGATTTTTTTCAGAGGAACTGTTGTTGTCTAGTTACATCCTAACCTTCATTATTTGTGAAGTTAATTTTTTAAAAACCCAGTATATAGGAAAGACAAATATTTATATATCATTGTTAGATTCAGCCAATATTCTAGCCCATCAAGACCTTTCTGCATCCTACTATCCATTGTTTTGCCATCTATCCCAGCTTTATGAGGTGTGCAAATATAATAAGCACGCTTTCCATGACTTTAAACTAGGCAATGATAATAATGTTATACAGTACAGTTCCAAGCACAGATCCCTGGGGGCACATTGCTGGAGACTTCCTCCCAAGATGATGTCAAACTATTAGGACTTACATTTAGGTTTGGTTATTCAACCAGTTCTGAATCTATGTAACTGTACACAGAGCTAGTTCATATCTTTCTATCTTCTTCATAAAAAGCTGTCAAATATTTTGCTAAAATCCAGACAAACAATACCTATATTATTTCCTTGATCTACTTGCTCAATAATCTTGACCAAAAAAAGGAGATTAAGATTAGTCTGGTATGACTAGTCACAATGGGCTTTGTGATAACCATTTTTTTTTCCCTAGATATTCACTAACCAACTCTTTAATACCTTCCAGAATTTTGCTAAGCATAAGAGTTAAGGTAACTATTCTTCAGTCTGTGGGTTCCATTCTCTTTTTTATTATTTAAAACTGAAACACCATTTACCTTTATTTAGTCTTGTAGTACTTCCCCCTTCTCTATAACCTTTAAAATATCATTGTCAATAATTTAATCACATCCACCAATTATTTCAGTATTTGTAGATTCAGTTCATTTCAAGTGATTTAAACATCATGGGAAAGGAGGTTCTCCTCCTCTCTATTTTATCTTGACTATCAATTCCCTGTTTTGGTCACTTTTCTCCTGTTCAAGGCCCAGGCTCCTTAGAATAGACAAAAGAAGCAAAATATGAATTAAGTATTTTTACCTCCTATAATTGTCTCATCCACTCCAGACTATGGCCCTTTTTCTTATGGATCTTTTTCTTTTCCTCAACATTTTTTGGGGGCTTGTTTTTAGCTTTCATTTTCAACTGTAGCTCATTCTGAGCACTTCTGATACTATTCCTACAAAATCATGCATGCTGTTATTTGCCCTTGCTTTTCTCTTCAGTACATCTTCTTAAAATTTAAGGTGGTGAGTTTCCTGTGCACCTACATTGATCTCTTCAGATAACTCCTCTGCATCCTCATCAAAAGAATTGTTTCTATTTGTCTCTTCAGAATTTAATTCTCAAGAGCTTCCCCATCTTTCTTGGGCTGACTTTCCTTACAGAATTCTAGTATGTTATCTTACCTACCTTTCCTTTTGGAGTATGTGAAATGTGTTCTTCAAAAATCTAGGATACATATCAGATTATGCCTGGTCTTCCTCTCCTCCTCTATGACAAACTCTAAGACACAGTGGACATTTACCCCTAAGGTACCTATCATTTCCATTGGAGCAACCAGTTATGCCCTATTAGTGAAAATCAGCTCCAGAATGGATGTTCTCTTTACTGGTTTCTCTACCTTTAGAAAAATGAAATTAATATTAAAGCTGGGGACAGCTAGGTGGCACAGTGGATAGAATGCTGGGCCTGGTGTCTGGAAGATCTGAGTTGAAATCTAACCTCAGATATTTACTAGCTGTGTGACCCTGGGCAAATCATTTAACCCTGTTGGATTCAGTTTCCTCATCTAAAGGATGAGAAATGAACCGGAGAAGGAAATGGCAAATCACTTCAATATCTTTGCAAGAAAACTCCAAAGGGGACCACAAAGAGTCAGATACAATTAAAATGAACAATTATTAGCTGTTCTGCTTTTGACAGATATCCACACAAATATTAACATCCCTTTTGATGCTTCTACTTGTTATCTATTTCCTCTTTCTCTTCAGGTGGCATCGCAATATGTTCTCATTACAAAATTCTTACTGATTTTCATGCAAAAGCTCTTTACTATTTCCCAACTCTGGTTCCTAGATTTCCTGAGTACATGAATAAATCTTCTTAATATGGAATAAAAGGCAGTGTGGCACAATGAATAGAATACTGGACTTTGAGACAGAAAGCTCTGGGTTCAAATCCCATCTCAGACATTTACTAACAGTGTGACACTAAGGCAAGTCATGTCATTTCTTTAAATTTGTTTCCTCATCTGTAAAATGAGGGTAATAATAGCACTAATCTCAAACAGTTGCTTTGAAAATCAAATGACATAATGAAGCAGAGAAAATAAAATACTACCCTATTCTTTTCTCCTATTTTGTTTTATTTAAATCCAGTATACTGATGCAGAAGCACATTTTAAGCATAGGTCTCATCCTACCAAGTCAGAGTAATACCTATGAAGTGAAATTAACATAGTTTTGAAGGGTGTCAAGATCATTTCTTGGTGCCTCAATATTGTGCTTTTATATAGTCACTGGACACCATGTGTTTTACCACTTGCTTCTTGCTTGAATTTTGTCTATCAGCTTCTAGGTTTCTCAAATGCTATCCTTCTTCCTTTATAATTATTCCTTACGGTATCTGGCTTGATGGATATACATAGGCAGTTTTCTTTCTCCTCCTTTAAAGTCTTTCTGATCACATTTACAAAACTCCAGGAAAATATATTCTTACTCATTCTACACCTGTTAAGTATATTCTATCTCTGGCTAGGAGACTGCTGTACATATGTTTCCTTTTTCATATGTTTCTAATATCTAATCACATCTTCTAGTTCATCTACTCCTTGACTCAAATATTTCCTCAGAGTACTTATGAATATCGTCTTTATAGCTCTGCTGTTTATGTGTGTTTGTGGTTTTTTTGCTTTTTCATATTAGATTACAAGGGGCATTTCTTTCACTTTTTTTTTAATCTCCCTTTAGCACTGATAAAACAAGCATTCCACAGTGGTTGACATTAGACATACTCAGTAAATATCTGTTGAGTAACTACAATACAACTGAATATATTATTCCAATACTTGGTAAAAGTCTATACAACAAATTTTCTACATCACTTAGTAACCCCCTCTGAGACCCAGGAAATTTATTTCTTTAATTTAAAGTTAACCATGCTCTGGTTTTGGTTATAAACTCACCCATAGTGGCAATCAGCTTGATAAATTGCTCTTTAGGAAAATGGGTGTCCCATCAGCATTCTTTAAATCCCTTAAAAAAGAGGAAAATTTTTAAAATAATTATTATATATTTAAGAAATGACAATAGGTTAACATTTATATGATTTTAAGATTTGCAACACACTTTGCATATATTATCTCATTGCTCCTCATAATATATCATTCCCACTTTACAGATGAAGAAACTGAAGTTGATAATGTTTAAGTGATTTGCCCAGAGTCACAGAGTTAGTGCTTGAATCAGGATTTGAACTCATGACTTCCTGATTCCAAGCCCAGCACTTTATTTACTGTCACCTAGGGAGACCCGAGTTCAAATTTGACCTCAGACACTAGATAAGTAACCCTGGGCAAGTCACTTCACCTCTATTTGCCTTACTTTCCTCAACTATAAAATAGGGATCATAATATCATAATAATACCTCACAGGGTTGCTGAGAGGATAAAATGAGAATATCTATAAAGTTCCTGGCACATAGTAGGAACTTAATAAATGAATACTTGATTTCCCTTGTTGTTCATTCAGTATAACAAAAAGAGAAACTGTCAAGTGAAAAAATATCTTTGCATCACAATCCATTTTCTATCCTTATGCCTTATTCTTTCCTAAATCTGTTCTTCCTCATCATAATTTACAATCTCTCTTCTCCAATACTTTTCTACTAAATCATCCCTCTACTGTGTCTTTACTTTTCTCCATTTCCAATCTTCATTTCCAATTTTGACCCTTTCTTTACTTAAACTCTACAATAATCCTTTCCTACTGAATCCCCTTCCTCCTTATCTACTGTGTTCATCTTGTCAAATGCCAATCCTGAATTACTCTCACCATCTGTCAGACTTGTTCTGTCTTAATCACCTGCTGCTGAACGGAGCCGGAAAATGCCCAACAACTCAGCAAACTGGATTCCTTACAAATTTATGTGATATAAACTCAACTGGTTCCTAATTACAGTAAGGCAGTCCTTTGATTTTTCCATAATTGATGCTCTACCCTCTTCTCCACAATGGCTATTTCAAAACTTTTCTTCTCTCTTCACATTCTCAATACCAGCATTCCCCCCAACCTCTCAGAAGAGGATCTAACCTCATACTTTTAATAGAAAATAGGATTCATTTGTTATGAACCCCACTTCTTCTCTCCCACTCTGTATCTCAAAATTCCATTCTTTTCTGCCTTTCCTATTATGATCTCTGATGATGAGGCAGCCCATATCGTCACCATAATCAACCTGTCTACATATGCCCCAATTCCATTTATTTTTTAAAAAGTTTTTATTTATATTTTGTTTCTTATATTACTATAGCATACCATGCATCCTTTCCACCCTCCCCTCAAGTCATGCCATATGAAAAATAATATTTTTTGGGGGGGAAGAAAAAAAACGTTAGCACAACTGACATACTGAAGACTGAAAATATGCACAATATGCAACATCTGTGGACTTGCCACCTCCACCAAGCAGTACATTGGGGACATCATTTTCAAGTCCTACTTGTTCTGCATACCTTTATTATATTTACTTCTGATTTTTTGGTGGGTCATTCCATTTATGTTGTAGTTATTGTGCAAATTGTTTTCTTGGCTCTGAGATCTCTTTGTGCTTTTCTGTATTCATCACAAACATGATTTATTATAATACAGTAATATTCCATTACACAAACGTACTACAATTTGTTCAGCCATTCACTAGTTGATGGATATCTACTTTGTTTCCAATTACTAGCTATCACATAAAGTGTTGATATAAATATTTAGGAGTATATGAGGATTTTATCGTTGGTTTCCTTGTGGTGTAAGCCCAATAGCACTTTCTGGTTCAAAGGGTATGAGCATTTTAGTCACTTTATTTGTATAATTCCAAATTGCTTTCTACGATGCTTCACCAAAAATGTATGTCTTCCCATATTCCCTCCAATGTTGACTGCTGACATTTTTGCCAATTTGCAGGATGTAAAGGTGAAATCTTAGGGTTGTTTTGATTTGCATTTCTCTTACTATTAAGATTTGGAGAATTTTTTCATTGGACTGTGATACTTTGCAGCTCTTTTGAAACCTGTTTATTAATATACTTTAACCATTTATCTATTGAGTAATGACTATTAATTACACACACAGATATATGTATATGTATGTATTTGTGTATGTATGTGTATGTGTGTGATATATATATTATTTATATAGCTTAGATACCAAACCCTTTACAGAGTAATCTGATACAAACACTGCTTTCCCCATTCAACCACTTCTCTTCTTATTCTGGATACCTTAATGTTGTCTATGCAGAAACTTTTCAGTTTCAAGTAATCAAAGTTATAAGTTTCCTTTTGTGAATGCCTCTATCTCATTTGATTCAGAATATATCTCTTACCATAGTTGTAACAGATATATGACCTGTTTTTCTTCTGTTTAAAAAAGTACGATAGTTAATAAGGAGTTTCCTATATATAACTTAAGTTTTCTACTTACCAAACACTGTATTATTGAGTTCTATTGTTTCTGAATCTTCCTTAATCTATTCTACTGATCTCTCATTCCTTTATCTCTTTTTAAAATTTTTGTTCTTTTTGAACTTCAATACAAAAAAACAAAAAAAAAGAATATTTCCACATATGCATCACAATATAAAAAAGAGACTATAAAACCACGAATTTCCATTTCACACTGTTTACCTTTTTAAGCTATGCAATAAATACAACACATCATTTTCAAAGCTACACTGCTTTTCTGCTCTTCCTTTTAAAGTTTTTTTTCTTCTCTGCTGTGTGCTTTTAATTTTTTTCTCCCTCCCCCAACTCTATATTTATTTTTTAACCAGTACAAAATGTTTTTTAATGACTGCTACTTTATAATATAGTTTTCCCTTGATATTGTAGATCTTTTGTTTTTCCAAACGAATTTTCAAAAATTATTTTATCACACTCTGTAAAGCAATTTAATTGGCATAGCACTGAAAGTATAAATTAATGTTGGTAGTATTTTTATTATATTGGTAGGACCCTGAATTGAACACTGAATTTAGGCCATTATTTTATGTTTGCTATTTAGGCTATTTCTTTAAGGAGTGCTTTGCAATCAAAACTATATAAGTCTTTTGTGTGCTTTGGAAGATTTCTCCTCCGATATTTTATGTATTTTGTAGTTCTATGGAATGGAATTTCGCTATTATTGCTTCATACATTTTGTTGTTATTATATAGAAATGTTGTTGATTTTTGAAGATTTCTTTTCTAGTCTTAAACTTTGCTGAAGCTATTAACTGTCTCAATTTGTATCACTGCTTATTTTCTGATGTTGTCCAAGCAAACCAACATATTTCTTCTTTACCTATCCATCATTCCTTTCAGTCCTTTATTTCATTCCTTTATCATTTTACTGTGATTACCAGCATTTCCAGAACTATATCAAATAGTAGCAGTGAGAGTAGGCATCTGTACTTCACTTTTATACTTACTGGAAAAGATTCTGATGCATCTCCATTGCATATAATGCTTGCTTTTGGCTTTAGATATTTTTTATATTTAAAAAAAGTCCCTCTATGCATATACTTTGTAGGATTTTTAGCATAAAAGGGTTATACTTTGTCAAAAGATTTTTCTGCAGCTATTTTTCTGCAGCTATGTGATTTTGGATGGACTGGTTTCTAGTATGATTAATTATGCTGATTGCCATCCTAACACTGAATCATCCTTGCATTTCTGGTATAGATTCCACTTGATCATAATAAATGATTTCTTGCATAAATTGTTGTAGTCTTTTTGATAGGATTTAGTTTTAAATTTTTGGGTCAACGTTCATGAATAATATTGGCCTGCAGTTTTCTTTTCATACTTTATATTTCTCTGGTTTAGGTATCAGGGCTATATGTGTTCAGATCCTGGGTGTTTTTTAGTTCCTCTCAATTTTTGAGAATAATTTGTGATGTGTGTAACTGTTTTTTACAAGTCTAATAGCATTCTCTTGACCCAGAATTTCTTCTGATCTTATTTCTTAAATGACCTTTGATGTCCTGTCCACTGAGAGTCTATAATGCCCTAATCACTCTGCAAGATAGATGTCAAGAAGAGAAAGTAGAAGGAATTGCTGAAGAAATGAGGCTTGCAGGATGTTAACTAACAATCTCATTTATGATAGCCACAATCTAAGGATGCATCTCATTTTGCAAAAGCCAGATCACTGATGTAGCTAAGCTAAGTTATCAGTTCCTCCCTTGTGCTTAACTAACTCAGAATGCCTCATTTCCCAGCAGAGAGATCACTGTCAAGAGTGAAGATACTTAACTATTTTATTTTTGTTACAAGGAAAGGCTAGCTGGGTAGACACTGAGGGACAGACCTATAATATAAAAGTGAAAGGTAACATAAAAAGGTTTTTTTTTAAAGTGTTAAGGTATCAGTACATCTCTAAGACTCAACCATCTATCCCACAATTAGTGCTAAGCTTCCCTCCCTCCATGCCTTTACTCACTGTTTTCTATGTCTTTTATTCCTCATTTTCCCTTTTGCTCCACTGAGTTCCAATTTAATCGCAAATGAAATGTCATATTCTCTGTGAAGCCTTACTTGAAGTTCTCTTTGGACTTCATACAGCACTTTGCACCTCTTATTAAAATTATTTGTTCATGATTTACCTCTACCATCCTAAGTTCCATGGAGGGAAGGACCATGTCATATAAATTGTGTATTATCTTCAGTACCTAGCAGATATATAGAAGATAACTGATAAGTGTAAAGTTAAAAATTTAAAGGATGCTAACATGGTTAAAATAATTTAAGTTTTATTTAGACCTTTTAAAAATATATATTTTGTGACAATTCTACCTCAGTTAATTTGTGCATTCACTGCCATACCAATAAAACTGCTAGAAAATAACATCAAAATTCATTTGGAAGAACAAAAGGTCCAGAACATCAAGGGAATTAATTAATGAAAAGAAATGCTAGGGAAGGTGGCTTAGTCATACCTGATCTCAAATTGTATTATAAAGCCACAATCATCAAAGCCATTTGGTACTGGTTAAGAAATAGAGGGGGAGAGCAATGGAAAAGATTAGGTATTCAAAACAACAGTAGACAATGAACATAGCAGTCTATTGTTTGATAAACCCAAGGACCCCAGTTTCTGGGATAAGAACTCACTATTTGACAAAAACTGCTGGGAAAACTGGATAATAGTGTAGCAGAAACTGGGCATAGATCAATGCCTGACACCATACAGAAGAATAAACTCCAAATAGGTACGCAATTTATGTATAAAGGATGATACTATAAACAAATTAGGGGAGTAAGGGATAGTGTATTTGTCAGATTTATGGAGAAGAGAGAAATTTATGACCAAACAAGAGATAGAGAACATTATGAAGTGCAAAATGGATAATTTTGATTACATTAAATTGAAAAGTTTTTGCACAAACAAACCCAATGTAACCAACATTAGGAGGGAAGCAGAAAACTGGGAAAGAATTTTTGCAACCAGTAACTGTGATACAGGCCTCATTTCTAAAATATATAGAGAACTGAGTCAAATGTACAAGAATACAAGTCATTCCCCAACTGATAAATGGTCAAAAGATATGAATAGGCGGTTTTCAGAGGAAGAAATTAAAGGTATTTATAGTCATATGAAAAAATGTTCTAAATCACTATTGATTAGAGACATGCAAACTAAAACAACTCTGAGGTACCACATCGCACCTATCAGATTGGCTAACGTGACAAAACAGGAAGGTGATAAATGTTGGAGAAGATATGGGAGAATTGGAACATTAGTTCATTGTTGGTGGAGCTGTGAGCTGATCCAACCATTTTGGAGAGTAATTTGGAACTATGCCCAAAGGGCTACAAAAATGTGCATACCCTTTCATCCTGCAATATCGCTTCCGGGACTGTATCCTCAAGACATCATAAACATGGGAAAGGGCTCCACATGTACAAAAATATTTATAGCAGCTCTCTTTGTGGTGGCCAAGAACTGGAAATCAAGGGGGTGCCCATCAACTGGGGAATGGCTTAACAAGCTGTGGTATATGAATGTAATGGAATACTATTGTGCTATAAGAAATGATGAACAGGTAGATGTCAGAGAAGCCTGGAAAGGACCTAGATGAACTGATGCTGAGTGAAAGGGGCAAAACCAGGAGAACTCTGTATACAGCAACAACCACAGCGTGCAAGAAATTACTCTCGTAGACTCAGCTCTTCACAGCAATGCAAGGACCTAAAAAATTCCCAATGGACTGTTAAGGCAAAATGCCTTCCACATCCAGAGAAAGAACTGTGGAATTGGATTGCAGAATGAAGCAGATCATTTTCTCTTGTGTTATGTTTTGTTCTGTTTTCATGGTTTTTCCCATTCATTTTAATTCTTCTATGCAACATGACTAAGGTGAAAATGTATTTAATAAAAATGTATGTGTAGAATCTATGTAAGACTGCATGCTATCTCAAGGAGGGAAGGGAGAGGTGGGGGAAGGAGGGGGAAAATATGGAAGTAGTTGTAGAAAAATGAAAATGAATATATTAAAAAAAAATTGGAAATCGAGAGAATGCCCATCAATTGGGGAATGGCTGAACAAGTTGTGGTATATAAATGTAATGGAATACTATTGTACTATAAGAAATGACCAACAGACCAACTTCAGAAAAACCTGGAAAGACTTACAAGAACTGATACTGAGTGAAATGAGCAGAACCAGAACATTACACATTGTAACAGCCACAGTGTGCGAGGACCGTTTCTGATAGACCTAGCCCGTCATAGCAATGCAAGGACCTAAAACATTCCCAAAGGACTCTTGAGGCAAAATGCCATCCACATCCAGAGAAAGAACTATGGAATCAGAACATGGAATGAAGCAGACTCTTTTCTCTTGCGTTATGCTTTGTTTTGGTTTGTTTTTTCTCATGGTTTCTCCCATTTGTTTTAATTCTTCCATGCAACATGATTAATGTGAAAATGTGTTTAATCATAACATGTATGTAGAACCCATGTAAGATTGCATGCCATCTCAGGGACGGAGTGGAGAGGGAAGGGGAGAAAATTTAAAACTTATGGGAAGTGACTGTTGAAAACTGAAAACAAATTAATTAAATTTATATATATAAAATCAAAATTTTCTCCTCTTTAGCCATTCTCCAATAGATATGTAATTAAAGGTTACCCTGGGCTCATGGAAACCAAAGTGCACCTAAATTTTTTAGCCATGCTCAGCTAGATTAAAAATAAAAAAACTATCAACAGGGTACTAGCACTTTTGCCTTTTTTTGTATCCCCAACACTTAGCAGGGTTCTTAATTAATATTTACTGATTTACTACCTACCAGTCTCTGAGGCTATAAAAGAATGAGCCACCAGTACTAGTTTAAGCCTCTAGGCACTAGTTTAGAAGCTAACTATCACTGAAAGGAAGGACAATTCTTAACAACTGACTAAGAAAAAAAAAACTTTAGGCCAGGGGTGGGGAACCTGAGGCCTCAAGGTCACATGTGGTCCTCTAGGTCCTCAAGTGCAGCCCTTTGACTGAATCCAAACTTCAGAGAACAAATGCTTTTATTAAAGAGATTTTGAGTTCATCTTTATTATAAGAGAAGGCTAGCTGAGTAGATTTTTCTGTGAAGTTTGGATTCAGTAAAAGGGTCACACTTCAGGACCTAAAGGGCAACATTTGTCCTCAAGGCCACAGGTTCTCCACTCCTGCTTTAGGGCAATGGTTTCTGAACCCCCAGTGGTTCCATGCTAACAATTCTTTAAAGGTGACATAAACAGCAAATGACTGCCCAGTTATGTTACAAATATATTTTTTCTCTCTGATGACACACACGCAAACATTTGAAGCTTTATACGTAATTTTTTTTACAGTGATTCAGAACTATCATGATCCTGAGCACAATGATTTTGGTGTTTGTGCAGTGATTACATTAAACTGACTGCTTCTAAGTATAATGTGTTCTTGCAATTTCTAACCTATCAACAAATTGTTTTTAAACCACCACAAGAGTTCAACGTTTGAGTATAAACTGATTCCCAATGGATAGACAAATGCATTCACATACCCTCATTTATGTTCTGTACACTGCAGCAGAGTAGCTAGCTCCTTCATTCTCCTCTGTTACCCCGTAATAGTATTTCATCAGCTTTGTAACCATGTGATCAAGATATTACAAACAGTTGTGTTCGTACAGTGCAAATGTCAGGCTATTTAAAAATCATATTGACAGGGCATGTGCACTACAACCTACCTTAAAACCATTATAGACATCACAAATGTTCTGCATAAATAAACCTTATATTACCTCTCAGTGAAGTATTAAAGCTATTTTCTGATTTAAATTTATCCTTCACTTGTTATTGGAGAAAAATTAATTCTGCCATGCGCCAATTAATTGCTAGGTGTATGTTTGGAGATGATTCTGTTAAGAGGTTAGAGATGATAATCATTTCAAAGAATACACTGTCTTACAGAATACATATGTCCAAAGATGAATTTCAAAGTGATATTTATGCTTTGCAATTTGATGAAACAACATTTTAATTGTATTTATAAGATATCCTCATGATGGAAATTGGAGAGAATGTGCTATTCTGTCATTAGTTAACAAAATGTACAATTGGGGAATACATTTTTCATCTAAATAATACTTTGAAAGAAAACAAAGAAATTGGTCTGGTCTCACTATAGTGCATGATACAGTGCAAAGATGGTACTGTACATACTAAAAATATTAATGAGGATATAGCATGAACATATTATGGAATATACAAACAAGTTTGGGCATCAAAGAGAATGCCACATCTCACAAGCATGTTACATGATGAAGTTGTCAAAATAATATTATAAGATCAAATCCCCACTAACTCTTAATCATTTACTATTTTATGCATAAAAACCAGCAGTAAGAATGTTACACTTCTAATGTACATATGTTAGGTAGCTTTCTCATACAAGAGCTATTACTCATTTATTTGCACTGAGAGAAGAGCTAATTATCTTCTTCACTGACCATCCTTTACACTTGAGTATATCAGTGATATCATATGTCTACAAAGATTAACATATTGAACAGGTATTTTTTCAAAATTCCTAGTTAATTATTTATTTTTAGTTTTCAACATTCACTTCAACAAGATATTGAGTTCCAAATTTTCTCCCCATCTCTACCCTCCCCCCACCCCACGATGGCATGCATTCTGATTACTCCTTCCCCCAATCTGCCCTTCCTTCTGTCATACCCCCTTCCCCTTCTCTTATCCCCATCCCCTCTATTTTTCTTGCAGGGCAAGATAGATTTCTACACCCCATTGCCTGTATATCCTATTTCCCAATTGCATTTAAAAACAATTTTTAACATTTGTTTTTAATATTTTAAGTTCCAACTTCTCTTCCTTCCCACTCATCCCTACTGAGAAGGCAAGCAATTCAATACAGCTTATACATGTGTAGTCATGCAATATACTGCCATGACAGTCATGTTGTCAAAGACTAACTCTATTTCCCTCCATTCTATCCTGCCTCCCATTTATTCTATTCTCTCTTTTGACCCTGTCCCTCCTCAAAGGTATTTACTTCTAATTACCCCTTATACCCATTTGCTCTCCTTTCTATCATCTCCCTTCCCCCCCACTTATTCCCTTACCCCCTACTTTCCTGTAGGATAAAATAAATTCTCATGGTCAATTGAGTGTGCATATTATTACTCCCTCCTTAAGCCAAATCTGATGAGAGTAAGGTTCACTCTTTCCCTTTCACTTCTCCCCTCTCTTCACCTCCACTGTAAAAGCTTCTTCTTGCCTCTTTTATGTGAAAGATAATTTACCCCATTCTATTTCTCCCTTTCTCCTCTCTCACCCCTTAACTTTATTTTTGGAGATATCATCCCTTCATATTCAACTCAACCATACATGCACACACACACACACACACATTCCCTCCAACTACCCTAATGCTGAGAAAACTCTCAAGGGTTACAAATATTATCTTTCAATGTAGGAATGTAAACAGTTCAACTTTAGTAAGTCCCTTATGATTTCTCTTTCCTGTTTGCCTTTTCATGATTCCCTTAATTTTTGTATTTGAAAGTCAAATTTCCTATTTAGCTCTGATCTTTTTCATCAAGAATGTTTGAAAGTCCTCTACTTCTTTGAATGTTCATTTTCCCCCTGAAGTATTATACTCAGTTTTACTGGGTAGGTGATTCTTGGTTTTAATTCTAGCTCCTTTGATCTCCAGCATATCATATTTCAAGCCCTTCAATCACTTAATGGAGAAGCTGCCACATCTTGTGTTATTCTGTTTCCACAATACTTGAATCGTTTCTGTCTGGCTGCTGGCAGTATTTTCTCCTTGACCTGAGAACTCTAGAATTTGGTTACAATATTCCTAGGAGTTTTCCTTTTGGAATCTCTTTCAGAGAACAATCACTGAATTTTTTCAATATCTATTTTACCCTCTGGTTCTAGAATATCAAGGCAGCTTTCCTTGATAACATTTTTTTCCTGTTTTTTGTTTTTAATGTTTATTTATTTTAGTTTTCAACATTCATTTCCACAAAACTTTAAGTTCCAAATTTTCTCCCCATCTCTCCCCTCTGCCCACCCCAAAAGGCTGTGCATTTTGATGACCCCTTCCCCCAATCTGCTCTCCCTTCTATCACACTCCTCCCTTTCATTATCCTCATCTTTTCTCCTTTCTTGTAGGGCAAGATAGATTTCTATACCCCATTACTTGTATTTTTTCTTTCCCAGTTGCATGCAAAAACAATTCTCAACACTCATTCTTTAAACTTTGAGTTCCAACTTTTCTCCCTTCCTCCCTCCTCACCCATCCCCACTGAAAAGGCAAGCAATTCAATACAGACTATAGATGTGTTGTTTTGCAAAACACTTCCATAATAATCATATTGTGTAAGACTAACTATATTTCCCTCTATCCTATCCCTGCTCCCCCATTTATTCTATTCTCTTTTGACCTTGTCCCTCCCCAAAAGTGTTTACTACTAATTACTCCCTCATCCCATTTCCCCTCCCTTCTATCATTCCCGACCCCACTTATCCCCTTCTTCCCTGCTTTCCTGTAGTGTAAAATAGATTTTCATACCAAATTGAATGTGCATGCTATTCCCTCCTTAAGCTAAATGTGATGAGAGTAAGCGTCACTTTTTGCCTCTCGCCACCCTTTCCTCCATTTAAAAAGCTTTTACTTGCCTGTTTTATGTGATAATTTACCCTATTCAATTTCTTCCCTACTCCTTCCAACATATTCCTCTCTCACCCCTTAATTTCATTTTTTAGATATCATCCCTTCCTATTCAACTCACCGTGTGCTCTCTGTCTATATATGTGTATAATCTCTCCAACTACCCAAATACTGAGAAAAGTTTCAAGAGTTACAGATATTATCTTTTCAAGTAGGAATGTAAACAGTTCAACTTTATTAAATCCCTTATGATTTCTCTTTCCTGTTTACTTTTTCATGCTTCTCTTTATTCTTGTGTTTGAAAGTCAAATTTCCTATTCAGCTCTGGTCTTTTCATCAAGAATGCTTGAAAGTCCTCTATTTCATTGAATGACCATTTTTCTCCTGAAATATTACACTCAGTTTTGCTGGGCAGATGATTCTTCGTTTTAATGCTAGTTCCTTTGACTTCTGGAATGTTATATTCCAAGCTCTTTGATCCCTTAACGTAGAAGCTGCTGGGTCTTGTGTTATCCTAATTGTATTTCCACAATACTCGAACTGTTCTTTCTGATTGCTTGCAATATTTTCTCCTTGACCTGGGAACTCTGGAATTTGGCCACAATATTCCTAGGAGTTTCTCTTTTCAGATCTCTTTCTGGAGGTGGTGGATTCTTTCAATGTTTATTCTACCCTCTTGTTCTAGACTATCAGGGAAGTTTTCCTTGATATTTCATGAAAGATGATGTCTAGGCTCTTTTTGTGATCATGGCTTTTAGGTAGTTACATAATTTTTAAATTGTCTCTCCAGAATCTATTGTCCAGGTCAGTTGTTTTTTTTCCAATAAGACACTTCACACTGTCTTCTATTTTTTCATCCTTTTGGTTTTGTTTTGTAATTTCTTGGTTTTTCATGAAGTCATTACCCTCCATCTGCTCCATTCTAATTTTTAAAGAACTATTTTCTTCAGTGAGCTTTTGAATCTCCTTTTCCATTTGGCCAATTCTGCTTTTTAAAGCATTCTTCTCCCCACTGGCTTTTTGGATCTCTTTTGCCAATTGAGTTAGCCTATTTTTAAAGGTGTTGTTTTCTTCAGCATTTTTTTCAGTCTCCTTTAGCAAGCTGTTGACTCGCTTTTTATGATTTTTTTGCATCTCTCTCATTTCTCTTTCCAATTTTTCCTCCACCTCTCTCACTTGATTTTCAAAATTCTTTTTGAGCTTTTTCCATGGCCTGAGACCACTGCATATTTATTTTGGAGGTTTTGGGTGAGGAAGGCTTGACTTTCAGGTCTTCCTCTGACAGTATGCATTGTTCTTCCTCATCCAAAAGGATGGAAGAAAATACCTGTTCACCAAGAAAGCAGCCTTTTATTGTCTTATTTTTTCCCCTTTTCGGGCATTTTCCCAGCCAGTTACTTGACTTTTGAATATAGTCTTGGAGCTTCCAATGAAATAAAATTAAACTGGACCCTTACAACACATTTGATATGTTTTATATTGCTATGCTAATGAACTAACGATAGATAGAAAAGAAAATTTAATTCATTTGTAAACAGATTCTGGACTACAAATATTAAAAAATTACAGCCTTATACATTACATTTTTTACTAAAACAATGAATTTCCATTTAGTAGCAAAAGAGCTTGTAAAATTCACCTTTCATTTTATACCATGAATTTGTATTAACATTTTCACTTTGTTGTTTTAAATAAAAATATAGAAATAAACTCAATGCTGAAACAAATTAAGACTTCTAAATTTATTTTACAATTTTTTTTAGTATAAACATTTTAAAGGAGATAAGTTACAAGGTACTGTGCAAAATAAAGCAAATTTTTGCTCAAATGAAAACCAAGATAAAAATTAAATTTATATATTTTCATTATATTATGTTAAACATCTTCGATGTTTATTTATCTTATTAAAATGTTATAGTAAAAAATATGTAAAGTCAGTCTATCAACATTAAGCACCTACTATGTGTCAGGCACTGTGTTGAGCACTGGGGATACAAAAAGAGACAAAAGAAGGAGTTTACAA
Source organism: Notamacropus eugenii (assembly GCF_028372415.1). Classification (NCBI taxonomy): domain Eukaryota; kingdom Metazoa; phylum Chordata; class Mammalia; order Diprotodontia; family Macropodidae; genus Notamacropus; species Notamacropus eugenii. The sequence goes on from NC_092876.1 coordinate 319,370,632, forward strand.
TCTAATGGGAGAGAAAACATGCAAACATGTATACAAAGCATGCCATATATGGGATAAAGAGGAGATAATTAACAGAGGGAAAGCACTGGAATTAAGAGAGGTTGGGGAAGGTTTCCTCTAGAAGGTGGAATAAGGTGGGATTAGTTGGGACCTAAAGAAAGTTGCAGAAAAAAATGGTAAACCACTCCAGTATTTTTGCCAAGAAAATGGGGTCACTAACAGTCAGACATGACTGAAAAATGACTCTACAACAACAAAAAAGAAAGCCAGGAAGGTCAGTAGTTACAGTGAAGTGTCCCAGGAAAGAGGATAGTCAGAGAAAATGCCTAGAGCTGATGGAATATCTTGTTAATAAAACAGTCAGGAGGCCAACGTCAGTGGATAGAAGAGTACCTGTTGGGGAATAAGGTGTAGGAAGACTAGAAAGGTAGAGAGGTCTAGGTTATAGAGAGTTCTGAATGTCAAACAGTGCGTTTTTATCTGTATTTGATCCTGGAGGCAACAGTAGAAGTCAGTGGAGCTTACTGAAGGGGGAGTGGGTGTGTGGTAAGAAGGAAAGGGAGAAGAGTGGTCAAAGAGAGAGAGTGAAAGATAGAAAGAGAGAAAGAAAGAGAGTGTGAGTGTGAGAGGAGAGGGGGAGGGAGGGAAGGAGAGAGAGAGGGAAAGGGAGAGAGGAAGAGAGAGAGAGAGAGAGAGAGAGAGAGAGAGAGAGAGGCAAACAGACAGACATGATCAGACCTGCACTTTAGGAAAATCATTTAATAGTGGCTGAATGATGGACTGGAATGGGGAGAGACTTGAGGCAGGAAGATCAACCAGTAGGCTATTGTAATAACGGAGGCAAGGACTCAGAGTAAGAAATGAGATTTTTGGGGGGGAAAGGGCTAATGTGGAAATTTGTTTTGACTGACTATATATGTTTCTGAGGGTTTTGTTTTTCATTCTCAACAGAGAGGGGCAGCAGATTGGGCTGAGAGGGTGAGAAAGCAAACTTTTGCTGACTGAAAAAAACATAATTAAAAAGAAGTACAGATTACATCAGTGTTGGCTATAAAACATGTTGCAAATACATTCAGCACTATTACTACAGGAATTATCAAACATAATCCAAATAACTCACAATATCTTCTTTCTAACCATTTTTAACTTTGTAAAATAAAACAGGAAATATTTTAAGTGCAGTTTCTTTCAAGTAATGGAAAGTATAAGATGTTTAGTTAACTATTTATGATCTATGTCAATAGAAGGTAAAAGTAATACAGAAAATCCCAAAGCATGGATGAGCCAAGATGTGCTAGTATATATAATAATACTTTAGTTAAATGACAACTGAATAAGGCCTTTTTTGCAGATTAAAAGGACTCAAATTTCCAAGCTAGAAAGACCTGAAATTTATACAGTCTAAGAAAGAGTTTGTTTAAGGCACTGAGAGAAAAGAGAATGCTTCTGAAGTCACCGAGAAAGACTTTCCTTATATGTTTATTAAAACTGGCAGACGTCTTAAGAAAATAATTGTGTACCTCTTAGATAAAGGATGGAGGCAGGCTGTATGGTGGGAATAACAAAGGGTTAGGAGTTTAAAAAAAAAAAACAAACCGAGATTCAAATCAGCTGACCTCCTAGCAACAGGGAGGTGATAGTTTCGTTGTATGCTGTCCTCATCAGACTTTATCCAGAGCAGAGGTCAGCAAACTCTAGCCAGGGGTCAAGTCCTTCACCTTAGCTTGTTTTTGTATGATTTGTGAGCTAAGAATGACTTACATTTTTAAGTACAATAAGATTCTATTTACAAACATAAAAACTATTCTCAGCTTGAGGGCCATACAAAAACAAGTGGCTTGCCAACCCTTGAAAGCTCCTTATTTGGTTCCAGGTGACACAATTTAATTTAGTGATAGTTAGTGATACACTGGAATTTCCAAAACACAGTGATCAGAATGGTGAAGGGTACTGAGTCTATGTCCATGTGATGATGAGTTGAAGGAATTGGGGATATTTAGGCTGGATAAGAGAAGAGTAGAGAGAGATATGATAACTGTCTTCAGCTATAAGAAGGTCTGTCTTTGGAAGAGTTTTTCTGTTTGGCTCCAAAAAGCAGAACCAGGAGCAATCAAGAGAAGTTGCAAAGAGACAAATTTAGGTTTAACGTCATGAAAAACTTTGTAACAATTAAAGCTGTTCCAAAATGGAACTAGCTACTTTGAAAGATGGTAGGATTTCTGCTCCCTGGAAGTCAGACTTCAAATAGACATCAGAAAATCACTTATTAGGTTCATATCAATACAACAAGAAAATCACTTTTTGGGTCTATCATAGAAAAGGTTCCTTCAGTGTATGGAATGGTTCAGATTAGTGTTTCTGTGGAGAATTCCTTTTTTACTTATTCCAAGAAAATCATGTTTTCTGAATCCCCAAAAAAATCAGTTGAGAAATCAAGAAAAAGTATTATGATTCTCCTGTAGGAACTAAAGCTTGGCAATCAACACACACACGTTACTTATTGGTTTGAAGGAATACCCTGATATCAAGTCAAAATCAAAAGCAGAAAACAGTGGCCTGCAGAATTGAAGGCTGAGGTCAGTATTTCCAGGAACCAAGACAGGAACACACAGGAGAGAAGTGGTCACAATCTAATCAGTCAGTCTTGCTTATAACTGTTGCCACACTGTAAGTGTGTGTTCATGGTCCTCTCTGCTACTGTGAGTCATTCTTGCATATAAAAATATTAGTAAGTTTAAGTACATAGTATACTTTACACAAATCCCATGAGTGCTCCCTGAAGTAATATTTTAGAAGTAAAATTAAGTTGGTCATTTAAAAATGCAGTGCTATTAATGTAGTGCTATCTGTAGTACTATTAACCTTATTAGGAGGATCTGAATATTATACTATTTGAGTACTACTCAATAACATCTGATGACATTTCTCAGTATTTGAATATTCATTATCACCTACAGTTCTTTGTAAAAACTACTCAGCTTAATACTGCTAATTTACTAAAATGAAAATTTTAAGATGTCCATGAGTAAAATAAAAAAATATTTGAAGTATTTTGATAAAAAGGAAATTAGCTTATTGCCAAATATATTTTAAATTATTTTCACAATATATTATATCATGATAACAAACTATGCATTTATTAGATTTTTAACAGAAAACCTTTGAATTTTTAGCATGAGAAAAAGATTAACTTCTCTAGACACAATATTATCTTATTTATTTATTTTTAGATTATGACATTCATTTCCACAAAATTTTGAGTTCCAATTTTTCTCCCCACCTCTCCCCTCCCCCCACCCCATAACACCCCGCATTCTGACCACCCCTTCCCTCAATGTGCCCTCCCCTTCTATCACACTTCACCCTTCGCTTATCCCCATCTTCTCTCTTTTCTTGTAGGGCAAGATAGATTTCTATGCCCCATTACCTGTATTTCTTATTTCCAAGTTATATGCAAAAACAATTCTAAACATTAGTTTCTAATACTCTGAATTCCAACTTCTCTCCCTTCCTCCCTCCCCACCCATCCCCACTGAGAAGGCAAGCAATTCAATACAGGCTATATATGTGTTGTTTTGCAAAAGATTTCCATAATAGTCATGTTGTATAGGACTAGCTATATTTCCCTCAGTCCTACTCTGTCCACCCTTTATTCTATTCTCTTATTTGACCTTGTCCCTTCCCAAGTGTTTACTTCTAGTTACTCCCTTCTCCCATTTGCCCTACCTTCTATTATCCCCCTCATCCCATGTGTACCCTTTTCCCCTACTTCGCTGTAGTGTAAGATAGATTTTCATACCAAATTTAGTGAGCATGTTATTCCCTCCTTAAGCTATATGTGGAGAGAAAGCTTCACTCTTCCCCTCTCACCTCCTCCCATTTCTCCTCCATTGAACAAGATTTTTCTTTTCTCTTTTCCAAGTGATAATTTGTCCCATTCCATTTCTCCTCCCAATAAAGCCCTCTCTAACCCTTTTATTTTTTTATAGTTATTATCCCTTCTGATTCAACTCAACCTGTGCTCTGTCTATATATGTGTATATGTGTATGTGTGTGTTTGTGTGTGTGTATAATCCCTCCACATACCCAAATACTGAGAAGTCTCAAGAGTTACAAATATTATCTTTCCATGTAGAAATGTAAACAGTTCAGCTTTAGGAAGTCCTTTATAAGTTCTCTTTCCTGTTTACCTTTTCATGCTTCTCTTGATTCTTGTGTTTGAAGGTCAAATCTTCTCTTCAGTTCTGGTCTTTTTATCAAGAATGCTTGAAAGTCCTCTATATCACTGAATGACCATTTATTTCCTTGAAATACTATACTCAGTTTTGCTGAGTAGATGATTCTTGGTTTTAATCCCAGTTCCTTTGACTTCTGGAATATCCTATTCCAAGCCCTTCAATCCCTTAATGTAGAAGCTGCCAGATCCTGTGTTATCCTGATTGTATTTCCACAATACTCGAATTGTTTCTTTCTAGCTGCTTGCAATATTTTCTCCTTGACCTGGGAACTCTGAAATTTGGCCACAATATTCCTAGGAGTTTCTCTTTCCGGGTCTCTTTCAGGAGGGGATTGGTGGATTCTTTCAATGTTTATTTTGCCCTCTGGTTTCTAGAATATCAGGGCAGTTTTCCTTGATAACTTCATGAAAGATGATGTCTAGGCTCTTTTTTTGGTCATGGCTTTCAAGTAGTCTCATAATTTTTACATTGTCTCTCCTGGATCTATTTCCCAGGTCAATTAATTTTCCAATGAGATGTTTCACATTATCTTCTATTTTTTCACTCTTTTGGTTTGGTTTTGTAATTTCTTGGTTTATCATAAAGTCATTAGCCACCCTCAGTTCCACTCTCACTTTTAAAGAACTATTTTCTTCAGTGAGCTTTTGAACCTCCTTTTCCATTTGGCTAATTATGCTTTTTAAAGCTTCAATGGCTTTTTGGACCTCTTTTTCCAGTTGAGTTAGCCCATTTTTAAGGGTGTTATTTTCTTCAGCATTTTTTGGGGTCTCCTTTAGCAAAGCTGTTGATTCACTTTTTAAGCTCTTCCATGGCCTGAGCTCATTGTATATTCATTTTGAAGGTACTGGATGCAGAAGCCTTGACTTCCTCTGACAGTATGCATTGTTCTTCCTCATCCAAAAGGATGAAAGGAAATACCTGTTCACCAAGAAAGTAACCTTCTATGGTCTTATTTTTTTCCCCTTTTTTTGGCCATTTTCCTAGCCAGTTACTTGACTTCTGAATCCTTTGTCAAGAGGAGGGTCCTAGTGCTCCTCCTCACCCCAGGACCATGCTCAAGGCTGTGATTCAGATCAGCTGCTCAATTCCCCCAGGGACTTTAGATGGGGATGGGCCAGCACTCAGGGCTCAAGTTCAGATCAGTTGCTTAATTCCCCCAGGAGCTTTAGGTCAAGTGGTTCACAGATGGATGCTGCAGCTGCTACCACCACCACCACTGCTGCCGCCGCTGCCTGGGGCCAGTGCTGGAGAGGACCCTGCTCCCCTCTCACCCAATTGGGAAAGCCCTCTCATTGACCTTTGAAGCTTTCTTTGGCGCTTCTGGGTTGAGGGATCTGAGACTCTCCCTGCTGGAGATTCTGCCCTGGAGACCTGTTCCAGTCCTGGGCTCAGCTCAGCATCCTGTGGGACATACCTTTCCTGCTGGCCTTCCAGGTTACCTCTGGCTAGAAATCTCTTTCACTCTTTCGTTCTGTGGCTTCCGCTGCTCTAGAATTTGTTGAGAGCCATTTTTTTATAGGTATTTTATGGGCTATGGGGGAAGAGCTAGAGTATATGCATCTTTCTACTCTGCCAAATTGGCTCCACCCCCCCGACACAATATTATCTTAATATTGTGTCTAATAAAACAAATAAAATGCTTTGAAAAATACAGAACAATTTATGATTTCAGGAATTCCCAAGAATTCCAATTTCTTATTCCAGTTTCCCAAAGATTAATATCTGTCAACAATTTGGAAACAATAGGTGGCCACTGAAGTCCCTTTCATACCTGAAATTATGTGATGTCTATATATAGGCCACTCTCTCTATACAGACCACAATAGCTCTTCATAATCTCTCTGGACCTCAGTTTCCTCTAATTTCCATTTTATCAAACATTAAAAAGAAATTAAATTACCCCAAAACAACAAAAAAGCCTAAGCCCTTTAGAGGCAGCTAAATGGTACAGTGGATAGAGTGCTGTGCCTGCAGTCAGGGAGACCTGAGTTCAAATCCAACTTCAGACATTTACGATCTGTGTGACCTGATGAAATCACTTCAATTCTGTCTATCTCAGTTTTCTCAGCTGTAAAACAGGGATAATAATAGCACTTACCTCCTAGAGTTTCTCTCATATTCATTAAGTGCTTAGCACAGTATCTTCTATGCAGTAGGTGCTTAATAAATGCTTATTTCCTTCCTTTACCATAGGCTGGTCTGCAAAGTTACTCAAATGTATAGACCAAAAAATAGTATCATTCAACTAAATGCAAACAAAATAAACCACTCTGAAAAATGGTTTATGAAGTACAACCTTAATGTGTTTATTGGTTCCGACTTTTTTTTCCTTAAAGTACGACTCCCCGCAATAAAAAAGAATAAGCAATAACAGAATGCCATGTTTCTTCTTAGATCCTAGGCATAAGATCGATATGAGATCTAAATCATACTATTTTTGGATCCTTTATAAACTTTAACATAACTGCTGATGCTCAACATGAGATTCTTTTTTATGAGTAAAAAGTGGAAAGTAAATCATAACAATTTTGACATTCTTGCTATAAATGAAAAGATAAAGTTGCAGCTAGATAAAAAGATGGCTCTCAGGTTCTCTCTTAAGAGTCAAATAAGAGTTGGTTTTATAATGTTCTCAAAGGCAACAAGAAATATTTCATGTACACTTGCAAATCTCATTGTAAACCTCATACAATTTTACTCATCATAAATATTACTCATCATAAGCACAAGTAAAAAACCATCTTGAAGATATTTGCAACTTATCCACCAACATCAATTTCAAAGAATAAGGAAATGAAATTTTATGTAATGATGAAACAAGAACAACAAATTGGTGAAAATGCAAAGATGTTAGGATGTCTATTTTTTCTTAAAAAAAATTTAATTTGATATACTGCTTTTATCACCTTTTCCAAATAAAACCTTCCCCTCCCCAAACCAAAGAATCATACTTTGCAACAAAGAATTAAAAAGAAAAAAAAACACTCTGTAAAACTAACAATCAGTAAAAGTTGTATATTGTAGCAAAGATTTCTACAACAAATTATGGTCTATATCAGTGACAACAGACCCACCATATTTGGATTCTAATGTAACAATCCCCTGTGCTTCACTGAATTAACAGAAGTAACAATAAAGAAAACAAAGATGAAGAAGGTGGCTGCTAGAAGTTAAACAATTTTGAAATTAGGGAGGGATCAATTTCTTACAATATCTCAAAAAGTGGGGGACACCAAATATTTGGGAAAACAGTTAACAGGCTCTATTATTATCCTCCCAAAGGAAACTAAGAAAATACTAATAATTATTGATTCATATGTCAGTAATAACTGATTCATACTTTTAGCATCTATTTAAAATCTGCATGGGAATAATCTAAACATCTATCAAAGGTGCAAAAGATGAAGGTATGAAATGGGAACAAGCAAACTTTTATAGGTGATCATTAGTCAACCACATCTGTGTCACAAATTGATAAATGGAAATGAAAGATCCTTTTTTTCACTTATTGTATATTGACTATAAGAAAGTATTTGATTCAACACAGCAAAATACATCCTTAAAGACCTCCTCCTCCTAAGTTAAAGATGTAATATCAGAGATAACTTTGATGATCCCCTGGTTTTTCACTGTCAAGCAAGAGCCATAAAGGAAATGTACGTTGCCAGAGGTTATTTGTAGACATTGTTGGGGATATCCAAAACAGGGTGCATATTGAAAAAGGATATCCTATAGAAGAAGAAATCTTCCACGTGCACTTATTTATGCACAAATTGTGCTGATTGTATCAAGACCCAGAACATTTCAGAGATTCTTAAATGAGATCTATAATCACTGCAAAGAGTTCCGCTTAACCAAACATACTGGAAAAACTATGTGGATAAATATTACCTAATATCAAGACTATGATATGAAGCTAAAGGAACAACCTATAAAACTGGTGAATCTTTCTAGAGAAATGTATATCTGTATATATAAATATATAATATTAAATATATGTTATTTGCATATAAATATATCTGTATGTGTTTACTATGCGTATACATATAAAAATATGTACATATACATAGACATATATGTATTCACACATACACAGTTCCTAAAATAAAGTCCCATATTTTAAATAGTCTAATGCTGCTGCTATATGCCAGTTAATCATGAACTACTATAGTCTTCTAAGAATTAAAACTACAAGTTACCCAAATGACAACGGAGACCTGTGGGTATGAGTAACTTGCAACCCATTACCAACATAGAATTGTGCAGAAGAGACAGCATAATGGATATTATCAGAAACATATAGTCAGCAAAGGAGATGGGCAAATCATATGATTAATCAAATGATCATTAACTTATAGCTAGGGCACGGTAAGGACAGCCCAAAGTTCTCCATTGGTATCCATGTAATGTCAAAACAATTAATAAGTTCAATTTTGTACATGTTAAGTTTGAAATGCTTATAAGACATCCAGCTTGAAATAATCAATATGCATTCTTTCTCTATAACACCAATCAAATATTCATCCATCACCCTACTTCAGGTTCTCTTCATCCTGTCACTCATATCAGAATTCTGAAGCTTGTTGACTTTCTACACAGTACAACAGTACTTAAACCTAGAGACACCCAGTAAATCCAGTGCCCCTGCCTCAATCTTTTCCCCACCTCAACACATATTTCACACACCTGCTAATGTGAGTTGCCTAAAATGCAGATCTGACCGTGCCATTCCACCTTCTCAATAAACTAAAATGGCTCCATATTACCTCTAGGATCAAATACAGAGTCCATTTAAAGGTTATAAAGAATAACCTGACCCCTTCCTACCTTCCCAGACTTCTTATATATTACTTCCCTCATGCACACTATGGTTTAGCCATACCGGACTTCTTGTTGTGTCTCACAGAGGACACATATGTCTCAGTGCTTTTAGACTGTCTCTTAGAATTCTAGGTTTCCTTCACCATTCAGCTCAAACACCAACTTCTACATGAAGTCATTGCTGATTCTAAGTGCTGATGCCCTCTCTCCTCTACACTTAAATATGTGCATGCTGTTTCCCCTGTTGAGATGCAAGCTCCTTAAGGGAAGAGATTTTCATTTTTGTCTTTGTATCCCCAGGACTTACCATGGTACCTGGAACCTAAGAATCACTTAAATCTGCTTGTTGGTTGGTTGATTTTGTGTTAACTAATTTCTTTCTAGTTTTCTTATTTTGAAGGCTGATCTCCTTATTTGAGGAGGGAAAAGGAAACAGAAGCTGAAAAGTCCTATTTACTTTTTTTCATCATTCTGTCTACCCCCACTTAATTTCATTCAACAAGCATTTATGTTAGCACCTACTCAGTGCTGGACAGTGCCAGATGCTTACAATACAAAGACAAAAATGAAACAGTCCCTTGAAGGAGTTTACAATCCTACTCTAACTGCTCTATTATAATAAACTGACATTTTTATTTTCCAACATCCATTAAATTAATTCCCTTCTATCCTTCAAATTATTAGCTTAGAGCACTACATACATGGATACCATAACAGCCTTCTAGTTGGTTATCATGCTTCTACTACTATACACAGATGCCAAAATGAACTTCTTCGAAAATAATTTCCACAGCATCACCTGCTCCAAAAATTACAATAGCTTCCTGTATTGAATCCTAATTTCAGGATTCAGTACCATCTACCCAAACTTTTCCAACTCATTCATTATGCCTTCTATAACAGTCAAGTCAATCTGCTTTCCTTACACTTTCTAGTTCCTAGTTCCCCCAAATGCTGCTTATACCATTCCTGCTACTTGAAATACTGACCTCTCTCCTCACCAATGCTTGTCCACTACATTCATCAAGTTAGATCAAAATAATGGTCACTTTATAAATCGCATAGTTCACATAATCATTTCACTGATGAAGAAACTATGCCCCAAACATCCCTTTTTCAGGGCCACACAGCTAATATACGTAGTTTCGTGATCCCTAGTCCTGTTTTCTTTCTACCACAAAAACTCCTCCAAGATATGTTCTTACTTACAATTAACCTTACTCCCACTCTAAACACTACTTAATTAAGCATCCCTTCAGTACTTATATGTTTTCATTTAATTACATTGCTCTTATTGAGATGTTGTTTTGCGCTGGCTCAACGGTTATTTCTTTTGCATTTTGTCACTGAACTAAATTATAAATAACTGAGCTTCCTTTTTTGATTTCTTCCAACAGCATTTTCTAACAGTGCTCTCCATATAGTGGGCACTCAATAAATTACTAGCTAATTTACAAGTCAAATTGGATTTAATATATACAGCTTCATCCACAAGACTATTACATTTTATCAATACAAACTAAATAATAACATGTTACCATTCACAAAAGTAGCTATGTTCCAGTAATCTCCAAAATAAAATGTCTCTCTATAGGAATCCCTGGCAAAACAATGAGTTACTCAAATTGAGGGATACAATGGATTTAGAAACTGGGAGAAAGACAGGCAGAGGAATATCCTAATGAGCCAGTTTATACAATTCTTCTCTGAATTTATAATTGCAGTAGTGAACTAAAGTAACAGGACCCCCCAAATAATCAAAACTTGACAATGTAAGAACTCCATTCTGATTTTAAAACTTACACGATCTTAAAAATGTATTTTTTCCTCAGATACTTCCTTAATTGTACTTTTCGCTATAAAACTTGTTACTGTCATATAATAACTCATGATGTCAACAAAATACAATCCAAATACTCCCACACAATTACATTTAACTTTGATGACAGTTCTAGAACTTTATTTCCAAAATCATTATTTCATCCTAAATTATCATTTTTAGATCAAAAGGGGTATTTTTCTATTCCTGGATATTTTTTGATTCCCAAGTTTTCATAACACTGCTCTTTCTTGTTTTTTTTTCCCAGTTAAACACTTCAATTTTCTTTGTTGGATTGCCTACTTGGGTTGCCCTCTTACCATGGATGTCACTTCAGGTTTTTTCATAAAGCTGCTTCTTTTCTTCCTCTACACTCTCTCCTTTAACAATTTTACCATCTCTCATGGTTTCAATTTAAGTTTCTATGAAGATGATTCTCAGACACATACACAGAATCCTACACTTCTCCTTCTAAGGTCCAATCCCACAACTTGAACTGCTTGATTATCCCCATCTAGGTACCTTCAGTGCAAATCAAACTCAACATGTCTTCCTCTCTACTGAACCGCCTGCTTTTTCTCCAGCATCTCCATCCTAGTCACCCAGGTTCACATTCTCAATGTTATCTTGAACTCCCTCTCCCTTATCCCATATATCCATTCAAGTTGTCAAATGCTGTCATTTCTTTCTGTACAACATTGCTAGCATCTTACTTTCTCTATACTCACATGGCTATGACCCTAGTTTAGACCCTAATCACCTCTAGCTTAGGCTATTACAATAGTCTCCTAATTGGTTTGCCTGCCTTAAGACTATTCTAATCCTCTCACACTGCTGTTACAGTAACTTTCCTAAAATGAAGGAGTGATCACATCACTCCACTACGCATGAAAATCCAGGGAAGAGAGAATATGTAGAAATATAAACGTAGTTTGTATCCCCAACACCTAGCACATAAATGCTTACTGATTGATGGATTCCAAACTTTCTATTTCTGTTAAATGTACAGCCATCCTTTCAATCCATCCAGCCTTTCAAACCTCCATCATCTCAGTCATTCTTAACTCTTCTCTCTCTCACACTCCAATAATCCATTTTATCTCCATGACACCTCTTACATATATCTTAGCCTATCCAGTTGCATGCCAATAAATATTTATTAAGCATCTACTATTTGCCAAATGCTAGATATACAAAGGAAGGCAAAAACAGTTCCTACCCTTGAAGGAGCCATAATCTAATGGAGGGAGAGGACAACAAGTATATATATACAAACAAGCTATATATAGGATAAATAGGAAATAACTAACTGAGGGAAAGCACTAGAATTAAGAGGAGTTGGGAAAGGTTTCCTGTAGAAGGTAAGATTTTGGTTGAAACCTGAAGGAAGTTGAGGAAGCTAGTAAGCGGAGATAAGGATAAAGGACATTCCAGTTACAGGAGACAGGCAGAGAAAATGCCTGTGCCAACAGCAAGGAGGCCAGTATCCCTGGATCAAAGAATATGTGAATGATAGTGGCCAGTATTCTTTATCACATATCACCAGGATTATTCCAAAAGCTTCCTAAATAAACAACCTGCTTCCAGTATCTCCCCTCATGTCCACCAAACAATTACCAAAAGAAACTTTCTAAAGCACAAGTCTTGCCATATCACTCTGCTGGTAAAGGACTTTCCTACTGCCCCTAAGATAAAAGACAAACTCCTCAGTTTGGCATTTAAACCTTTCCACAATCTGGCTCCTGTATACCTTTCCATATTTACTGTATGTAACTTCTATTAAAATACTATCTTTTTTAGTCAAACTGGTCTATCGGCTATTCTTTGAACTCAGCATTCCATGCCTTTAACTGATTCCCCTGGTTGAATGCTCTCTCCCTTTCCTTCAAATTTATCGGGTATAGCTTTAAAAGATGACTGCTGGAAAGGAAGTAGGCAGTTCAGCTCCTCCACACCTACTCCAGCAAAAATCTAAAAATCACATCAAGTCAAATAATGATCAAGAAATCCAATAAGCAGTTACAATAAATGTAGCTTATTACACCCACCCCAGAACTGCACAAAAAGTCAGCCAGAAGTCCATTAGCAATAGCAAAGGAAGTTCCCATAAAAACCAGTTTCTGTACAGGCCAATAAGTGAGCAGCCTACCCAGCATGAATCTGCTGGGTTCTGTGTACAAGAGGCAGCAAGTGCAGAGGGCTTCCAAAGAAAGCTCCAGGATGGAAACCTATTGTGGGGACTACAGAAGTGACCTGGAATATACTGTAATGAATACCATGCTGGCAAAATGAGATATCCCAAGTCCTTGGGTTCCAAGGCATGTACCACTTTGTCCTGAAAAGTCAAGAGGTATCTGAAAATACAGCACTCTGATCCTTAAAGATCTAAAGGACTCTAATCCCTAGAAATGAAGGTCAACACAGAAACCCAGGGCACACAAAGCAAGACCAAGCAGGGCAGACTACTCAAGGAGAGGAAATAAGCACCTATATGGTGCCTACTATGTGCCAGGCACTGCACTAAATATCTTTTACAAATATTACTTCAATTGATCCTAACAACAACCCTGTGAGATAAATGCTATTATTTCCATTTTACAGTTCAAGAAACTGAGGCATACAGATATTAAGTGAGTTGACCACAGTCATACAATTAGCAAGTGTCTGAGGTCAGATATGAAGTCTTCCTGACTTCAGGCCCAGTATTCTGTCCACTATGCCACCACAGCAGAAGGCAGAAGCCTAGTCTTGGAACAAAGATGCAGTTCAGGAACTAAGACTAGAGAAAAAACAAACAAACAAAATCAACCACTATGACATTACTAAATCCAAAGTCACCTGATTTCTAATTCTACTTCTGCCACTTAAAAGTCTGTCTAACCTTGGACAAAGCACTTAACCTCTCTAGGGCTAAGTTTCTTCATCTGTAAAATGAGGAGACTAGACTAGAAGACTGCTCTGATTTTAAATTCTCTGATTCATGCAGAACGAAGCAGACCATTTTCTTTTGTGTTATGTTCTGTTTTGTTCTATGGTTTTTCCCATTCATTTTAATTCTTCTACTCAACAGGACTATGGTAAAATTGTATTTAATAGGAATATATGTGTAGAACCTATATAAGACTGCAAGTCATCTAGGGGAGGGAGTGGGGAGGGAGGGGGAAAAAATCTAAGATGTATGGAGGTGATTATAGAACACTGAAAACAAATAAAATAATTATTAAAAAAATAAATTCTCTGATTCAGTAGGCATTAAATACCTGTCTTTTACTTCTTTTGTTTCCTCTACAATGCTCCTCAGTACAATATGAGCCCTTATTTAATACTGGTTGACTTAAAACTTCCAGTGACCTTAGCCTGACATATTATTATTGAATTCACATTCATTTTATTTTTCCTTATAAACAAAGATCTTTGCTTGGAGTCAAGATGCCTCAGGTTTAATAAATGAAAAAGGGAGTAACTATTAGAATTAGACACTAAGATTCAGGGGCTACAGCCGAAGATAAGGAGAAAGTAATTGGGGATCAGATATTGCATGTATCCCTCTGAAATCAAGGAACCAAGCAAACTCAAAGACTACAAAGGTCAAGCGATCTCCATGCCTATAACTAAAGGTAGAATTTTGGAAACAAAAGCAAAAGCTCTGAGTCAATGGCCAAGCTCCCCTGGACTAGTTAGTTGCAAGAGAGGCTCTTGCCTTTGGAAGCTGATAATATAATCATAAGACATATGGCTCAGGGATGGCTTTTTCTAATACAGATGCTTAAGTCACAACACCCAACTAGCAAGCAATTTCTCAAGGCAGCTCACTCAGCCAGGAGCTGATGTCGCCAGACTTAGACTTTAGAAAAATCACTTAGGCAGCTGAAAGGAGGCTAGATTAGAACGAGGAGGTATTTGAGAGAGATAGATCAGTCAGATAAATATTGTAATAGTCTCAGTGAAAAATTATGAGGGTCTGAGCTAGGTTGGTGGCTGTGTGAGTGAAAGGAAGGTAATACATACAAGCAATGTTATGAAAGTAAAAACAAGAATATCTGGATGTGTGATGTGAATGCAATCATCGTTAAGGATGATGATACTTATGTTGCAAACCTTGATGACTGGCAAGATATTGGTACCTATGACAGGAACAGAAAAATTGGTAAAAGAAAGGTTTGGTGGGAAAGACAATGCGTTCTCCTTTGAATATTTTGAGTTTGAGATACTTATTAGACATCTAATTCAAGATGTCCAAGAGGCAGTTGGTGGTACATTACTATAGTTGATGGGAGAGACTAGGGCTGGTTATAAAGCTCTAGGAATCATAGGCCTCGAGATTATAATTGAACACATGAGAGCTAAAGAAGTTACAAGTAACATAATGTAAGGAGAACAGATAAGGGCCCAGGACAGAGCCCTGGAGGACATCTATAATGAGGAGACTGATATGGATGAAGAACAAAGGAGACTGAGAAGAAGCAGTCAGACAGGTAGTAGGAGAACCAAAAGAAAACAGTATCAGGAAAACCTAAAAGAGAGAGTATGCAGGTGAAAAAAGTGATCAACAGGGTCAAAGGCTGCAGAGATATCAACAAGGACAAGGACCTACAAAAGGACACTGATTTGGCAATTAAAATATCACTGGTAATTTTTCGTTTTACTAGAGAAGGGGGGATGTGATGGGGTAAATTTAGAGGGACTGATTTTGGCAATAAGAAGGATTATCTCTTTATCCAAGACAGTAGTGAAGGAAGGATAATGAGGGAAAATGTCTGAATGATATGAGGTGAAGAGGAGAGAAGGAAGAGCTCTGAGCACATTTTTTAGTGAGATATGAGACAAGGTCCTCAGATGAGAGGGTAGGGGAGGCCAGACCAGAAGATTTAGAACAGTTGCTGTAAACAGTGGGCTACTGAAGTGATTAAGGAGGAATAAAATGTTTGCCTTGTTGCAATGAGGGCCCAATTGAGATCAAATGACACAGATTTATAGTGTGCTCCATGGTTTTGTGATTTCTTCCAGCTTTCTTCAACCTCACACAAATAAAAGGTAAGGAGGTAGATGTTGCGGGTAATTACCTTTTTTAAAGATTCTAAAGTAATACTAAAACATATTCAATGTAGAAACATAAGTCAAATTTAATAAAAATAGTCAAAGTATTTCAATTTCTAATGATGGATTTTTCAGTCACAAACATAATACAAAGAAAATAATGCACCCTGAAGCATTTATATTACAAAATCATTAACCAAGTAGACCATAACAAGTTAACTTCTCTTTATGCATTATGTGTAACAGCTGTTTAAAATGATAACTGCCATACTGAATCATATTTTCCCACTGATTTACTTGAATGAATCTGAAAGTTATTTCCACAAAAATTCTGGGCCCCAATACATAATAAAAACTATACAAAGGATTATAGATTTAGAACTGGAAGGGCCCTTAGAGGTCATTAAAGAATGACTTAAGACTGCTAACATCCACATGTAGGACCATTTGTCAACAGAATATATACATTTAGTTCTCACACATCTACTGTATTAAGACATTAAAAGAAAAATGAACCCACCACTCATCTAAAAGTGCACATACATAAAATGCTAGTCATTCTCATTTAATTAGAAAAGCTCACTGACTCCATGGGATTTTAATATTCAACAACAAACAGTATTTTAAAGCCTCCAATATGGTTCTAGGTCCCATGGGGGGTAATCTAGTAAAAACTAACATTTAAAAAGAGCCATTTGTAGAGCATTCTATGTGCATTATCTCACATGAGCCTTACAAGAACCTGAGAAAGTGTGGTACTATTGGTCATTCCCATTCTACAGGATTCCCATTCTATACAAGGAACTATAGCGAGATAAGACACTTGAACAGGTAACTTTAATAAAAAAAAATATGAAATATGCAAGAGCTCCTTTTCTGCTGCTTCCATACATACCCAGATATCCCCTAGCATAAAAAAAAATTTGTTTCACTTGGTCATGCCATACCTTTAAAGCTTACATCTTTTTTTTTCTTGCAGTCAAAGCTCCTAGGGAAAAAGCTATCTATATTTATTGCCAATAAATAATAAATAACAGCTAGCATTTAATGCTTTACAAATATTATTTCATTTGATCCTCATAAAAATCCTGGAAGGTAACTGCTGTTATTATCCCCATTTTACAGATGAGGAAACTGAGGAAAACAGAGATTAAATGACTTGCTCAAAGTCACACAGCTAGATTAAAGTGTCTAAGGCACTTCCTGACTTCCAGCCCAGCCCTCTATCCACTGGCTGCCTCATCCCACTCTTTTCAACTACTGGAAACTAGCTTCTGATTGCACCACTCTCTTCAAACTTCTTTCTCCAAGGTTACTAATGAAAACTTTACTAAATAAAATGTCCTTTTCTCAGTTGTAATTCATCTTGATCTTATTGTAGGTTTTGACACTGCTGACTATTCCTTCTTCTTGGATATGATCTAATTTCTAACCTTTCATTTCACTTGGTTTTCCTACTACTTTGTCTGACCAACCCATCTCAGTCCCCATTTGCTGGAACATTATCAACTATGTTCCTCTTGCACCCTTACCATAGGTATCCCTTAAAACTCTTGTACAGGGTCCTCCTCCTCTTCTACATTCTCTCTCTCGATGATCTTATCATCTCTTATGGATTCAATTTGTCTCTATGAAATAACTCTTAAGATCTACAAATCCATCCCTAGTCTCTCCTGAGCTCCAATCCTCTATCACCAAATGAAGGTTTAACATAGCCACCTAGCTCTCAGACTCATCAAGTCCAAAGCAGAACTCATTATCTTTCCTCTAAAACCAAACCTTTTCTGAACTTCTCTATTTCTGTTAAGGACACCATCATTCTTCCAGTTGCCCAGTTTCCCAACCTCAGAGTTATCCTCAACTCTTCATAATTCTATTTCCACATCTCTCATGTCCAACCAGTTTTCTCTCCTCAGATGGCCATCACTACGATTCAGGTCCTTATCAACTCTAGTCACCTGCTTCCATCCTCTACCCTCTCCAATCCATTCTTTTCATAGTTGCCAAACTGGTATTTTTAAAGCACAGGTATGACCATGCCATTCCTATGCTCAAGATGTTTCAGAGTCTCTAGGTTAAAACACAAACTTTTTATTTGGCATTTAAAACCCTTCATAATCTGCCTCCAACATTTCTTTCCAGAATGATTTCACATTACTCCTGTTTATAAACTCTCTAGGGGTGAGGAACCTACAGAATCCAAACTTCACAGAAGAATTTGCAAAGGGCCGCCCTTGAGGACCTAGAGGGCCACATGTGGCCTTGAGGCCACAGGTTCCCTATCCCTGTATTCCAGAAAACTAGCCTACTTATTATTTCCCAAGACAATATTTCACATCCCATCTCTGTGTCTTTGTACAAGCTGTCTTCCCATACCCAGAATGCTTTCTTTCTTCAACTCCCCTTTTAAAACTCCTCTTTCAAAGGAAAGCTCAGGTGTCCCCTCCTACACAAGGCCTCTCGAGATCCTCCCATCTATTAGTGTCCATCAAAATTATTTTATATATTTGGTATTTACTTATCTATGGACATGTTTCCCAGCAATAAACATAAGTTTCTTGAGGGAAGGGACTATTTTGTTTTTCAAAGAAGGTGCTCAACAAATTGTCAAAATGAACCGAAGTAGGGGCAAGATGGAGTTGTATCAAGCAAGGCTTCTTGGAGAAGGTTATAGAGTCTTAAAAGTTAAATAGGATTCCAAGAGAAAGAAAGAGAAAGGCAGTTTTGTTGCTCTTTTTGGGATACAGGAAGCATTTTTGGCAATATTTCTTCTATCATTACCACAGATATTTATTTAGTTGAGTATGCTACCTGGAAAAGTCTTATAAAATTTTTTTTTAGAAGTCTAGTTCTTTAATTTATATGTCAGCAGAAATAATTCACTTCTTTATTGATGTTTATTGTTTCTAATACTGTAGTTAAATAATTTACAAAGAGGTCCTAATACTTCTTACCCAAGAAGATAATACAGTATTGATTAATAAAAGGAAATATTTCAACAGTTTTCTAAGATCACTGAAAGTAGCTCATTTTAAGACTAAGGGAAATATAAGGATTCCTAAAGTCCACCTAGTTCCCTTCTTTTTCAGCTCTAGTGAGTTTATTTTATTTGGAGACAATTGGAGTTGTGACTTACTCAGGAAAATACAGCTACTAAGTATCTGAGGCTGGCTTCAAACTCAGACCCTCCTGACTTAGGGAGTTTATTTTAAATGAAAAGTTCTGAGTTCAGTGACAATTACTTCAAGCACCCAAATGCGAAAATTACTAATACCTAGCAAAACACTGTCTAATCTTACATTTATATCTGTTTCTAGTTATTCCTTGTCAAGTTTTCAGGAAACATTTGCATAACAAAACAGCAGATTATATTACAGTATCTTGTGTAACAAAACAATAGACTATATTATAGTATCTGTGGACAAAGCATCTAGATGTGAGGTTGGTGAAAAAGATTTGTCTTTTCTTAGGACTTTCCTCAGAGTGGGTCCTCCTCTTTGGGATACCCATAGAGCCAAAGACTCCTAGATATCTCACTTCTCTGATACAGCTCAGTCCTCTCCCCTTTGCTCCATGCTTGCTCTAACTTCCCAAACCCAGATCTCAGTATGACTTTTTCCCCTTATTCTGAGATGATTTCTCCCTTTCATACAAATTGTTTAGGGCATGCTCCAGTCTCTCACACAGTAGCTTTGAACAATTAAAGATGGTGTACTGGTCCCATTCACTCAGTTCTGATTATATAACTCAACCAAAAAGTATTCCCATGTAATCAAGGCACCAGAGCCAAATGGGGTGGTTTCAACATCATCCTCACACTTGCTAGAAGCAACACAGACAACCATATGGCTAATCGTCATACTGGTATGTTTTTCCATTAGAACACATCTTGATTTTATAATAACTTAAAAGAAAATAAGATTTATTTTATTGAAAACTATTAGGATCTGAGAAAATGACATAAGATCTTTCCTTTGCTCTTTCTAGTTGAGGAGATAAGGTACATACAGCAGCATTAATTAACTTAAGAGTTAAGTAACAATGATGTTAAAAAGCAATACATGATTAATTGCTATGAGTAAGAGAAGCAATATATGTCCCAAATGAGTTCAGAGGACACCCAGGATCAAATGATACATTTTGTAGTAAATATTTAACATCTTCTTAGACAATAAAAGAAAGAGCTATTTGGCGTGTGTGTGTGCGTGCGTAAATGCAACTCATATACAACTATCTTGCTTTACATTAGAGATGCGTTATTAAAAAAAATACATGTATCCCCCCCAATCAGATATTTTAAATGCATTAAGAGAACTTGCTTTATCATTAATTTTTTTTGTAAAGTAAGTAATGACATTCGTGGATTAATAGAACTTTGTGTAAATTTAGATTTATATATAGGGCTTGCGTAAAACAAAGCATGCCTGCATGTAACATGTAATAGCGATCTCCTCTTGAAAAATAAGACAAATATGACAAGATAATATAAGTAAATAGAAAAACCTCCTTAAGATGTTTTCTTAAAAGTTTATAAAGTTTCCCCAAAAATAAGTTAGATCTATTAGCAGATGCTCATTTCAGCATAAACCTCTATATGGATCATGACTATATAATCATTCCACCAATGCCTATATAATTCAGTCAAATGAATTCACATTTTTAGAATAAAGAACAAATCAATCTGTGTGTGAATCATTTCAAAATCCCTTTAATTCTACAATCTTTTTCTTCTATTTGTCAGATATCATACGAAAGCTCTTAGCATAGTTGTAGGCACTTACTAATATTATAGAATATTACAGATACGAATAACTAATTTCACAAACACTGTAACTTTCTATTTTCCTTAAGCAAGTGGAAAGAAATAAATGTGTACACCAAATGTGTTATAACAATTTTTTAAAAAATCATGTATTTTGTTAATTATCTCTGGTCCCTTACTTTAATAACTTTGTGAAAAAAGTAAGAAATGAATCCTTTAAGTTAGCATATGCAGTATACATTTATCCCTCACTGCAAAGGAATGAAAATTCATTTACACAAAACTGACAGGGGTAACTTTCTATGATTTCCTAAACTAAGTGTTCAAATAATTCAGAAACACTGCATGAGACAAGAAGATATATTAGTTAAGAGTGTGGCCAGTGCCACACATCTAACAACAAATTTATCAAGTAGAAAATCTCAAGTAAAACACTTAACTTTCTAAGTCCCTAGCATTCATCAAAAGTCAACAGCAGAATGAAAACAATAGCATCTCTTCATATTATAAAAGAGTAAACAAGCATTTTCCCCCAAACCCTAGTAACAAAAAGGCAACTGAAAAAAAACCTTTAAAAAGTATGAAAATCAAAAGTCAAAAAAAATTTCCTTGGCTAAGCTGAGAAACTCATGGAAAAAGCTGGAGTCCAGGAGAGAACAGTAATTGTTTGTACTTAGTACCCAGCCCAATGAGGGAACTGTTTATTTAGCTCACACCTTCTTCGACACAGGCATCCCTAGCAAAATCTGGATACAGTTGCGAGATGTCTGTAAATGCTTCCTTAAGAATACAATGGAAATACATTTGAAATTGAAGGGTACTAAAGAAACGAGATACTTTTTAGACAGGCACTTTGGGAGCTGTGAAATGCTTCTAACTCTCCCAGACACTTCCTAACCACAGTCTTCTAAAACTGTTGCAGATTCCTCATTTCCACCATTCTCCCCACCTCATCCATCCACCTTTCTAAAGAGTGGGCCCTCGATACAAAACTAGTAAGTCCACCTTGCATTCTTAAAGCCTGTCTTCCTCACGGGACCGAGTCACTGATCCAGAGGCCCATATCCCCAAGCCACCAGCAGGCACTAATCCCAGCCAGTGACAGCCTCCAGAGTTGACAAGGCCCTCTTCTCCACACAACTGCCCCGACACCCGACCGGTCTCAGGGATACCGAGGCCTTCCTGGAGCTCCAGCCCGGCTCTCCTGGAACCCCAACACACCGTACCTCCGTCTTCCTCCCGGCAGCGGCCCAGCTGCCACATGTATGCTTCTCCCCCCCACCCCCAAGCCCAGCCCTTTACCCTTGCACTGCAATCCCCACCACCGTATACACACACAACACACACACGCACACACACACGCATGCACGCACACACACACGTACCTGGCTCCAAGGACTGCAGAGGGCTGGGGGCCGTCACCAGCCAGACACGGGCGTCCGTGCCTGGTGAGGTCGATCCTGGGGCGGCCTTTCCTGGTGCTCCACGGCCCCAAGGGGGGGGCCGCGCGATCCTTCGAGGGGGCCGGGCTGGGGGGCGCCCCCACCTTCGGCCCACCCCACCCCCCCTCCCCCTTCACGGCCTGTCACCGCTCCCCCCCGGGGGCTGGGGGGGAGGGAAGGGAGCGCGGACCTGGGCGCGGGTGACAGTGGAGAGACCCCCGAGAGAGGAGGCGGGGAGACAAGGCGGGCGGCCGGTCCGGGGTCGGAGGAGCTGGTCAGTCACGCAGCTGTCGGCCGGCGAGGGCCAGGCCCGTGTCTCACGTGGAGCCCCCGGCGGCGGTGAGGAAAGGGCAGCTCGCCGTCCCCCTCCTGCGGAGGCCGGCTACGGCCGGCGGGGGCCTGGCCGGCCGCTGGGGAAGGGGAAAAAGGGGAAGCTCCGCGGCCTGGCGCTCCCCGAGGCCAAGGTGGGGACCGAGCGGCTGGAGCTGCGGCGGCGGCCGAAGCTCCTCACCGGCAGGGATCGAGGGAGGAGGCGAGGGGAGAGGAGGAGTCGGAGTCGTCTTCTCCGTCGTCGTCTACTCCATCGGCTGCCAAGCCAGGCCACCCCACCCCCGCCTGCCCGAGCGGCCAAGCCGCTTGCCTAAGCCGCCGTCGCCGACGGCAGCCCTGCCGCCACTACACACGCAGCCGTGACGTAGAGCACCGCGCGCGGGAGGCGTCACCAGCCCTAGCTCCATCGTCTCTTCCCCGCGTGCGCGCCCCTCCGCGCAGTCTTGGGCTCGCGCGCGTGCACGCGCGCTCCCACTCCGTGCCGGGAGAAAGAGGAGAAGAGGGAATGGAGTGCGGGGAGAGGAGAAAGGGGAGGAGGCGAAGGGGACGCCGGGCGCGCGCCCGTTCGCTCTGGAGCGCCCCTGGGGCTGCGCAAGCCTAGAACTCTTACGGGAAGAAGGCCCTTCGCGCCTGCGCAGTGAAGGCGCATTTCGGGGAACTCCAGGAGCCTGGCTTCCCGTGGTCTTTGCGCAGCCCGGCCTGGGGTGCTGATTCTGCGCTGCCTCTGCGACGGGTGTCACGAGTCCCGGCTCCGCCCCGCTTGGCCTCTCCCCCAGGAAAGGCTGGGATAACTGGCCGCCGCGGAGCACGTCAAACCCTAAGTGTTTTTGTTTTTTTAATTTTGTTCTGTTTTGTCCTACGGGACGGGGGCCCTCGCCACGTCCGGGTGAAAGGAGGGAAGCTCTGTGAGGGGCTTAAAAAAATCAGAGCCAGTCCTGACAGACGGGGAAACTGAGGCCGGCGAGGCGACCCTGCCTCCTAGGGAGCGGCAGAGTCCGGACCCGACGGTCCAGGGCCTTCCTGCTCACCACGTGGTTCATAGACATTTTCCTGCAGCCTCCTGTCTTTGAGCCTTCAGCGCTGTCGCCTTCTAGAGGTATTTAGGAAATGGCGAGAAGTGCGGACTGGGTCATTAATGACCTGCATTTGTAGCACTTGCGGCTCTTAATCCTTCTTAGAATGTACGATCCTTGAGATCAGGGGCTGTTTGCATCTTTGTATCCCCATGACCCAACACGGCGTCTGACAGATGTGTGGGAGTAGGGGCCGCTAGGTGAGGAGTCAGGAGGATCTGAGTTCAAATCTCACCTCAGACACTTGGCACTCACTAGCTGTGTGACCTTGGACAAGTCACTTAGCCCCAATTGCCTCACCCTGGGTCATCTCCAGTCATCCTGATGAATATCTGGTCACTGGATTCAGATGACTCTGGAGGAGAAGTGAGGCTGGTGACCTGCACAGCCCTCCCTCACTCAAAGTCAAGTGCAAGTCATGTCATCATTTCTCTGATGGCATGGTCTTCCTCGGCAACAAAGGACGAACACAGGCTAGGGAGTAGGGAGTAAGGTTTCATTCATCTAAGATTCCTAATGAGGAAATTTCCTCCATCAGTGCAGATCTACCCCTACTCTGAAACTTTATGCTCTTAGAGAAGTTGCCTGAGCACTGAGAGCTTAAGGGACTTGCTCAGTGTCATTCAGTCACTATTTGTCAGGAACAGAACTGGAACCCAGATTTTCCTGACTCCAAGGCCAACCTACTTCTCAGTCTTACAAGAACACATTCCTAAAGCACAGTTGTGGGCAGCTTTAGGTGAAGGACCTGGAGTCAGCGGGATCTGAGTTCAAGTGTGACTAGCTGTGTGACCCTGGGCAAGTCATTTAACCATGTTGCCTCAGTTTCTCATGAGCTGGAGAAGGAAATGGCAAACCAGTCCAGGATTTTTGCCAAGAAAACCGTAAATGGGGTCATGGACCTGGGATACAGTGGATGACTTTGACCTTTTAAAATTAGCATCTTTCCCAGGTTTTCCAGGCAATAAAGGATAGAGGAAAGGATAGGAGAAAGATTGTGAGCTGTGGCTCTGAAGGCTATTGGGCTGTAGCTTATGAGATGGGATTGTCACTGGGGAAGCAATGTGGTATAGTGGAAAAGATGCCAAACAGATCATCAGAAGGCCTAAAGTGGAGGTCCCAGGCTTTGGCCAGAAGCAATAATTACTCATATGTAGATTATATGATTTGGAGATCATTTGGGGCTATTTTAAAAATTCTAGTTGTGCTTATCCTAGCTACCCAGCGCATACCAGACACACTTTCACTTAGCTCATTTGTGTTTAATGAATGCAAACTAAAATTTAATATTACCCTAAACAAGATATAATTAGGGAGCTAAATATATTGCTTTAAAAATGTTCAATACACAGTTATTGATCACTGTCTACATGAAAAACATCATAGGTAATACAAAGAATAAGACATTATCCCCATAGAATCTAGAGTCTAATGGGGGAGAGGGGAAGTGAGAGCATGTAAATGACTTCTTGATTGGTCATTTATATTGACAGTGGCACAAATTTTCCTGAAATGGGGAGTGGAACTATAACCCCCACAAGGTTATTTATAGACTTCAGTTATCTGTTTATGACTTTTGCATTGATATGAACAATATTGAGCTGATAACATTTACTTTTTTGTTTTTATTTTTAAAAAATATTTTGTTTTAATTATCTAATCTCCACCTTCTTTTCTCCCCTCCCAAACCTCACCCCTGCAATTGAGAGAACAGCAAAACCACTGCAAACATGAATAGTCAACTAAAACAACTTTCCACACTGGTTATGTCACAAAAAAAAAAATTTGTTTCATTATGCATTCTGAGTCCTTCACCTCATTATCAGGAGGTGGGTATCATGTTTGATCATATATCCTTTGGAATCCTGGCTGGTCATTACACTAATGAGGGGTCAATACAAAAATATTCCATTATATTTATAACTTGTTCATCAGTTCCCCAGTTTATGAGCACCCTCCTCAGATTCCCATTCTTTGACGCCTCACAAAGAGCTATATATTTTATCTTATTCTTATAAAAATATAAATATTTTTGTACATTAAATTTAGAATTTGTTTTGCTTAGAACTAGTCCCTCCTTTAATCTACTCTCTCTCTAATTCTCTTTCCTTCCTTCTTCTCTTTTTCTCCTATTTCCCTGTTGAATGAAAGATGCTTTTCTACCCAACTTGCTGCATGCATATAATTCTTCTCTCGTTTCAGCAGTTCAGATGAGAATGAGGTTCAAGTGTCAGCTGCTCTCTCCCATCCCCTGAGTTCCTCCTTGTTTGTATAGATGTCTACTTGTATAGCATGGTCATGTAAAATAGTTTTCTTTCCCTTCAGTACCAGTATATCCATCTTTCCCTTTCTTTCCATTCTTAAGATCTCCAAGCAACAGAGCCACTCCAGGGTCTTGTCTAATTTTATTCCCTCTTTGACTCCTGTTGATGCTTGTGTTCAGAAGAGACATGTATCATTTCCTCATAATGTAATGTCAGCAGTTTATCCTCATTTACTCCTTTATCATGGTTCACTCATTTTTATCTTCTTCTGTTTCTCTTTCCTTCTGAGTTTGAACTTCAACATTTCTACTCAGCTCTGGTCTTTTCATCAAGAATGTTTGGAAGTCCTCTATTTCATTGAAGATCGATTTTTTTTCCTGTAGGAGTGTCATACTCAGTTTTGCTGGGTAATTTATCCTTGGTTATAGATCCAGTACTTTTTTGTTTTCTGGAATATGGTATTTCAAATTCTCTAGTCCTTCCTAGTGGTGGTTGTTAAATTATGTGTGATCCTGGCTGTGGCTCCTCAGTACTTGAATTCTTTCATTTTGGTTGCTTGCAGTATTTTCCCTTTGATCTGGAAACTGGATTTTGGCTATGATGTTCCTAAGAGTTTTCATTTCAGAGTTCTGTTCAGGAGGTGATCAGTGAATTCTTTGTATTTCCACTTTACCCCCTGGTTCTTAAGAGATCTGGACACTTTTAAGAGATCTTCAAATAGGATTTCTAGGGTCTTTTTTTTTTTTATCATAATGTTCAGGTAGTCTTACTTTTTAAGGTAGACTCTTAATTTTTTTCTCCTCAGTCTGGTCTTGCAGGTCAGTTGTTTTGACTATGGGTCTTGGTGTGCCCCAGAGTCTGGAACCTCCTTTTGCCTTGCTGGCAAGGGCTTTCGCTGGACTCTGGAGTGTTTACACATGGCCTGTCTCCAGCGTCCCTAGACTTCCCAGTCTGTCTCCTTAGGCTGAGTTGGGCTGGACAAATGACTCACTGTGACTTTTTCTGAATTTCCCCCTGGATTTAGTTCAATATCTTTTCTAGATCTTTAAAGATGAATTTTGTGGCCACTATTTCAATATAATCCATCCTACATTTTCTGACTTTCAGAGTATAAAACAAAATCAGCTCTTTAGGGTGACTGTTGTTTTAGAGAGGTTATGGTTCTGTTTACTCTAGTTGAGGCGTAGGGTTTGGTTGTTTTTAAGCCACCTGTATTTGAAATTACATTGACTTATTTGTCAATTTTACAATTGACAATTTTGTCAATTGTACACCTTAATATCTTATTGAAAAGATTTTTAAAATTGATTTCATTTTGCGAAAATCATTTTTGCATACTTTTGAATCATTTTGTAATTTTCTCTCTCTATCTGATTTAGATGTAAATGGTTCAAATTTAGGGACATTGGCTGGAAATTTATCTGCATGTTTGTTTCAATTGTTGGTTACCTGGTGTTTGTTTTAAACGTTGCTGTACATTTCAATATTTCAGTGGATGTGGGATGAGGTAGGTCCATCATTACAAATCCCAACCTATCTATACCTTCTCATCTGGTGTAATTCATGTTCATGTTCTGCGTTAGATCCTTCCAACATTCTGGAAATCTTCCTCTAGGGCCTTTTATATTGCAGGGTACCAGTAGGATATTCTGGCTGTCTGTTATCATTTTAATAATAATAATACTTTTAAATATTTTAAAGATATCTGTCTATTTACAAATATGTATTTAAGTTGTCAGATAATTGTTATCTTGGCATTTCGTGTCTGGACCAGTTTTCCTGGATTGTATCCTTTAAACCTTTGCTTCCAGCAGTTGTTTCCTATTTGTCTCTGTCTCTTCTTTAACGTGTCTAAACAGCCAAATGCCAATGACCTGCCTCATTTCTTTCTCCGACAGTCTTTGTTCTCTGCCTCACTGGACAGTTAGGAGTGCTGGCTTCAAATCCTTGGTTTTCTGTCAATAACTTGCTGTATTTGGCTTCAGACCTTCATCTTTTTTCAACTCCGTTTCTTCCTCTATTAAATAGACCAGGTGACCTCTGAAGTCCTTTACCACCCTCTTCTTCCTTTTCCTTTTAGGAGTATAGGCTTACAGGATATAGATTTGGAAGGGACTCTAGAGATCCTCCTTTATCTTCTAATATTTACCAACCATTTGCTAGTCCTTCCTCATAAAAATTCAGAAAAGCAGGCCAGCCTAATTATTCCTAGGAAACAAAATTACTAAAAGGTTAAGTAGCTGTCTTAAGATCTCACAATAATCAGTGGTAAGATCAGCTTTGGAACTCAGAACCCACTAATTCTCTCTTCATCGTTGCCGTTCACACCCCTACTTCCAGTTGCCCAGGTCCAAATGCTACTCACTCCTTAGTGGCCCTACTCCTCTGGCCTCTCCCTATTTTACAAATACCAGCTGTCTCTACCAGCTAGGAAGTGCCTAGATCATACCTGTGTTTCTCAACACTTAACTCCAGTCAGTTGCCTTCTCAAAGCCATGGCTTGCCATTCCAGATATCAATGCCGAGCGTAACTAAACCACTTTCAGTACTACTTTGGAGGATTCTAAAATTCATTAAGGAACACTTTGGATTAACTCAGTAACTTAGTGAACACGGTTCCTGTTTGCCTGTCCCTCCTCCTCCCTCCCCCTAACCCTACAAATTAGTCATTCTTATTTGCATATATAGCCTTTCCCCTTTTAATCTATTTAATATGGTTCTATAACTCACCTTTACAAGTAAAATGGAAGGAATTGAAGTCATCAACCTTACTGTCTAGTTTCTGTGGCCAGGTTATGCTGTTAGTCACTTTGCAAGCTCCATTTCCTCACTGAAATTTGAAACAACGGGTAGTGAAGGTTCTATGGGGAAATTTGTGGCTCTTGTTGGATATCACAATCTCTGTAATATTAACTAGCATTTATATGGTACTTTAAGGTTTACATGTGTTAATCTCATTCTAACTTGTCAACAACCCTGTGATGTTTTGTTAGATGTTATTGTTATACCCATTTTATTGCTGGGGAAACTTAAGTTCACATGAAGTCTGAGTGTCTGAGGTAGGATTTGAACCAAGGTCTTCCTGACTCAAGTCCAGTACTCTAGCCACTGTACCATCTGGTTACCTACCTCAATTGTAAGTACAGTAGTGTAACTATTCATTTACTGTGACTGCTTCTGCTGAAGCCTCTAAGAGTTCCTGTACTTTATTAGCTGTCTGAGTGGGGTTTTTGAGGGTGATGAGACCTTGGATCTCTGGCCACCTTCACAGAAGAGAATCTATTAGGAATTCAAAGATCCAGGAGGGGTCCACTTCCTATGTCCCTGAACTGGCTGTGTCACGGTATCCATGTGCTCTGGCCTTTGGCAACAGCCAAGAAGTGTGGGGAAAAAAGTGCAACAGAGGGCTGGCTCAGATTCAGCAAATAATTTGCTGCAAAATGCTTTATATTATTTAATCTACACAACAGTAATGTGAAGAATATACTATAGGTTTTATCATCTCCTCTTTACAGAGGAGGAAACTGAGGATCAGACAGGTTGAAAAATTTGTTCATAGTCACACATTCAGGAAGTGTCAGAGGCAGGATAATAACCCAGATATTTCTGTTGCAAGTCTAAACTTCTGACTACCAGACCACACCATACTACCCCAACCTCCCTCTCAAGCTTGTGATGTGGGCACAGTGCCCACAGACAATTTACAAACAAACTAAGGAGACATGACTAACAAATGCAACAGAATGGAGAATAATACTGGGTAATATAACAATAAGATAATCAAGTGCCAGCACATATTCCTTAGAAAGAATAAATTTCATTCTGTTGCCCCAGTATTGACCAAGCAATCTTCCATATTCAGTTCCTGGAGAGAGAAAAGAAATCCCAAATTAGCTTTAAAAATTGTCTGCAATCTCAGCTTTATTTGCAAGTTGTTATACATTACTTATCTAATTAGAATAGTAAAGATGTAGTAAGCTGCTACCACCCACTCCTTTGTCTTCCACCACTTCCTCCAGCCCTAGACCGGCCTTGTCTGCAGTTTTTCACTTATTTTCTACCAGAAGTCTCTTGGTTAAACTATCTAGGAGTCTTATAAATAGTTCTTGATCTCCATATTTTCCTACTTACTAAGGTCCTAATGTCCTTTCATTCATTTTTGTTGGAGCTTCACCAGGAGAAATATGTAGCACAGAAATTCAGATAAATGAAAGAAATGACAAAAGAAGCAAAAGGAATGCTGAAGAGACCAAGAAATACACTTAGATTTTGCAGCAATGAATTGTATTTTATTTATATATGTTATGTCCTATTACTTGGCAACCAGTTCCCAGCTTCATGTGTTAGGGGAGGGATGAGGAAATTTAATAGCCAGGGTGGGTTTGGATGACTCATCCCTATATACTCTTGCCCTGGAACTAGGTTAACAGGGCATACATTGTTAAAAGTTACAGGCAGACTATTTTTTTCCACTGAATTTTGATTCTGTTGTGATTTCGCATGAAAATCTTTGAAGTGTGTCTCTCTTTCTTTATTTGTTTTTTTAAAGGCAGTGTAGAACAGTTTCTAATACTTTAATTCAGTCAGGGCTCGATATAAGACAGCTTTTTTAAGGTGTCCTTGAAAATAGTAGTTGGAATTATAAAGACCTCTTTGGCAGTTCCTTTTAAGTCTTGGGGAGTCTAGCATGCTAGCTTCTATAAAGGTCATTTCCCTGGGCTCTGTCTAGCTATGACTTTTTCATTAGTAAAAACGCTGGACTGGTCCCTGGAAAGGATGCAGCTCCACTTTGTACCTCAGCCTGTCTATTCATGTTGTGAGCCATTATAATTAAGCCCTTTTATAGATATGAGTCAACCTAGGTTTTAGGAGAACTGTTTCCTACTGTTATGGAATTTTAGAATGTGATTATTCTCCTCTCTTCCTAGCACATTACAGGCATCCCTCACTTTAAGCAGCATAATTTCTAATTTAGGGTAAGAAAGCAAGTTGTAAGAGCATAGACAGAGAGTTGGAAGGAACTTCAGAATCCATCTAGTCCAATGCTTCATTTTATAGATGTGGGCACAGAGCACTCCCCCAGCCCTCAACTCCAAATTAAATCACTTAGTTTAAGTTCAGAGATCTAGTAAGTGTCAAATTTGTTGTTCAGTAGTTCTGATTCTTTGGGACCCTATTTGGGGTTTTCTTGGCAAAGATACTAGAGTGGTTTGTCCTTTCCTTCTCCAACTCATTTTACACTTAAGGAAGGGAGGCAAACAGTGTTTAAGTGACTTCTCTAGGATCACCCAGTAAGTGTTTGAGTTGAGATTTGAACTCAGGAAGATGTGTCTTTCTGACTTCAGGTCAGGCACTTCAGAGCAGAAAGGGCAGAGAGAGAGAGGACACAGGCAAGCCAACAGCTAGGCTCCTGAGTGTTTGTTTATTTATAGGAAGGCTCTTGGCAGGGAGAGAGGCTTGGGAATGGCTTTGTCCCCTGTAGTGCTAATGTGTATTGACTTCTTGGCTACTATGATGGATTTGGCTTTCTGGTTCTGGGATTTGACTTTCTGGTGTCTGAATAAATGTTTTTCTTCTGCCTTCTATATGGAGAGTCTGTTATATTTTTTGATTGAGAGCTATGCCAGTATATTCATAGTCACCACCAGTGCTATGAATATTGCCATGGTGATACAGCACTTTATCCACTATACCACCTGGCTGCCCTACAAGTAAGTGGCAGAGGCCAGATTTAAACGCAGGTTCTTCAACTCCAAATCCAATGTTCCCACCAGTTCCCATCAGAACACAGTATTTTCACAAATCATTTTTAATGAGTCTAAAGCTTTAAACTTAAGGAATTTTTAGACCATAAGGGATGAGAAACCCTCAGCCTAAAGACCTTGGCTAAAAACCAGGGCAAGTTTTCTAACAAATGCCAAGTACCTCAACCCTCAATCTTAAAACACATTTCTTCTAGTTATAAAAATATAACATGGCTTTAAACATCATTAGTAGAAGTATCCTGGAAGTCTTCAAGGTGAAGATGCTACTCCATGTAAAAAAGATCTTTAGCCTTTGCTCATGAGCAAATCTCTTGTGATCACAGTATAGGCATATTCATGGGAAAAAACTTTCTAATTCACCTCTGATACTTAACTATCCATATGACCTTGGACAAGTCCAGGGCTGGGGAATCTGTGGTCCTCTAGGTCCTCAAGTCTGGCCCTTTGACTGAATCACAGAACAAATCCCCTTAATAAAAGGATTTGTTCTGTAAAACTTGGACTCTGTCAAAAGGCCACACCCAAGGACCTAGAAAGCCACAGGTGGCCTTAGGACTGTACGTTCCTCACTCTTGGATAAGTCATTTCACCCTTCTTGGGTCTCAATTCCCTCATTCCTTCCAGTTCTAAATGTATAATTCCATATGACTCTTCAGTTTGAGAGAAGGAAATTAGAATCAAATGTAGCCATTATTTAGGAGAAAAATAGAATTTAAAAATCAAATTACTTACAGGAATTTAATTAATCCATTTCATAAATTGTATCTGAAAAAAATGGATCACCTGGTAGCCAGTATTCTAGTGATGAGATTGTACACTTAGCTTGGTTATGACAATACTATACATACACACATAAGTATATGTATGTGTATATGTATATTGCTCAGATTATCCTTGAAGATCTTCTATCCTATGAGAGCTTTCATTGCCCTGGAGTAGCCTTAGAGAACCCAGGGTTACATCCATATCATGTGGGATTCACAGGAAGCCTAGGATCTATTTTAAAATACTTTATTGGAAACCCAAGATAAATGTAAGCTGAGAATAAAAAAGACAAGATACTTTAAAAAATAACTCTGCATACCTTACTGCCTCAGTAAAAGAAACTCATGGAGCAAAAAGGACAAATTTCAAAGAATGTAGCAATAGAGCAAAGAAAAAACTACAAAAATGCTGTAAGACAGAATTAGGGATAAAGCTGTAGAGCAGAAACCTGGATAAAAGAGGATGTGGAGAGACCAGGCCATGGGATGAGGGAGTGAGAGATTTTTGACCTTTCTCCATACCTGTCTTTCTCTCCCTTTTTCTCCATATGGTTCCTTCTCATTCTGCCTTTCAGGAACAGCTCTCATTCTTCTCCCATCAGTTGCCCTGAATTCTCTCTCTTGCCTTTTTACCTTACCCATCTAGGTGCTCTTTGCCTTGAATACCTTCTCTTTTCTCTGAATGTGTTTCCTTCCCTCTTTTTTCCATAATTTTTCTTTTTCTTTTTCTTCTGTTTTTGCCCTTCCATTTTAAAAAATTCTATATTATTTTCACTTCCAAATTCTCTATTTTCCTCTTCCTACTGCCCCATCCATTGAGAAGGTTAAGAAAAATAAAACTTATTATAAATGTATACAATCATGCAGTACAAATCACCACATTAGACATGTTAAAGAGGGGAGGAGGAAAGGAAGGAAGGAAGAAAAGAAAACATGCCTCTTACTCCATTAACTCTCTATCTGGAGGTGAATAGTATGTTTCTTCCCTAGCTGGTTGGAATTGTGACTGGTTATTGTATTGATCAGATTTCCCAAGTCTTTCAAAGTTGTTTGTCTTTCAGTATTGCTATTATTGTATAAATTGTTCTCCTGGTTCTACTCCATTTTGCATCAGTTCATACAAGGTTTTTCTAAAACTATTCCCTTGTCATTTCTTTTAAATGTTTTTTTTTTTTTTTGCTTTTAAATATTTTATTTTCCAATTACACATGTAAATAATTTTTAATATTTATTTTTTAAAATTTTGTGTTCCAGAGTCTTTCTCCCTCCCCCACCTTGAGAATGCAAGCAATTTGATACAGGTTATATATGTGCAGTCATGCAAAACATTTCTAGCTTTGTTACAGTCTGAAAGAAAACATCAAAAAAAACACCCCAAACAAACCAAGAAAAATAAAGTAACACAAAGTGTGCTTCAATCTGCATTCAGATTCCATCAGTCCTTTCTCTGGAAATGGATAACATATTTCATCATAAGTCTTTCAGAACTCTCTTGGATCATTGTATTTCTAAGAATAGCTAAGTCATTCATAGTTGATCATCATACAGTATTGCTGTTACTGTCTGGTTCTGCTGTCTTCAATTTGCTTCAGTTCACGTAAGTCTTCCCAGGTTTTTCTGAAGGCATCCTGCTCATCATTTCTTATAGCACAGTAGTATTCCATCACAATCATATACCACAACGTGTTCAGCCATTCTCCAATGGATAGGCATCCCCTCAATTTCCCATTCTTTGTCACCACAAAAAGAGCTTTTTAAAAAATCTCTTTGGGATACAGACATAATAGTGCTTTGCTGGGCTAAAGGATATGCATAGTTTTATAGTCCTTTGGGCGTAGTTTCAAATTGCTCTCCACAATGGTTGGATCGGTTCAGAGCTCTACCAGTAGTGCTTTAGAGTTCCAATTTTCCCCACATCCCCTCCAACATTTGTCATTTTCCATTTTTGCCATTTTAGCCAATTTGATAGGTGTGAGATAGTAGCTCAGAGTTATTTTAATTTTCATTTCTCTAATCAATAATTTTTAGAGTATTTTTTCATATCTCTGTTGATAGCTTTGATTTCTTCATCTGAAAATTGTCTATTCATATTTCTTTGACCATTTATAAATTGGGCAATAATCTTTATTATAAATTTGACTTAGTTCTTTATATATTTAAGAAATGAGGCCTTTATCAGATAAACTCGTAAATTTTTTTCTTAATTTTTTTTAATATATTCATTTTATTTATTTTTAGTGCTCTACAATCACTACCATAAAACTTACAATTTTTTTCCCCTTACCTACCCTCACCACCCCCCTCTCTCCACATGACGGCATACAATTCTATATGGGATCTACACATACATTCCTATTGAATACATTTTCATTATAGTTATGAAGTGTAGAAGAACTAAGATAAATGGGAGAAATCATATAACAAACCAAAACATAATACACATA
Organism: Notamacropus eugenii; assembly: GCF_028372415.1. Lineage (NCBI taxonomy): Eukaryota > Metazoa > Chordata > Mammalia > Diprotodontia > Macropodidae > Notamacropus > Notamacropus eugenii. The sequence continues at coordinate 319,405,391 of NC_092876.1, forward strand.
CACACACAAAAAAATGATCTGCTACATTCTGTGACTGAATTCCATAGTTCTTTCCCTGAATGTGGAAGGCATTTTGCCTTAGAAGACCATTGGGAATTTTTTTTTCTTATGTCCTTCTATTGCTATGAAGATCCAAGTCTACCAGAAAAAACTCTCACACACTGTGGTCGTTGTTATGCACAAAGTTCTCCTGGTTCTGCTCCTTTCACTCAGCATCAGATCATATAAGGCTTTCCAGGCCTATCTGAAGTCTTCTTGTTCATCATTTCTTATGGCACAATAGCATTCCATTACATTCATATACCATAATTTATTCAGCCATTCCCCAATTGATGGGCATCCCCTTGATTTCCAGTTTTTGGCCACTACAAAGAGGGCTGTGATAAATATTTTTGTACATGTGGGACCCTTTCCCATTTATATGATCTCTTGGCGACACATTCCTAGAAGCGATATTGCTGAGTCAAAGGGTATGCACATTTTTGTAGCCCTTTGGGCATAGTTCCAGACCACTCTCCAGGATGGTTGGATGAGCTCACAGCTCCACCAACAATGAATTAGTGTTCCAACTCTCCCACATCCTCTCCAACATTTATCATTTTCCTGTTCTGTCATGTTTGCCAATCTAATCGGTGTGATGTGGTACCTCAGAGTTGTTTTGATTTGCATCTCTCTAATCAAAAATGATTGAGAGCATTTTTTCATATGATTATAGATATCTTTAATTTCTTCCTCTGAAAATTGCCTATTCATATCCTTTGAACATTTATCAATTGAAGAATGACATAATTTTTAAGGAATTATTTTCTTTAGTGAGCTTTTAGACCTTCTTTTCCATTTGACCAATTTTGCTTTTTAAGTCTTTCTTCTCATTGTTTTTCTGGATCGTTTTTATCATTTGTCCTAGTCTGCTTTTTAAGGTGTTATTTTCTTCAGTATTTTTTGTGTCTCCTTCATCAAACTAATTTTCATGATTTTCTTGCATCACTCTCATTTCTCTTCACAATTTTTCCTCTACCTCTCTATACTTGATTTTCAAAATCTTTTTCGAACTCTTCCATGCTCTGAGACCAATTCATATTTTTCTTGGAGGCTTTGGATGTAGAAGCTTTGACTTTGTTGTCTTATTCTGAGTGTGTGTTTTGATCTTCCTTGTCACCATAGTAACTTTCTATAGTCAGAGTTTTTTCTGTTGTTTACTCATTTTCCTAGCCTATTACTAAACTTTTAACTTTTCGTTAAAGTAGGGTTCCGCTTCCAGGGTGGAGGGCTCACTGTCCCAAGCTTCAGGGATTTTGTGCTTGAGATACTTCTAGGGACCTATATGTTTTCAGTCCTTCTAAAGTGATATGATCTAAGGAGAGGTGTTTACTACTCTCCTGTCCTGTGCTCTGGTCTGTGAGTGACCACAAGCATTCTTTTCTGCCCTGGAACTGTGGGGAGGGTCCCCCCCTCCATTGTGACCACAAGCTCCTGCTGTGCTAGTGCTCCTTCTTGACCTGGGATGGCCACCTAGGACTACAAATTGGATTGTCTGGGGTCTGAAGGCTATGGAAGCAGCTGTTGCCGCTGCCACTGCTAGTTGAGTTGCTCCCAAGGCCTGCTGCTGGCTTCCTAGGGATCCTGGTTTGGTGGTGTGGCCTGTGCTGGACTGCGCTCCACTCTTACCCAGTTGTCATGGCCCCTTCCTGCTGATCTTCCAAGTTGTCTTTGACATCTGTGGGTTGAGAGATCTGGAAACTGCCACTCCTGCCCGAGGCCTACTCCAGATTTTCCGGGGCTTGATTTGTGCTGGCACAGCCTGCCCTCGACTGTGTTTCTCTTTCAACCTGGTACAACTGACCTTTCCTGCCAACCTTCCAAGTTGTCTTGGGCTGGAAATTTGTTTCTTTCCGTTTTGTTTTGTTTTTTTTGTGGGTTCTGCTGCTCTAAAATTTTTTAGAATTATTTTGAAAAGGTCTTTGGAGAAATTCGGGGGTGAGTTTAGGTGAGTCCCTGCCTTTACTCTGCCATCTTGGCTCTACCTCCTTTTTTTTCATGGTTAAGATTACTGTGTATTTCCCTTTATCCTATTTTCCTCCCCGTTTATCAATCTCTCTCTCTTATTTCACCCTGTCCTTCCTCAGAAGTGTTTTGCTTCTGATCATTGCTTCTCCCAATCTACTCTCCCTTATATCAATCTGTCCCCCCCTGTTTTTTTAAAATCCTTTTCTCTCCCACTTTCCTATAGAGTAGATTTCTATAGACTACTGAGTATGTATGCTATTCTCTCTTTGAAATAGTTTTGATGAGAGTAAGATTCAAGTGCTTTCTACCCATTCCCTCTCCACTTTCCCCTCCACTATAAAAGTTCTTTTGTATCTTTTTTATGTAAGACAATTTAATCCATTTTACCTCTCACTTCTCCCTTCTCCCAGTATATCCCTCTTTCTCACCCCTTAATTTTATTTTTTTAGAAATCATCTCAACAGAGTCAACTCACACCTGTGCTCAACAATACAGTTCTTAGGAGTTATATGTATCATTTTTCCATGGAGGAATATAAACAGTTTAATCTAATTGAATCTCTTATGATCTCTCTTTCCTGCTTCCTTTCTTAGACTTTTCTTGAGTCTTGTATTTGAAAGTTAAATTTTTGATTCAGCTGTGGTCTTTCATCAGAAATTCTGATAAATCATGTATTTCGTTGAATATCCATTTTCCCCCCTGAAGGATTATATTCACTTTTGCTGGGTCCGTGATTCTTGGTTGTAATTCTATCTCCTTTCACCTCCAGAATATCATATTCCTGGCCCTCTGATCCTTTAGAACCTGCTGTATCTTGTGCTGTCCTGTTTGTTGCTCCATGATATTTGAATTGTTTCTTTTTGGCTATTTGCAATTATTTTCTCCTTGACCTGGGAGCTGTGAAATTTGGATTTAATATTTCATTTTGGGATCTCTTTTAGGAGGTAACTAGTGGATTCTTTTAATTTCTATTTTATCTTCTGATTCTAGGATATCAAGGCAGTTTTCTTTTATAATTTATTGAAATATGATGTCTAGGCTCTTGTTTTTGATCATGGCCTTCAGGTAGTCCAATAATTCTTAAATTATCCCTCCTGGATCTATTTTCTAGGTCAGTTGTTTTTCCAATAAGATATTTCACATTTTATTTTCTTTTTTGCATTCTTTTATTTTTTATTCATTCATTCATTTATTTATTCATTCATTATTCTATTTATTTATCATTCACTATTCATTATTTATTTATTTATTATTTCTTGGTGTCTCATGGAGTCATTAGTTTCCATTTACCCAATTCTCATGTTTTTAAATTTAAAAAAATTTTGGAGGGAGGAAGGCAAGGCAATTGGGATTAAGTGACTTGCCCAAGGTCACACAGCTAGGAAGTGTCAAGTGTCTGAGCTGGATTTGAACTGAGGTCCTCCTGAATCCAGGATCAGTGTTCTATTCAGTGTGCCACCTAGCTGCCCCTTTTTTGATTTTTTCCAATTATAATTTTTAAGGTATTATTTTCTTTAGTGAGATTTTGTACCTCTTTTTCTATTTGACTAATTTTACTTTTTTAAGGAATTCTTTTATTTATTGGATTTTTGTGCCTCTTTTACCATTTGACCTATTGTGTTTTTTAAGAAATTGTTGTGCCTTCTTTACAAAGCTGTTGATTCTTTTTTCATGATTTTCTTACATCACTCTCATTTTTTCATGATTTTTCCTCTACCTCTCTTATTTTTTAAAAAAAAATTTTTGTAAATAATAAATGAAATGATTTTTAAAATCTTTTTTTGACCTCTTCCAGGAATTCTTTTTTGGGCATAAGACCAATTTGCATTTTCCTTTGAAGTTGTGCATTCAGCTCAAGCATTACTTTCTACAGGAAGCCTTTTCTGATTCTCCCAGATTTCCCAAGATTACCTTGTATTTGTTTAGTATTTTTTTTGCATATACCTATTTATGGCCATACCATCTCCATTAAAATGGAAGCTTCTAGAGGGCAGAGTCTCTTTCTTTCTTTCCTTTTCTTTTCTTTTTTTTTAAATCTTCAAGGCATAACAAAAGAGGGCATTTAATAAATGTTTCTCTTTTTTTCAAAGTGATAGCTCAGGTTTTAATCAAGCATTTTTTAAGATAAGAAAATTTGCTCACATTTCTGTAATGTGCATTAAAATAAACATACTCCTATATAAACTAGCACATTTTTCAAATAAGTCATATTCAAATGACATAGTTAGAAATTATGAACTACTGAGCAATATCTGATACCTTTAGTGTCTCTTTTCTTTTTTTTTAGATTTTAATTTACTTATTTTAAGTTTTCAGCATTCATTTCCACAAAATTTTAAGTTCCAAATTTTCTTCCCATCTCTCCCCTCCACCCATCTCAAAGTGCTGAGCATTCTAATTACCCCTACCACCAATCTGTCCTCCCTTCTAACATCCCTCCTTTCCCTTTATTCCCATCTTCTCTTTTGTTCTGTAGGGCAAGATAAATTTCTATACCCCATTACCTGTATTTCTTATTTCCCAGTTGTGTGCAAGAACAATACTCAACAGTTGTTCCTAAAACTTTGAGTTCCAACTTCTCTTTCTTCCCTCCCCACCTATCCCCATTGGGAAGGCAAACAATTCAATATAGGCTATATATATATAGTTTTGCAAATGACTTCCATAATAGTCATGTTGTATAAGACTAACTATATTTCCCTCCATGCTATCCTGCCCCCCATTTCTTCTATTCTTTTTTGACCTTGTCCCTCCCCAAGAATGCTGACTTCTAATTGCTCCCTCCTCCAATTGCCCTCCCTTCCATCATCCCCCCCACCCTGCTTATCCCCTTGTCCTCCACTTTCCTGTATTGTAAGATAGGTTTTCATACCAAAATGAGTGCATTTTATTCCTTCCTTGAATCAAATGTGATGAGAGTAAGTTTCACGTTTTACCTCTCACCTCCCCCCCTTTTCCCTCCATTGAGAAGTTTTTTCTTGCCTCTTTTATGTGAGATAATTTACCCCATTCCATTTCTCCCTTTCTCCTCCCAATATATTCCTCTCTCACCCCTTAATTTCAATTTTTTAGATATGATCCCTTCCTATTCAACTCACCCTGTGTTGTCTCTGTGTGTGTGTGAGTGTGTGTGTGTGTGTGTGTGTGTGTGTGTGTGTGTGTGTGTGTGTAATCCCACCAACTACCCAGATACTGAAAAAAGTTTCAAGAGTTACAAGTATTGTCTTTCCATGGAGGAATGTAAACAGTTCAACTTTAGTAAGTCCCTTATGATTTCTCTTTCCTGTTTACCTTTTCATACTTCTCTTGATTCTTATGTTTGAAAATCAGATTTTCTTTTCAGCTCTGGTGTTTTCATCAAGAATGCTTAAAAGTCCTCTATTTCATTGAATGACCATTCAATGGCCTGAGACCATTGAATATCTATTTTGGATGTTTGGGATACAAAAGCCTTGACTTTTATTTCTTTCCCTGATGGTAAGCATTGTTCTTCCTCATCTGAAAGGATGGGAGAAGATACCTGTTCACCAAGAAAGTAACCTTCTATAGTTTTATTTTTTTCCCCTTTTTTGGGCATTTTCCCAACCAGTTACTTGACTTTTGGGTCCTTTGTATAAAGTAGGGTATACTCTGGGGATCTGTAAGATCTCCGTTCCTCCAAGGTGGCACAATCAAGCCTGGGAGCAACCAGAAACAGAATCTGGCCTCCAGTTCCACGAAGCCAGCACTGGAGGCTGAGATTCAGATAAGCTGCTCAATTTCCTCAGGGGTTTTTGGGAGGGGGAGGGTCCCCATTCAGTGTGAGATAAAGATCTGCTGTTCAATTCCTCCAGGAGCATTAGGTGGAAGCAGGGCCACCACACAGGGCTGAGGTACTGATCAGCTGCTCAGATCCCCCAAGTGCTTTACGATCCAACAATGGATGTGGGCTACTGTGGGAGCTGCTGCCACCACCTGAGGCCAGAGCTATGGGAAGACCCTGCTTGCTCCCTTCTTAGCCAGCTGAAAAAACCCTTTTACTGACCTTTGGCACCTGTGGGTTGAGGGATCTGCAAACAGCAGCTACTGCCACTGCGGATTCTGCCCCTGAGACCTGCTTGGGTCCTCCTCCCAGCACCATGCAGCACAGCCAAGGCTGGGCTGGGCTCTGCTCCATGTCGTGTGTGGCAGACTTTTCCCATCAGCCTTTCAGGTTACCCTGGACTGGAAATCTTCTCCACTCCATTGTTCTGTGGCTTCTGCTGCTCTAGAATTTATTGAGAGTCTTTCTTTACAGGTATTTTATGGGCTGTGGGGGAAGAACTAGTGTATGTACTTCTTTCTACTGTACCATCTTGGCTCCCCCCCTAATAAATGCTTCCTGAATGATTGTTGGATGGTTGATATTTCTTCTGAATTCTGGACTGGCATTTCCCATTGCCCATAAGGTATTTCCATCTTGCTGTTCCACTAGCATCTCTAACTCAAGATATTCAAAATTGGTTTATTATCTTTGTCCCTAAACCTGCTCCTCCTATGAATTTGCTCTTTTTGTGGCCTATTTACGGTGTTTTAATCAAGGTCAAAAATTTAAGAACAAAGACAGCATCAGGCTAAATTGATCTGACTACAGGGTTTATTAAGTAATATATAAGCCATATGAACATACTTACTCATGAAGATACAGGAAAATATGCAAATCCTTGGTCTACCTTGTCAGCATCAAAAAAATCTGATCCCTCAAATGTAGCATATTTTCATAACCTCATTGCTTCCTACTGGTTCTCTGCTTTTGTCTAACACAAAAACATGAGGCTATTCCCAGAAAATAACTCCACCACCAAATGGCCTACAGATTCTAGGGCATATGGTTTTATATGGAACTGGACAATGGGAATTAGGGCCACTTACAAATACATTAATCTCAGTTGTGCTTCTAGATTCCCTAATAGTGAATCAGCTCTGCATTCTGGAAATAGTGCATGATCTTTGTGTTAAATTGTTGTCATCTCCTTGCTAATCTTTTATTTAAAATTTTTTGCATCGATATTCATTAGGGAAATTACTGTATGGTTTTCTTTCTCTGTGTTTGCTCTTTCTGGTTTAGGTATCAAGACCATATTTGTGTCATAGAAGGAGTTTGATAAGAATCTTTCTTTACTTATTTTTTCAAATAGTTTATATAGTATTGGAATTAATTGTTTTTTTTTTTTAAATGTTTCGTAGAATTCTCTTGCAAATCCACCTAGTTCTGGTGATTTTTTTCTTAGGGAGCTCATTTATAGCTTGTTCAGTTTCCTTTTTCTAAGGTAGGGTTATTTAAGTATTTTATTTCCTCCTTTGTTAATCTGGACAATTTTTTAACTTTACAAATATCCCTACATTTCACTTAGATTTTTAGTTTTATTGGCATATAATTGAGCAAAATGTTCCTAATAATTGCGTTAATTTTATTTTCATCAGTGGTAAATTCACCCTTTTCAATTTTTAATTCTGGTAATTTAGTTTTCTCCTTCCTTCCTTCCTTCTTTCTTTCATTTTTCCCTTCTTTCCTTCCTTTTCAGTTAACCAGAGGTCTATTTTATTGGCTTTTTCCACAAGCTACTTCCTAGTTTCCATTATTAGCTTAATGTTTTTTAAAATTTTATTAATCTCTCCTTTGATTTTTCAGGCTTTCTATTTTGGTATTTAATTAGAAATTTTTAATTCTTTTTCTAATTTTTTTTTTTGTTGTTGAATGACCAATTAATTGTTCTCTTCTTTCTCTCTTTTATTAATGTAAGTGTTTAGGGATAAAATAAATTTCCCCTAAGTACTGCTTTGGCTGCATCTCACAAATTTTAGTATGTTGTTTCATTGTTATTATTCTAATGAAATTATTGATTGTTTCTATGACTTAGTTTTTGACACACTCATTCATTAAGATTAGATTACTTTGTTTTCAATTAACTTTTAATTTATGCTTCTGAAGACTTTTATTAAATGTAATTTTGATTTTGCGGTCCAGAACTGGTATATTTAATATTTGTACTTTTCTGTGTTTGTTTGTGAGGTTCTTATGCCCTAATAAATGGTCAGTTCTTGTGAAGGTGTCATGGGTAACTTAGAATTTTTTTTCTTTCTTTTTCCATTCAGTTTTCTGCAGATATTTATCATATCTATCTTTTCTAAAATTCTATTCATCTCCTTAGCTGCTTTCTTATGTATTTTATAGTTAGATTTAGCTGTTTCTGAGAGGGGTAAATTAAGGTACCCCCACTAGAATAATTTTACTGTCTATTTCCTCTTGCAGCTTATTTAACTTTTCCTTTAAGATGTTGGATACTATGTCATTTGGTACACTTCAGTTTATTATTGATATTACTTCATTGTCTTTGATACATTTGAAGTAAATGTAGTTTTCCTGATTCTCTCTTTTAATTAGGTCTACTTTTACTTTTGCTTTATTTAAGGTCATGATTGCTACTCTTTCCTATTTTACTTCAGCTAATGCATAATAGATTTTACTCCAGTCCCTTATTTTAACTCTATATAACTTTCTGTTTCAAGTGGGTTTTTTTGTTTGTTTTTTTGGAAATGATATATTTTTGGGTTCTGGTTTCTAATCCATTCTGCTGTCTCTCTCTGTTTTCTGACTGAGTCTATCCCATTCACATGCACCATTATGATTACTAACTGTGTATCCTCTTTTGTCATCCTCTTTTCTTCTATTTTTTCTTCACTATCCATTTTTACCTTGTCACTCCTCAAAAACCTGTTTTGCTTCTGACCGTTGCCTGCTTTAATCTATCCTCCCTCCTCCCCTTACTCTTAGTCTCTTCCACTCCTCATTCCTGGATGGATTTCTATACCCAATTGAATGTGTACATATTTTTCACTCTTTGCATCAATTCAGAGGAGAATGAGGTTCAAGTGTTGCCTCTCCACTGAAAATAATCTTCCATGTGTGTCTCTTTTATGTGAGGTTATTTCCCCCTTTCTTCTTCTCCCTTCCTCTTCTCAGTGCTTCTCTCTTTCTCATTTTTACATTCGTTTTTTGAGACCATTCCAACAAAATCGACTGATGCTTGTGCCCTCTGTCAGTACAGATTCCTTTTAATTTCTCTAATAATAGTAAGTTCTTAAGAGTTGCATGTATCATATTCTCATATAAGAATGTATACATGGGGAGGAGGAGCCAAGAAGGCAGAGTAGAAAGACACACATATGTGGGCTCTCCCCATACAGCCCATAAAATACTTGTAGAGAGGGACTCTCAATAAATTCTGGAGTAGCAGAAGTGGAGAACAACAGAGTGGAGGAGATTTCCAGCCCAGGGTGACCTGAAAGGCCCACGGGAAACGTCTGTTGCACCAGACACGGAGTGAAACCCATCCCAGCCTGGGCCACGGAATGGATCTGGGAGGAGGACACCTTGGGGGCAGAATCTCCAGTCACAGCAGCAGCAGCAGGTTCGCAGATCCCTCAACCCACAGGGGCCTAAGGTCAGTGACAGGGTTTTTCCAGCTGGCCAGGAACGGAGAAGGGCTTTTCCATAGCTTTGGCCTCTGGCAGAGGCCGCATCTGGCAAGTGGTAGCACATCCCACAGCAGCCCACATTCATTGTTGGATCGTAAAAACCCTGGGGTCACTGAGGAGCTGATTATTGCCTCAGCCCTGTATAGAGGCCCTGAGGGAGCTGATCTTTATCTCACACTGAATGGTAGCCCTGCCCATGCAGCTTATCTGAAAATCAGCCCCCAGTGCTACCTTGGTGGAACTGGAGGCCAGGTGGCTATGGAAAGGAAACTGCTAAGATTCTGGGCACAAAAATCTCCCAGAACAGTGTACACACATGATCATGCCACCTTGGCAGAACTGAGATCTTACAGATCCCCAGAATATACCCTACTCTTGACAAAGGACCCAAAAGTCAAGTAACTGGCTGGGAAAATGCCCAAAAAGGGGGAAAAAAAATAAGACTATAGAAGGTTACTTTCTTGGTGAACAGATATGTTCTCCCATCCTTTCAGATGAGGAAGAACAATGCTTACCATTAGGGAAAGACATAAAAGTAAAGGCTTCTGTATCCCAAACATCCAAAATAAATATTCAGTGGTCTCAGGCCATTGAAGAGCTCAAAAAGGATTTTGAAAATCAAGTAAGAGAGGTGGAGGAAAAATTGGGAAGAGAAATGAGAGAGATGCAAGAAAAGCCTGAAAAGCAGGTCAACACCTTGCTAAAGGAGACCCAAAAAAATGCTGAAGAAAATAACACCTTGAAAAATAGGCTAACTCAATTGGCAAAAGAGGTTCAAAAACCCAATGAGGAGAAGGATTCTTTAAAAATCAGAATTAGCCAAATGGAAAAGGAGGTTCAAAAGATCACTGAAGAAAATCGTTCTTTAAAAATTAGAATGGAACAGATGGAGGCCAATGACTTTATGAGAAACCAAGAAATCACAAAACAAAACCAAAAGAATGAAAAAATGGAAGATAATTTATTGGAAAAACAACTGACCTGGAAAATAGATCCAGGAGAGACAATTTTAAAATTATGGGAGTACCTGAAAGCCATGATCAAAAAAAGAGCCTAGACATCATCTTTCATAAAACTATCAAGGAAAACTGCCCTGATATTCTAGAACCAGAGGGCAAAATAAATATTAAAAGAATCTACTGATCACCTCCTGAAAGAGATAAAAAAAAAAAAGAAACTCCTAGGAACATTGTGGCCAAATTCCAGAGTTCCTAGGTCAAGGAGAAAATATTACAAGCAGCTAGAAAGAAACAGTTTAAGTATTGTGGAAATACAATCAGGATAACACAAGATCTAGCAGCCTCTACATTAAGGGATTGAAGGGTGTGGAATATGATATTCCAGAAATCAAAGGATCTAAGACTAAAACCAAGAATCACCTACCCAGCAAAACTGAGTATAATACTTCAGGGGAAAAAATGGTCTTTCAATGAAATAGAGGACTTTCAAGCATTCTTGCTGAAAAGACCAGAGCTGAAAAGAAAATTTGACTTTCAAACAGAAGAATCAAGGGAAGCATGAAAAGGTAAAAAGCAAAGAGAAATCATAAGGGACTTACTAAAGTTGAACTGTTTACATTCCTACATGGAAAGACAATATTTGTAACTCTTGAAACTTTTTTCAGTATCTGGGTAATTGGTGGGATTATACACACACACACACACACACACACACACACACACACTCACACACTCATACACACATAGAGAGAGAGAGCACAGGGTGAATTGAATAGGATGGGATCATATCTTTAAAAAAATGAAATTAAGGGATGAGATAATATATTGAGAGGACAAAGGGAGAAATGGAATGGGGCAAATTATCTCTCATAAAAAAGGCAAATAAAAGACTTTTCAGTGGAGGGAAAAAGTGAGGAGGTGAGAGAAAAAATATGAAGATTACTCTCATTACATTCGACTAAAGGAAGGAATAAAATGTGCACTCACTTTAGTATGAAAACCTATCTTACAGTACAGGAAAGTGGGGGAGAAGGGGATAAGCAGGGTGGGGGGGATGATGGAAGGGAGGGCAATGGGAGGAGGGAGCAATTAGAAGTCAACACCCTTGGGGAGGGACAGGATTAAAAGAGAGAATAGAAGCAATGGGGGGCAGGATAGGATGGAGGAAAATATAGTTAGTCTTATACAACATGACTATTATGGAAGTCATTTGCAAAACTACACAGATATGGCCTGTATTGAATTGCTTGACTTCCCAAAGGGAATGGGTGGGGAGAGAGGGATGAAGAGAAGTTGGAATTCAAAGTTTTAGGAACAACTGTTGAGTATTGTTCTTGCATACAACTAGGAAATAAGAAATATAGGTAATGGGGTATAGAAAGTTATCTTGACCTACAGGACAAAAAAGAAGATGGGGATAAGGGAAGGGAGGGATGTTAGAAGGGAGGGCAGATTGGTGATAGGGGTAATTAGAATGCTTGGCACTTTGGGGCAGGGGGAGGGGAGAAATGGAGAGAAAATTTGGAACCCAGAATTTTGTGGAAATGAATGTTGAAAAATTAAATAAATAAAATTTTAAAATAAGCTACGTGTGTGTGTATATATATATATATATGTATATATATATAAGCTATACATAGCTGCATATATATGTATATAAAACCTTCTTAGATCCCTTATGATTAAACCCCTTATGATTTCTCTTTCATGTTTACCTTTTTAGTCTTCCCTTGAGTCTTCTTTTTCAATGTCAAATTTTATATTCAATTCAAATCTTTTCATCAGGAATTTTGGAAAGTTTTCATGTTAAATGTTCAATTTTTTCCCCTGAAGGATTATACTCAGTTTTTCTAGGTTTGGTGTGATTCTTGGTTATAATTCTAGCTCCTTTGACTTCTAGGATATCATATTCTAAGATCTCCCCTCCTTTATCATGGTGCCTGCTAAATCATGTGTGATCCTGGCTATGATTCTATGATATTTGAATACTTTCTTGGCTTTTTTCTGATTATTTTCAGTATTGAAAATAACCTGGTGACTTGACCTGGCAACTCTGAAATTTGGATATAAGATTCCAGGGAATTTTCATTTTGGGATCTCTTCCTGGAAGTGATTAGAACATTCTTTTGATTTCTCTTTTGCCCTCTGATTCTAAAATATATATATGGGAAGTTTTTCAATAAAACTTTTTGAAATATGATGTTTTTGATCATGGCTTTAAGGTAGTTCAATAATTCTTAAATCATCTTTCCTCAATCTGTTTTCCAGGTCAGTTGTTTTTCCTATGAGACATTTCATATTTTCTTTTGTGTTTTCTTTTGTTTTTGTTGTTTATTTTTTGGCTTTGTTTTTATTATTTCTTGGTGTCTCAAGGAGTCAGTAGTTTGACTAATTCTAATTTTTAAGGAATTATTTTCTTTAGTGAGGTTTTGTACCTCTTTTTCCATTTGATCAGTTCTGCTTTTTAAGGAATTATTTTCTTTAGTAATTTTTGTTCCTCTTTTACCAAGCTGTTAATTTTCTTTTCATAATTTTCTTGCACCAATCTCATTTATTTTCCCAATTTTTCCTTTCCTGTTCTTATTTTATTTGTAAAATCATGGTTGTTCTTTTTTTTACCTTTTTTTTTTTTTTGGCTCTTCTAGGAATTCTTGTTGGGCTTATGTCCAGTCTGCATTTTTCTTTGAAGCTTTGCTTACAGCTAGTTTCATATCTTCTGAGTTTGTATCTTGGTCTTCCTTGTCACCATAGTAGATTTTTATGGTAAGATTCTTTTATTTTTAGTTGTTGTTTGCTCATTTTTCAACCCATTTCTTGACTTTGAACTTTATGTTAAAGTTGTGTTCTGCTCACTTCTGAGGAAATAAGGTGAGCAGAGCACCCAGCCTAAAATGTAGGGTTTTTTACCCTGCTCTTTTCACACTTGGTTCTGGTGGGGGGAGCGGGGTTTGTAAGTTTTTTATGCTACCAAAGTAGCATGATCTGTTCTAGGCAGAAGGGTGGTCACTGCTCACCTTGTCTGTGTTCTAGTCTTGATCTAGGAAGGGCCCCTGCTTCCTTGTGACCACAAGTACTAATGCATTTGTCTCCACTCAGGAACCATAACCTAGAACTAGGTCTTGGGCAATGGAGTTAGTGGCACTTGGTTCTGCACCCAGTTCCCACATAGGGGTCTCCTCTAATCTCTTTCTGACCAATTGTCCAATCCCTTTACTATCTCGGGGTAGTAAGAATTGCTGCTACTGTTGATGCTACTTCAGCCTGTGCTGTCACTCCAGCATTATAGACCTTTTCTTCTGACCTCCTAAGTTGTCTTGGGCTAGAAAAATATCTTGTCCCAACCATTTGTTGGCTATGTCACTCCAGAATTTGATTTGGTGCATTATTTTAAAGTTGTTTGGAGGGGAACATTGGGAAAGTTCAGCTGGAATGCTCCCTCTATTGCACCATCTTTGCTCTGCCTCCCCCAGAATTCCTTTAACATTGCAATCTTAGATACATTGTTAGAGAAAGTAGAAATAACATTGAAGAAAAAAAGAATTGGAAATGCAGTTAGACTAGAACATATACAGATAGAAAAAGTCTGTTCTAGAAGCAACACAATTCTGAAGTTGTTCTCAATTTATCTGGAAGAGGAAAGGGTACCAAAGGCATTAAAAAAAACCCTCAAATATTATGCTAAAACAAAAAGGTAACTGAGAGAATATAACTATTTACTGGTATGTAAACCTACTTTCCCATCTATACAAAATATCTGAGAATAACCCCTCCACACACATTAAGGGATTTTTGATAAGAGTATTAGAAGGAGATAGAGAGACTTACAAACGATGTACCCTAGTAGATTATGATGCTACAACTAAAGAAATAAAAGATCCTCTTGTGGTTATTATTTACTATGAAAAAAAAACCCCTTTTGATTCAGAAGAGCAAAACACTCCCTTTAGGTCTCTCCTCTATCCAGTGTCTCCCATGAGTAGGTCAAAATCCTACAATGTAACCTTCAAAGATGTAACACAGAGATAATTATGGTTAGTGACCCTCTGATAGCAAGAGAGGCTTGAAAAAGGGAAACGGACGCTCACCAGAGGTGTTTGCTTTGTCACAGTGGAGAAAAAACACAGAATTCTAGGCATAGAGGGAGTCCTAATAAATGAGGATCCTCCAAACCCCTCAGTTTGTGGATGACATTGTGTTCATTGCATCAACCCCCAAAACTTGGCAAAACCTGCCAAAAAAGATGCATAGTCATTCAAAAGAGTTTGGTGTAACTATCCACATAGGAAAAAAAAACAAGCGAATGAAGAATAACTATTGTTTGGTCTGGATTGGCAGCCTGTGTAGAGAGTTTGTAGATCAGTAATACATGTATCTGTGATAGATATCACAAATGGACTGTGATTTGGGTCCAAAGTTAAGTAGGAGGAAGAGGAGAGTGGCTTGGATTTCCTTTGAGAAATTGTACTATTCCCATTAATAACTCCAAGCTATTTTTTTTAAAATGAAGTACCCTTTTTTTAAACAATATTCCTCTGATGACTTTGTATGAATACAAGTCATGAAATACTATATTCTCCAAAGAAATAAAGCTGAGGGCAATGGAGATATGCAAGGCTTGAGGAGGTTTAACAAATTACACACAAAGAAGGCAATAGCATAAAAGATATTATCAAGGAAATTTATAAAAAGGAAAAAAATGGGTTGACCACAGAATGAGATTGAAAGATAACCTATGGACAGTCTTCTTGCTGTAACCATGTGATAAATAATCAAAGGAACTCAGGAAAGTCTTCAGCATGTCATAGTGGTTGCTGTTTATCAAATTTATGTTAGTATGTGGACATGATGGATGCACAGGCATGGATGGGTTGTGATCCAAATTACTAGAGGGAACACCCATGTTAGTGAGATCACATATCCATTGGAATATATTTCTTCTATATTTTCAATAGTGCACAGTGGATTGAGGTGGTAGAGTGGAAATAATACTGGTTGTGGAGCCAGAAGCCTGGGTTCAAATCCTGCTTCTGAACCTTACTATCTGTTTGGCCTTTGGCAAGGTCACTTAACCTCTCTGGGCCTCAGTTGCCTTATTTGTCAAATGAAAGGACAGGACTTAATGACGTCTGTGAAGATGCAACAGGCTCTGATAGGTGCTTCTTACTGAATGATTGAGTGGCATTGATTTTTTTTTTACCTTCATAAATGCTCACTCTAAAAGGGAGGAGACAGATACAGTCAGTTTCCACTACCATGACCCAAAGCTATCTTTAATATCATTCCTTAAACCACACTTTAAAATGTTAACGTCAGAAGTCCAAAGACAGCTTGTCCCAGGACTGAGGTGATGAAGTTTGTAATAATTCCTGGAAGTTGGCAATAAACTTAAAAGTTTAATTTCCTTGAAACATTCTTTGAAGAACAGGTGGTTAATGGATAACAATATCCATGAACATCCATTAATCAAAATTAAGATCACCCTAGATGTCAGCAACAATCGTAATATTACTGAGGACTCTTAGCTCAAAGAAGAAAAAACTGCCTGCTTGTTTGAAGTAAAGGAGGAGTCCTAGGAGTTATAGCAATATTAGTCCTTCCTTGGTCATACAACAGGTGAAAGGCCTAGGTCTATGAGGCAAAGACTGATTTTGCCTTGAGCTACTGGTGCTTAGTAAATTGTAATTCTGTTTCAAAGCAAGTTAATATTTTCTTTATGTAAAATATTATTGGTTCCAGTTACCCATGCCTTGGACAGTGGCCCAATGCATTGTTTGGGTACCATACTATTCTTGATTCTATCTAAAATATGTCTTTTGGGGAAAAAAAAACTCTTCCCCTATGCTCCTCCTGCATCCAGAAGCCACAGGCAGCTTGCATCCTAGTAACATGACTGCTGAGGGTAAAAAGTTTTTGCTTTTCCCTAGGGAAGCCATTATACTAGACAGCAAACATCATTACTCATTCAGTGGGAAGTTCTGCCCTATTTCTATACTTCTTTGAGAATATATGGCTTAAGTATACATAGATAGAGAATGACTGCTTAGTAGTCCCATGCATTTTGCTCCCCACCTGTATAGTAGACCAGCCTATATGTAATATATATATATAGTAGACTGCCTATATATAATTTAAAGATAGATGGGACATTGTTTCTTCATCTCTAAAAGGAGGAGATTAACTAGATTACATGTGAAGGCCCTTTTTGCCCCAAAGTTCTGATCTAAAATTTCGTCCCATGAAATCTTTTTCTCCAAAAGGCTGAAGCTCCATGGGTTACAGTTTTACCTTTTCAGTTTAAGGCTGTCATTTCTATTAAAATACAAACTCCTATATTCATTTGTACTGCTTTCAGTATTTTTTCAATATGTTTTCATACTTTAGTATGAGTAAACATCTGAGATTTTTTTAGGGGATAAAAGGAAAAGAGCAAGGAGATAGTGGAATCCTTTGAAGTGGGGAGTTAGAGCTGGAGAGGTAAAGAAAGCTTAAGCTAGAGAATGCATGCATGAATGGAAAAGCACTTATTAAGTGCTGTCCATGAGCCAGGTATTGTACTAAGTAAGCACTATGGATACAAATATAGAAAGAAATCGTCCTTGCCTTCAAGTTGCTTGCATTCTAGACACTCACTAGCTGTATGACCTTGGGCAAGTCACTTAACCCCAATTGCCTCATCCTGGGTCATCTCCAGTCATCCTGATAAATATCTGGTCACTGAATACAGATGGCTTTGGAGGAGAAGTGAGGCTGGTGACCTGCACAGCCCTCCCTCACTCAAAACAAAGTCAAGTGCAAGTCATGTCATTATTTCTCTGATGGCATGATCTTCTTTGACAATGAAGGACAAATACACACACACATTCTAATAAGGGAATCATTTCATAGAGGGAACTTATGGCCAGAGAAGATAACTTTGATCTGGGAGGTCAGAGAGATGGTGAGTTAATATAGAGGGTAGTCAATTATCAAGATCTTTCGAGAAGTAATGGTGTTATTGATTTGATTATTGTAGCAGCACCATGAAGATGATAAGGTAGCCTGAGTAAACAGCTGGGTAAGATATGAAGATGAAGCATTGCAGCTCCAAATGTGAGTGGATTTAACCTTTCCAGGGAAGACTTATTTCAATAACTACAAATCTCTAACTCCAGAGTTTTGTCTTGGCCTGTTCGGTCAGTAGCCCATTTTTTACTCATTTGAGGAAACATTAGGCTGAGCCAAACACTATTAGGGAGATTATGGGATTATTCTACTTTTAGTGTTTTAGTCACCAAGGAAAAGAAGAAAAAATGAAACAGTACTCAGAAAATTGAGTGGAATCTGCTACACTCCTAGGACTATGGTATGAATGTTAAGCTTCTACTTCTTTGAGATTGCATGCAAATAAAACATAAGCTTACAGTTGTTCTTATATATAACAGTCTAACAAGTAAAACTGGTATTGCTAGCCCCATCTGTGACAGATGAGGAGGTTGTCAATACTGCAAAGTAACTTGTCCAAAATCATGCTGAATGCTAAGGGTCAGAATAATGAGGATTACATCTTAGACCCACAAAACTTCTATTGAATTGCCCAAATGCTGTACCATGCTGCCTCTTTGGTGGCTACCCTATAGGACCATGATTTCTAAATTGATTCTGAGATACGTGTGTGTGTGTGTGTGTGTGTGTGTGTGTGTGTGTGTGTGTGTAGTATATATATAGATATGGGTGGGTATTGGTTTCTGACCAATCCTTTTGCCCAAAAAGCCAAGTGTGTAATCTCAGAAAATAAAGGGGCAGATGATGAGGTATTAAATTGATTGTAAAAATATGTCCAAAATTTGAATCCCTTTATGAAATGTGAAAAAAAATTTCTTTGAATTGGATGAGGCAAGGCCATTAGCCAGATAAAAATTGGTCATGTCACTCATAGTCTCTTAAAGAGCTAAACTCACCATCTCTAGAGTTCCAGGCAGGAATCATTAGCTGAGGAAGAACCCAGACCCTGAAAGAATTTACTTTTCACAATTTTCTCCGTCCCACTACTGTTCATACAACATCCAGCCCTGGAGACTGGTAGGCAATACCTCATTCAGAAATTCAAGAACTATTTAGTACGGGGAATTTAGGCAGGAGCCAGCTGCTTAGCAAGTGAACTTTACTTTCCAGACGGACATGTATGCACAGAGGCCATGACTAGAGAGGAAGCAATTTTGAGCATGTGATCCACAACAAAGAAGAGATCTGACCGTGGATTCAAAGGAGGACTCGTCCTGACAATTGAGAGTCAGTTTGTAGAGAGGATTTTGGGAGAAGAGAAAGGCTATTGGAGCCCAGTTATGCCAGAGGTGTGAGCAATCTTGGCCACGTGTGTTCACCAACATTGTGCTCTAAAGTTTCTGTCTACTTTTTTCATGGATGCCATGTGTATTGGTGGGAGAGTGCACTCCAGGTTGATGGGAATATTTGGGGGAGCTAATGTTTTTCCTACATAATCTTAGTAAATGTCAAAGGTTACCCTAGAACCTGGAAATAGCAGTCATGCCTCTAGGGACCCATTCTGCAAACCCAAGCGTACCAAGGTGGGGAAGTAGCCCAGAGAAAGTGCTATCTAGGTATCTATTTAAAGACCTGAGACAGCAAACTTTCTAGAACTGGATGCCCAGAATTCAGTGACTTTAACTATGGATACCTCCTTCTTGCTTTGAAAGTAGGTTTGTGAACAGGCAGCATGGTAGATAGCAATCTGGCCCCAGAATCTGGAAGACCTGAGTTCTAGTCCTGCCTGGGTGCATCCTGGCTGTGTAACTCTGAAGAAGCCACTTAACCTCTAGGTGCTTCATGTAGCAATGATAAGTTGCAGAGAAGGAGCTAATCTGTTTTGAAAGAGGGAAATCCTCACTGGGAACTTCAACACTGATAAAATCCTTGTTAAAAAAATAGGCACAAGGTAGAAAAGAAAAGAAAGAAAGGAAGGAAGGGGGGGAGGAAGGATTGTGGGAGAGATAACAATATTCTAATTTGAAAATGATTTGGGAACAGAATATATAATCAACTAAATATTTTATTAGAATCCTAGTTCTGAAGTTGGAAGGGTCCACAGAGGTCACCTAGTTCAACCTTCATCTTACAGATGAGGAATCTGAGGCCTGCCCAAATTAAGTGACTTGCCCAAGGCCACAAAGGTAGTAAGCATCAGAAGCAGGATTTGAACCCAGGCCCATTGATTCCAGAGTTAATGCTCTACTCACTGTACCAGAATGCCCCTTAGTGATACACCCTCCAGAAGAGCAGACTTTTATCCTTGGTAGATAGTCACAGGAATTGCTATTTCCAATAAAAATTCATCACCTAGTGAATAATATTCTGGTCATTACATGCATGATGGGGCTGAGCATTAGAGGGACCTCCCCTCTTACCATCAGCCACATGCTCAGATCCCTTGTTAAAAGTTTAGGTAAGACCTAGTTGATTCCCATATGATCCCGTGACTGTCAAATATTATTGACTACTAAGTCAGGATGAGTGGCCTTCTCAGTGAGCTATATAAAGGACCAAAGAGAAAAGTTCCTTCCTCATTTGAGGGTGTAACTTGGGACTGAGGCAGCCTCCCTTTGGACTTTCAGCAAGCAGGGGAGGAGCTGGTTACCCAGCATGAGGAGAAGGGCAGCAATGCTAAGATATTCTGCAGCTAAATGTGACTAGCCTGGGTGGCTAGTCAAGCAGATCTGTATGTTGTGAGTTACTTGCATAGTACAGATCTAAAGAGAATGTGAAATCTTTGTGCAACAGCCCAACAAAGTTACCTTTACTTCTAGGAAGAGAATAATAGGTGATGGGTCATTGTTTTGTGTTGTAAGTATTTGTTAATGAGTGCTTGTGGGCCATTTGTGTTTTAGACATTTCATTTGTGGTAGAAATATCAAATAACTGTCCCTACCTGAAATCTATTTTATACATTGATTATCTAGAAGAGGCCTTGTCCATTCTTTTAGGGGAGATAGTTGACAAGGGCCAAACTTCGGTTTTGTTTAAGATATTTACTCTAGAATTTCAGTGTGGGGAATAATGAACAAGAAAATTTAGGAAAGGCCTTACTCTTTTCTTTGGGGTTTGGTTCTGCTAGAATGGAACATGGGCCATGGGATATGAAGACGAGCCTCTCTGAATTAAACAGGTTAATCTTCCTGGGACAAACATAGGAACCTTCATGGGGCCTTCTTTTTGGATCTTTTCCATTTTGAGAGGACCTGTCAGAAATTTCACTCTCCTGGCCTATCCTTAAAGAACCCAGAATCAGCTCTGTGTTATATTAAAAATATCAGAATAGAATCTTATATAATAAATATTTGGGAATGTGATAAAACACATAAGCCCTTAAAGGAGCTTACAGTCAAATTGTAGAGAGAAAACATGCGCAGAAAAATATAAGTAGTAATATAAGGTGGCAAAGGTATTCAAATGAGTGGCACAGATGGTAAATGCCCCAGGAATTCAGAGGAAGGCAAGAACACTAGGTGTGGAGTGCTAGGGAAGTCTTCGCAGGAAGGGTTGAAACTTGAGCTATGTATTAAAGGATAAGTAAGATTCCATAAAGGTGGAAAAAAGTGAGATGGCATTCAAGGCAGGGAAAAATGGTATATTGTTGTTCAGATGTGTCCAATTCTTTGTGACCCCATTTGAGGTTTCCTTGGCAGAGATCCTGGAATGGTTTACCATTTCCTTTTCCATTTCATTTTACAGATGAGGAAACTGAAGCAAACAGAGTTAAGTAACTTGCCCAGGGTCACACAGCTAGTGTCCAAGGTCTCATTTGAACTCAGGTCTTCATGACTCCAGGCCCAGAGTTCTATCCATTGCATCATCTAGCTGCTCAAAAAATGACATAACCTTGCAAAAAAGCAATGAATAAAACTACCTTTGGTGGGAGCAGAGGGTTTGTGTAGGAGAATAGTGGGAAATGAGCTTGAAAATGTAGGTTGAGATAAAAATGTCTAGGAGATTTTGAAAATCAAGGTAAGGAGTTTGGACTATGCAACAGTCCCTGATAATAATACAGTGCTTTACAGTGTATAAAATATAGGACACTCATTGAGAGGAAATATGGTATAATGGATAACAAGCCAGCCTCAAAGGCAGGAAGCACTGGATTCAGGTCCTGCTTCTGACATACAGCTCATGACCATGAGTAAGTTACTGAACTTTCAAATGCCCCAAACAGTTTTCTAGAAATGTATTTTGCAGAACATTTGCCTATCCAGAGTAGCAGAGGGAGTTCCTTCACCAGGAGTTCTCCATACCAGTGAAATTATAAGGTCTAAAATATGCCTTCCCTCTGCTCCTTCCAGTTTATGTCCATTATTTCCTTTGTTTTTTTATAGTCCTGCTGAGAGGTAAATAGTACAAAGTCACAAATACAGCAAGGCACACAAATACATGTGTGGCCAGCCTATTTGTCTATTTCATGGACATCATTTGATTTTTTATGATGAGATTTCACTTAGACTTTAGAAATTATATAGTTTAACCTTCTCATTTTACAGATGAGGAAACTGAGGCCCTGAGAAGTTAAGGAACTTAGCCAATGTTTACAAAGCAAGTCTATAGCAAAATTGGCACTACCAGCTTTCCTGATGACCAGCCCAGATGGTTTTGCTGCTATCCTTTGCTGCTTCCAAACACCTGAAAAGCAGAAAAGACTATACCAGGACCTGATGTCCTTGTAAGGGTCTGGGATTTTATTCACAGTCTGAGTCTGACTAGTGTAGTCACTTAGCCATTTCATTCTATAACATCCCAGCTTACAGACAGATGCAATCATGTCCATCATAGCACAAGTGCCTCCATTAACTATGTGTGCTTGGAGATGCCGCTTAGTAAGGTACCTCTATATTTGGGAAACAACATTTTTTTTTTTTTTGGTCTGTTGTTAAATGGGTTCCAGACGGTCAGAGGAGGACCAAAGGCAAGTCAGGAGGGACTGACTCACAGAAGTGAGTCAGAGACGGGTGAAAGGAGATTTCATTGCCAGCAGACTGAAAACTAAAGATCAACCAATGCAGTGGACGCACAGGCTCCCTCCTCAGCCATCCCAGGGAAAGGCAAGTCCTTGGCAACCGTTCGCTGGAAGACTGGAATCGTTAATGTTCTTGCTGTTCTCAGACCTCTATCAAGGGAGTAAGCAGAGTCAACTCCTGTACATGAGATGGGATCAAAGCCAAGGGTTGGATGTGTCTCTGTTGCACAATCCCGCAGCATGAACTCCAGCAGGCCCTGCTCTTCTGGTTTGGCTAAAATGTCTTCTTGTATTCCCTCTCAGCCACAAAAACTATTATTATTGGGCCAGAATCAAAAGGGGATAAGTCAGGAATTACAGCAGTTGAGGCAGGCAAGAAGAAGAGAAAAGGGTACAACAAACCTTAATTAAACCTCTGGTATGTGCCAAGCACTGTGCTAGGTCCTAGGGAAATAAAATGAAACAGTATCTACTTGCAAGTGGCTGATAGCCTAATCTGTTGTGGAAGAGTGAAGGAGAACTTGGGAAATTTGCAGATAATTCCTAAAATTCAATTTAATCAGTAGTTTTAATTTTCTTCCCAACAAGGTATTTCTGCCAAAGGGACTCCCAATCCACTAAATTGTTTTATTAGATTTTTATCCCCTATCCTTATCCCTACTTTAGAAATGGATACATTAAAGGACACGAAAAATACCTCCAAAGGGGAGATAACTCTAATAAAAAACAACATATAAAAACATATATTAGGTGTAAAACAAAAATACTATATGAGACTTTGGTGGAGGAAAAAGGTCATTATTGACTGAGGGGATTAGAGAAAGCTTCATGAAGAAGATAGCATTTGAATGAGAACTAAGAGATGGGTAGGAAATCATCAGATGAAGAGGAAGGGCATTCTAAAGTTAAGGGGCTGAGGAAGCACTGGACATGTTGGAGAATACCTCATTTTTCTGGAATGCAGAAACTATGCAAACAAATGATATGCAATAAAGTTGAACAGATAGGGTAGTGTCAGATTACTGAGGGCCTTGAATGCCAAACATTTAAATTTTACTCGGTAACAGAGAGCAACTAAAATGTTTTGAGTAGAGAAATGTTAGAACCAAGTCTATTGAGAGAGCTTGGCATGTCATTTCCAAAGTGTTGCTGATATCTTATTTAATACACACTAGTTCAAGCCTGTGGTAGAATATAAACACCTTCAGGGCAGAGATTATTTTTCGTTCTATCTTTGTAACCACAGTATGCTTTCTGGGTTGTGTTGGAATCAGCACATAATGGACCTAATGTTCTCAATCCTAGGTACTTAGGGTATATATTAAATATTAGACCTAGTCCACTAACATTAAGAAGTTCATGATTGAGCAGATGATGAGGTAGCCAATGATCATTAACATGGAAAAGTCTTAAGTATTTTGGTGTAATTAATGCTATGGAAGTCTTTAGAACTTCATAGCCCTTATCTTCTAAGGGCTTACAATCTAAGACAAGAAACTGTGGAAACACATGCAGAAGTCAAAGAGATACTAAAATAAAACCATTCCATTTCCACACTTTATTTTTTGTCCCCAGAGTTGGGACTGGTAGATAGCATTGTTACAGATCAGCATCGACAGATCCTCACTTCAATTCAACAGGTATAATAAGCACATAGTGCCCACTGTGTGTCCAGACTGCATTGTCTGTGTATGCTGTGGGACAAAGGAAAAGAAGGAGAGATGGAGAGACACACAGGGAAAGAAAGAGTTCTTGGATGGCTTCTTCTGTGGGTCCATATCTGTGTTCCCATGTTTCTTTGTGTGTCTGAGGAAGTTTTCTGTACGAGGCCATGATTTGTAGTGATCCCTGGGGTCTGGGGCACAAAGAACACCAAGAATTTGACTGATTGTGACTTAATATTACAAAGTTAGAGATGGTTGTATTCCTGATGGAATGACCCCAGTGGAACATTGAAAAGACTTAAAAATTCAAACAAATGAATCTCAAATGGTAAATAAAGTAATATCTATTTTTTAAAAAAAAATTTTTTTTGAACTGGGGGCTTTTCTAGCATCCCTCGAATTATCCCATCTAGGCACTCACTTTTTCCATCAGTGCCTAAAGGTCAACCTTGTGACTAGTATAAGCCAAAAATACTGCGGTAAGTCCAGAGAAAGAACACTTTCTGGTGAAATTAGAGCTCTGGGAACAGAACAGTAAAACAAAATTCTATCTGAAAACATAATAATGACTGCTAGTTTCTAACACTTTGGGTCATGTGTTTCCTCTTGTAATTTGGATTATATATATTTTTTCTCTGAGGAACTCTCAACTCCTGCTTCTATGCTTGTCCTCTCCCCCTTATTTTCATTTTCCTAACTTTAGAAAATGTTTTTTGTAAAAATGCTATTAGAAACTGACCAAGCAGTCTGGGGAGTTCCTGAGTTCTTTAAGCAGCAAATTGCTACCTTAATTAATGATTAGCCAATGAATGAATAATGTTATTCATGGTACATGGGCAGCCCAGGACCAAAGTTCTTTGAAGGCATTTCACTGCTGCATTTCTCAGCAGAGTTGATCAGATACAGGACAACACAGCCAGCTGGGGAATTCAGACCTGAGAAAGGCAACGTAGGGAGAAGACCAGTCAAATACACCAGCCCCACAGAAGACATATAATGTAACCTTTGACCACCTAATCCCATAATCTAGCCTGACTCACTTGCCCCTTGATAGTAAAACTAGATCAGCGACCCCTCATGGAAAACTATAGTAAGTTAACCACAATCCAAAAGGGAAAGTGGATAGAATGAATCAGAGGAAACTTGAGGATTGGCAAACACTAGGTTGCATTTCCCTGTAAGGATCTAAGTGTCATTCTGAAGTCACACATAGAGTTCAGAATCAGAGAATCATAGGATTTAGGGTTGGAAAGGACCATAGAAATCATTTACCTAAGCTCCCTTATTTTGCAAAGTAGTAAATTGAGGCCCACAGAATTTAAGGGACCTGCCCAAGGTGGTAGAGCTGAGATTCCATTCTAGTAGGGATTCCAACGCAGTATTCTTTGCATTGAATCACCACATCATTGGCTTAATGGGTACATGTTCATTATATAAAAAACCAATCAATATGTAGAATACATGCATAACTTGTATTTGAGTGGGTCTTGAGCCTTGGCTATAATAGACTGGGTTCACCTTGGATATTTCTCAATAAAAATCTAATAATGATATATTATGAACAAAGGACCAGAAGCAGGAGACAAAAGTAACCGTAAATACTCTGTTACTGAAAAGACTTGTCCCTGATAAAAATCAACATCACAATCATTAACTCAGAAAGTAGTTGTCTTACAAATTGGAAGCCAAGTCCCCAGGACCAATTCCAAACAGATAAGAACACTGGATGACTCAGACCAGTGCAAACAGTGATGCATTCCAGCAGGTATTCAAGGCTGAGGAGCATATTGCAGTAGGAAAACCAGCCCCCCTTGCCCTGCCCTGCCCCAAATGTAGTTCAAAGTTCTTCTCTTCCACGAAGCCTGCTTAATTTTAAACAGCCCTATTCTCAGGGAATGAGTCTTTCCAGCAAATCACTCTCTGTCCTGGTGCATGTTTGGGCATTTGCAATTAGTTATGTTTGATATAGTTATTTCATTGTTGCATATAGCCTTGTTTATCCAGTCCTTATGTTTATAGAATTATATAAAACATTCAAATAAAGACAGGTATACACACATAAAAGTAAGTCCTAGCAAGAAAAAATTTTCATCAAAGGAGAAAAAAAACAAATGAAGGTAAAATGAATCGGAGTTCTAAAGACTTGCCCTTTCAGGATTCTTCAGTAAACCTCTCCTGAGATCTGCTGCTAGTGGAAGTCTTCTGAATGAAAGCTTTCTGGTTAAAAAACCAAGACTCTGTGGTTTGAAGCAAATCCTTTTGATTCTGGGCCTCAGGTTCAGGGCTCTCTCTTTGTGATTAGGACTGTCAGTGACTCTGCGTTGCAGTTTGATGGATACATGTACATTATATGAAAACATACCAACTAAGCAGAATATGTGTATAACTTGTGTTCAAGTGGATCCTAACCTTTAACATAACAGACTGGGTTCACCTTGGGGTCTCTCAATAATATTTTTATGTCCTTCATACTGGGAGCAAGTATCTGGCTAGCATCTCCTAAAAAGTCCTCAGTTGTCCACCCTGAAAGTACCTCAACTAATAAGACATTGGATATAGGACAGGTTTTTATTTAATCTAGAAAATGTTTTCTACCTTTTCTGGAAAGGATCAAGTAAGCCTTCCTTCTGTACCTATACATTCCAAGGGGCTCATAGTTCCAACAAAAGGATAGAACATGTGATTCCCTGTAGAGGCTTCATGGATGCCTAGGCTTCTCTCAAGGCAAGGTCCATAAGCATCCTATCATGTTTATTATTTCTCTTGAGTCTGCATGTGTCTGTGTGTTTTTTTCTTTTTAAACATTTTTATAATTTTTGTTTTTCTGCATTTGGTTGTGAGGTTTTTATGTCCTAATACATGGTCAGTTTTTTGTGTAGGTGTCATGAATTGCTGAAAAAAAGGTATATTCCTTCTTATTCTCATTCATTTTTCTCCAGAGATCTATCATATCTAACTTTTCTAGAATTTTATTTACCTCAACTTCTTTCTTATTTATTTTTTTGGTTAGATTTATCTAGTTCTGAGAGGGGAAAGTTGAGGTCCCCCACTAGCATAGTTTTATTATCTATTTCCTCCTGTAACTCATTCAACTTCTTCAAAAATTTAGATGCCATACCATTTGGTGCATATATGTTTAGTGTTGATATAACTTCATTGTCTATGGTATCTTTCAGCAAGATAATTTCCTTCTGAGTTGCAGAGACTGGCCACAGAAGCCCCCTCTTTCCCATCCCCTCCCATCTCCTGTTGGGAGGCTCCAGCGGGATCCCTAAGCTGGGCCCAGGACAGGGTGGCAATAACAGTGGCCCCTTCCTCACTTCCAGGCCCTGCTCCCCCTGTGGGGGGCCCTGCTCCTGGTTAGGCAGGCTAGGGGCTTCTACAGCAGCACAGCCAGCACCAGCAACATTAAGGAATAGGCCGACCTGCTGGATCCCCCAAAACAAGATTCTGAAGCATTTCCTGGTTAACGATTTCAACTATGAAGAATACTATGCCCACAAAGCAGTCACTGGCCCTTGCTGGGTAGCCTTCCCAAGGTGATACTTTGACGCTGAGAAGAACACCTATGCTCATTTCTTCTATGGAGGGTGTTGAGGCAATAAAAATATCTGCCTGACCCAAGAAGACTGCATGATGAAATGTTTTGGCAAGCATACCCATAAATCATCTCATCCTGTCATGCCACATTCCACCAAAGCTGTGGCCCTGGTGGTACTGCTGACAGTGATGGTGTTTATCCTTCTGGGAGTAATGGTGGTCATCTATATCAAGATAGTCTGGAAGCACTGGGCAAGTGCCTTCAACATGGTGTGGAGCCCCACACATGACAAGGAGTACTTGGTAAAGGGTGCCTACACCCTCTGAGGAAGCTGAGGGTCTCCCACTGTGCTGGCAGTAGCAGTGGAGTCCCTCCCCTGCTTTGCTTGTGGGCCTTTTCCATGCAAGCTGCCACAAGGCTCAAAAACCCCCAAACCTCCCAATGAAGCATAAATATGAGAAATTGTCAGATGAGCGGAAGAAGGGAGAGCAAGTTGTGGAAAGGCCATGGTTTTGGTGCTTTAATTTCTTCCTTCTTAGTTTTTTAAATGTGATTGATTTGTGTATGATTTTTTCAATTCCAAGAGGCAAATGAGCACCCTTCCTCGTTTGTTTGGGGCGGGGTAGGGGGAGTGAGGTTAGGGGTGAGTTGAGAAAAGGGCATTTTGGTTTAGAAATATTTTTAAAGAAACCAAAACAATTTTTATTTTAGGATTCTGAAAGGGAGAAAGTAGGGGAAGAGACCTGAAAGATTAATAAAAGTGCCTTCTCTTTGAAAATTAAAAAAAAAAAAGATAGTTTCCTTTTTTATCTCTTTTAATTAGATTTATTTTTGCTTTTACTTTGAGATCATTATTGCTACCCCTGCTTTCTTTGCTTCAGCTGAAGCGTAATAGATTCTACTCTAGCCTCTTACCTTTACCCTGTGTGTATTTCTCTGCTTCAAATATGTTTCTTATAAACAACATATTGTAGGATTCTGGTTTTTAATCCATTTTGCTATCTGTTTCCACTTTAGGAGCGAATTCATCCCATTCACATTTATAGTTATGGTAACTATCAGTGCATTTCCCCTCATACTATTTTTTCTCTTATTTATCCCTCTTCTCTCTTACCCTCACCCTTTCCCTCCTCACAGAAGTTTTACTTGTGATCACTGCCTTACCCAATCTATCCTATTTTTTATCAGTTCCCCCTACCCCTTATATTATTCCCCTCTCTTTCTACTTCCTTAAAGAGTAAGATCGATTTCTGTATCCAACTGAGTCTGTAGGTTATTCCCTCTTTGAGCCAGTTTTGAGGAGAGTAAGGTTTAAGCTTTGCCTGTCACCCCCATCTTCCCCTCCATTATAATATCTCTTTCATGCCTCATTTATGTGGGATAATTTACTCCATTCAATCTTCCCCCTCCTTTCAGTGCAATTTTGTTTCTCACCCCTTTATTTTTTGGGGGAGGTATCATCACATCAAAGTCCCCTTATAGCCATCCCCTTTTTATATATACTCCTAATTGCTCTTATAGTAATAAAGTTCTTAAGAGTTACAAATATCATCTTGCCATATTGATAGTTTAACCTTTTTGAATTTCTTGCACTTGTTCTTTCTTGTTTCTTTTTTTACCTTATTATGTTTCCCTTCTATTTGGAGATCAAATTTTGTATTCAGCTCTGGTCTTTTAATTAAGGATTCATGAAAGTCCTCTATTTCATTACATATCCATTTCCTGCCCCCCCCCCCCCCCCCCCCGAAGATTGTATTCAGTTCTGCTGGGTAGGTAATTCTTGGCTGTAATCCTAACTTCTTTACTTTCTAGTATATCATATTCCAAGCTCTCCAGTTCTTTAATGTGCAAGCTGACAAATTCTGTGCAATCCTGACTGTAGCTCCATGATATTTGAACTGTTTCTTTTTGGCTACTAGAAGTACTTTGTCCTTGATCTGTGAGTTCTGGAATTTGGCTACAATGTCTCTAGGGAGTTTTCATTTTAGGACCTCTTTCAGGTGGTGATCAGTGGATTCTTTCAACTTCTATTTTGCCCTCTGGTTAATATATAGGGGCAGTTTTCTTTGATACTTTCTTGAAAGATGTTGTCCTGGCTTTTTTTTTATCATGGCTTTTTGATAATCCAATAATTCTTATATTATCTCTCCTGGTTTTTTTTTCTTGGCCAGTTGTTTTTCCAATGATAAATTTCACATTTTCTTCTATTTCTTTTGCTTTTTTGATTTTGTTTTATTATATCTTGATGTCTCATATTGTCATTAGCTTCCACTTGCTCAATTCTAATTTTTAAGGAATTATTTTTTTCAGTGAGTTTTTGTACTTCTTTTTTTATTTGATCCATTCTAGTTTTTGGAGAGTTATTTTTCTTGATAAATTTTTGTATATCTTTTCTTCTGTTATTCACTCTTTTTTCATGGTTCTCTTACAATACTCTCATTTCTTTTCTCAATTTTTCTTCTACTTTTCTAATTTTCGTTTTAAAATCCTTTGTAAACTCCTCCAGGAACTCTTTTTGGGCCTGCGATCAAAATACATTTTTCTTTGAGGCTTCACATGTAGACATTTGGACACTATTGTTCTTTTCTAAGTTTATGCCTTGATCCTCACCATCACCTTAGTAATGTTCTATAGTCAAGCTGCTTTTTTTGCTTTTTGCTCATTTTTCTGCCTTTTTGTAACTTGTTTTCATGTGAGAGTTGGACTCTGGTCCTGCACTATCCCAAGCTTTTTGTGCTGGGGCTCAAAGTCTTACTGCTTGTTTTCACTGGGCTTCAGATCTTAATTGCTTGCTTTCACTGGAGGGTAGGTTACCCTTCTAGCTTGTGATGGAGAGTGGAGCCTCCCTGATGGGCTCTCCTGATTATGGGTTTAGCTGCTGGTCTGCACCAAGGATGGGGACTTTCTGCTGGGTTGCATTGTAAACAAGTCTTTCTGGTGGCCAGCCCTGGGGCAGTGCTTCACCACTGGTCAACATTTGGGGTCAGGGCCTTGCTGGTGGCTTGTTCTGGGGTTGGGGTTGCTGGGGTGGGACCTTGCTATGCTGCTCAGACTGCTCACTTGCCTAGGGGGCTGCTTGTTTGCAGGAGGATGGGCATCACTGCTGGATTGCCCCAGAATTGGAGCTTTCTTGCAGCCCCTTGCTGTGTGTCTGGCTGCTGCTGCTCTTGGACCTCACTCCCCTCCCACTTCAGTGAGACAGACCTTTCCTACTAGGCTAGTAAGATGCTTTACTGCTTCTAGATGAATTCTGAGGCTGTTTTCTAGTTGTTTGGAGGGGAATTTGGAAGAGATTCAGAGGGTTCCTTCTTTTCTCCTCCATCTTGGCACCAGAAGTGTTTGTTACCTGTGTCTTTTAAAGGGCAAACCCAAGGACCAGGTGAGGTGTGTGAATGATCATTCATAAGGTGCTTTCCCTGGTCCTCTCTGTTAGCTACAACTTTGAAAGGGGTGACCTTGAGTTAATGGTGGAACAAAAGCTGTGGTCAATAAGGATTCAGGACAAGGAGAATTTACATCTTGGAGAGATAATGTATACTTATTCAGTAGACAAGAGTAGGGAGAGAAGCTTACATATTTCATATATATATTTCTTAAGTTATAATATATTAATCATAATTAGACGCAGCTCAGTATCACAGCATAAAGAGCACTGGACTTGGAATCAGGAAGAATTGAGGCTAATTCTTGTCGCAGACACTTACTACCTCTGTGATCCTGTCCTTGATTTTTAACCTTTGTTTTGAACCTCTTTAAGCCTCAGTTTCTTTATCTATAAAATGACAATAATAATAGCACTTATCTCACAATGTTGTGAGAATTAGATAACAAATGTGCTTTGCAAATTGTAAACCTAAATAAATGTTAGTTATTATTAATAACAATAAAAAATAAAGAAAATGGAAGAGAGACAGAGACACAAAGATGGGGCGGGGAGAGCAGAGAGAGAGACAGAAAGAGAGAGAGAGAGAGAGACAGGTGCAGACTTGTACTTCAGGGACATTAATTTGAGAATGAATTGGAGGAAGGAGAGACTTAAGGCAGGGACACTAATCAGTAGGCTATGCAATAGTTCAGAAGTAGAGAAGGTCTGCTCCAGGATGGTGGCAGGGTCACAGGAGAGAGGGGACATATACAAGAGATGTTATGAAGGTGAAACTGAAAGGGCTTAGAAACATTGGACATGGTGGTGAAATACAGTCAGGAGTTGAATGATGCCTCCTAGGTTGTGAGCCTGGGTGCCTGGGAGGATGGTGGTGCCCTCAATAGTAATTGTGAAGCTGGGAAGGTTTTGGGGAGAAAATGATCTCAGTCTGAGATATGTGAGTTGGAGATGTCAGTTGGCCTTCCAGTTCAAGATGTCCAATAGACAACTGGAGAAGTGATTCTGGAGGTTAGCGAGAGGTTAGGGCTGAATAAGTAAATTTGAGAAACATTTGCATAAAGATGATAATTGAATCTACGGGTGATGATGAGATCACTGAGTGAAATAGTAGGGAAGAAGAAAAGAAGAAGGTCTAGGACAGAGGCTGGATGAGGATTCAGCAAAGAAGAATGAAAAGGAACGGTGAGAGAGGTAGGAAGAGAACCAGGAGAGGGTGGTGTCCCAAGAACCTAGAGAAAAAAGGGCCTCAAGAAGAAAGTGACCAACTATGTCAAAGGGAACAGAGCTGTCAGGAAAAAGGAGGATTAGAAAAGCCCTTTAGATTTAACAATTAAGAGATCGTTGGCAATTTGGGAGGGAGTTTCAGTTGAATAATGTGGTCAGGTTTGGAGAACTTAAGAAGAGAGAGAAAGTAAAGTAGGCAAAGGGATTAATTGTAGATGGTCTTTTCAAGGAGTTTAGCCACAAAGAGGGGAGATGTTTAGAATGATAACTAGTGGAGAGAGATCAAATAAAAATTCTTTTGAGGATGGGGGAGACATGGGCATTTTTGTATCAAGTCAGGAAGCAGCTAATAGAGAGAGAGAGAGAGATTGGGGTGGTAATAGAGAAGGCAATCTGCAGAGAAGACAAGGTGGAATGGGATCACTTGTGCATGTAAAGGGGAGGAATGAGATCCATTATGCAAGAAAAGGTCCACCTCATTGTGTGAGACAAGGGTGAAGGAGGAGATAGTAGCAGAAGACCTCTGAGAGATATGAGAGAAGCAGGAGGGCAGGAGAGGGAGCTTATAGTGAATGACCTCAATTTTTTTCAGTGAAATATGAGATAAAGTTCTAGCTGACAGGAGGATTCATGGGAAGTTTGATGAGTGACAAAAAAGTTTGAAAAAGTCACTGTGGCAAGTGGGAGAATGAGTTAATTGGGACAGTATAAAAGAACTGCCTGGCCACAGTAACGGCCCAGTTGAGATTGTACAATGTCGATTTGCAGTGGATCCAGTCAGCATGATTTTGTGATTTTTTTCCCCCTAATTTCTCTAACTTTCAGCAGCACATGAGTTGGAGCTAAAGCAGTAGATGGGGAATTATTTATCATGTTTATAGTGTCCCTCTGATTTAAATGCCAAGTAATCCTACAAATATGAGGTTTATATTCTGTTCTCCATAATTTTTAAATTATTATCAATAGTAGTGCTTCCATAATATTGGTGAATCCTTCAAGTTTCTGAGGATATAATTCCTCTGAGTCTGGACACTTCAGCTCACTTAAAGCAGCTAGGTGTTCTATGATTATCTTCTGTGAATCATCTCCATCAGACCCTTGAGGGGTGCAGGTGGACGGGGTGGGGGGATAGTGTAAAGGGAAGAATAGTGTGATATAAAACATGTTGGAATTGGGTTCGGAGAAGACCTGGGTTCAAATCCTAGCTCTAACACTTTCTAGTTATATTTCACTTAGTTAAGTCACTTAATTTCTCCAAATCTCAGTTTCTTCATCCATGAATAAATAAAATAATATTTGGGATACCTGCTGCACAGGGCCCTTGTGAGGAAAGTGCTTTGATAAATTTGGATTGCTATATAAATGTGAGCTGTTATTATTATGAGGCTGATGTTATTAATGTCAGGATCCCCTGACTGACCTCTGACTGCAAGAGTGCCAGAAACTCTGGCATCAGCATTCCTAAGCAAATAAGGAAGGTCTCAGAAGCAACATTGGTAGTAATCAGTCATTGCTATCCTTGTGACACAGTTCATTACTGCCAAACCCTTTGATGAGCTCTGTGCCTGACGTTTTAGGTAACTCACAGTATGACCTTGCCAAAGGATTTACCAGGTACGCACAAGAATTGTGGGAGAGAAATAGATACAGTTTGAAGTTCTTGGGAATATTGCCTGCAGCTGTTGATTTGTCATACTCCACCTGACCCACCCCAAACTCCAAAGCCTAGCTCTCTTGGCTTTTTTTTTTTATTATGGTCACAGCATTATTAATATACTCCATCTAGCTGGGCAGTCTCTAATTTACTCACATGGTGGTATTGTGGTTTCCTCTATCTTCTAATGTTCACACAAAATACTCTCCAATATGCTTCCATGCTTGGGTTCATGAATTTCAAGATGTGTGTGTATCTGTGTTTCTATCATCTATCCATCTGTCTATCCATCCATCCATCCATCCATCCATCCATCCATCCATCCATCCATCCATCCATCTATCTATCTATCTATCTATCTATCTATCTATCTATCTATCTATCTATCTATCTCTGTCTGTCTATCCGTCTGTCCGTCCGTTCATTTATCTATCCTCATACCTTCTTAACAAACCATCCTATTCTCTCTCTTCTGCAATTTAGCTATTTCATCTGAATAAGATAAAATCTTCAATCTGACTTTACCACCTTATTCCCAGATTTCTTATTTGAGGAAGTAGAAATGGAGTTTAAAAAAAATATATGAAAGAGTATCTGGAACAAAGTACACGTGGAGGAAATCTATTTGTACAGGAGGTGGCACAACTTTGCTTTATTAGCTGGGTGACCCTGGACAAGTCACTTAACCTCTCTGAGAATCCTCATCTGTAAAATGGGGATGATAATAGCCCTTACTTCATAGAATTATCATGAGACTCAAAAGAGATACATAAAGGACTTAAAGTACTCTATAAATGCTAGCTGTTATTAGTATTTTACAGTTTACCTGTGTGGGGATGTAGGTTAAGGAGAAGGGTAATTCTGGGAAAAGATACAAAAAATTTTTAGAAATCATGGACAATATTCCAATGGATTTATGACCTCATGAGTCTGGGAATTTCAGTGATATAGATTATAGCCTACACATGCCTGCCTATCTTAGATGACTTTCCCATTTCCTCCTAAAAATGAATCACAGGGGCTTCCTTGAGTTTTCTTGTCATTTCAGGGAAATCAGTGGGGCACATAGGATGTCTACAGGCTATTCCTCATTCTCATTATGTGACCAGCTCATTTTTTCCTCTGCTCATATACTTCTCCAAGGACACCTCCAAGTTATTTCTGGTTTGTTACATGCTATAGCCTGCTCATACTTCTCATAGACCACAGACATCATTACTACCCAAAAAAGAATGCCAGTAACTACCCTGCTTTTTCATCTTCATAAAATCTTTAGGAATGATCTGTGCACAGATCATGAATATCTTTGACGAAAAGATGAAAAAGGAACAGGTTTTCACAGATGACATTCCCTTGGAGATCACATCTTTAGAGTTATACAATTAACTGTCAGGGATGGAAAATGCAACATCCTTCTGGGTTCATTGTTTAATTAGCAAAAAATATTAACTTAATAACCCCAAGTAACCCCAAGAGTAGTCTCTCAAGCATATTTTAATGTCATATAAGATTTCTTGATAAATTCCACAACAGAGATCACTGCTCAGTGACTTCTGATTATTAATATCAAGCAAAACATGAAACAGGGAGGTTTTTGTTTAGCAAAAGTATTTGCTACTTTTACGGAAGATACTACATTCAGGGTAAAATTGGAAAAGAGATTCTCTCTAGGCAATGAGGTTCTCTCCATGTTCCTGTTTGTGGACGACATTGTGCTGACTGAATAAAGGTCTAGAATGTTACAAGGCTTCCTCAGTGTGAACCACAGTTACTCAAATGAGACCACATTGGAAAAACTAAGTATGTAAAAAATGTTTATTGTCTAGACTATTATAATGTGAAGTCTAGTCCATTTAGTGTATTAGTACATGTATCTAGGACAGACACTGTAAATTAACAATTAACTGGGTTAAGAATTAAACAGAAGGAAGAGAGTGGGTTGGGTAGCATTTGAAAGAGTATGGACTACTTTTAATGATTATAATTAGCTCACAAAAGCCCTTCTTTGAAAAGAAATGTAATTTCGTTTTAAAAACAATCGTTTTTTGAATTTATCCTTCCAACCCCCACAGAGTAGACATTACATTATTTTTAGCAATGATTTAAAAAGAAAGAAAAAAGAAGTTTAGTAAAACTGACATGACATTGACAATCTATATAACTTTGAGAGAATTAGTTTCCTCAATTTTTCTCTGGGGTCAAACTTAGTGATTATTATTACACAGTGTTTAGGTTTGTATTTTGGTTCTTTCCATTTATATTTATGAATATAAAAAATTTGTTGTTTGTTTTTGTTTTTTGGCTCTACTTATTCCACTCGACATCAATTCACATATCTTCCCATGCTTCTCTGAATTGTTCATATTCATCTTTCTTACCGTACAATATTATTCCACTGCATTTGGGTAACACAATTTATTTAGCTAGTCACCAATCAATGTATAATTCTTTTTTCCTAATTTTTTGCTACCACAAAAAGAGTTGCTTTAAATATTTTTTTATATGTAGAGCCCCTTTTACTTTTTCTTTGATCTCTTTGAGATATAGTTCATTGTTAATTTGCTGTGTCTGTCATAGATATAAGTATTAATATATCCTTTAAATGGACTAGACTTCGTATTATAAAATAAACAATAATAGTGGGGTCACTAGTTCAAAGGATATGTAGTTTAATAATATGTTAAACATAGTTCCATATTGCTTTCCAGAATGATTGGACTAGTTCACCAAGGGTGCATTAGTGTACCTATTATCTCACATCCTCTTCACTGTTGTCTTATTTTTTTTGTGACCTTAGATAATCTAATGAGTGTGAAGTAGTACCTTAGAGTTGTTTTAATTTGCATTTCTCTAGCTATTAGTAATTGAGAATTCTTTCATATGACTATTGATAGCTTGAATTTCTTCCTCTAAAAACTGTGTATTTACATCCTTTATCAATTGGAGAATGACTTTTATTCTTATAAATTTGGCTCAATTCTATATATATTTTAGAAAAGAAATTTGTTGCGAAGATTTTTCTTCTAGTTTCCTGCATTTCTTCACATTTTACTTGCACTGGTTTCGTTTGTGTAAGACCTTTTTAATTTTATTTGATCAATATTTTCTGTTTTACTTTCTGTAAACCTCTCTATCTCCTGTGTGGTCATAACTCTTCTTATATCCATACATCTAACAGATAATTTCTTCCATGCTCCACTAATTTGCTTATGATATCACTCTTTACATTTAAGTCATGTGCCTTAGTATATAGTGTGAGATGTTGGTCTATGCCTAGTTTCTGCCAGTCTAATTTCCAATTTTCCCAATAGTATTTTGTCAAATAGTCTTGCCTTCTGAAAGCCGGGCTCTTTGGGTTTATCAAACACTAAGTTACTATGCTCATTTGTTTCTGTGTATTTTGTACTTAGTCTGTTCCGTTGATCAACTACTCTGTCTCTCCCTTAGTACCAAACTGTTTTGACAATTACAGCTACCAGGACAGTTGAAGAATGTAAAAAGACCTAGAGGATGGCCTCTAACATATTGCACATAGCCTCTGTAGAGAATCTATGGAGAATATGGACAGAAATCATACCAGATGAGAAGGAATGGATGGCTTATAAAGTGAGTGTCCCAATCAATGACATTACGCTCCATTGATGTAAAACCTTCAATTCTCAGAATCTGGTCAAGAATCCCATCCTATCAAGGCCCAGTAAATGCAATACTGATATTGTATTTGCTTCCTTACATTTGAATTCCAAAGTAATTTTGTTTATGTACATTTCTTGATAGTTAAACAAGAGGTATCTTTCTAGTTCTTTTAGAAGAGGTATATGCAGTTTGGATTTCAGCAAATAATAGAGGAAAACTACTTCTTATTGCTGGATGGAGGGAGGTATGAGTTGGAGAGCAGTTTTATAGTTCAAAAAAAGTTGGGCATCAAAGTAGACTTGGTTCAGGAATAGCTAGGAAAACTCATTGAGAGTTCTTAACCTGTGGTCTGTGTGAGGAGTCCATGGAGAGATTTTAGGGGACCCATGAACTTGAATGGGGAAAAAAATTACATCTTTATTTTCATTAATATCTAATAGAATTAAGCATTTCTTTCAATGATTTAAAAACATTATTCTGAAAAGTACACAGGCTTTAACAGTTTGCCAAAGGGGTCCATAATACAAAAAAAAAAAAAAAAAAAAAGGTAAAAAAATCCTGTTCTAGACCAAAGGTAGGAACAAAATGAAACTAAAAGGAGAGAAGATTGAATTCTCAGAGCCAGGATAGAAGTATCATAGGATGATACATTTTTGAGTAAGAAGGGACCTTGGAAATAATCTATGTAATCTCTTCATTTTCCAGATGAATAAAGTGAAGCCTAGAGAGGAAAAAGGGCTTGTCTAAAGTTGCACAGATAGTGAAATAGCAGAGTTGGGAGCATTGATAACTCAACTCTTCTGACTCAGATCCAGTGGGTTTTTTTCCCCCACTGCCTTGATCTGAGCTTGGATGTCGATTTAGGTTGTGGAATAGAAGTATTCAAAGCCCAGAGCTGTCTTAGTTTGATAAAGCTAGACTTGATTTCAATTCTATCTAGCTCAAATGGAGTTTATGGCCTTCTAAGGTGGTCACCATCTTCATTAAGTTAGTTCTTGTTGTTTATAAGATGACTGCTGTCAGTGACAGCAACCCAAAGGGGTAAGAGACAAAGGAAAGAGCTATGTTCCTTCCTTCTTGTCATATTGAACAATGGGCAGTAGTTAATCTAGGGGGCAGGGTTGGAAGATAGGACCAGGAGAGCCAGTGTAGCCACTTGCCACACCTGGAAGATCCTGACAAACTAGGTGGTGGCAGGGTACTTGTTGGGTCACCATAATCTTTTCCAATATAGACCATGGAACAAACACAGTGTCAGTGAATTATTTTGCTTTCTTTCTCTTCAGGAGGTAGAGTTTATAGCCTTCTCATACAAATTCCACCTGTCCCTTGATTCATTCCTTGGGGAAATGTCAGAAATGTGGTGCTATATCACTGGATAGAGGGGACAATAGACACCAGCCTTTGGGAGCAAGGGGGTGGGCAGTCAAGGTGCAATAAGTGTAATAATGTAACCTGTTCAGTGTTATATAGGGATTTGGGGCTGTAGAGGGGGAGCAGCTACCTGGATGATTAAGAAGTAGGAGGAACAGGTCAAATTCAGTACAAATTGAGTAAAAGAGAAATGTAGACCTAATTTAGTTGTTGGAAGAAGGCATTTAAAAGTTGTTTTTTGTCCTTCATTTTTTTTAAATTTTAAAATGTCCTTTTTTAATTTGATGTGGTTTTAGATATTACAATGCTTAAAATGCTACAAATTGTGATAAAAATACCTTTACCCAGAATATTAAAATAAAACAATGTTTATCAGAATCGTAATAGTGGGTAGTGTAGATAGAGCATAGATACTAAAAATTTCCTTCTTTCACAGGATAATTCAGTTTTGTACCCTAAGTCAGATTTATTCTTGACTTGAAGGACTACAGAATCTCTCAGTTTAGTAAATGTATGTCCTTCATTTTCCAAGAGAACCAATAACATGTGCATGAATTGGATTAAGTGAGGCAAAGTTGTGCAATTATCAGCCTCATTCTTCTAGAGTCGTTAAAGTCCATTAGCAGGACAAAATTCAAGAGGACTGGCAGTGATGTGGGATGCAGTAGATGACTTTGGCATGTCTTTGAGTCTGACTAATCTCTAAGCGCCCCCCAGGACCTGCTTTAGTCACCTTCATGGCTATTGGAACAAATTGTTCTCATCCACCCGTTCTCTAGGCAAAGTCTTCACATACTTGGAGTAGACATTCCTCTAACTCATCAATGGCTTTGAAGCCTGTCAACCTGGTTTACCCCATCTCCAGAGACAGTTTACCAGCATGTTGGCCACTATGCATGCTACAGATTCTTGGAGCCACAGGTGAGAGTTAGTGAATCAAGTGGACACCAACGATGGATGAGCAGCCCTGTAAAAGGCTTGGCAAGCCTTCAAACTAAAGGTGTTAGTTCTCCTGAACATCCTACATACCCCAATAATAATGATATTATAATAATAACTAATAAGCATGATCTGATGGCCAAAATTGTATATGAGAGGCTCTGTAATTAATAAATCATAACCTTGTACTGCAAATACTGTTCTTAGAATATTCTCAGGTCAGTCAGCCAGTTCAGTTGGTCAACAAACATTTATTTAGGTCTTACTCTGTGCTAGACATTTGTGCTAGGGATACAAAGAAAGATAAAAATGCTGTCCTTGCCCCCAAGAAGCTCACCTAGTAATAGGGATGACAGTATATACATGACTGTGATGTCCATAGACAAACAAACAAATAAATAGATAGATAGATACGTAAATAGTAGAGAGAAGGTAATCAAAGAGGGAAGATATTACTAACTGAAGGAAGGCACTAGTAATGGAGGAAAGGGGGACTGGTGGGAATGACAGAAAGGCCTCTTGCAGAAGGAGAGATTTGAGGTGAGTCTTGAAGCTACGGAAATAAGAGGTAGAGGTGAGGATGAGGACATTCCAGGCCTGGGGTGCACCAAGGGAATGAAGTTGGGAAATGGAGTGTCACGTGCAAGAAATAGCAGGTGGACCGGTACAGCAGAATTATAGAATGTACTGAAGTCAAATATAATGGAATTGGAAAGGTAGGAAGAGCCCAGGTTGAAAAGAGTTTTTAAACACCAGAGAATTTATCTTTGATCTTATGTAGCTACAGGAGTTTACTGCATTGGGGTGGGATAGGGGGACAGGATGGTGATATGGTCAGCACTGTGCTTTAGGAAACTCACTTTGGTAATTGAGTGCGGGGTGACTAGGAGTAGAGATGAGTCAAGGAAACCAATTAGCAGGCTATTGTAAAAGTTCAAGTGAGAGCTGATGAGTGCCTGTACTAGGGTGGGGGCTGTGTGAGGGGAGAGCAGTGTACATATGTTGTAAGAGATGCTGTAAAGGGAGAAATAATAAGATTTGACAAGAGATTAGATGTATGGGAAGAATTCAAGTGAGTAGTTGAGGGTGACCCTGTGGTTGTGAACCTGAGTAATTGGGAGGATAATAATGATAGGAAAATTGGGAAGAGGATAGGGATTGGGGGGGAAATGACAAGTTCTTTTTTGAACACATTGAATTTAAATGCCATTGGACATTCAATTTGAGATGTTTAAAAGGCAGTTGGTGATGCAAGACTGGATTTAGGAAAGAGATTAGGGCTGAATGGACAGATCCTGGAACCATCTACATAGAAATGAGGACTGAATTCATAGGAGCTGATGAGGGCACCATGATGAGAGAGGATAGATGGAGAAGAGGGCCCAGTACAGAGCCTCGGGGGATCCCTCAGGTTAATAGCGATGATGTAGATTAAGATCGAGCATAGGAGACTGAGAAGGAGAAGGAAGACAGGTAGGGAGAGAACCAGGAAAGAATATCATGAAAACTTAGAAGGGAAGGAATGTCTAGGAGAACTTAATCATACAGGAACCAGACTTCATAATCATAGACAGAACCATTGCCCACAATTGCCTGGATGTAATATTGATCCATAAAATCTTAAGAACAACCCCAAATTCTCATAACCTCCAAATTAAGTGGCATGGAAGGCTTCTGAAGTAGGGCTACCTCACTGTGAAGAGATCAAAATCAGATGAGAACAGAATGAAGTACATATCATCCCTGCTGCCCAATCTACTACTAGAATTGTACCATATTGTACTGTCAGGGAGTTTACAATTTATATCCTAATAATTTTAGTCTGTAAAATGAGTTGGAGAAGGAAATGGCAAACCACTCCAGTATTTTTGCCAAGAAAGGGGATCCCAAAGAGTTGGACGTGACTGAAAACAACTGAACAACAACAATTTTATTTAATTGTTAAAAAACAATTATTTTTTATTCACCTGTACAACAGGGCCAGAAAAGATTAAATATGAAGGAATAATAGCAGGTTAGTGACTTGTTCCAACATGGCTTTGACCTGAATCTAATCAGTTGATAATCAGTCAATAAGCATATATTAGACATCTATTATGTGCCAGGCACTAGGATAAGCGTTAAGCCCTTGTTTGTGTTTCTCCTTCATTCTATAAAAGGACCATGACATCAGGATGATGACTGGACTTGCAGTTGACTTTGATTTGAGTGAAGGAGGGCTGTGCAAGGTCACCAGCCTCACTTTCTCCTCCTGAGCCATCTGGGTCCAGTGGCCAGATATTCATCAAGATGACTGGAGAGGGCCTGGGATGCAATGGGAGACCCTGGCCCTTTCAGGCCAAAGTCTAAGTTATGGGAAATATTTAAATATAAAAATTAAGCTCTTAGAAAAAGATGAGAATGTTAGAACTCATATTTATATAATGCTTTAAGATTTACAAAGCATCCAATGAGATATTTGTAAAGCGTTTAGCACAGTGCCTAGTACATAGTAGGTGCTATATAACTGTAAGAAATTGTGACAGATGGAGGTTAAAGTGACTTGCCCAGGACAGCTGGTAAGTGTCAGAGTGAGGATTTGAATTCCTGATTCTCCGCCCAGAGCTCTCTCTGTTGTGCCACCTAGCTGCCTCCAGAATAAAGAACATTTCTTCGGCACTTCAAGGTTTACTAAGTGCATTTCTCCTAATAACCTTCTGAGGCAAGTAGTGCAAGTATGCCCATTTTATATCCTGCAACTTTGCTAAAGTTGTTAATTATTTCAACTAGTTTTTTAGTTGATTCCATAGAATTTGTTAAATATACCATTATATCATCTGCAAAACCGATAGTTTTGTTTTCTCATTGCCTATTCTAATTCATTCTATTTCTTTTTTTTCTCTTGTTGCCATAGTTAACCTTTCCAGTACAATATTGAATGAGAGTGGTGACAATGAAGTATCCCCATTTTAGAGATACAACTCAGGAGAAATTAACTAATTAATTAATGCTCAGGAGAGATTAAGCAGTTTGTCCAGGATCATAGGGCTAGTTACTGGTAAAGCTAGAATTTGAACCCAAATCTCTTCAATTCAATTCAACAGATATTTATAAAATGCCTAAATTGTGTAAGACACTATGCTACTCTGCTGGAAACTAGAGAGACAGATAGACAGACAGATAGATAGATACTAGGTATAATCTATACCTAAAAAGGACCAACCCAGTTATCATGGGTTTAGCAATGTTGTTTATCTGTGGAGAGGAAAACCTTAGTGCAACAGTGATGAGCAAATATTTGAGGTTATGGATTAACTCAGGCAGCTGAAGCTAACATGGCCACCAGAAGACGATACCTCCAGTCCTCCACTGCACACATCTGTAAGTTCTCCCCCAAATGATTTCTAACCCTGTAAAGTAGGATATATGAAATATAAAACATAGAAAGGAAAGTGTGAGGGAAAAAAACAATATAGAGGGAGAGGGAGAGAACCAGAGGATGAGAGAGCAACATAGAAGTAAACATGGCTTGAGATGGAAGCTCCGTATTCTTGGATCCTCATAGACTGGGGCTGAAACCCACTTGGATCAAGGAAACCATCCAGTTTTTGAGGGGGGCATGATTAGAAAATGAAATGAGGTTCATAGAATGGACTGGACTAAGTGGTTAATTGACTCTTCCACAGTAATGGGTGTCCAAAGGAACCACATCACTCGTTCTGCTTTGTCGTGGATTCTATTTGGATTTTAGTCTTTTCCTATGGCCCAGAAGAAGGCCCAGGCACAAAGAAACTTGAGGCCTAGGACTAGGACTCATGACTTCCTAGGCACAGCTGTTCCTGTCTAGGTGAATAGTTGGTGGTGGGAGGAGGCCAGGGTGGGTCTTTCCCTAAAAGGTATAGCCATGTGGTATTCCTTTACCTTCCCCTTTTCCCTCCCCCAGTTTTAAGTTAGGTAAAATCAAGTTAAAGTAAATGTCAGAAGCAGACTTGAAGAGGAAAAGAAGTGCACAGCAGTTGGGGGAAAGGGGGAGCAGGACAGGTCTGAATATTTTGCATATATGAATCTCAGGTTGCAAGAGATGAAAGCAAGATTTGAAAGATCTGCTTCAGTTGTTCCAGTGATCTATCTCTCTGAATCATGGCCTAGTAGACTTTCAAAGAATTGGCCTAGGGCCATAACCTCAGTGCTGTATCTTAGGGACAGTTCTGCCACCCAATTAACTAATTC
This sequence comes from Notamacropus eugenii, assembly GCF_028372415.1. Lineage (NCBI taxonomy): Eukaryota > Metazoa > Chordata > Mammalia > Diprotodontia > Macropodidae > Notamacropus > Notamacropus eugenii. The sequence goes on from NC_092876.1 coordinate 319,449,478, forward strand.
TGATGTTTTGTCCCCTTGGGCTGTGACCTCAGTGTCTTTTCTAGGTGGGATAGTTGGGAATGGAAGGGGGTAGAGGGGAGAAGGGAGTTTTTGTAATGCCTTCTTTTTGCCAGGTGTCAGTTCTTTCAAAATGTGGCAACTTGTGAGCTTTTTGGTGTTTGTGACCTCTTGGTATTCACTTGGTGGACATGCCAGCTCAGGTAAGGGGTGACAGATTCCTATCCCACAAACAGATACAGATGGAAACACATATAGTGACTCAAATCCTCTGAAACAGTGACAGTGTATATACTATGAGGAAGAGATGATAATGATAATGATGAATAATACTTACAGTCCCTTGCATTTGTACCATGCTTTATGCTTCCAAATCAATTCCCAGAGTCAGAGTTGGAAAGCACTGCAGTAAGATTCTGGTCCAGCCACTATCTTTTCTCCTATTTCCTCTCATTTTATATGGATGATTGTTTAACATCAGCTATGTGCTAGGCATTATGAGAGGTACAAAGACGTATAGGACACCTTAATATAGGTGTTTGTTACCATTTTCCTAGACTACTCTAGTAGCCTCTTATTTTTGTTTTTTTTCTGGAGGGGGGAAGGCAAGGCAATTGGGGTTAAGTGACTTGCCCAAAGTCACATAGCTAGTAAGTGTCAAGTGTCTGAGGCTGGATTTGAGCTCCAGGGCCAGTATGCCACTGTGCCACCTAGCTGCTCCAAGTAGCCTCTTCTGTTGATAGGTCATTCTGCCTCCACTCTCCCTGACCCAACCCATCCATCAAGATACTGCCAGGATGGCCTTCTTTGTGCGCGGAGTTCATCAACATCTTCAGTGGCTCCCACTTACCTAGCAAATAAAATTCAAATCCTTTTGCTTGGCATTAAAGACTGTCCTTAATAGAGCACTACATGACTTTTTAAAAAGAATTTACTGTTTTTCCCAATTACATGTAAAAACAATTTTAACATTTTAATATTCTTTTTTTTTTCAAATTTTGAGTTCCACATAAATTCTCATCCATTGAGAAGGCAAGCAATTTGACATAGTATGTGGTTATGCAGAACATATTTCCACACTACAGGACTTTTCCAGACTTATCTTACTCAATCCACTTAACACTCCAGCTAAATAGAATACTCTTTGCAGTTGAATTCTTAACTATCCTTTAAAACTGACCTCAAACTTCAGCACCTCCACAGTCATCTTTGATACAGTAGCGATCTTGCCCCACAGATTTTCACTATGCAGTCTATTTTACAATTGTTTAATGCACTTATTGAGTGATATTTGTGTTACTGTACCTCTTCTAGAGCAAGGCTGCTTAAACTTTTTCCACTCCAGACCCCTTTCCACCTGACAAATTTTTATGTGACCCGGTTATATAGGTATAAAAATAGGTATAAAAATCAAACATTTACTGATAATAAGTCACAAAGAAATTTATTTTAAAATAATTCTTTGGTAAATATATATACGTATATGCATATATATAATTTTACCATTTATTAAAGATGAAAACAAATTTGCATACTAATGACATGGATATGCTTGTTTATTTTTACATAAAAATTACTTTTTTGCAAAATATTTGATACTGCAGGATATGGAGCATCTGCAACATTTTTCAGAGTAGATCGATATTTTAATTTTATAATTGTCAATGCTGTGTTCAGAACCAAGGCTGCAGTGCAGTTGTGCGATGCAAACAACATAGGCAAGCACTGCCAGAAACACGTTGGGTTCACTACATGTTTGATTTTGAATTAATTTTTGGTTGTTGTGCATTCAGAAACCTTTTACTATTGCCAAATTTTCCCAAACCTCCACATTCCGTTCTTGACCTACAGTTTAAGAAGCTCTGTTCTAGACTGTGTGCACTCTAGGGGCAGACCCTGTGTCTTTTCTAAATATTTTGACTTCCCCTACTCCAAGCACACAGCTCTATATAGAGAAGATACTAAATAAATTTTAAGTGAATTTTGAATCTGTTATAGTTCCAGCCATGAAAAGAATTTGCCATCTAATTAGGAAAATCAAATGTACATACTGGAAAATTTAGGGGACAATGAGGAGACTAGCCTGACATCTCCTCCCTCTGATATGTCCTTTGGGGACAGAGGAAAGGAAATAAAAGGGATACTGGCTGCCAAAAGGGTAGATTAAGGTCCGTCATAGTAAGAAGAGGATTCCAAAAAGGGAATCCAGGAATGGGTGTGGAGGGAAACCAAAGGAACTTCTACAGACTTCATAATTTTGCTGATGCCAGTTCTGGGTGATCCTAGCCATGTGGCACCAACCACCCTCATGCTTACAATCCTGCAGAGTGGCGGGAGCCCTGACTTCAATGCCAGGATCCAAATACTGGTTCACACAGTCTCTTCTCCTACTTAAGCTATCCCTACTGCACCCACCCCTCCTGCTTTCTTCAGTGTTCTCTAGCAGCAAGAAAGCCAATCAAATCCTGAGAATACAGAAGCGAGCTAATTCGTTCCTGGAAGAGATTAAACCTGGCAACCTGGAGCGGGAATGCAATGAGGAGATGTGTGACCTGGAAGAAGTCCAGGAGATTTTTACAACTCGGGAAGAAACAGTAAGTTGGGATTGCAATATGCCATATCCACTGTCTACAAGAGGTTCTGGGCTGAGAAAGGAGTCAAGCTCAGAGTCCAGTTTGATGACGAGTGGAAGTCACTCTGAACCCAGTATAGGTGCTATTTCCTACACAAAACCCTTTTCTGATTAATCCAGTTGTTAATGCTGTCCTTTCTTCTCCTTCTCCCAGGCAGATGGGTGGTACACTAGATAAAATGTCCGTCTTGGAGTCCAGAAGACCCAAGTTCAAATCCCTCCTCAGATATTGACTAGCTATGTGACTCTGGGCAAGTCACCTTACCTCTGTAGGTCTCCTTTCCCTCGTTTGTAGAATGAAGATAATATTAGCACCTACCTCCCAGGGTTGTTATGAGGATAAATAAAGTAATCCTTGTAAAGTGCTGTGCACAGTGCTTGGCATATAATAGGTGCTTAATAAATGTTATCTCTCTTCTTTTCTTCAAATCACTTTAAACTTATTTATTTGTGTACATATTAAATGCCCAATAGACTATAAACTCCTTGAGGCAGGAACTTGTTGCATTTTTTGCTTTGTTTTTCGTATCTCTGGGGCCAAGCTCCATATCCATGCACATAGAAAATCCTTAATGTTTACAGGATTGACTTGGAATCTTAGAGATGCTCTCTCCCCCTCACTCTTCCTCTTTCCCTCTCCTTTTCTCTCCCCCTCCCTCCCCCTTTCTCCCTGTCTGTGTCTCTTTCTCAAACCTCTGCAGGAGGGAGATCTTAGTACCCAACTCTTCTCTTCCCTCCTGCTCACTACACCCAGCTTGGGAGAAATGGATCTCTCTCTCCTGCACTGCTCCTGGTAGACAAGGAACTGGATCATTTAATGACAACAGCACCCCAAATCTGGATGATTCTTTCCTTCCTAAGGGCTTGAGTTCAGTTTCAGATATAATTTTATTTGACTGTAGATGAGTTAGGACTTCTCACTTTATGGAGATAGGAGGCTAAGGCCCATTCAGATTCAAAGGAAATGGTTCATCCAAGGTCATTCAAACGATATCAGCCTCTGGTCCCCACCTGTCTCCCATCCTTTACTAGCAGAGTACTTCCATTTCCAGGGAATGGTTAGCTCGGCTCCTAGGTCAGGAGAAAGTTCCCAAACAGAGATTCTCCTTTCTCTGATTTCTGCAGAAAAGGGAGGAGGGAATGATGAGAAGGGAGTCTTAAGGATGATTTGACTGGTCAAAAAGAAATGGATATAAAGGAGTTGATTGGGATCTTGGAAGGAGGATGAAGAGCATGGATAGTATCAGAAGCACTTCCCTGTGGGAAGGGAAGGGAACATGCATTTATTAAACACCTACTACATGCCCGATCCTGTGCTAAGCACTTTATAAATATGATCTCATTTGATTCTTGCAACAATGTTGGCAGGTGGATGCTATTATTATTTCCATTTTATAGGTGAGGAAACAGACAAACAGAAGTGAAGTGACTTGCCCAAGGTCACAAAGCTAGTCAGTGTCTAAGGCTGGATCTGAATCTCAGGTCTTCCCGACTCTAGGCAGAACATACTATCCAGTCCTTCTAGCTTGTCTTTGTCATAAGTTTATGGTGGCTCCTTGAAAAAAGCCTAGAGAGTAGGATCTAGAATTTAAGCAGAAGGTGACACAAGCCACAAATGTCTCCTTAACATTCCTTATGTCCTTAACAGTAATTTTTTTTTTTTTTACATTTTTACATTTTACAGAATGGAAAGTTTGAGGTCAAGGAGAACTTACTTACTCTGTGGCACAGTATTAGCCACCCTGTACTTAGCCTTATTGACACAATAACATTTCCCCCACTTCTGACTTAGTCTGATTTATCCTGTAGGCAGATGTGCAAAACAGTGCTGTTCTGGGAAGAAACCAGGACCGAAAGGCAGACAGGTTTACCTGCATTTGTTGCATTTGTCTTGATCCCCTAACCCTCCACTAAAACTTGTGTTTCTTTGCTTCACAGTTAGCTTACTGGTCAAAGTACGTGGGTGAGTATCAGATTTTCTATTGTGACCTTTGCTGTTCCATCGTTGGCCAACAGTCTTTCACATTCATTTCTTCTGGTTCTTTCCAGCTTTGCACTATTTTTTTCTTCAACTTTTAAGAAAAATTAGGACAAACCACTGCTAGACTTATTCTGTCTGGATATGGGAAGTAGATTTCATGGCTTTTGGAGACCTGTTACTATCTTCAGAATAGCTGATTCTGTGACTGTATCTAGTCCATTAAAGCAGGCTTACAGATGAACACAGAGTATTTTGGGCCCCAGAGCAGCCCAGCCCTTTTTCCTATCCTTAAGGAAAACTACTTACTCCTTAGTCATATTCACACCATGTTTTAGATCTGCAAAAAGCCTTGACAACTGGCCCTCTCTGAGGCATCTTTAAGAATTTGGGTATTTATTCTCTCTCCAAACTGTGCCAAGCCTATCAAGATTAAATCAAACACTAGGAAACTGGCCAAACCTGGGAGGATAAAGAAAAGAGTGGATGTTTTGTGAACAATCTGCCCCACCTCATTACTCTCCCAACTCCCATTCTCTAAATATCTTCCAGATGGAGACCAGTGTGATCCTCATCCCTGCCATAATGGGACCTGCATTGATGGCATTGGTAGCTTTCAGTGCATCTGCAAAAATGGCTGGGAAGGACGCCTTTGTGGGCATGGTAACTCTCAGAAGCTTATCTTTGATTTTTTCCCTGTGGTAGGTCACAGTAGCGTATTCTCAGTAGAAATGGGAACTCCCAATAAGAGAGGGGTTAGGGCTCACTATAGCAAGAATGACTCCAGTTCTTTCTCACCCTAAGAGACTCTACAATTAAGCTTTAATTTCTTCTCAAAGACAATGGCTCTTTCTAACTAAATCCCTGCCTGCCTTCCTCGGACATTTCAGACAAAGATGATTAGGATTGTGGCAGTGATAGTGCTTGACTAGGAAGTCTGAGGACATGTTTGGGGTGAGGGGGGCACTGCATGGAGAAAGAGGATGGGGGTGACCCAAAACAAGGCCCAAGAAGAGACAATAGGCTCAGCTGGCGTAAAGACTATATATTAGTACAATTGTATATTAGTGATGGAGATTGATAAGAGCAGCTGAAGAGAGTGGAAGCTTCTTGAGGATAAGAACTATTTGTCTTGGTATCCCCAGTGATAACACAGTAGGTGCTTCATAAATGCAGGAAAAGATCATGGGGTTTAGAGCTGGAAGGCACTTTATATGTTATCTCATGAAACCCCCTGGGCCCAGAGTGGTGAGGTGAATTGTTTGAGGTCACTCAGGTAGCAGATGATAAGAACTAAGCAAGATTCCAGCCCAGGTCTCAGGATCCAAATTCAACCCTCTTTCTTCATGGCATTTATTGAATTGAGAGGTAGGTTCTTTCATAGGCTCACAGCCTTTCGGCAGAGAGTCTTAACATTTTCAGTGTCACGGATCCCTTTGGCAGCCTTGTGAAGCCTATAGACACCTTCTCAGACTATTGTCTTAAAATGATTGAAGGAAATCCTCAGTTTCATTTAGAGGTGAAAGAAAATGAAGATATTTTTCCCCCGTTCAAGCTCACAGGCCCCCCGAAATCTGTTCATGGGGGGCTGTCAATGGATCCCAAGCTAAGAACCTCTGCCTAGAGCTAGAAGGAAGCTCAAATGCCACTTATTCTAACGGCCCATTTTACAGATGAGGAAACTGAGCCCAAGGAAGGGTAATAAAGTTGCCCCCAAATCACACAGATAGCAAGCATCTGAGGTAGGATTTGAATTCATGTCCTTTGATTCTAGGACCACTATTCATTCTGCTTTATGATGCTCGTTGAATTAAATTGAGAATTAGATTCTTTCCTAGGCATAGGCTTTCCGTGACCATCCTAGGAGGGCCAACATTGGAAAGACATCTTTAGTTGTGTGAAGTTTATCAGTGTTGCCATCATCTATTTGTCAGTATATCACCTCAGTGACAGTTCAGTATTGGAGATTAGGGGTAAAAACCTGCTCTTTTTTCTCCCCCCATGACCACTCCCACTTCTGAGTGTTGGGAACCTCCAGACCCTAATTGATTAACTTCCCGCTCTTGTTCCTGCCCCAGAGGTGAGCTACAGCAACTGTTCCATAAACAATGGTGGCTGTGTTCACTACTGCACTGATGACCTCAAGAATCAGCTGCGTTATTGCGATTGTGCCCCTGGATACCAAGAGAGTGACAACCCTATGGAGTGTGAACCTGTTGGTGAGTGGGGAGCCAGAAATGGGGCTGGGGAGCTAGAGGGAGAATACCCCGGGCCTTCAGATAAGAAAAGAGAAGACTAAGGCAGAACCAGATCATGATAGGTGAATCGTGGCAAGAACTAGCTATAACCAGCCCAAACAACTAAGAAGTCAATGAAGTGTGTTGGCCTTTGGCATTCTCCTACTTCTCTTGTCCTTTGTTTGGGCCTCCATGTTACTTGGGTACCTTATTTATGTTCCACTCCTTCAGGAACTTACACTCAACTAGCTGTCAAATAGTCCATGCTAAGGTGATAGCCAGTAATGACTTGAGGCAGGACTTTTTAACCTGGGCTTATCATTCCCTATAAATAAATGAAAAGAAGTCCATGAACTTGGATGGGAAAAATGCACTAACCACTAGCTGAAATTTAACATTTCCTTCAACGAATGTAGGCAACAAACATTTTTCTGAGGAGACAATAGACTTTACCAGGGTGCCAAAGGGGAATAGAATCCCTGAATTAATATGTTCTCAGCCCCTGGGAGCATCCTCACTCTTATTAAAAGCCCCAGAAGTGATAGATGGAAGGATCTTAGCCTGGTCAAATGTTTTTATAAAGGGCTTTTGGGAACAGAATATGTTACCTATATTATTTCTCACTGACATTGTCCCCTCATTTTTTAGCCAATTTTCCATGTGGGAAACCAAAGGTGCATTATCCAATGACAAATTTTGATGAATTACAAATTCGAATCCTAGGAGGGAAGCCAGCCAACAAAGGTGACAGTCCATGGCAGGTAAGAAGGAACATGTCTCCATTCAGGATTATAACTACCTTTCATTCGTTCATTCATTCAAAAATTTCTCAAGTTTTTACTACTGCTGCTGCTACTACTACTGCTACTATTACTACTACTACTAGTACTTCTGCTGTTACTATTACTACTACTGCTACTGCTGCTATTACTACTACTACTACTATTGCTACTACTACTTACTACTGCTACTATTACTACTTCTACTTCTGCTGTTACTATTACTACTACTACTACTACTACTGCTACTGTTACTACTACTATTGCTACTACTTCTACTACTACTAGGTAGCACTTAATAGCACTTCAAGGTTTACAAAGAACTTTACAAATGTTCTCTGAGTTTAAAAAATATTATTTAATTTTATCCTTACAACAATCCTGGGAGGTAAGTTCTATCATCCCCATTTTACAGACAAGGAAAAGGGCATATTAGGTGAAATGACTTGCCCAAGGTCACTTAGTTAGAAAGTGTCTGAGGATGGATTTGAACTCATGTCTTCGAGTCCAGGCCTCTATCCACTACATCAGCTAGTGCAATACACTGTATTGTACCTTGTAGGGATAGCATGAATAAAATACAGTCTATGCCCTTGTGGATCTTACAGTGCTAAGGAATAAAACAAGTACACAAGTGGGGCACATATAGAGATAAGAGTTATACAAAAAAATCTCTTCCGCCTGGTGACTTCATGATCTTAGTTTAGATCATATTGAACTCAGGACAATGATGAAATATCCAGGTAGAAATGTCTAGAAAACATTTGGAAATTTGAGTCAAGTATGGAGAGAGGAGATTGATAAATCTCACCTCAGTAGAGGAACTAATTAATTAGCATCAGTGATAGGCCCCAGAAATATAGGTGGAGCTATCTTAAGACATATTAATGTAAATGACAAACATACTAAAGAAGATAAAGGAACAAGTGAAATTAGCAAAATTGTCAGATAAGTTCTTGAAAAGATGAAGATAAAATTATGAAATTTGACAACTTGGGAATATCCATTAAGTACATGTAAAATAATGGATTCACTGAAAAACAGAAATAATTTTTCTAGAGGATAGAAACTACTCCAAAACTACTCCCCTGGAAAAATGCTTAGAATTTTTGGAAACAAAAGTAATGGATCTGGGTGGGTGGGGTGCGTGTAACAAAACTCAGAGTGACAACTTAAGTGTGAAATTATTAATGTCCCCAATAAGAAAGAGTATAAGAATATGTCCCAGAAATAATTTTTTTAAAGGAATAGACAACATAGAAACTCAGACAATGCTCAAAGGGGTCAGCCCCAAATTCAACCCAGCTAAATACATCCTCATCAAGCTCCAAGATTATAAGGACAAGTAAATTGTTTTGTAAGCATCCAAGAGGAAAGACATCACGTATCAAAGATGAGGAATGATGGAACTAGAATATAAAAAACTAAAAATTAAGGTAATCTGGATTTCACCCCAAATCAGCTACTCAGCAAAACTGATCATATTCTTCAAAGAGAAAATGGCACCACTTTTTCTTATCTGCCAAATGAGTGGGTAAATTATCCCTAGCATTCTTTCCATCTCTGAATCCTACGAACTCTTTGTTTCAGGTGATACTGTTGGATTCCAGGTCAAAGTTAAAGTGTGGGGGTGTCCTTATTCATTCTTCCTGGGTGCTGACTGCAGCCCACTGTGTGGAACATCCAAAATACCTTTCAGTAAGACTTGGTAAGGAAATCACACATGGTCTCTCTGCTGGTGATGAAGGCAGGCTTGGGGAATGGGAGATATTGGGAAATCATCAATCATATTCCATCAGAATATCTGATGTTTAAGGGATTATTCTAGGTTCCTTTTTACTTACTTCTAGGATTCTCCATGAGTTTTTTTGAAACTTCTGTGTCTCTTTGACCCTTTGTCTCCAAAGTCAGACAACTGCGGAAGAGAGAATCAGTCATTTTTTTCTGAGACTTTCCCTGGGAATTTGAACTATTTCTGTTTTTATAGGGATTGGAGGAAAGGAAGCAGTAGTGGTTTGAGTTTCCAGGGACTTCTTATTTCTGTATAGATGCCCAATTAACTTTGAAGAAGTAGTCTGTCCTTGAAAAGGATTCACTAGGATCGAGACCAAGGCTAGCAGTTCATCAAGGCAGGGTGACTAAATCTGAGTCATATAATCCCACTGAGTTTCCAGAGGCAACAAGCAGGGCATGAAGTCATTCGAGTTGTACTCCTGACCTTACCCTTGCTAAATGTGGGGTCTCCAGATGCCACCTTGTCTAGCTAAACAAGTGTCTTCTAGTAGTATCTTCCTCCATGAAATGGTACTGTGACATGATGAAAAGAACATGAGACTTTGAGTATGGGGTGTCTGAGTTTATAGCACTCACCATCCTTGTAACCAATTTGTACCATCACATATTGCAGTTGTGATGTAAGGGAAAGGGAACCAGACTGAAGATAGAAAATCTAGGTTCTAGTTCTGACTGCCATTTATTAGTTTTGTGACCTGAGACACTTACATCTTTCTAAGATCTAGGTTTTCCATGTAGAATGGCAATCATAATAATACCTGCCCTGTATCTAATCCCTTATGTTGACATATTGAGGTGGTGGAATGCTCTGTCAGATACTAGGCTTCCATTCTACAGTTAAAAATATCAGTAGTCATCACCTCCACTCTCTCCCTTCTTGGTCACGTTTCAACCCCCTGCAGTCTGGATTTCATCCTCTCCAACATGGTTAAAACTGCTCTCTCCAAGATGATAAATGATTTCTTCATTGTTAAATCCTTGGCCCTCGTGCTCTGTGAACCTTTGACGAAATTACTTAAACTCTTTGTGGATCTCAGTTTCCTCTTCAGTAAAATGGGAGGAAAATAGTCATTGTTCTACCTCTTTCAAAGGGCTGTTGTGAGGTTCAGAACAGCTTTGTCAAGTGTGAAGAGCTAGATAAATGTGAGTTAGGATGGTGAGGGTGAGAACAATTCCCCAACCAGGGACCCCGTGAGGGTGAAAGTCATGGAGTCGCAGGGTTGGAGCTGGAAAGACTTTTAGACATCATCTAGTCCACCCCCTTCATTTTATAGATGGGAAACTAAGGCCCAGAGAAGGAAGTGACTTGTCTAAGGTCACATAGCTAGGAGAGCCATGTTTCAAACCCAGTCTTTTGATTCAAAATCTGGGGCCCTTTTCACTGTACTTCAAGTGGAACATGGGGTCATGGATTTAGAAATAGAAAGAACTTGAGAGATCATTGAATCCAACCCTCTCATTTTACAGATTAGGAAACTGAAGGTCCAAGACACTGCACAAATAATAAGATTCTCTGCTTACCCAGACTAGCATTCTTCCCACCATTAGAGAACCAGGGAGAAAAAGCACAGCTTGAAAAAAGTGAAGGCGCAGGAGAGCACCATTATAAAAGGACTTAATGGTTCCTACATGGGAACATTATGAGTGAAATAATTAGAGGCGATGTGTTATTGTGGAAGGAACACTGACTGACTGGATGCGGAAAAACCTGGATTCTACAGGTCTGCCTGTGCAAACAGGCCTCAGCTTCCTCATCTAGAAAATCAAGGAAAAGGACTTGAGCTCTAAGGTTTTTGCTCTATGATTCAGTGTCCTTCCATGAAATATAATGATTCCCTACTGTCCAAATCTGCTATAATTCAGATAATCTATAAGAATGCTAGTCTGTCCTCTTGCCTTTTGAAAGAATTTCACTGGGTTATTGTTATTGCTGTCCTGAGACAAGCAGCTCAGAGTGAGAATGGGAAGGAGGATCTGATTTAGAATTTTTAGAATTCTAACCAGGGACGGTAAAGGATGATCTAGAACAGCTCCTTCATTTTGGCAGGCTTAGAGGCTCAGTGATTTATCCAGTGTCTCCCAGGCAATAATTGGCAGGCCAGGAATTGGAACCCAGGCCTCCTGGCTCTAAATTCATTGTTCTTTCCATTACAGCACAGAGCAGGCACAGAAAGTGAGGGCCTGTGGGAGGGATTCATTCCTCTCATCCTTTGAATTCCTTGAACCAAAGTTTGCCCTGCAGGAAAAGGAGGGGGAGATAAAGTAAAGGCATCAAGCACATTTCACCTTGAGCATGCCAAATGTGTCAACCAAAAACTTATTGAACCCTCATTCACATGACACCCTGCTGGGCTCCCTGGGTCGTGGAAAGATAATCAGATTAGAATCAGGCCCTGGCCTCAAGGAGACCAATGCTTTAAATTTGGGAGAGTAGGCCCAATACAAAGCAGTATATGAGTATATGCCCAATAAGCCCTGTAGGCAAAGACTGCTATAGAAGTCCATGGACTTGAACCTCGTTTTCGGTATGGCTCCTTCCAGGGGCCTGGTGGGCCTCTTATACCTGCCCTCCCTGGAGAGTGAACGGCCATGTTCCAAAACCGTCTTCTTAACTCTTTCCCCATCAAGACTTCTATTTGCTCAGTGCGCTGATTTCAAAAATCTGATAAACCGATTCACAGTAAGATCTTAATTATTGATCTCTGGCTGCGTTAACCTGCCAGGGATATTTAGATTTCAAGAGAGGCTATACTATACTACACTATGCTATGCTATATACTATAATGATTTAGTGCAGTCCACATTAATTTGTGGCTGTATTTTGTGTTTTGAAATTTGCTGACTGACCCATAGGTCTAGCTGACAGGGATACCACCTGGGTAAAAGGGGATTTGAGGAAATTTAAGCATATTTTTATATGAAAAAATTGCTCCACATATAGGGGAAAATATTGTTAGGATTGAAATTCTCCCAGAGAAATCTTATTCTCATTATGTAAAATCGCAGGATTCTGCAGATTACAGTTTGGGAGATGCCTCCTTCACTCAAATAAATAGATCTATAATGATGAATTTTCAGACACTTGTGATGGTCTGACAATTGATACATATTTGGGTGATGGGGCTTCCCCACTGCAGCTTACATCAGTTCATTTGGGTTCCTCCTACTTGATGTTCTGTATCTGTCTCTTTGCTCAGGCTGTGTTTTATGCCTGGAATGCACCTCCTCAGGTCTGTCTCTTGGAATCTCTGGATTCCTCCAAGGTTCTGCTCAGGTATTCCCTCCTACGCAAAGCTCATCCTGATCTCCTACCCCTAATTGCTAGCATTCTCCTCCTGCAGATGTATTTTATATTTATTTGTATTTATACTTTGGTCTGCTTCAGCAACGAAGGACAAACACACACATTATACGTATGCATATATATTCATACAAATAATTCATATTTACTTATGTGTGGACATGTTCTTCCCTGCCCACTACAATATAGCTTCTGGAGGTCAGGGATGGTTTCTGTGTCTGTCTTCCTACTCCCAGGGCCTAGCATATATTATAATCATTAATACTTGCTGAGTGAGTTAATCAAACACCCACTCAACCTAAACATAAGGATGACCCTTTATGGAGAGATTCATAATAGCTAACATCTATATAGTACCTGAGGTTTCCAAAGTACTTTACAAACATTGTCTCATTTTTCCCCTTTGTAATAATCCTGGTAGGTAGGTACGATTATTACCACCCCAGTTTTATAGATGAGGAAACTGAGGTAGAAAGGGTGAAGTAATTTTCCTAGTTACAGAGTTAGGTAGTATCTGAGCCTGAATCTGAACGCATGTTTTCCTGACTTCAGGTCCAGCACTTTATCCACTACACCCCCTAGATGTTTGTAAGGTGGAGAGGTGGAAGGAGCACAAGAGATCATCCTGAGGTGTCAAACTCACTGCTTGTAGGCAGCATGCAATCCACAAAACTCCCTGATGCAGTAACCAGATTAAACTGTAATTGGGAAACATTTAACAAAATAAATACAACATAGATAATGTCAGTTTGTGGTTTTCTGAGGCAATATGAGGCCACAGGGATCTGTTTCTATTTGAGTTGGACACCTAGGCCAAGCTCCTCTTTTCTCAGAAGAGAAAAATGAGATCCACAGAGCATAATTGAATTGCCCAAGGTCATACAACTAGTACGTAGCAGAGTCTGAATTTAAACTCTGACCTTCAGATACCAATCTAGCACTCTTTTTTTAAAGGGGGCAAGGCAATTGGGGTTAAATGACTTGCCCAAGGTCACATGGCTAGAAAGTATCATGTGTCTGAGGCCAGATTTGAACTGAGGTCCTCCTGACTCCAGGGCTGGTGCTCTAACCCCTGCACCATCTAGTTGCCTCTAGCACTTTTCTAGTACTCCAAATTACAACCAAAATGTAGAATAGGGAAAACAGAAAAATATAGAATGGACCCTCTTTCGTAGGAGTGCATGCTTATTTATTTCCCTCTGGGAATAGTTATTTCCCCAACTTTCAGAAGAAAGCCTAGGGGAAGAAGAACAGGTGGAAGAACAGTTCCTGAGTCCCTTTTTACTTTTTTTTTTTCCTTCTCTTTCTCTCTGTCCCCTCATCTCCCCGCCTTATGCCAGGTGAATACGACATCCGGCGGTATGAGAATTCAGAGATGGATTTTAGCATACAGGAAGCTATCGTGCACCCAAACTATACCAAAAGTACCTCAGACAATGACATTGCACTGCTTTACCTGAATCAGCCTGTTGCCTTCTCCAAATACATCCTACCCATCTGCCTTCCCAACTTGGGACTGGCCCATCGAGAGCTCATGAAGGTGGGGAGGGAAATGGTGGTAACAGGCTGGGGCCGTCAGGTTGAAGAGTCCAGGAATCGCACCTATATCCTCAGGTTCATCAAAATCCCCCTGGCCTCTTACGTTGAATGCTCTAAAACCATGAAAAACAGCATCTCAGAGAACATGCTCTGCGCAGGAGTCCTTGGTGACAGCCGGGATGCTTGTGAGGGGGACAGTGGGGGGCCCATGGTCACCGAATTCCGAGGTACATGGTTCCTAGTGGGCCTGGTAAGCTGGGGAGAGGGCTGTGGGCGACTCAATAACTTTGGCATCTACACCAAGATCAGCCAGTATCTCCACTGGATTCATGGCCACATCAAAGCAAAAGAACTATTGTCAAAGGGTAAATCAGTGTCTTAGTCTCCTGAAGGACTCACTGGAGTTCAGAGCCCTAAGTGAGACATGGGATTGTCCACTGGCATTAAACAGAGGGCAAAGCTTGCCCACATCTGCCCTTATGTGCATCCTCATCTTTCCGTCAGGCTGTGATAGCTGTCAGGCACCTACCTATTATAGATAGAAAGGAGACCCTCTGCAGAACAGAAGACATGGACCTACTTCTTACTGAGAGGCATTGTAGTCATGGCAAACAACGTCTGCCTACATGTACAGCATCTCCAGACAGTGTCTTTGACCTGACTTCCTTCAAGACTCAGATCCAACGCTGCCTGCTGCAGATCCTCTCTGCTCTTTTCATTCATAGGAGCCTTCCATTTCAAAGTCTCTTTCCTACTGTTCTGTATGTATCTCATTATGTCTATTATTTACATGTTGTCACCTCCATTAGTATGTGAGCTCTTGGAGGGCAGGGACTCTGTGTTTTTGCCTTTCTTTGTATCCCTAAACACAGTACCTGGAAGATAGTTGGATAATAATAAATGTTGTTCATTAATTAAACTCCATAAATGCTTTATGGATGGAAAACAGAATGAACTGATGTGAAGAGCACTGGATTTGGTGTTTGGATGACCTAGATTTTAATCTTGGGCTCTACAAATGTCCACCTATGTGAAAGTGGGCAAATTATTTCACTTCTCCAGACCTCAGGTTCCTCATCTGTAAAATGACTGGATTGAACTAAATTATTTGAGTTCTAAATCTGATGGCCAGAGTATATAAATAATTACAAATTGACAAAGTGCAGGTGGACCCTAGTTTAAGGGAATCCCATATATATAACTCTGACACTAGAGTCAAGTGAATTAAGAGATAGTTATTATTTATTTCAAAAAAGATTCCTATAATTTGAGTCAAAAGACTTGGGCTCAAATCTTGGCTCTATCAATCAACTCAACAAGTCACTTATTAAGAGCTAATTATGTGCCAAGCATTGTGCTAATGGCTAGCAGCCCCTGCCTTTAAGAAGTTCACATTTTAATGGGAGAGGCAACATGAACATACATCGGTACATGCAAGATACATGCAGAATAGACTGAAGGTAACCTCAGAGGGGAAGACACTAGAAGCTGGGAGGATAGGGAAAAAACCCCCTGCAGGAGATGACAGTCATGTTGAGTCTTAAAGGACTTAATAGCTGTATTTTTATTGTTGTTCATTTGTTTCAGTCATGTCGGACTTGTTGTGACCCTATTCAGAGTTTTCATGGTGAAGATACTGGAGTGGTTTGGCATTTCCTTCTCCAGTTCATTTTACAAGGGAAGAAACTGAGGCAGACAGGGTTAAGTGACTTGTCCAGGGTCACACAGCTAGGAAGTGTCTGAGGTCAGATTTGAGCTCAGGAAAGTGGGTCTTCCTGACTCCAGGCCCAGCGCTCTATCCACTGTGTCACTTAGGTGCCTCATTAATAACTATATGGTCTTAGTCAAATCACTTTTTCCTTCTGAGTTTCCTCATTGCTGAAATGAAAGCATTGGACTATCAAACCCAATAATCCAAGATCCTTTGAATTCTTGAACTCTGCGTCCTTCTTCATTTGTACATCTTTAACTATTTGACAGAGAGCTTGGGCAAGACTCGTAGAGGGATGGTAGGGGAAGGTAGAGTTCCATTCTTAGGAGTCCTTGCTGGCTGAAGAGTTGGTTAGGAAGGAAGATAATTCACCTCAGAAATCACAGTGTAAGTCAAAGGGAAGTGAAGAATGGACTTATAAAAGTGTGATGGCTTAAAACCAGTTTCTCAACCCCACAACTTTTGTATTAAGTCAAGGACTCTTAGGTGCTGGAGGAACAGGTAGTACTTGAACACTCAATGCAGCCCAAAGGAAAGCCCCATAGTAAGATACTCCTTTTGACTGATTGCACTAGAAAGAGGTTGGAGAATTAGAGGGGGGTGGTGCATGGAGGATTAAATTCCCTTTCTGAGGACCTTGAAGATTAGTGAGATGGTAGTAGGCATGGTCTCCACTAAGCTCACTGGAGGGGTGGAGAATAATAAGGGATGTGCTGGTAAATGTTTAGCAAAGGGTGGGGGAGGGACATATGCAAGTCACACTTTTAAATCTGCTTAATTGACATTTTCTCCATCACTTTCTTTAGTCTAGACAATCAACTAGAACAAATCAAACCTTGATTTGTAGCATTAGTGGATTTCCAAAGTGTAAATGCTCACAGTGAAAATTTGACCATTAGCTCTCCATATCTGGTTGGAGCTATCTCCAGCACCTCCCTGGATGGATACATAACAGAAGGGTAGATAGTGTAAAGCTGAAAAGAAACTGAGGAAGTCCTTTGGTCCAGCTCTCGACCTCCAAGCCTGAACTGATTCAGATCTTTCCTCCTATCCGTAGGTTTCTTAACCTTCTACTATAGCCCCTTTCAGTATTTAATCAGCATTATATTTAAGAAATCTTATTACTTAAATTTCTTTACCCTTACTCTATGCGTAGAGTTAGGGACAAAAGGAGAAGATAGACCTAATAATATTAATTTGATCTCCTGTGTTTTCTGGTACTAAGGGCATAGCCTGAGAAGGGATCTCATAAACCATGTAGTCCAATCTCCTCCTTTTATAGATGATAATACTGAGGCTCAAAAGGGTTAAATGACTTATCCAGGGTCATTAACAGCAGAGTTGGGTTTTGAACTCAGGTTTTCTGACTCCAGAACCAGTGCTCTTTCCATCATACCATTCCATGTCCAGGATTCAGAGTAGTATGATATACATAATAGATGTTCAGCATATATTTATTGCATGAAGATATAGACTATGTCTCGGGACTAAGCAACATAGATATCTTTCTAAGTCTCATGAGTTGTAATGTTATTCCAGCTTCTACCCAACTTTGTGAACTTGAACAAGTTATTCAATGCTTTATCCTGGGTCTTAGTTTTTCCATCCTACAGTGGGAATACCAAAACCCCACAATGTAGGGATGAGAAGCAACAAGTACCATAAAGTTCTTGGGGACAGAGGAGGATATGTTGCCCTATTGGGTTTCTTGCAAGTGCAAGGGACTATTGAACCATCCAGGGACATAAACAGCCTTTAAGTATTCGTGGGCTAAGGACCTAACTTATGTGTTATCATAGAATCAGAGAATTTTAGAACAGGAAGGAGCTTTAGAGATAACCTGTGAGGAACCTGAAGCCCAGATGCTGCGATTCTTCTCTTTGTCCTTCCTGATGTCCATCTATAAAACTGCGGACTGGAAGCCACATCATATCATGGAAAGAGGATGAGACCAGAAGTCAGGAAACCTGAGTTCTAATCCCAGTTCTCTTTCCTGTGAGACTTTAGATAAGTAGCTTAACTTCTCTGAAACTCAATATTCTTACCTATAAAAAACTATAGAAAACATCCTCCTCCTCCTCCTCCTCATCATCATTAGCACATTAAAGTTTGCAAAAACACTTTCCATGCTATTTTACTTGATCCTTCCCACAACCCTGTGAGATAGGCGCTTTCATTATCCTCAATTTACAGCTGAGGAAACTGAGGCAAACAGAAGTGACTTGCTTAAGGTCACACAGTTAATAAATATCTAAGGCTGGATTTGAACTCAAGTCTTCCCAACTCCCATCCACAAAATTCTATGATGCCAAATAAGGAGCAAAATGTAAGCCTGTCAATAGTGCCTCCCTTTCAGCTCTAATAAAAATATTAAAAGAGATTTAACATTTAGTGGAAACCAAGTTTTTTAATTATCTTACTACAATTATTGCATCTACAGCAGAGAGTATGCATAAATGAGTGGTTGCCTATGTGGTATGATTTGAGGGGAAGCCAAAAGGTTCCCTACATAATCCAAAATATTGTCCTCACTACCCTGCGACAGGGCGTGACTATGTCATAATTAGCTACCCCTTTGAGTTAAGCATTGTTCTCTCTAGGCACCTCTTTTTAAAGTTTGACTGCCCCTGAGATGGATAACTTGTTAAATCGTTAGCAATGTAGCATGACTTAATTTATCAGGAACTCTTGGTAAGGCACTCAACCTTCAAGGTCAGAGGAAATGGAATGTGGCAAAGGTCCAGAGCTTGAGGCCCTGCCTGGAGAGAGCATGCACGGGTGCAGAACGGCAGTGGACCTCACTTCAGGTATCTGAACAAAGTCTATCAGGAAAGGAGATAGGAGAAAATAAAGAGGGGAAGTGTTGTCACAGTTCATCCTTCATTCTGGAAGAGTAACAATGACATCAAGAGGGTGATGTTTTGACTTGCAAGTTAGTTGGATTTAAGTGAGGCAGGGCTGTGAAAAGTCATCAGCCCCACTCTCTCCTCCAGAGTCATCAAAGTCCAGTGACAAGATATAGGTCAGGATGACTGATGATGGCCCCGGATGCAGTGGGAGACCTTGGCCTTTTAAAGCTAAGGTCTTTCCTAGGTCTCAGGTTGTCTGAGGCAACCTCCATTCAAGTGATTAGGCTAGGTAGGAACTGAGGCAAAAGATGGCCTAGTTTGCCTTCACAAAAGAATCAGTCAAGCAGAGGAAAACTCTCAGAGTTTCTGACCAGAACAGAAATCATTGCTATTTACACTGTCTCCCAGCCATAAAACCAAAACAGTGAACTTGAAGCTTGGGTTGGGACCTGTTTTGGTCAATAAGTTCAAGTCAGAGTGATTTGGGTTTAAAGGCATAGTCAGGTAGCTCCATTTGAATCCCAAGGGGCTTTAACAAAGCCTGGTTTTCCAGAGGTGTATCTTAAGAAATCATAAATTAAAACTACATGAGACAAAAGAGTTAATTATTCCATTAAAAAAAAAGATAAAATAAATAAGTGGGGAAGAAAAAAATATTGCTCCCAAACCCCAAGACACCTTGTGAAATACAAGTGAACAAAATTTATATTCCTTTGGATAGAGCACCCATGTGTAATGGTATGACTACCCACGTGAGCAGAGGAAGACGAAGAAGTAGTAGCATTGCTCAACCAGAAATGGCCTGCTGGGTCCCCAGCAGCTATCACTACTCACAGATTGTTGTTAGTTCTTCCTTCTTGAAGAGGACCAGTGACGGATATCAGGAGGGTGATGTCTTGACTTGTAAATTTAGGTGAGGCAGAGTACAAAGTAACCAGCCCTACTCTTTCCTTCAGAGTCATTGGAATCCTGTGGCAAGACATAGGTCAGGACAACTGGAGATGGCCCACTGCACAGTGGGAGACCTTGGCCTTTATTTCAATGAGGGAGGTATGAGAATGCTAGAGACTCACTTCACTGGCATCACTATTTCTTTTTCTGTAGATTTATTCTCAGCAAAGATTTGCAAGAGTAAATTGTAGGGATACCATCTGTGAAAAAAAAAATACTGTGTGCTAGGGAAAGGAAGCCTGTGTAGTAGATAGAGAACTGGCATGGAATCAGGAAAACCTGGATTTATATCTTGTATCCGACACAAACTTGCCATGTTTGTACCTGGGCTAGGGTACCTCAAGCAACTCTCTAAGCCTTTAAATTCCGTAACAGTTGCAGATCTTCACTAACGGAGGGACTTTCCTCACTGGGAGCCACTTAAATAATGAAATTGTTAGTCTGGGGAGGGGAAAGGACTACAGAAAGAGATTCATTTGTTCAACAAATATTTATAGAGGCACCAGTATGAGTAAGGCATTGTGCTAGGCACTAGAGAAGGTAAAACACAGTCCCTGCCACAGAACCATAGAATGTCAGAGTTGGAAGGGACCTTTGAGAACATCTTGTTCAATTCCCTTATTTTGTAGATTAGGAAACTGAGGCCCAGAAAGGGGAAATGACTTTCCCACAGCTAGTAGTGGTATAACATAAGGTCTTCTGACTCTTAATCTAGGACTTGTTCTACTATTCCATGTTACTTCTGGCAGAGTGATACCTAGCAATTCTGGTGTTCGGGCAAGAGCTACAGAACATGCCCAAGAAAAGAAAGGACTCCAGAAATAAACTTTCAAAGACAAATTCAGTTGAGTGTGACCAGGGTAGGGTGGGATGAGAAGTGGTATGGTATGAAGAAACCTCAGGAAAGATCTAAGACTTCAAATATATAAGGCCTTAAAGAAGGAAGCAAAGAAAGAAGGTATATAGGAGAGAAGGAAGGTAGCTAGGAAAGTAGAAAGGGAGGGAGGGAGGAGGCTAGGAGGGAGAAGGGAAGAAAGAGGAGGGAAGGAAGGGAGGCAAGGAAGAGGGGAAAGAAGGAAAAAAGGAAAGAATAAGGGAAGGAAGGAAAGAAGGGAAAAAGGATGGAAGGAAGGAAGAAGAAAAGGAAAGAAAGGAAGGAAGGGATTGAGAGAAGAAAGAAGGGAGGGAGGGAGGGAGGTAGACAGGAAGGAAAGACTTATTAATAACTTGTTATGTGCTAGGAACTGTGCTAAGCTTTTTAAAAATATTTTCCCATTTGATCATTTTAACAATCCTGAGAGGTTGGTACTATCACTATCCTCATTTTACAGATGAGGAGTGTGTCATATCCAGTTATCCTGATCTCTGTCTTGCCACTGGACCTAGATGGCTCTGGAAGAGAAAGTGAGGCTGGTGACTTTGCACAGCTCTCCCTTGCTTAAATCCAATTCATTGGCAAGTCATGGTATCACCTTCCTGATGTCATGGTCCTCTTTGAGAATGATGGATAAGCAACAGAAACAACAACAGATGAAGAAACTGAAGTAGATAGAACTGAAGTGACTTGCCCAGGATCACACAACTAGTAAGTGTCTGAGGCTGAATTGGAACTCAGGTTTTCCTGATTCAGGCCCAGCATTCCATCCATAGCACTACCTAGCAGACCAGAGGTATTACACCATAATGGGGAGATGGAGATCCCAGGATGCCATGATGATACAACAAGGCCACTGTTGGGAAAGCCACCACCAGCGATTGAATCGGGGCAGAGTAGCACTGGGCTGGGAAGATCATCGGTGGTGTGGTCCCAGCAGGAGGACTGTCTGGTAGCTTCCTATTTTAAATACTTGTTCTTGCTTAACTAGGTGCTAAGTATAGTTATTTTTATCTAGTGGAAAAGTACAAGTTCTATCAGTGCCTTCTAATTTTCAGAACTAGTCATCCCAACCTGGCTACAATTCTATCCTTATGTGGCCTACAGTCTAGGAGAGAAGACACACACTAAAAACAGGAAACATTTGTACAGAGCTTAACTGTTTACAAGGAACTTTACATGGGACCCATGCAATAGCAGTCTTGGAGGCTTATCTATCTATATCTAAGTCTCTATATATCTACCTACACACACACACACACACACACACACACACACACACACACACACACACACACACACACACACACACACACAATGGCTTCTGCCTCCTCACCCAGAGTCTCCTTTCTTGAAACATCTGAATTTGGTTCGTTTTTAGTTGCATTGTTGTGTCCTCAAGTCAAAAAGCCAAATCAGCGAGCCTTTATTAAGCACTTACAATGTTCCAGACAATGTGCTCAGCTCTGGGAATACAAAATACAAACAGAAATATTGAAATTGACAGTCCCTGCCTTCAAAGAGCTTACCTTCCAATGGGAAAAGATAACACATAAAAGCAAAGTGAAAACAGAGAGTATGGAGGGCAAGGTATCCAGGTGATAACCAGGGGATGGTGTGTGTGTTCATCCTTCGTTGTTAAAGAAGACCATGTCATCAGAGAAATGATGATATGACTTGCACTTGACTTTGTTTTGAGTGAGGGAGAGCTGTGCAGGTCACCAGCCTCACTTCTCCTCCAGAGCCATCTGAATCCAGTGACCAGATACTCATCAGGATGACTGGAGATGACCCAGGATGAGGCAATTGGGGTTAAGTGACTTGCCCAAGGTCACACAGCTAGTGAGTGTCAAGTGTCAAGTGTCTGAGGTGAGATTTGAACTCAGGTCCTCCTGACTCCTGCACTGGTGCTCTATCCAGTGCACCACCTAGCTGCCCCCAGGGGATGATAGAGAAAGTTTAAAGAATCAAGCTGGGCATTTCCTTAAACTGGAAACCCCCTCACAAGCACTAAGCTAATAAAGAATGAAAACAAGAAATTTATGACACACAACAAAGGCCAGAAATAGGATTTGTACCTCAGTCCACAGCCAAGGATGCCTCTCAAGGTCCCTGCCTTCCCCAGGTATTCCAGATTCCAAGCAGCTTCCTAGGCTCAATGCCCCCTTAAGTCAGGAAAGAACTTGGGGGCTTCTGAGGATAAAAGCAGTCCAACCCTCTGGGGGAACCACCTTCCCCAGGAACTTCTGTAGTTGTTTCAGCCTTAAAAAGTCATCCTGGGGGTGAGGCCTCCTAAGTGGGGAAAGAACTTCAAAGTTGCTGTAGAGCCAACTTCCCTCCCTTAGGTCTTCACACTTCATATACCCTGTGATGGAAAGGTTCAGCTGTCTCTGTGTCTCTCCGCTCTTCAACTTGACCCAGAAACTTGTTGCTTTGCCTGGTTGCTGCCGCCTCCCCCTGCACAGACTTCCACTTTTCCTTCCTCAGGAAAGTGTTACAGTTCTGTCATCCTGGGCCAAAGTGCCTCTGAACTGTTTAACATCAATGAATCAATCAATTAATCAGTCAGCGAGTAAAGCTACAACAATTAAAGCTACAACTATTGTCAGGCCCTGTGCTAGGTATTTGGGGATAGGGCCCTTCAGGATTCAGACAGACTGTTGAGATTACCTCCAATTCATCTCACATGTACATAGTTGTTTTCAGATTGTCTTCCTCAGTAGAATGCCCCCCATTAGATTCTCCCTTTGAGAGAAACGTTCTCCTTTCTTTGTATCATCTGCACTTAGAAGAATGCTATCACAGAGTAAGCCTTAATAAATAAATACTTGTTGACAGATGATGACCTCTTAGAGACCTGTTGATGTGTTTTCTCTAAGGAAGGTCCTCAGCACTTAGGGTAACTGAATTACATTTAACCTGTTCCCTTCTTAACGGTGCACTGAAGTTGGTGTGTCCTGTTTCTCAGACTTGTCAACACCTCTTTGTTGAGCATTTTTGAGACTAATGAAAAACATTCCTACCTTTTGCATTCTTCTTTTCAATTTTCCCCTATACCCAAATACCAAGTCTTACTTATGAGAGAACCTCTGGGAATCACAAAATGGTGCTAGGACCAGGAAAAAAGGAAAAGGTAGAGAGAGTCAGAGAGAGGCAGAGCAGGACAGCAACAGGCAACCTCATGTCCATACTTCCCTTCTGTAAATGACTGTCTTATTTGAACTTCCTAACGATTCTGTGAAGTAGCTTCTCCATTATGTCCCACTCCCTCCCTTCCAGGAAAGGGGCTCTGAGTCTGTCCTCACATGAAGACTATATTCATGAGGGTAATCAAGCTTTTCTTGAATTTTTTTTTTTTTTTTTTGGTTCACTTTGTCCCTGTTAAGGCCAGAGTAGAACTCTGGGGAAAATCTTTTAAACAAAACTTAGATCTGTCTTAAATCTTTTAAACAAAGCATCTCCTCAAAAAAAAAAATTTAAAGGGTTCCTTCCAGGAAGTATGTTCAGGGTGCACACCAGATGCTTCATGCACCTTCTCACCTTTCACACATCTCTGGGCCTCTACTCAGCATCTACTTCTGGAGTTCATATGCCATTTGGAGGTTTTCTCATACTGGCATCTTCACTTTCCTTTTTAAAGAAAAACACACTCAAAATGTGGGAGTAAGTAACCGCCTCCCAACCTACCTGATTTCTTTGGTACATGAATTCAGGAATCCAACCTGGGAAATTAAGGAAAAGGCAATCTTTCAAAAGCGGTCTATGGAACTGTGGAAGTTATTTTGGGGATCAATAGAAAGTTTTTCTCAATTACCCTCAAGTCTTAAGAGGACTATTTCATTTTGTTTATGAAACCAAAGGGCTGTGGAGTGGGAGTTTGCTATGGAGGCCGGGAGTCAGGGTTGTAGCATGAGAACTTATCACCATATTCCCTACCATACTAAAATTTTAAGAAAAAAAACCACACACCTCCTCACTTGTTCATTCCTGGTGCTTTCCTTCCTCTTTCCTCATCTTCCAGAGAGAGTTCTTCTTTTTCCCAGTCTTGGTTCTTTATTTACCCTTTGTCAGCTCCTCCTCTAGAAAGTAGTGAGAGAGGAGAATTGATATGGCAAGAGAATCCTCTATGTGTGTGCTAGTGTGCATGAGTGCCGTAATGTGTGCAGGATGGAAGGAAGGGTAGCTGGTAGCACATACTTACACTCTAAGAAAGAAGGGTATGTGATATTTTTCCTATGTTGAAGTGATGATATATGTATCCTGTAGTACCTCTTACCCCCCAAAAAGGGTCTAGCATCTAGCAAAAATGTACTCATGGTACAAAACAGAAATCATGTATAGGGCAGCTATTTATTTTCTCCAAAAGAAAGAAAATGTTGAAAGCACAAAAGTCCCTTAAGTGCTTATTAACAAATACCTGAGATATAACACACTTAAAATAATAACACCACACTCATTATATTTTCCTGGGAGGTAAAAAAAAAAAACTTTGGCAGACTGCCAAACAAACTTTTCATCTTCAATTCAGACCTTCCTGTCTGAGTAACTCAAATCCCTTCAGCACAGAATCCTGCTTGTGTTGGACATGTCCACTTAGAGATGATGTACTTGCAGGCAGCCTCTCCTCCTAGGCAGTCAGCATGGACTCAGGAACCTGGAAACTCTTGAATTCACAAGTTACTGACAGGATTAGAAATGCTCAAATATCAGGATTGTTGCCTCAGACACTTACTAGTTGTGTGACCCTTGGCACATCTTGTCAAGAAGGGGCTTGACTTGATGAACTTTAAGATCCCTTTCAGCTCTAATCTATAATTCTATGATCCTAAGACCTGTGCTCAGGGAGCAAAGAGACAGCCAAGGTTTGAAAGTTCAGATTGGCTTGCCTAGGTAAGTACATATTCTCACTCACACATGTTTCAGCTGTGGGTTGTCACTGCTGCTGATAGTGCTGGTGTGTGTGTGTGCATGTGCACGCGCGTGTGTGTGTATGTGTGTGTGTGAAGATTCCCCTCTTCCCTCAATGAAAGTCCAAAGGAGATCTGACACAGTTCCAAAGTGGCTGCCTAAAAGGAAAGAGGTGGAGACTTTGTACAGCTCATTTGAGAGTGGAGGTCTCTGTATAGAAGTTCATGCCCTGCAATGTTCAGTAGCCAGTCCTCTTTGAAGTCCCTATCATGGGGACCAAGTGACCAATCAATAGTGGCTATGTAGCATGCCCTTTAGCAAGAGCCTGGAACACATATACCACAGAAAGAGACCAAGGCACATACATATCCATTGCCATGGACCTAAAACATATGCCCAGCCACCTCCATGGGGTAACCCTTATTACAACTATTCTTATCCCTGTTTGGCTGATGAGGAAACTGAGATTGAGGGGTTAAGTAATTTTTCACATGATGACATAGTTAATGTCAAGGCAAGATAGGTGTTTCCTGACTATAGATTAATTAATAATTATTAGCATTTATATAGTGCTTAAAAGTTTGCAAATCACTCTACGAATGTCTGTAGGATTAGTCCTAGGAAGTGTTATTAGCATCCCCATTTTATAGATGAGGAAACTGAGGCAGAGGTAAAGTGACTTGACCAGGGTCCCACAGCTAGGAAGTATCTGAGCTGAAATATGAATGCAAGTCCTCCTAACTCTCAGTCCAATGGTTTATCCAATGAGCAACCTAGCTTTCCATTGTACAGTGTTGCTGCCTCAGTATAACTACATGCATACAAATAACTAGTGTACAAAGCTTTAGGTGCTAAGCGTTAAAGGAATGATAGAGGAAACAATTATTTGTATAGGAGTTCATCGAGAGAAAGAATAATCATTTCTATCTGGGATGATCAGAGAAGGCTTCTTGGACCAGGTATCAAGAAGATATTTTTGAGTATCCATCACTGCATTGACCTTCACATATAACATGCAAAAAAGAAAAGCAAAGAAACCAGGCAGCCACTGTTAGAAAGAACTCCCCTGGGATGAGATCAATATGACCGGGTCAATGGCTTGTACTTATTCCCAAGGCTGGGTAATCACTGGCCACACCCAGGGTTTCCTGGCATGGGTGAGTCAACTTTGTTGGTTGAGTGAACTCCAGTCAGGTAATTCTCTCTCTCTGGCTCAATCACAGAAGAGGCAGGATTTCCCGTTCCTTCTCTAGGGAGGTGCCGTGGGTTTGGGGTGAGGTGAGGATTGCCCTTCAGTGAAGGGCAATTTTATAATAAAGAGTCAGCTGATTGGAAAAGAGAGAGATGAAAGGATTAGATTTAGAAGCAGTAGGCTGTAGTGGCAGAGTATTTAATTAGGAATCAGTAAGACGAGTTCAAAACCTTTTAGTTTCATTTACTAGCTGTGTGACCCTGGGCAAGTCACTTAATCCATCTTAGCCTCAGTCTCCTTACCTGTAAAATGAAGGGATTGGTCTGCAAAGTCCCTTCCAACTTTAAATCTATCATACTATGAAACTGACCACTAGGAAGGACTCATGCCTATTAGGTTCTCCCACTTCATATCTATCAAGATAGCTTCTTCCTTTAGATTTTACTACCCAAGAAAAAGCCTTCCTGGAATGAAATCAATTCTTGATGGGAGGAATGGGCTCAACCCAAGAATGGGAAAGAATGGGAGGAAGATGATGCAGCCAGCCTGGTTGGAGTGGAAGGTGTGTGTTAAGAAGCAGTGGGAGACAAGTTGGGGGGGGGGGGGTTGCTGCCACGCTGAGGAGGGTGATGGGCTGAAGCTGTTATTTAGGGAACTACCTCCCAAGGGAAGACAAGTTGTGAACCTTGAAGATCTTTCCCTAAGAGGAGGCCACCAGAGAGCTTTCTTCATGCCTCCCGGAGAAAAGGGGGAAAGTTGGATAATCATGGTTGGTTGGGCAGTAACCACAGTAGATCTTATATCTGTCAATATTTACAACATGTCAATCATTAGCTGGTGGCTGTCCCTAGGGCTTCAGAAACCGCCACAGCCCAGTTCTTCCCAGAAGGTGAGTGTTCATTCTGACAACTTGGATTTATTTGGTGGGACCTACAGGAAGAATGAGGGGATGACTGGGAAAAGGTGTGGACAGGATAGTATTGAGGAAACTTATGTCCAGCCCTTTAGGAATTAGCTGATTATCTGGAGTCCTGAGAGAAAAAATTATATTCCTCCTTCCTCTTAAATCCTGTTAGTACAAGGCAGAATGGACTCATTTCCCCCAGCAAGAGATATGGCCCCCAGACTTTCAGGCTGGCCAGGATTTATAGCTGGCAAAAGTGACAGTGGCCAACATCACCCTTTTGGGGAGGAGAGGGGGGCAGGTAGCTTTCAGTGAACTTGTGTGTGGAGGTGGGACTGTTTTAGCTCACCCAATCTTATCTTGCTTGGCATTGCTTTCTCATTCACAACCCATTGCAACAAAGGATCAGCCTCTCACTATACTGATGCCACCCTATTGTATCTGTCTTAGTAGATTTTAAACCACCTGAGGGCAGAAATTATGCCTTAAATACCTTATATCTCCCTCCCCACAATATGACTAGTCCAGGGTCACACAAGTTTATAAATGCATACATAGGTACTGAGCACCTAATTTGTGGGCATAGACCAGTGTTAAAAGTGGAGAAGGGAAATCAGAAATAGGACATATGGTCCTCTTCCCAAGAGGAGTTTACCTCTTAGTAGAGGAGATGAAGCAACTGTATAAGAAATAAACTAAAGCTAAATTATCAAATACTAGATTGAAGGAGTTGAATATGTCAGTAGGAGTTTCTGAACTTAAGGAATTCAGAAAAGAGACTCATCATTCAGGTTAGAGCCAGGACACTCTCCTGAAGAGGAGTGAGTGAAAAAGGTAGGGAAGTTTAAAGTGCATTGGCACCTTTGACCTCTTTAGACATGTTTTCCATCTGTTTTACCTGTGGAGCTCTCCCTTCTCTGAGGTCTCTTTTTGCCCTTTCTGCTTCAGAATTCCTGTGACAGATAGCCTTGGGCACCTCTGAAGCCCTTTATTTCCTTCTCATGTCATGATGTGGAAGTTCTCATTAGTTACAACACTCCTGGTCCTAGGACTGGTCCTCCCTTATGTGGCTGGAACAGAGTCAGGTAGGTAGAGGCTGATAACTGATGGGAATAATGGACTTTATCATGCTGATATCAGGGAGGATGGAGGGGAGTGTGTGTGTGTGTGTGTGTGTGTGTGTGTGTGTGTGTGTTTATTTTTCTGATTCACACAGGTCACTCTCCTATTTGTCTTTTGACCATTTTTGATCCTGTTATTTCTCCACTGTGACTGAGGCAGATTGCAATACCTATCCCTGCACTAGGTGCTGTGGAACACACACACACGCGCACACACACACACACACACACACACACACACAATTAGAGTGTACCAAAGTCTTAATGCATTTAACCTAAAACTGCACTAAGACTTGGGACACCCTGTATAAGATAATGGTCTCTGAGTTTAGGACACTTATGGTTTACTTAGGGAGTAGAGAGTAGGAAGAGAAGACCAACATACATGAAACAGTAGTGAATGACATAAAATAGTAAATAATTAAGCACTCAAATGGTGAATAGACTATATAACTGCCATAAGAATTCAGAAGCATAGTATAATACTGTACTGGACTTCAGAGTAAGAAACTGACTCATCTCATATTAGATACTTACCAGATGTATGACCCAGAGCAGGTCATTTAACCTCTTTTTAACTTCTGGAAAGGCTCAAATGGGGATAATAATACATATACTACCTATCTCACAGAGTCAATATGAGGCAAATACTTTGTAGACTTTAAAAGGCTATACAGAATGTTGAAGTTGAAAATAGCACTAAGACTTTTGGGATGCTTGATATAAATATGGCTTACTATGATTATTATTACTGCTATTATCATTGCCTCTGTAGGCTAGGTTGGTCAATACTTTCACAAATGTTTGACTCTCCCCCATTAGAATGTAATTCATTGCAAGCAAGGATTATTTCACTCTTTGTACTTGAATCCCAAGTACCTGAAACATAGTAGTCATTTAACAAATACCAGTTGATTGAAGTAGGATTTTATTTTAGGAAGGATTTAAATAGGCAGAGAAGAGAGAAATATTTTCCAGAATGGGATGTAAGTAGCTATTGTGTCTTGATAGGGGAAGAAAAAGGAAAAATGTGAAACATAATATTGCCTTGAAAGAATTAAAGTTAAAGATAATCCTGATAACCTGGGCAGTGGATCCCAAGTAATAATTACATAAAACTCATTTGACAAAAACCAAAACGCCTTTGTTGCCTCAGAAGGAATTGTTAAGTCTCAATGAAACTTAGTTGATTTATCTGAGTTACATTGAAACATCTGGAGAGTCCATGGGTGCCATTGAAGAGAAGGATACCATAGCCCTGATGTGTCTAAACTCAACCAGTATTTCTGGAGTTTCTGCTTTGAGTAAGACTATTCTGGCCATGCAGAATGTTCACATGGTACTATACATAGGCAGTGAGTGGGGTTATAGAACCTCCTTACCATTTATGTCTTCCCTACACAAACTTATAGAAGGGCAGAAAGCAGTGCTGACAGGAAACACACAGGTTCATGGCAACCAACACCCAAAACCTTTAACCATGGGGGAATAGCCAGAGAAGTTTGACTTTTGGAAATTCCTTGGTACCCATAGAATAGAAGCATCACTTGAGGAAACCCAGTTGTAGGGATGTTTTCTAGGAAGAGTGCTGCATAATTCATTTCTCTGATTACCTACTCTCTTGCAAGAAGGGTTCCAGAAAAAAAAAGATTCTTCTTTCCAAGATGGAAGAACTAAGGAAGCACTTCAATGGCACTGTATGAATGTTTGTATTTTATCCATATTAGTAATTTAGAAAAAGACTGAGAAGATTAAGATATGTGAGGACCATCAAAATACTGAATAAGAGAAATAGGGTAGACTGGATGCTTGATATTACATGATTCTATAATAAGGACACCATGCCAAGGAGTCCCTGGTATCCAGGATTATCTGTGGCATGGTCTGTGGTTCTCAGTGTTGGACCTGAGTAACAGGTGCTATCGGGTCCTCATGTGAGTGGAAGATAAGGAAAAGGGTCCTCTTTATCTGTCCAGTGGAATTCTGTTTGAGAGCATAATCTAATGATGGCCAGAACCTTTGACTCCAAGTCTAGTACTTTTAATGTTAGATCCAAGCTACGTGTCTTCCTATATTCCATTTGCTAACGTGGAATGTGGTGTTCTAACAGCCAGAGTTGTTCCCTAGGAGCTAATGAATCTTCCTCTGGTATGCCCTTCCATAGAGGGTTGGGCAATGACTTATAGAGTACTGAGCTTCTCTTTTATTGGCCCTATCAACATAAGATAACCTTAAGTCAAGGTATGTTGGTATTTTTAAGTGTTTTTGAGAAAAGTTGAAGCCACCAGGATCTTGAGGCTGCGAAAGAGAGAGAATCAGTTCCTGGAGGAACTAAAACAAGGGAACATTGAGAGGGAGTGTGTGGAAGAGAACTGCTCCTTTGAAGAAGCCCGGGAGGTTTTTGAGTCCCAAGAGAAAACAGTGAGTCCCCTGATCTTTTCTCTTTCTATAATGCTGTGTCTCCCTACCTTCTCTCTATGATTCACTCCACTGGTATGCTCAGCTCCTCATCGCCCAAGTCAATACCTAGTTTTCTCTGTCTACCTATCATTATTTATTTATTTGTTTATTTATTCTGAAGATCATCTATGGCTCCTATGTAATCACTAGGTTGCTGTTCCCCTTTCCTCCAACCCTTGCCCCACTTCCTGTCATACCTGAAACAAATATTTCCACCATCAATAGATGTGTTCAAGGAATAGAAATTTATTTTAGTGGTAGCTGAAGTAGCTAGAAGACTGAAGCAAAACTCATTCATATATGTGTATTCCAAAGCCATATATACATTCTTTTTGTAGAGTCTTGCTGTAGCTCATCTATTAACTGTAAGGCTGGGGCAAGTCTTTACTTTTGGGGGCCTCAGTTTGCTCATCTAATGGGGTTGGACTAATAGATAATCTTTAAAATAGCTTCCATCTTTTAAACATCTGTGATTCTCTGCTGCATTGTGTTAGCTGCACTCTAATTGTGCTCCAGTGGCACAAAGATTTAAAAGTTGAGTGTAATAATATATGCATACTGAGTTGCTCAAGAATAGCCACTTCCTCTTCCACATCCTCCATCCTCTCCCCTGCCAGTCACCAGAAGATGAGGTGAAGTTGACCAATTCCATTCCTCTCTGGAGACAGGGCCTTTTGTTTAAAGTATGAGTCTCCCTCTGGCTTGTTCTAGTGAGTTTGAGGCAAAGATATGAAAATAGATGAGCTCTCCCTGGAAGGGAGCATAGAGCTGATGTCTCTTTCTGATAGCTCTTTGTTGTGTGTTTGTTTCTGCAGATGGAGTTCTGGTTCTACTACAAAGGTAAGAAGGAAGGAAGGAAGGAAGTTGTCTTTCATCCTGGTGACATGGTGGACAGAGAATGGGTCAGGGATCAGGGGACTCAAATTCTAATTTTGGCTCAGCTAGTCATAGTGTGATTTCAGGTTAGTCACTTTAGTGATCTTGTCCTCACTTTCTTCATATGTAAAGTGAACTAGGATGTTCAAGTGGGAAAGGATATTGGAAACCTCCTAATCAGAAAATCGTAGACTGTTTTCTTTATTTTCTAAAGGAGGAAACAGATTCAGAGAACTTACTCATGGTCATCCTAGTTCAATGTGCTTTCCGAAGTGTCATGTTGCCTCACACCTGTCCAACATACCTCATAGGGTGCATGTGAGGATCAAATAAGATAGCAAACAGGAAAGAACCTTTCTGAAAAGTTAAAAATGTCCATCTACTTGTTCAATTACTTCATCTGCTTGATGAAGAAAGAAGTAAGATTATTAAAATAATTTTAAAAATTACTATCTTCTTTATTTAAAATGTTGGGGATAAAGGTCAGACTAGGTGACCTCTAAGGTCTTTTCTGATTCTAAAAGGCCAGGCTGATAGCTATGATGTCCAAGGCCACAATAACCTGGTGGAGCCTAACATCCAGAGCACTCCTTTATGGAGCCTTCCCATTGAGACAGCCCAAGAGAAAAGGAGTTGTGGGAGTATGAAGAACTCAGAGACTTGTGGGAAATGAACTGGTGCTGAGTAGAAATAAATAGAAATAAGTAGAATCAGAAGAGTAATTTACACAATGACTGATAAAAATGAAAAGAACATAAAAAGGAAGCCAAACTTTTGAGTAACTATAAAAACCTATACTGGCCTCAGAGAAGAGGCAATGAAACATATCCCCATCCTCTTGGAACAGAGGTGGGGGGTTACAAGATGTAATATATGTGGGATGTTGCAAACAGTATGAGATATGACTTGCATTGGTTATTTTTGCAAAACTGTTTTTCTCTGTTAAAGAGAAGATTCGTACTAGGGGCAGGAGGATGTGTTATGTATCTCCTAAATGACTCTGATGTCAAAAACAAGGGCATCAGTAACACTTTAAACAAATATACGTATGCTGGTGGGGAACCAACAGTTACATGGGAACTCAGGACATTGCCAGGCAAAGCAATGGATTCAGTCCAGGCTCTACCAGGAAAATTCGAGGTACTTGTAAGGATTACAAATCTCTGACTTATAATCCTAATAAAACAGAGCTTTGTTTTAGTGTCCACTTTTGCTAAAACTAAAATTAAAAAGGAACCATGCAGATTGAACATTGGAAGAATGGCCTATAAACACAAAGTGCCAGTGGGACCCTGGAGCCCAGCCAGGAAGGGCACCAAAGGCTTAGCAGGAAGATTGTGAAACAGCTCCAGATTGGGAGTCAGTGGACTTGGATTCAGATCCTTCCACTATTACTTCCTATTTCTGCCATTGTCATTTAACCAAAGTCATTTAACCTTTCTGGACCTCAGTTTCCCCATCTGTATAATGAAGGGTTTAGACTAACTGACCACTGAGGTCCTTTCCAGCTGTAGTCCACTCTATGCTCTCATAGAATGACTCAGAGAAATCCCATTATTATTAGAAATAACCTAGGACAGGTAGATTATGTTTAAGGAAAGAGACCTCCATTAACCAGGCCCTTAACTAGCCAGGGCATTGGTGATTAAGAAAAAAGGCAAATGGAAGTACAACAAGCCAGCAGCAAGAACTGAATCCATTTTTGTTGTTTTTGCAACTGTTTCTCTTTTACCCAAGAACCCTGAGGGTCTTCCCCTCCCAGTTTGATTTTTTTTTTTTTATTAAAAGGGCCATCCCTTGAGAAACTTAAAGAAGGCTATTCATTGAATGAGTGTATCTCACTCAGAGTAAGATTGTGATAAGACCTTAGCCTGAAAGGGACAGGTCTCCCATTGCATCCTGGGTCATCTCCAGTCATCCTGATGAATATCTGGTCACTGGACCCAGATGGCTCGGGAGAAGAAGGTGAGGTTGGTGACCTTGCACAGCCCTCCCTCACTCAAATCAAAGTCAACTGCAAGTCATGTCACCATCTTGATATCATAGTCCTCTTCAAGAACAAAGGACAAAACACACAAGGAGGAAGTCATGACCACATCAGTCCAGTTTTGTACTCTCTGAAAAATGCATAAGATAGCATCCATGACTTCATATGCTTCCCACCACAAATCTGTGGGGATGGGTAAGGCAGGAATGATCATCTTTTATGAGGAAATGGAGCTTAATAACTATTACCATGGAGGTTTGAACTTGACTTCATTCATTTTCTTTCATTCATTCATTTAGTATTTATTAAGCTTTCTCTAGTTACCAATGATCTCTTCATTGCCGTATCTCCTGGTATTTTCATAATCCTCATCCTAAGTATCCCTGTAGCCTCTGACATTGTTGATCGTGTTCTTCTGTTTACTCTCTTTTCTCTGGATTTTTATAACAGTACTCTTTCCTGGTTCTCCTTCTATCTGTCTGACTATTCTTTCTCCTTTTCCTTTACTGGGCTATCATCCACCACAAGTTCCCTAATTATGAATATGCCCCAAGGCACTGCCCTGAGCCTCCTTCTTTTCTCTCTGCTCTCTGTTGGTGGCTTCTTTAGCTTCTATGGCTTTAATTATTTTTATGCAGATGACCCTCTCAGGTCTGTATGCCTAGTTCCAGTCTCTTTCCTGAGCTCTGGTCCTGCACCACCAATTACCTATTAGATTTTTCAAACTGGTTGATCCATAAACATCTCAAAGTATCCAAAATATCATCACTCATTATCTTCCTCCCCAAACCCACCCAGTTTTCTATTTCTGACCTGCCATCGTTCCAGTCTCCTAGGTTCAAAATATTAGCATTATCCTTAACTTCTCATACTCCCTCACTCTACATATTCAGTCTAATTAGTTCTAAAATCGTGTTGTTTCTATCATTGTATTATCTCTCGATGTCCCTTTCTCATTGGGCATACTCATCATCTTAGTTCAGGACTGTGTCAGTCTTGCCTAAATTATTATAGTGGCTTCCTTCTTTAGTTTCCAAATTAGGGTTATTTCTCCCTACTCCTCTGTAAACATGATACTTTGTTTCTTCAGTTATTTTAGATATTTTATATTAATCTATTTTAAGACAATTCTATTTTCACTAGCTATCTTATCCTTACTCTCAATCCAGCTTCACCTTTCACCTTTCCCTAGTTTTGGAATTTTGCTTCCTTTTAGTTCTTTTTTCTTTCTTGTTTTTATCTTGTTATTTAATTCTTCCTGTCTTTTTTTTCCCTTTCAATTTAGCAGCCAAGTACAATTCCCCTTCCTCTTCTCCCTTTTGTTTTGTTTGTTAGTTTTAAATTTTCATTTTCTGTATCTTTTTCTAAAATTTATTTCTTTCATTCTCTTCATTATTTGTCTTCCCCCTCTGTGTATTCTAAATTTCTATTCTTTAATTCATGGCCCTTATATTTATTTAGTCCTTCTCTTTAGTCTCTCTATTCTCCGTGGAATTAAAGCTTCCAAAGTACATTCCTCTACACAGTTTCCATGTAGATGGAAAGTCTTGTAGATCTTACCCCTTGAGAATAGTTCTCATCTCTCATA
Source organism: Notamacropus eugenii (assembly GCF_028372415.1). Taxonomy (NCBI): domain Eukaryota; kingdom Metazoa; phylum Chordata; class Mammalia; order Diprotodontia; family Macropodidae; genus Notamacropus; species Notamacropus eugenii. Next base: position 319,485,156 of record NC_092876.1, read on the forward strand.
GGCGCATGCATGAGTGGTAACCCCTCCCACTACTGAAAGATTTCTTTCTTTTTCAACACCTTCCTTTGCCTTCTTTCAAATTCTCCTATAGACTTTCTTCTTCCTGAGAGACTAAAGAAATTGTTTCCTCTTCATTATAAGCTTTTGGCTTAATATAGCTCATAGTCCCTTCCATATTCTCCCTTTTATGCACTCTTGGTTCTTCAAAAAACACTTGGTAGGTGTTCCATTGGTAGGTGGGATGTTGTCAGGTCTAGTCTATGATGCTTCAGGTCTGTTTCTCAATTATCACTTCTATTTAATGTCTGCTTTCTTCCTTGCCTCTTTGTGAACATTTAGAAAGAAATTTCTTAATGGTCTCTGTGCTGTTATTTTGTTGTACTTGTTAGCTGTATTTGTTTAAATTTCTTGCATATTTGTTATTGTCTGAGGTGTTTGAAAAGCAAATAATTTCTTCAGGTCTGATTTTCTTTCTAGCAACGTTTTCAACACCTCTTTTTAAATTGACATCTATGTTCTTTCATTAATGGCTAGGTTCAAATTTCCAGAGTAGGTTGAGTTTTACCGTGGGTTGCATCTTGAACTTCTTTGATCTTTGCAACATATTTTCCCATTCCTTCCTGCATTTTCTGGTGCATGCAAAATACAGTAGTCTTATGTTATTCAAATTTCCTTTCATTTATATTTAAAGGACTTCTTGTGGTCGCTTGCAGAATTTGTTGTTTGTCAGAGAAACTGTTAAATTTAACATATATATTGGAGATTGCAGCATGGGGTTTTTTCTGGAGGAAAAAATCTATATAGACTATTTTGTTTGACATTTGATTTTTCAGTGTTCAAAAGTTCTGAACAGTTTTCCTATATTATTTCTTGTGTTATGGTATTTAGATTTTTTGACCTGTTGTATTTTTTGAGAAGACCTATAATCATTAAGTTTTCTCTGTGCATCCTGTCTTTGAGATCAATATATTTTGCTTGTATGGAAATAATATTTTCTTTTAGTGTTACTTTTTGCTACTCCTCTTCCAAATTATCCTTCACTTCTATGTATATGCATTTCCATTCAAGTTTTCTCTTTTGTTTCTTTAGTGAGATTTGCCACTATGGATTGAAGTTTTTCTATTCTGCCAATTATTTCTGCCTCACAGCCTATAAATTCTGCCTTCAAATCCTTATTTCTCTTTTAAACCATGTAATAACACCCTGGTGTGGTTCCATACTCTTTGGAATTTATAGTATATTTTGCCTCCTCAGGTACTGATATATTTTTCTTTGTCTTGCAATATTTATTCATAGATGTCTGAACTCTTTTATCTGATCAGGAGGCCTTAGTCTGTTCTGTTATTCATATATTCTCTGTTAGTTTTTTTGTTGTTGTTGGGGGTTTTTTTGGCTTATGCTTTGGGTCATTAGCTTTATTCCTCCTGAGATCTTTGATATTTTCAGTCTTTTTCTTGTCTTATACTTCCCTATTGTTCACTTTCTGACTCCTTCCTCTTTGAGTGTGATTTCCCCGGAAACTGTATTTTAAAGTCATCTTTATCTCCTTCTTATGCTTAGTAATTGTGTTTGCCATCCTTAATCTCTGTCCCAAGTAATGTTAGGGGATGGGAGAAGATGCTGAACTGGCTCCAATTGAAAGTGGAGCTCTTTGTGGTGTAGTGCCACACAGCCACACATGTTTCCTGCCCCAGTTCCCTTTTTCTTGGCTTTCTGGAGGAGCTACAGAGGGTTACTGCATTGATATTTTGACCTAAGCATGCTTTTGCCTTTTGGTTTTCCCCAGGATTGGGAGGAAAAAGAGAGGATGTACAGTTGAGTTCTGCTGCATGTCCATGGGTCAGCTGGTACAGTCCTCCTGTCAGAAGTAGTGGGCAATGGAGCAAAAAGTATCCAGTGAGCACATTAGGTCTAGCATTTAGCTTTATTTACTGTTAGTTCACTGAATTTTTACCTTATTTGGATTCTTGGAATCTTAGACCGTGGAGATTGATTCATCATTGATTTATCTCCTGGGTAAAATTCCTATTTTGGATAGGTTCTAGAGGTGATGAGGATCAGAGAAAATGTCTAGATTGCTATATTGTTGGTCATGTGACATGACAGTCTCTACTAATTAGTCTTTGCCTTGAGTTTCTCCTCATTCCTATCCATCTTCCGCCAAGCTGCTAAAGCAAATTGTAAGTACAGGTGTGACTATGTCACTGCCATATTCAAGAAATTCCAGTAGCTACCTATTACCTCTAGGATAAAAATAAACTCCTTTCTTTGTTTTTTAAACCCTGTCATAACTTAACTTCAGCTGTCCTTCCAGCATCATTATATACTACTCCTCTTTATTCATACTATAATCCAGCCAAACTGGACTTACTACTGTTTCCCTCATACCACACTATACCTCCTGTTTCCCTGACTTTGTTCCCCACGCCTAGAATGCATTCCTTTTCATCTCTGCTTGGAGAACTCAGACATACTTTCTACATGAAGACTTTTCTAATCCCCCAAGATGCTAGTATCTAAACTAGCTTGTATTTGTGTCATATTTATTCTGTATACACTTAAAAATGTCCATGTTGAGACCTCTATAGGATGTCTGTGTAGGAGACTATAAGCTCCTTGAGGGCAAGGACCATTTTGTTTTTGTATCCTTAGTGCTTAGCTTGGTGCTTGCCACATAGTAGACACTTAACAAAAGCTTACTGACTGATTGCCAGGCACTGTGCTAGGCCTTGGAAATACAAAAATGAAACGTTCCTGCTCTCAAGGAGCTTAAGTTCCCTTCGAGGGATAGAGCAGGAAAACTACACATATCTAGGAAATTAAATATGAAATATATACAACTAACTTCTCAGGAGAGAATATTAGCAACTAATGGGTGTAGGGAGTGAAATCAGAATAAACTTATTGCTGACGAAAGCATTTGTAGTAGAAAGTACTTGTGTCAAGTTTTGAAAGGAGTTACAACGAGGTCAAGCTTACCTATCACATTGATTGTCCAGAATGATGACTTGAGCCCCTGCATCCAGGTACTATTTCAGAAGGATTTCAATGAAGATGAATCAGTCAGAACAGAGGAGAATCCTATTTGCTGAGCCTTATAGTTACTTGAGGCCTGACTGGTATTAGAGCACAGTCTCTTGCTATGGTCTCTCCCTCTAGGGAATCTGAGCCTCATCAATTTTCTTTCTTTCTCTCTCTCAGATAAAAATCCCTGCAAGTCAAACCCTTGTAAAAATGGGGGTGTGTGTCAAGTGAAGCATTATCGGATGGTTTGCATTTGCCCACCACGTTTTGTGGGGGAACACTGTGAAACTGGTGAGTATGGGAGCTCAGTTCCCTTGGGCCCTAAACCAGTCAGACTTTGGAGACATAAAAGATCTGTACCATCATAAAAAATAAATATTTGTGTTTCTTATTTTTGCCCTAGGTAGCTGCCTACTTTGCCTACACCCAGTCTTCATTCTGTTGTGATTAGGACTGATATGATTATATTTCTTTTACATAGATTGAGAAGGAGGCCTGGAGAGGTTAAATATTTTGCCTCCAGGTAACATAGTGAGCTAGTAGCAAAATTAGGACTAGAACTCAGGTGTCTTAGCTATTAATAAAGTGTTCCTTTCACCAGGCTCCCTCTTCCTCCACTTCAAGCAGGATCATTTTGTACCCTCTTCAGAAAATCAGGGAGTAGGGATTATTATAGATGTTGAGTTGGAAGGGATGCTAGAGGTCACCTAGGCATACTTCAATTATTTTAGAGATGAGGAAACAGAGGCCCAGAAAAGTTAAATAATGTACCTAAGTTCACCTGGGTAGTAAGTGGCACATTCAGGAATAAACTGGGATCTTCAAACAATAAACCTTCCCAAGTTCTTCCCCCTACACCACTCCAAGTTGTTGACGTCCAGAGGGTGAGGTTTCTAATCTAATAATCAATTTCAGGTCAGGAGGGTTATGAACTTGTCTCAATATCCTTGACCATGCCAAAGGCTACCGCACCACAGAGCATGCTCAGAGCTGGGGCACTCACAGAGGGCAACATGTTTTTCCCTTACAGAGCAACGCCAATGCTGGTACCAAAATGGTGGCTGTTGGCAGTACTGCCAGGACCAAGAATCCAATCATGCAAGATGCTCCTGTGCTGAGGGCTACACCATAGCAGAGGATGGGATGAAGTGTGAGGAGAAAGGTCAGAGGGATGTCTACCCCAAGCATGTTTGCCTTCCCTTGGTGGAATGAGTAGATGAGAACATTTTGTTCCAATGTCCACGAAGGCAGGTGAAGCAGGCACTGTGGAACACTTAGAGCTTGGTCAGAGATCAAAGATACCAGGGTCATCCACTGCATTGAGAGTCACTGCCAGCTGTTCTGACTTTTGTCCTGCCACTGGAGTTCAATCACTCTGGAAGAGAGAGTGAGGCTGATGACTCTGTGCAACTCTGCCTCACTTAAATCCAATTCATGCACAAGTCAGACATCACCCCATGATGTCATGGTCTTCAGACACAAAAGATGAGCAACACCACCTAAACTCCAAAGCTGACCAAAAAACCCATATGCACTTCATAAAGTCCTATAGTCTCTCTTCATGATGCTTTTACATGGAGATATTTATTTCCTGGTAGTGATGTTAGGAAGTTACCTAGAAAAACGATGATAATCACCCTCTTTATATGTGCAATACATAAAACACTTCCTTTCTCCCTCTCACTCCCATTCTGTCCTAGCACAGTGCCAAAAACCCAGTGGGCACTCAACAAATATTTGAGGCAGTGTGGTGTATTGGAAAGAAAACTTGGAATCAGACCTGGTTTCAAATTCCAATTCTGTGACTTTGAGCAAGTTACAATCACCCTGAGGTTCAGTAAAATAGGGAAAACAATATTCTGCATCACAGGGTTCTTGTGAAGAAAATGCATTTGTAAACCTTAAGGCAATATATAAACACGAGCAATAAGAAGACACGTTATCCATGCAGTTATGTAAAATAGATGGAAAATTAGGAATGAGGCTTGTGTTAGAGATACACATGAGGCAAGCATTAGACTGGGATGTCAGAAAACTTTCCTTCAAATCTCTGCTCTGCCACTTCCTGCTTGTATGGCCCTGGGTGAGCCATTTAATGTCCCCAGACCTTAGTTTTCTCTTTTTTATTGAAGAATTTAGACTAGATACTCTTTAAGATAGCTTTCAGCTTAAAATCTTATAATTCTAAACTTAACTAGCTAGTGACACAAGCCGGATCACACCCCAGGCCTCTCAACATTTGGCCTTATGTGCATTGCCTCTTGGATTTCTAATAATACTAATAATGAGGATGAGGTTGAGGATAATAATGGTGGCTAGTATTTATTGTTTGAAGGCTCACAAAGTACTTGGCAAATGTTATCGTATTTTATCCACACAACTCTTTGAGGTAGTGCTATTGTTATCCCTATTTTACAGTGAGGAAACTGAGGGAGAGAGTTTAGATGGTTTTCCCAGGGTGACACAGTAAATATCTGGAGGTAGAATTTGATCTTGGGTTTTCCTGACTTTAAGTTTAGTCCTCTAGCTGCCTCATTAAATGAATCTGTTGTCCTAAAAAGGAAAAAAAAAGTTATTCCTTTCGGTGTTGTGTCGTGTTATGTTCTATAAATGCAGAACTAAATTGCCAGAACCGCAGGACTATGTGCATGTGGATTTTGGATAACATGCTATTTAACAGTTATAAAAAAACCACAAAATACTCACTAAACTCCATTTTCCAATGATTTGGAATGTGGATTCCTAATAATTTGGAATGTGGATTTAAGAGCTAATTGATACCCATGCCAGAGACTGGACCTTGAGACAAAGACCATCTCTTCTTTCAGCCTTGTTTCCTTGTGGGCTCATCAAAGTGCCCAACACCAGGGATCTTCAGGAAGAAACCTCCCAGGACAACGTGACATATGGGAACATGTCCTGGAAGGCAACTGATGAAGGGATCAGCAGTGAGACAGGTAAGGACCAGGAAAAGAGGGCTTCTACAAGGTTAAAGTTGGAGAAATATAATCAATTACAGAATGGAAGGTAATAGATCTGGCTCACTCCATTCATTCATGGAATATTTGTTGAATACCTGCTGTGTTCCTAGTCCTGTGTATGACAAGAGAAGATGACATCTTATGAAGCTTAGAATCTAATTGGGGAGATGACTATCATAGGAAAAGTTGTCATATTACAAGAAAATCATGATTCTCACCTCTTCCATAAATCCTTCTCTGAACACTGGATCCCACAGTGACAAACTGTTACTGTATTATACAGGGTGTTTCAAAAGCCTTAATGCAGCTGTAAGCTTTAATAATTTTTAATAGCTTAAAACTATACTAAGACTTTTGGAACATCTTATGTCATTTATATCCCTCATTTGGTGCTTCATGTGTATAAAGTTAACATATTATTATACCTATTAGATATATATATCTATACATAATATAAAGAAAGATATAAAAATGTATTTGTAATACTATCTTATATCATAAGATCATACATGTAGAACTAGAGGAGTAAAATGAATAGTAGAAACCCAACAGATATTTATTGTTGATTGTCAAATGAGAGATGCCTGGCATGTGTTTGGAGTGCTGGACTTTGTTGTGGAGAAGCCTTAGGTTCAAATCTCACCTTTGACATTTAATAGCCACATGATCATGGGCAAGTGACATAACATCTCTGAACCTCAGTTTTCTCATCTGTAAATGGAGGGTCTAGGATTAGATGGCTTCTAAGGGCCCTTCCAACTCTAAATCTATGACTGATCCTTTGTCCTACTATAAGGTCATGTAAGAGTTCAGAAAAGGAAGGGAGCAGTTATATGGCACAGTGACTGAGTGAGAGAGAGAGAACACTCAGTGTGGTTCAGAGAAAGCTTCTTGGGAGTGGTAGGAAATGGAGCTGGACTTTGAAAGGGTGAGTAGGATTTGACCATGATAAGACAGGAGGCAAAATGGGGAATATGCTATGCAAGAAACAGTGTGTAGGGCTCAAGAGTAGACTTGCCTGGTGAGAACAGAGGGTACCTATTGAGAAATGATGAAAGACAGGGTTGGAAATGCAGGCAAGGTCTATATTGCAACAGGACTTGACTCATGTTCATCCCATTGTAGAAGACAGAACCAAGATTGTTGGAGGATCTTCCTGTCACCTGGGAAAGTGCCCGTGGCAGGTAATGTTTCTCTTTATAGGTCTGGTTTCTGTCTTTCCACTTTCCATCTTCCTTCAGTGGAGGAGTGAGAAAAAAGTTTGGAAAAATAGGGGAAATTGACAAAGCTCTGTTCTAAAAGTCCCTAGATTTTAATGTGCTGCTTCTGTAATCTGTCCATTTCCGGGGGCTTACCATTTCCTGGTGAGAGGTCAGGATGGGAGCAAAAGGATGATTTGTCTACATATTCCTTCCATAGCCAGGAGATTTTCCTCCTTCTAACAAAGTTTCTGTTGAATTTTTTTTTAAAATGTATTTTAAAACAACAATACTCACTTTTTAGTGATGCCTCCATCTCTAACAGAACCCTCCTTTGTAACAAGTATCACCAAGCCAAAAAAAAAAAAAATCAACACATGGGTTACATATGAAAATTGTTTGCCTCACTGTGCAACTACTGTTTACTAGTTCTTTGACTAGTAGACAGTAAGAGGCATGTTTCCTCACTAGTCCCAGGGGACTTTCCTAAAAATCTGCCTGTGGTTCCAGTGGGACAGAGAGCCAGTGAAGTTCCTAAAACAGGAGCCACCTTGGCCTGTTTACTGTGTAAGGTCATGAAAAAAGACTTGTGTCCTCTCACTGGGTAAAGCTACTGTACACAGAGGAAATCTGGGGTTGCTGGGCTCTGTGTTGACTGGGCATGATTTGTTCAGTCTTGGTGCTGCTCACAGCACATGCTACACAGTGACTTATTGTTATCATTAATGAATGAATAAACAAGGATACACAGTGATAACAGAAACAGTGTGTGCGGAGCACCATATAAAGGTGACTTTGGGAGAAGGTGATTTAGGCTTCTTCATTTCCCTCCCCAAAGGTCTTGATCTGGAATGAAAAAAATCATGACTTCTGTGGGGGAAGTCTAATCAGCAGTCGCTGGGTAGTCACCGCTGCACACTGCCTGGAGAGCATGAAGCCACACTATGTGACTCTAGGTGAGTGAGACCCATTGCCAAAGGTGCCCTGAAATGCAGGCCTCTGAGCTAAACCCCACAGACTTAGCCTTCCTTCAAGGGAAGTCAGATGCTGTCAGTCATCAGTAAATCATTTACTTAGTACCTACTATGTGCAGAAAACTTTGCTAATGAAGGCCCCAGTGAACTTCCTCTCTTATGGAAATAGTTCACATAAAATGAAGAGAAAATAATATGTTCTATTGTACTATCAATACCTAAAATTTGGAATAATTGCAATTTCTTTACTCTCTACTTATGCTCATCTGTTCTGTCAGCTTACTCCTCATACACTTATTCCTGGGTGGCAGTGGGAGGAATCTTTAATTGTAAAGGTCCTTTAACCTTAGGTTAGATGGTTCCGAGGCTGAAGGGTCATTCTATCCTAGGCTGGACTAAGGGAAGCCGTATAGGACTACATGATTCACTTCTTGCATGACCTCAAGTGTAATAGGCAACTTCCTTGGAATTTCATTTCTCCAAGATTTTTGTCCACTTGGAAGGTCCCTTTGGTTCATTATAATACAGTTAGAAGGGGCAGTGTGGTACAATGATAAGAATATGGAATTTGGAGTTTGAATTCCTAGGTTCAAATCTCACATCTCTTATTTACTGCCTGGTTGATTTGGGGCATGACACATTTCTTTTGGATTTTCAGTTTTGTTGGCTGTAAAATCAGGAGGTTGAACTACATGGTTTCTAAAGTTTCTTCTGTCTCTAAGTCAAGGCTCCTGTGATTTCTAAGGTCCCTTTCAACTCTAAATCTTATGACCTCAATTAGTCCCCGGGAAGTTCTCTATTATTTCTTAAAAGGGCCAACCCTACATTTTTGACTTGAGGTCTAATAACCAAAGGGGTAAAAGTCATACTTTTATTGCCTTTTAAAATCATGAAACAGCCAAGAATGTTTGGAATGCACAGAATAGAGGCCAAGTTCTATGTCATTGCTGTGGGGATTCAAAAGAAATTACACCAGGAGTCAAAGAGGTCAACGAGAGGCAGGTTGTCTCTGTCTTTTTGACAAAACCACCACAGCTTACATACCCAAATAACTGCTCCTCTGTCTGCACTGTGAAACATGGAACACTTCTGCCAACTGATGTCATTGCTTTAAAACTGGGGAATTTCTCCTTGGAAATACCTTCAGGAACAGTTTTTAGCCACAAAAAGAAATGGATGTCCCCATTTCATAGTGACATCTTGTTCTGGACTCACATGGTATTTGGTGCAGTGGCTGGAGCACTGAATTTGGAGTCAGAAAATCTGGATTGGGGACCTGACTTTGCCATTGTGCAATAACCCTTGGGCAAATCACTCAACCACCCTGGGTCTCAGTTTCCTTACTTATAAAATGAAAGGGATTGGTCTAGCTGACTCTTGAGATCCCCTCCAGCTTTAACTTGATGAAACAGGAACAGTTTGGTCATCCAGCTTACGTTAACTACCACACAGGCATGTTGTGAGAAAAGTGTTTTGTGAACCTTGAAGCTAAGTTGTTGGTGCCTGGCATGTAGTAAGTGCTTAATAAATGCCTCAATGGTTGTTATAATTGCAATGGTTTTTCTTAATACTTAGCAGGTAACTCTAAATCACTTTTGACTGTTTCCACATTGTCGTTTATTGTTCATCATTTCAGTCTGCTGATTCTTCGTGACCCCGGTTTTCTTGGCAAAGATACTGGAGTGGTTTGTCATTTCCTTCTCCAGCTCATTTTATAGATAAGGAAACTGAGGCAAACAGGGTTAAGTGACTTGCCCACAGTCACACAGTTAGTAAGTGTCTGAGTCTGGATTTGAACTGAGGTCATCTTGACTCCAGTCGTGGTGCTGTATCCACTGTGCCACCTGGCTGCTCAATTCCATTAGGTAGGGGTAGCATTTAAATTCAGGTCTTCCTAACTCCAGTCTCTATCCACTCTACCACAAGGCCTCTTGCCACTGAGGATATTCAAAAGGATGTGATGCTGCCTATGAAGGACATTTCCAAAAGAATTTCCCCCTAAGTCCCTGGAATAACTATCATTACTTTTGTGTGATTTGTTAACAAGCATTGATCGTGTTTAAAGGTTCACAGAGGGCTTTATGTACATCAACTCATTTAATTCCAACTACCCTCTGAGGGAAGTACTATTAGAATTTTAGAGGGGATAAAACTATGATCCCCAAACATTAAGTGATTAGCCTGTGACCACATAGTAAGTGCTGGGGTGAGATGTGAACCCAGAGTAGCCTGACTCCAAGTGTAGACTCTTACCGTAGTATAACCTTGAATAAATAAATGCTACTTGGGATATCTCAAACTACGTAAATATGAATTTAGAGAAGAGTCAGATATGGCACCTATTGTGTCTATGTTTTCCATGTCTGAAGACACCATAGTCATCTTTTATTTTTGAGGATGCTAGGTGGCACAGTGGATAGTGCTGGGATGGGAGTCAGGAAGACCTGAGTTCAAATCCAGCCAACGTGTGACCCTGAGTAAGTCACTTGGCCTCTGTCACCTGTAAAATAGGGAAAATAATGGCATCTCCCTCCCAGGGTTGCTGTGAAGATCCAGTGAGATAAGAATTGTAAAGCACTTAGGTAAGCACCATATAAATGTCAGCTGTTTTGTTGTTATCATTATATTTGCCCCACTCTAGGTGATCACGACAAGTTTCTAAGAGAGCCAAGTGAACAGAAGATTCCTGTGAAGGAAATTCACCTGCACCCTTACTATGTCTTTGAGAACTTTGACAATGACGTGGCCCTTCTCTACCTGAGCCAAGACGTGGTTTTTAACAAACACATTCTTCCTATTTGCCTTCCCAATCATAACCTGGGAACGCTGCTCACTAAAGAAGGGAGGAAGGGGATGGTGAGTGGATGGGGATCCACATACTACTTGGGTCCCTCCTCCCGTTTCCTCAAGCGTGTGGATTTACAAGTGATCAGCATGGAAACCTGCCAAAAATCAACAGACAAGGTAATTACAGATAACATGTTCTGTGCGGGTTATGGTGTGGAGGTGAAGGACTCTTGTAAGGGAGACAGTGGCGGGCCCCTGGCTGTGTTCTACCGGGACACCTGGTACCTGGTGGGTGTTATCAGCTGGGGAGAAGGCTGTGCTGAAGAAGGCAAGTATGGCGTGTACACTCGAGTCTCCAACTATGTTTCATGGATCAAAGAGACCATTGAAGCTGTGACCAAGGCCAGCGATGTAACTCCAGCTCCAAAATGAGAAATGATCTGACCAGAGTATACCTACTTATCAATTCATGGTGGGAAGGAGGATTTCCAAACCTGCTAACCTAAAGCTATGTGAAACATCACCCCCACCTAGTATTTTTAGTAAATAAAAATGACCTACAAAGGTATATATTATAATGTGATAATAGATTTATTTAAAATGCTGCTATAGGCCATTATCTGGATACAACTTGATTCATAATCCAAAATCAGCTAAGGTTAAAAAAAACCAGCCTGGAGGGAAGGTCTCACCTTCACAAACTGTCTTCTCCAATTTGCTTAAAGGAAGCAAACTAAGGAACAGGAAGGTGCCTCTGAGCAGTGGATCTGCCAGGTTATACAGAATTGAGCTGAATTGCACTTGAATATCTAGAGGATTTTCTTGGTTTCTTCATCTTAAATCTGAGTAAAATACCAGTGTTCAGGTAAGCAGGATAGTTTTGAAAGTACCCCCTCCCCCTACAAGTGTGTATGGATGTATATACATATATAAAGAAAGGCATGCATACACACAACGCATATATATACATGCACATATAGGCATACAGACATAAACATACACACAAAAATATACATGTATGAACTCACATGTACACAATGCATATAAATGCATGCATACTGTATACAGATACATAGGATAAATACAAACATGTGTATACAGCATGCATACATATAGGTTCAACTAGGTGGTGCAGTCAAGAGGACCCAAATTCAAATCTGACCTCAGACTCTTCATAGCTGTGTGACCCTGGGCAAGTCACTTAACCTCAGTTGCCTCCCTGGCCCCAAATGTATACATACACAAATGTGTATATATACTGTCTATGTGCATGCGCTGTACATAATTTGAAATTTGCAGTTTCACAAAGAAATCTTCTTTTCCTGTGCTACGTTGTATTACACGTTGTATTCAGATTCTTTCTGTCGTTGTTTGTTAAATTCAGAATAAAATAAACTACAATAAGAAAGAGGTCAGTGTTAACAGTTCCCTTATTTGGAAGACGAGGGCTGCTACTTACATCCACGTGAGTCTTCCCTACAATCTTGCGGAGATGTCATGAACAATCACAACCAACCCTGAGAAAGTAAGTATATGTAGTTATTATATGACAAGGAAATATGAGAGGTAACTGTCTACATGGGGATGGAAATACATGCCAAGAGCAACATCAGAGACTCAAAGTTCAAATCATGGATAAGTAAACTCTTCTGTACCCACCTACACCCTTGGAATCCTAACTATTCCTCTTCAGCTCAGTGACAGATACTCACTGAATTCCTGCTCTGTCAATGTCTGTCAGTTAAAATGCAGCACCTATTTGCAGGCGCTGCGCTAAGTGATGGGGAGATGAAGAAAAGCAAGTCAGTGCCTGTCTTCAAAGAGCTCACAATCTAATGGGGAGACAACATTCAAACAACTGCATGTGAACAAAATATATACAAGGATAAACTGGAGATAACCAAGAGAGGATCTAAAAAGGCTTTTCATAGATGTTGGGATTTTAGCAGGGATTTTGCAGGAAGCCAGAGGACAAGATGAAGAGGGAAAGCATTTTAGGAATGGGGGAATGGCCAATGAAAGCATTCTTTTAATACTTATTTTGTATATCCTCATTCCCTGCCCTCACCGTCTTCCCCATTAGAATACAAGCTCCTTTTGACTAAGGACTGTTTCATTCATTGTATTTGTATCCCCAATACCTAATATGGTGCCTGGCACATAGTATAGGTGCTTAATAAATTCTTGTTGACTTATATACGTGTGCATTTTTTTTTAAAGTTGCCCAGGAATTAGAAAAGGCCAGGGAAAAACCCAACATATACTCTATTTATAAAAATTTCACTGAACTGAAAATTGATGGACTCTTTGGAGAACAATTTGATAGTATACTATAAAAGCTACAAATATAATCATACCCTTTGACTCAAAAGTCCCATTATTAGGACTATGCCCCAGAGAGTATTACCAAAAAATTAAAAAAGAGGTGTTTGTTCAAGTATGTCACCTTATTTGTAATCGCAAAATCCTGGAAACCAAGATGTCCAACAAATGAGTCTTTGCTCAATAAATTGTGGCATACTAAAGTAATAGAACACTATAATGTAACTTTGAAAGATCTTTATGAACTAATATAAAGAAAACAAACTGTATAACTGTGTTTTTAAAATGTACAGGGATGAATGGACAAGGAAAGGTGAAGGGGCTTGCAGAAATTGACAAGTTGTTATGCATACTTTATATGATCAAATTCATCTGTTCAAATGTAAAATAACCGAAAAACAAATTTAAAAGTTCGTTGATGTTTCAAGTTTTTAAAAAACATAGTATTTCACCCCTCCCCTTCCTCTCTCCCCCAATCAAAAAAGGATTCAGGTGATTTTTTTGTAGCAATATTGTTTCCCTCCCCTGTGTTTACAGATTACAATAAAATTAAATAGGCCATTTCCCAAATTACCCTTGAAAAACATGCAGCTATAGGACTTCAGATCTTCTCTGTTGGATTCTTAGAATTTTTTCCATGTCTCTTTGGGCAATCTATATGCTAATCCCATTAGGGTGGGGGAACACACATACACACACATCTGTATCTATATAGATAGATACTAGTAATTTAAGGAAGGAGAGAACACTAAAATCAAACACTAGAATCTCTTATTCAAAGACAAGAATCTCTTTTCCTTAATGATTTGAGGAAATAGTGTGTGAAGAAAGTCTGGAATTGCTGGTGGGAGTGCTTGTAGAGATGCAGCACAGCGCAGGGGAGAGAGGTGGCTTGAAGTCAAAGGTCTGCCCTGTTTAACGTATGACCGGGGCAAGTCACTTTTGGGTCTTCAGCTTTCTCATCTGCAAGAATGAGGGCATGGGACTGGATGGATGACCTCTGGGCCCTTTCAATTTTGTGTCTATGACAGAATGAAAAGAGCTTCCATGTCTTCTTGTTTGTTCTTTTACAAACAGCACGACTCCTTTGAGATAAGAACATTCCCTTTCTTCATCCTCATTCATCTCTTTAACTGCGGAAACCAGACATTTAATATAGGTGGGCACTTCTCTTTACCTCCTAGGGAAGCTTCTAAAGACTTCTAAGATCTATCTGCTTGGCTTACTGGTTCATAGACTGAGACTAATGGCCCCAGAATGATCATGAAGTTTTGGCAGACAGAGCTAAGCGTTCCCCAAATCTAACCCATACCCCACCTATTGACTTCACATTCACAGCTAAAATAGGTCCTGACACATCTTAAACTCACTTCATCACTCAGTATGGCAATCCTACATTAGCAGTAACAATTCTGTGTTTCTCTTGGCCCACTGCAATAAATGAATGGATAAGTAAGATCCTCTTGCCTGGCCCTTCAAGAAATAAACTCACCCAGCTAGCTCCTGGGAACCTGAACTTGAACTCCCTGGTCCTGATAACTTGAGTGACTAAAGTTGTACCTTGGTTTATTGAACAATAATACTCCTTAAAAACGCCATGCAAATTGAGATTTGATGTATCAGATCCTATTTTAAATGCTCTTACAGGAGCTTGGTATTCTAAAGGATCTTATGGTGACTCTTTTTACCAAACCTATTATGCTGAAAGTGAAACAAAATGCACAAAACCAAAGGGAGAATAAAGAGTGGGATGTGCTTTACCCTCTTTTCACCATGAGAACTTTTAAGCATCTGAGTGCCAAGTAAGTTTCGTGATGGATAGATACATCTGTTACCGACTGTGGTGTATATTTGTACCTTGAGAGAAAGGACAAGGTTAATCCAAGAGAGCTGAATCTCGAATACAGTGTTTTGCCACTCACATTTCTATTGTAATAATTTTAACCTATCATTCCATTATGAAGGGTCTGTGCTAGCTATCCCTCATGACTCCTAATACCCCATATTTTTTACATAGGCACAATGTATCTGGTCTACGTAGGCCTCGTCACCTTACTTTCTGGTTAATCTCCCTGCCTTGTCTACCTCCACATCAGCTGTCACAATCAACCTTCCCATAGTACATTTAACCTTGTCACTTCTACTCAATAAATTCCAGTGTATTCTTGGGAATCAAATATAAAATCCCTTTTGGTTTTCAAAGCTTTCATAACCCAGACCCTTCCTTCTTTTCCATATGCTCTGTGACAAAGGGACACTGGTTTCCTTACTGTTCCCTGCATACAGCACTTCATCTCCTGGGTCTCCACTATGCCTAGAAATCTCTCCCTCTTCACCTTTGCCTCTTGGATTTCTTCAAGTCCCAACCAAAATTCCAACTATTGCAAGATGCCTTTCCTAGTGCCCCTTTTTCTCTGAATCTCCAATTCTGTATATGGCTTATTCGTATGTAATTGTTTTCATGCCTCACCTGTTATGAGCTCCTTGAGGATAAGGACTATTTTTACCTTTCTTTGTATTCTCAGTATTTAGCAAAATGCCTGGTACACAGTGGGCAGCTAGGTGGTGCAGTGGATAGAGCACCAGTACAGGAGTCAGGAGGATCTGAGTTCAAATCTCACCTCAGACACTTGATACTCGCTAGCTGTGTGACCCTGGGCAAATCACAACCCCAGTTATCTCATCCTGGGTCATCTCCAGTCATCCTGATGAATATGTGGTCACTGGATTCAGATGACTCTGAAGGAGAAGTGAGGCTGGTGACTGCAGAGCCCTCCCTCAGTCAAAACAAAGTCAAGTGCAGGTCATGCCATTATTTCTCTGATGGCATGGTCTTCTTCGGCAACGAAGGACGAACACACACACACACACACACGCACAGAGTGCTTAATAAATACTTGATTTGTTGATACCTACATGTTCATAAAGACCAGATACCCTACACTGCTTTCATAGCAACACAGTGCTTTGGGACATGTCCTACTATTACTTGGCTGTCCACAAGAAAGGGTGTTCAGGAGAGACTGCTGCCATTACAACAGAAAAATGAGAGAATTCACAAGGGGCAGCATGGTTAGGATGACACTTTTTGGTGGTGTGGAAAGAGACGACAGGCCAGGAATTAAGCAGTGACTAATATAGACCAGGAAACAGTGGGAGCCAATCTCCCACAAGCATGGAAGAAGGTAAATCTTCTTTAAAACTTTCCTCAATCCCACTGTCAGGAACAGAAATACTAAGAAATACAAACCAGGACCATATTCCTTAGATCTCTTATTCAAAGACTAGTAATGTTCGAACTTGGTGAAAAAATTTTAATCTTTATTATTTTTCTGGGAGGTAGACTGCATATATCCGATACTGTGTGGGAATATTTCATTGCTTATCAGTTTTCTAAGGAGATTCACTTCAGAAATGTAACCATTTTTGATGGAAGTATTTTCAAAATTTGCATACTTACTTATCTCTTGAAATGGAATCTCTTTTCCTTAATGATTGGGGTTATCATAAGGGAATATCAATTCTTGTCCTGCATTATACACTGCACTGATCAAACTCCAAAGGTCAGTGGGGTGTGGAGTCTGTGTCCTGAAGCTAAAATGGGCCAAAATGTGTTTTTCTATTTTGTTGTAAGAGTCAACCTCAGGGCTGTATTGGTATCCATACAGTGTTAAAAAAACCAAACCTGGAGGAAGACCTCAGGTACACTGGGTAAATCCTTTCTGGAGAATTTATGGAAGGACAAAGACAAGAATCACCCACATAGGATGAGAAGCTGTAATGGATTTCAAATTGCACTGTTGTAGGCTGGGGCCCCAAATCACTGAGTTAACAGATCTAGTGAAGTATTAAAAAAGTCTTCTTCCTCTGTTGCCAGCACACTCACCTCAGCAGTATTCCCTCCTCACTTTGTTGCTGTCACTCTATGTCCTATGAAACCAGATAAGTTGGTTAGAATGTCTAGAATAAGAGTAACCAGGCCCTGCATGAATTAGGGCTGAGGTGGCTTTCCTATGAGAAAAATGCATGAGCTTTCAGTGAATCCATGCTCTCTCTTCTGTTCTGATACATGTAGTCTTTAGGGAACAGGGGTAGGGGAAGATCATCTATATGCCAGTCTCTTGGTTGTGCTCTGGTTAATTATTACAGCCCTACTTCCATAAACTGGAGAGAGAATTGCTGCTGTACAGGGTCATCTTTCTGGAACTTATCACTGTAGGATACTAAAAAAAAATCCTAAACACAGAGTCTTACATAAAATCAAATGGATTAGGCAGCCTGGAAATCTACAGAGTATGGGAGAAATAAAAGAATGTCAAAAAATCTTCCAGAATAGCAGGAGTTCTTCTAACTTCTCTAATGAATAAAACATGATTTTCTATTATATACACATTTCTTCTGAAACAATGAAGAGACAGCTTCCCAAAATCAGATGGGCATTTATTGTCTAAAGTCTGAAGCAGTACAACGAGTAGTCATCTGTACAAAGTACACAACAGAACGATTTAAATACAATTGGGAGAGATGCCCTTGGAGTCACAATCCAAGGACATGATACAGAAGTTGAACCAACAATTTACAGATACACTAAAAAAATTTAAAATGTCATCCTTTCCCAAGAGTCCAATGGTGCATTTCTTACAGTAGAGATAAAGGAACATCAGCACGGTCACAAGGGCATTTTATTGCCTTCAATGCTGATTTTCACTGCATGAGCAGATCTGCTTTTTTTCCGTATATCTGTGAATTTCCGCATCTGTTTATCCAATCGACTGATTCCTTTCTTAGAAGTACCCTGAAACTAACAGATAACAAAACAACAGTTAAGAAAATAACACCAACGGAACACGCACAGTCTGTCTCCCAGCAATGGAAATACAGCAGTCAGATGAGTTAGCTCTACGGTTCCAACAAGACGCTTTGGTGGGCTAAGGCCTAGCGTGACAAATGTGCACAGCAGGCAGTAACAGTAATTCACATATTTATGGTATTGCATCAGGGTTAAAGGAATGTTTAGTGCCAGTGCTCATTTACTGTTACTTAGTACATGGAAAACTTCCTAAGGTGACTGACTCACAGGTTAAAAGAAACAGAAGAGCAACCCTTCCCTCCTCTATTTGATTAAAATTAAGCTCACAATAAGAACACTTAAAACCCACAATCCCACAGAGGGCATGAAAGGGCAGACATTTTATAAGACAACGGGGACATATTATACCTAAGGGGAGAAGAAAATGCCAGTGACAAGTTAACAGAATCTAAACAGTAAGAAATGAGTAATAACTAACTCTAGCTTGTTTTACATGGAAGAATATTTACAAAGAAAAGGGGGAAAAAGAAATTTCTTAATTGAAGGGACTTAAGATCCATAAAAAGAATCTGAAATAACAGACAAATCCAGATTTATCACTACAAATTATGACATTTTATTACCTATCCCTAGTTATCATTTGTATTTAATAGCTCTACTATTGTTCTTTTATAACCTAAAATGATCATGCATAATTCCTAAGTATTCTGGAGTCCAAGAAAACTGTCATCACTTTCCCTTATAAAAAACCTGTCCTTTATAAAAAAAAATGTATTATCCTAGGTTCCCTGTTTATCTCTGAAAATACAGTTGGCTCCTAACAGCATGGTAGACGTAGCAATGACTAGGCTTACAGTTGGCACAAGTGCTGTCCCTGCATACAGAGAAGAAATATAACTTCCAAATCAAGAAGAGTATTTGCCTGCCCCTATATCTTTTAGCCTTTAGCACTAAACAACATGAGACTTTGTCTCATAACCTTTCTGATCTCATTTGTAAACTTAGGGAGTTAGGTTAGTTAGGGGTTCTTAACCTGAGGTGTGTGAATTTGCTTTTTAAACAATATTCTGCACTATTTCAAATCCACAAAACTTATTTCCTTTGTAATTTTATGTATTTTATACATTTAAAAATGTTATCCTGTAGAGGGGTTATAAGTTTTCACCAAACTGACAAAGGAGATCCGTGACACACAAAAAAGTAACCTTGACACTAAAATGATCTCTGAGGTTCAGCTCTAAAATTCTATGATTCCTCCTATACCATAACATCTTTGAAGGCATAGGCTATGTAGCAATTCAGCTTAATCCAGTGAAAAAAAAATACACACAGATAGCACTTAATGCATCTTGACACAACACAGAGAAGGTTGAGTGAAGAAAACTGATTCCTTCCTCTCCAGTTATGCTACAGTTCTGAAATCTGACACTAGATGGCAGGAACTGAGTGGAGAGCTAACAAGAGAAAAGGAAATTCAAGAATAGAAAGATTTTTTGAAGACAGAAAAGACAAAAGGAAGGAGAGAGGCAGACAAACCGGGGGGAAGGGAGAAGAGAGAGACGACAAGGCAGAAGGGGAGATGGAGGAAGTAAGAGAGAAGTAAGGGAGGGAGGGCTCTAGGGCCTTCCTGGTGTATGAGAAGGATGGGGCGTCCAGCTCAGCACAAGATAGAACAGACAAAAGGTTTTTAAAAGCAGTTTCTGAACCTAGGACCCTGAATGTGGTACCTCCTTTGTTTTCACTCAGGGACCTGTGAAAAGCACGGTTTGAAGGGCCCCTGCAATCCACAGGGGATGTGACTTTCACGAGATATGTTAGGGTCAGGATCACAAACCACAAGCTCTGCACTCCTGGTTAAGGTCACGAACACACACTCTCCACTCCATAATGCACTGGCTAAAGCACATGCAGGGCTCGCTCCTCTCAGATACCTCTCTGATAAACCTCTCAGGTTTACAAGGGCATCCTGTTGCCTTCGATGCTGAACTTGACAGCCCGATGCATTCTGCACAGTCGCTTCTGTTCTGCAAATCGCCTCTTGTGTTTTTCCAAGCGGCTTAAGCCTTTTCTAAGAATACCAGGCTAGAAACAGTATTTTCAATTAATGGATATAACCAAAATTAACTAATGAAATAAAGGACCATTTGGCTAATTTTGTCTAACATTCTATTTTCAATTTAAAGATTCAGATCACACAATTTCAAACCTTAATTTCTCCTAATACAATGAATGAAACTGGTGAAGATCATGTGAAAGTAGTTTCATTCAGCTCCAGGATGAATTGCTCAGATATCCTAGGACACTAGGCTTACGCAGGGCAAGAAGGATTACAATAAAAGATTTTTCCCTGAAAAGACTGCTGTTTGAAATCAGAAGCATATTCATCTTCACAAATGTTCGTGTTCTTGACAATCTCTGAATTACTTCTGGGTACTTGATATGGCTGGATAAGAAAATACTAGCCTCTCTCAGCACACACACAGATGACAGGGAGGTGAGGTGAGGCGATAAAACAGATATTCGTTTTCCCTTTGCGTTGTCACTTACCCTTGATGACTCTACTTCCACGTTCCACTTGGGTCTGACAACATAGTCCTTGTTGGAGGGCATTGGTACCCTGGCACGAGCACAGAAGCCAGGGTCTCCAGGTCTAAGAGCTCTGGGATAGGGACAAGGAAAGTGTTTCTTTTTACAAGGCTGTCTTAGAAAAGTCAACTTTTAAGAGTTGGCATTATTTGTAGTACAGAAATCCACAAAACCTTGCCAACAAGATTAGGCTTTCTTTTAGTTTTCTTCTTAGTCAAAGGAATGAACATTCTAAGGAAACAGAAGCACAAGAACACAACTGAAATATTTTGCTAATTGTGTACTGTGTCGAAGAAAGACAAACTATTTTTAATTAAAAAAAAAGATCAGTGCTGTAAAGCAATAGTAACACATCCATCTATTCTTATACATATAACAAATTATATTTAAAACTTATTGATACAGATCTAGAAATGCTACCTAAGGAATAACACAAGAAAAAGAAATTAAGGAACTAAGTATAAGCAAAGAGGTGGCAAAAAACTGCCTTTATTTACAGACAGGAATGATGATTTAGTTTGAGAAGAGCCTAGAAATTCAACGGAAAAAAAATGAAACAATTAGTAACTTTAGCAAAGTAGTAGGATATGAAAGGAACTCACAAAAGTATTAACCCTTCTGTCTATTTTTAAAACCCAACAGGAAAGAGAGAAAAAGAAATTCCATTCAGAATAACTACAAAAGCATCAAGTACTCGGGAGTCGTTTTATGAAGGCAGTCTGGACTTCTCTGACTATGACTACAACAGAAGAAAAGGAAGAATTAAATAACTGGAGAAATACTCTTTAAACATGGTCGGGCTATGCCAATGTAATAAGAATGGCAATAATAGCTAAATTACAGACCCAGATAAAACAGTAACAAAAACTCACTTGGAAAATAACAAATGCTGGAGGACTAGCACTGGTGGGAAAAGAGGAACGTTAATGCCCCACCGGTGAAACTGTGAACTCGTCTATCAGTTCTGGGAAGCAATTTGGAACTATGCTCAAAACGTTCAGGAACTAGCGTCATTTGTAGCGTAGAAACACACAAAATGTGTTCCTAACACTAAAGGTTTTTATTAAACTGTGTACACCCCCAAAGCGACTAAATAGCAAAAATGGTATTACATGATGCATGCCTACCCCCAGAATAAATGATCTCCACTCAAGAGATTAAGAAAAGGAAAAGGCCTATGCATACGAAAAGGTTTACAGCAGCTCTTTTTGTGGTGACAAGGACTGGAAACTGAGGGAGTACCCATAAACTGGAGGATGGCTGAACAAATTCAAAGATACAAATGTGATAAAATACTGTTGTGCTACAAAAAAGGAAGGGAAAGGATTCAGAGAAGCCTGGGAAAACCTGGATGAACTGATGCAAAGTGAAGTGAGCAAAACTAGTAGAGCAATGAATTATAAAACAACAACGACAGCAAAAAAGACAGACATTATTCCTGTCCTGAGGAGTTCATGACTCTCAGCAGGCTGCCAAGAGTCTATAACGTTAAGAGCCATTAATCTAATTCAGTGTTGTCAAACTCCAGTGGAAAGGGATCCCCGGGGACAGCACATTGACTCAGCAAACCACAAACTAACATTATTGAGTACTGAATTTTAATTTTTTTTGTTAAACAATTGCCAGAAGCTGTGAGTTTGATACCTTTATCTGAACAAAAGGTCACAAATTTTGAGAAAAATAATCTCAAAAGGCAGGATTAAAAATAGAAACGTTGGAAGATTAGGTAAGCTAGACCCAAATGAAACATACTGTATGTGAAGAGTATTCAATAAATTCAAGGACAATAACTACTGGGGCAAGAAAGCTCTTTTTACAAAAAAAGCTGGGGGTATTAGAAAACAGTTTGAAGGAATTAGGTTTAGATCAATGTCTTACACCATATGCCAAAAATAAGTTCCAGATGGATATATAACCTAGATAACCTAAGTAAAAAAGAACTTAGATAACCTAAATATAAAAGGTTATATTACTTAATAATCAAGAATACAAATATGTAAAAACAAAAGACATTCTTCCATATTGAAATAGTGAAATGACATGAACCTGTTGAAAGAAGAAACACAGGCTATCAATAACCAGATGACAGAATGTATGAAAGCGTTCATGATAGGAGGAAAGAAAAAAAAAAAAGACTACTTTGAAGAATTACAAGGAAAAAAAGCAAAGAACAAAAATCTAAGAAGGTGGTCATCAGCGGGGGAATATCTATACAAACTGTGGCAGCAAACGTGTTGGAATAGAATTACATAATGAGAGACAATTTAGAGAATCTAGGCAGTGTCAACTGATGTAAAGTGAGCAAAGTGAGAAACTATTTCTACAAGAAGACCGTAAAAATTTAAGAACTCTGTTCAAAGCAATGACCAGTCAAGACTCCAGGGGAACTACGATGGAGCAGGTTGCCCAGCTCCTGACAGTGAGGTGATGGACTTAAAGGTGCAAAAAGAGACACGCAGTCTGTACTTGGCTACCGTGTAGATCTGTTTTGCTTGACCATGATTATTTATTACAAAGGGTTTTTTGTTTCTTTAGAACTTCTTTCTCTTGATTTTGAATGAAGGAGATGGATTGAGGGGTCAGCGATAGTCACTGCCAAAAATCCACTGAAGATGTTCTTTCAAAAAAACACACAGAAGAAAAGCAAGTTCAGAAGGAAGCACAGCCAGCAAAAGAATGCTGAATGTGGTGAGTGTAATAAACAGACATACACATGTACCTATGTTTGTATGTGTGTACATGTGATATGAAATACAGATTCATAGTTTCATATGGGATTTCTTTTTGTGTTCTGCTATGTATGTGGAGATGTTCCTTTTTTTGGTTTTTATGTTTGAAATAAAATAAATTTTAAGTGGGCAAATAATTAAGGTTTTACTTCATTGCCATCACAATGGTAAAATAAAAGAAGATGAAAATGGTAAATATTAGAGGGGCTGCAGGAATACAGACACCAATACATTGTTAGTGGAGTTGTGAATTAGTCAACAATTTGGAATCATACTAAGAAAAAGTGCCTAAGCTACATGTAGCTTTGGTCCACTGATACCACTAGCAGGCATAGAACCTAAGGCGATCAAAGAGTGAGGAAAAGGTTCCATTCCCAATGTCAGTGCCTTCCCAGCTAGCTTGAGCTTATCTTCTTTGTACACAGATGTTTACACGTTGTCTTCCCTATTAGCTTGTGAGCTCCCTGAGAGCGAGGACTATTTTTGTCTTTCTTTGCATTTCCAATACTTGGCACGGGGCCTACCACAAACTGAATGCTTAATAAATACTTGGTGACTTGTTGATAGTCACAATGAAAAGTGAAGGGCTTTTTTGGGGGAGAGGGGTGCATGTGTGTGGTGTGTGTGTGGGGGTAATTAAGAAGTAACAGTGAGGTAACAAACAAAAACAAATCAATAAAACATCTAAAAGAAAAAAGAGGAACTGGATATTACCATTTTAACTTTTTTTGTATCTTCCCTTCAAGCACAGTAGGCAGGCAAATTAAGTTACACTGAATATCTTTTGTAAAAAAAAAAAAAGAGAAGGCTTACTTTTCCTCTCCTGTCAACACCTTTTCCAGATCTCTTCGTGGTGTCTGACCACCAGAACTACACAGACAAAAATCAAAGAGTTAAAAGAGTTTCATAATTTTTTTTATTATGAAGAAAATCAAGTTGAAACATTGGGCTTTTCCAACCTATCAGTGTAGTAATATCCTATTTTTATTTATACTATGGTATTAAGAAATGTTTTCTGAGATGGGGGCAAAGAAATCCTTACTAAATTTCACAGCATTACTTTAATACAGTTCTACTGGCTAAGGAGATAGAATGGAGAGGGCAATCATAATATGAATAATCACTACCAAGGAGCTGGAGACAGAAGCACAAAGGGTCACCATGCGTGACATCAGAGCTGGGCGACCTTCTCTCTTACCTGTTCATTCGTCTACGCTGAGGCATTTGTTCCAGATCTCTCTGCTCCCTCTCCTCCCTGGTCATCCCTTTGTAGTTGGAGGTGAGGCCAAAGATAGGCCGAGACCATTCATCTACAACATGAACCGAAGGGCCGGCTGTTACAGACACGTCTGCTTACAATCATAAAAATACTTTCCCCCTCCTAACTGATGGTACTCAAAGCCTTACAACACACCGCCTTTGAAAGTTACATGATTTTAGGTGAGCACAACAGAAAATTTTCTGAATCTGAACACTCAAAAGGTTGTGGCCACATTAATTCATTCTCTGTCCCTAAACCCCAATTTCCTGTCAGTTCAGGGACAAACAGTCTAAAAATAACTCACAGTCATATATCACCTTAAGGTTTGCAAACTATTTACCTCACCACAAATACATCAAATAGGTAACGCATGCTTTACAAAGGCTCAAATAAGTTAAGCAACTTACTCATGGTCATGAAGCTAACAAAGGAGCAGAAAGGGACCCTGTCTAGGTTCTAAGATTTTACTGAATTATAGCTATCTTTATAAACACCCAAATAAAGCAGTATTGACCTGAATGTTCTACTTTTCAATCAGTTGTGTAGGCATTATATAGATATAGCCTAAGGAAACTTAATGGGTTGAAAAAGAAGCCTTTACTTACAAATAAAAACAATTCTTTTATTTTCCTTATTCCACTAACAAAGAGCCCCAAATTATTCATAATCATCTTGCTAAAAAAACTGGACACATCTTTGAAATAACGATTAAGCTGAGTTCCACCTTTTCAAACAAGGAACTGTTAAGCATAAGAGATTGACTCATCAGGTGGCTAAAACAGGAGAAAGAACCATTTATATTTCACTGTTCAGTTATCACTGTAATTCTCTTTTTGCAACATGAGGCAACTAATATTGGATTTAACATATTACAGAAATTAAACAGGAATCCATGGAGATAGAACCAAAGGTTCAGCACATGAAATACAATCAAGATATCCCCCTCCTTTATTTTAGACAAATGGCTGTATATTAGACAAAAGCTAATAGAGAAGAAAAAGTGCTACTTGGAAAATATTTACATACTGATCAATTTCCCTGCCATGTCTTTGTTGGGTCTGGACTCCTTGGGATGCTTATAAAGGTACATCACTGCCCGTCCAATACCACTGTGCTTCAGGGTCTCCTGGCTCACACTAGGTAGCTGGAAATTACAGACATGCACATTCATTAAATAATCAGGGAAACAAGCCTGCTGATCAAATCTGGTGGAACTAAAAAGTACAATTCACGTCTATAGGCATAAAATTCCACTTCTAGACAAGAGCCAAGAAGGTATAAGTGTTGTTAGGAGGGTAGGGAGAGAAAAAGAGTAACTGAATATTATCACCTCTGAATCTAGGTGTAAAACAATATTCAAAGCATACAGAACATGTGTGGGCAACATGAGAGCTTATTTGGTGGATATAAAAGAAGGGTAGGATATAAAAAACTTGCATTTCTCTGGAATAAAGGGAAAACTAAGAGTGGCAAAGTAAAGTTTATCAGGTACTTAAAAATTACAACTATTCAACTGAGCTGTACAAAGCAGCCCAGGGTTGTCAGCATAAAAATTTTTTAATAAAAATACAAAATGTGTTTTTCCAGGCTTCAATATTATCACAGTGTTTGTGATGAGTAGCAACACTACCTTATGTTCATAACTTTAACAGAAATATACAACTATGTCACAGAACAAAAATATCTGGATACAACAGTAAAAAGAATACACGCAGACAGTATCTGGAGAGACAAAGGCACCAGAAATAATGCTCCAACCTCTTGTAGGATCTTTAAAAGTTCCTCCCGAATCTTCAGTGCTGGCAAACTCCTATCTGGTAGAGGTGACAGCCATTCCTTGATGGCAGACATTACACCACTATCAATAAAAGTTTCTTTAAGGTCTTGCCTGCGAAGAAAGTTCCAAGAGAAATGATGATTGTGAATCTTAAAGAATTTTTTTAATAGATGAGATACATATGAAGCACTTTAAATAACAATTCAAAATACTATATAATTATGTGCAGATGAATGGTAAAGACATAATTAAGTTTTAAAAGAAATAAAAATCTCAGAGCAGCTAACAGCACTTAATGAAATTTTGTATTTAGTTAAGCTTTGAGATTCTTTCCTAAAATTTGTGACTTTGTCCCTGTACTGACAGAGACTGCATCCCCATTATGACTTAGTAGGTTGGTTTGAAAGTTGTTTGGTCAAAAAAAATTCATCACTTTGTAGTTAATCTGCAACAAATCACTCAAAATTTAGCTAGGCTCATCCGCACCTATGATCTTCATAAGGCAGAAAAACATTCATCAAGTTTTATAATACGATCCTTATACTAAAAAAAAATTTCAATTTTTAGACAAATGAAAAACAAGATACTTACTTTTTAAGGTGCATAACTACAGTAGGTAGCAAAGTTAGTTTCTTCAGTGCTGGCTTTTTCTGATTGTTCAGCTGCCTATCTTCCTATAAAAAGGCAGACAATAAATCACTGTTTTAAATAGTCACTAGTAATTTAAAAAGATTAAAACAGAACTTCTGGTTGTCAGTTTCACAATAAAAAATACAAAATTGTTCCTTTTGATATATTTGTTTACTGGTCTTCTTACAGATCAGAACTGCAAAGGAAAAAAAGAACTATTTTTATTGAGGTCCAAATTATGGGATTCATAGCTTTCTGAATGTGGGTCAAACAAACACAACTATTACCATTTAATGAAAACAGTCATAATAAAAGTGAGAGCCAATCAAAGAAGAAATTATTTTAGTTAAAATGTGGAATAAATCATTAGCTTTTCCGACAGTTCACACAACAACACAGGCTTTAACAGAAAGCTAGGAAGATCTGTTTTAAACATTAGGAAGAATTTTGTAACTAAGAACTGGATAATATTGAAATGTGTGGAACAAATAAAAATTGTGGGATCTACTTGGAAGATCTTTAAAGGAAAAATAAGGTAGCTATATTTACATGGGCAGGTTAGTATTCCACTGACGTAGGGAAGTAAACTAGATTCCAGGCCCATGACCCCATTAAAATGGTTCTTATACAGAAAAATCTGAAACGTCTCAGTACACCACTCAACCCCACCCCCTCCCCCCCAAAATACTGATTCCATAACAACCACTTTTACATTTTATATTTACTTAGTGAAAAAATTCAGGACTCACAACTTTACTTTAGATAAATGAAAAAAAGTTGGAAATATTTGCATTCTCAAAATTTAGACCAAAAAAATAGACTATCTGAATAGCTATTAAATGCAAGAAATCAGGAGCTTCATTAACATAGAACTCAAAAAATCCCACCAATCCAATTAGAAGTGGAGGGGAAAAAAGATTTATTCTAGAATATGATAGATCTCACCTCAGCCGCTTCATTCATCTTAACGATCATGGCACTAACTACATCATCCGCATCACTAATAAAAGTTCCACCATCACGATTTCGCCGGCGCTTTCCACTCATGCTCTTCTTTCGCTGCAGCATCATCTCAAAATCTGACATGAAGTCCATACTGGAGTCCATGGAAGACAAAACTAGGTACAGTGAAGATGTCAAGAAAAGCCTTCTCCCCACTACCATTTTTTCATATCTAGAAACTTACACAAACATTTTAAAGCTTGTAGGTATTTAAAAAACCAGAAACCCTTTAATGACATTTTTACCTCTAATAATCTACCACCTGAAAATAAAGATGTTTCTCAAACTGATAACCAATTGTGGAGTTCATAACACTTCCTTAATAAGATTCTTTATCTGTGTGTTTTAAACTATCTTTAAAAATAGTCAAAAATATGTTGGGGGTTTTTTGGGGGCAATGACTATTTCATGTCTACTGTATACAAGACACTAGGATGGTGCTTTATGGGGTAGATGTTTAAGAAATGCTTGCTGAACTGAATTGGTCTAGGTGCTTTAGGGGTATAGAAAATATACCAGATGGGATCCCCCTGTGTTCAAGAAACTTATAGTCTAGTACAGTGGTTTTATATGAAGTGTGACCAAATTTTGGATGCTACATTAGAGCAGATAAAAGAAAATTTATGTTGTTTTAAGATGCATTTTACTTACTTAGCATATAGAGCATGCTAAGTATAGTATTTGCAAGATAAACAACTTGCTTATTACATGTAGGCACTAACCTCAAGACAGGACAAGCCTTGAGCTTGCAAAAAAATTCAAGAAGAGCTGCTCTTATTGCAAGGAAATTGTACATTTGTGAATCTCCTGACTCTTCTATAATGGCTTAAAAGATTTTTTTGGTAAACATTTATTATCTCTTCCTTCTACTGCCTCTCTCTCAACACTGAATAACAAAAGAAAACCTCATAATATGTAT
The DNA here is from genome assembly GCF_028372415.1 of Notamacropus eugenii. NCBI lineage: Eukaryota > Metazoa > Chordata > Mammalia > Diprotodontia > Macropodidae > Notamacropus > Notamacropus eugenii. The sequence goes on from NC_092876.1 coordinate 319,514,157, forward strand.
TACATAGTCTGGCAAAACAAACAGCCACATCCAGAAGCATGGGTCTCATTCTGCATTTCAAGTCTTATCACCTCTCCGGCAGGAGGGAGGCAGAGTATTTCGCCTTTAGATTCATGGTTTATCGTTGCAGTGATGGAAGTTCTAAAGTCTTTCAGAGCTGTTTTTTGTCAAAAGCATTTATAACAGGCCTTATGGTACAGAGGAAATAATCCTGTGAGGGAGGCAGTATAAATAGTATTCCTATTTTACAGATAAAGAATAAGGGAAGTCCAGGGTTTAAAGTCAAATGGTTAGTAAGTTTAAAACTTTGGATCCTATAGTATCCTTTGGATACTACACTAAGATGCTGAGGAGCACTGCACTATGTACTTTGTAGTTTTGGATTGAACTCTCACTTCTCCTACTAACTTGTGGCTAATGTGGTCGTAGACAAACCCTAACCCTGAGGTGCCTTAGCTTCTTCATCAGTGCAACGGGCTGTTATCATTTACTTTATATCTCCTCCACAGGGTTCTTGTGAAAATGGAATGAGATCACAGATGATCAAAGTGCTTTGAAAAACAAAATGTGATTCAAATATAAAGTGATGATACTTTGCAACAAAATTTAAAATGGGACAATATGGTATTGCAAAACCAACCAATAATATGTACACATTTAGAGGCAGCTAGGTGGCTCTGTGGATAGAGTGTGGGGCCTGGAGTTAGGAAGACCTGAGTTCAAAGCTAGCCCCAAACACTTTCTAGCTGTGTGATCTTGGGCAAATTCTTAACCTCTGTTTACTTCAGTTTCCTCACCTATAAAATGAAGATAATAATAACATCCACCCCGCAGGGTGGCTGCAAATATCAAATAATATTTATAAAAAGTGCTTAGCACAAAGTCTGGCACACAACGAGCACTGTATAAATGCTATCTATTATCATTATTATGAGTTCAAATCCGTTTCAGTTCAAAAGTAATATGAAGAAATGGTCTAATGGCTGCTTTATATTAATCCATATTACCAAACCTTGTTATTAAGACCAATGCTTTCCCTCTTGGCTTCACAGGTAAGTTTAGGGCTGAATAAGTTGAGATTAATAAAAGAAAATAAAAAGTGACATTGGTTTGTCCTTTGTATGGCAGTTAGGAATCTAGTTTTTAAGATTCTGGATGTGAACAATATCAAGGCTATACTGACCCAAGCAACTAGACCAAACCAATATTACAACCATTATCTCAAGCAGGAGGGCAAATAAACTGGATAAACATTTGTCCTCAATTATAAAAACTTTTTATAAAACACATTTTGCTCACATATGGACTTACTGTTTTCCTCTTTTTATGTTATCATCAGAATCTGAATCCTCTGCTGCCTCTTTAACTTGTGTTTCACTTTTCTCTTCTTCCAAATCTTCTTGGTTAAAACCCTAAGTAAGAGGCAGTGCAGGTTAGGTAGAGTGATCCTATTCTTTGCTGCTTCCTGAAGGGGTATTCTCCTGTACATTTTACACACACACACACACACACACACACACGCACACGCACACGCACACGCACGCACACACACTTTCTCTCTCTCTCACATATACCATTCAGCATAAGAGACGTGAGAAAGGAGAATTTTAATAAAGTGAAAGTCACATGCCTGTCCTAAGTGATGAGACCTGATATTAGATTTATTGGTCTTTATCTCAAATTGGATCAAGTCAGTTAAGCTGGTCCATAAGTATTGATTACATACCTACTATGTGCTAAGCACTAGGGATTATGAAGACAGACAAAAGTGGGTCCCTGCTCTCAAGGACCTCACGGTCTAATGGAGGACATAACATGTAAATATCTATGAACAAACAAAATATAGACAGAATAAATTCCAGGTAATCAATACAGAAAAGATACTAGCATTAAGAAGAATAAGGAATGACTTTCTCATAGAATATGAGATTTCGGTTGTGACTTGAAGGAAGCCAGGAGACAGAGATGAGGAGGGACAACATTTCAAACCTGAAGGACAGTCAAAGAAAATGTCTGGCGTCTGGAGAGAAGAGTGTTGTGGGTGGAAAAGCTAGGTCAGTGTCACTGAATCATAGAATATTGTAGGCTTAGGAAGGATGATAGGGAACCACTAGAGTTTAGTGAATAGGAGAGTGACATGGTCAGATCTTCACTTTAGGAAAATCATTTTGACAGCTGGAGGGTGGATTGTAGTGGGAAGAGATTTGAGGCAGGGAAACCAGCCAGTAAGTTATGGAGATATTCCTGGTGTGAAGTGATGAGGGCTTACACCAGTGTGGTGGCAGGCAGTATCAGAGGAAGAAGTGGCCATATACAAGAGATACTGTTAAGGTAAAATCAACAGGCCTTAGCAACAGATTGGGTATGGAGGGGTGAAACAGACCAAGGAATCAACAATGACTCCACAGTTATGTGCCTGGATAACTGAAAGTGGTGCTCTAGACGATGACAAGGAAGTTCAGAAGAGGGGAAGGCTTTTGGGGAAAGACAGTGAGTTCTATTTTAGACATGTTGAGTTTAAGATGTCAACACATATCCAGTAGTTTGAGAGGTCTAATTAGCAACTGGAGATGTGAGTTTAGAGGTTAGGAGAGAGGTCAGGGCTAAATAAGTTGATCTGAGAAAGAAAAAAAAATCCAATGTGCTTTAAAAGTAAATGTGTCATATTATACTTACAGTAAATTCTTCTTCCTCTTCATCACCAGATTCTCCAAATATATCTGCTATCAAGTTCCTTGAAAAGATATAAATGGGGAAGTTATTTTTGTTTCCTTATTTTCTTTCCTTCTTTCTTTTTTCTGGCTAAAGGAGTAGGATGAGAATTGCGTCTCCCTATAACTGCCGGGGTGTTTCACAGGTCTAATCTCATTACTGATGAGCAGCAGAGACTTGACTCACTTAGTTTCCACCCCTCTGTAGGCAGCTTGATGGTTCCTGCTCTTGGAAGGGGCTTATCGGATTGATGCTGAACTCAAAGGGGTCAGTGATCAACCCACCCCACTGTAACCCAGAGCTTTTAAGCTCAAATGATCCACCAGCCTCAGCCTCAGCCTCCAGGGTAGCAGGAGTTACAGGTGTGCACCACCACACCCTCACTTCCAAAGTATCCAAAGAAATCCAGATCCCAACAGATCATAAAAATTCAGGATATTGTCATATCACTGTCAGCTTAATAGGCTGTGGAATATATAATGTGGAATATACAAAGTTTTCCTAAACTTTATTTCTAAGAATCCTGTGGAAATTCAAATACATTTAAATTGTCACTTACTCCTCTTCATTTCCTGAATCACTGTCACTCCCAAACAGATCTTTCTCTTCACTCTTCTTGCCAGTCTCTTCCTTCCCAGCGTCATCTTCCTCACTTTCTGATGCTACGGTCTTTTTCAGTCTTTTGGCAGACTTTTCTGATGCAGCATCACTGTCAGAGTCATCTGCATCAGAGACGATGCGCCCCTTCTTTGCAGCTGTTAATAAGCAAAGTAATGTTAATAATAATTTTATATTTGTCAAGTTTTCACATATTTCTATCTTATTTAGTTCAGTGCCACAAATATTTATTAGACACCTACTGTGTACAGCAATATGTTAGGCAATGGAGGAAATACGAAGCTCGTATTTCAATTGAACTTAAATATAGAGGATATTTGGAGGGGTGAGACAAGTCTGAAAAGCAGCACTATGTTGTGGATGATTCTCTGAATGCCAGGCAAAGGATAAGTAATTTACTTGTTAGGTAAGATTCTGGGCACAGGAATAATATGATCAAATTAATGCATACATAAGATCAGTCTAGGAAAAATATTACGGATAGACAGAATGGAGAACAGGGATTGCAAGTGGCGTAACTTGCTAAATATGCTATTGCAATTATCTAGGCAGGCGTTTATGAGTGAAATCTCCACTAAATGAGAGGAAATAAAGACGAGAGGAAGGACGTTTCAGAGGTGGAATTTAACCAAACTTACAAACTGACTGTGACGTGAGGTAAAGGAGAGAGAAAAGTCAATGATGAGATCAATATTTTGAAAAGAAGAAAACGGGTAAAGGCAGTACCACTGATAGAAATAGTAAAATCAGAAAAGAGAAACAGGTTTTGGGGAAAAGAAAACAAACTCAACTTTGAACATGTTGAGTTCGACATTTTGGTGGGAAATTTAGGCAGATTTGTCTTCTAGATAGTTAGAAATGTGAACCGAGATGTGGGAAGAGAGGCCAGAGCTATTGCTACAGAAGGATAGATTAAGAGCTGAGGGTATGGGAGTGAATAGGACTGCCAAAGGAGAACATGCGGAGAAATGGAGAGTCAAGGACAGACCCTAGGAAAACAACTCACTTTAAGGATGAGGAATTAGTGAAGGAGACAGAAAAAGAGTAACAGAGAAGTAGGAGGTGAACCAGAAGAACCTGGCACCTTAGTATCCAGAAGCAGGGAATACTCAGTGTAATAAGCTGAAAACAACTGTATCATGGTCACTAAGCATAACCAACCTTGTGAAAAATAGCAGGATAGTGGTAGGGACTAGGGGGTGAGGTGAGGGAGAACTCCAAAACTTTTAAAATAAATGCTCTCTAGAGCGTGAAAGAAACAGATGCGGACTATGCTGAAAGTGTACTAAAGAGACCCTTCACACTGATGGACAAGTTATTTTCTTGCTAATACTCTTTCTACTCTACAGCTAGCAAATACTTATTCTCCTCCTGTGATCCTGGACATTCAAAGTCACTACCTTCTCTGGTGGAAATTTCTTTCTTCAATGACCTCTCCCTGTACAATTAGTCTCAGGTACCTCGTATCCCTTTGTTCCTCCCAGTCTCTAGCCTGTTCTGACCATTCTTTGCACCACGCTGCACTGTTCCCCCATCATTAACAATCTCCTGTTGTCTTAGATTTCCTCTTTTTATTAAATGCCTTCAACATGCCTGATTTCTCCTCAAGAAACTATATCCCGTGACTCCCTCTGGAATAATGGCCACTACTTCTTGGATGCTCTCTGACTCTCAGGGCCAGGAAAAGGAGGCAACTACCTTAATCCCCATTCCAAACCTTTCTTTCTGGCATCATAACTCAATAACATTTATTCCTTTGACATTCATACCAGTTATATGACCCTATCCAGATCCTTTCTCCTTAACTTTCAAGATTTTTATCTCTCCTCTTACTTGAACTACCCAAAGGGTAAACCTCACCATGATTACTCCATCTCTAAGGTTCAGAACTCTGAAATTCTCTATAATCAGACTCTCCTGTTTTTCTTCCTCTCTGGCTGCTTCACTTTTTCTCAGTGTTCTTTGGCCTCATGCCATCTAGTATTTCAATACCTCCCTGTACTCCCCAGTTACAGTTTCACTTCCCTCTCTTCATAGTCGAGTCTTTATAGCCAGTCATTTCAATAAGGTGTCCTCCACTCTTGAATCCCTTCCCTTTCCCTTCCACTTTCCATTCTGCTAATCTCCAATATTGGCTTCCACCACCTCATTTTTCCAATCCTACTGCCAGACTTACTTGGTACAGCAGGAAATCAAGAAAACATCCTGGGTTAACTACATACATATTGATGCACTATAACATCAATGGAGCTCTCGTTGACCCATGTCAATCCTCTTATTCATCTCTGATTGACTCTCTTGTCATATTCTTCCTGGGAGCTGCTCCATTATACCCCTACTCCAGCTTTTACTATTCTATCGAGAAAACTGAGTACAGCTGTTTGAGCCCTCTCGTTTGTCCTCACCCCAAAATTCAAAAGCTCTGCCCTCACTCATCCTATCCTCTTTTGTTTCAGTTCCAGAGGATGAGGTAGCCTTTCTTTAAGCCAAAGCCAACCTCTCTGCTTGTGCCCTTGATGCTAACCTCTCTGTTCTCCTTTGGGACCTTCTATCATCAAATATACCTACATCATATGGGCAGTTTCCTGGATGCCTACAAATATGTTCATCTTCTCCATTGTAAAAACACAAAACCAAAAAAACCCCCCAAAAACTCAAACAAAAAACACAACTTCCCTTGACTTTGACATCACCTCAAAGTCCTCTTTTCCATCCATACTTGCCACCTCCACGCTTTCTCACCACTCACTGAACTCCTCAGCTCACTGACACTTTTCTCCTGTCCCCATTACTCTTCTGAAACTGTTCTCTCACAGGTGACAACCCTAAATCTTTCTGCAGCCCCTGATACTGGGGAACACTCTCGTTGTCTAGATGCTCTTTCTTCCCTTGACTGCCATCATACTTTTCCTTCTTGATCACTAACTCCACTGTGGATTCATCCTCTTCCTGCTACCCAAGAATGACTTTCTCTCTCATTTACTTTCAATCTCTCTGTGTGTACTGGCTACTTCCCCACTGCCTACAAACACATCCATGTCTCTTCCATCCTCAAAAAATCCTCACTTGTTCTATCCCTGCTAGCAATCTTAACTATATATCTCTTCTCTTTCATTGTGAAACTCCATGAGAAAGTCCTCTACAGCCGGTGCCTTCACTTTCTTTCCTCTCCCTCTAACTCTTTGCAGTCAAGCTTCCAACCTCATCATTCACCTGAAACTGCCCTCCTCCAAGTTACCAATGATCGTGTATTTGCCTCAGTCCTCATCTGTCTTGACCTCTCTGCAGCCTTTGACACTAGTGATCATCCTCTTCCTGACACTCTCTAGAGATACTCCATACTTCTGTTCCAATGTTCAAAGAAAGCCAACTTTTTGTAGAAAGTGATAAAATCAGAACTGGCAGCTGTGCTAACAGGGTAACTGTAAAAAGGTTGAGATGCTTACAACAGCATCAAATTTTACCAAGGTATGAGAGGACAAGACGAGGCAAACAGCTCACTTGTCATCTGGCTCTCTCTCCACTGTTTCCTCTCAAACCACTATGGAGGTTCAGTCAAAAACCACCCTATAATCATTATGCGATCTACATTTCTCTCAGTGAACACTCTCTAAAAACAACACATTTCCGGTATTCATAGCCATCTTTTAGATTCTTATTTTGGGAATGCTTTTCCCTTAACTATAGCTTTCTGATAGCTCATGGTAAGTTAAATTCAAAGATAAGACAGTTTGTAAATCTCATTGAGACATTTTAAATATCAGGCACCAAAAAAGCAAAACTAACAAAACACAAAGCAACTCAGATGTGATCATGACCACGAGTGAGAAACGGAATTGCAAATGATCTTACGCGCTTTCTCCTCATCTTCACTGTCAGAAAGGATAGCAGCTTTCCTCTTCACGACTTTCTCTTGTTCCTTCTCCTCCTCCTCGCTCTCCACTTTCTGCCTCTTAGGGACCTCGTCCTCACTGTCGGAGCTGTGAAACAGTTTCTCCTCTGGATGGTTACCTGAATGAAGTGAGTCATTCTGTAATTCCCCTTCATCCTGCCTGTTCTCTCTGTCACTGTCATCTGATTCAATCTTCTGTTTTTGTCTAGAGGAATTCTCATTTTCAGAATCACTGGCACGCGCCTTCTGAAGCCCCTCGCTTTCAGAGTCACTTGGCTGGCGTTTTGGGGCCTCTTCATTTTCAGAATCACTGGCAAGTTTAGGGACATCCTCAGCTTCGGAGTCACTGGCACGGCCCTTTTGGGGCTCATCAGCTTCCGAGTCGCTGGCAGGGCCTTTTGGGGGCTCTTCAGCTTCTGAATCACTAGGAGGACCTTTCCTAGGCTCATCAACTTCCGAATCACTGGCTGGATGTTTCCTGGGCTCATCAGCATCTGAATCGCTGATGGGACCTTTCCTGGGTTCATCAGCTTCTGAGTCACTAGCAAGAACTTTCCTAGGCTCATCAGCTTCGGAGTCACTGGCACCACCTTTCCGGGACTCATCAGCTTCAGAATCACTGGCAAGCCCTTTCCTGGGCTCTTCAGCCTCAGAGTCGCTAGCAGGACCTTTCCTGGGCTCATCAACTTCTGAGTCGCTGGCAGGCCCTTTCTGGGACTCATCAGCTTCCGAGTCACTGGCAGGACCTTTATGAGGCTCTTCAACATCTGAATCGCTATCGATACCTTTCTGAAATTCCTCATTCTCAGAGTCACTGGCAGGAAGCTTAGGAGCATACTCATTTTCTGAGTCACTAGCATGCCCATTGAGAGGTTCTTCATTTTCAGAGTCACTAGCAGGCAGTTTCTGGGGCTCCTCATTTTCAGAGTCACTTGTGGGATGATTCAGATCCTCATTTTCAGAGTCACTTACTGGAGGGTCTGGCTGGTCTTCAGTGTCAGAGTCACTATACTTATGTCTATGAAGCTCCTCATTTTCAGAGTCACTAACATTGTGATTTGTAAGGTCCTCATTTTCCGAGTCTGTCATATGATGTCTTTTAACATGTCCATCATCTTCTCTATCACTATGATCATTCTGCAAGAGAAAAAAAAACCAGGAAAATTAATAACATTTAAAAAGATTAACAGTAGCTGAATTTTTAAACTTAACTAAAATTCATTTTTAAAACTCTGTAAGTTACTAATTAAAATGCTTCTTCCATAGTTGTACATACTGAAAAGAAAACTACATGTGAGAATGTGCAATTATGAAAAAAAAAGACTATGGTAGCTCATCATCTGATACCTCAAATAGGACTCTCACTAAATGAAACATTAAAAGCACTAAACCAAACACTTAAAGGCATATACTGAATTTTAAGGATCAGACACAAGGCATAGCTCTCTAGCACATGAAATAGCCTCTAAAACCCTAAACTGTCCTTCCAAATTATTAAGAGATATCATTCAACATAAATCAAAAAATCCCCCCAAACTGATTTTAAAACAAACAAATGATTGGTTTCTTTATAAGTGACTCTGACTAGGTTTCTGGTTAAGTTTCAGAAGCATGTGTACACACATGTGGGTGCACATACAAGAAGTCTTCCTGACTTCAAGATTTTACTTTTTCACCAGAAAATTATTTTCTATAAATGTATATACATTTAAAATATTTACTATATCCTCATGACTTTTTATATTTGGGAGAATTTTAAAAAACCAATTTTATAATGAAAACCAATAGGAAAATATGATTCAACTAATATAATCTTACTACACAGTCAATAAGGAACATGTCTATTCCAAAAAGCTGGGTACACTTTTACCATGAAATGATCCACTGACTATATTAAGAGAAAAATGAAATGAAAATGATATTTTTCTCAGAACACATACTACTATTAAAAGTTTCCATTTATCCTTACTCTTGTGAATAAATATGATATAGTGCATTAATTACTCCCAAAGAGTATAATAATACAAAAGTAATTTAACAATGTGATAAAACATACAAAGCACCTGTAGCACCTATTTCAGAAATCCATTTTCAAATTTCATTCAAAACTTCATAGCATCACTAAAAATTTCCAAATGGTGACAGAAAACATATCCTCCCAATACGCTAAGACGCAAGGTAACTCAGTCTTTACTATACTCAAGTACGATTAAGAATACTTATTCCTATATTCAGAATCAATTTTTCCAAGCATTGGTCAAGAAGCTGTAACTAGTATTCCCTGTGTACCAACTGTTCTATTAGATTTCTTCAGTTATAGAAAACCTTAGTACCCTTCAGCCTCTACGCCCTATTGAAATTTGGTGTTTACCTAAGTGATATGATATTAGGAGATGGAACATAGCCATACTTAAAGTGCGATTTTAAGTGGAAAAAAAAATACAATTAATTCTTTCAGACTTAATATTGTTGTATTTCACATTTTCAGAGTTTAGAGCTGGAAAGGACTCTTAGAGGTCATGTCACACTTAGTCCTCTCATTTTAAATAAAAAAAGGCCCATAGAGGTTAAATTATTTGCCTAAATCACATAGTAAAAAGCAGAACAGGGATTGAATTCACCTAAATCTGTTCTGTTTCCACTGCCTCCTCACAATCTGGCTCCAACAACCTTTTCAGACATTTCTTTCCAACTTCCCACATTCTATCTTCCAGTCAAAGGTGACTAGCTATTCCCCAAACATAAACTACACCTGTCCTCACAAGTTTCCTCTGTTTGAAATGAATTCCCCACCTCTACTTCTGCCTGTCTTATTTCTAGCCTGCCTTAAAGATCCAGTTCAAAAGCCATCTCTTCTATGAGGACTTTTCTGATCCCACATCTTGCAAGCTTGACATAATCACTTCCTCCTTTGAATTATAACACCTAAAACTTATTACATTTTCACACTGCATCTTGCACTTTACTTATGTCTTGTATCTTCTAATTTAATGCAGATAGGGACCCTTATTTGCACTAATTACATAACACCAAGTGTCCAATTCCTTGAATAAAGGAATGCACTTAGTATTTGAGCTAGAAACCTCCCTACCTTGAACACAATCAGCCAGTCTACCAGCACTGAAACAATACTCATCGTAAAAATCTTTCAGAATGGGCTGGGATCATGCAGAGAATAAATGGTATCAATTGCATGGCAAAGCTGTCTACTAACTATGGGAATTGCTGAATAAATTTTGTCATATGAATGCAGAATATTACTGAATCACAAGAAATATACTTGTTCATGTACAAGGTCTCCCTTGACAGAATGCAACCTCCCCGAAAAATGGGACTATCCTCAGCAACTAGCACAGTGCCCACCTAGCATGCAGTAGGCACTTAATAAATGATTTACTCAGAGTAATCAGTTTTTCAAAAATATCTACCAAACGTTAAAATGTCATATTATTGCAAAATTTTGCAAAGATTCTTCCTCACAAAAGACTATTAAAAAATAAAGCTGATTATTTTTGTAACTTGGAAAATTATATGCAGCTCCTCAATTTTAAACCCTCATAATCTGGTTCTTTTCTATCTTTCCATATTCTTACACTTTTCTCCCCTCCACATATTCCATTATGCAATGACACTGGCTTCCCTTCTGTTCTCTTCATATGACATCCCATTTCCTGATTCTCTGCATCACTAGCTGTCCCCCTGGCCTAGAATTCTCTCCCTCCTCATTTATGTCTCTGGGCTCCCTTCAAATTTTGTTAAAGTCCCACCTTCTAAAAGCAGCCTTTCTCACTCCTCTTTAATGTTAGTGCCTCCCTTTGAGATTATTTCCAATTTCCATGTATCTTTCTCATTCACAGCTGTTTTCCTATTTTCTCCTATTAAATTGTGAGCTCCTTGAGGGCAGTTTCATTTTGCCTTTCTCTGTATCCCCAGAGCTTGACACAGTGATTGGCACACAGAAGGTTCTTAATAAATCTTGTTGACTTGACTTGAAAGAACTGATTGTGAAGTAAGAAACGTTTCAAATTACACAAAGGGTTACACTTTCATCTAGTGCTTATAGACCTGCATGTTATCTGGATATCAACTGGGTTTTGCCACAGTATAGAATCCAATACAATTCTAACAGTCATTTTCATTTAAAAATCCATAGGTACTATTTAAAATTTATCTCAATATAGCATTTTGTCAAGTTTTTTAAAGTAATAAATATTCCCCAAGTTTCAACAAAACATCAAATACATGTTATCAAATGAGTGGCTTTAACTCTATTTTGCTTCATCCGTTTATAACGCACAATAGAAAGATTTTAATTGATTGACCAGAAAGGGCCCACAATGTGGATAACTGTCATTCCATGGCACATGGAACCTTTCAAAGTTGTTCTGCATGATTTGATAAGAATCACTCCAACCGTATTAATAGCTGTTGGCAGAACAAACACTTCTCCCATCAAATCATTTTTACATTTAGCAAAGCTGGAAGCACTTTATATGCATAAGCAACTCTTTTGATGACACAAATAGGGTTTCTGAAAGGTTCTTTTTGCTTTTTAAAAGAATCTAATTTTTCCTGGAAAAATTTTCTTGCTTTAACATTTTCTATATGAACCCTTTCAACAGTCTCCACTTATCTGCAGCTAATGCAAAGATAGTAGTTTTTCGTTCCCATCACTAACGGAACTTTGTGGGTACAAGATGGTAGAGGAGCAGAAATAAGTACATCAACCCCACCCCACCCCACTCCTCCAAGTGTACATCTAGCAAAGGCATCAGATTGAATCCTGATGGGAATTGTGCTCAGGTGTGTATAGGGAAATAACCGGAGGGGTCTAGGGACAAGGGGGATGGGAGCCAGCCCAGACCTGACATCAGATCTGATGCCAGGCAGCAAACAACAACAAAGAGTCCCCCCACATAGGAAGGGACAATCAAGGCACAACTCAGAAGAAAAGAATGACTTCAACACTTCTTAGAAGCAAAGTCTCAAGCACGACGCAGCTTGGGCACAGATCTAACTAGAATTCCTCTTAGAGATGAAACAAAAGTTTTAAAAAGTTTAAAATGTTTTTTAAGTGAAATGAGAGCTAAGGAAAAAAAAGAATTGTGAATATAAGAGGCACAAAACCTTGTTCAAGCAACAACTTCTCTGAAAATTGGAATGGACCAAATGAAAGCTAATGGTTTGATAAGAAAATAAGAAATCAAACAAAGTCTGGAAGACAAAAAAAAAAAAAAGGCACCTTATTGCAAGAACCAATTGATCTGGAAAATAGACTCAAGAGAAAAAAATGTAAGAAAAGCCATGACCAAAAAAAGAGCTGGCACATCATAGTTCCAGATTTTTTAGGATCTGAGGGTAAAGCAGAAATAGAAAGAATCCACCTGTCACCTCCTGAAAGAAACTCCAAAATGAAAATTATCAGGATATTACAGTAAAAATTCAGAGCTTCCTGGCCAAAGACAAAAATCCGCAAGCAGCCAGAAAGAAAGAATTCAAGTACCAAGGACCCACAGTCAGAAATATACACAATTTACTAGCCATTATTATAAAGGAGCAGAGAGTTTGGAATATTATATTTCAGAAGGTGCAGGATAAAGGCTGACAATTAGGAATAACTTACCCAGCAAAACTAAGTATAATCCTACAGAGGGGAAAATGAACCTTTAACGGAAAAGAGAACATCCAAGCATTCCAGATGAATAAAAAACAGAACTACCTAGAAACTCTGAAGTACAAACTGCGAAGTACAGAAGTACAGAAAACCATAAAGGAGTAAACAAGAAGCGAAGACCAAATGTCCTCTCTAAACTCTGTGGTCATCAGGGGTCACAGGAGGTGCCTAATTAGAAAAGGTTAGGGAGTAGTTTGGTTGTGTCCTGCTGATCTTAAAAGAAGAATGGATGAAGAGCAAAAGTAGAATAAACAAGAGGGAGAAAGAAAGAGGAGTCAGGGAAAACCATCCCATTTATGGGGGAGGGCAAGGAGACACTGAAGCAAACAAGGAGGATCCTGAGTGAGAGGAGTGACTGCCACGAGTGACTGCTCACTATCATCCGAACTGGTCAAAGGAAGGAAGAACATATACTCAGTTTTGTACAGAAATACATTTCGCTAAACAGGGAAACAGGATCGGAGGAAAGGGAGAGAAAATAAGAGGGAAAGTAGATGACACAAGCAAAACAAACTAAGGATATATAAAAATATCTACAGCAGTTGTTTGGGAATTGGCAGGGAATCATAAACTGAAAGGATCCCCATCAACTGGGGAATGGCTGAACAAGCTCTGGTATATGAGTGTGATGGAATACCACTGAGCTGTAAGAAATGATGAAAGGGACAGCTTCAGAAAAACCTGAGAAGACTTGTATGAACAGAGGCAGTGCAGTGAGCAGGATAATTTATACAACAACAACTTGGACTTGATCAAAGTAGTGACCAATTCCAGAGGATTTACGATGAAACAGGTTACCCACTTCTTGATAAAGAAGAGAAAGGCTAAGAGCACAGAATCTGACATTTTAAAAAGACATCACCAACACAGAAATGTGTTTTGTTTGACTGTAAGTTCTAACGGCAGATGATATCCCTGCAGGTAATCGCTGAGGTGGAGACACTCTCCACCCTAATCTTCAATCCCCGAAAGCAGAATACCCTAAAGTTGAGCCTTGTGGTTCTTCCTCTCAATCAGGGATTTCCAAAGTGAGGTTATGCTATGGCCTGATCCCAGAGAGTTATGTGAGAATGACTCATCAGAGTGTGAAGATGGGTCTCAGTGCACCCTCTCCAGGACAGTCAGTCAGGAGATTCATCTAGGAAACCACCAGACTCCCTCATTCCAACAACCCCCCTCATTTCACCTCACTGGGTGACAGGCACCCTCTTTATGATGGGCTTAATGCTCTAGGGCAGTGACCAGAGGGTAAGAGGAGTATCTCTGCCTCTATTCACATACTGAACGGGTCTTTTGCAGTTTGCACCAAAGATTTCATTCCATCATCACACTGCCCTCCTAAATTCTCCTTCTTTCAAATTTCCCTATTAATGTCAGTCAAAGGCAACACCATCCATTCAGGTTCTAAACCTCAGCACTCTTTACCCTATTTATCCAATCAGTTGGCAAACATTGTCTTCAAAGCTCTAACACATCTCCTCTCCTGTCATACAGTCACCACCGTGGTTCAGATGCACAGCACCTCTCCCCTGGGCCACTGGTATCCCCTTCTAATTGGTTACCCTACCTCATTTCCCCCTCTCCAGTCCATCCTCCACTCGGCTGCCAAAGTGATTTCCCTGAAATGCATGTCTGCTCATGTCATTCCTTTTACTGTTCAAATTCTAGTGCCTCCTACTCGACTCGAGTTTCAAAAAATTTTATCTTTTATTGTACAAAATTTTTATTTCTGCTTAAGTTTTAAGTACTCACGCATAAGAACAGTAGTACATGTATATCATTCACAAATAAGTAAATATATACATACAGAGGGGTGCATATTCAAAAAATGTTTACCGATGCGGAGTACACACGCACAGTTTGGAGACCACTGCTCTACACAAACAAATCATCATCTCTGACCCTACCATTTTAACCTCTCTTCAGTGCCACATCTCTCATTTTTTTTTTTTTTTACCAAAAACCAAACAAACAAAACACAACTTAGAATGGATTGACATAGCAGGTTAAATGGTTTAAAAAATTTTATAACTCAAATAACAACAAAAGAAAATGCTTTCTGATACAGCAACAGTAGTACCAAAAAAAAAAAAAATGTACACAACCGTCTCGATAATTCACTTGCTTTTCAATAATGCAATTTTAAGTACATATTGTACTACTGTCTGCAGTCCATGAAGAATTTTACAACTCCACACTTCAACATCATGCTGACAGCTTTTAAAGAAAATTATTTCATATAAAGAATGGAAGGAATACAGGAAGGGAAAAAGGGAGAGAGGAAGGTGTATCTCAGGTGTGCTCTCATTTGAGTAAACTCCAGCTTAACTTAATTGTACAGAAGAGCTTAGCTGTCTATAACTAGAGTAAGCCACATGCAAGACCTTACTTGATTAATTTTCCAAAATAAAATTTCAGAACTGATGGTAAGATAAAGAGAAGAAAGACATGGAAGAATACAGTCCTAATTACTCCTGATACATGCATATCCCTTTGATTTCCCCTAGTGATTTCCCCTAAAAGGGTTTCTTATACAGAAAAATTGCAAAGAAAAAGTAAATAAACAATTTTGTTCAAGAAATTAAGCACTCTCTGTATGTCTTTACTTTGCTGTCACTGTTTGTACAAAATTTTCCTAATTTACTTGACCATCATTATTGCCATCTACTTCCTGATCATTTTGCATAAGTAATTTATGGAAAATATTAAAACTAAGATAGGCAGTGTGTTACAAAGGTCAGAAGGTTAGAATTGGAGTCAAGAAAATTTGGACTAAAGACCCACCTTTTAACACTTATTACTTGTCTTGCCATGGCCAGGTTACTTAACCTCTTAATGCTCCAGGCAGTGCTCATATTTATGTTAGAGTTTTCATACCTGGAGTTTGTTACTCCAGAGAAATGCCCAGTCTCTTCCCATCCACCATCTACAAAATGAAAAGTCATTCTCCAACAGAGAACTGAAGGGCTGCTGGGTGGCACAGTGGACAGAGTGCTAGGCCTGGAGTCAGGAAGACTCATCTTCCTGAGTTCAAATCTGGCCTCAGACAGTTGGAGAAAGAAATGGCAAACCACTCCAGTATCTCTGCCAAGAAAACCCCAAATGGTTTCACACAGAGTCAGACATGACTGCAGACTGAACAAATAGAGAAGTGGCCAATGGACATTAAAGAAGAGACATTCCCATTTGCTTTGCTGCGACCTCCTAAGGACTGTGGACTACGGAAACCTCCCTCTCACTTGCAGCTCACACTTCCTCTATATGTTGTCTCCCTCATTAGAAGGGAGCAAGGTCAGTAGGACTCTTTTATTTGTAACCCCAGCACTTAGCACAGTACTTCACAAGCTCTTAATAAATGAGTGACTGATTCATTCATCTGACAGACATCTTTCATGACAATTCTAAGAATTAGATTTTCTACTTAAAATATTTTAAAATTTCTCTATGCAGTATTTTTTTTTTTTGGCATAGTCAGTTTCATTGCGCAAAGTGCCGGAGGAAGTCTTAGAAGTTATTTAAACAACAACAACAGAAGTTATCTAATCCAACTGCCTCGATTACAGATGAGGAAACTAAGGCCCTGAGAAATTAAGTGACTGTGCCCCCAAACTCACTCTCTAAGCATTAATATGCTTCCTGGTGACCTTTGACACAGCAATTAACCTGGATGGTTAAATAAAGGATTGGGCAAGACATCCCTGAGGGTCCTCCCAGCCCTGGATCTATTCTCTCATGAACTCTGCTTACTATCTACTTGACACAGTGAATGCCAAATATTATTTTAAAATAACTCTTAATAGATAAGAATGCTGTTATGACTATCTCTGTATAGTTAGAACACTGACTAGTTAAAATAAAAGTCAAACACAACATGTCAGATGCATAAAAATGAGAAGACAACACTGAGTACTCAGTATAAAGTCAATGATGCTGAAAAGTGGGGTAAAACAATAAAGATCCTGACTCTGATTACCAGTAAGTTCCTGATGAACTTTACCTGACTTAGTCAGCAAAGATGTTTTTGCCAAGCATAGACATGGTTACAAAAGGAAACAGTTTGGAATACAAACTCATTTGTAAATCACCATGGAAGATAATGAGCATCGCTGTCTCATGAAACAGTGAAAAGTCAAAACAAATCTGCAGACATCCTGGGGAAAGACCTAACTAATATCATCCCAAGGGCATTCACACATAAAATTGGCAAGGAATTTAAAGCCCAATTCTTAATGGGCTATTATTTGTTAAAAGAAAAATGACATGGAAGAACAAAGTTTTAGTATACAGACCAAGAATACATGGCAAATCTATGTTAGAGAGGAAAGTCTTGAAACTACTGAGGGATTTTTTTATGTCATGTCAGGGAGAAAATTACAAAAGAATGAGACAAAAATCATAGACTCCTAAAAAAGGTAACTGACAGGGCATTGATAACTCACAATTGATACATTTACAATTTTGGGGGGCCAGATAGTGAGCTTGGTTTTGGGATGTGCTGAATTACAGTGGCACTGTGGGGACATCAGGAGGGAACTGTGGTGCAGTGAAAAGAGCACTGAACTTGGAGAGACCTGTGTTCAAATTCAACATCTGATACCTGTGACAAGGTTAAGTTACAATCTCTTTGAGCCTCAGTTTTTCTCACCTGTGAATGTGATAATTCCTATGTCATAGGATTGTTGTGAGGAATAAATCCAAGGCACATCAGGGAGCCCTAGAGGGCTGCTGAGGGGGAAGATGCCAAGGTCAGATCTGTACTTTAAGAATATTCATTTGGCAACTACATGGAGGATGGATGGAAAAGGGCAAAACTGGAACCAGAAAGACCAATTAAGAGGCTGAAACAATAGTCCAAGTGAGGTGACGAGGTGATGCACCAGGGTAGAAGCTACGTACAGACACGCCTCATTTTATTGTGTTCTGTAGATAATGCATTTTAAAAAAAACAAACTACAGGTCTGTGGCAGTCCTCCATCAAGCAGCTCTACTGGAACTATTTTCCCAACAGCATGTGCTCACATTGTGTCTGTGTCCCATTCTGGTGATTCTCACAACATTTCAAACTTTTTAATTATTATTATTACAGTATCTGTTGTGGTGATCTGTAATCAGTGACCTTTGATGTTGCTACTGTAACTGTTTTGGGATGCCAGGAGCTTCACTCACATAAAAGGCAACAAACTTCTTCGATAAATGTCGTGTGTGCGTTCTGACTACTCCACCCATGTCTTTCTTCCTCTGCTCAGGTCTATTTCCTGAGACGCAAAAATATTAGAAAATATTACATAAACTTAGTTGATAAAGTGGCAGCAGAGTTCGAGGATTGACTCCATTCCACCACCCTGATCAGTCAGCAGTATCAATGTCAAGGTAAGAATCTCCACATCACTGAAGGCTCAGGGGACGGTCAGCATTTTTTTTAGCAATAAAGTTTTTTAAATTAAGGTATATACACTGGGTTTTTTAGACATGATACTATTGTACACTTAATAGACTACAGTATAGTGTAAACATAACTTTTATATGTACTGGAAGATTAAAAAATTTCGTGTTACTCGCTGCATTGAGATATCTGCTTTATTGCAGTGGTCTGGAACTGAACCCACAATATCTCCAAGGTATGCCTGTACACAGAAAGAAGGAAATTAGTACTAAGATACTATGGAGGTAGATTGTTTAAGATTTCTGAGCTGATTAGATATAAAAGGTAAGGGCAGTCAATTAGCATTTATTAAGCACCTACTACATGCCAAGTTCTGTGCTAAATATTAGATGAATTCAAGACGTGGATGAGACATCTAGGAAATGTCCAGCAGAGAAGTTGGTAACACGAGACTGAAGTTGAGGAGAAAGATTAAGGCTGGATAAAAGAAAACAATCAATTTAGTATTTTGAAAACCTTAATGAGCTGTTTAAATTTCATCTGTCATTTGGATCAGTCAAACAGCAAATATTTACTATGTACCTAGTATACTCCAACACTTTCACACAGTAGGAAGAGGTGTCATGTAGCTAAGTGAAGATGCTGTTATAGCAATCAAAAGACAACAAAATCTTTGTGAGTTAGAGACTGCAAAACAAGAATGTGGGGGGAGGAGACCCCAGGACAGACCTCTGGGAAATGCCCACATTAAGACACTGGAAGAGAATGAGAATACAAAGGAGTCATTAAAGAAATAGGAAAACCAATAATTTTTTGTAAATTTCTTACTTTTGAAAACTAAATTATATTTTCTCAATTCAATTTACATACAACTACATTTGTGAAAATAACCATTTTAACAGCTAACACCATTTTTAAAATGTGCAACAGGAGCCCCTGACTCACTGCTAGTGCTTTTATTAAAAATTAAATTGTTTCATGATAATGTTAATATTTGCTCAACATTCACCTTTCACTGTAGCTAATCACAAAGTGTGCTTCACAGGCCACAGTCATTCCTGCCTCTGTATCATTCCTTTTACCTGGCATGCCCACTGTGCTGCTCTCTGCCCATCCTCCAGGCTGGAGCTAAAGTACTTAGCAGGGTAGCGTGACAAATTGGAAAGGATGAGAGGAAAGGATTTATAATCAGATGGACTAGTTTCAAATGCTAGCTATGCCCCTTATGAAACTGGGTGACCTTGGGCAATGTACTTAGCCACTCTGGCTTTAGTTTCCTGAAAGCTAAGGTATTAATGACCTCTCTCTATAGGTAGAGTTTGTGATTGTTCCAGTTCTTGTTCATCTTTCTTTTGAAGTTTCTACAACTTCATTGTCTCAAACTTGACCATATGGTGCCCTGCACTCTTCTCTGGATATTTTATATTTGTGAATTAGTCTTACCCAGCTACACTGTGATGTGCTAGTGCAGGAACTATAACTATGAAGGTCTACTTCCCAGCACAAGACTAATTATTCTGTAAAGACATGGGGGGGGGGGGGGGGGGAGGGGGGAAGAGAATGAGCCAAGATGGCAGAGTAATAGCACAGATTTCTAGAGCGTGCCCCCAAGCCCAGCCAAATACCTGTACAAAATGGTTCTAAACAAATTCTGAAGCTGCAGAACCCACAGAATGATGGACTGAAGCAAATCTCCACCCCAAGACAGCCTAAAAGGTTGCTGGGAAATGTCAATCACCCCAAAGTGGGGGCAGACCCCAGTCTAGCATGTACCCCACCTGAACAGATGAGACCTGAATAGCTTCAGGGGAACTGAATCTAGGACACCTGTGGTGGTTTCCAGACTTCATGACCCCAAAACACCAAGGACAAATTGGAAGGTCCATGGAAAAAGCCTATGGGACCAGTGTGGGAGAGTGGAGTGGTTCGGCCCCAGCCCCAGAGCAGCAGGGGCAGCTGCAACCACTGTTTCTCGAGTTCTAGGCCCACAGATTGTAGGGGGATCAAGCTGACAGTATACTCCCTAGCCCCACTGGAGGCACAGCACTACCTTGATAAAGAGCTCAAAAGTCAAGTAAATAGCTGGGGAATTGAGCAAAAATTGGAAAAAGAATCAAACTACAGAATATTATTTTGGTGACAAATAAGACCAAAACGTGCAAACAGAAGACAACATAGTCAAAGCTCCTCCATCCAAAGCCTCCAAGAAAAATATGAATTGGTCTCAGGCCATGGAAGAGCTCAAAAAGGGTTTTGAAAATGAACTAAGAGAAGTAGAGCAAAAATTGGGAAGAGAAAAGAGAGTGATGCAAGAAAATTATGAAAAATGGGCAAACCGTTTGCTAAAGGAGACCCCCAAATGCTGAAGAAAATAACATTATAAATAGACTAATCCAAATGACAAAAGAGATCCAAAAAGCCAGTAAGAAAAAGAATGCCCTAAAAAGCAGAACTGGCCAGATGGAAAAGGAGACCCAAAAACTCACTGAAGAAAATAATTTCTTAAAGATTAGAAATGGAGCAGATGAAAGCTAATGACTTTATGAAAAATCAAGAAATTATAAAACAAAACCAAAGGAATGAAAAAGTAGCAGACAGTGTGAAATATCTCACTGGAAAAACAACTGACCTGGAGACAGATCCAGGAGAGACGATTTAAAAATTATGGGACTACCGGAAAGCCATGATCAAAAAAAAAAAAAAAAAGAGCCTAGGCATCATCTTTCAGGAAATTATCAAGGAAAACTGCCCTGATACTCTAGAACCAGAGAGTAAAATAAATATTGAAGGAATCCACCAATTGTCTCCTGAAAGACATCCCAAAAGAAAACTCTGAGGAATATTGTAGCCAAATTCCAGAGCTCCCAGGTCAAAAAGAAAATATTGCAAGCAGCCAGAAAGAAACAATTTGAGTATTGTGGAAATACAATCAAGATAACACAAGGTCTAGCAGCTTCTACATTAAGGGACTAAAGTGTTATTCCAAAAGTCAAAGGAACTAGGATTAAAACCAAGCATCACCTACCCAGCAAAACTGAGTATAATATTTCAGGGGAAAAAATGGTCAATCAATGAAATAGAGAACTTCCAAGCATTCTTGATGAAAAGACCAAAGCTGAATAGAAAATCTGACTTTCAAACACAAGAATCAAGAGAAGCATGAAAAGGTAAACAGGAAAGAGAAATTCTAAGGGACTTACTGTATAAAGTTGAACTGTTCACATTCCTACATGGAAAGATAATATTTGTAACTCTTGAGAAAGGAATATATTGGGAGTAGAAAGGGAAAAATAGAATGAGGCAAATTATCTCTCATAAAAGAGGCAAAAAAAGCTTTTTCAATGGAGGGGAAAAAGTGGGAGGTGAGACGGAAAAGTGAAGCTTATTCTCATCACATCTGGCTTAAGGAGGCAAGAACATGCACACTCAGTCTGGTATGAAAATCTATCTTACACTACAGGAAAGTAAGGAAAAGGGGATAAGTGGGGTGGGGGGGGATGATAGAGGGGAGGGCAAATGGGAGGACAGAGTAATTAGAAGTAAACACTTTTGGGAAGGGACCAGGTCAAAAGAGAGAATAGAATAAATGGGGGGCAGGATAGGATGGAGGGAAATATAGTTAGTGTTTCACAAGATGACTTTTATGGAAGTCTTTTGCATAACTATACATGTATAACACATATCGAATTGCTTGCCTTCTCAGAGGGGATGGGTGGGGAGGGAGGAAGGGAGAGAAATTGGAACGCAAAGTTTTAAAAACGAATGTTAAAAATTGTTTTTACATGCAACTGGGAAATAAGATATACGGGCAATGGGGTATAGAAATCTATCGTGTCCTCCAAAAAAACAGAGGGGACGGGGATAAGAGAAAGGAGGGGTAGGATAGAAGAAGGGAGGGCAGATTGGGGGAAGGGGTAATCAGAATGCCTGCTGTCTTGGGGTGGGCAGAGGGGAGAGATGGGGAAAAAATTTGGAACTCAAAATCTTGTGGAAATGAATGTTGAAAACTAGAATTTAAAAAAAAAACAGAGCGTTGACGGGTCAACCAGAACGGTAAAGGTCCCTGAGTTCATGTCCATGGGAATCAGCAAAAGGAACTTGGGGATGCTTAGCTTAGAGAAGAAAAGGCTAAGAGGAAACATGAGAGTTGTGTTCAAGTTTTTAAACAGTTGTCATGGACAAGGGGAATGACACTTCTTTTTTGACCGTAGACAGCAATGGATAGAAGTTGCAAAAGGGAAAAACTTAAGCATGAGGCCAGGAAAAGCTTTCTAATAATTAGAGCTGTCTCAAAGTACAATTGGGTGCTTTGGGAAATAGGTTTCTCCTCATTGAAGATCTTCAAGCAGAAGCTAAAAAACCACTTTGGGGCCTCTCAGAGTAAGGATTCCTTTTTTGGATTTAGGAACTATATGGCCCTTCTAAATCTCAGATTCTATGAACACCACAATCTCTGAAGACTTAAAGTTACAGGTAACACAAGAGGCAGCGGAGTGATGTATGGTGAGTATAAAAATACTCCCAGTGATGAACTATACAAAAGAAATGACTTAAGGGCCATCATATAAGAAATGACTAGAAAAGGTGAACTGGCCTATAACACATAACAGGAGCAAGAGATGGACAGCTTGATTGCTTTTTTTTAAAGGTCTCCTATTGTTAGGTAGAGAGCGTCTGTAAAGAATTTATAGGGGAACACAAAGCCTGGGAAGGAATGTAAGGGTTGCAATCTGTAAACATATTGAGAACATATTCGTTGCAGATAATAATGGTAGATAATAATGCATTACTGAAGAAGTGTGTCTTTCACTTTCACATGTGCACATAAGCTTCTTCATTAACTCAAAGATGTACTGCTTAAACGAAAAACCAAGCTGTCTTTACTGTTCCAATTTCTTTGTGCTTCAAATCTTGCATGTAACAACTTGTAGGACAGTGATAAATGTTAAGTTTTATTTTTATTACTAGTGTATAGTACTCCCTATATGACCTAGGAAAGTAGCAAGAGTTTTTAAGTTATCCGCACATATATGTGAAATTAAAGAGATAAGACCTTAGACACCATCTAGTCTGAGGACTAGGCTCAATACTCTAAAAAGTTTTTGTGCAGAACTTAACCTACAGCTTAGGTTCTTGAATCTCCATACCTTTTTAAGCTCAATTTTGCTTTGACATTAATACATATGTAATTTATTAAATTAGCCTTGGAATTTTATGCTGACTGAACAGTAAAAACAGGCAACTTAATTTAACTTTTAAATTCTTATATACTGTTCTATCAAGACAAGCTGGTGAGGATCAGATCCTTACGTAAAGTTTTAGCAGACCATAGTTTACTATGAAAATTTATAATATGCTCCACAACCTGTGACGGAAGACTCTTATGTAAGCTGTCAATGATTACTGCCATCACTGGACATCAGTAATCAGTAAATTCCAGTAGGACTGGAAGCCCTTATTGGGATAATCCATTTTTTACACTCACGTTCTGGGCTGCAATTGCCTAATATTTGAAAATAAAAGAATGAAAATTTTGAAACAACCAAAACTGTTTTCACTGCCAATTTGTAACTCTAATTTTACTTCCAAAAAACCTTTCTAATTAATTTCTCCACCCTTCCCACGTTGCTCCCCTACAAACCACTAGGTTTTGATGGCAAGCTCTGACACAACATCCAAGATCTACTCTAAAGGAAGCAGTTCTAATCAAATACAACAATGAATCCTCCCCAAAGATTCTGTTCAACCAATACCTCTGAATGATGCTCTAAACTTCCATTGTCTGATCCAGAGTGCTGCTCAATTACATCATCTTCAACGTCTGACCCTGAATCCCGTTCATCCTGTACTGGGGTAGCTCCACCATCATCTGCTCAAAAACAAAACAATAAAAATCCCACTTAAAGGGTAAGATGGATGATGTCTTGGGCTACAACTAAGATTAAGTATAGCCAAAGGAGGACACTAGCAAATAGGATAACTAAGGACATTATGTTTCTATATGAGATTTGTATTTAAAATGCCACATGCGTTGTACATATAGTAGCAACATCAATATGATGAGAGGTATGCAGAACTTAGCAAACATCAATGGAAAAGCCAGGGAGCAAGTGAAAGATCTCTAAACATCCCTCCTATGTGGCTAACTAGAGCATACTATTTCCACTTCATGTTGAAAATCAGATCTCATTCTGGCAGACCCTAAAATACTACATTGTAAAATAATTCACAAATATAAAGGTCCATATAAAGGGTCAAAAGATAATATTTCCAAATATTAAATTTACACGAGAGATCTGAAGCAATCATTTAAAAAAGTAAATCAACCTACACTTACAAGTACTTGGCTATCTGGTGAAATAGGTCACAAAAGCTACATAGATATGTAGCTTTCAAAAAGGAACTTCTAGATACACTCTCAATCACTGGCTTAATATACTGGCTTGAAAAGGACTTTTTTCTTTCAATATTTATTTTGCCCCTGACTACCATCAACTTTTATGTTTTTTTTTTAAAGTGTTCAAAGATCCATCAACAACCACAATAAGCATCTTTAGAGATTTTAGGACTACCCAATTCAAAAGCCATCGATCCTACTTGGAATGTTTACAACATAAAGAATACTGGAAAATAGAGATTAAAATATTTTATAATCAGAGTTGTAGTATGAACATTAGAAAGTTTTACAGGAAATAACAGTTAAATATCCCCTCATA
This sequence comes from Notamacropus eugenii, assembly GCF_028372415.1. NCBI lineage: Eukaryota > Metazoa > Chordata > Mammalia > Diprotodontia > Macropodidae > Notamacropus > Notamacropus eugenii. Next base: position 319,539,152 of record NC_092876.1, read on the forward strand.
CTTTATGTTAATGAGCATTTTGTCAACTATTTGCCACAAGTTCTTAAGAATTAATCTAAATCTAAAGCAGGATCAATTTAAATTATAATTCTAAAGCAGTAATTAGTCACTTCTGAGGCAAAGAATTCCCAGATACCATCAGCAGACTCAAGACATAAAAATGGAAGAAAGAAAAGAGTGATTAAGCAAGAGAGAGGAATAGAAAATACAAGCATTGTGAAGGCAGGCGGGCTCTCTCTCCTTCCCTCTTCTTTTTGGTCTTTGAATCCTTAGCCTAGCACAGTGCCAGGGACATAGCAGACTATTTTAATGAAGAATGAGAAAAAAATTACAGTGTGTAATGCAAAATGTCACTAACAAGTAAATGCCACTTGGGAGCCACCTTTGATCTAGAACATTTACTGAATCCATGTAGGAAAAGAACCATGTTTTTAATATGTTCACTGCCTAAAATCAGAGAAACTTCCTAAATGGGAAAGGAATTCAAAGAGAGTTTATAGTTATTTAAAGATCTAATTTCTAGACTCCTAGAAAGATCTTTCTAATTATTTAAAGACTAATTGAAATATCCTTTACAGACCAACTAGTACTAGGTAATGACTGAAGAAACTGAGGTCCATGAAATACGACTTATCCAAGGGCCAAAAGGCAGTTAGTAAGAAGCATCAGGGGATATTAAATAAAACCCAAGTCTCCCCATCTAGTCCCTCTCCTTTCTGACACACCAAACAACTCGCCCAACGTCCTGAAGCCTAATTTAGAACTTAGGATTTTAGTCACTGGAAAGCTGTGGCCATAAGTTTCCTCACTTCTCCAAACCTTCATTTCCTCCCTCATCTGTAAAATGGGCTTAGTACTGTTATACTATTCAATTCCAAGGACTTTTGTGAGGAAAACACTCAATAAAGGCAAAATCCTATACGGAAGTGAGCTATTTTTTGGCAGATGCTTTGATGACCGACTCTGCAGGTCATTTAAGATTTCGGTGGCAAGAATAGTTTGCAAGATCGATGAGCTGCAGGCCAGGGCATTGCTCTGAAAAGATACAAGTTCGAGTTCCCTCAGATTAGCAACTCTTTAGCCAAAGAGAAACTGACAGAGAAACTGACTTAGAAACTGACGACTGCTCGGATACCTAGTGTCTCCCTGCCCGGGGTGGGCAAACAACGGTTGGTCAGTCAGTAAAGCTCCGACTGTGTGCCGGACACTGTCCCAAGCACGGACTCCGAGCTCGGGGGGCGCGATCTCCACTCCCTACTCCGCCAGAATCACCTCTTTTCTCCCAGGGCCGTTCGGAGACCCCCAAATTTGGATGAAGACCCTTACCAGGACAGGACAGGACACTCCCCCGGGAGCCTGCCCTACGCTCCCTTTCCAGCCCCTGCCATCCCCGGGGCCTCCTCACCTGACTGGTCGCCGCTGTAATACTCCATCTCCATGGCGGGCCCGGGCCCGAGATGGGCACCTGGACCGGGAGGCTCCGGGCCCCCCGCGCCGCGCCCCCAGCCTCCTCTCCGCTACTGAGCCCCTTCCCTCCCCTCCTGGCTCGGCCCGGCCTGGGGCTCAGGAGGACTCCTACCCGACCCCGAATCAAAGCGGGGGTCCCTGCGACCTTCAGTAAGGAGGGACGGTGAGTGGGCGGGGAGGCTGCCGGGAACCCTCGGGAGAAAAAGCCGACCGCTGCCTAGGGCCGGCCTGGTGTGATTTGTCCCCCAGCCGGCGGGAGAGAGGCTTCCCAGCAGCACCTCCGTGACCAAAATGGCGCCTGCCCAAGGCCCTCAAAAGAATCTAGTGCGCAGGCGTCGCAAGGAGTCAAAGGGCCAATGAGCAGCGGGAGACGGTGGCTGAGAAGGGTTTTCAAGAACGGGCGGTGGAGAGCGTTGAAATGGGTACTCCGATTGAGTTCCTGAAAGGCAGACCTTTCAACAGCTCCTGATACGACCCGAGTACGTACCCTGGGATGGGGGTCCTTCCCCCTGCTCGGACAATCTCAGGCCTCATCGTCGTGCGTTCCTAAGCCATTCCATTCCTGAAAGGGTAGGTGGCGAACTGCTGAGACTACAGTTCCCAGCATGCAAGAGTGTGCTTCGGGACTACTACCCCCAAGAATACCCCAGGAAACGAGCAGACTCCGCCAGCGTAATCGGTGTGATGGTGCACGCTGGATCCCAAAGTTGGCTGTTTAAACGTTTTCGACCGTTATTCTCTTCCAAAAGAACAAACTGGTCTCCATATCTCAAGAAATGTTTTTAGAGCGGCAAAGTGATCCCTTCTCTTCAGGCCTGAGATCTGGAACAGGGAGGGGCTGTCTAGTCTCTTTTCTGGCTAGGCCTAAATTCAGCTTATCGTCGGGCCGTCATCCTTCTGCCCTCTGATTGGTAAAGCTCAGTGGAAGTAGAGACCTCTGGGAAATGTAGTCTGGCTGAATCCGGGCGAGAAAGGCAAACGCGCCTTAGACAAAGCTTGGCCAGGGCTTCTGAGCCTCTTTTTCTGGACGCTCATGGCGGGGCTGTTGGGAGGGAACCAGCGGTCCAATGGATTTTAAGAAAACAACAATTTCTACTGAAAGAGGGAAAAACAACAATATTTAAATAATATTATAATAATATATAAAATAATATAGTAATAAATAATAAACATTTTTAAAATAATTTCTGTTGAAAAAAGGGGGGGAAAGCCCAACGACCCAATGATTTTATTTTGAAATCAGAATTCCTTTTATTTTCTCATAAATTTCTAGTAATCACCGTGGTCCACACTTTTTTTCTACTCCAGCATTTATTAAGCTCCTACTTTGTGCAAGGCAGACTCACTGCTTGTTGAAGTGGATAGAGTGCCTTGGAATCAAGAAAATCCAAGTTCAAGTCCAGTCTCTGATGCACATCTGGTGTCTGTTCAGAGGACGGTCACAATCTCTTAGTGTCCCAGGTTACTTTGTTTAGATTATAAATTACACTTGCAGATCTGCAGGAGTAGAGGGAGTTTTCCTCCAGGAGTTCCAAACAAATGAAAATCACAGGCCCACATGAAATGACAAGAGACTGTACTATGGGCTCTGTAGAAGTAAAGAAAGGATAGAAACCCTGTTTTCAAGGAGGTTACATTCTAATGAGGAAAGTTAGTAGTTAACTAGCATGTATTAAGGGCGAAGGGAATAAATATGAATATAGTATCTACTAGATGTCAGGCGCTAGGGATACAAGAAAGGCAAAAGATAGTCCCTGCTCTCAAGAAACTCACAATATAAGGGAAGAGAAAAACATAGAGCTTGGTTTTGGGCAGTTGGGTAATAAAAGAATAAGCTAGAGTCAGGAGTGTGCTTGGTAAATGTTTAACAACCAGTTCTCAATATATAGTTTAATCTGAATGATTAACATTTTCTCCATTTTACAAAGTCTATACAAAGTCACAAAATAACAAACCAAGCCCTGATTTGTAGCATTTGCAAATTCCTAGATGTAATGTTCTCACTGAAAATTTAACAAGTTACTCTTTGAGATGGTTTTAGCATGTCCTTGGGAAGAGGGGTGAAAAGTAAGCAGCACTTTTAGTGAAAAAGAAGATAGGATTTGGAATAAGAAGAGCTACATAAGTAGCGAGGGGCAAGTCACTGTAATTTCTAAGCTGGTTTCCTTGTTTGTAAAATGGAAATTATATTATCGAGAGTATTTGCCTCACATGATTATTGTGGGGAGCAAATGAAATCATAAAATTAAAGATTTGTGGTAGTGTTTGTAGGTCTTTTAGTTCACCTCTTCACACTCTGAGCCCCAGAGAGGTTAAGTGAGTTGCACAAGGTCACACACATCAGAGGCATCAAAAATTTTAAAGGCTGTCATTGTAAAGAGGCTCAAGTTTTACATATATGTATGTAGCTTATATATATTTGTAATTTAACAAGCAATATTCATAAATTATATGAAACAAATTGTAATGGTAATTTAAGGTTAATGGTGGGTGGAAGGAAGAGTTAAAGATCTTCCCCGCCCATTAATAGGCCTCAAGATCTTTTGTTAATTTCTATTCAGGCACTGAGTCAGAGGGTCCTGCCCTCCAGCTCTGAAAAATGTATAAATACTCTGAGGTGAGGTTTTACTTTGGGGCAGATTCATTGGAAGTGTTTGTTTGGCCAGAGGAGACTGTATAGCCTTGAAGAAGCCTCCCTCCCTTTGAAAACCCAGATGTTGGTACTTCTCTCTCTGATAACTATGTATATATTGCTTATGGTCAGACAGTTGGAAGCCCTGTCTCTTGATCTTTATTTCCCTGAAGTTCAGGGTGCTGATTTTTTCACCTGAACTAAGAGAATGATACATGTGCTTAACTAAAGAAGATTGTTGACCCCTCAAAAGTTGCTTTCCTTTTAGAAAATCAGATCAGAGAACCCATAGAGCAGGCCTTCCTGTGCATGCTGGGGTCCTTGCTGTGACAAAAATAAAAGAACATGACAATTCATTAACATGCAGGTGGTCATACAAAGAAATATAGTATACTTCTTAAAAGAAAAATGTATATATCATTTGCCACAGGAGATAGATAATAGAATTATCTTCTTAGTATAGCTAGTTTCACTAAATCAAAGAAAACTTCCTATCAGGTCCGATAAGAAAAGAGGGCATTCCTAGGAGTCTGGAATCCTCCATCTTTAGCAGCTAAATCTTTTTGTATTGATAAGAGGAGAAAAGAAGACACTGAAGGACACTAGCTGCTGTGTCTGGCCTTGCAGTAAAATGATTAATACAGAGCAAGATGGAATCAGTTATGTTCTTCCAGAAATTTGCTTTCAACACCAGGTATTAAGGTATTAAAAAGGTCAAGATAGAAGAGAGGAGGAGTCTGTGGATATTTTGAAAACACAAAGTCAACAATAATAAACATTTATATTAAATACCTACTATGTGCTAAGCTCTGGAATACATAAAGAGGCAAAAGAAGTCCCTTCCTTCAAGGACCTCACAATCCAATGGGAGAGACAAGCAAACAAATATGTACAAAAAGGATATATACAGGATACATAGAAATTAAGAGAGAGAAGACCATACAATTGAAAGGCTTCCTTTAGAAGATGGGATTTTAGTTGGGGTTAGAGGAAGCCTGGGAAACCAGGAGGCAGAGATGAAGAGGTTTAAGTATACAGTGGAAAATAAGTGGGAGTTAGGAGACCTCAGTTCAAATCTTGATTTTGCCAAGGTGGGCTTCCTCAGGCAAATCACTAACCTACCTCTCTGGTGCCTTGGTTTTTCAACCTCACCAATGCTGACTTCTGAGAGATAAGGAAAGAATTGGTCTGAGAGCAGCAGACAGGAAAGAAACAAGTGTACATTCTTCAGCTCCTCCTGCAACTTTTTACCCTAAACTCCCCTTATAGAGTTTTATATGTATTCAGGCAAAAAAAGAAAAAGAGAAAATGAGGACATTCAGACTGTGAGATGTTTTTCTTTTCGAGCCAGAAGTCAATGCGAGATAAGCTGTTGTGGTCTTACAGTGAAAAAATCAAAACTTAAGAGTTGGGAGGCAAGCTTGCTGTGTAACCTGGGATAATTCAATTTCTTTGGGTCTGTCTCTTCATTTTAAGAAGGATTTCATTTTAGATGATTGCTACGCTCCATGATAATATAACAATACTAAGGAGAGGCAGTGTGACTTAATGGGTAAGGAGCTGGTCTTGGAGCCAGGAAAACCTGGGTTTCTGTCCTGACCCTGCCTTGTACTCTGTGACCCCGGGCAAGCAGTTAACCTCGCTCTGCTTGAGACAATTCTTTAAGGTTATCATTTGTGGATAAGGTATTTGCATTGACCAAGGGATCACTGTCACTTTTTCAGTTCCTATTCCAATGAAACTACAGGTTTAGTCCCTCTATCCCTAATAATAAAGAAATAAAATGCAGTTCTCTAGCAGCATTTAATGTATATTCCTATTTAGTGCTTGTGTGGGATGGCTCAGGTCCCTACATAAATCAATTACTCAGAGGCTTCTCAAAGTGATGACAGAAAAGAGATTTATTCTATTCTCGAGAAGCGGGGCTCACCTGTAGGAGTAGGAAAGACAAAGACAAAGAAAAGGCAGTGATTTATATAGACTCTAACGCAAGTCCCTCCCCCGCACTGACCATTATTCTCATTAGCTGAGAATATGATCTTACATTCTAGACATGAAATCTAACCAATCCCTTTTGAAATGAAGACATTGAAGAATTAGGTAAACTTTACCCAATCATTGAGACCCTAATGTACTACATAGTTTTATATCCTTATATGGAATTATTCTGTTCTAAAAATATAGTAACCTTGAGCCTCTCAGTCTTATCTCACCCCTGGGAGAAGAATTACAATCTGAGAAGTCTTCACTAAACCTATCCCACTCAGTGCTTAAGCCAGTAGATGTCCCTACCAGTGAAGACATGGGGAATAGTTCCATTTGTAAAATATTTCCCTACATAAAGTTATATAGTATTTTCCTATCCACCCCCATGTATATCCAGAAGAGCTGGGTTGGGGGTGGGAGGAAGGAAAGCACAAAGGAAGCAGAAGAGGAAGGGGTGTGTGTGTGTGTGTGTGTGTGTGTGTGTGTGTGTGTGTGTGTGTGTTTGTGTGTATGTGTATCTGTCTGTCTATCTATGGCCAGCTGCACTTCTGATTTCTATCCCTTAATGGGGAGGAGGACCCCAAACTCTGTGTACCTATCTATCTCTCTATCTCTCTATCTGTCTGTCTGTCTATCATCTCCAAGGCTTGACTCCTCACCAGATGCCAATTACAAAATGAATGCATATGGCAAACACCAAATAAATCTATTTATCCAAAATTAATAGCAAACTTAAATCAGAAAAAAGTAACCATAGGAAAATATATACCAAAAAAACAGAGTGAACGGATTATTCCATTGGAATGAGGTAAATTAGCTCAAACAAGAGAATCTCAGATCTCATTCAAGAGGAAATTACCTGAAGTCTCTAGTGTAGTAAACTGGGGATAGGGACATGAATGAGGTTGTCAGCTCCTCTACATGTTGGCTTCTTCCCAAGAACCTGAAGAGAACATGAAACTACATATCCTATCTCTCAAAACTTAAAGGCCAGAATTCTGAGGTTTTTCTTCCCTTAGGCTCTCATCAATTCTATCCTTTATACAAATTCAGAGAATTAAGTAATCATTCTCTACCAACAAAGACAGTCCCTTAAAAATGGTCTTTGAGACTCAGGTTATAGTTGTAGAACAGTTTCATAATTACCACAAAACTACTTAGAATCATAGGACATTAGAATTGAAAGAGCCCTGGGAAGTTATCCAGTTCAATTTCCCTCCTAATAGAGCCATCTCTTCTACAAATTTAGTTAATTGATAGGCAACTAACCTCTGTTTGAACACTTCCATTAATTCCCTGGGCAGTCCAATGAATCATTGATGAAAGCCAATAATTAGACAGCTCTTCCTTATACTGAGCTGAAATCTGCCTCTGGACAGTGTTTAGTTTTTCAATGACCCTCTTAACTTTTGATGCCTAGAACTGGACACAATGTGATATTTGTGTGACTTTTTCTTTTTCTTTAACCTAACAAGAAGTTTTCATTGACAGGCTTTTTTTTTTTTTCCAAAATGAACAAATAGCTTAAGTGTATTTGACTGATATCCTATGTGAAAAAATAGATCTTGAAATTAGCTGAGTCTAGAAATCATGACTTTGATGAAGGTTATAATTACAGATAGTATTCATTTGGAGCTATCAAAACCCATCTAGAAGTCTGCTACTCTCACAAGTACTTATGTATTTATATTCCTCATTAATAAGCATTTTTTAAATGCCTATTCTGTGTCAGGGATTGTGCTAAGCACTTTATTATCTCATTTGATTATAACAATAATCCTGGGAGGTAGGTGCTGTTATGACCCCCATTTTATAGATGAGGAAACTGAGGCAGACTGATGTTAAGTGACTTGCCCAGTGTCTGAGCCTGGATTTGAGCTCAGATCTTCCTGACCCTAGACCTAGCACTATCCACTGTGCCATCTCACTGCCTAAACAGCAAAACTAGAGATTACTGTTGAGGTACTGATGTAGTAGAGCTCCTGGGATCATAGATTTAGAGTTACAAGGGACCTTAAAGGTGACATAATCCAATCCCTATATAGATGAGGAAACTAAAGCTAAGAGATGTTAGGTGATTTGCTCCAGGTTACACAGATAGTATGTTACAAGGTCAGATTTGTACCTAGGAGATCCACCTACCTTCCAGAGAGTTGCAATTGAACCTTACCTTCCCCCTACTCCCAGGGCTAATGTGGCTGGAAAAACTCTTTTCCTTTCAAGCTAACTACAGTTCTAATGTTTTAAAATTTAAGTTGAAACTAATATTTATACAGTACAAATCTTGTGGCAATATTTTATGAGGAAAACCGGCAATTTTGATGGAACATTTCATTGAAATCATCACTGTAGAATGAAAAGTGTGCTGGATTTGGAGTCAGGATGAGGTTTGAATCCTGACTCATTTATTACATGTACGACTTTGGGCAAATTACATTTTTTTCTGGGCCTTAGTTTCCTCATCTGTAAATAAGGGGTTATTTGACTCCCCCAAGTGGAACCTTTTGGATCCCTGCGATAGGACCCAATAGCCACCTGAATTCCTGCAGTAACAGAATTAATATTTATCAGCAGATGTAGCTTTCTTTCCCACTCTTTTCCTGCCTCTCACTCCGTAACCAACATGGGGTCTATTCAGGCCCTTCCTCTTTCCCTCCTCCATAAGGGATCAGCTCTCCCCTCAAAGAGACCTGATTGTCGCTGGGATCTGATTGGTCCCAGCTTCCCTGATGTGGTTTCCTGGTCACCGAAAGGTATACAAAGTCCCAGCCATCTGGGGTCTAGGCCTCTCACGTGGGATAGTTGCTTGAGAACACAGATTACCGATCTTATTGACCTGTTGACCAGAGAAGTTTCTGTGAGGAGGCTGTATCTATAAAAGCTGAAAATAAATACCTACAGTATCCTTGTTGTATATCCTTGATGCTTTGGGGCAAAGAACATTTCCTTTTTGTCAGTTCTTCAATGACTTACAAAAGCCTTATTTCATCAACATATACCCCGAACTAAGAAAATGCTGATGTTAGAGCTGCCCTCACATCCATACCCCCACAACACAGATTAGGCTAGTTTTCTTCCAAGAGATAAAAAGACGCTATCCTGAGAGCTTGATTGACTCAAGGGATCTTAAGCAGTGGCTCCACTTACTGGCTTACTGATCATCCAGAGGCAAAAAATACTCACCCATAGGAAGTCAGGACCCTTCAGAAGGGATGTCCTAAGACTATTAGAGTCTGCATACCCTGCCCTGCTGACCACACTTATTTCCATATGGGGATGGGGGGAGGGAGGTGAAGGGATGAATATCCAGGTCTACCTAACCTAAGTACTAAAGTACCTTTGTTGTTAATCCTTTCTATGCTCTAGCTAAGTTAACCTTTTGTTCATTCTTGAATGACCAATGAAATACCTCATTTCATGCCCACGTAGAACCTGAACTAACAGGATATTGGCCTGAGTCACATTGTCCCACTTCCCTCTTCCTCCTCAAACATTTGCCCAAGCTCACTTTCCATCATTAGTAGCATGTACCTTAGGCATAGCACATAGCTCATGGATTTGATAACTCACTATTGTGTGACTGGACAAGACAGTTAAGTTTCATGAACCTCGGTTTCTACATCTCTGAAACAATGGGTGGACAAAATTCCCCTGAAGTTCCTTCCAACTTTAAATCTACAATACCGTGAGGGGACTGAATGAGATATTCTCCAGGATCTTTTTCACCTAAACAGATGAACGTACATTTCAATCTATCTAGAACAGAGTAGATAATCTTAGAGTTGTCTCCAAGGAATCAAGTGCCTTGTTTGTAGTCACATATCAAGGGTACTCTTCACTGTCCCATGCTGGTTCATATTTCTAAACCTGTTATTCTAAAAATAAGGGCCAGGTACAGAGATTTCAGTGTCTAGCAATAAGTAGAAAGCAAATATCCTTCAAATATAAAATACCTAAATATTTCAGATCAGGTTTTTTTAAGGCTTTTGTTATTTGCTGCATTGGCCAACAATTCATGGAGATGATGTTTTTGCTGCGTTACTTGTTTACTGGTCATCTTTCATATCGTGACTGGTCCATTGCCACAATGGGACTATACTCTTGGTTTCAGTAGTATAGGCCTATCTTTTTTAAGGAGCATAATATGGCAACTTTAATTTACATTCAATTTTACATAAATTTGCATACAGAACGACTGCTACCTCCAACTACATAAAATTGATTAATGGAACGTGCTGCTGCAATTGTGTTCAAACCTAACATTCTGGGTCTGTCAAATATGAAATACAGAAATGATTTTTAAAGAAATAATTAGTGCACAGTAATGGCTTTTCAGGTTTAGAGAGATAGCCCAGTTATTTATCGTAGTAAGTCAAGAAATTCCTCAGATGAGCTCCTGATCCTGGCATTCAAGGGCTCTAGAATCTGATTCTATTAATTCTACCCATCAGTTCAACAAACAACTAATAAACATTACTAAAATTTGCTGACTTTTATTAGCCAAACCACTTATTTACATAAATGAGCAAACATTTATTAACCACTAGCACTTATCAATAACTCTAGATAAGCTATGGTAAGCTGTGGGGATACAAAAGTGTAAAGCTATGTAGTCCCTAACCTCAAGAATCTTACAGTTTATGAGAGGAATAAGAATAGGGATTGGATCTGTGATTTCAGGAATGTGGCAAGCCCTCAGGTGAGGAACTTCCTTGATCAGTGCAGGTTGGTACCTTCTTTACAACTTAAAGTCTTACAGAGTTGCCTGGAGCACTACAACTTAAGTCCAAATATGTTTCAGAGGCTAGACTTGACTCCACGTCTTCTAGGCTCTGGGGTCAGCTATCTATTCAAGTACCATACTACCCATTTTATTCCATGATGCAAACAGACAAGCATAATAGAGACAGATTGTAATAAGGAAAAAGGAGAGAGCTAGGCAAAGTGCTCTATGAAATTTAAGGGGGATGAGAATTCTATTAATTAGGGGAATCAGAGAAGGCTTGATAGACAAAGTGACCACTAAGCTGAACTGCAGAAAGGATTTCAGTAGTTAGAAATGAAGAAATAGTATATGCCAGGTCCTTCCCCATATTTCTCCCTTTCATTTATTCTCTGTTCCAGTTAATCTACACCTGCCTTCTCATCCTCTCCTTTCTGATCTCTACCCCAGTCCCTATGCCTGCAATTACTGAAACTCAGGGTGAAAAGGGATGTCAGAGTCAATCCAGACTAAGCCATTGCCAACCAAGAGTCGATTCTACAGCATAACTGATGTGTCTTCATGCAGCCTCTGCTTAAAAACTCCAGGGAGGCTGCTAGGTGACACAGTGTGTAGAGCAGTGGACCTGGTGTCAAGAAGACCTAAATCTTGCCTCATAGACTTACTAGCTGTGTGACCCTGAACAAGTCACAATCTCTGCCTCAATTTTTTCAACTATAAAATGGCACCTACCTTTCTGGTTGTTGTGATGATCAAATGAAATAATATTGGTTTTTTAAAAAGGACTTAGCACAGTGCCTGACACATAGCAGGTACCATATAAAACTTTATTTCCTTCTGTTCCTAACAGCAGAGAAAGCAAACCCACTATCTTCATAGACCATTTCACCTTTAGACAATTCTATATTGTTAGGAAATGTTTGCTCTAGGGGAGCCTGCATATGCTAAATCGGAATCTCTTTGACACTTATTCATTGTCCCTACTTCCACATTTGGAGCCAAGCAGAACAAATCTAATCTCTTTTTCCATGTCAGCCCAGTACTTGTGAGACCCTGTCCCCCAGAGGGAGCCTTTTGGCAGCATCACTCCAAAGCTGCTTTCCTAAGCCTTCAGAATGTGGCAAGTCGTCATATTAATTATCTAAGTAAGGGTGGACGCAATCTAAATTGCCAAGCCCCTATAGTGGTGCCCCTGGAGTTTTGCTTAACTCCTCACTGACCAGGTCTGAGTATAATCTTGAGGATGAAATGCACTGTTGCTCAAAACATTAAAAATATAAAATCTATTGTGTATACCTAGTATAGAACCACTGTTTGTAAATTCTCTAAATCACTCCCACTACATTCACAGATTGACACACTTAGAATTCTGTGATCATGTATTTTACTGTATTTAACAGTAGCCATCCTGTGGACAAGTTTTAGAGATTGGTTCCCTAGACGCATCCAGTAAAACATAGGTTCAGGCTGGTGTGATATGATTGACAGCCTGACCTTCTACATCATGCAGGCTAGATTATTTTTTCCTTCAGAGATATTGAATTTTTCCTCAAGACTCAGAGGACTAAGATTTGGCCCACTGTCCTAGCTTCCTGATGTGTGTGTTTGTCCTTCGTTGCTGAAGAAGACCATGCTATCAGAGAAATAATGATATGACTTGCACTTGACTTTTTTTTGAGGGAGAGAGGGCTGCACAGGTCACCAGCCTCACTTCTCCTCCAGAGCCATCTGAATCCAGTGACCAGATACTCATCAGGATGACTGGAGATGACCCAGGATGAGGGAATTGGGGTTAAGTGACTTGCCCAAGGTCACACAGTTAGTGAGTGTCAAGTGTCTGAGGTGAGATTTGAACTCGGGTCCTCCTGACTGCAGCACCACCTAGCTGCCCCTAGCTTCCTGATAGTCTAAGTACAAAAGACTTCTAAGGTCAGGCTTCTGATCATCAGACCAGAATAGACAACAAAAGAGGAGGAAAGCTATAATTCCATACACTCCTAAATATCCTTTCCTTGATATTGCTAAAGAAACCTTTTTTTGTTAACTGTTCAATCATCTGCAAATATCTCATTTTGTTCCAATCCTGAACTTGAACTACTAGAGAGCCCTAGGTCAAGCCTGGCCTGTTCTACGTGGAGCACTGAGCCTGTGCCCTCCTCATCTCCAGCATGGCATGTACCTCTTGATAAAGGGCGTGGGAGATTTCTGTCAGCATCTACCACCTTCTCCCCAACCCTCTGCCAAAACAGAGGGCTTCTTCAAAGAGGACTGACCACTGAGCAACAGGAAATGCCCACCCAGTAGATCTTACTGAGGCAGCTTCTGCTCTTGTTCATTTCTTCCTTTCTTGGGAATGTTTGGCTTGGAACTCTGAAAGTTTTTCTTACACACACACACACAATTTTAAAATTCATATAGCACTTTAAGGTTCACAAAACACTTTAAGTGTATGATTTCATTTGATCCTTGTAACATTTCATTTGATCCTTTGTACCTTGTGAGGTAAATGCTATTATTTTTCACATTTTTACAAATGAAGAAACTGAGGCATAGGGAGATTAAGTGACTTTCCCAAGATCATAGAGCTAGGAAATGTCTGAGGCAGGATTCAAATTAGGTTTTCCTTTCCCAAATCCTGAGCTCTATCCACTGTGCAAACTAGCTGTATAATGAATCAGAGCATGTGAGAAGAGCCCTACTCCCCATTTGGGGGCTAGTATTCCCTAGGACTGAACCGAGAGCTGAGGCTCCTTAGTGGGAGAAGTTGCCCCCACCATCTCTTAGCCCTCCTGTTGTTTCATTCCCAGAACTTTGCGTTCAGCAGGATATAATTGCCAAACATTGGCATTTGAAGCTCATGGAAAGGAACACATAGAAAGGAATTCATCCTCCATCTCAGACTCATGGTAAAATTGAAATCTATTTCCCAGCTCCTCAGCCAGTGGCTTTTACAATAGATGGTTATGAGTGATTCTTGGTTCTTTTTTCTCACCAATATGCTGCTTCTCACTGATTCCAGCCTTGGAAACTCTCCTTATGGTGTCTTGATAGTACTGGTCATGTGGTCCTGGGGCATCTTGAGCCAGTCTCTCAGAAGTACAAATGACAAAGTCAGAGGAAGGATGATAAGAAACTAAAATGTTGCAGCATTCCAATAGCATCCCTTTATTTTGTCTCGTATCTTCTGTACTGTTACAAATGAGAACTCACCAAGACCCAGGTGAAGATGAAGGGGAAGTCACCCTTTCATGTGAGGAAGTTTCATTAGAAACTTTTTTCTCTCTCAGTGAATCTTCTTCATAGAATCATGGGGAAACAATTCAAGGAAATAAATAGCAGGAACACAGGTTCCTGGGCTTGGAGGTATACACAATATTCAACCTCAAGTCTTCCTCTCTAAGCTAAACATTACCAGTTATTGCAATCTTGTGTGAAGAATATGTTTTAAGAGACAACTATACCAACCTCCACCCCTCACTGAACCATACCTTATCAAAATTCTCTGTGTTCAAAGGCAGTCTATTGGGTATGCTCAGGGATATTTTCCGTAAATTACTAAAATTGCAGCCTGAAAAATTTGGAGTAAAACCAGGGAACTCTCTTCTCCGTTGGGCTTCTTCTCTCTCAATCTCAAACTATGAATTTCTAGGCTTGAACAAAATCACTGATAATGGCTATGAAATTTGTTAGTGTATTAGATAATGGAAAGTCAGGTAAACCCTCAAACCATAAAAAGCTGCAACAGGGCTTTCAGCTAGAATCACCTCCTTCTGCCCTCCTTTAGAATATTCCCAGCCAGTCTGAGATGGAGCTAATAAAGAAAGAAATTGGGATTTAAACTCTGTATGGAAATTTTCTGAGCACTATGTTCTGGGAAAAGTTGAGGGGAATTGAAAGAAAGCATTTGGATTCCAATCTTTCCACTGCCCCAACTGCCACAATTGCCACTTAGTCTGCTCTCAGCTCCAGTCCGCTTTTGTGGTGCCCCCATATTTTCTCCTCTCACTCTCTGGTCTGGGAGCTCATCACCTCATATCTGTCTTTTGCCTGTCTATCTCAAAATGAGTCAATTGTGTGACATTGCAAACAAAATGTCTCCTGCTATCTTGGGCCACAGTAAGACAGAAACAGTGTCAAGGACTTTGCCTAATCAATAACCTCTAGTGGCTCTCTATTGCCTTCAGGATCATATACAAAATTATCTGTTTGGATTTCATAACCTAGTACCCTCCTACCATTCCAGTCTTCTTATACCTCACTCTCCACCACATACTCTGTGATCCAGTGACACTGCCACCTGATTATTCCACAGACAAGACCCTCCATCTCTCATCTCCAATCATTTTCTCTGGTTGCTCTCCATGCCTGGAATTCACTCCCTCCTCATCTCCACTTTCAAGCCCCAACAAAAATCCTATCTTCTATGGAAAATCTTTCTCAAGTCCTTGTATTATTTGTTGATTAGATGTTCACCCTGAAAATTTAACAATTGCCTTTCTCAAGTCCTGACTTCAACAAATTGTTGCTTACACCCTGTAACTTAATTAGATGGTTTGGGGGCGATTTAGTTGATCAAAGATCACCTGATTAGAAATCAATCAGTCAATAAAGATTTATGGAGCACCAGTAACCTACATGCAACTCAAACAACATTTATTAAGCATCTACTATATGCAAGCCCCTGTCTTCAAGGAACATAAAGTCTATTGGTATGATACAAAAGTAAATACAAAAGTATTTTGTAAATACAAAATAGAGATAATTTGAGGGAATGGCACAAACAACTGGGGAGATGAGGAAAGGCTTCACTAAGAAAGGGGGACCTGAACTGTGCCTTAAATGAAGACAAGTATTGTGAGAGGCAGAGATGAGAGAGAAAGGCATCCTAGTGAGAGAAGAATGGTGAAAATGTTAGGAAAGAGATGGAGTATAGAATTTAGGGAGCAGCTAGCATGCTGGTTTGTCTGGGATGCAAAATATATAAAGGAAAATAATGTGAAATAAGGCAGGAAAGGTTGTTTGGAGCCAGATTGTAGAAGGTGAATGCCAGACTGAAGAATGTGTTTCATTTTAGAGGCAATCAATGCATTAGTGAAAGGGAGAGATTGGAATAAGGGGTCTACTATAATATTTCAGGAAAGAAAAAGGAAGATATGATGTGTGAACAAATAAGAGGGAAAAGACAAGAGAGATATTGTAGAGACAAAATCAACAGGATTTTGTAAAATCTTATTGGCCATAGAGGTGAAGGAGAGAGAATGACATAAAAGAGAGTGACTGGGAGAATGATGGTGCCTTTAGCAGGTATAGGGAGTTTTGAGGATAAGTGGGTTTGGGAGTGAAGATGATGGACTCTGTGGTACATATGTTGAATCTGAGATGTTCACAGTATACACAGGCACACTCACTATGGCTTTTAACTGAAAGTCACATGTTCGTTCTCCTGACGCATTCTTTTGCGTCTTACTGAGCCAACTACAATTTTGTGATGGCTATAGTATCTACTCGCTCTTTCATTGACTTCACTGCATAGTGCCTGAGAACACCCCTATTCAATGAGGTCCCCTCAGAAAAGCTCTCACAGGTTCAAAGTACTCTGTGGGTGGATTTGTGTACACACAAAACCACAGCTCCTGAACCTTTGCTGAGGTTTATGCTTTTAATTCCTCATCCAAAGGATTAGTTGAAAGCAAAGAGATTTAATGAAATAGCTTTGTAATAAAAGGAGTAGGCATTTTGCTCATCATGATGGGCCATACTCTTCTAGAAATACACACAGAGCTGTGGGAGCATGGATAGGAATAATGATCATGCCTGAAGGAACATGTCACAAGGAACATATGTGGCAAGAGCACGTGTGTGGGTAGGCAGCTCATGCTTCTGATGCTGCAGAACTGTCTGTGTTTTCTGGTGACATGACCATATAGCTCTCCTTGGGTCTGCTTTCAATGGAGTAGAGCCTCTTTGCTAGACTTGCAGTTGCCAAGGTTCTATCACCAGCTTCTGGGTTTCATCACTTTAGGGTGCCTGCTAACCATCCTGGCTCTTGTCTGCAAAAGTTCAGTGACTAGTTGAGTGCTCCTTTTGATGCACGACCATGAGTTATCACACAAAGCTAATACCCAAACAAAAACCAAGCTTAGTGCCCCAAGACTAAGATCGTCTTTCGAATTAATTCTTTCCACCAGCAACATGTTGCTCCAAGCTTTTATCTGATTTAGGATTAGAAAGTCAGTCCCCTTTAGCTCCCAGTATTTTTTAACTGACAGCTTGCTTCCCTTGAAACAATTTTAAGGGTCACATTCCCATATAAAATAAAGAACTTTGTGTGTCTGAAGGACTGTAGCTTCATTCAGTCTCCTTCCCTAGTCCCCAAGATTCTTTGGGTCTTGTCATGAAAATAAACAAGTTGAGACAAAATAAGGATAAAAAGGCTAAAGGTGGAAGGTATTATGCTCTACCTCACATCCTTTATTACAAACTCCTGCCCTACACATGAAAATGTGCCCAGCCACAAACTTCATATTTACTCTTATTGGCTGTAAGGATGGGAAGCTGTTCAGGCATTGGTCTGCCTCCCTTCTCTGCCTTCCTTTCCCCATCATGGATGGCTATTTGATTGGTCCTCAGGGACTGGAGGGCAAGTGAAGGCAAAATACCCTCTCTTGGATTCAGAAAATTCTACAGGAAGTAGCAAAGATATAAACTCTCAGACTCCAGGGAAAAGTTTCAGAAAATCCTTGTTCTTTATAGAATAACTCTGTAGGAAAGAGGCGCCCTCTCCTTTTGTGATTTCTACCCCACCACCAACCATATGCTGTGGCTAGGGCAGATCTGAGCATACAATCCTCTAAGAATTTGGTGGCTGAACAATTGAGTTGAATAAACACATTGCCTCTGCCACCTGACAAGTGACTTTATCAATGCTTCTTCTGTCTCAAGTGTACTTTGGATCCTTAGAATTAGGTTCTTCTGTTGAAATATGTACATTGTATAGCAATAGATATAGATAGAGGGGGCTAAGAAAGGCTACAGACTATTGTACAGTAATTAACCCCAGACTTTTATGCTTTAATTCCTAGCAGAGTGCTATTCACCTTGAGTCTGGAATGCACTTGCTTTTCTGCGTTCAAGGTTTCATTAATAAGGTCAGAGATTTACAACTGGAAATTATCTTAGAGGTCATGTAGGCCAACTGGCTTATCTTATAGAAATGAAAACTGAGGCTCCCCAAAATTAGGTAACTTACCCAAGATCATACAGGTAGTAAATAGCTGAGTGTTGAAACCAGGAACATGGACTTCAGTTTCATAGCTTTTTCCACAATAACACAGATGATTAAAGCAAGCAAGCATTACCTACTATGTTTTAGGCACTGTGTTAGATGCTTGGTCTACAAAGACAAAAGCAAACCGTTCCCTGCCCTCATGGAGCTTACAGTCAAGCCAGGACAGATAATATGTACATATATAGGTAAATACAAAAGAAACACAAAATAGATACAGGGTGATTTTCCCCTTAGTAAGTAGGGAAATTACAAAAACTTGTGGTGGGACCTTCTCTACCCTAACACCACTATCTCCCTTTTCTCATCCTCTCTGGAGACTAGGGGGAGGGGAAATGTTTAGCTTCAAGACCTTCCATCTTTACCCAATGTAAATGAAAGATGGGATGTGGTGTTCTGTAGAGCAGACAACAAAAACTCCATCTTCCATTTCAATGTTCCTTTTGGCTATGAAAATATACAGGATAAACATTGGTAAAATATGTGTGCAGGTGATCCCCTTGGCCACCTAGCCAAGAGTAGGGTTCTAGCTTACATATTGTGTATGTAGTAAATACATATATCACCAGGGCAGGTGAAGTCTTCATGCATGAAACAAGGCTAAGTACCAGGGGGTAGAGGAACCCAGGAAAGTCCAAGCCTATAATCCCTCTGCTCTATGGTTCATCTGCCCTTGGCTACTTGTTAAGGAATAAGGTATAAGGGGAAATTCAGGTTCATGTCATCTATCACCCCTTCTGGTTTTTATAACTCCCACTTATAACCTCTCACTGGTTTAGAAAGTAGTTGTAGCTAGCCCTCATGACCACTCAGGCAAGGATACTATGGAATTAGTTTTATGTATCAGCAAGGAAGCACTAGAACAGAAAAGAAGCCACAAATAGGACACTCAATGAGAGGAAGGAACTGATTTACAGGCAGAGGAAATATGATAGTCTTGACTCTGACTATAGGAAGCAGAAGGGGGCCTCCTGCTTAGACACCAAGGAGAGGGGTATTAATTGATGCTTTGGGAAGCCATCTCATCCAAACCAGATTCAGTTCTCACTGCAATCAACAGTTTTCACAGCTTTTAGCATGTAAGGCAAAAACAAGTTGGGGCTACAAACAGGGTACCTATGCCACCTGTCATGACTCAGGATGGACAATAGGACTGTTCTTCTCAAAGGCCAACCTCTCTTCTTCTCCCCCACCCCCTTCTCTGACTCTTTGTGATCCGGTCCCAGCCTTTATACACACAGCCAGCCAGAGTCACTCTCCAAAATGTCTGGTGTTGTGCATTGTGCTGGGGATGGAAGCTCAATTCCATGTGGACAGTCTCGGGCGGGTAAAGGTGGGAACTTCTAAATCTTAGAGTTCTCACGAGGCCCCCCATAAACACCAGGGAATCGAGGAGTGAGACCGAGCAATCTCATGTATTTCCTCCTCTTCCCGTGAGAAACGTGATGGGAGAGAGCTCTCCCCACCCTCGAGACTGTCCCGGGTCTGGGCCCACCTATTGTTATCTAACAGGCACGGTATTCAGGTGCAAACTATGCGGCTGGAGAGCTTAATTAGGATCAGGAAAGCCTGAAAGCGCTCTTAGCGCGGGAGGGGCGCGGACAGGACAGAAGGCCTCTCCTCCCTTTCCCTCTCTTTGCTCTTCCCTCCCCCTCTCTCCCCACTTACACTTCTGCTTCCAATCTCTTATTGTAAGATCTTTGCCTCCTTGGGAGATTCTTCGCTCCCTCCTAAGGAAGAATTCCCCTGCATTTGTAACCAGGACCCTGAATAAAGCTTAACCCTTGTTCGACTCTGAGAGGTCTCTTCTCTCATAAGACTATCCGGTTTGGCCAGCCGAAGACCTGCGAGAAGTAAGGTAAGAAGACTCGGGTAGCCCTCAGGCCTCTAGGCCTGGCAACATTGTAGGACTGGTGTACCTCGCAAGACTAGACGACATTCAAAATATTGAATGTAGAGTCTTCTGGCCCTGTCTGCTACTCTTTTCACTGGAATTGCCACTACAATGCTTTTCTAGACACCAGAAGTTCATTTCTTACAGAGTGTGATTTGTTGAGGGAGTATGGTATTTGCCAATCCAGTGTTCATGAAGCTGTTTATTTCTTCCTAGATATTTGATCTGAAGTTAGGTAAGCTGTCATCAGGTAATATCATGTCTGTTTCCTTTTTCTAAACATAAAATCCTCCTAAAGATATGTTTACCTGAAGATATAAAATAGTTTACTTTCTACTCAATCACATAATTAAAATTTAAAAAAATATTTCTTTATTAAAATATCTAAACATAAAAATATATTCTATCCTGGACCGCCTTCTCTCCATACTGTTTTCTTGGGTCATGACATCAGTTCCCATGGATTCAATTATCATCTCTATGCAGATGATTTTCAGATTTATTTATTCCTCCCTAATCTCCCTCCTGAGCCCTAGTCTTACACCTCCAACTTCCCATTGGACATCTCGAACTGGATATCTTGTAGAGGTTTTAAACTCATCATGTCCAAAACTGAACTTAGTCTTTTCCTCAAGACTCTTCCCTCTTGCTAACTTCCCCTATTCCTGGAGGAGTAACCATCATCTTCCTTATCACCCAGGCTTACAACCTAGGTGTTGTGCTCTCCTTCTCACTCTCGCTCTCTCCATATCCAATTTATTGCCAAGGCATGTTGACTTTACCTTTGTAACATCTCTCAGAACCCTCCTGAAGTTTTTCATTACTTTCCCCTTGAAATAGCCTTGTTGATTGGTCTACCTAACTTGTCTCTCCCCCTTCCATTCTCCCCTTAGCTGTCGAATTGGTTTTCCTATAGGAAAATGTCTGATTCTGTTGTTTTTCTTTCTTCCTTCTCCAAGAGGGCTAATGACATCAAGAGGGTGATGTCTTGACTTTCCTGTGAATTGGATTTAAGTGAGGCAGAGCTGTCCCAAGTCTTCAGACTCACTGTCTCCTCCAGAGTCTAGTGGCAAGACAAAAGTGAGGATGACTGGCGATGGCCTGGGATGCAGTGGATGACTTTCTGATCATGTTATTCTCCTACTCAATAAACCTAGTGGCTCTTTGTTACTTCCAGTAGGTTTTTAAAGTCCTTCATAACCTGTTTCCTTCTTGTCTTTCCAATCTTGTTACACCTTTCTTCCCCATCAAGTGTTATGCTATCCAGTGACATTTATCTCCTTGCAGTTCCTTGAAAACATGACACACTCTCTCTCTACTGTGTGTTTTCACTGACTGTCCCCTATACCTGGAACTCTATATCTATATCTATATCTATCTAAGTCTATATCTCTCTCTTTGTGGCTTCCCTGACTTCCTTCAGTTTTTAGCTAAGCTCCAACATTCTTTAAGAAGACTTTCCATGCCCTCTTTAATTTTAGTTCCTTCCCTCTGAGATTATTTTTAATTTATCCTCTCCATACCTTGCTCATACTTAATTGTTTGTATATTGTCTTCATTAGACTGTGAGTCTCTTGAAAGCAGGGACAGTTACTTGTTTTGGTTTTTGCCTTTCTTTATATCACCAGCACTTACTTAGCACATTGTGCCTAGCACATAGTAGGCACTTAATAAATGTTTATTCACTTAACTTCACTAGTTATAGCTACAAAAATAAAACATAGAACATGATTTAGAGACATATGTGTACATGTTGTTGCTTAGTTGTTTTCAGTCCTGGATGACTCTCCATGACACCTTTTGAAGTTTTCTTGGCAAAGATACTGGAGTGGTTTGCTGTTTCCTTCCCTAGCTCATTTTACAAATAAGGAAACTGAGGCAAATAGGGCTAAGTGACTTGCTCAGGGTCACACAGCTAATAAGTGTTTGAGGCAGGATTTGAATTCAAGTCTTCCTGATTCCAGGTCCAGTGCTCTATCCACTGTGCCACCCAGCTGCCCTATACATGTACCTAGGTAGGCTTAGATACCTTTCCCATTTATCTTCAACTGCTATGATAGAATCATAGGTTCACAGATTCAGTGTTGAATCACTTTTTTATTCTCTCTATTTAAAATTCACTCTTTTCTCATTTTTTGTTTCTCTTTTGGTCAGTTTGATCCATAGAGGCTAAGGAGTCAAAATTAGGATTCATGTGCTATGCTAATAATAGAGTTGAGACCACAGCCAAAATGGAACCATAGTCAGTTCTCAAACTATGAATGACTGGGTTCTGTCCTTTGATTTCAGGTCATAGGAAATTTAATTTTTCATCACGTTCTCAGTTACCATTGGCTCAGGTAAGAGGACCTCTGAGCCAAGTTTCTTTTACTGTAATTATATTTGGCATGTACAACCTAGGAGTCTGTGACAAAGACAAAGATTTATTCTATTTATTCATCTTTATGTTATACCTTAAACAATAACGGAAATAATTAAACTTAGATATATAGTTATTTAAACTTTTAAGGTGACCTTCAATATGCAAACCTTTCTTTCAAAGTATTGGCTTATTTCCTCCCTTTGCCTCTTCTTTCCTTGTCTTTATTTACTTACTCACCTTTGTATTTGTAGATGTATTGTTATTTAGTTGTTTTAATCATGTCTAATTTTTCATAATCCCTTTTGGGATTTTCTTGGCAAAGACTGTAGTAGTTTGCCATTTCCTCCTCCAGCTCATTTTGCAGATGAGGAAATTGAGGCAAATAGTGTTGAATGACTTGCCCTGGGTCATACAGCTAGTAAATGTCTGAAGCCAAATTTGAATTCAGGTCTTCCTAACACCAGGTGTGGCACTCTATCCACCGCACCACCTAGCAGTCCCATTTGTATATCTATATTTTGTCCTTTTATGTAGTTGCGGTCTGTGCGTATTGATCTTGCGGCTCTTTCTTCATTTCATGTTATTTCATATGCTTTTTCACATGTCCTTTCTATTGATGAATGAGGGGTGGTGAAGTGTATTAGATCCATTGTCAAGACCCAGATTCAAACCCTGCCTCTGCTACCTACTACCTGCATAGCCTTGGGTGAATCATTTAATGATGGTGGCCGTTGTCCTTCAGTGGCAAAGAGGGCCAAAATGACATCGCTATGCTAGAGTCAAGTTGCAGTGCTTCCGACTATGGCTGAGCAGACCAATATGAGCTTGGAATGCTCTACCACAGATTGGGCACTAATAGTCCATGTGAACATTTGGGGTGGATTCTCTAAATTTGCACATGCTGCATTTCCTTTGAGCTCTTTTAATTCAGCTTTGCTCACAGAGCACAGCACCTTCTCTGATGTGGGCACGCCATGCTGAATGATCCTGTGCCAGTGTCTCCTATGTCATATAATCAATTCCAAAATTCTTTTTTTTTTTAATTTTATTTTATTTTATTTTATTTTTTTATTTTTTAATGTTTAACAATCACTGCCATACAATTGAGATTTTATCCCCCCCACACCTACCCCTCACTACCCCCCTCCCTCCCCACGACTGCATACAATTCTGTATAGGTTCTACATATACTCTCCTATTGAGTGTATTTTCACTATAGTCATGCTATGGAGTCAGACTAAAATAAATGAAAGAAATCATATAACAAATCAAAATATGATACACAAAAACTTACACATACACAAACATGATTTGCTACATTTTGCGAATGGCTTCCATATTTCTTTCTCTGAGTGTGGAAGGCATTTTGCCTTGAGAACTACCATTGGGATTTTTTTTTTTTTTAAGAAGTTCTTGCATTATTACGAAATTCCAAGTCTACCAGAAAAAACTCTCGCACACTGTGGTCGTTGCTGTGCACAAAGTTCTCCTGGTTCTGCTCCTTTCACTCAGCATCAGGTCATATAAGTCCTTCCAGGCCTCTCTGAAGTCTTCTTGTTCATCATTTCTTATGGCACAATAGTACTCCATTACATTCATATACCATAATTTATTCAGCCATTCCCCAATTGATGGACATCCCCTTGACTTCCAGTTTTTGGCAACTACAAAAAGTGCTGCTATAAATATTTTTGTACATGTGGGACCCTTTCCCATTTTTATGATCTCTTGGGGATACAGTCCTAGTAGCGATATTGCTGGGTCAAAGGGTATGCACATTTTTGTAGCCCTTTGGGCATAGTTCCAAATTACTCTCCAGAATGGTTGGATGCACTCGCAGCTCTACCAACAATGAGTTAGTGTTCCAACTCTCCTACATCCTCTCTAGCATTTATCATTTTCTTGTTCTGTCATGTTTGCCAATCTTATAGGTGTGATGTGGTACCTCAGAGTTGTTTTGATTTGCATCTCTCTAATCAATAGTGATTTAGAGCATTTTTTCATATGATTGTAGATATCTTTAATTTCTTCTTCCGAAAATTGCCTGATCATATCCTTTGACCATTTATCAATTGGGGAACAATTCCAAAATTCTTACGAGAGACCTTGAGAGTGTCTTTGTATTGCTTCTTCTGACCGCTACGTGAACTCTTGCTCTCTGTGAGTTCTCCATAAAAATCTTTTTGGCAAAAGTGCATTTTGCATTCAAACAATGTGGCCAACCCATAGGAGTTGCCCTCTTTGAAGCAGAGTGTTAATACTTGGCAGTTTAGTTCAAGAAAGGACCTCAGTGGCTGATACCTGATCCTGTCAGGTGATCTTCAGTATCTTCCTAAGACAATTCAAATGGAAGTGGTTCAGTTTCCTGGCTCTGGTATACTGTCCATGTTTCACAGGCATACAATAATGAGGTCCGCACAACAGCTCTGTAGACCTTCAGTTTGGTAGTCAGTCTAATACTTCTTTTCTCCCATACTTTCCTTCAGAGTTTCCCAAACACTGAACTAGCTCTGGCAATGCGTGTGTCAACCTCATTATCAACGTGTAAAACTCTGGGAAGAACACTAGCAAGGTAAGTGAACTTGCCTGTAGCATTAAAAACTTCTTTATTTGTAGTAACCAATAGTTCCAGGTATGGATGATGTGGTGCTGGCTGATGGAGCACCTGTGTTTTCTTGATACTGTTAGGCCAAAATTAGTGCAAACAGCAGAGATACTTTGTTGCATCTCAGCTTCAGAGGCTGCATTGAGTGCACAATCATCTGCAAACAGAAAATCATGCACCAATACTCCCTCCACTTTGGTCTTGGCTTATAGCCTTTTCAAGTTAAATAATTTACTTTCAGTGGGTGATGCATGATGCTCCCTCTTGTAGGACCAATCAATCACAAGATGGGTTATAATCCAGCCCCTCTGTGATCTCCAATTGCAAAGTGTGTCTCAAACATAATTGCACCACCTTCTTTACTAGGGTCCTCACATTTCTCAGAGAGGTTGTTGGCAGGCAGGTGTATGTTTGTCAAGAGAATTTTCACATCGTGATTGAGTAGTGGCCGTGTCTTGTTTATAACTGCCCCAAAGAACAGATTAAAGACTGATTCAGGAAGGGAGACCTCCATGACTGTTGTCACATCAGTACAGATTTCCTGCAGGCTTTGCTATGACTCTTGCTGCCACCACCCCAAACCAAGGATTGAGTACTTCTAGCCCTTGTTCTCCTTCTTGGAGTGTTTATTTGGTTCCCTTTGAATGGAGCTCTCTGCTGGGCTCTGAGGAGCAGTAACTTTCTAGTGTCTGCTATCAGCACTTCTTTCCATCACAGGGGTTACCATCCTGGAAAATGCCACCATCCTGAGGTGATTGTCTTCCCATCTCTGTCTGTAGGCTCTTCCTCTGTCATTAGCCGTAGTAATATCCACCATTTATAGTGTTTACGATGAGCCAGGCACTTAGCGAAACACTTTACCCTTCTCATCTCATTTGGTCTTCATAACCACCTTAGGAGGTAGGAACTATAATTATTCCCATTTTACAAAGGAAGAAACTGAGGCAAACAGAGATTTGACATTTAAAGTCCATCATAACCTGGCACTTTCCATGTATTTCTTGTCTTTTTACATTTTACTTCTATAGACTCTGATTTATTAATACCGGCCTTTTTGCTATTCCTTGTACACAAACTCCACCTTCTTACTCCCTTGCTTTCCACTGACTGTCCCTCATGCTTAGAATGCTCTGCCCTCTCACCCATCCCTCCTTCCTCACTGGTTTCCCTGTCTTCCTTTAAGAGAGCTTAGAGCCAACTTTTGGGAGGAGGTCTTTCCGAATTCCCACCTCCTGCCTTTTGCTGGTGCCTTCGCATTGAGATCATCTTCTGTTTATAAGTGTGCATGCTCTATATGCAGTTATTTGCATGTTGTTTCCCCCACTGGTCTGTAAGTTGCTTGAGGACAGGGACTGGGCATTTGCCTTTCTTTGTATCCTTAGTGCTTGGCATAGTGACTGGAATATTGCAAGCCTTAATAAATGCTTATTGACTGACACAGTGACCATTCACCTTTCAAGACACACTGAACACCAGTGTTCTTTTTGGGGGCTTAACAGATGAAAAAAGATGAAAGGGATGGGTTAGCTCTAGTATGGGCAGCTAAGTGGTATGGTGGATAGTGTGCCAGCCCTAGAATCAGGAGGACCTGAGTTCAAATCTGGCCTCAGATGTTAATAACTAATAATGAGTTAGTAACTAACTAAGCTAATAGCTTTGTTACTCTGGGCAAGTCACTTACCTCTGTTTTCCTCAGTTTCTCATCTGTAAAAACGAGCTAGAGAAAGAAAAGGCAAACCAGTCTAGTATCTCTGCCAAGAAAACCCTAAGTGGAGTCACGGAGAGTCAGACAGGACTGAAAGAACTTAACAATAACTTTAATATTTTGTCATGACCTGTTATCACTTGTAGAATCACTTTCTCCAGAGAACTCTACAAATAGTATATGATCTTATCTCTTTTTGGGTGGTTTAGGGAAACTTGGCAGATGGACAAGATAAACTTTATTTGGTCCCATTTAAGACTGAGGATCCTCAAATAGTAGATTGGACTCTGGATTAGTTCATCCATGAAGGCTGGCGCTGACATATGTACCATTTTATAGAGCTAATGGGTAACTTAGAGCTGTTGTTTTAAGGCGAGCAGGAAGATTAGGAAATGCAGGTGTATGTGTGGTGAGAAGAGAGGGAACTTACCAAAAAAAGATAAGCTATTTACAAATGTCTTATTATACCATTTATTAAACTGGCAGAGAATAATATGGTTACTCTGATTAATGATTGTTTCTCTCTCAATATGATGCCCACTGGATGGGAATGCAGTAAAGCTATGGTGATTTGCTAGATTCAGTTCCAGTGTTTGAGGACTTGAGGTGATCAACCCAATGTAATTGGCAAATAGAGACTATCTGGAGGACCTCAGTAGAGAGACAGCATGGACCTTATTTCACTCTGCATCAGTTCATGTAAGTCTTTCCCTGTCTTTTTGAAATCATGTAATTCCTCATTTCTTACAGCATAATAGAATTCCATTATAACCATATGCCACAATGTGCTCAGCCACTCACTAATTGCTGAACATAACCTTAGTTTCCAGTTTTTTACCATCACAAAAAGAGCTGCTATCGACATTTTCTATACATAAAGGGCCTTTTCTTCTCTTTGATTTCTTTTGGGTATAGGCCTAGCAGTGGTCCAGCTGCTTAGTCTAGTTTAAACACTCTTCCTGAATACTGTGTGCCAGTTTATTGATTGATTACTATGATGAGAATTAAAATACAAGAGGGAAGAGAAAAGGTAATGCCAGCCAGGGAGGGCAGACAAGCTTTCGATAATTGCTAAAGTGGTCTGACAGAAGCAATGCAGAGCTCAGGTTAAAGAGTAAGAATTCGTCAGGCCTGGTACAGATCACCAGTCAGCCTGAGCAGTGGCTCAAGAGTGCACTCTGTATAAGAGTGGATACCTGCTACAGGCTAGGGGACAAAGTCCCATAATAAATTACCCTGGCAGAGAGGACTTCAACCATTTCCTCCTTCCTCTCTTTTTTTTCTTCCTTCTCTACCACCAGGCAGTAAGAGAAAAAAATCCTTTAGCACCAAATATCCACTGCCCTGGACTTTTTCTTTCATTTTTTCAGAGGTGTGGGGACAAAGAAAGAGAGAGACCCAGCATTGCCAGGTAGAAATCAAGGCCTGCCTTTCTGACAGGTAAGAGATGACTTATGAGCAGAGTTTGCACCTTCTGAGTACCCTCTGCCTTCTGCTTGTGAAAACAAACTTAACTGGAGGGAGGAAGAAGGGAGTCCTCAGTGGGGGAAAGCCATGACTCGAATTCAGAGTCAGATCCATGGGCTCAGAGCTAACAGAATTATAGGAAAAGCTATGAGGATGAGTCCAGGGACTGAAGACGAAACTCACCTACTGCCAGATAGATGAAAAACTTAGACTGCAAAGAAATACATGCATTTTAAAGCACGACTAGTGTAAGAATTTGTTTTACTGAATGAATGCTTATGATCAGGGTTTCATTTTTCAGTTTCTTTGCTTCCTTCCTTTTTCTCTTTCAATCTTTTGATGGGGGATGGTTGGAGAGACAGATTTCAAATGCATGTAAAATAAAAATTTATTTAAAAAAATGTGAAGGAAAAAGAACACTGTGATCAAAGGATTTGAATTATCGATATTCTACTCACTACTGAAAAACTTTTAAGGAATAATCTTTCTGGGGCTCAATTTCCTTGTCTATAAAATGAAAGTGTTGACTAGATCATCCTTAATGCTCCTTCTAGCGCTAAATCATAAGCTCCTATTTTGAAAAATATATAAATACCCATAATATTTCTGGCATACTATTTATTAAACTCACAGAAAATTAGTTTTTCAATACACATTGATTTGTCTGAATGATCTGAATTAAAACTCTGATGTTCACATATATAAAATTAAAAAAAGAAAAACTATGAAATGTTCCTCTAAAGGAAAACTAGGATGGAGAATGCCAAGTAACCAAACTGAATGAATCCAAGATTCTCCATCAGGAACTAGGAAATCAAATTGGAAATCAAGGGCCCTCAGAGGTGAATTTCAATGTCTTCTTTGGTTCTCGGAGAGGCTTAGTTACAGAGAGTGGCTTAGGACCAGGGCTAGGCTGGAATGAGAAAGTCATTTCAGTAGCCAAGGGTGTGGTACAATGCGGTGCCAGGAGGGATACCTAACCAGCTGCCATCTAGCTGTCGTTTATTATTCACATTTCTTTGTGTTGCTTGTTGCAGCTGTTCAGATAGTTTTCACTCATATCTAACTCTTTGTG
Organism: Notamacropus eugenii; assembly: GCF_028372415.1. Lineage (NCBI taxonomy): Eukaryota > Metazoa > Chordata > Mammalia > Diprotodontia > Macropodidae > Notamacropus > Notamacropus eugenii. The sequence continues at coordinate 319,568,353 of NC_092876.1, forward strand.
ACCTCTTTTGAGGTTTTCTTGGAGAAACCACTGGAGTGGTTTATTATTTCCTTCTCTGGATCATTTTACAGATGAGGAAACTAAGATAAACAGAATTAAGTGACTTGCCCAGAGTCACACAGCTAGTAAGTGTCTGAGGCTACTTTTGAATTCAGGTCTTCCTGACTCCAGGCCCAGAGCTCCACTAAGTCACCTAGCTGCTGCCAGTATTAACAACAAGAAAAACATTGTGTGCTCTGTGACCAAATCAGCACTTTTCAGACCATTTTATTCCGTAAGAATCTCCATAACCACGGCTGTAAGCGTTCCCATTTTACAAACTGAGGCCCAAGGAATGTGATTTGCTGAAAGTGACACAACTAGCATGTGACCTAACCAAGTCAACTACCCAGGTCTAGGTCCTGTGCTGCATTTTTAGGTTGCATTGCTTCTCTAAGCAAGGAGGCAATTTGAGGCAGCTAGGTAACATAGTGTATAGAACACTTGGGCCTGGAATAAGGAAGACCTGTAGTCAAATTTCAGACACTAGCTCTATGACCCTGGGCAGGTCACTTAACCTCTGTCTGCCTCAGCTTCCTCATCTGCAAAATGCAGATAATAGCACCTGTATTCCAGGGTTTTGTGAGGATTGAATGAGATAATATTTGCGAAGTGCTTGGCAAAGCTGTGGGCAACTAGGTGACACAATGGATAGAGGGGCTGGGACTGGAGTCAGGAAGACTCATCTTCCTGAATTCAAATCTGACTTCAGATACTTAGATTGTGTGACCTTGGCAAGTTACTTGACCCTCTTTGCCTCAGTTTCCTCAACTGTAAAATGAACTGGAGAAGGAGAGGAAGGAAGGGAGAAGGAAATGGCAAACTACTTCAGTATCTTTGTCAAGAATATCCCAAATGGGGTCATGAAGAGTCAGACGTGACTAAAAAAACTACTGAACTAAAACAAAACAACTGGCAAGACCCTTGGTACATAGTGGGTACTACCAAATGTTTGCTCTCTTCTCCCACCATCAATCTGCCAACCAATAGTTACCTGCACAGGGCAGAAGGTTGGCGTTGTGCTGGTCAGTGCACGGGATCCCCACAAGAATGTGGTGAGTTACTTAGCCTCAAAGATCTTGCAAGCTTACATGCCCAAATAAAAGTTAACTAACAAAGGAAGATAGTGAGTGGCAGATCATAAGCACTGAGAGTATAAAAAGAAGCAGACAGTCCTTGGCCTCAAGGGCATTCTGGGGATGGAGGGGAGGATGATAATGTGAAAGGAAGCTGAGAAGCTGGATGAGGGAAGAGGGTGAGGGGAAGAAGGTACCTAGTGGGCAGGGTCATGGTAGAGAATCCTGTGGGGATGATGCAGCCTGGAGAGGGATAAAGACATCTTTGGCAGGGGCCTCCTCATTATATTGGAGGTTCTGGGGGGAAATAAGGCAATCAGAAAATGAGGTCTCAGAAGGACCTCAACTTAATAAATGTGAGAAATTGTCCAAGGATGAACAATGAGCCTCCAGGGTGAAGAGGTTTCTGTGGCAGGGTAGAGAAAGTCCTATGGAGGTGTGACATGTAAAAAGTTTGAGAGACATGGTTTTGGCTAATTAATCATTTTATTAACAATGCTAGTGGATAATTAGTAAAAGGAGGCAGTGGAACTCTCAAATGTTAAAGACCCCTCATGGAACACACTCAAGGCTTATATGCTCTTGGAAGAGTGGGTGTTCCTGAGGGTGGCAATCAACTCTGATTGGTTACTAATTAATAGGAAGAATGAATATTATAATGAGAGGTGGACCTATTGTAATGAGGGATTAGGTGTGACTTTGTGTTATTTACCTCCAGAGCACACCCTCATCCTACCCCCCCCTTAGGCAATCTAGACAAAGTTTTTACCCCCACAGGAGCCTGAGTAGAATATCATGGGCTGGAATTCATCTTAGATTAAATTCTTTGTAAGATTCTCTAGTTGGGTGGGATCTCCCACCCAGGATCAAAATCATGGAGCTCAGGATTTAGGCAATGTCATTCATCAACAATGTCCTTCAGAGACTGAACAACCTACAGGTTTCTGAAAAAATCCTGGTCCTAATTCAATAATTGGGTATTAATACAAGAGAAAAATAAGCATTTGTCTCAGAGGTAAGCAACCTCGTCTAGAGGCAGGGAGACCAGTGAGAAAGCCATTGTAATAGTCCAGGTATAAATTGATGATGGCCTCCATTAGGGTGGTGACTGCAACATAGAAAAGATGGTGGAGAAAGAGGAGAATAGTGGAGATTAGGAGAATGAATGCTGTTCTGGGACCATAGAACATGGGTTCAAATCACAGCTCCACGACTTGCTGGCCAACTGACCCACTGGATCTCTCTGGGTCTTAGTTTCTTCTTCTGTGATGTGAGGATTTGGACCAGCAAATTTCTACGTTTATAGTTCTGAGATGGTTGTGAGAGACATCATGGATAAAGAATGAGCAAGGCGTAGTGGTTAGTTTGGAAGAGGTGAGTAAAAAATGACTAAGATTTTCAGCCCAAGTATTTATGTGACTTCACTTGGTGCCCAGTTCCTCTACTGACCATCTGTGTGATTTTGGACAAGTCACTTCATTTTTCTGGGCCTCAGTTTTCTCATCTGTAAAATGAAGGCATCAGATTAATTGATCTCTAAGGTTCCTTCCAGCTTGAAATTCAGCTGCAATGCAACACTCTACAAATGACAGAGAAAGCTATTTCTACTTTGTGGTGCAGGATCTGAATAGTTTCCCATGGTTGAGGGTAAAGGAGGAAGGCAATGTTGATAATGGAAGAGGAATTTATTTACTTGTTTATTTACTTAATAAGAATAGACAGAGAAATATTTATAATAATAAAAAAATGTATCAGGTATTTGAGTGTTAATCTATAGACATGGTCATCTCAAATGAAATTCTCAAATAATTTTAACAGAGCTAAAGGAAAATCTAAATAATTGTAAGGATAGCCATGAACATGATTAGGTGGAACCAGCATAAAAAGAATATCAATATGTCTTAAATTAATGTTATATATTTAGTGCTATGCCAAACTAAATATCTGCTTCAAAGATTAATATATTATTTATATAATAATAAATAATGTCATTTATATAATACTTCCTAGCTCATACCATAATGGTATTTAATTTGTATAATGTAATAATCAATAATATATTTTACTTCATTGATAATTATATTAAGTGATAATAAAGTCCGTATGGAAAACAAATAAGCAAGAATATCAAAGAGAACTATGGAAAAAAAAAGGAATTTGAGGCAATTATGCAGCTGGACCTCAAAAGTTATATTGTCAAGCAATAATTACCCAAACTGTATAATAGGAATATATTCTGTTTCTATAGTATCATATATAATTCTGTATCATAACTATGTAACAGAAAAATGCATCAAAGTATATCGATGGCATAGAACAGAAAATCCAGCATACAAATATACTGCTATTTATTTAATCATAACACTGGGGAAAGGAATTTGTTTACAATTTTTGGGAAATGGATAGCAGCACAGCAGGTAAGATATTGAAATAGTTGTTCAGGCCTTGGTTGGACTAGACTGTTTCTAGTCTAACTCTATGTTCAGTATACGAAGTACTTGTTTTATGGTGGGAGGGTTACAAAGATGAGCCATCAACCCTGACTAGTACTCAGTAGATTCTCTAAGCCAAAGAATCCCTTGAGAACAACAGAGACTTCTCAGTCAACGTTGTTCTGGAGTTGTGTATTAGGGTAGAACAACAGGAATTTTCTTGTCTAGTTTGTGATGGCTGAGCCACTCAGAGCTGCCAAGTACTCAATAAATGTGTTGAATTGAAAGTCCTGGCCTTTGACAAAATTGTGAAGTGACTGATCTTTGGTATCTTCACCCTTTTTGATGCCCTCCCCAATCTCCTGCTTCAGACACCCATTGTTCTACGTCTGCCCTTCTTGGTCTGGTGCATCATGAAGCCACATCTACCCTTGGAGATCTTGTCTTTGTCCTTAGCTCCCCTCCATCACAACCTTCTGTTCTTGCATCTTCCTTCTTCAGGACCCAAGCTGACAACTAGACAATCTGATAAACAAAGCTCATAGAAGAGCCCACTTCTAATTTGGTTGTTGTTTTCTCTGAAAAAGCAATGACCTTTACACTACAAGTGATGGAACAAAAATGACTAATGGGGAGTTGTTCCCCAAGATAAATGAAGAGATAGTAAGAGATTACCTTGCTGTTATTGATGAATTCAAGTCATATGACTCAGAGGAACTGCGTCCTGCAGTCCTGAAAGAATGGGCAGCCATTGCTGAGTCACAATCAGCGATATCTGAAACATCATATAAAAGTGGACAAGAGAAGGGCAAGTGTCGATTTCCAAGAAAAAAAGGAAATAATAATAATGATGATGATAATAGCTAGCATGTATACAATACTTTAAGGTGTACAAAGTACTTCACAAACATTATGTCATTTTGTCCTTTTAACAGCCCTGGCAGATAGGTGCTATTATCATCCCCATTTTACAGATAAAGTGACTGAGGCTGACAGAGGATAAGTGGCTTTGTCCAGGGTCACACAAATAGTGAGTGGCTGAGGTAGGATCTCAGCTCAGGTCTTCCTGACTCCAAGCTCAGGGTTCTCTCCATTATGCCACCTGGACAGTCTAGAAACTATAAGCCAGTAATACTGACTTCATTCCTTGGGAAGATTCTAGAATGGATCATTAAAAAGACAATTGGGTTAACAAAGACCTAAATAGAGAAAGCAGTCATTTCAAAGCAGGGCTTTATGAAGAAAAGGTCATGACAAATGATCTGCATTTTCTTTTTTATGAGATGATTATTAAGCAAGTAGATGAGGAGAATGCTTTAGGTACAGTTTACTTGTAGTTTAGAAAAGTTTCTTTACTATTCTTATGGAAAAGGAGAGGTATGGCTTAAATGATAATTCAGCTGATGGATTTAGAACTGGTTGGTTGGCTAGAGTCAAAGAATAATTGTCAGCAGATAGTTCAATGACAATATGGCTGGTGGTCTCCAGTGCAGTACCCCAGGGATCTGTGCTTGGTTGCCCTGAGGTATTTAACATTTTTATCAGTGACTTGGATAAAGGGATAGATGATATGATTGCCAAATTTACAGATGACACAAAGCTAGGACACATAGCTAACCTATTAGATAGCACAGTGAGAATCCAAAAATAATTTTGATAGACTTACCCCTGGGCTGAATCTAAAAAGATTACATTCAATAGAGATAAATACAAAGTATTGAACTTGGGTATAAAAATATCAATTTCACATGTATAAGATGGGTAAGGCTTGATCAGGCAGAAATTGTTCTGAAAAATATATTTTTTTCAAAGGAATTTTAGCTGACTGCCAGCTCAATAGAAATCAGCAGGGTGGTATAGCAGTGAATGTGAACTCCAAAAGTGAATATCAACTCAGGCTACATTAATCAGGGCATAGCTTCCAGGGATAGACAGGGGTAGTTATCCTTTACTCTGCCCTTGTCAGACATCCTCTGGAGTATTGTTGTTCTCTTGTGGAGTCCTTGGTTTAAGAAGGATATTGATTAGTCAGAGAGTATCCAGAGAAAGGCAACCAAGATGGTAAAGGACCTTGAATCTATGTCCTATGGTCACTGGAGGAAACTAGGCATGTTTAGATTGGAACAGAGAAGACTCATGGGGCACATGATAGCTGACTTCAAGTATTTGAAGGACTATTATATGGCAAAAGGATTAAATTTGTAAAATGACAGAAGCTGCAAAGAAGAATATTTAGGCTTAATATCAGCAAAAACTTCCTAGCACTGAGAGCTGTCCAAAAGTGGCCTAGAGATAGTGGTTTGCCCACTCCTTGGAGGTCTTCAAAAAGAGGTATTCATGGAGGACTAGCACCTTGCCATGCCTTTTTCAGACCTGCTCATTCACCTGTGGTGTCCACCTGGTTCAACTTTCTCTTGCGACTCCAAGAAGCTATAGCATGCACAGCAGCCACACTCTGGTAAACCACTTGGCAGCTGGGCTAACCCAGACTGAGGTTAACCAACAGGCCTCAAACCCATTGGTGAGTTAGAACTATGTCTACCCTGAGCATGTGAAGACTTCCACCAGTGGAATGTGTAGATGGGAGCAATTTTCTCCATGGGTCATGAAGATGGCTGAAGCAGCCGCTGTGGAGTGCTCAGAATTTGATCAGACATCAAAAACATACTAAGGTCATTCACTGCATCCTGAGAGGGAGTCTGATGACTTTGTGCAAGTCTGCCTCACTCGAATCCAATTTACATGCAAGACATCACCCCATGATGTCCTTAGTACTCTTCAAAAATGAGAGACAAACAATAATAAGATACCTGCTTGTTGGGAATATTATAATGAGGGTACCTTTCATCTCGGGGTTGGACTCAATGGTTGCTCAGGTCTCTGGCAACTCTCAAATCCTATCATCACATGAGGCTTAAAGGTTCTGTTTGTTTTGGGCATAAATTTTAATAAGGAATCTAACAGACAATTCTCAACCACTGATGTTATCTAACTCTTACATCACTCAAAGAAGAGATTTTCCAGTTTAACTGGAAAGGAGTATAGTATATGGAATGCTGGTGGAAGAGAAACTTTGGAAACAGAATTTTGGAAAGGGCTTTTTGGCTTCTTTTTACATCACCTCTTGTAACCAGCTACCATCCTCAGATACTGCCATTCCCCTATGGTTCAAGGATCATGGATTTAAAAAGTGAAAGTAGCCTTAGAAGTCAATCTAGTACAACTTCAGAAGTGACACAGCCAGGATTCAAATTCAGGCCCTCCTCCTCCAAATCCAGTTCTCTTTCCACTCTGAAAGGTAAGGCTGTTTTTGGCCGATATCATTTATTCCTTTTTCCTCATTTTGGAGCGCACTGATTTTTCACATTTTATGAATAAGCTTTTTTGTAGTACCTCAGGCTGATCTATTACCAAGTTGTGAGTCTGCCATTGAGTCCTCTTCTACAAGTACTCATTCCTTGCCTTTTTCCAGAGGTCCCTCTCCCTGGTTCCTGTTGTCTTCATTCAGTTTATTTTGTCAGCATGGACCTATTAAAGGAGGCCTCAGGAAGGCTGGCAGCACAAGACAGTGAAACCAAACACTTAGAAAGTGAAAGCCAAACTTGCTGTCAGCTGTTCTTAAAGAAACAGCTCAACATGGAAGAGACCACACTGAGTGGTTGTTAGGACACTGGACCTGCCCTCAGGCAAATGTCATTCAAGTCCTTCCTCAGATTCTGCTTATCTGTGTGTCTGCTTAAAATCTCTGCCTCTCTTTCTTTGTCTCTCAAATGAGGGGTTTAGACTCAATGGCTTCTAAAGTATTTTCCAGCTCTAAATCTATGATCCTATGACATATTTTCATGTTATTTCTATTTGAATAAGTGTCACTCATTTTGAAAAGGTAAATTTTTCCAAATTAAAAGAAGTCTTAACCATTAAAAGTTTTGAAAACTTCTCATATATAGCTATTAAAAGTCAGAGCTAGTCCTCTGAATCCCAAGTCCAGGAGTCTTTCCATTGGATCATGCTAACCTCTTTCTCTAAGTCAGAAATGCTGGAAATTGTTGATTGTCTAGAGCAGTGGTGTTAAACTCAAATAGAAACAGGATGCTAAGCAGTACATAAAGATCCCTGCAGCTGTATGTTGACTTAGAAGTATTTATGAATGATTGACACCACCTTTCCTGGGTTCATTTTCTTCCTGTGTAAAGTGAGGCATTTGGACTAGATAATCTCAAGGGTCTCTTTTAGTTCTAAATCCTCCTGTTAGGGCCTTCTCTTTAGTCAGGGCAAAAAAGGCTTCTAGGAGGGTTACACCATTCCCTTTCCAATTTTATTGCACTCACTGTTCTTGTGGAGTTCCAGACAAAGGCTCTAAGCTGTACTAGCTGTGCTAGTCTTCTGACTACATCTTTTGGGTTTGGCCCCTGCTCTGTCTGTCCCCTCTTTCTGAACTTTGGCCAAGTTATTTGTGATTTCTGGCTGTGATCACTGGATAAATACCTGCTGTAACCTCCTGTACTTTCTATACAACCAAAAGGGCCCAGATAATGGTGACTCACAGAGTTCTATACCTCTCATGACAGTTTAGAGGGGCAGAGGGGGCTAATTTTAAGAGGCTGATGGTCACTTTGTCTTCTGACTGATGAGGCAAGAGAGTCCAGATGCTACAACCTACCCATTGTCCCACCCCACCCCAGGATAGGAATTTGCTCAGCCTTGTAATGGCATTCCTAATATCTGTTCTTCCTTTAAATGATGGACTTTAGAAATTTCCTTTCAGATCTGATCAACTTGTAGATTTATCAAGTCAGAGATAGCTGGGACATTCCATCCAGGTGAGCACAGACATTGCTATCCATTAGTGAATTATGGGATTGAGAGCATGCAGGGGCCAGCTTAGAGGCCAGTTCTTAGTTCAGTGGTTCTTTAGGTGACCCATGCATAGATTACATGAATTCGGGGTCCATGAATTTGGATGAAGAAAAAAAATTACATCTTTATTTTCATTAGGCTCTAACTGAAATTATTATCTAGACAACATGTAGAGATCTATAGACTTCACCAGATTGCCAAAGGGGTCCATGTCACAAAGAAGGTAAAGAACCCTGATATAGTTGAACCCCTCTTATTTTGTAGATAAGGAAATTCAAACCCAGAGAAATTAAACAATTCTTGTACATTTAGGTAGAAAGTAGTTAGGCCAGGATTTGAATTCAAGTCTTCTGACTCTCACACTCTGAGGTCTCTTTAAGATCATTCTCTTGGTCAAAGCAAAACAGTATTTTCAGCTCCCAGAGACATTTCAGACTGGAATGAGAGAAATGAACCACAAAACTACCCAAACGCAGCATTAATTTGCTCATACTGTTTCCCCTTCCACTTCCCAAACTAGAACGTCCTCTCTCCTTTTCATCTACCTCTTATCCATCCTTTAAAATGTCCAGGGGTATGCCAGAGTCATCTCAGAATGGTTCCAGAAAGCCCATCATTAAGTTTTCAGCCTAAGTATTTATGCCTTGGAAGCCAGAAATGCTGGAAATTGATTTATTACTTCACTGATTGTCTAGAGCAATGGTGTTAAACTCAAACAGAAACAGGATGCTAAGCCATACATACATAAAGATCCCTGCAGCTGTATGTTGACTTAGAAAACTGCAAATTGACATTCTCTGGGTTTTATTATATTTTCCAATTACATTTTAATCTGGTTCAAGAATATTGTGGGCTTCATGTATCCGTTGACCATGTTTGACGCTTCTAGTCCAGACTTAAGAAAGTGACAGAGAAAATGTTAACACTACAAATCAAACTCTTTTTTTCTGGACAGCTGGTTTTTAAATATCTACTAGCATACTAGGGATGCAATTCAAGTCATACTTTCTCCAATAATCTTTTCTGGCTATTCGAGATCAAGTTGAATTCTCCCTTCTTTGAATACATTCAACTACCATTACTTCTGCTATTTGTTTAACACAATCATATATTTCAAAAACTATTTCAGCCAATGAATCAATAAGCATTTATTATGCAGGTGCTAGGCAAAAAAGATATATTAAAAGAAGACAAAAGTCAAACCGTCCTGACCTCAAGCAGTTTACGTTCTACCCTGGAGATAACATGTGGAGTGACTGTGTAGTACAATGGAAGGAGTGCTGTATTTGGAGTCAGAAGACCTGGCTTCACATCTCAGCTAAAATCCTGCCTTCTAAAAGAAGCCTTTTTCCATCCCCTTTCATGTTAGTGCCTTCCCTCTGATGAGTATTCCCATTCTATCCTGTCTATAACCTGTTTGGACACAGTTCTTTACATGTTTCTCTCTCCCATTAAGCTGAGAGCTCCTTGAGCGCAGGGTCTGTCTGTAATGGTTCTTTGTATCCCCGCTGTTTAGCAGAGTGCCTGCCGTTATGGCGATTAATTGTATATATTTTTGTTGTTGTTCCGTTGTTTCAGTCGTGTCCGACTCTTTGTGACGCCGTTTGGGGTTTTCTTGTCAGAGATTTGGTTTGCATTTCCTTCTCCAGCTCATTTGACAGATGAGGAAACTGAGGTAGACAGGGCTAAGTGACTTGCCCAGGGTCGCACAGCTAGTAAGTCTCTGAGACCAGATTTAAACAAAGTTCTTTTTGACTCTACACCCAGCACTCTATTTACCCTGCCACTTAACTGCCCCAACAGTATTAATATTAAGTGGTAATAATAATAAATAATAAAAATGTTTTTGATAGTTTAATGCCTGTGCAAACTTGGGCAAGTCTCAACTTCCCTGTGCCTGAAGGGGTTGGACTAAATGACCTTTAAGGCACCTTCCAGCTCTGAATCTATTATCCTATGTACATATATGCGTACATATGCATATGTACACGTACATATACAAATTTACATAACATAAATACAAGGAAAGAGGAGACAGGATTTAGGTAGGAGGTTAGTCAGCTAGAGTGCAGGACTAAGGCAAAGTCTCATTGGGTGATGTTGACAGTATCACATAGCTGAAAAGGGAGACATTTAATCTGAGTGGACTCTTTGGAGAAAAAGTTGGTCAGACTTCAAGATTTTTATACACAGATGCCAGCGATAGCAAAGGCACCATCTGGGGAAAGGATACTTTGATGGAATACTTGGAAATTCACAAGTATATCCCTGGAATAAAAATGATCTTTGCAAGCATTAAGGAGAGAAAAAGGGTAGACTTAATAACATACCCAAAAGAAAGCTACTAATGAGTAATAATTATCTTCTCCTTTATTTATTACAAAAAGATGTTTGTGCTACTCATTTTAATGGGATTCTTTTTTTTTAAAGCACATGCCATAATTATAACTTATTTAAATTGATTTCATCAACCAGAGAACTTTGATCATGAAAGGGTATTGAATACTTTTACTCAGCCATCCTAATAAAGGTGTTATATAGATTAGGTAGATTTGTGTTTAAATTAATTTGATTATATTTTCTGTGTTTTGGCTATAATTCCAGTGCAATGCTTAAAAAGTTTGAGAGACATAGTTTCTAGGTTCTAGATAATTAATCATTTTATTAATAAGGCTAGCATTTTGTTAATAGGAGTCAGTAATACTCTTGAATGCCACAGACCAGTCTTGATGGTGGCTTATAGTTTATATGCCCTTGGAAAAGAGTGGGTGTTTCTGAGGGTGGTAATCAGCTCTGATTGGTTATCAATCAACGATAGAGAATGAATATTACAGTGAGGGGCTGGGGAGTGGGTGGGAAATGTAACTTTGATTAAATCATTTCCTTCTAAATTGCATAGCCTTGGGCCATCTAACCAAAGAATTTATGTAGACCGCAATGGGTTTCCTCACTTTAGATTAAATTCCTTGTAAAGTTGAGTGGAGTCTGAACCAGATGGAGGAGAAAGTTAATTCAATCTAATTATCAGCAATGTCCTTTCAGATACTCAGATTCGAAATAAGGACTTTAGAGGGGCAGCTAGGTGGTGCAGTGGATAGAGCACTAGTGCAAGAAAGAGTCAGGAGGACTTTAAGTTCAAATCTCACCTTGGACACTTGATACTCAGCTGTGTGACCTTGGGCAAGTCACTTAACCCCAATTGCCTCATCCTGGGTCATCTCCAGTCATCCTGATGTATATCTGGTCACTGGATTCAGATGACTTTAGAGGAGAAGTGAGGCTGGTGACCTGCACAGACCTTCCTCACTCAAAACAAAGTCAAGTGCAAGTCGTGTCATCATTTCTCTGATGGCATGGTCTTCTTCACAAACGTACACACTTTAGAAAAAGGGGGACTCTGGATCTCTCCAAATCATTTGTTATTAATAATAATTTCTCTTACCAGTCACAGCCATGTTGGCACATTAAAAAAAATTCAATTAGGCATGGCATTGGATTGAATTGGGTCAAGTCCAATCTTTTTTTTAAAGCAAAAAGTATCACTTTTCAGTTTTTGAAAGGTATTTCATCGTGGTATTGTATAACAACCATGATGAAAGCATTTCATATCACATTTTATAGTGTGGGTGATTTGACTGTCAAGTGTTTGAGTATCCAGGACTGTTAGATATAAAGATGAGTTCAGCCAGGGAAATACTTTCTGTGGCATTGTTAAATATCTGACTTAAGAATAATAATAATAGCTGGTGTGATATGAAGCTTTAAGGTTTGCAAAGCACTTTACTTATTTTATCTCATTATATCCTCATGTAGGTGCTGTTGTTTTCATTTTACGGATAAAGAAACTGACATAGAAAGAGGTTAAGTGGCTTACCCAGAGTCATATAATTAGTAAGTGTTTGTGGCTGTATTTGAATTCAGATTTGTCTGACTCCTGGTCCAGCACTCTATCTACTGTGCCAACTAGCTAAATGGCATCTTAGAAATGACTTAAAAATCTACTAATTTTTTAAAAAATTATTTTATTTTTAGTTTATGGAATAAAACAAGCATTTCCATAACACAGAAGAATAAAAAAGAGATTGCACATGAAACTGCAAATCTAATATGTACCATGGCTATCGTTAGACATAAATATGTATATAAAATCTATTAAATTAAATTAAATTGCCCAAGGCTGGACAATTTAGAAGGAAATGATTTAATCAAAGTTACATTTCTCCACCCCTTCACTCCCTCCCCCCTCCCCCAGCACCTCATTAGAATAGGTCCAACCTCTCATTGCAATCTATTAAAACAAGCATTTCTATAACATAGTAGAATAAAAAAAGATGATTACATGAAACTGCAAATCTAATAAGTACAGCTTGCTATTTCTTTTAAATACATATTCAATGTATCACGTAAACTTCTTTTTTCTCCCTTCCCTGCCCTAGAGATGGCTATCATTAGACACTAATATGTATATAAAATGTATTAAATTTGTTTTCAGAGATGTTTCATAATATGTGAAAAGAGGTATAATTATTATTCATTCACTTGAAGGGTAAAGATGTAAAGTCACCAGTACAAGTTTCTAACCCTGTGATCATTAGGCTTAATTCATCAAACATTCTTATGAATTAAAAAAAAAACAAGGGAATTTCAGGAAAAGTCAGTAGCAACTGAGACTGGGTGTGCAGGGGAGTGAGGTTGGTAATAGTGTGTCAGAGCCAGCTCAAGCCAGTTCAAAAGAATCAACTGTTAAACTTTCAAAGTATTTATTTATACCTTGCAAATCAGCAAGTGCTATAAATCAGGGCTTGATTTGCTGTTTTGTTGATGGTTCAGACTTAAGAACATGATGCACACTCTCTAAGTATGCTGTTGCTTTAGAAATTAATAGCTAAACAGTCATGAATCCACAGGAATGACTGTGACTTTGGGGAGTCAAAGTGACATAGGGTATTAGAACTGAAAACTCTAAAACTCTCTAAGCACAACTTCAAATTTTAAGTTTCCTAGCATCTGTTGAGGTGTTCATTAACTTCACAATTTTCAAAAGTCTTCTTGTTGTCACAATCAGTCTGAGTCTGGTAATCAAAGCATCTATGATCTTACAAGACATGTCTATTAGTTTCCTCAGGTAAGAGATTTTGTAAGGTGCTTCAAGTGAGGAACCAGAAAGGGATAAATTGGGATAGTAAGCACCAATAAATATGATTTAAATGGAAGGTCCCTTTCCCCCCAATATCTCACCTGAAATTCCAATATTTTATTCAACTTAACAAATATTTAAGGACCTATTATGTACAGATGCTGTACTTGAGGTTTGGGAAATGCTAAGACAAAAATGGAAATGGTCCTAGACCTTGAAGCGCTTATATTTTGTGGGACCTCAAATCTCAATTTACAACAAAGGCTGCTAAGGCAGAGTTCAGAGATGGTATTGATTTATTAGGGAGACTGCTCATCTTTAAGCAATTGATCCAAGACCTTCCTCTTGGTCAAGGATCCCTCTGCTGGGACTCTGGTCCTTTTTATTGATATTAAGAAATTACCAAAAATAGAACTGAGGCAGTATAATTCATGACTGATAAGTTTCAGAAGTGGGGAAATCTTTTGATTTGGTCAAAGGGGATGTTTATCAAATACCAGTGTTTTGTCAGTGTTTAGTCCCCAAGACCTGGGACTTTCCATGAGCAGTTATGAACATTAGATGTGAAAGAACAGAGGGGCATAGGGAAACTGTGGTTTTTTGAGCATTATTCTCTAGGGGGGTAGGGAGTAGGGCAGTACTAATATAGCAAGTTTCTATATTAATATAGGTCTCACTAACAAAGTATAAAACTATCTTTTAACCAATGTAAGTACTATATTCCTCAACACCGAATGGGTTAATTCTAATCTACATAACTCTTATTCTGACAGTGTTAACTAAATCAACCTTAACTATCCTATCTAACACAATCATTGATACACATTAGATCATAATGAATTGAGTAAATATTGATTAAATTGAGTAGGTGTATCAAAATTATCTTCAAAACTCTTTTGTGCATTTTCACCATTAGGGATTCATCCCTTTGGGTAAAGGATGTTTTCTATTATGATACAGCTTTGTTTAGCTTTATTCTTCAATTCCAGTAAGTGTTAGTAGGAGAAGGATAAAAAGAGTGTGATGGCACTGGGTACTTAGAGAGGGGCAAAGGACTAGAGGATAGGATTCGGAAGAGAAAAGCACCAAATATAAAATAAGAGAGGGAAGAGAATGGCAAAGACAAACTTGAAAATTCCATAATTTGATAATGACATCATTTGCCAGATTTTTACAGTTCTGAGGGGGGCAAATTGAGATTTTCTGCTATTATAATTTTATGTCTATTTCTTCCTGTAGCTCATTTATCTTTTCCTTTAATACTTTAGAACCATTTGGTAACATATAGTATTAGTAGTAGTAGTAGTAGTAGTATTGATATTGGTTCGCTGTCTATGGTACCTTTTAGCAAAATGTAGTCACCTTGTTTTCTCTTTTGACTTGACTGTTTTTCTGTTTTTCTTTTGTTTTGTCTAAAGCTATGATTATTACCTCCTACCTTTTTTACTTCAACTGAATTGTAATATATTCTACTCTAGCTCCTTATTTTATCTCTGTATGTATCTTTCTACTTCAAGTGTGTTTCCTGTAAACAACATAGTGTTGGACTCTGGTTTAATAGATTATTAAAATAGATTATATTTTGCTATCTTCTCACATTTTATAGATAAATTAATTCCCATTCCCATTCACAGTTATGATTGCTAATTGTGCATTTCCTTTCATCCCATTTTCTTACACTTTTCCTTCTCTTTTTTTCTCTTTAAGAATCTGTTTTTCTTCTGACTAATGCCTCCCTTAATCTACCCTCCCTCTTATTCCCCTTCTTTCTTCCCATTACCCTGTTGGGTAAGATATATTTTTGTGCCCAGTTGTGTGTGTATGTGTATTCTTCCCTCCTTTAATCAGTTCAGATAATTTCACCATTGCCCCTTCCCAATTGCTTAAATTCCTCTTTGTATACTTCACCTATTCAAAATAAATTTCTGCATTATTTCCTCTGTAATCCCTGATGATAATAGAGTTCTGAAGGACTCTAAGTATTGTCTCCCCCATAAGAATGTAAACAATTTAACCTTGTTTAGTCCATTGTGATTGCTTACTTATGTTCACCTTTATATGTTTCTCTTTATTTTTGTGTATATGTCAAATTTCTTACTCAGCTCTAGTCTATTCATTGGAAAATTTTGAAAGTCCTCTGTTTCATTAAAGATTCATTTTTTTTTCATCTATAGGATTGTACTCAGTTTTGCTGGATAGATTATTCTTGGGTTTCTTTCAGGAAATCACTTGTTTCAGATTCCACTTTGTCCTCTGGTTCTAAGGTATCTGGACAGTTTTATGATTCTTGGAACATGATGTCTAGGTTCTTTTTTTGGTCATGGCTTTCAGGTAGTCCAATGATTTTTTAATTATCTCTCCTCAATCTGTTTTCCAGGTCAAGAGTTTTTTTTTATGAGATGCTTGACATTTTTTCCCTATTTTTTTCAGTCTTTTGATTTTGTTTTATTATTTTGTTTCATTATCTTGATCTCCCTAGCTCCCACTTGGCCAATTCTAATTTTCTAAGAGTAATTTTCTTCAATATGGCTTTGTACTTTTTTTTCTAAGTAGTCAATTCTCTTTTCACATTTTTCTTCTTTAGTTCTTATTTCCATTCCCTTTTTTCCTCTACTGCTCTCATTAGATTTTAAAAATCATCTTTTGGCTCTTTTTTAAAACTCTTGCTTTAACTTTTTTAGATATTCTTGTTGCACTTATGTACGAGCTGCATTTTTATTTGAGGTTTTGTTGTAGATTTTTTTTAAGTCTTTCTCTTTTTCTGTGTTTATGTCTTGATCTGTGTCATCATAGTCATTCTTTTTGGTCAGATTCTTGTTTGTTTGTTTGTTTGCTCATTCTTACAGTCTACTGCTTGATTTTGAATTTAATGCTGGTGCTTGGCTCTGTCCATTTCTGGGTGCATGGGGGGAGATGAACAGAATAATTTTATCCTCTTATGGCCTTCTGATGGAATCCTAATAAAGCTACCCCCACCCCCAATATTCTAACTTCATTATAGGCCCCATTGAACAGCAGGTCCACTGCCCCTACCTAGTTACTGCCCCCCCCCCCCCCACTCAATATCCTGACTTCATATATGCCTCACTGCTCACTAGAACAGCAGATGTGCCCATGAACTCATATTTCTCACAGAACAGTGCGTATGTCCATGTGATGGGATCTCAGCCACTGCCTCTAGCTGGCCACTGCTCCCAGACCCATTCCTCATATTTCCCATAGAAACAGCAGATGTGTCCGTGCACTCAACCACAACCACATCCATCTGGTCTGACAGGACCACAATACTCAGTCAATCAGAAAGGAGCACCATCAGCATGCCCAAGCAGGATGTGGACTCCAAAATAATAGAAGGGACTTTCCTTAATTAGGCACCTGCACAGTAATAGTAAAGAACTGACCTAGAGTAAACTTATAATGTAGAGAAGCTTACTATAATATCATTATCGTACACACATACCCCACATAGGTTTTTCTGTATGCATTGTGGGTAATCGCATGCCCAATTTCACTGAGGCACTGACCCCTCTCCTACTACCTAATCCCTTAACAAACTCCTCCTGCCTCTTTAATATTCATAATTTCTGTTATGTAATTACATCTTTTTTTCACTTTAATTAAATGCTTTTATTACATTAAAATTAAATAAAAACAGTTATTAAGTGCTTTCTATTGGCTAATCTCTAAGGATATGAAAAAAGATGAAAACAGTCCTTATCCCCAAGAAACACATATCTATATAACATACTGTATACGTGTTTAACATAAACGTGTGTATCTCTTTATACTCTACATATGTTTAAAGAATTAATTTGTACTGCGAATGTATTTGTGAATGTGCATGTTTTAGGTGCTGAGAACAGAGTATGACATTCATTATATAGACCATTTTTCTACATTTTATATTGCTCACAAGAGAAATATTCTTTCTGTATTCAGCTCTTTCTGACTTCTCTCAAATGAGAAAGTCCTTGTCCTGTCCAGGTCAGGAAATAATAGCGTCATCCACTTATGTGACAAGAAATAGGAACTGCAATGAAGAGACTTTCTGATGGCACCAGACTTGGGTCCCTGGCTTGTTGGACAGCCCCCTGTGGATCACTTCATCATCACAAGGACCTATGGAATTGCATCTTTACCCTATAAAAATCTATCATGCTTTCTCTGAAGTTGCTGGTTCTTCTTGGAACTTAGCCCACTTCATGAGAGGCTTCAATCTCAATAAATGCCTATGCTTGGATTAGAGGTAGTCTGACTCTAAATTCTTTGAGACAGTTCCACCACAGCACATCAGGAAACTGCCACACTTCTGCCTCTTTCACAGGGGCCTGCAGGTTTTCAGTGCTCTTAAAGTGATGTGATCTGGGGTAAGGTCTGTTCACTGCCCTCCTGGTCTGAATTCTCCAAGTTCCTAACCCAGCTTTGAGTCTATTGGCTTATCCTGGTTGGGAATTTCATTTGACTCCTGTTTGATTCCACCACTCTTGGTCCGCTGAGAGGTTCAGCTGGTTCATAGCAACTGAACTGCTGGCTCCCTTTCAATATAGGATGATGTATTCTGATCTTGAGATCAGAGTCATTCAGTGACCATTTGCTTCCAGAATTTGTTCCTTGCTTAGCACACAGCTAGGGTCAATAACTGGTCTTTTCCATCCCGGATCCATGACCTGGAACTTGTAAGTGGGTGGCAGAGCTGCCAGAATACCCGCTCCTGCATCCAGTGGTTGCTCAGGGATCCTTTGAGATTTCTTTCTGCCCCAGTGCATGCTGCCTTGGTGGCCCTTTTCAATCTCTGGGTGCTAGAATGCTCTGAGTCATGCCTGCTCCTGGCCAGATCTTCTCCCCAGTATCTGTGGACTTCTCTGTCTGTCTCTCTAGGCCTCCTTAGATTGGAAAAATGACTCACTGTGACTTCTTCTTGGCTTTGCCAATCAGAATTTGGACTAGCATACTTTCTATATCTTTGTCCAGAAGTTATGTTGGGAGAGCTAAACTCTAATACTTTTTCTCATTCAGCCATCTTGCCTTTTTTGCCATTATAGCTTATGGAGGCAGTGATAGCGATATTAATAATAAAAGTAACAAGGAAGGTGGAGATCAGCTCCTGGTTGTTTTTGTTTGTTTGTTTGTTTTACACATAAGGAACCTGAAACCCAGAGAAATGACTTTCTCATAATGCCATGGCAAATTCGTGGCAGAACTAGAACTCAGGTCTCCTAATTCCCAGCCCACTTCTCTTTCTACCTTATATACTTCACATTTTTCTTTACATCAAGTCCCACGTCAGTTTGGGGGATGTTAAATATGAGACTATTCAGTTTGCTTACTTCTTCATTTTCAATCACTTCTAGCCTGAGAGAATGTGTCCTGAAAGCAGATTAGGCCTCGGTGACATATCAGTCACATGCTGGTTGAAGTACTAAGTAGGATCTTTCCTCCTATGAGGAAAAGCTTCTATAATGAATAACTTCTTTATCTTTTCTATGATAGGGAGGAACTATTTTCCAGTTTCTGTGGCCTCCTTTGTCACAAGGACTATACCTCCCTAGACCTTAGGCCACCGCAGTTTCCCAGGCTGCTCATATTGGCACCTCCCAAGGTGTCTTGTTTTGGCATTGTCCTGAGGGCTGTGGTGGGGCCAGATCAAGAATTATTTAATTATCAGTGTGGGCATTTATACCTCAGAAATCCGCAAAGGGACGATTCAAAACTTGCTACAATGTTTTGCTGATTGTCAAGACTTGAGAAAGTGGTGGATTTTAATACTAACTTATTATTATATAATATTATATAAATATTACACAATGCACAATTGAATAATATAATTATATTTGTATTCATAATGCTAGTTAAGCTTACAAGGTATTGACAGTGTAGTTTCCCCCCTGGAGAGTCAGTTGTTAAACATTTACAAGCAAACCCTGTTTCTACTCCAATAGTAAGTCCTCCTCTCAAGATCAATATGCTGATTTCAGAGGTCTGGAATTTCAAACTAAGGTATTAAAGATTGATAGCAGATAGATGGCGCAGTGGATATAGCACTGGACTTGGAATCAGGAAGATTCATTTTCATGAGTTCAAATCTAGCCTCAGACACTTATAAGGAGGTTGAAAAGAGCTAAGAATTTTAAGTCTACTTCTAGGGGCAGCTAGGTAGTACAGTGGATGGAGTACTGGAAGACACATCTTCCTGAGTTCAAATTCTGCCTCAGACACTTGCTGGCTATGTCACCCTGGGCAAGTCACTTAACTCTGTTTGCCTAAGTCTCCTCATCTGTAAAATAAGCTGGAGAAGCAAATGGCAAACCATTCTGGCATCTTTGCCAAGAAAACCCCAAATGGGGTCACAAAGAATCAGACAAGACTGAGTAACACAGCTGCTGACCTGCCTGTTAGTCTTTTTGGAGAAGGAGAGCATTTCCTAGATAAGAATACTAATAGAACCTCATTGGATTATCATCTCCCAAAAGAAGTTGCAGATTAACAATCCCTCACCCTCAATCCCTCACCAAGGTCCCTGCCTCTGTAGATTTTCTGAGCAGATGAATGGGACTGCAAAGTATCTCTTCCCCCTCTAGCTCTCTACTTAGGAAGGAGAGGAGGTTCCAAGTACTAGATCTATTCAGTTTTACACCCGTCCAAGCCTCTTCAACGCTGTTTATACTGGAGCTTTTGTCAAAACACATTCTTAGCTATTATTCCAGAGCTCCCCAAGTAGATTGGGATCCTCTAGAAGATCTCTAAACTAATTATTATCTGGTTTCTTTAATCTCAGGA
Organism: Notamacropus eugenii; assembly: GCF_028372415.1. NCBI lineage: Eukaryota > Metazoa > Chordata > Mammalia > Diprotodontia > Macropodidae > Notamacropus > Notamacropus eugenii. Next base: position 319,588,671 of record NC_092876.1, read on the forward strand.
AGTTGTTGGGCTTTGCAGCTGACCAGTGCCTTGTCAACACCATTTACGCCATTTACTTCTTTCTCTCTTGATGCTGACACTTATTTGTGTGCAACCATGGACAAATAATTTAATTTTCTGAACCACACTTTCCTCATTTGTTTAGCACTTTCTCTAGGCTCATTCTCCCAATTCCTACTCCCTCTAACAACTGATTCCCCAGAGGGTGACTGGCTACTACTCTCTTTAAGATTCTAGAGGTTCGCTGAGGGTTCATGGCTCCAAATACTATCATTCACGAGCCCTCATCCAGTATGTTCTCTTATTATAATTAATTAGTTAACATCTCCTTAGTATCAATTACCAATTAACACCAAATAACTTTTGCAAATGGTTATTTACTGAGAAGGCATAACAAGGTTTGAAGTACATCCTCCTAAAAAAGGAACTGTATTCTCCTCTCTACAACCCACTCATACCTTGAAGGAAGTGGCCTTGAACTTAAAATTATTACTGAAAAATATTCCCTTCTCCCACATGGGGGGGGGGGGGGAACAGATAGGTTATTTCCTGGCCCTCAGAGTCCCTTCCTTTTTGTTTTTGGAGGCAATCAGGGTTAAGTGACTTGCCCAAGGTCATACAGCTAGTAAGTGTCAAGTGTCTGAGGTCAAATTTGAACTCAGGTCCTCTTGACTCCAGAGCTAGTGCTCTATCCACTCTGCCACCTAGCTGCCTTCCTTTCCTCCCTTCATGAAGTCCCCACCAAGTTTATGTCTGGGTGGGGCCTAGCAGATAGACAAACCTCTACTTGCTCTGCTAGGTTAAGCTGGTCACTCCTAAGAGTTGCTGCAGTCTTCTCCCCAGACCCAGCTATTGTAACCATTGGCTCTGGACCTCTGATTATTGGTAGAACTTTGATGACTTTTACAGACCTCCTGGCCTCACTCTTCTCACAGGCATTCTCATCCCAGGACATTCATTCATCTAAGATAAGAAAAGAAGAAATACACAGGACCAGAGATATCATGTGATCATGGAAATATGGCAGCTGATTGGAGATATAAGGCACCTAAAGCTGCTGCCCTTCCTCTAACTTTGAGGCTTTCCCCAGTTTGTCCTCTTCTAAAGCTCTCAGGGAAGGAAGCAAGAGACTCAAAAGAAATAACATGTGGAAAGTGCTTAGCAAATCATCAAGTGCTAAAATGTCAGAAACAGTGTGGCACAGTGGATAAAGGGCCAGTGTCAGAGCTAGAAAGACCTGGGCTCAGATTTTGTCTTTGATGTACTCTGGCTACATAGATCAGGACAAGTCATTCAACTTCTTAGAACACTATACAACTTTCTAAGTAAGTCTTTAGGTCACCAGAACATGCTAACCTGCCTTGGAGGAAGACATTTCCTGGGAGTTCCTTATATCAGGAAGGAATTTCCTATACCAGGAGTCAGCAAACTATTCCCAGTCATCTGTTTGCTCACTACCTGTCTTTGTTTGATCTCAAGTTAAGAATGATTTTTATGTTTTAAATACAATAAAACTATATTTTAAATTGTAAAAGCCATGCCTAGCTCACTGGCTAGCAGAAATGATTTGGTGATGGTCATAGTTTGCCAACTCCTCCCCTATACAAATAAAATCACTGGTTGTGTCCCTACTATTATTTTTTTCTCATTTTTTTCCCTTGCTGGAGTTGAGAAAGAAAAGTCCCAGGGACTTGTCACTATCTTGCTATTACATTTAATTTTCTGTGAATTATTGTGCAAGTAGATAAGATGACTGCATTTTGTAACTGAATGAAAGTATTGGCATATGAACTCATCTTCTGGAAGCTAAGGTGAGCATCTTTAGGATGGCTTCAGTAGCAGACAGGATGAAAAGGGTGATAAAAACATCCCTGTTTCCACAGAGTTTGATTTCTTCTGCTAGGACTCTGTAGTGTGAGAACCTTTTATTCTTTATAGCTTAGAGAAGATGAATGTTTGCTATGGCAACATCTATTAAAGCATCTTGGACATTTATGGATCAGCGTTACGATTGGGTGATTATAGACAACAGTTTTGTCTGTGCTAATGCTGCAGTTCCAGTACAGCTTATTTATCTAATTTCAAAACCATTTTGGGATCTGTATTTGTAATATAACATAAAGACTTGTCATCTGTTTGGCTTATGAAATACACTGGAAACTGACTGGTAGTAAGATGGCAACTGGTGGGTTGGAGGAGAGAAAGGAATGTCAGGAGTGAGGACAAAGAGGGATGTCAAGAATGGAAAGAGGGGACTGATACTTTCCATGACCAATTGTGGACAGTACTATGCTGCAACACTCAAAACAGTCCGTACTAGGGCAGCTTTGGGAACAAAGACTTATGGTAATATCAGTTTTCTTCAGAGCTATAAGAAAACTTAGAGATCAGCAAATGAATCATGTTATAGATGAGGAAACTGAGGCCCAGAGAAGTGACCTGACCAAGGTCCATAAGAAGTTCGTAGCAAAGCAGCCCTAGAACTCAGGTCTACTGCTCTGGAACCTGAAATTTCCCTGAGTACCTTGTGTGTTTTCCTTGTGTAATTTCCGTTGAGTAACTTGTGCTAATTGAAAGAATGAGTGATTACACAAGTTGTTTATAGGATTGTTAGTAGAAGTACTCAGTAAGCCTCAAGGGGACTCAAAATTGTTGTATATTCCACTGATGACCTACAGCCAAATTGAAGATTCTTCTTGGCTCTGTAGTGGGAGATGGGTGGGAGCTTAGATGTAGGGTCAGTTGGAGATTGGCTATGAAATGTGGATTCTTTAGTCTAGGAAAGGCCAAGAAGCACTATTGTCAACAGAGCACTATTATTAACAGTTATTCTGTCACTGAAAGGGAAGGAGAGAGTAAACAAAGACTTATACTTCAAATCCAAATCCTCAGCTTTAAAATTAAGGGCCTCCCTCAGAGTTTTCACACAACTTGGAGAAAGTCTATAGAACTCATTACCTCAAGAAGTTGTCCATGCTGAAAAATACTAGCAAGTTCAAAAAGGGCCTGATAAATTAATGAACCATTCTTTCATAACAGTTTTATAAGGGATATGAGGATGTTTAGGGCACAACTCTCACTGACTGCCATTCTCAGAACAGATACACTATTTATTATTGCTGTTATTATCATTAATGGCGCAGCTAGCTGGTGCAGTGATTAGAGCATCAGTGCAGGAGTCAGGAGGACCTGAGTTTAAATCTCACCTCAGACACTTGACACTCACTAGCTGTGTGACCTTGGGCAAGTCACTTAACCCCCAATTGCCTCATCCTTGGTCATCTCCAGTCATCCTGATGAATATCTGGTCATTGGATTCAGATGTCTCTGGAGGAGAAGTAAGGCTGGTGACCTGCACAGCCCTCCCTCACTCAAAACAAAGTCAAGTGCAAGTCATGTCATCATTTCTCTGATGGCACAGTCTTCTTCAGCAATGAAGGACAAATACACATATTATCATTGATGCCATTACTGTCTGGTTTTAAAGGTTCTAGCCTAGGCTGATTGAATATTAGGATTACAGATTTACAGATGGAAGGGATCTTAAAGGCCATCCAATCTAAACTTTCACCTTACTGATGAGAGAACAGAGACCCAGAGAGATTAAATTACTTGCCCAAAATGACATAGAAAATAAGTGACAGAGATGAGATTTGAACACAGGTCCTTTGACTTTAAATCCAGCATCCTTTTAGGTGTCTCAGAAAGAAAGGACCAGAGATGGCATGAATATCACAGCAAGGGGAAATTTATTTCTGGGGCTCTAAGATGGGCTTTTGTTATCCTAGCTCTAGAGAACCTGAGTAATAGGGGTGATCACCCTAGTCTCCAGTTTTATGTATTCTAACACTACCTTTAGTTTAAAAATTGGATGCCTTTTATTTTTATGTTACATCCATTTTTGACTATCTCTCTTTATCCTTCCCCCCCCAATTGATCATGCCCGGTCACAAAGATTAAAAAAATAAAGGAAAAAAAAGCAGTTTAGCAGAACCAACTAGCATAACAAGTATCTGGCAACATGTATGTGTAGGTGTTGTGCATGTATGTGTGTGTGCAAATGTATATATGTATGTATGTGAGTGCATGTGCATACAGTATTCTATAGGCACAGGGAGAAGTGCATTTTTCTCAATGCTCCTCTGAGACCAAGGTTATAACGCCACAAAATGGTTCAGTTTATTTTTATTGCTATCTTTTGTTTTTACATCATCTTCATTTCTGAATGTATCCCCCTCCTCTCCCTAGTGAGTTAGCTATCCTTTATAACAAAGATGTTAAGAAGAGGAAAAAAGTTCAGCAAAACCAATCAACATGTTAATTGTACCTAAGAGCATATAAAATATTCCATACCCATAGCACTCAACTCTGAAAAGAAGGGAAGGAAGTACATTTTCTCAATCTTCCCCTGGGCTGTCGGGACATAATAGTTGCAGATCCTTCAGTGTCATTTTTTTTTGTCCTTTCCATTTACATTTTGTAGTCATCATGTACATTATCTTTATGGTTCTTTTGTATTTTCATGAACAAGGTTATATCTTTTCATGCTTCTCTGAATTCTTCATATTTACTGTTTTTTGTTGTGCAGTGATATTCCACTTTATTCACATACCACAATGGGTTTGGCCATTCCTTAGAAGAAAGGCATCTACTTTGTTTTGAGTTCTTTGCTACTAAAAATGTGTTTCCATGAATATTTGGGCTTGTATGAAATCTTTTTGATTCTCTTTATCCTCCATGAGGTATATGCCTAACTGGAATTTCTGGGTTAAAAACTATGAACATTTGGACACATCTTTGGTATATTTCTAAATGCTTCCCGGAGTGGATGGATCAAGTCACAGGTCTACAAAAAGTTTACTAGCTAGTGTGCTTGTGCTTCCTTAGCCCCTGCAATATTGACCATTTCCATCTTTTGTTATCTTTTCCAATTCAGTAAGTAGGAGGTGAAATCTCAAAGTTATTTTGATTTGCATTTCTTTTATCATTTCTGGTTGGAGCAATCTTAGGTGTTACTAGTTCATAATTTTTTTCAAGAATTGTTTGTTCATAATCCTTTGACCATTTATACGTTAAGGAATAGCTCTTGACCTTATGTATTTGTATTAATTCCCTATATTTCTTGGATGCCAGAAGTTTATCAGAAATATTTTTTGCAACAATTTTTTCCCCAATCTTTTTCCATCTTATCCTAGCTGGTCTTATTGCATTGATTCTTTGGTTGCATTGATTTTTGACTGTGCAAAAATTTTAAATTTCATATAATCAAAATTGTTTATTCTATCTTTTGTAATTGCTTCTATTCCACATTTAGTTAGGAATTCTCCCCCTAGACATAGTTGTGTCTTCCTTTTGTCCACCTCCAATCAATTTCCCTTAATTTTCTTTTATGATGACCTTTTATATGTAAGTCAAGTATCTATTTGGAAAATATTATATATATATATATATATATATATATATATATGGTGTGAGATACTGGTCTAAAACAGTATTTTACCAATTCTGTTCTTTCTGCAATTCTTATTAAATAGGGATCTGTAGTTACCTTTCAAATAAGTAAGATCCCCTTCTAAGACAATAGAACATTTTGAACAAGACTTTTCTCCCATTTGGACTTTAATCAATTTGTACCTCTCATATGCATTTATCATGTATGATTTTGTGTTGTAGTTAGTTATTCATGTTGGATCTATCTTAATGAAGTTTGAGTAAGGTTTCATGCTTTGTTCCTCTTTCTTTCCTCAGCACATTTATTTGTTTTAATTTGATTTGATGGTTTTTGTTGTTCCATTACATTTCTTTTCTAACATGTCTATACTCCTCCTCCTCTCCTACCCAGCAAACTATCCCTTAAGTCAGACTTCCCAGAAAGAAAAAAAGCAATTAAATTTGCTTCTTGTTCAAACATAAAGAGCAGCCAAAGAACAGAAATGGCATGGGTTACTTAGTAAAGACATCCAGTCAAGAACTTAGCAAGTCCCATTCCATTTAGCACTGAATCATACCTTGTCTCCCGTTACTCTTTAATTGTTTCAGTTGTCTCTCCAACCAGAGTATAAATTCTTTGTGTAGGTTTTACAATTTTTTGCATCGCCATAGTGTAAACATTCAATAAATACTTGCTTGATTAGGCTCATTGGAGATAGGCTTTTTTTTTTAACGTTTGGGTTGGGACTGGGTTGACTATCATCAAGGTCTGCTTATGACACGTCTTCTCTCTTTGCAGATAAGCTGCATGTGGACAAGTGGGCCAAGATGGCAGTTTTCAGACAGGTAAGCTGCTGATCTTCCTGGATTCTAGGACAAATTGGGGGGAAGTTTTACAAAACCAAGTGAAATCCACTCCTAGCATGAGGGAAAAAGGAATAGATGCAGGAAAGTCTGCATGATATAAATTCTAGTGTCCAGAATAAGGGATATGATTCTGCACTGGTCAGACCACATTTAAAACCTTCTATTCTGTTCTTATTGACATTTTAAGGACATCAACAAGCTGTACTAGTGGTATTGTGAACAGAGGGCAGGATTTAGATCTAGGAAGCTCTTGGTTCAACTCTTGTCTTCACAGAATTACTAGTTACGAAAACCTGGTGAATCACTTCACTTCCTGAACCTCAGTTCTCTCTTTATAATGGGGACAATAATGACACCAATTTCACAATGTTGTTGTGAGACTCAAATAAGATCATATATGTAAAGGGTTTTGCAAACTTTAAAGCATTATAGAAATATAAGGTATTATTATTGCTTTTTTGATCTGTGATTTCATGGGTCTAGGGAACTTCCAATGAGGAAACTCCCTTTATCAATGCAAATTAGTAACCACTCTACCATAAATTGAGAGTTGCCTTGGGCGATGAGAAGTGACTTGCTTCATTTCATACAGTTAAACTATGGAAACTACATTTTCGGGAGACTTTTGAAGAAACTGGGGAATGTTTAACCTAGAGAAAAGACTTTGTGAAGGAAGGGACATCCATGTCACTTCCCAGTAATCTCTGCACCATGATGAGGCTGAGTACTTCTCTCCCTGGAGAGGAATATACTATATGGACAGAAAAGTAAATATTTAGTAATTTGAGGTGGAAGAAAGCATTAAAGAAGAGACAATTGAGTTGAGCCTTGGAGGAAAATAAGAATTCTGAGAATTACAGATTATAAGAAAGTACATTCCAGGCAATAAGGATAAGAATTCCAGCTGCCAAGAAATTTAGATGGAAGGAAGGGGAAGGATAGTCTGCCCCAGCTGAATATGTTTTGATACCAGGAATAGTCAATACTCTAAAGAATTAGTCTCAGTCCCCACAGCACCTCTAACCATTGGGAAAAGATGGGATGGAGGAAATTGTAGATGGGAGGAATGGTGGTGGGGCAAGTCAGACCCTGAGAAGTAACATCAAGGAGAATGAGGCCAGTAAGCTAGAGGACCACTGAAGTGAGGAATCACCCCCTCCCCCCCCAAATTGGCATCCTGGGGTCACCTTGCCCTCTTTGTATCTTTTTCAGGAAAATGGGGGTGGTTTATTCAAATGTATGGAGATAGGAGAAGGAATATTGAGATCAGTGAACAGGTAGCTGTAGTTGTGTGAAAGAAAGGTTTGTGAAAGAATAACATGAGATAAGTATGGAAAGTTTATTCTGTCTACCCAGGCAGTTGTTCCTCCCTTCTTTGAACTTCCTCTGACCTCTAACCTAGCTAAAAAATACATTTTGGGGGGGGGGGGTTATACTCAACCTTAGTCATTTTGAGCTTCAGTACTCTTTTCTCAAAATTCAATTTTATTATTATTTTCAGTTGGGCTTTAGTACTCTTAAAATTATTTCTTCAGGGCTGCAAAAATCATTCTTATTCAACAAGTATTTAATGAAGGCCTACCATGTGCAAATCACTTCTTTGTATCATAGTTATTTGTATGCATGTCATTTCCCCTTCCCCCATCCTTGATGATTGATATATTGGCTATACGTTAATTAAGTTTTCTGTTTCTTCCAGTGCCTATAATAGGTCCTTTATGTTAGGGATAAAAAGAAGATCAAACAAGGCATTGCACCAGGAGTTATGGTGGATGGTTGACAGAGAAAAAGCTATAAAAATGCTTGTTGAATTCTAAAGTAAATTGAATTTGTAAATGTTGAAGGTGCTTTAAAGAGTAATGAGGCAGTATCATCAAATAGTTTACAGTCTAATTGGGAAAACAAAACATAAATTTATCACAAGGTAATTGGTAATTAAAAGCAGTAAAATAGTAATCACTATGGGAATTTAAAGGAAAGCGATGCCACTGTGCAATGAGGTATGGTCTATCAAAAGATTCATGAAGGAGGTGAAATTTCAGTTTAGACTTGAAGAATGGGTAGGATTTTTACTTGTTCACTTTATTTCATTGTCATGTATTCCTTTGTAGGGTGATCATGTGTGGGTGGATTTATCCTTCAACAAGCAGCATAACGTTCCCATTGGCGCCGTTGTGAAGGATAGCACTAAGCCTAATAAAATCTTGGTGGAAGATGATGAGGGAAAGGTAAGTGTTTCCTATCATTGATTATTGCCCGAAGGAAACCTTTCCTGAAATAAGGGCTCTTCCCACACTCTGTAGGGGTTTCCTCTAAGACAGAGACCTTCTACTATGAAAAGGCTACTCTTCTAAGACATTGGTTCCAAATACCAGAAAAGCAGATGATAAAGGCAAAAATAAAGGCTGAGAGAAAAAAAAATATAACACTGAAATCTTGAGTATATATATTTTTAAATAAAACAAATTAAAAGCCAGAATAAAATAGATGATATTAAAAACTAATGGGGCAGCTAGGTAGCACAGTGCATAGAGTACTGGGTCCAGAATCAGGAAGGCTTGAGTTCAAATCCAGCCTCAGACACTTACTTACTGTGTGAGTCTGAGCAAGTCCCTTAACCTCTGTTTTTCTTAACCCACTGGAGAGGGAAATGGCAAACCACTCCGGAATCTTTGCCAAGAAAACTCCATGAACAGTATTAGCGCTCTGTGGTCCAGGGTGACACAAAGATTCTAGCATGGTGGAACAACAATAACAATTGAAAACTAATATTGCAATATGGATTTGAAAAAATACTTTTATTTTAGCACAATCCTTGAAATTCAAGGGATTAGGGGGTGGGTGAAAGAGAATGTTAGGGAAAGGACTTGGGAGAGAAGAAGACATGAGAGGAGAGAACATGAGAGAGAAAAGGAAGATATGGGTGGGAGAAAGAAGGATGCTTTAGTGAAGGAAATTATGATTAAGTGAAGGAAAAGTAAAATTATATGAATGAAGAAAAAGAAGAAATTCTGAGAAAGAAAGAAGATGTAAGAAGAAAATGGAAAAGTGAAAAAAGTGTATTGGGGAAAAGAATAGGAGGAAAAAGAATATGAGGGTAAAAGAATATGAAGAGAAAGATGAGAGTGTGGGAGGAAAAAAGATGGGGAAAAACTGAATGAGGGAGAGAGAAAAGGGGAGGTAAAATATGGCATAAAGGCAGCAAAAAGTGAGGAGAGAAGGAAAATTGGGGGAAGAAATGATAGAAAATTAGAAATGAGAAGTCAAAAGATGGTTTGGGGAGGCAGAAGAGAAGAAGAGCAGAAAGGCAAAGGAATTTTAAGAAGTGATTAGCATTGAACCCCAATAAATTACTCTTCTAAGAAAGAAAGAAACAAACAAAATTAGTGCACATGTGTCCATGGTTTAATTTCTCTCAAGCTGTCTTGATATGCATTGCATAAGAGTTCAATCCAAAACAAAGCCCTCCTAAAGGGCCCAGTTCAAAACTGGCTCAATTTGGGATTTGGGGGTACAGGGTTATATGCCCTTCGAAGAGTAGGTGCCAATCAATCCTGATTGGTTGACCCACTGGGAAGTGGGTTATATTAGAATAATGTCTTCAGTACCTGACTTAGGTCACTTAATCTTGGTCAACAGGGCTGGTATCATCCTGCCATCATTCTGTCCTGTTCTGTAAGAATCTGTCTCCACCAAAGCCTGAGTAGGATAAAATCAATTTGGGTTTGGGTTGTGTTTGACCACAATAAGAAGATTCAATGCAATCTCCTTATCAGTAATGTCCTTCTGAAGAACTTTGGAGCAGAAGGGGGAGGGGCTGGGAGCTCTGAGTCTCCAAGACACAGATTACCAAGAGAAATCATTTTTTGCAGTAGGTAAAGAAGGGCTTATAGGGAAAAAGTGAAGTGGGTGTAGCACCAATGTGATATTCACAGTGCCCACACCCATCATGAATATCCCAGCACAATTCTGAATGATGAAATACCACAGACTCTCCACATGGAAGACAGAACTAAAACATTTATTCAGACACCTGAGAGCCAAATCCCAATACCAGAAAACCAAAGCCATTATAGTAGCAAGGAAATCTATACACAATAACAATACTATCCCCAAGCCTTCCCCCTGCTAGGCTTCCACAAACCAGCTCCATTAAACAAATCACAAGCAGGTCCCCTTAAACAAAATTACAAACAAGCTCTTTCACTCACACTAGCCAGCCACCTGCTTGTCTGCGTCCTTCCTAGCTCTGACTGCTCTCATGATTAACTTCCTCCCAACTCTGCTCTAGCTCCACCTCTTCCTGTTCCACCCATTCAGCAAACTCCTCCTATCACAGGCTCCATGTGACTCAGACTTCCATGTGACCCAAGCAGGTCACATGGGCCTATTATTGAATGGGAAAGATCTTCTCATTTAAATTACCATTACAGTGGGAAAGGAGAATATGAGGAAGAAAATGTAAGGGGAAAGAAGGAGTAAAGACATAAATGAAGGTGAGGGAAGAAAAAATAGCAAGAGGTAAGGGGAATATCGTAGTGTTAAAGGAGATGAGATGGGGAAAGAGGGGAGAGAGGTGAAGTGGAAGAAGGATGTATACTAACCATGGCCAGACATGTCATACTAATATCTGGCAGACCACACATGCCAGGGTCATGTTTCACAAGGCTTCAACACAGCACTGTTTCCTGGATAGTGTCAGTTTTGTTCATCCTGGTCCCTCTAGCAATGGATAAGGCAGAGGGAAGAAGAAAAGGATGATACAGTCAGCCCTAAATGTGTGCTGTCATCTCTATATCATAGCTCACATCCTCCCCCAGACACAACCCGTACTCTAGCCATGAAATCTGTTCTCATTGCAGAGTTGAACAGTTTCTGAATCAAATGTTTGAGAGTTCTTTTATATGATTTTAGGAAGGTGATTCTATCCTACAGCTGGTTTTCAAGATGTTAGAACAGGGTAGTTAACAATTCCAAAGTCACAGGTATAATTCCTGCATAGGCCAGGATATATTTGTGAAAGGGCATCATGTCTGCTGCCTATAGACAAACTGATTCCTAATCCTGGCTCCAGATTGACCCCTGCTAATTCCCATTTGCCTTTGGCCACAGGAGGAGTGGTCAAGAAAGTGTGGCTAGATCAGGACAAATCCATTCATACCCCTAGGAAAACAATGAGTCAGTAGTATGATTTCTGTTTTTGGAAAGCACCTCATTAAGGAAATTCTAAACACCCCTTGCATCACCTTTGTTGTTGTTATTACCCAGGAACACTGGATTGAAGCTCGGGACTTCAAATGCCTCCAACTCATGAACCCCAGTTCGGCTCAGGGGGTGGAAGACATGATCCTCTTGGGGGACCTGAATGAAGCTGGTATAGTGCACAACCTTCTCATCCGCTACCAGAAGCATAAAATCTATGTGAGTCTCAAGGAATTGACCTCCACCCAAGTAGCAATACAATGTCAACCCTTGAAATTCCAGAAGCCATATGGAATGGAATGGAAATGCATTTCTTAGGTGCTTACTATATGCTAAGCATTGTACTAAGTGCTGAGGATACAAATAGAAAAGTAAGATAGTCCCTATTGTCTCACTCTCTATATGGAGGAGACAACACAGAAAGGAGGGTTCTATTCATGGCCAATGGAAAGTCCAGATAAACTTGGGTTCTGGTAAAGAAAGCAGCAGGGCAGAAAGCAAAGCCCTGTGGATGGCATCAATCCTGACATCACTGATGGTCCCCAATCAAGAGCATAGTGGATCCAAAGATCAGATTGGAGTTGACCTCTGGGATACCTTCAGCAGAGGAGGAGAGGATCTTGTCTCCCAATTCCTGTGGGCCCTCTCTCCTTTCTGAGAACAGCACGGTGCACTAAATGGAATGGGCATTTACTCCATGAGTGCTACTTCTAGAGCTCTGTCTTTGGATCAAAGAGTTTTGTTGTTGCTTCAAGGAGTCTGATGCCTTCATTTATTGGGGTGGGCTTTCCTTGGCCCTACCCTCAGACATAGGATCCTACCCTGGGATGTGTCCTGTGATCAAACTGCTAAATAAGAAAAAAATTTGTCTTCCCATAAATCATATCTGACAGCCATTCTCTGCTTCTCTCTACTATATGTAATTCTAAAATTGTGACTTTATACAAACATCAGATAATTGATTTCAGGGATTTGAGAAGGCTTAATGAGTTCTTCAGACCTTTTTGATCTGCAGACTGATGCCTGAAAGCCTATTATCAAGTTTCCTCCTTTTAGCTTAAGGTTTTGCTCTTTGTTAAAATAAATGGGATGACTGCAGTCTAAGCTATTAAAAATCATTGGTGCTTTAGTGTAAATGAAGGATCTGGGAAGGAGAAGGCTTTAGGGGCCTGGATGTATTTGTTATTGTGAGGAGGAGATAATGTAAGCTAGGTAAGAAAACAGGCCATGAGACTGAGAAACTAGGAGCCTTGAAGACAAACCACTAGTTTCTCAATTTTCCCTATTCCATAAAGAATACTAAGCAACTGTAGGTTGTACATCAGCCACATGGGAGTGAGCCAGTTCCTTGTGGCAAACCACAGCCTTCCATTGCCAGTAACACCCTTAGTACCAATATATGTTTTAATAATGATAATATCCCAGTGCTCTGTTCTTTCTGGAAATTCACGCTATCATGGTAAGGAACTAGGCTGACAAGCCCTTCTCAGAACAAAAGAAGTGGTTCTGCAGTTTTGCTTCTCACCCCTCTTCACCCCCATTATCTCTTTTCTTTCCGTTTTTCTTTACCTTTTGCCCCATTCATTCCTTTTGATCAGAAGAGGGCTTGCCAGTCTACTTCCCCTGCCACAAGAGCGTGTCATATCATTAGCCTCAGCAGAATAGTGGGTAGCTATCTCAGGCCTCCCTTTTGTGGGCCATGGTCCATGGATATGTCACAATTCTATTTTTGTTTCCACAGACTTATGTAGGTGCGATCCTGGTGGCTGTGAACCCCTATCAGGTGCTGCCCATCTACACTATGGACCAGATCCAGCTGTACTATAACCGGAAGATAGGGGAACTGCCGCCTCATGTCTTTGCCATCGCAGACAGCTGCTATTTCAATATGAAGAAAAACAAGAGAGACCAGTGCTGCATTATCAGGTATCAAGGGAGGTTTGGACTCCCACTTACAGAATTGAGACGTGGGAGGTCATAGGATAAAGAAGTGCAGAGTCAACCTTAGGAGGAGGCAGAGTCGGCAACTCCCTGCATGGGTGTGAAGTGAAGAACATCTCCAGATATCTCAGAGAATCTCAGTTGCAGGGGTGGGAGGGACCTTAGCGACCATCTGGTCCAAATCGTGCCTGAACAAGAAAGTACCTCTAAAACATACCTATCCTTTACCTGAAGACTGAAAACAATGTCTTCACTCTCCAGAGACAAATCATTTCACTTCTGAATGGCTGTCATTGTTGGGAAGGTTTCTTTATTCCCAGTTGAATCAAGCCTATATTTTCTTCCTAATAACTTCCACCCATTGCTTCTAGCTTTGGCCCCAGAGACCAAACAAAACGAATCTATTCCCTTCTCTGTGACAATTCTTCAAATACTTGAAGACAGTTACTCTATCCCACTTAGTTTTATTCTTCTCCAAGCTAAATATCCCCAATTCTGTCAACCAGCTCTTATATTAGTATGAATTCAAGGTTGAATTCATCTTGGCTGACCTTCTCAGGCCACTGGAGTTTATCAATGTCCTCCTGTAAATGCAGAGTTCAGACCTGAGCACACTTCTCTGTGTATCATCTGACCAGGGTAGAGTAGGGAAGTCCTATCACTTTTTTATTCCTGACGGACATTACTCTCTTTTTCAAACTTTTTAAAATTAATTTATTTGTTTTCAGTTTTCAACAGTCACTTCCATATGTTTTAAATTTTCTTCTCTTCCCTTTCCCCTCCCACCCCAAGACAGCATGTAATCTTACATGGGTTCTACACATATATTCTTATTAAACCCATTTTCTTATTGGTCATATTGCATAGAAGAATTAAAAAGAATGGGAGAAACCATGAGAAAAACCAAACCAAAGCAAAACATTACAAAAGAGAAAATAGTCTACTTCATTCTGTGTTCTGATTCTATAGTTTTTTTTCTGGATGTGGATGGCATTTTGCATCAAGAGTCCTTTGGAAATGTTTTAGGTCCTTACATTGCTATGAAGGGCAAAGTCTATCAGAAACAGTCTTGATAACTGTGGCTGTTACTGTGAATAATTTTCTCCTGGCTCTACTCATTTCACTCAGCATCAGTTCGTATAAGTCTTTCCAGGTTTTTCTGAAGTCCACCTGTTTGTCATTTCTTATAGCACAATAGTATTTCATTACATTCACATACCACAACTTGTTCAGTCATTCCCCAATTGATGGGCATTCCTTTGATTTCCAGTTCTTGGCCACCACAAAAGAGTTGCTTTAAATATTTTTGTACATATGAGTCATTTTCCTATTTTTATGATCTTTTTGGAATACAGCTCTAGAAGCAATATTGTTGGGTCAAAGGGGATGTTACTCTCTTAAAGCAATCTAAATTTGCATTCACTTTTATGACTGTCATTTCATACTATTGACTAACATTGAACTTACAGTCTGCTAAAATCCCCAGATATTTTTCAGATGAACTTTTGTCTAGCCATGCTTCCCACATCATATTCTTATAAAGCTGATTTTTAAAAAACTCATGTGTAAAACTTTACATTTTTCTCTTGTCCCAATGTACTGCAGCTGATGCCTGAAATTTAGTCATTATTGTTTCATGGTCTTAGGTCTTAAAAAGACTCTTCATCTCCAAGAATCCCCATTCATATGCAAATGCATATCCCGTATAGTTCTTAAAGTATTATAAAAAAGAAAAAGATAGCTCCAATTCAAAGATACACTAATTATATGGTGATATAGAAATGTCCCCTGGGACTTTAGCAGTAGTATTTATGATTGTGAAAAAAGATGGAAGGAATCTAAACACCCGAAAATTAGAGATCTACTGATCAGGCTGTGGTATATTGATGTATGGAATACTATAATGCAATGGGCAGCTAGGTGGTGCAGTAGACAGAGCACCAGTGCAGGAGTCAGGAGGACCTGAGTTCAAATCTCACCTCAGACACTTGACACTCACTAGCTGTGTGACCTTGGGCAATTAACTTAACCCCAATTGCCTCATCCTGGGTCATCTCCAGTCATCCTGATGAATATCTGGTCACTGGATTCAGATAACTCTGGAGAAGTGAGGCTGGTGACCTGCACAGCCCTCCCTCACTCAAAACAAGTTATCATTTCTCTGATGGCATGGTCTTCTTCAGGCAACGAAGGAGGAATACACTATAATGCAATTTACAACAAATAATACCAGGAATATAAAGAAATACAGAAAGGTGTGTGAAATCATTCAAGATAAAGAAAGGAGAACCAGAGAGATTACACAACGCCCATGACAGTATAAAAGGAAAAGATAAATGCAATATAATGTTGAATGAACTTTTGATAATTTTATGAAGAGGGGCCTAGAGAAAACAAGAATTGTGAATAATAAGGGTAAGATGTAATAGATAAGGCTCTTTAAAAAAGCATAATCAGTTGTTAATATAAGTTGGACTGATTGTGCTCTTGTTTAAAGTTGTTTAATTGAATGAAGTTTATTAAATTGCCTACTATGCTCAGGATACTGTGCTAGGCACTGGGGATGAAAAGGGAAAACTCAAAATAGTCCTTGCCCTCAAGAAGTTTACATTCGGCTTGAGAATGGTTTACTACTTGTACCCAGATAAATAAACACAAGCTATATACTAATAGCTCATTTTATATAGCAATGTTGGGAATTAGGTACTATTATTATCTTCATGTTATAGATGGGGAAACTGAGGCACAGAGCAGTTACTTGACTTTACCAGGGTCACAACTAGCATGTATCTAGCAATCCAGATTTGAGCTCAGGTCTTCCTTGACTCGAGAGCCGGTTCTCTATTCACTTCACCACCTAGCTGCTTTTATATATGAAAGCAATTCTACACAAAGCAATTGTAAGTGAGAGACAGGTGTGAATACCTGGGAGAGTCAAGAAAGGCCTAACTTACAAGGTGGCTTCTGAGCTCTGCTTTGAAGTAAGCTGGGGACTCTCAGCTGTGTCAGTGAGAAGGGAGGACGTTACAGATGCAGAGTCTGTACAAAAGCACAGGTGAGTGATGGAATTTAAGGAGTAGGGCACAGCAAGAAGGCCAGTTAGTGTAAAGAGAATGTGAAGGGGAGAGAATAAGTTTGAAATAAATTACCTTTCTTAAATAATATAACAATAATAGCTAACATTTATATATGTGCCAGGCACTCTGATAAGTTCTTCATAATTACTATCACATTTGATCCTTGTAACATCCCTGGGAGGTAGGTGGTATTATTATACCCATTTTATAGGTGAGGAAACTGAGGCAGAAAGAAGTTACATGACTTGCCCAGGGTCACGCAGCTAGTAAATGTCTGAATCCAGATTTGAGATTTGAACTCAGGTCTTCCAGACTTTAAGCCCAGCTGCTTGGGCTAAACTGCCAGCTAAGAACATGACCTCACAAAATAGGACACAGGATAAAAAGTTCAAGAGATATAATTTCTGGGTAATTAGTCATTTTATTAATAATGCCAACATTTTAATATATGAGGTCAATGGCACTCTCAAATGCCAAAGGTAAACATGGCAGCTCAAAGCTTATATGCCCTGGTGCTCTGGAGGGTGTCAACCAACTCCGATTGATTAACAATTAATGAGAGAGAATAAATATTACAATGAGGGGCTGGACCTATTCTAATTCTTATGTTGTTTACCTCTAAATTACCCCAGAGCCTTGGGCAATCTGTTCAAAGAATTTATCCCCACTCAAAGCTGAGTAGAAGGTTGGTTGGGGTCTCATCAAGATTGGGGAGAGTTAATTCAGTCTCATTAGCAGTATCTTTCAAGAGACTAAACTTTGAAATGAGGAGTATAGAAAAATGGGGAACTCTGGATCTCCCCAAATCATTGGTTATTAATAATCATTTCTCTCAGTCTGCATTTGTTAGGGTCGTAATAGTTGCAGACTTGTTGAAAATGGAGGTGGAAAGGTTGAGCTCATCTCATCCTATTTTGAAGGGTATGTCCTTTTGATTCCCTGAGATCTGCTCCTTTGGAATAGAAGAGAGGGGGTCAGAGAAAAGGTTTTATCTGTCAGTAAACCAGTATCAAGCATGTATAGTAGGTAGAATGGAAGTGTTCAGGTATTTGTTGATTGATGGAGGGAAGAAGAGTGGAGGAGGAAGAAGAGGGAGGGAAATAATGTAGAAATGATGGGGAGGCATCATTAGACAGGAACCTGGGTGAAAAAATATCTGAGGACTTGGCTTAAATGCAAGCTCAGTGTGAATCTATAGTGTGATGTGACTCTAAAAAACCTAATGTAATCCTGGGATCCTTCAAGCTTCTGGGAATAAGGAGGTAATCAATAGTCGCCCTATACTTTGCTCTGGTCAGACCACATTTGGATTATTACATTCCATTTGAGGTGTCACAGTCTAGGGAGGGCATTGATAAACTTGAGAGGGTCCGGAGGAGGACAACCAGGATGAGTCCATCACTTCATATGATGATTGGTGGAAATAACGAGGGGTGCATAGCCTGAGGAGGGGATGACAGGATAGCTGTCTTCATGTATTTAAAGTGTCATCATGAAGAAAACTATCAATCAGTCAATATGCACTTATTAAGTACCTACTGTGTGCCAGGTACTAGGCACTAGAACCAGAGATACAAAGAAAAGGAAGAAGACAGGCCTTGCCCTCAAGGAGCTCCCAATCTAACAGTGTCTATGTCCAGTTTGTTGTTGTTCAGTTGTGTTCAACTCTTCCTGATCCCATTTGGGGTTTTCTTGGCAAAGATTCTGGCATGGTTTGCCATTTCCTTCTCTAGCTTATTTTACAGATGCGGAAACTGAGGCAGGGTTAAGTGACTTGCCCAGGGTCACACAGCTAGTGTCTGAGGCTAAATTTGAACTCAGGAAGACTCATCTTCCTGACTTTAGGCCTAGCTCTCTAATCACTGGGTCACCCAGCTGCCATGACTTCCTAATGAGAATTGTCCAAAAATAGAGTGGATTGCCTCAGAAAAAGTGAATCCCTCCTCATTGGAAATATTCAAGCAAAGACTGAATGATCCCTTGTCCAGTATGTTTAGTGAGGATTCCTTTCAAGTGGCCTTTGAGGTCCACCTCAAATGCTTATGATCTTTTAAGATATAAGCATACAGAGAAAGGAAAGGAAAGAGAAAATCAGAGCTAGAGGGAGAAGAGGAAAGTAATAATGCAATATAACTGGGCTTTGTTGAATCCTAAGTGGAATTAAATTAAAATTTATCAATAGGAACTTTGACTTAACTTCTCCGTGTTCCCCTTGTTCCATCTCTACACTGAGCCTCTCCCCCATCGTCCCAAGCATCAGACCTGCAGCACCTTCAGAATGATGGAAGAATTGGTTTCAGGCTTCAGCTACAAGTTCTGGGGCTCTTTCATGGGATAGAACTGATGTCAATCATGTTTGAGGCAAAGTGAGTCCAAATGAATTCTGACTGTTCAACGGATACCTCAGGTGGAGTTTCTGAGCATTCCTCCAATCCAAATGGAGATTGGCTGTGAAGTATAAGAAGGGGAGTGGGGGAGGGAAGAACTCACGGGGAGTGAGATAGAGGACTGCCCTTGCTCTAAGCACATTATAGGTTCTGAATTCTGCACATACCTGGCATGTACATAGCAGGTGCTCAAGAAATATTTTTTGGCTTCATTTACTCTGATTTTCCTCCCATAAAACAGTAGGAAAAATTTGTTGACTGTTTTGGACCTTTACTTTTTAAGTCATTGTTGAAAATATTCCCTCACCCAGTCTACCATGATGAGTACAAAAGACCATCAACAAGCATTTACTAAGCACCTACTTGTTATATTTTTAAATTAAAAACCATTACAAAATTAGTTTTTTAAAAATGATTTATTGACTTTCTTAAAAAATCATCATTTCCCAATAATTCTTTCCCAGCCTCCCAACAGAAGCTTCCCTCTCAAGAAAGAAATATAGCCAAGCAGAACAAATGGACACATTGGTTCTCTCTGACAACATATGTACCTTTCCACATCTATAGTTCACCACTTCTGCACCAAGGAGAGTACACAGAAATCCCTGTTAAACACTGCTTTTATCAGTGCTCTGATTATTTCAATGTTCAATAAATATTAATTTTATACCCATTATGTGCATGACAGTGTGTAGGCTGTCAGAAGACAGAAAGATGAAATAAAGTGGGCCTTGACCTGGAGGAGTTTAAAATTTAATGGAAGGGATAAGACATGGGCCAGGTAGCTAAAAAACAGGTTATAATCATAATAATTCAGATTTTTTTGCTTCATGTGTCAGAAAACATATCCTCACTACAGTCCTGCCCTTGAGTTGGTGCAAATATCACTATCCTTGTACTAGACAGTACAAGTGACAGGTATAGAGTTCTGGGCCTAGAACCAGGAAGATCTGGGTTCATATCTGGCCTCAGACACTTAGCAGTTGTGTGACCCTGGGCAAGTCACTTAACCTTGTTTGCCTCAATTTATGCATCTGTAAAATGAGCTAGAGAAGGAAATGACAAATCACTCCAGTGTCTTTGTCAAGAAATCCTCAAATGGAGTCACAGAGGCTTCGACACAACTGAAACAACTAAAGAATCATGCTAGAGAGTAGAGAACAGAGGCCCAGAGAAAAAATGACTTGTCCATCACTACACAGCCAATTGGTGCCACACTGAGACTCATTCTGGGTCTTTTGGACTCCATGTCCAAGGCTCTTTTCACTGTGTCACATACTTGACCATTATCCTAGAGGGATTCAAACAAAATACAATGAGAAATCCAGTAGGGTAGAGCTTATTTTCAGTTGGGAGGATCAGAGTAAGCTTCATGGAGGAGGAAGCAGACCAGCTGAAGGACAGAGATGATTGAAATTGAAAGAGGTTGACAGTATCAACATTCATTGTTGTACTGGACCACATAATACAATTATTCCCACAGAGAATACTGAAGTATTTTGTTGACTCCCCAAATCAGTTGGTCAGTCAACAAACACCATGATGGATACGAATATGTAGGATACAAAGAAAAGCAAACAAAAACCCAAACTCATCAGACACAGCCTAAGGGGGAGACAATATGTAAATAATTATATACAAACAAGCTACATACAGGATAAATTGGGGATGATCCCAGAGGGAAGGCACTAAGATTAAGGAAGACTAGAAACAGCTTCTTGAAAAAGGTGGAATTTTCTCACAGGATGTTGGGATTTTGTAATTCTTCTTTCTGTGACTAGGATTCTTTTTTCTCTGCCCAATGCTTGCAATAAGGTTACCATGATCAAAACTAAAACAAAGGGACAGGACCTGAGTAGGAGCATCTCCACATTATTGTCAACTCACTAGCCCAATGTCCCACCTCCCACCAAGTTATACCCAATTTTGCACAGTGTTTAGATAACTGGCATAACCCAGATGCTAGTTTACTTCCATTTGGTCACAGATCCTTCTGAGCGATAAGCTTCTGGGAAAGAAATGCCAGACAAATCAGTCTACTGACAGCTATCAGCCATCAGGATTTGGAAGTTGGCTCTATCTTGCCAAGAATGTTGAAGTACATAGGTTTTCCTTAGTTGTCTGCTTCTTAGAAACCTTTTATCTTCTACTCTGAGTTGGATGCTAGGGGTAGGAGGTTGAAGTCACTGAAAGTCTGATTCTGGATTGCTAGGAAAGACGGGAGAAATCTTTTTTATGGATTAAGGATACACCATTAAAAATTTATATACTACAATCCAGTTTGTAAAATTTATTCTTTCATTAGGGATTGTACACTTTACAAAAGGAAGCTGCACTGAGTCCATTAAGTAGTGAATTCTCCAGTCACATTGGATTTAATTGACTAAAGTTTGATTCTTGCACAATTTTTCAAGTACTGTATAAAGTGAGGTCCTCCTGACACCTTGTAAAAAGTAGCATGTCATAATGGGTAGAGAACCAAACTTGATGTTGGAAAGTACTGAGTTTGAATCTCACCTCAGACATTTAATAGCTATGTGACTGTGGGAATTTAATTTCTCTCAGTTTCAGTTTCCTCATCTGTAAAATGGGTATAATAATAGGACCTACACCAAAGGATTTCTATAAGGATCTAATGAGATAGATAATAAGTGTAAAATGCTTTGCAAACCTTAAAACACTGTATAAATGTTAGCTATTATGATTATTTATAAGATTAAGATGCCACAGGAATACATTTGCCAGATTTCTCACTGAATTGAGTCCTACGGTCCCTGGTTTGATCCGGCGTGAAGGAAACAATCAATCAATCCACATTTATTAAGCACCTACTATGTGCCAGGCACTGGGGGTACAAAAGGAGGCAAAAGATAGTCCCTCCTCTGAAAGAACTTAGAATGTAATTGAAGACCCTTACGAGACCCTGAAAGAGCTTACAAGCTAATGGAAGCAGCTCCTAAGTGGACACTCAAAGTTGTTGTGTTTGTCCTTCGTTCTCAAAGAGGACCATGACATCAGGATGATGACATGACTTGCAGTTGACTTTGATCTGATGAGGGAGGGCTGTGCAAGGTCACCAGCCTCACTTTCTCCTCCTGTACCATCTGGGTCCAGTGGCCTGTAGGGCTCCAGCAATAGAGGAAATTATGTGAGTAGAGAAATAGCCTGGTGGAGTGAAAAGTGTTTGGACTAGAAATGAGTGAACCTGGGGTCTAGGCCTGTTTCTGCTACCTAATTTCTTTGAGACCTTGGAAAAGTCATTTTCCTTCTCTAGTCTTTTCAGCCAATATGGGAGCTGGTTATAGATGAATTCTAATATCCCTTACAGCTCTAAAATTCTATGATTCTTTGACTCCTATAATCTTGCATAATCAATCAGAACACTAAGTTGGAAGTAATCTCAGAGGTCGTCTGGTTCAATGCAGAACAGAAGTCCTTCTACATAGGCTCATTCTGGAACCAGCTCCTACCACCTTCCAAGAGCCAATTGTTAAATTTTCAGTGTGAGCACTAACATCTCGGAATTCAGCAAATGCTACAATCAGGGCTTGATTTATTATTTTATTGATTGTCTACTTAAGAAAGCAATGTAGAAAATGTTAATAATACAGATTAAAATCCCCTCCTGCTCTCACTGGAGAACTAGTTGTTAAACAGTTATCAGTATATTCCTGGCTCTACACCATTCCTGACTAGGGGCCCTTGTTTGAAGATCTCTAGGCATGGAGAACTTTATCTTTAAAGGTAGTTTATTTTGCCACATTTTCTTTGATCCAATGACACTGGCCTCAGGGCTATTCTACTAACAAGACACTCTGCCTCAGCTCTGGGCATTCTCTCTGGCTGTCCTCTGTGCCTGGAACACTCTCCCTCTCCTACTCCAACTACTGACCTCTCTGACTTCCTTTAAATCCTAACTAAAATCTTACCTTCTGCAGAAAGTCACTCTTAACTCCTCGTAATTCCAATGCTTTCTCCTCTTTTAGTTAGTTCTGATTTATCCTGCATATAGCTTTATTTGTACATATTTGCTTGCATGTTGTCTCCCCCGTTAGATTGTAAGCTCCTTGAGGATGGGGTTAGCATAGTGCCCGGCATATAGTAGGTGCTTAATAAATGTTTATTGAATTGAATTGAATTTTATGGAAGTAAAATCTGCCCCTCAGTATCTTATACCAACTGGTCCTCATTCTGCCTTCCAGGTCCACATAAAACAAAACTCATTCTTTTTCCAGGTGACAATCCTTTAAATACTGCATGACAACCATCAGGAAGCTTTGGTATCTCCACTAAGTCTTTTCTTTTCCAACCTAAATATCCCTAGGTCTTTAATACAGACAGCATAATTACCTTTTTTTAATTTAAAAAATTTATAATTTTTTAAATTTAAAAATAAATTTATTATTTTTTAACATGCTTTTCTTTTTAAATTTTGAGTTCTAAATTCTCTCCCTCCTTCCCATTGCTCTCCCACCCTCTGAAAAGGTAAGCAAAATGATAGCAATCATACATATGAAATCATGCAAAGCATTTCCATATTAGCCAAATTGGAAAGAAAGAAGGAAGGAAGGAAGGAAGGAAGGAGGGAGGGATGGAGGGAGGGAGGAAAGAAAAGGGAAAGAGAAAGAAAGAAAAAAAAACAAAGAGAAACAAAGAAAGGAAGGAAGGAAGGAAGAAAAAAAGAAAGAAAGAGAAAGAAAAAGAAAGAAAGACAGAAAGAAAAAGAGGAAGAAAGAAAGTTATACTTCTGTTGTAGAGTTTATCAGTTTTCTCTCTGGAACTGGATAGCATTTTTTCATTACTAGTTCTTTGGAATTGTCTTGGATGATTTTATTGATCAGAGTAGCCAAGTCTTTCACAGCTGATCATCATTACAACATTGCTATCCTTGTACACAATGACCTTCCAGTTCTTCTCACTTCACTTTGCATCAGTTCATATAGGTCTTCCCATGTTTTTTTTTTTTCTGAAACTACCCCCTCATCATTTCCCATAGCACAGCAATCATATCCCACAGTTTGTTCAACTATCCTCCAACTGATGAGCATCCCTTCAATTTCCAAGTCTTTGACATCTCAAAAAGAGCTGCTATAAATATTTTTGTACATATAGGTCTTTTCCCCTTTTCTTTGATCTTTGGGATACAGACCTAGTAGCAGTATTGATGGATCAAAAGGTATTCACTCCTGACTGACCTCAGGGTCATGAGTGATAGGAGCTAGGAGAAACCTCAGAAGCCATCTGGTCCACTTTACAGATGAAATCCTAAAATTCAGGGATGTTAATCTTCAATGTCTCTTACATTCTACAGCTTTAATGGATGTGAAAGTTATTTGATCACTCTACAAATTATTATTGTCAGTAAGTGAATAAACATTTATTAAGTGCTTACTATGTCAGGTTCTGTGTTAAGTGCTGTGAAACAGATCCCAGGCTTGTGTCAGACCTGAGAAGATAACACATGACTTCATATCTTTTTTTTAGCTGTAAAATGAGGGATTGGAATAGGTGATCTCTCCCAGCTCTAAATCCCATCAGCCTGTGTGACTGACTTTGTGTCTGAACTTTGGTTCTTTCCAGTGGTGAGTCAGGAGCTGGAAAGACAGAAACAACCAAACTGATACTTCAATTCTTAGCCATCATTAGCGGCCAGCATTCTTCCATTGAGCAGCAAGTCCTGGAAGCCAACCCCATCCTGGAAGGTAGGTGGGTCACTAGCCCTTCTTTAGAAGGTGGGTTCTTCTTTTGACCATCCCCTATTCAATCAATCAATCAGTCAATCAACAAGTATTTACTAAGCAACCACTATGTACTACCAGTCAATGGGTAGGTGCTGGGGATAAAAAGATAAAAATGAAATTGCCCCTGTCCTCAAAGACCTTACATTCTGTTGTGGAGAGGAGGGAGAAGAGAAACATGTAAATATAACAAAATAAATACAAATTAATGTGCAGTGAGCACTGGCATCTGGGTCAGGCTTGAGGTAGAGGGTTGTGGTAAAAGTCAAGTTTTAAAGATTCTAAGAAGTGACAGCAGTAAGAAAGGAGACCATCCAGGCATGGGAGGCAGCCAGGACAAAGGCATGGAGGCAAGAGATAAGGTGTCAGGTGTGAGGAAAAGCAAGCAGATCAGTCACATTGGATCCCAACTTAGAGCCCTAGGTTTAGAATTGCCTCACCTTTATTGTGAAGCAATGTGCACAGTATGGTCCATGAGGATTCCTCAGTGCTCCAAAGTCTGCTCCTGAATGTAAAAATAGGATGTTATACAATGTTTGGGCGATCTCAGAAATTCCAAAGGAAAAAGAGAGAAATTCCATGTGGGGACAGGGAAAACTTTTTGTTCTTTACCCTGAGCAACTTTTTTGTTAGAAACCTACCAACTATATGGTTCAAGTTCATTGGGTAGATCCATTAGGTTGCTTACACTGATGCTGCCTTAGATGATAATAATCATAATAGCTGGCACTTATATCATGTTTTTAAGGCTAGGTTAACCTAGTTGATCCTTACAACAATCGTAGGAGGTAGGTACTTTTATTATCCCATTTTACAGATGAGAAAATTGAAACACAGGTTAAGTGACTTGCCCAGGATCACACAGCTTGTGATAAATCTGAGGTAAGATTCAAACTCAAATCTTTCATCTCCCTTATTTGGACTACCTAGCTGCCATCGAGTTCAAAAGGAATTAGATGTGGATCCTACAATTACTCACTTTCTGTTCACGGAGAGGAATGGCATGTAATGCTATGATCACATCTGACACTCTAGCCCCACCACTGTCTCTTCTTTTCTGCCTCCTGCCCTTCTGAAAACCTGTGATGCCGTCTGTCTAATGGATAAGAAATCATGTCTCTTCTCCTTTCCTGACCTCCCCTGGCACCACTTTCTTTCTCAGCCTTTGGCAATGCCAAAACAGTTCGAAATGACAACTCAAGCCGCTTTGGGAAATACATTGAAATCCACTTCAACAAAAATGGAGTGATTGAAGGAGCCCAGATAGAACATTTCCTTTTGGAGAAATCCCGGGTCTGCCGACAGGTAAGTCCATCTCATATGGGATCATTGTGAGCAGCAGTGGCGGTCCACAGTGAAATGGGAAAGTAGCCATGGTTTGTCTTCAGTCTCTCCACATCTTCTTTCTAGTACCATGACTACTCTGGCACCCAGACCCTGATTCAGCTAGATCCCTCCTCCTGGATGACACCCCTTCCTCCAACTCTTTTCCTCTTTTCTCCCTAAGTGAAAACTAATTTATCTTATGCTATAACTATAAGCAAGTTAGGCAGCTGTCTAGGATACTCCACTCAAGGGGAAACAGTCAGATACACTTTGAATATTAATTTTTATAAGCTCATATATTTTGAGTGCCAGAATATTCTGTTCTACACACCAGATTGTTTTATGGTGTTGCGTTGCAACAAAGACTCTAAACCTTTAGTTCAAGAGTGAAATATCCAGAGATTGCATTGTGTCATACAACTACTTCATCATGTTTCTATCTTGTAGCACAAAGTCTCATGGCCTAGGACTCAGCTCCACAATCGTAGATACTACCCAGATAATATATTAGTTATTCTATTAACCTTCCCAAGCAGGAATGGGTTTATCCTTTACTTCAGTGAACAGATATGTGTTCCTCCACACATAGACAGATTATGGACCTCAAGATCATGCCTTATGAGCAGAGGTAGAAGGAAATGGAGATAGCCGAGGGAAGAGATGATTTAGAAAGAGACATGAGAACCATCTTCAAGTATTTAAAAAATTGTCATCATGTGAGACAAGGATTAGATTTATATTTTAGATGATATATTTTAGAAGAGATTCTTGTTCATGGATGGGTTCAGCTAGGTGGAAGTCCTCACCAGCTCTGATCCTCAATGATCCTTTGATTCTTGAAAAGACCCAGAATGTGCACTCCTTTTCTTTTTCTCTTTCTTTCTTCTTTCCTTCTTCCCTCTTGCTTGTTTGTTTCTTTTTCTCCTTCCTTCTTTCCTTCCTTCTTTTTTCTCTTATTTGACACCATGTCTCCCTATCTTGCCCAGACTGGAAGTATAGTAGCTATGCATAATTCCAATGCTATTGTTGTTCAACATGAAACCCTTAGTTTATCCCATTGCCCACTTGGTTTGGTTTATTCTTCTTTAAAAAGTCTGGCACCGCCCTCCCTCCCCCCAAGGGCTCACTATATTGGGCCAGACTTAGTATAGCTACCTGATTAACTTTAATGTTCAGAATTCCTGAAATCCAGCTATTTTCAGCCTCCCCTAATAGCAAGGATTACAAATATGTACCACTGTCCTGGGCCCAGAATCTCTCATTTTAAAAAAGTTATCATGTTCCAGTTTTGGATCATGTACCTAAGTTTTGAGGTCAATGTCAGGACAACAATAACTTCACCTGAATGGTCACTTACCATGTTCCATCAGAGACGGAATCTTCTGCTGGATAGACCATAGGTCTGCTCCAGTGTGGCAGTCCTCTCAACATTTTTACACTTTTACAATTCATCCAAAAAGAACGACTTTGTAAACCAGTCTTTGAATGACTTAAGAACTCTGATCCATGTGATAGGCAACCAGCCCTCCAGAGGACTGAGGGAGCTTGCTACCCACCTCACTATAGATAAGAGGGGATGAACTCAGGGTCTAGAACGAGATAGACATTTTTGGAAATGGACAATACAGGAACTTGTTTTGTTTAACCCTGCAGATTTATTATAAGGATTTTGTTAATTGGGGAGGGTGGAAGGGAAAGAAAATAATTGCTTATTAGTTGAAAGTAAAAAATTAAAACATTCTCGTGTTCTCGTGGGCACCACAAAGCTCTACCGATAAATTGTCTCTCTCTGGCTTTTTTCTCCTTCCAGGCCCCAGAAGAGAGGAACTACCACATCTTTTACTGCATGTTAATGGGGATGAATGAGGAGCAAAAGAAGCTACTGAGTCTGGGGACAGTCTCAGAATATAACTACCTCACCATGGTACGGAACCCTATTTCCTAGTTGTCTCTCTACCACGCCCATCACTTCCTTCACCCTCTTATCCAGATTTTTAAAGGGCTCCTCTTACATGGAAAGAAGACATCTCTGAGATATTATTATGTCAAATGCAAAAAGCCATTCAGAAAATGAAGGGCTCTAGCTTTTTGGATCTGTCATGGATTAATTATCACGCAGTAGCTAAAAGCCATCAGCCAGGAGGAGACCTGGCCCATCAGAGCTACAACTGGGGTAGGACTTTGCCCCAGGGTGCTAATATTTAGAGGGTGCTAACAAATTGAAGTCCTTCAACAGTTTAGAAACAACTAAGTTTGGTACTTAGCTATCAAAAATAATTAGGGAAATCTCAGACTGCCATTATCTTACCAAACTAACATATTCATATCTCCCATACTAACACCCTCCTCCCGCACCCCTTGCCCACCCAGTCTGTCGGTGCCTCGAGGTCTTCCCTCCTTGGCAGTGTTTGAGAATCTGTTTCAAGCTGTTTGCCCTTAAGTATATTTTGTATTGATTTTCCCAAATCATGAAATTGTAGATTATGACTCTAGTCCCAACTCCTAAACAATTACCAAGGACTCTTCTCTCCCATTCCTTACCATTTGCATTTCTTAAATGCTACATTAAATATGCATAGGGCTCGGTACTCTTAAAAGCATTTTCAAAGGTTCTATCACTATCCTTGTTGTATTCCTGAAAAGGAAGGATTATCACTTTCATTTGATTTGAGAGTAAATAGCCCTAGGGAGGAGAAATGCCTATCCTGAAACCACACAATGAATCATCATCATCATCTTCTTCTTCCTTCTTTCTCCTCCTCTTCCTCCTCCTCCTTCTCCCTTCTTCTCTTCCTCTTCCTTCTTCTCCTTCTCCTCCTTCTCCTTCTTCTCCTTCTCCTCCTACTCTCCTCTTTCTCTTCCCCCTTCTCTTTCTCCTCATCTTCCTTCTTCCTTCTCCTTTCTCTCTCCTCTCCTCCCTTCTCTTTAGGTGCCCCACTCTAAGCTCTGTTGAACTGACATACAGAGCTTGCATAGTATCCATTTCCATCTGTTCCTTACTAAATTACTTGCTAAGCTGAAGTCATTGTACATTGAGATGATATTGTGTTGTTATCTATGAGTCAGTGTGTGTGTGGGGAGGGGGGGGGGGGGGGGGAGATGGCATTTAAAGACCATTTGACACTCCTGCTATGTCCTCCTGCTTCCCTAGGGTAACTGTATATCCTGCGAGGGTCGCAATGATGTCAAGGATTACGCCTCTCTTCGCTCCGCTATGAAAGTTCTTATGTTCTCTGATTCTGAAAACTGGGATATTAGCAAATTATTGGCAGCCATTCTTCACCTGGGTAATGTGGAGTTTTCAGGTAAGTCTGGTTCTTCTTGAATCTAAGTGGCATAGTGCATGGAGCACTGGACCTGGAGTCAGGAAGACCTAATTTAGACACTTACTGGCTGGGTGACTCTGGACAAATCACTTAACCTCTCAGTGTCTGGGTTTCCTTAAAATGAGAAATTGGACTTGATTACCTCTAAGGTCCCTTCTAACTCTAAATCTATGATCCTAAGGCACTGGAGAAAGTTCTGAGCTTGTAATCAGGGGACCTGGTCTCCATATCATTTCCCTCTCTTAATCATTTTCCTTTTATCTTGTCTATAACTTGTTTGTCCACATTCATTTGCTTGTCGCCTCCCCTACTATATTGTGAGTTCTTTGAGAGCAGAGATTGTCTTTTGCTTTTCTTTGTATCTCAAGTAGTTAGCACAACACTTTACACTTTAATAAATGTGCTTAATAAACGTTTATTGACTTGTAATAAACACTTAATAAATGTTTATTGACGAACCTGCTGATTTTGGTCTAGTTAGGTAGGTAAGACATATGTATTCATGGATGATTAAGAAAAAAACAACAACATAGGGCAGTAATAGATAATGAAATGCTAAGCTGAATATAATCAGGCACTAAAATACGTGACAGAGAAAGGAAGGGCTGTATAAGTAGTCAAAAAGAGAACAAAGGCTACAATGAGCAGAGACACCTCATAAAGCAGGTGGAACAACGTAGGCTGAGGCAGCGAGGCGGTGCAGTGAATACAGTGCTGGACCTGAGGTCGTATCCTGACTATCCTGTATGGTCTTTTAGATTATAAGCACCTTGTCTTTTGCCTTTTTTTACATCCGTAGTACTTAGCACAGTGGTTGGCACATAGTAGGTGCTTAATAAATGTTGATTGATTGGTTGACCCTGGCCACCATGTTTCCTCATCTGTAAAATGGGAGTGAAAATAGCACCTACCTGACAGGGCTGTTGCAAGGTTCAAATTAGAAAACAGATGTAAAGGGCTTTGAAAACCTCAAAACACTACATAAATGCTAGCTATATTATTGCTCTTGCCGAGTCTCTTCAGTCATGATGCCACCTGGGGTTTTCTTGGTGAAGATACCGGAGTGGTTTGCCATTTCTTTCTCCAACTCATTTTACAGATGAAGAAACTGAGGCAGACAGGGTTAAGCAACATGCCCAAGGTCCTACAGTTAGGAAGCGTCCGAGGCTGGTCTTTCTGCTCCAGGCCTGGCACTCTATTCACTGCACCACCTCCCTGATCGTTTCTGTTATTATGTCCCTTTCTTTTATTGTCAGGTCTTAAATGTGAAAGCAGACTCTGGGTGAGTAGAGGAGTGGGAAGATGGCTTGTGAGCCTGGGCAGAAAGTCAGATAAGTCTAAGCAAAAATGTGGAGAATGGAGCAGATATAGTACATGAAGAGGATAGGGAGAAGACTTACCTGGCATGTTATGTATTAGGCAGTCCTGGGAGATAATATTGAGTGGATAAAGAGCTACATGGCACAGTGGTCAAAGTGCTGCAGCTGGAGTCAGAAAGACATCTTCATGAGCTCAATTCTAGGCTTAGACACTTATCAGTGGTGTGACCTTGGGCAAGTCACTTAACCTTGTTTACCTCAGTTTCCTCATCTGTAAAATGAGCTGGAGAAGGAAATGGCAAATCACTCCAGTGTCTTTGCCAAGACAACCCCAAATGGGGTCACAGAGACACAACCGAAACACAATTGAACAACAACAAAGAGACACGTTGTAGATGACACGAAATGCCAGCATGACTTATTTATACATGGATAAAATCTCATAAGGATCTTTTTAAAAGTCGTTTTATCTACCATCAGTTAAGGAGGCTGGAATTTAAATATGACATTATGGGTAGAATATGACCCTGGAACAGGCCTAATACTGACTGACTTTGACCTTTTGCAGACACCCTGCTCTCCAGCTAATGAAATTCCAGAGATGGTTTCCATAGAATATAATCCCTTATGAAACATAGGACTTGTCTGCTCTTAGCACACCTCTTAATCGTCCTGGGCAGTTCTGGCTTGTGGCAGGAGGTCTAATCAAGCAGTTCTCAAAGTGGGGTCCACGGGCCCTTTCAAGACCCTTTCAAAGGGTATGTGAGGTCAAAACTATTTTCATAATATACTAAATACTATTTGCCTATTAAAATACTCATCTCTTTTGAAACCACATTATCTGTGTGAGCCTGGATTGTCTCCATATACTTAGACCAAAACAATATATTAGACATATATATTGAATGAAGAAGCATGCTTCTTTTATACATACATTTAATATATACGTTTAATAATATATCTATTAGAGATTTGCAAAAATATGAAAAATAATGCTCTGTTACTAATTTTTTGTTTTGAAACGGTTATTTTCATTAAAATGTTATTTTATTAACATGCAATGGGTTTATTTTTGATAAATATTTTAAAATTTTTATCAGTTTACGTTTCTATAATAGTAAATATCAATAGATATAATCTATACAAAGAGAAGTTATTTGGAGTCTTCAGTAGTTGTAAAGAGTATAATGGGATCCTGAAACTAAACAGTTTGAGACCTCCCAGGGAGCTGTCATTTCCTCAACTTCTGTTTTTCATTCTGACACACTCAAAACTACCCTCACCAAATGATATCCCTAGAAATCAATATCCTAATTCTGTTCTCTGGCTGCCCAGGTTTCCTCCGACAATTTCTTCTCCAATGTTCCCAAACCTTCCTTCCCCATTGGAAAATCCTTTCTTGTTCCCTAATCTCTTTGAAAGAAAGGCATTGCAGAGGAAAGGGATCTGCTAAATTAATTCACAATTAAGGTTCCAGCAGCTACTAACATCTAAATATGCTACCTCTTACAGGGGTTTTTGCTTTTTAAAAGATTAAGGACACTTTTTCTAACCTCAAGATACGATAATCTTCAAAAGTGAGATTTCAGGACAGTGGGAGAGGGTTTGGTGGGAGTACTCTAATCACCTCAAATCTCAGTGTAAGAGGCTTCCTTCTCTAGGTCAACCTTTCTTGCAAATGTTTATTATTTTTTTAAAAAACATATGTTCATTATTTTTGGATTCTAGCTGCTATTTCTGATAATCTGGACTGCTCCTATGTCGTGGAGACCCCACAGTTCCTGGCTTTAGTTAAATTATTGGAGGTAAGTTCTGGCATCCATTTTTATGAGAACGTGAGCATGATCCAGGTATCTGGGCTGTCGGATCCTCCAACATGCATTTCCCTTTCCATTCCTGCTGCTTCTCCCATTAGCTCTGCTTTGCTTCTCTTCTCCACCTCCATGCATTGATCTGCTCTGAACTCCTGACTGTTCTAGGGATAGCTTTGGTCTTTCAGTGGCAAGAGTGAGCAAAAAATTGTGGCATCAACTTAATTTTAGCAAAATGGTGAAGTTGCAAAATTTGTCATCGATGTTCTTCCCATTCTGCTGTCCATGCCTCTCCTTTTCTTCCCGCTTTGTGTCCTTCACCTTCAGACATTTCTCATCCTCGTGGTCCCTCCTATCTGCCCATGTTCCCACTGTGATGCCCCTACCCATCCTATCCTGCAGACCTATGCTGCCCCACACTGAAACTTCTTCTCCTTCTCACTACCCTTCCAATTCTTTCACAGCTTTGGAAGGAGCTGTGGTATAATGGCATAATAGCAATAATGATAGCTAGCACTTATTAGGCACCAACTATGTGCCAAGCACTATGCAATTATTATCTCATCTGATGCTCATAACCACCCTAGGAAGTAGGTGCTATTATTATCCTCATTTTGCAGTTGAAAAAACTGAGGCAGGCACAGGTTAAATGACTTCCTCAGGGTTACACAGCTTGTAACCTGAGGCTGGATTTGAACTCAGGTCTTACTGTCTCTAAGCCAAGTAATATATCTATTGCACCATCTGCTTTAAAAAAAAAAAAGAAGAAGAAGAAAAAGAGTATAGTATTGAAAGTTAGATGATCTGAGCTCTAATCTAAGTTTTACCATTTACTAGTTCTGTGACCTTGGGCAAGGCATCTAATCTCCCTGGTCCTCAGTTTCCTCTTCTGTAAAATGTTGTTGTTTTTCATCCTTCCTTCTCAAAGAGGACCATGACGTCAGGAAGGTGATGCCCTGACATGCCAATGAATTGGATTTAGCTGAAGGAAGGCTGTGCAAAGTCACCAGTCCACTTTCTCCTCCGGAGTCATCTCGGTCCAGGGGCAAGATAGAGATCAGGACAACTGGAAATGGCCTTGAGTTGTCCTGATCTGTAAAACAACAAGGTTGAACTAAGTGGTTTTTGAGGTCCCTTCCAATCCTAAGGAACTATGAGTGGGCATGTAACTTTCCTGAATTATTTGTTTCATCCACGCCAGTTTATCCTAAATTAAAAAAAGTAATATATGCTAAAGAGTTAATATCTTCTAATAATGTTACCATTACCAAATGTGTACTGCATTTTTAAATTTTATTTTTAAAGTAAGTGTTTTTATCGGAATGTATTCGTTTTGACCTATCAGTACTTTCTAAGCACTCTTCTCGCTATACCAAAAACAGTTAAACAAAACCATCTGACAGTGGAACTATAAATGACAGGACATGCCACTTTCTACCTTTGCACTTTTCTGACTGTTACAGAAAGGAAAGCTCTATGCTTCAACGTTGACAGCATGGAAGCGATGTTGTTCATTTTTTTTGACACAAGTCCTGACGTTTTCTGGAGCTTTGTCTTTATGTACATATTTGTGGACATTATTTATAGTGTGCTTTTGGCTCTACTTTCTTCACTCTGCATCATTTTGCCTTCCCCCTCTTCTCTGAATTTTTCATATTAGTCATATTCTATGGTACAGTTCTGTTCTATTACTTCACAGTTGTGGCCATTCTCCAATTGTTGGGAATACATTTTATTTCCAGATTTTTGTTATCAGAAGTGAAGCTGCTAGGATTCTCTGTCTCCTCATCTCTATCTCTTGCCATCTCTGGCTTCCTATAAGTTTTGGCCAAAATCTCTCCTTCCACCAGAAGCTTTCCCCAGTCCTTCTTAGGGCTGGTGCCTTCCCTCTAGACAAGGAAGACATTGGCAGCAAGAGTTTATTATCTACAGATATCCTGTATGTATCTTGTTTGTTCATAGCTGTTTCCATGCCATCTCTCGGGTTCAGTTGTAAACTCCTTAAGAACAGGGTTTTTGCCCTCATTTGTACGCCCAGCACTTAGTATGATGCCCGACACACAGTAGGTGCTTAATCAATGCTTTTTGAATGATTGACTGACTCCTGACTGTGGCTCTAGATGAAAACCATAATCCCAGACACATGTTGACCTCTAACCCAGCAATGCATTCTGCCATCACATGGTCCTGGGTACAAGGAAAATCAAACGATAGAACAAGAACTCACTTCATCCATGTAATCTGTTGTCAGATTTTGCGATTTCTTTCTCTACAACATCCCTCAGATACCTCCCCTTCTCTACTCCGACAGCTACAACTCCAGTTCAAGGACTCATCAACGCACGTCTGGACAGCTAAAATAGCCTTGTAATTGTTTCCCCCCACTTCAATCCATCATCCACTCCATGGCCAAAGGGCCCTTGCTAAAACCTGAGTAACCTCCAGGGGCTTCCTGTTCCCTCTACAATCAAATATAAATTGCTGTTTGGATTTAAAGTTCTTTACAACCTAGTTTCTTCCTATTCTTTTAACATATCATTCTTCATTACACACTCTATGGTCAAGCTATTCTGGTTTATTTGCTGTTCCCTCCATGTGACGCTTGACATCCCATATCCCTCCCTTTGCACGAGCTGCCCCCCTTGCCTGGAAAGCTCTTCCTTTTCACCTCTACCTTTTATAATCCTTAAAAATTTAGCTTCGATGCTAGCTGTGTGACCCTGAGCAAGTCACTTAACTTCAATGGCCTCCCCCCCAAAAAAAATCATCTTAGAATCCGTAAAAGCACAGCTTAAATCACGTGTAGGAGGCCTTTTCTGGGCTCCCCACTGCCATTGCCTACCTCTAGAGGTGGCTAGATGGTGTAGTGGCTAGAGTGCCAGGTTGGGAGTCAGGAAGATCTGAGTTCCAATTCAACATCAGATATTTGCTAAAGGTGCGACCCTGGGCAAATCACTTAATCTCTGTCTGCTTCTGTTTCCTCAGCTATAAAATGGGGATAATAATAGCACCTGCCTTCCAAGGTTGTTGAAAGTCTCAAATGAGATATTTGTAAAGTCCTTAGCACAGTGCCAGTATATAATAGGTGCTTAATAAATGCTGATTTCCTTGCTCTAAGGTTACTTTCTATCAATTCCCTATGTATCTTGTATATACCTATTAATTCACTTATCATTTC
Organism: Notamacropus eugenii; assembly: GCF_028372415.1. Classification (NCBI taxonomy): domain Eukaryota; kingdom Metazoa; phylum Chordata; class Mammalia; order Diprotodontia; family Macropodidae; genus Notamacropus; species Notamacropus eugenii. The sequence continues at coordinate 319,624,273 of NC_092876.1, forward strand.
CCTCATTACAATGGAGGCACCTTAGGGGCAAAGACTATTTTTTCCCATTTTCTTAGAATCTTTAGCTCTTAGCACAATGCCTACCCAACACATAATAAGCACTTAATAAATGCATGTTGATTGATGATTATAAAATCAGCTTTGAGTTCATGCCTCAGTGGCTCAGTAGCCACATCTCTGTTCAAAGAGAATTGCTTTTTTTTCATCAGATAATAATCCCCTGATGCTCTGCTGGTGTTTCCACAGGTGAAGGTAAAGGAGCTCCAGGCATGCCTGACCAGTCACTACATCGTCGTACGAGGGGAAGGTGTCTCCCGACCTCTGAACTTCCTCCAGGCCAGCGACCGACGAGATGCTTTTGTCAAGGTAGAAAGATTCACAGTTCTCATCCATCCTTCTCTGGTCCCTTCCTCACTTCCTCTACAGTTTGATACTGAGAATATTTTTTTCTCTTTTACCATATTTCACGGCAATGGAAATGGCCTTTTTCACCTTTTGTGTGTCCTTCAGGTAACTAAAAGGAGACAGAAGGGATTCAAACTATATCTCCCACTCCCTAGTGCTGCATTCTTGGGTTCATTTCATATATTCTAGTGTCTTCCCTTGCCTTTTGACAGATCTGATCCCTACCTCATCAGAATGACTGAGAATTGTATCTGTTTTGTCATTTTTACTTCAGTAACACTCTCTTGCATAGGACCTTCCCAAAAATTCCCCTGGACTTTCCTTTTTCCTTCTAATATCATTTCTCATAACCACCCCTATATTGCTTCTATACTCATATAACTCCATCTCTTTTCATATCCCAGAAATATGATTAGAAATTGTCTCTCACCTCACTCCCTTTCACCCTGGACTTTTAATGGTCTCCTTTGATATAAGCTCTCTCACCACTCATTTTCAATATACCATGGCATACAGTATCCTAAAATGTTCACTCCTTCATATCCATACCTCCTCTTAGCCATACCTTTTTTTCATTTCTCTTTCCTTGTCATTCTCCCCTATCCCAACCTTTCTTTGTATATACTTTACTCCTCTCTGTCTGGCCTATGAGGACCTCTATAATCTGACTGATCCAACTCTATCTCCCTCTACTCTTAACTCTTTCTATTCTAAGTATCTGAACACACCTTCCCTTTGGCCAAGTCAGTATATCCCAAATATGCCATATTCATTCGTGGATAGAATAGTGGATAGATGGAGTGTTGGGCTTGAAGTCAGGTAGATTTGAATTTAAATCCTGCCTTAGACACTTACCAGCTATGTAACCCTGGGCGAGTCACCTAATTTCTCTCAATCTTAGTTTTCTCATCTGTAAAATGGAAGTATTAATAATACCTATGTGATGTAATTGTTTAGCAGTTATTATGATTGAAATCTAGCTCATCTTCAAGGTTTGATTTGAATCCTACCTTCTACATTAAACCTACCACAACTACTTATTCTTCATTCCCCTTAGCATTTAATTATATGAACAAATGAATGAAAATGCTTTCATTTTCCTCACCTTTTATTCATTTTTTATTCTTATTTTCAAATTCATTCTAAGTAGTGAATTTGAACCTTGTTTTAAATCATTTCTCTTAATTCTCTTTTTAACATTAATTTTAAAAAAATTTTTGAGTTCCAAATTGCCTCCCTCTCTATAGCCTCTTCACCTATTAAGATACCCATTATTCATATAAAGTCATACAAAATATTTCTACATTATCCATATTACAACAAAAAGGCAAGAAAAATAAAGCAAAAAACGCTTCGATCTGCACTTAGAGTACATCATTTCTCTCCCTGGAGGAGAATAGTATTTTTCATCATGTCCTTTGGAACTGTCATGGATCATTGTATTGATCAGAGTAGCTAAATCTTTTACATCATTGTTAAAATATTCAGTTTTATGATTATAGTAACAATCCAAATCACTTTTATGATGCCCTGAAGGCTATTTGTGGGCTAAAGATCTATGGCGCATCTCAACTACTCACTACTGATGGAGTCACATTGATTAGTGATAAGGATATGTGATCCTGGGGAGATGGGATGAACACTTCCAAATATTCTCAACAGACTGACATCAACCAATGCTGAAGCCATTGACCGTATACCTCGGGTGGAAGTCAATCCCTCTCTAGCCAATCTTCCAAGTGAAAAAGAGGGTTTGAATGCCATTAGGCTCCTCTTGTGTGGCAAAGAGCCTGGTGCTGATTTTATTCCAGAGATTTATAAGGCAAAGGGCTCAGTGCTCATATGAAAGCTGACTAAAATCTTCTGGGTTATATGTCAAGAAGAGGTTGTTCCCCAGGAACTCCTGGGGAAGGATGCCACCATTGTCCATCTCTGTAAAGGAAAAGGAAATAGGTTATCCTGTGACAATCACAGGGAGGAAGGGTCTCTCTCTTAGGCTTCGCCAGCAAGATTCTTGTCAGAATCCCATTGAATAGGCTGATCCTTCATGTGGGAGATGGTCATCTTGCCTAGGGGATTGTTGTTGGTGACTCCTGCTCAGTGTGGTGGTGTGGGCAGTCATATCTATCATAAAATCAAAGGTTAGAGAGGCCCAGGTCTACTCCACTCTCCTCCCCTCCACCCCCACCACAACACCAAACCACACGTATATCCTCCCAGTGTGACTACCTTAAAACTATAATTGTATTTATTTTTTTTTTAAATTTAAGTCACTCTTTATCACTTTATAGTCGTTTCATCTATTTTGTGCATTACACAGCACTTAGTAAAGTTCTGGATAAAAATAATAATTAATAATGATAGTTGCTAGTATTACACAGTGATTTAGAATTTGCAAAGCTATTTATGTGTTATTGTTTTTGATCATGGGTAATCAAGAACTACTGCTAATTAGCTGACTAAAGTCAAATCTGTAGCTTCGTGATTTATAGAGAGCATGTCATGTCCCAACTTGTACATAGGACAGATAAGAGAAAGTGACTTTATCTGTCTCATCCTCATTCTCCTTCAATGCCTTTGTTGCTTAACACCTTATTTCCAGGGAATTTACGGCCATCTCTTCCTATGGATAGTCAACAAGATCAATGCTGCAATCTTCAAGGGACCCTCCAAAGACCCACAGAATGTGCGCAGGTCCATTGGCCTCCTAGACATATTTGGCTTTGAGAACTTTCACACAAATAGGTAGGACAGTCCTAATTTGTTTCTGAGGGATTGGGAAAGGTGGTGAGCAGAGAAAGAGAGTCAGTAGGATTAGTAGCTCTTCCCTGAATAGTTTTCCTAGTGGTCTTAGGGAGATTCTAGTCATGCCTTTCCTTCTTGAATGGTCCTCTTGACACTGTGATTGAAGCATATCACATCTAGAATATAAAATTCAGTTCTAAGTGCCACTCTTTTGGAAAGAATGTTGATAAGGTAAAGCGGGTCCAGAGAAGGACAGTCAGGATGATAAAGGACCTTGAGCAGCAGCCAAATGAGGACCATTTGAAGGAACAGGGGATGTTTAGCCTGGGGAAGAGAAGACTTAGTTGGGGACAGGAGAGCTGTCTTCAAGTAAATGAAAGGTATGATGTGGAAGAGGGACTAAATTTATTCTGCTTAGCTCCAGTGGCCCAACCTAGGAAGGATGAGTGAAAGCTGCAAAGAGGGAAATTTAGCTTTGACATAATATATATGAGATATTATCATATGAATGTGATGAGCAATGTGTGTTTAAATGTGTATGTGTATACGTATGGTATGTTTAGGGATAAAGAAGATGGATGAGCAGACATTTGGATGAATGGATAGTTGCCATGATGACTGATCTTTCTCATGATATCCTGACAAAGACACTCTGGCATGCTATAGAATAAGAAAAATATTAGGGGAGCTTTTCTCTACAGGAAAAATCAAAGTAACATCCTGAAAGGCAGGACTAATGATCCCACTGGGGTTGCCCTCACAGCTTTGAGCAGCTCTGCATCAACTTTGCCAATGAGCATCTGCAACAATTGTTTGTTCGCCATGTCTTCAAAATGGAGCAGGAAGAGTACCATGCAGAGAGCATCCCCTGGAACTACATTCATTTCAATGACAATCAGCCCACTTTGGACCTACTAGCTCTCAAACCAATGAATATCATCTCATTGATGGATGAGGAGAGCAAATTCCCTAAGGTAAGTGTCCTCCCCGTTACTGTGCAGGTTTGGGATCATTCATCTTTATCACCATTAAAAACCTCTTTTAAGTGGTTTCTGTATGCCTAACATGGCAAAAGGTTCATCAGGTAATTGTAGGAAGTGATTGTTCCTCTTAAAATCAAGGAATCATTACTGGATTTTAACTTAAGTCTTAAAGAATTGTCAGATCCAGAGAGGGCTTAGTGATGTGTGCCTCCCAGCCCAGATGTGGTTATAACCAGCACTTTCAGAAGACAGTCTGGGGTAATTGGTGTGGCATAAGGTTTAGGGGATGTGACCAAAGTGGCCATTTTCCTTTTTTGCTTAGGCTGTGGGACTGCTTCTGGAAATAGTTGGTTCCTTCCTACTCACTGGAGATTTTCAAGCAGAAGCTGCAAGACTACTTGTTGGGGATGTTGTATCAGTTGGGAACAGATCTTCTCTGAGTTATTTTTCAAGTTCTGACATTCTGTGAGGGCAATAATGAAAAAAAGAAGGGTCTATGAGTCAGGAAGACTGTGTTTTAATCTACTGACTCATTGCATGATGTCAGATAAGTACCACAATCTCTCTGGGTCTGAGTTTTCTCATCCCTGAACTGAAAAGAGTAGAATAGAAGGTCTCTGTGATTTGTTTTAGATCTGATGGTCTATAATTCCAAATCCTAGTTTCTATTGCTCAGGAGTTACTGAGTTTTCAGGTTACAATGAGTAGTATAACTAATCCAGTAACGATTATTTGTCATTATCCCAACGTCCTGGTTATATGTGCTTCTTCCAGGGCACAGATGCCACCATGTTACAAAAAATGAACCATCTCCACAGCAACAGCAAAGTATATGTGGCACCCAAGAACACTCATGACATGAAATTTGGCATTGTTCATTTTGCTGGTCTGGTTCATTATCAGGCTGAAGGTGAGTGTCATCCGTCTCTTTATACTTGTTGCTGAGGTGGGGATTAGGATGGGAAGGGAAGGAAAGGGAAGGGAAGGGAAGGGAAGGGAAGGGGAGAGGAGGGAAGGGAAGGGGAGGAGAGGGGAGGGGAGGGAAGGGGAGGAGAGTGGAAGGGAGGGGAGGGGAGGGAAGGGAAGGGGAGGGGAGGGAAGAGAAGGGAAGGGAAGGGAAGGGAGATCGAGATTTGTATATTTCTTCATTAGAAAAATGAGGAATGGGAGGAATGAATGAATGAACAAATTAATGAGTAGATTGAGGAAAAATAATTGATTAAGTACTTGCTATTTGCCAGACACTGTGGTAAGCACTGGGGATAAAAATATAAGCAAGCAAGACAGTATCGCCTTCAGTTGAGGACCTTAAGTTCTAATAGGGAAATTTATGGGAAGAGTAGCCAAGGAAGGAAATAACTAGGCAGTTAAAGGAAAGGCAAGTAGTATAGTTATCTCTTCCACATCCTGACTTTCCCCATCACGGTTTCAATATAGCATAAGAAATTAAATGGGAATTTTTTGGGAGTGCTGTGGAAGCCACAGACAACATGTGAAGGCCAATGGACAATACAGAAAAAAGTTTAGAAATTCAAAAAATGCATAAAATATATATATATATATAGTATAATATCAACATATTTTATCTTTTAATGCCATAATAGTTAAGATTTTTTCTCTAATATGAAGGGAGGGACAAAAATTTTATGTAGATTATCCACATCACAGGGGTACCGTGCATCTGCTTTCCACAAAGTGGAAGGGATAACTGTGTTGTGTCTATTTAATTACGGAGCCCAGAGCAAGAGCATGACATGGAAAGTAAGGGAGGGTGTAACCATAGAAGCAGGACTGGCTGAGGTGCACAGCTTAGATGGCATGTGAAACATGATCTGATGCTCTCATGCCAACTAGATATAATGAGCTGATTGAGTTTGCCCTAGCTCACTAGCCAACAAAGACAGCTGGACCTGAGGCTGGAGTTCCAGGATTATCTGTGTATCATTTTAGTTAGAGAAATGAGGAACTTGGGATGATTTGGATTAATTCCAATGAGATAAATGAAAAAATGGGACAATTTCTGTACATTTTTATAAAAAAGAGGAATGGTTTGTGTGACTTAAATTGTAGAAATGAAGGGGAATGTTCTCTGTGTTGTCTTAGATTATTTCATCTTGTGAAGCTTGGGATGGGGGAAGGTGTTGGGTCTTCTTTGTGTTCTTAGCACCTTGGCAGCACCAGGTATGTAGTTAAATACATGTTCATTGAACTGGATTAGGAAAGCGAGAAATTTGGGTAGTTAGCACATTGTTATAATTGGGGAAATGGTTAAACAAAAGGCAAAGGGATATTAATGAAAGGAACTGGGGATACATTGCCTAGAGAAGAGAACACTCTATGAGGACATGATAACTGGATTCAAATATTTTAAAGGCTGTCATGTGGAAGGGTGGCCAGACTTCTGTTTGGTCCCAAAAGACAAAGAAATGGGTGGAAATTGCACAAAGGCTGATTTAAACTTAATATTGGGGAAAACATTACAACAATGCAGACCAGGCTGCCTGGGAGGGTGTGTTCCTGAGGGTCCCCCTCCTCCCCTCCGAGATCAAGTACAGGTTAATCAGGGGTGGGGAACCTGCTGCTTCAAGACCAGATGTGGCCCTCAAGTTCTTCAAGAGCGGCCCTTTGACTGAATCCAAATCTCACAGAACAAATCCCCTTAATAAAAGGATTTGGTGTGTAAAACTTGGATTCAGTCAAAACACCAAACTCAAAGACCTAGAAGAGCACATGTGACCTCAAGGCTGCAGGTTCCTCACTCATGGGTTAGATGATTATTTGTCAGGCATGTTATCTTATGTTATGGTAAAGATTCCTTTTAGATCTGAGTTGGAGTAGAGAGCCACTGCAATCCCTTCCAGCTCTCAAGGTCTGTGGTTCAGTAGACCTTGTTTCCTTCTTTCCTTCATCAATCGCCTCCTTGGCTGAGGAAATAGCTACACATCCACATCAGTGTCTTTACACAAATCCCTCTTCTTTTCTTTCTCGGAATTTTTTCTTTTTGTGACTTCAGACTTTCATACTTGAGAGCTTCCCTAATCACCATGGCATCTCCAGCTTTCTTTTATTTAGGCACAGTGTCTCCCTTGTATGAAATGCAATCCTTCACCTCTTAGAATATTTCTTTTTATTCAAGGCTCAGTTTAGCTATTACATTCTCAATGTTGTCTCTCATCCTGCCGGCTGTTAATGCTCTCTCCCTTCTCAAAGTAATTCTCTATTTATGGATCTGTGTTCATGTTGCACCTCCCCAGTAGAACATAAGCTCACTGTGGGCATCCCCAATGCCTAATATAGTGCCTGGCCCATAGTACATGCTTGGTTGAATTAATCTCAGAACTGGAAAAACTGAGTATCCCAATGCTCATTGTGGTGCATGGTCCCAGAAAAATCCCTCCAATGCTTTGGACTTGTTTCCTCATGTAAAATATTGCTTACGTTGCCTAGTTCATGGTACTATCGCTGGAAAGTGTCTCTTAAAGTGTAAATAGTTATTAATGTTTTGCTACAGGCCATGTTCACTATTGCATTGAAAAGCGTAGAAAACATAAGAACTTGCTGTCTTTAATTTTTTAAGGAAATGGGATGATTTCAGGGGCCATCTTCCAAAGTGTGATGGACTCAGATCCTTTCTACCCCTACCCTCTCAATGCACACGTAGGAAATCCCATTGTCCCTGAGATTTTCCTTATCCTGCTGTGGTCTAGCAGAGGTGTCAAACTCCTGGTTGGTAGCCTAAACAACTCCCAAGTGCAGCCAGAAATAGGTTAAAATGTAATTGGGAAAAATATTCAGCAAAATAAATAAAAATAGAATACAACATAGATAATGTGCATTGGTGGTTTTCTAAGTCAAGATGTGACTGGCAGAAATCTATTTTTATTTAAGTTTGATACCACTGGGCTACAGGATACTTCATTTTATTTAAGGGGCAAGGCAGAAAAGGAACTGTATTCAATATTCTGACAGCCCTAAAGATATAGGGGTACAGAAGTCTTCCCATTTCACCCTTGTTCCAAATTTCTCAGAGGGACATATATTAGGGTAGAGTTGAGCATTCTTAGGGTGAGAGGTATTTAAGTAAAGATAAACATGCTTTGACCCAGCAATACCACTACTAGATCTGTATCCTAAAGAGATTTTTAAAAAATAAAGGGAAAGGATTTATACAAGAATATTTAAGGCAGATCCTATTATGGTAGCAAAGAATTAGTAATCAGGTGAATGCCCATCAGTTGGGAAATGACTTAACAAGCTGTGGTATGTGATTGTTATGGAATACTATTGTGCTAATAAAAAATGATGAACAGGATGGTTTCAGAAAAACCTGAGATTTACTCAAACTGATGCAAAGTGAAATGAGCAAAACCAGGATAACAGTGTGCACAGTAAAAGCTATATTGTACAATGACCAACTGTGAATGATTTGTTTATTCTCAGCAATATAATGATCAAAGACAATTCCAAAGTACTCATGCTGAAAAATGTTATTCATCTCCAGAGAAAGAACTGCTATATGAGGATTGAAGTATACATGTTTTAAACTTTATTTTTCTTGGGTTTTTTTTTTTTTGGTCTGTGTTTTCTTTCACAACATGACTAATATGAAATACCGTTTTGCATGACTATACTTGTTTAACCTATATCCAAGTTGCTTGCCTTCTCATTGAGGGGAGAGGGGAGGGAAAATGGGAGAGTTCCAGTTTTGGAACTCAAAATTGTAAAAACAAAGGTCAAAAGTTGTTTTTACATGCAATTGAAAAATATTAGAATTTTTAAAAGAAGCAGAATTCTTTGGAAATAAATAGAAATGTGGGTCATGGAAAGGAGAGTATAATCCCAGGATCATAGATTTAGGGCTGGAACAGATCTTGGAGGTCATTGTTCCCATCCCCTAATTTTATAGATGAGACGAGGAGAGATTAAGTGATTTCCCCAGTCACACAGAGTGTTTCTGAAGCAAGATTTAGACTCTAGCCTCTCTAACTCCAGGCTCAGTTCTCTGTTCACCACTCTACACTTGGAAAGGATTTTTTCCACATTTGTACAGTATTTAATTTTTTACAAAATACGTTGGCATAAATTTTCTCATTATTACCCCCGCTTTACAGATAAAGAAACTGAGCTCCCAGAGATGTGACTTTTTGATGCCACACAGTTAATTAGCAGCAGAGTTAAGACTAGAAGCCATAGTTCCACTACACGATGCTGTTCCCTTCTCCCATCACACCCTCCAACCTTCACTTTTTCCTTCCCCTTCTTCTCTCCTACCTGCTCCCTTCCTTGCCCTCCTCCTCGTATTTACCAGTGGCCTCCCCTTTTCTTCACATCTTACCCACCTTGCCTTGCTTCTCCTCTCACCCCCTCTAGGCTCAAGGTGAAAGAGTTTTCCCATGTCTTAGTCCATACTTGTCAGTTTAACACCTAATACTAGACTCATTATCATCCCTGGGTAGAGCTGATTTTGAATATAAAACCATATTTTGGCCTGATTGGTCTGTTTCTATCCTTCTATGCAGAAAGTTATTAGGTTATGGAATGAAAGAGCATGGGAACAGAGCTCTCTCTCTCTCTCTCTCCCCCCCCCCCCACCTCTCTCTGACAGCTGGATGTATTGCTCAGGGTTTTCTACAGAAATGCCTTAGACTTGGCATTTCAAAGGACCCCTGCCCATACATAAGCAGACCTCAAAGTGAGAATCCAATATGGTAGTATAATAGTTTGAGAGTCAGAAGACCTAGGTTCAAATCTTGGTTTTGTTACTTACTGTGCAATCTTAGTTAGATCTCTTAACATCTCTGGACCTCTGTTTCTAGTGGGAAAAGCCTTGGGTTTGAAGTCAAAGGACCTGGGTTCAAACCCTGGCTCTGTTATTTATGTCCTGTATTGGGCAAGTTACTTAATCTTTCTGGGCCTCAGTTTCCTGGTCTGTAAAATGAGGGGTTGAAACCCCTCATTTACAGATGGTCCCTTGAGTCTCTAAATGACCCCTTCTCTAAGGTCCCTTGTAGCTCTGAATGATAGGATTTACCTTATAATTGGAGAAATCAAAAGGTGAGATGGTTGATCCAAACATAATTTAAGTGACATAAAAGGCAATGAAATTTCTCCAAACCTCAAAAAGAAATAAAATAAGCTTTATCGTGCATTATATATGAATATATGTGTATATTATACATATTTATACATTTTACATTATACATATTTTATGTATGTATACATATACAAATACATGAAGTTTATATATAAAACATATGTATGTTTGTATGTGTATATATGAAGTTTATTGATTTTTTAACACCAGCTAGCACCTCCCAGACTGTCTATAATATTGATGAGAGAGATGTTTCTATTTTCTGTTTACTGTACCTCTGATCCTTATGTCTCTCTCCCTATGCTTCATGATTCCTTCTTCTTACATCCATGCCTGGCTAACTGGTCAACCCTGGAGTGACTGTAGCATCAAGCTTATCTGCCCCCTGCCTCCTGGCATTCTGATGAAAGCCAACTGTGTTGACTTGATCATTGTTTCTATTGCTCAGCAAAAGCAGCCCTTCTATTCCCACAGTGGCTATTCCAAACTTTCTTTCCTCTCTCTTCATGCCCCCTACATTACCCCATCCCCATTCCTTCTTAGCAGAGGACAATGTGTCCTGCTTTCTTGACAAAATTCAGGCCATCTAGGCTTGAGCTACCTGTTCTCTTCCACTTCTCACTTCCAAACCCCTCCCTGTGGTCCTTTGTTCTCTCTTTCTTCCAGTATGATGAAAATTTTAGTGTTCCTTTTTGCCAAGGCCATTCATTTCCTCTGCTGGTATCCTTACCCTCTTGTCTCCTCTTGCAGTTTATCACATATCATTCTATAAACATGTGTGTGTGTTTCTCTGCCTCATCCTTTGCCCTCTGTCTCTCACTCTGTTTTTCTCTGCCTCATTCTCTCAATCTCTCTTTTTCTCTCTTTCATCATCATCACCACCATCATTATCATTTTATATTCCTCTTTATGAGTACTAGAGCATAGACTCAAACTTCTAAGGAATTTGAGAATCATTTATTATGTTAATTTTTGTGTTCTAGCAATGAATTATGTCTGATTTTCTGAAGAAAAGTGAACACCTATGGCATTTTGGCAAAATATTGGAGAAAAAAGGCTAGAAGGTGTGAGAAGTAGGGGAAATTGGTGAATAAGATGCCACCCTCCCTCTTACTTTTCCCCTAGTTTGAATCTACAGTGGTTAAGATGGCTTGCTCTCCTGACAGGCTTTTTGGAGAAGAATCGTGATGTTCTAAGTGCTGATATCATCAAACTGGTATATTCATCTCAGAATAAGTTCCTGAACCAAATTTTCCAGTTGGAACCTTCCCAGATCAAGCTACGACAAGGGACCATCCGTCTGGCTAGGTCTACAGACTTACTCTCCAAGGTGAGTTTCCTATTTGCAGATTATAAGCAGCCTTTTATTTCACTGCCAGCTTCCAGACCAGGTCTTGAGGGAGTTGGGATGAGAGGTTGGGTCAGAATGCACAGAGGTGGCTGAGGTCCTGATTTCTCTAGATCACTGGTTCCCAGTCAAGGCATTCTCAGGACACTGTCACACTACACGAAATTATTCCTGGTATATCAGTGTCCCAGGTTACCTCACTTCCCTAGGCCAAGGGTGTGAGAAAGTGGCGTTGGTGTTTTTAAAGGCTAAAGAAATAGTAGGAGAGTGGGCTCTTGTGTGCCATCACGCATGTGTGTGAGAGATAGACAGAGACAGAGAAACAGAGAGGGACAAAGAGAAAAGTAAATCTGGTAGAGAGAGAAAAGTACTGAGGTAGGTTGCACAATGAATAGTGTGCTAGATTTGTCTTCAGGAAGACATGAGTTCAGATTCTGATTCAAACACTAAATGATTGTGTGGCCCGGGGCAAGTCACTTAACCTCTGTCTACCTCAAAATACTTTAAAAAAAAAAAAAAGAACTTGTCATGAGATACCCTTTTTTTGTCTGTGTCTGGCAGATGTTGAGACATACGTAGATGAAAGATGCCAAGGTTAGGTTTCATTGTTTCCCAGATGGTGTGAATTGAGGCAAGAAAACACTCACCAAAACCAGCTCCGATGGGAGATAAAAATTGATTTCAGGATTGAACAGTTATTTAGTCCCTTCTCCTGCCAGTATACAGAAGTAGCCCAAATAGGTCAATCAGAATCTATCCAAGGGCTTCTGTCTGCGGTGTGGCCCAAAAGCAGATGATATCTGGAATGGTCAGGCTACCTGTCTTGCTGCTTATCATCTGCTAGACCCTGGGTGAATCTAACTCTGACTTTTCTGGGCTTTGGTTGGAAGAATATGTAAAATGAGAGCATTGGACTGGAAATCCTTTTTTTAGCTCTAAATCTTAGGAAATTAAAAAAAAAGCTTTCAGGAAGGATAAATTTATAACCTTCTTTTGACGTCCTTGTTGTACTAGACATTCTGCCTTACTGTAGGTGCTCAGGATTGTATATTTAGAGCTAGAAAGAATCTTGAAGAGGTCAGCTTATCCAACTCCCTCATTTTACAGATGAGGAAACTGAGACCAGTGTGGTTAAATGACTTGCCCAATGTCATGCAGTGGCAAATGGCAGAATAAGAACTTTTCACAATCTACCACTCTGCCTTCCAATGGCAAGCTTAGAGTTTTCCCCCTGAAGCAGAGGCCCTTTTCCTTTGGTTTCATTTTCAGCAATTTCATAAGTCATCAATCTTTCCAGAGCAAGTCTCTACAAGGAGACATTTTATATCTGCAGGATGTTAACAAACCATGTGCTCACCATTAGAGCTACAATTAGAAATTTTTTCCCATCAAGTAAACATACTTGAACTGGAGGCACAAAAGACAGTGGCATCACAGGGGCCCTCTGTTAGGCGAGGGGACTGTCCAAGCCATTCTCACCAGAGTGGTGATCCCATGATAGAATTTAGAGGATGAAGAGAATTTGGGATGAAGAGAAACTTCTCCATGCACCTCCAATCTGTGACTTTAAGACAGGTAACCTCTGTTTCTTCATATGTAAAGTGGAATAGTAGTGTAGGGGAGTGGACTTGATGGTTTCTGAGTTCGAGACTGGGCTGCCGAACCTTCCCCTATTCCAGAGTTTGGCCTCCGATAGATCCAGCAAGCTCTTATCAAAGAGGTGTCGGGGACAAATTGCGCTGGGGAACCTATCGGTTCTCTCCAGGGAAACCACTGTGAACTCAGAGGCGCCAGCCCTGGCTTTAGATATCAGCCACAAGAGGGCACTATTGCTTCACCATGAGAACAAAGGATTCCATCTGAGTAGAAAATAGCGCCTAGAAATGCTGTCTAGCCAGGCCAGACAGCAACATGTGAGCTGGGAAACTGTCATCAGCACGCCTCACTTGCTGGGGGTCTTTAGGGGCCTTTGTGCCCATTTTTACAACCATCACAGTCACCCAATACTCTCACACTTTCTTCACAGAAAGAAAAGGTCTAATAAACTAACTCATCTTTGTAGATTATTATTCAATATTTCAATATTAGTAATAAAAATAACTCACATTTCTGTAATTCTGCCAACACCTCAAACACTACATGTCTAAAACTGAACTCATAATCTTCTCCCAGTCTCCCACAGCCCACCTTTGCCTCCCTCCCTTCCTTCCTTCCTTCCTTCCTTCCTTCCTTCCTTCCTTCCTTCCTTCCTTCCTTCCTTCCTTCCATCCATCCCTCCTTCTTTTCTTTCTTCCTTCCTTCCCTTCTTCATTATTCCTTCATTCCCCAGTAGCCAAGCCTCTCTAATTCTACCTCCACAAAGTCTCTTACCCATATCCACTTTCTTTTCACTCTCATGGGCACCACCTTGTTAGGTTGACTTGCCCAAATATACACAACTAGGCATCAGAGCTAGGACTACAGCTCAAAGAATCTGGTTTCAATATCAGCTATCTTACCTCCTGTGTGACCTTGGAAAAATCACTGTATCTCTCTAATATTCAATTGCCTAATCTATAAAACAAGATGGCTGTGTTAGAGGTCCTCTGAGGTCCTTTCCAGCTCTAAATCTATGGTCCTATGACCTCCAGACTGTCCAGCTCTGCACTACAGAGCCCCTCCCTGTGTACATGGGACTCCATCCTTAAAGCTAGTCCTATGCTGATATAAACCAGTGTCAAATCGTTATTTTATTTCCAGAACCCTAAGGGAACCAAATGGAGAAGTGTTGTTTTCTGCAGAAGTCAACAGATAATTCATTTGGAGTTTATTGCCAGACTGAAGCCCTTGCTCATCTTGAACTGTACAGTTAACAATGTCACATGCTGGTCAGCACAAAGGACCTCAAAATTGGTCCCTGGGATCTCTTCCAATCCTGGGGTTACCCATAGAAACACTATACCTAGGGTAGTGACTTGTTGATTCAAACCCAACAGGAAAAGAATTCAAGTTCCTCTTACAGGCCATTTTTCAGCAAAATCATAGAATCATATTCTTAGAGCTAGAATGGATCATAGGAGCCATCTAATCCAACCTTCTCATTTTATAAATGAGGAAATTGATGTTCAGAGAGGTTAACTGGCCTGCTCAGGGTCTCACAAGTAGTGAGGGGGTAGAGCTGAAACTCAAATTCAGTCCCTCTGTCTCCAAATCTAGCATTCTTTCCACTGTGTCAAGGATTGTTTCTAACTCTAACTCCTGGAGCCCAGTGTTGAAAAATGGAAAACCCAGAAGTTTTCAGGGCCTTGGGTCCATACTTGCTTCTGTTATGGTGGAAATCACCAGGGCCATTCTTCGGTTTCTGTGCAGCAGGTGGTTGTCTATACAGTGATTTCAGAATCACTGGGTTATTCCCACTCAAAATTACCTTTCGGATCTGCTTTAGCACAGGTGACAAAGCATGACATCACAAAATCATGGAACTTCACGGTTTAAAAGGGCTTTGGAAGTCCTACAGAGCTTATTTGTTACAAAGGTTTTCTTTTTCTCTCTCAATGAAGGGAGAGGTAAGAATGAGGGGTGGACATGCTCATTAATAGAAAAAAATTAATTTAAACAAAGCCTATTGATTTTCCAAGCTCTCATTTACGTAGGACTTTAAGGTTTGCAAAGCATATATCATCTGATCTTCACAATAACCTTTTGAGGTAGGGGCTATTATTATCTTCATTTTACAGATGGTGAAACTGGGCTAGGAGAGGTTAAATGACTTGCCCAGAATCACACATTTAGGAAATGTCATAGGTAGGATTTCAACCCAGCTCTTCCTGACACCAAAATACACTTTCAACCAAAAATATCAATAGTTTGTTGTAATGGTAAATTGACCTAGAATGGTAGCCTGATCCTATGATTAATGGACTGAACAGTAAGTTAAGAAACCAGAATTCTATCCCCAATCTTAATTCTGGTCATAGTACTGCCTTGCTGGGACCCTGAGCATATCAAATAACCTCTTTGTTCTTTTATATCTCTCATCTATAAATGGATGATAATGTTATACCATTCAACTGATTCAGAATGCAAATGAAAGGAATAAATTTCTTATGACTCAGCTGGGGGTAGGCACTAACAATTCAAGATTATTTTAATAAGCACTACAGTACATTAGAAAATTGGTGGGGAGTAAAATTGCAGAAGGAAAGTAGATCATTGGCCACAGGCCCCTTGATTGATTTAACCACAGGAGAAGATGACAGAATAGTTCTGTAATCATTATTATTGATAATAATTACCAATGACTTACTGATGCCTGGGGAGACAATGACCTCATATTTTTCTTGGCTTGTGAATGCTTGCAGAAAACATAATGGCAGTCATACATTCCTTATTGAATATTCCCAGGACTTAATAAATGGCCACTGAGAGAAATTAGTCCTTAATTTAATACTAGGAAAGACACACTTTGCCTCCCCTCTTTTCCCCACCTTGCCCCTTAATCATTCTTTATTAAGTTTCCTGAAACCTTATTCCAAATGACTACTTAGGCATAGCCAGATTCATGAATGCGAGTGCTCGCGTGCACACACACACACACACACACACACACACACACACACACACACACACTCCCCCTAACCCAGTCCAGTTATGTGTTTGCCTGCTAGCACAGAGTATGTAAAAGAAATGCCAAATTCTCTGGTTCTCAAAAATTTAGATACCTCTGCCTACCAGCTCTATCTCTGAATGGCCGTGCTCATCTCGCAATTTGGGGATGTGCTTGATGGCGATTAATCTAATTCATGTCTTGGCTTAGCCCTCACCCACTGGGAAACTTTGTCCTCTTTCCTTCCCTGCTAGATTTTAGTAATTATGTGAGCATGGTCTAATAATATTGATCACACAAACATTGCTTGACTGTATACAGTGTTTTACTACTATCATAGAAGCAAAAGAAATAAAGTCAAATGTATTAAAATAGTTACTGCATGGACTACATGGCTGTAGCTCTTTCCAGACTCAAGCAACATAAGGGTTTTCAGGATAAATGAATTTTTCATAGAAGTCTTCTTTTAATTTTCCTCTTTTATGTATCTCCATGTGTTTGTACATATGTGTTCATGATGTGCTTTTGTCCTACAGAATGCTGATGCCACCAAACGCCCCTCTACTCTAGCAAGCCAGTTCAAGCAGTCCCTGGATCAGCTGATGAAAATCCTGAACAATTGCCAACCCCACTTCATCCGTTGCATCAAACCCAATGAGTTCAAGAAACCAATGGTAACTTGTGTCTTCCTACTACCCCACCCCCTTGTCTTAGTTGTCATTTTAAGGAAGAGCAAGCAGTGAGTCGTTTGTTTCATCTGAGATCCAAAGTCCTAGCCCACTCCAGTCTTTCTTTCCCCAACACCATTTTTTTTATCAGTGATAAACATCTGTTAAGCACCTGCTATGTGTAGTGCATTATGCTGGGCTCTGAGAACAATTAAAGTATAGCCACCTGGATTTGTAAATTGAAGAACAGAAGGTAGTACCTTTCAAAAATAAATTGACATCCTGAAACGTGACACTAAAGCATCTCAGGAAATAGCCTCATATTTTTGCCAATGAAGCTGCTACTTTTGCTTTGAAAGGGAACTCCTGAGCTGCCCAGAATGCTACCTGAGGTTTAAAGCACTCTGGGCCAGCATCCACTGAAGATCACAGTTTCAGAGCTTCTATCAATGTGTTGTTTTTTTTACCAGGCCAATTAGAGGGGCATTTTAGTTTAAAGAAAAAGACATTTAACCAAAAAGAACAGCAAATAAGTGATATGAAAGACCCTCTGTGAAAAGCAAACTGCATATGATGCAGATTTTCTGTGTATTACAACCTTCTTTTTCTATTCTGCTTTGTACATAGAAATGCTTCTCTTATTTGGCTTTTTCTAAGTTCAGAATTTTAAAAAATTAAATAAAGGTTTCTCCCTTTACTTTCCTCCCCACCAATAATATACTTTCCCATCAATTTCCACCAAATGATGGGAGGAATATATGTGGTAAACATGCATGGCAAGTGAAAAAACATGAAGGGGACCCTAAGGAACACGCATGATGAGAGAACATGATGACTTTGTCAACTCATGCCTCCAATACTGTCCAAGTCCTCTGGTGAAATCATTGAACTGCTCTTTCCCTAGTGTCTCCACTGAGATTATGTTACTTTGTGTTGCTGTCTACTGGTGTACTTGTTTCAGTTTCCTCATCTGTAAGACAAGGATGATAATAAAACCTACCTCCTAGAGTTATTGTGAAGATCAAAATAGATAATGATTACAAAGTGTTTAGCACAGTGTAAATGCTATATAAATACTATTACTATTGGTTTTATTGCTACCAAACCCTCTGCCCAAATCCCTCACAATATGGAGACCTTAGTTACAGTCCCAGGTCTGGAACCAACTCCCTAATGTGCTGCACCTGTGGTTTTCCCTCTGCCAGCTCTTTGATCGGCAGCTGTGTATTCAGCAGCTACATTACTCAGGCATGTTGGAGACCGTGAAGATAAGGAAATCAGGCTACTCCATCCGCTACACCTTTGAAGATTTCTTCCAGAGGTACAAGATACTCCTGCCTGGAGCTACTCGAGTGGAGGTTTGTGTTATCCCTGTGATGGGGGAAGGTTGGTTGGGGACTTCAGGGTTCTTTGTGCCCATCGTGCAAGTGCCTGCCATTTGGCAGCCTGGTGGCTTGTCCCTGGGTTATAACAGAGACCAAAACAGATGGCCCCTCAGCAAAACTGGAAAGTTGTTGATTTTGTCCTCAGAATCTTCCCAGCTTCCCTTTCCTGTCTCCTTTTACCTGCTAATTACCCACCCCTCTATTCTTTTTTTAAAAATTTTAGCTGAAAGCAAAGACTTTTAATGAAATAGTAATGTAATAAGAGAAACAATAAACCATTTCATCCATAAACTCAAAGCATAGTTCCCTACAAATTCCTGTATAAGAGTGGAAATATATAAAGAACATGATCTGGGGAATACAGTAGACACATAGATAAATCTCTTGTGCCCAAGACATGTGTAGAAGAGCAATTCATACCTTCTACATTGTAGGAATATTAATATCTTCCAGCAATGGCATCATGCTGCTCCTGTGGGATTTACTTTCCAGTGGGCTTGTAGACGTATGAGGCATGTGGTTTCTCCAGGGCCAGTCATTGCTCCTTGCATGTGGGTTAAGTTAGAACCTCATGATAAGTTGACTGGTCTCCAATGGCTGACAATTGCCATTGGTTCTCAAGTCCTGTGTTTTCTCCCATTGCTGTGGGACTCTTTCCTCTGCTTCAAGCTCCTGACTTCAGCTAGACTTCTCAGTTCATGTTCTAACTCTTTGTCATCGTTCCTGTTTCTTATAGTCCCCTGAGTTTTTTTCTCCAGCTCTTTTAGAAAAGCAGATCCCCAAGATACTCAGTCATCAGACCAGGGAAAACTTTAAGTGATTTCTCCTCTAATATGTCTTTCTTTTTCTCTGAACCTTGTCTAGAAGTGATATTTCCTCTCTAGAGGGAGATTTGTCTCCCTACGAGCCAAATTCTTTGGAAAACAGAGCAGCCCAAATTAGCTAGTACATACAGGCTTCTATGTTCTTAAACTTCCTCATCACGGAGGTCACATTTCTTTTAGAAGATTAGGTGTTAATTTCTTGTGGCTCTTGGCTTCATTTCTGATTGTTGGACTGCACTTGATTATTATCAGTTTAGAGGTTCTTTTGCTGCCCTTTCTACATCAGCAAAAGGGAGTAGCGGATGGATCTTGACAGAGTTCCTGTTATGATGGATTCTGGTGGTTCAAGTCTACTTCTCTGTCGATTCTCCAAGGATCATTTTATATCCAGTTCTTATCCTCTGAGCTGTCATTTCTCCTTATCTTTCTGCCATTTCTCAGCTCTGTGCTGAGGATGATTTACTTGAGGTAAGAGTCCAAAGTCATCCTGATTGAACTACTGGGCTAGGCCACAGAGGTTAAGGGATGGAGACTGCATCTGCATCTCTATTTCAACAATAAAGTCAAAAGAACCTCCAGGTGCAGTGAATATTCCACTTGTCTTCATTAGGTATGAGCAGTAAAAATATAAACTAGTCAAATCAATTGAATACTCCAGTATATTGATACCAGAGAGAGAAGCACCAACATCTGGGTTATCAAACCCAGGTAGCTCCTTAACAGCTACCCAGAGTCTCACTGGTCTAATCACACAACACTCTTTCAATGAAACCAGAATTCAATGCTCTCATGCTGCCATTTGTTTCCAGAGGCCTCCTTTAGATGTGTCCTCTCTTACTGTGATGGTGTAATACAGGGAGAGCTGGCTTGGGGGCTTATTACATTGCCTTTCATCTATTCTATATATCTTGTATGACTCAGATTTTGTATATGCTGTCTCCCTTATTTGACTATGAGCTCATTGAGGTCAGGGACTGTGTGTTTGCCTTTCTTTGTATCCCCAAGACTTAGCACAGTACTTAGCACATAGTAAGTGCCTAATAAATGCTTTTGAACTTCACCAGTATCACCTGTAAAATGTGGTTAGTAAAGTAATGTGTATGAGCTTCTTTGCTGAAATACTCTGGAGGAACCCATGGAATCGCCTTCTCCAATGTTCCAATATAATGGCAGATCTTGGAGATCAGGATCTCAGCCTGGCTGGGGCTCTAACCCATCCCTCATTTGCTTGTTTTGTTTTTTGTGACAGCTGCAGGACAAACCTCGTCAGGCTACTCTGCGCATCTCAGAAAACTGGGTAGGGAAAGATGAAAACTGGAAAATGGGGAAGACCAAAATCTTCCTGAAGGTAAGCCTGGAAGAATATACCCTGGTCTCCACCTTTCAGGAAATAAGCCACAAGCAGTCTCCTAGAGAAATACAGTCTCTCTGCCTCTCTTCCTACCTTGATGCTCTTGCCCGGGGCCCATTACATCTCTTTGTGATCTCAGCTTGAGTGGAGGGAGCTCATGGGAAAGCTTCCAGTAGCCCCACCAACGCACTCATTTGTTACTGAAAAATATAAGAATTTTTTGTCAACAAGATGTCTTCAAAGTGATTCCTATTGAGTACAAAAGTGGAACTTGCTCATTAAAGGGACCTTGCAGTGAACCCTTCTACAGAATCACACTCTTAAGAAACTTCTTATAAATTCAGAGAATAGACTGGGATTTTTATTTCCCCAAGGATTTTAAAATAGGTAGCACAGAGTATAGGACAGAGAACCAGCCTCAGGTCATCCCATGTTCATGTCCTTCATGTGACACAAACTGACCATGTGACCTTGAGCAAGACACTCAGACTCTCAGAGGACTCAGGCAATTCTGGAGCAACCATTCATCTCCATGATAAAAGGAGTTTTATATAATTTTAATATATATAATTTTATATAATTCACTTCCTATAAACTGTGTAATGAACTCCCAGTTGTCCATAGAAGGAAAGGGAGGAGAGAATAGATATAACTTCAATTATTAGAATCCAGAAATAATGCCTCCTTCTCATTTGCATACCTACCCTCAATTCTCTTCCTCACCCAACCTTTTTAGGATCTACTCCCAAATGAGAGAATTGTAGTGATCACCTTGTGGTGATTCATTTTGGGATGGGATTACAGAGAGTGGGGAACAAAGCAAAGAGATGGAAAAAGGGCCTGGATAATCAGCCTAGGATTCAAAGTCATCCACCACCTGACCCCAGTCTATCTTTCCAACCTTAACTGTTACAATTACTCTTTCCCCCCAGTATGAATCCTCTACTCCAGCCAGGCTAATCTTACTGTTGTGCACGCACACACACACACACACACACACACACACACACACACACACACACCAACTTACTATTCTTTTTATAGTTAACGTAATGAGACTTTCAAAGCTAGGCTAAGGAATTTGGCATTGCAAACCAAGAACCCACCAGTGGTTCTGCCTCCCTATTCTTCCTCACTCAGGAGACAAAGGAAGGGAAGAAATTGAATGGGAAAGGTATAAGGATTCATATAGCACCTACTATGTTCCAAGCAATGTGATAAGCGCTTTTACAAATATTATCTCATTTGATCCTCAACCCAATTCTGCAAGGGAGGTAGATGCAATTATTATCCCATTTTACAGCTGAGGAAACTGAGGCAGACAAAGGTTAAGTGACTTAGCTAGTTAGTGTCTCAGTTCAGATTTAAGCCGAGGTCTCCTCGATTCCAAGTCCAGCACTTAATCCACTATGCCACCAGCCACCTCTTATAGATTATGTAAGTGGATTTGAATCAGCCTTCTTGCCCATTCATTTGCTCACACAAGCTGTGTGACCCTGGGCAAGTCACTTAACCCTGTTTGCCTGAGTTTCCTCATCTATAAAATAAGCTAGAGAAGGAAATGGCAAACCACTCTAGAATCTTTGCCAAGAACATCTCAAATGGGTCACAAAGAGTTGGACATGACTGAAAATGAACAACACAGATGAGGGAAAATGAGAAAGGTTAAATGACTTGTCAATGGTCAAGAGTCTGAGGCTGGATTTGAACTCAGATCTTCCTAACTCAAGGTCCACTGCTCTCTTCACTATGGTCACACCAACATAGAGAAGTTTGATTGGTCTAGTGACTGAGTAAAGTCTTCTAATCTTCATGTGTCTCCTATTTGGTGAATACAACTTCATCGTTGCCTTGGTAGCACCATCAGATTGAAGTCTGAGAGATGTCAAATCTGGGGGGTTAGGAGGACACAATCACAATCGAATTTTTGGAAAGTATCATATCTGCTCTCTAGTTCTAAAACTTTCAAAAGTCTGTGATTACCTCATTGAGAGTATTCCATCTGCCCTTGAAGATCATGCCTCAGCATGCCTTCCTCAGGTGCTATGAACAAAGACATTTGTTACCTGGTGATGAGTCTCTCTGACCTTACCTGGACTGATCTCAGAAAATAGTCTACACAGTCCATTTATGAGGTCAGACCCAAAGCTCTTCCATAGGTTTCATTCCCCTGGAGTAATATTCAAGGACCCCAATTCACCTTATTTTAGTAATCGTCATGTCTTTCATCCTATTGAATTCTTATCACCCCACCCCACCCCCAATCCTCCAATAAGGCAGATAGGCATTATTGATAGATAAGCATGTGCTTTACAAAGAGAATTACATAGTCGCTGATCGTTGCCTTCTGAGAGAGCTCACCATAAATGATACATACTGAGATGCGGGTCTGAGGAAGACTTTCCCCCTTCCCTCTCCCTGATGGGATCTAGCAATAATATGAATGAAATAAAATGCATGCATCAAGTGCTTATTATGAGCAAAGCTCTGGTTAAGAGAACAGTACTTATTAAGAACTTACTATGTGCTAGGCATTATGCTAAGCACTTTACAATATTGTCTCATTTAATCCTCACAATAACCCTGCAAGGTGGGTGCTATTATTATGTCCATCTTACAAATGAGGAAAATGAGGCAGAGAAAGATTAAGTGATTTGCCCAGGATCACATAGCTAGTAAAGGTCTGAGGTCAGATTTGAGCTTAGGTCTTCTTGACTCCAGAACTAGAGTTCTATCCATTGTGCTACCTCATTGTATTTAGAGAGACAAATAGGAAAGTAAAAACAGTCTTTACTCTCAAGGAACTCACATTCTAATAGGAGGAGACAATACATAGATGAAGTTTTACTTGCAAACCAGAAGGAAATGTTTCATGGTCCTTAGGGTACAGTTGGTGGTCGTGTATCTTCTTTAATGCCATTTCCACTAATAAAATCATACAAGTTTCTAATATAGAACCATTTAACAGGGACAGGGACGTTGGTGGTAAGAACTTTCTCTTCTGGGTCTTGAGTGGCTGCAGCATGTGCAGATGAGGTTGTCAGGCTATATCTTCATATGGATTTCTTCCTGGAATAATGACTGTGGGGGCATGACTGGAAGTAGGATTGACAGTCTGGAACAAGGGTGGAGAATCTGCAGCTTCGAGGCCATGTGTGGTTTTCCAGGTCTTTGGGTGCAGCCTTTTGACTGAGTCCAAGTTTTACAGAACAAATCCTTTTATTAAGGGGATTTGTTCTGTGAAGTTTGGATTCAGTCAAAGGGCCACACTTGAGGACCCAGAGAGCCACAAGCGGCCTTGAGGCCACAGATTCCCTACCCCTGGTCTGGGAGGGGCTACCATTTCTGGGGCTTTTGAGCTTAACTATCAGTTGCTGGCAGCTGATGTTGGTGGTGTTGAGGAAAGTAGACCCTTTCTCCAAAGTTATTGCTCCCCTTAATGATTATTGAGGGATCTGGACTGGAAGTAGGGCCAGTGGCCTGAGGGACATTGCTCTTCTCAAGGCTCTTGGGTTCAGGGTCCTGGGTTATTTCCTTCTGGATCTAAGGGGTAGGCAGTAGTGGCTTCACTTGCCCATAAGCACTCTTCCTTGGAGTGCCTTGTTGCTTCATCTAGTCTGGTTTGCCTGCCTCATATCTGATTCTCTCCCTGTCTTCCAGGATTACCAAGATATCCAGTTGGAGGTACAGAGGAGCCAGGTGCTGAACAAGAATGCTGTCATCGTACAGAAAGCCATACGGGGATACAAGTACAGGTACACCTGGATCTGCCCCTTAGCCCGTATGCCTTCTTAGAGCCTCCCTCTCCTAAAAGGAAATTCCTCCTTATTCTATTACCTTAGGTGACCAACCAATATTGATACTCTAGGTATTTATATGACACCTACTATGTGCCAGCCTCTATACTAGGTACTTTTTGCAAATCTTAACACATTTAATCCTACTCCCAGGGTCAAATTTTCTCCCTCTATCCAATTAAATGCTATAAATAAGGTGTTTATAGAGCTGTCTCAGTTATCTTCAGAAATGTGCAATATACTGAGACAATACTGTGTAAATTGGTCAATGTTAGTTCATGTGTGAAGGGCAGTCTTGTGTAGAGAGATTAGATTTATTCGAGTTGTTCTTCAGGGCAAAAGCAAGACCATTAAGGAGAAATTACAAAGTTGCTCAATTCAGACAGAACCTTATAAGAATTTGAGTTATCCCAAAGTAGAACAGGCTAGCTTGTGAGATTGTGAGTTTCTGTGTCATTTGAATTGTTGAAGCAGCAAGCAAAAGGTCATCCCTCAGGAATGCTGTAGAAGAAATCCCATTGACAGGGAGACTGGATAAATAACATCTAAAAACTCTTTTAACACTAAAATTCTGTAATTTTATGATTACGTGGTCAACTAAAAGTAGCATCACTGTGAAAATGAAGGAGATGATTGGTCCCCAGTCACAGGTATCTCTATGAACACTAGCAAAGGAAGTTCAAGATCAGAACTGCTGCCTGGGAATACTGCAGGAGTATGGAGGTTCTGAACAACAGTGAGATAAAAGCCTCAGGCCTTCCACCTACATTAGTTCAAAGTCTGGGTGAAAGCCAAGGTCCCTAATGCCAAAAGCAATCTGTCAAATCAGGGAGCACTCAGCAGTCATCAGTACCATCCCTAAAGTAGAGCTCGTCTGCCCTTTGCTTTGGTGGGCACTAAGACACTGCTCTGATTGGTGACTCAGGGAGGAAGCCAGCCAGGGAGAAAATGGGAGAGGGGAATTCTTGAGGTGGCCATAAAGAAAGACTTCTATCTTCAACACTGCTAGCATTTGTCATGTCAGTGACGTGGCACTCCCTCCAACAAGCCGTATAGTGTCCCTCTTTGCCCTGGTATGAAGCAGGATGTTCAAGCACAAGGCTTCTTTATCTGGGGTCCACAGACCCCCAAAGGGTCCAACTGTAGATTTCAGGGAGTCTGTGAATTTGGGTGGGAAAAAATGCATCTTTATTTCAATATTATTGTTTTTCTTTGTAATCTCTTGTGTTTTATTTTTTACATCTGAACACATTCTGAGAAAGGGTCATAGGCCTCTCCAGACTGTTAAAAGGGTCCATGGCACAAAAAAAGGTTAAGAATCCCTCTAATAATGGAAAGAGCACTGTCTCTGGGGTTCAAATCCTGCTGCTGATACTTACTACCTTGGTGACTTCGGTCCCCGTGCCTCCGTTTGCTCGTCTAGAAGATGAGAAGTTTAGTTTTCAATGGTCCTTAGTTTCATGAGTTTCTGTGACTCCAAATTCATGACCAGATATCCTACCACCTAACAATGAGCTCATCTGTATTTAATTAGACTTGTCCTCCAGTGATAAACACAATCGATTTCCTGATCTGTATTCAGTTGTGGTGATGCTGCCCATGTTGCAAGGGCTGTCCCCTTCATGTAGCATGGGGGTGTCATTGTGTGGCTCAAAGGAAGGCTGAATAGGCATCTCTAGCCTCTTTCCACCACCACCCCTCTTTAGAGTTTAATTTCTCCCAGAAGGGGAAGCAGGAAGTTGAGCCTGGAGGATACTCTGCCCTCCTTAAAGAGAGGGGGTACTGGGCTAGAATTACATCTACTTCCTTAAGTATTGTTGGTCTAAGGCAGGGGTGAGGAACTTGAGGTTTTGAGGCCACATGTGACCCTCTAGGTCCTCAAAAGCAGTCCTTTGACAGAATCCAAATCTGGGATTTGTTCTGTGAACTTTAGATTCAGTCAAAGGGCCACACTTAAGACCTAGAGGGCCACATGTAGCCTCAAGGGCACAGATTTCCCACCCGTAGTAGGGGATGTTATTTTCAGGTTCAGTCTAACTTCTGATCATTGTTTCATTAAATGAGGAAGAAACAGGACCCAAAGCTTTATATCCAAAGCTTGACTCCTTTCCCACCAAAATACCAATTCCACAATGAACACACATATAGCAATCAGCCAAGAAATTCATTTATCCAATCTGATAGCAAAACAGAAATCAAAGAAAATATACATAGGCAGCTATAGAGCAGACCATAGAGTAAAGGAGCTCTCCCATTGGGAGTGAGATAACTCAGCTCAACCCAGAGACAGCCAGGCTTCACCCAACCTCAAGTTCCTTGAAGTCTCTAGTGTAGCAAGCTGGGGCTAGAGCCATGATAGAGAGTGCCAGCCAACTCCCCTCGGGTCTTCCCAGGGCCTTTTCCTTCAGTAACCTGAAGTGGGGCTGTTCTTGTCCATCGTCTCTCTGAAAGCTGGAAATGAGAAGTACCCAACGTAACTACAGAGACTGAAGAGACTAGGGAGCTCAAACGTCTAAAAAAAACTGAAGAGCTCACCTGCTCTTGCCAACTCCACCCTCAACCCAGATGGCATCAAAAGACTAAAAGCTCAGGAGAGAAGTTAGGGCTGGATATGTAGATCTGGAAATAATCTGCATAGAGATAATAATTGAACCCAGGGTTGGCGAAAAGATTGACAAATGAGATGAGGGAGAAGAGAAGAGAGTTCAGGAGAGGGGCTTTGGGGACATCCAGGGTAGAGGTGTATTCAGTCGTCAGAACATGGTATAATATCTGCCCAAGCTTATAATCCACCGATATTACTTTAAGAATTCCAGGGTTACCTTCATGCCATGATGAGGTATCAAAGTAGGGCTTGAGTAAAGGAGGCTCTTCTATCAACCCACAAGTTCTCCTATCAGGGGGATGAAGACTAGGCAAGAACTATCCCCAATCTCAGCCTCTCCTCACATTCACCTTGAATGACTTATTTTCCCCTTCAATTCTGCTTTTAGCATTCCTTTTTTTCCCTATTTCATAGTATCTTATTTTTTCTAATTACATGTAAAGATAGTTTTCAACATTCACTTTTATAAGATTCTGAGTTCCTAATTTTTTTCTCCCTCCCTCCCCTTCCTTCTTCCCAAGATGGCAGGCAGTCTGATATAAGCTATACATGCAAATCCTATTAGACATATTTCCACATTAGTCATGTTGTGAAGGAAGAATCAGAACAACCTTTTCTCAGGAAAACCATGAGAAAGAAAAAAATAGTGTGCTTTGATCTGCCTTCAGACTCTATTTTAGCATTCATTTTCTTCATTATTATTCAACATATTTGAAAGTCAGTTTGGTGTGATGGATAGAGAACAGAAAGACCTGGGTTTGTCTCTCTTTGATACATCTTGGCTGTGTGACCCTGGGCAAGTCATTTAACTGCTTAGTGCTTTACAAGATGTTCTAAGACTGTAAATTGCAAAGAAAATATTGACCTAAAACTACAAGTTACAAAGGTGATCAGAAGAGGGAATTTCCTCACCTAGGATTCCTTACACAGATAGGATCACAAATCTAATCTCTATCCTCTTCATGCTTGTGGGAGGAGAAGAATACAGAACACTTTATCAGTTATATACCAAATACCTATCAAGAGTGATCCTTAGAATCACATTTCCATTAAAAAAAATTTTTAATTAAAATTTTGAAAAGATGAGATCTAAAAAATTCCATCTCCAAAGTTGTTCTCTCTACCTATCACACCTACTTTTTCCACTGCTTCAATATTTCTGAAACTTAGATTTCCAGCTGGCATTTTCTGTTTCTAGGAAGGAATTTCTGAGTCAGAAGCGTGCAGCTGTGACCCTTCAGGCAGCATGGAGAGGTTATGCTTGCAGAAGAAATTACAAGATGGTAAGAAATCTGACTGAGGATTCCCAGAAATCTGTGGGAGGGAATGGGTTATGCCTGAAGTAAGTTATGCCTTAAGATCCCTGAGAGACTTCTCAGGGAAAAACTGAACAGAGAAGGGGGAACTGTATCAGGAGATCCTGAAAATAAGCAAATTGGATTGGATTTATCTTCCACATGTAAAGGAGAATTCAAAGAACCATCCTGAAGCAATGGAAAGAGAATCAGTTTCAGAGCCAAGAAGTCCCAGCATTTTTGATAAATATTAGCCGTGGGACCCTGGCTGTATGACTGAGCTAGGCACTGATCCTACCAGTGTCCTTACAATAAGTTGCTAAGAAAGTGTCATCCTAGATTGTTAGAGGGAGTTCCCTTACTGGAAGGCTCCTTATAACAATGAACCAATGAACTTACAATTTAAAAAAAAGAGTGAGAAGAATACATGTATGGACTGTCTCTACTGTAGCCAGCCTAATATGTGCCGCAGGAAAGAGAAATTAGTTCTCTTGATGGTTACCAGAAACCACCTAATAGCCACATTCTATGGCTTTTCTCATGCCTCAACTTCCTGGGGCTCCTTACTGCCTTTGACACTGTTGACTATCCCTTCTTTCTGACATTTTCTTCTTGGCATCCTTGATTTCTATGACGTTGCTTTTTCTTTGTCCCATTCCTGTCTTTCAAACCAATCTTTGTCTGGTTACCAGTTCATCTTCCTCTTCCCATCCCCAAGAGAAAGGATATGGATAAAGCTTCTTTCAGACTTTGCCCTTTCAGACTTTTAGGGACCATCTTGAGGGGCCTATTTAAAGATTGTAAATGACGTGAAATTTTAAGTTGCCCACTCCCAGCTGGTAAAGGCAGGAAAATTTTGAATGGCCCATTTGCATATGAAAAGGTCAAGAAAAGCAAGGGTTGGCAAAGACATCCCCACATCAAGTGGGAGAGACAGAAAAAAAGGGTTTTTTTTAATTAACAAGCATTTGCCTTTTTTCCTTCCCACTCCTCCCTCAAAAGAACAAAACTTTTGTTCTAAAAATTGTATCAATATGCATAAATGTAAATATATATGTATATTCAGGATAGATAGATAGATAGATGGATAAATACATAGATAGATGGATGGATGGATGGAGAGATGGAGAAATATCTCTATCTGACTCACATTATGGGAATTTACTTTCCTTAAGTATATGTAGATAGAGATATAGAGATATCTTTCCTTCTTTCCTATATCTATATGAAATCTGTAGATATAAAAGTATATCTATATAACTCCCACTTACCTTAGATCTCTCTCTTTCTCTCTGACTTTCTTTCTTCCTCTGTCTCTGTCTCTGTCTCTGTCTCTCTCTGTCTCTCTCTCATTTCTGCATATTTAGTCTATCAAAGTAACTGCCCCTGCTGGTGTCTAGCTGCAGAACAGGATCATTGAGCGGAGCTGAGAGTACAAGGGTTTGGAGTTGGTGCCCTGCTCCAGAGACAACAGGACCTAGAGCTTAGAACTCCTACGGGTTCTAAGGTGTGGGCTCCAGTTCCTTCTGAGCCCAAAGTCAGAGGCCTGGGTGACAATAGCCAAGCAGTGTCACAAGAGCCAATGCATCCCTCCCCTTCTCTTCATCCACTTGATTTCAATCCCTTGCCTTATCTCACCCAGGCCATTGCAGTAGCCTTTGACACATTCTCTTCGTCTTAGATCTAATTCCACTCCAAACCATCTTCCACGTAGCTGCTGAAGTGATTTTCCTAAAGCACAGGTCTGATTATATCACTTATGCAAAAACCTCCAGAAGCTCCATCCTCTGGCAATGAAAGCCCTTCACAGTCTGCCCCCTCCTCTTTCCAACCATCATCTGTACATAATTCCTCTTTAAGCACTTTATAATCTATTCAGTCTGCCCTTCTTACTGTTGGTGCTTATTCACAGGGTTCTATTTCCTGGCTCCATATCTTTCCAATGGCCATCTTCCATGCTCCCTTACCCCAGCCTCTAAGTTTCCTTTGAGATTCAATTCAAAAATTTCCTTTCATAAAAATTTCCTAATTCCTTCCTAACTGCTAGGATTCTCCCCCACTCCTAGTCACCTTGAATTTACTTTGGATATATCTACGTATGAACCTAGATATTACCCCATGCCTTGGATAGGGCGCTGGGCCTGGAGTCAGGAAGACTCATCTTCCTGAGCTGTGTGACCCTGGGCAAGTCACTTAACCCTATCTACCTCAGTTTCCTCACCTATAAAATGAACTGGAGGAAGAAATGGCAAATCTTTGCCAAGAATTCCCCACATGAGGTTATAAAGAATAGGACACCTCTGAAATGACTGAACAACAACCCAAAACTCTAAATATCTACCTCTAAAGCCTCCCCTGAGCACCAGTCTCGACTTCCTAACTACCTGCTAGACATCCCCTCTGAACCATTTTCTCAAAAAAACCTGCCCCTCCTCCTAACATCCTTATTTTCATTTTTGGTACAACCATCTTCCTATCAATACCCTTAGACTAGAAACCTCAATCACCTTTGCCTCTGTCCTCTCCCTTAGCACAGTCAATCATTTTCTGGGTCGTATTGATTTTATCTCCACCATCTCTCTCACATCCGTTACCCTTCTTCACCTACCTGTTGTATTGATCTCTTTGCCTCCTCTCTAATCTCCCCTCTTCACACCACTGCCAGATTGAGCTTCTTAATATGCAGCTCCTTCCTCAAAAAATTTTGGTGGCTTCCCTTTAACTAAAGGAGAAACACAAAATCCTTACTGTGACATTCATTTCCCTGCCATATTTTGCCCTTCACATTGTCTATGTCCACCAATCTCGCTGGTCGCAATTCCTCATCTGGTCCAGCTCTCTCTTGTTTCTCTGCATTTGTATACAGCATCCCCCATCTCTGGAAGGGACTCCATATCTCCATCTTTTGAAATAATTTCCTTCCTTCAAGGCCTAGCCTAGGTGCCACTTTCTCCATGAGGCCTTCCATGAATCCCCTAAGTGGAAGAGCTCTCTCTCTCTCCCTCCGGTCTTTTGTGCTTCTCAGTTGGACTCATCCTTTGTACTTCTCTCATTCTGACTGCATCATGTGTTATGTGCATCATCAGCTTACTAAACTTTATGTTCTCTGAGGTGTACCATTGTCCATTTTAGTAATTCCCAAAATCTAGCATAATACCATGTGCACGGTTGATTTTTAAGGAACAGGTGCTTTAATTAACAAATTTATCTTCCTTTGTATACTTCAATTCCCTAAACTAAATTTTAGCTAATTCAAGCCAGGTTGTATGCTTGGGTCAGAGATATTTGCATAACAAATTTGCTGTACTTATCTCCCAGAGGCGAAATACACAACTATGAAATTCTAACATAACTTGCAAAGTTCAAGCATAGTTTCCTTTATTAAGGGCCATAATGGATTGCAATACAGGCATAACCTATGAGCTAAAATAATGGTTTCTTTATTTGTTTGTAGTTTAGTTAGGAGGATAAAATAATGAACTTTTTGTTTTTCTAGACTTCTAAGTTAGTTGACATGTATGATTTTTTTCATTTTTTACCTATAAAAAAGATGATATCATGTCCTGCCTCAAATAATAGAGATAAATGTAACGTTCTATGCCAACAAATAAATTTTGTAGAAACAAGATGGAGGAGGCATCACTAGATAAGTAAATCTGAAAAAAGATTTTGGGCTTTTCAGTGAAGTTTAAAATCAGTGTGAATCAATGGTGTAACATAAATAGGTGCAAAATCTAGTGTGATCTGGGGGTGCCTTCAGAGAAGCATAGGAGAAGTTCCTCTCCTGTGTACCATCCTGGTCAGACAGCAAGGAGAATATTGTATTAAGTTCTGACGCTGTCACTTCACAGAAGAATGGTCAGGGGGCTGGAGATCATGCCTCATGAGAATTACTTCAAGAACTTGGGGATTCTAAGTCGGGAAAGGAAAAGTGGGGACATGACAGCTGTCTTCAAGTACCTGAGGGGTCATTCTGTGGAAGACAGTATGGTACAAAACTAGATGGTTGTTTGTCAGTCTTGTCGTGACCCTGTGGACCACAGGACACTAATTTTGTCCATGGGGTTTTCTTGGCAAAGATACTGAAGTGATTTGCCATTTCCTTCCCTAGTGGATTAAGGCAAACAGAGGTTAAGTGACTTTCCCAGAGTCACACAGCTAGTAAGTAGCTGAGGTCAGATTTGAACTCAGGTCTTCCTGACTCCTGGCCCAATGCTCTATTCACTGAGCTCTCTAGTTGACTCTGCAGAATTAGGAATAATGAATAAAAGTTGCAAAAATTTAGGTTTGATGTAAGGAAAACCTCCTAACACTTAACAGTTATCTAAAAGTGGAATGAGCTGCCTTTGAAAATAGTTCCCTTTACTTGAGGGTTTCACAAAAAAGCTGAGTGACAACTCATCAGGACCATTGTAGAGAGAATTCTTAGGGGTAGCTAGGTGGTGCAGTGGATTAGCACTGGGCTTGGAGTCAGGAAGACCTGAGTTCAAATCCAGCCTCAGACATTTACTGGCTATGTGATCCTGGGCATATCACTTAACTCAATTTGCCTCAGTTACCTCATCTATAAAATGAGTTGGAGAAGGAAATAGCAAACCACTCCAGTATATTCGCCATGAAAACTCCAAAAGGGATCATGAAGAGTCAGACAGGACTGAAAATGACTAAATAACAACAGCAGAGAATTTATAGTCATATATAAGTTGGACTAGATGGTTTCAGAGGTCTTGTCTATATGATTCTATGATTCTGTGATCAGTTGGATACACTTGGAAAATAGAACCCTTTTTGATTCTCCTTCTACTCTACTTATGTTTTCTCAGAATTTCCATGTGACTCTGTCCTAGTCAACCTATATCACCTTCCCATTAATGTATCTCTTACCCCCTGCAGATCCTTTTAGGCTTTGAGCGGTTACAGGCTTTTGTTCGAAGGCACCAATTGACAAAGCAATATAAGGCCACAAGGGCCAAAGTGATCCAGTTCCAGGCCCTTTGTCGAGGCTATCTGATTCGCCAGAAGGTGGCAGAGAAGAAGCGGGCAGTGGTGGTGATCCAGGCACATGCCAGAGGAATGATTGCCCGCCAGAACTTCAACAGGAGAAAAATAGAGGTAGGGCTTGAAGTCCCAATCCAGGGATGCTATGTTTCAATGATATAGAGCCTGCTGGAAAGTACAGAGGTGGAGACCAGAGTGGTAGATGGGGGCAAGGGTGATGATGGGGGTGAGCCAGGCAGGAGAAGAGGAACAGCTTTGATGTGGGATCATCAGAATCTCCAGCTAAAATACCAGACCTCTGCCTGCTCTGATCTCCTTTTTAGTGGGTCCTATTGGGCTCAGGAGCAGAGGCAGAGCAAAGATAGAGAACTGAAGTTAGAGATGGATATGAGAAATGGGGCTGGGGCCAGATGGAGAGACAAGGTATAGCAGCAAGCGCCATGACACATCCAGGATGGCCTGCTAGCACAGGTCCTTAGATCTGCTTTTCTAAAAGGAAAGCAACTTTTGAGGGGTCAGCAATCTTCTTTAACCATATATACCAACAGAGAAAATACAAGCAGTGACATAAAGACCAAGAGACAGGGCTTCTAAATATTTGACCATAAGCAATACATACATCACAGATCAGCAGACAGATCCAACTGTCTGACTATTACATATATACATAGTGAAAGAGAGAGAGAGAGAGAGAGAGAGAGAGAGAGAGAGAGAGAGAGAGAGAGAGAGAGAAGCACCAACATCTGGGCTTTCAAAGCCAGGGGTCTCCTTAAGGGCTACCCAGAGTCTCATCTGGCACATGAACCTTCTTCTAAAGAGTAAGCCCCAAAGCAAAACCTCATCTCAGAGTATACATACATTTTTCAGGGCCAGAGGACATCACAACCCTCATGACCCAGTGCCTCATTAGAAATTAACTAAAGGATCTTCCTACAAAACAAACCTCCCCTAATCAAGCTTCCCTTAATGGGCTCTACCTGAGGCCTATTAATGGAAGATATTTAACTTCCATTAACATGAATCCCATTAACATTACACTAGGGGAAGGCAGAAAAGTA
Source organism: Notamacropus eugenii (assembly GCF_028372415.1). Classification (NCBI taxonomy): domain Eukaryota; kingdom Metazoa; phylum Chordata; class Mammalia; order Diprotodontia; family Macropodidae; genus Notamacropus; species Notamacropus eugenii. Next base: position 319,658,414 of record NC_092876.1, read on the forward strand.
GGTGTGACAACAGGAAACCCAGAGGATTCCATATTCTCTAGATCTATAGTGATTCCATTCAACTCAAAAAGATAGCATCACATGATGGAGAAAGAGATAGCCTCAAAGTCAGGAAGAACTGGGTTCCAGTCCTAACTATGACATTTAGGGACTGTGCAACTCGGAGTAAGTCATTTAACTTCTCAGAACTTAAGGCAATTCTCTAAGACTGTAAGTTGACGAGAAGATGCCAATCCACATTGGTAGAGAGAGTTTCCTCATCTGGAAGTTTCCTACACCAATAAAATCAGAGGCCTGGTCCCTATCTTCTAATACCCATAGCTCTTGCCTCACAGGATTGTTGAGAGGATCAAATGACATACTGTGTGTAAAGTGCTTTGCAAACATTGAAGTGCTATAGAAAGATCAGTGACCAAGAGAATGTAAGTTCCTCAAGTACAGGGATGTCTTGGTATCCCCAGCACCATGCTTGGCATATAGTAGGTGCTTAATAAATTCTTGTTGATTGATTGGTTGAGTGATGTCCAAGGGAATACGAAGGCATAGAGAATATCACCTTGATCCTTAAGGGATTTACAATGTGGCTAAAGAGTTAAGATATTCATATGTAGAAAAGTTTAATAACAATATGAGACAATATGTGGACATATGCTACATTATGTTGTACTGGCAATAAGCATCCTAGCAGCTTTGAGATATTAAAGATTATTATGAATTGTAGCATCAGGGAAAGGTTAGTGGAGGATGTGAGCTTTCTGAATAACTTGAAAGGATGGGTAGAATTTGGATCCCTCAAGGAACCTGGTTATGAAGATACTATACAGTATTTGTAATAAAGGTTCCTTGAACACAGTGTACAGATTTGTGAGTGGGAGCCAAATCAGTTGATTGCCAGATGAGTTGGAACATCTGGGCAGTCTTAACCTTTACCCCCTTTCCCACAGCACCAGAGCAGAGTTGGGGCAGAGAAGCTTCCTCTGGAGAAGAAGGAACATCTGAGGCTGATTGTCGGGTCACGGGAGGCAAAGGAAGAAACCAATCAGCTCCAAAAGGTGTGGAACAAGCTCAGGTGGTAGGCTTTGGTCTGAATCCTGCCTTGGAAAACATACTGAAGCCAAGTCTTTGTCCATAGACCTGCATCTAATGATTGGAAACCTCTCAACTCTAACTTTCACTGTTTTTTAGAGGTCATTTCTTCTATCTCTTCCCTGCTTCTGTCTCCTTATGACCTTTTCCCTGCTTGTTAGTCCAGAGGGAGCATGGAGTCAAGGACAGGAAAGAGGACTGTAGTCAGTTATCCTTTGTTTATATAAGGGAGCATCTGTGACAGCAAGGGTGGGTGAGGGAAGGAGGCCAAAACAGGGTCTTTTCATGGAAAAAAGGATTGGAGTAAGAGTCAGGGGACCTGAGTTCTAGTCCTAGTTCTGCCAGAGTAGATGGAGGATCCCCAGGCAAACATTCCACCTTTCTTATTCTCAGTATGAAATGTTCTCAAGCTGTCACTAATTTGAACTTGAAAGGTTAGGACTTTGTGATAATACAGACAAGGGCTAATATGACATTTATCTTTGCTCTACCTGTGAAAGGGAGAGTTGGCTCAAGTAAGGAATAGTGTGAAGAAGAAAATGGCTTCCTATCTCTCCAGCAACTTCTGTCTGCAAGGAATGAATGTGATTATTGTAAATTAATCTCATTTGTGGATTGCAGAAATCTCCTCCCCTTCCCCTCACTTATAGTTGACAGCATTTAACCTTTGGTGGGTGGGAGGTGCTGTCTGGATAATAATAACAGTTATGATGATTATATCTCATATATTATATGTTGCTAAATGATAAGTACATGTTACATTGTATAGCATATATTACATACAACATGATAAATATAGGTGTTATTTTGTTAATATAAATAATTAATGTTATATAATGATTATTTATTATATAATAGTAATTTATACTTTCCAAAATACTTTAAAAATCTGTTATCATACTTGATCCACATAACAATCCTATAAAGGAATGGTGGGTACTATTATCCCCATTTTAGATATGAGGAAACTGAGTCTTAGAGAAATAAAGTGGTCTGTCCAAGTATACACTCTGGAGAGCAAGACCAGGATCATGATTTTCAGCACCAAGGTCAGTGCCCTTACTACTGTAGTACTACTCTTAAGGAAAAAAATCCGATAATTCAGACATTTTCCAACTCCCTCCTCAAATAGTCTAAATTAATGAAATTTGACCTGAATTGCTGGCCTTCTGATTGTAGTTCAGTCCTGTTAGGGCGCAGTGATCTTGCCCACCTATCAGTAACACCTATGCCTCTGTTATGTGAGTAGGAACGTCTGGCTGTCCTAGAGGGAGAGAACAGGAAGAACCAAATGGACCAACCTACCAAGAAACGTGCTTCAATCTATGACCCTGTCAATGACACTGAAATGGTTGAGAAAGTATTTGGCTTCCTCCCAATAATCATAGGTGGCCAGAAAGGCCAGGCACCACAGGGATTTGAGGTAAGTTCAGCCCATTCTATTGAATGTCTATTCTCCACCCAGACTTCTTCTAGATGTAGCAAAGATACAAGAGAAGAAAATGTCATTCCTGCCTTCAAGGAACTTACTGTTCAGTTGAAGACCAAGACTAAAACACATACACACACACACACACACACACACACACACACACACACACACACACACACACACAAAACTAAAGACCAGTATAAAGTATTAAATAGCAAAGGGAAGAAGGAGACATTGTGGAAGTGCTATTCGGACTATTACAGCTATTAACACTAAGTGCTATTAAGAGATTAGGGGAGAAGCAAGAAAAAAAGGGAAGAATGTGAATCCAGAGAGCAACAAAATGTGTGAATAATTCATTTGAAGAGTATGTTGCAGGCAGGATAAGAAAAATTTAGACCTCTCCTGTCTATCCTAGATCATTTGTTCAACAAAGACGAATGATGTAGGGAGATTGAAGAGAAGACTGAGGGAAGTGAGGGAGAGTAGTTCTCAGAGTCAGGTAGAATGGAGATACAGGAAAGGAGAATTCCATAAGGGATGCCCACAGTAGTTTCTCAGTCCCTCCTTCTTGAATGATAGTCTGATTGTCAGCCTGACTTTGAAGCTGCCTGTTTATCTGTGTTACTTTCTCTGACTGTCCCCACCAGGATCTGGAAACAACTACTCAGAAGCTGACTGAGGTAGACTTAGACACCATCCCTATGTCAGTGGAGCCTGAGGAAGACATGGATGACCTGGATGAGTATACTTTCCCCAAATTTGCTGCTACCTACTTCCAGAAGGCTGCTACCCACACGCACATTCGCCGGCCCCTCCACCACCCATTGCTCTACCATGAAGAGGATGAAGACTTCCAGGTACCTTGTTTCCAGACTTCTTCCTCAGAGTAGCTGAGGCCACACTCTCTCCTTCCCCATACAGAGGAAGAGCACTGGTTCTTAGGGTCAAAGAAAGAAATGAGGACAAAGAGAGAGAAAATGTTATAAGATACAGCCCTGTGGTCCCTACAGCCCTGGATCCAGTCTCTGACAGTGCTAACAACAACAAACTTTATCTATTTCTGAGACTTCTGTTGAGGAGTAGGGTAGTACAGTCTCCTTCATGCTAATTTATTAGAACTCCAAATCAGGCCCAGATACTGCCTTGGTGGGTGGTGGAAAGAAATGGGAAATGGAAAAGAACATCATAAATAGGTATCCCATTCCCTTAATGATCCCAGTTCCTGACCAACCCCCAGAGAATGAGATGGTAGAAACAGGAGTCAAAAGAAGTTCTCTGGGTTCTAACTACCCCAAAACTATGTGTCTATATGTGTGACTATAGCATGGTGGGGGAGGCATAGTGCCTGGCACATAGTAGGTATTTAATAAATGTTTGTTGAATTGAACTGATTGTCTCTTTACATGTGTTGGGTGGCTACCTGTATGCCTATGTGGATATTTGTGCATGAGTCTATCTGTGTATGTGTACACATCCTAGAGGTAGAAAGGATCTGTTCACAAAGAGGGTCCCCCATCCAAGATGAATCATTCTTGTTTCTGTTTCTCTGTGTCTCCTCTTCCCTAGATTGCTCTAGTTATATGGAAGATTATCCTGCGATTTATGGGTGAATTCCCTGAGCCACAGTTGTTTGCCAAGAGCAGCAATCCCCAGGGCACATTGGTAACAAGACAAATCCGAGACAGTCTGGGTAAGAAGAACAATGCCCGCTTTTTGACAGACAGCAAAACAGAGAAGGTGAGGAAGGAGGAAGCTGGGCCCACACTCACTAAAGTCAGGAAACTGGTACCTCTGATCACCCTCATCCCACTGAACCTCAATCCCTGATGACCAAGGAATAAAGTATAAATGATTTATTCGAATGCAACGGGTTATTATTAAGAATGCTCTGCACTGACTCTGCTATGTTTCTAAAAGGAAAGCAGTGGCCAAATTAGTCATGACTGGTTGCCCAATGGTTAGAGCACATGCCATGGAACATAAGATTATAGATTTAGAGAAGAAAGGGACCTCAGAGGACACTGAGTACAATTCACTCTTTTTACAGATGGGGCAGCTAAGGAGTGGGGTGGATAGAGCCCTGGACCTGGAGTCAGAAAGACCTTAGACACTTACAAGCTTTGTGACCCTGAGCAAGTCACTTAACTTTCATTTGCCTCAGTTTCTTCATCTGTAAAATAGGGATAATAATAGCACCTACTCCACAGAGTTGGTATGATGATGAAATGAGATTAATATTTGTAAAATGCTTAGATTAGTGTCTGGTACATAATTAGCTTTATATAAATGTTAGCCAATATTATTACAGATGAGGAAACTAAGATCTGTAAAGTCCAAGTGAATTGCCTAAAGTCAAACAGATAGTAAATAGGTAGCCAAGTTGAGATCATTCCCCGTTAGGTCTATAACCATATACAGGGTGTCCCAAAAGTCTTAGTGCAGATTTAAACTCTAATAGCTTTTGGCATAGCCTGTATTTTAGGTCACTGACTCATCAGAGGATGCTATAGTCCTGACCAGAAGTCTTCCTTCTAATTGTTTACATTTTTTATGCCCCTTAACTGTTTCTGGCACTCCATCAGCCCAAAATTCTTGCACAGTTCCCTGATTTCCATGCATTCCAATTAATTTGTACAAAGGAAAAACTATTCTGTAGCCATCAGCTGGTCCCTGACTGATCATCAACTGACCTTTTAACTCTAGCTATAATTAATTCCCAATCCCAGCCACCAAATGACCACAGACTGGCTTCCTAACCCTGGTGGTGACCAATGTGTATGCTTGCTGATTAGGGGTACAAAGAGTGTGTGGATGACTCAATAGAAGTACTGATTCTCATTGATGAGGATCTGATTTGTAGTGCTCATTCTCCTGTAGAGTAGATGAGAGAAAAGCCAGAAGAAGTCCTGACTCCTGGGCTTGAGTCATATGATCATCAGTACAAAGTAGACTTTGAAGGGTACTGACATTCATTGTGTTCTTATTTTGGCCTTAAAAACTGGGTCATACTCCATCAAAGAGACACCAACACAAGCAGCTCTGATTTAGGAATTTGAGAGAGAAGAGGAAATTCAGAAGCTCTTAGTCCCTACTGACCCAAACTAAGGTCTCCTGAATCTCCTTACTTAGGACATCCTCTATGTCCAGAATATGATTGATGCCCTGAAAGGATAGGGAGGCATCAAGGGGTTAGAGGTCACAATGAGTATATGCAAGAGGTCTAGTAGGTGGGAGGGAAAGGAATAAATGGAAGGTGGGGCAGTTGTAATCATACTGAAGAGAGTTCTGAGCTCAAGGTCTTGAGCATGGGGTCCATACAGCCGTGGAAGTGGAAGTGAGGATAATTAGTGGTGAAGAACTCTTAACTTTAATACTTAATGGACTATTAGCACAAATGTTGAATTTGTGCTGGGTCATGATGGGAGATGGAGTGGAGAGCCTACAGCAGGTGAAGATGATTGCGCTCTCTCATCTCTTTAACCTTTGTGAGCACCAGTAAATATTTTTGAGATGACTGGTCATTGTTAGGAAACCAGTTTGTAACTGTGATATATGTCTATCTATATGTGTGTGTATATGTATATATGTGTGTATATACATATACACACACATACACATATATACACACACATGTACACACATATACACATGTATACATGCACGCACACATATATACATATACACAGACATATATGTGTGGGTATGTGGGTACATGCACACACACGTGTGTGTAGATCTGTATGTATCTGTTTGAAGATGTGCTAAGAAATCAGTCTGTGACCAGACTAGTATTTGCAATAAAGTACCATACCATACTGTGCCATACCATGCCATAATTTACCATACCTTACTATGCCATACAATACACAAAAACACACCAAATGCCCCCCTATCTGCTTAACAAGGTGATAGGTGTGAGAAATACAGAGTTTGAAAAAGTCATGGACCTTGCCCTCTCAGGGTTTAAGAATGAGAACTGATACTGTAATATACATCACATTATAAGACTTAAAAAAACCAGTTCTACATGAAGTCTATAGGTCTAAGGGGAACTGGTTATTGCTGGGAGTGAGGGAGAATGACATCCGAAAGGCTTTCTGGGAGAAATGACTTTTGCTTCGGATTTTAAGAGATGTAAAGACTACAAGTTAGGAGATGCAATCTGTAGCAGTGAAAGAGAGAAAAACTAAATTGATCAAACCTGAGACTTTGACGTGACTGATGCAATGTTCTAACCACTGAACTAAATAGCTACTAGAGCAGAGACTGGTTGTGGGTTGGTTTTTTTTTTTTAACTTTATATTATCCAATAAGCTTCACATACTCTAGGATTGCCTCACTGGTTCCTTTCTCACAATCAGGGATTTCATTTCTCTTCCGCCATTATCTTTTCCCCTCCCAAACCTATATACCTCTTTCACCCTTGGGTTTCTTTCTTTTTTCTCTTATTCAGAATTCTACTTGGAGGAAAAAGAATGGAGACTTTTCCACCATGACACTGAAGCGTTCATCCAGACTGACAGGAGAGGTAAGGGCTGTTCTCCTTTCCGTGGCTTCCTTGCTGTCCAGAGATGTCCTCCCTGATGCACTAGTGGGGAGTGCTGGTGTAGTGGAAAGAGAATGAAAGTACACTTGCATTCTGATTCTGGTTTGCTCATCGATCTGCTGTATGATTTGGGGTAATTCACTTCATTTCTCTGGGCCTCAGTTTTCTCATCTGTAAGATAGGGATGCTTCTGTTTCATGAAGAAAGGTATAGAATAATTTCCAGATGCTTTGAATTAAATTCACATTATTTTGTATGTTGTTATACCCTTCTTTACTCATTTCCTCCCTTTTCCTGAACCCCAAAAAAGAAAGAATCCAATTATATCTTCTGAGTAATAGGTCTTCACCACCAAACTTTTCAAAGAAAGGACCAGAGAATGGGGATAAAACAATATGTGAGACAGAATAGGAAAAAAAAATTAGGCAAACATGGACAAAAGTCATATAGATTAAGGAGATGAAAAGATGAGATCCACAAAAATAATATTAGACTTTGTGGAAAATTCACTGGGAACCTTGGAAGGGATATTCTGTTTCATTCAATAAATATTTATTGAATCCTTACTGTGTGTCCAGGTCTGAGCTGAGCACTGAAAGGGCTGCAGAGAAATGTAAAACACAATCCCTACTCTCAAGGTGTTTAGATTTTTGTAGAGAAAACAAGACTATTGTGTACAATTGAAGAACAATGTCAAGCATTACATGATAGATGCCTAATGGGGGATCAAGGAAAGGTTAAAAGAGCTCAGAGAAAAGAGATTACTATGTCTGGGGTAATAACAAAAACTCATATGTACATAATGCTTTGTGGATAAAAATTTGTTTTGGATGCATTGTCTCATTTGTTTTCAAGGAAGGCTTCATGGAAGTATTAGATTTGATCTGGGCTTGGAGCATGGTGTTGTTCACAAGAACAAACCCCAAAATCTGAAATAATTTTAGATAGAAATATATTGGGGCATTTGGAGAGAGAGAGAGAGAGAGAGAGAGAGAGAGAGAGAAGGAGAGAGAGAGAGATAGGAGGCTTCCTCATCAAGTCTTTGTGAGTTTACATTATAAATAAGTTAGACAAGTTATAAGGACATTCGCCTGCCTAATTGGCCTCACATAGGCAGTAGGTAGTCTCCAAAAGAAGGATATTTTGAGATATATATCAGCATATAAAGTCAGTCTATTTTGGGGAACCCAAAACACAAGCTTTGTGTGGACCCAAGATTGGCACTGGGTAGGATCTAGGCATTGTTTACAATCATTTAGCCTCCCTGGAGTATCTCTGAGGTCAGCATGACCTCTATAGTAAACTTCTTGAGTTAGACAAAATTTTAGCCACATAAACTTAGAATTCAACAGTATTAATAAGTGATAAATAATAGCCCACAAGGGATAGGATTTTAATAATAATTTATAATTATGAGAGTAGCTTGGTTGAATGGACAGAGCTTTGGAATTCAATGATCTAGGTTTGTATTCTAGTCCAACCACTTATTTTTAAATTATCTCTCCTGGATCTATTTTCCAGATAAGTTGTTTTTCCAATGAGATATTTCACATTATCTTCTATTTTTTCAGTCTTTTGGTTTTGTTTTGTAATTTCTTGATTTATCATAAAGTCATTAGCTTCCCTCAGCTCCACTCTCATTTTTAAAGAATTATGTGAGCTTTTGAACCTCCTTTTCCATTTGTCTAATTCTGCTTTTTAAAACCTTCTTCTCCTTATTGGCTTTTTGGACCTCTCTTGCCAATTGAGTTAGCCTATTTTTAAAGGTGTTATTTTCCTCAGCATTTTTTTGGTTCTCCTTTAGCAAGCTGCTGACTCACTTTTCAAGCTCTTCTATGGCCTGAGCCCATTTCATATTCATTTTGGAGGTACTGGAGACAGAAGCCTTGACTTTCTCTGACAGTATGCATTGTTCTTCATCATCTGAAAGGATGGAGGGAGATACCTGTTCACCAAGAAAGTAACCTTTTATGGTCTTATTTTTCCCCCCTTTTTGGGGCATTTTCCCAGCCAGTTACTTCACTTCTGAATCCTTTGTCAAGAGGAGGGTCCTTGTGCTCCTCCTCCCCCCAGGACCTTGGTCAGGGCTGAGATTCAGATCAGCTTCTCAATTCCCTCAGGGGCTTTGGGTGGGGGCAGAGCCACCATTGAGGGCTGAAGTTCAGATCCCCTGCTCAATTCCTGCAGAGACTTTAAGCTGAGCCATTTGGACAATGGACTCAGGCTGCTTCCTCAGCCACTGTAGCCACCTGCTGCCCACTGCTGCTGCTGCCACTGCCTCTGCCACCACCTGGGGCCAGTTCTGGGGGGATCCCACTCCCCTCTTGCCCAGGTGGGAAAGCTCTCTGACACTGACCTCTGAAGCTTTCTTTGGCGCTTGTGGGTTGATGGACTTGGGACCCTCCCTGCTGGGGATTCTGCCCTGGAGGCCCGCTCTGGTCCTGTTCCTCCCCGAGCAGTGAGGCTAGGGCTAGGCTGTAATCTGCTCAGCATCCTGTGGGATAGACCTTTCCTGTCAGCCTTCCAGGTTACCTTTGGCTGGAAATCTCTTTCACTCTGTCATTCTGTGGCTTCTGCTACTCTAGAATTTGTTGAGAGTCATTTTTTACAGGTATTTTGTGGGCTGTGGGGAAGTGCTAGAGTGTATGCATCTTTCTACTCTGCCGTCTTGGCTCTGCCCCCCCCACAAGTGCTCCAATCACTTATTTTTTTTAATATTTTGTTTTAATCAACCAAAATCTGGCTTCTTACCTTCTCCCCATCTTGAAAAATAGAATACACGTGTATAAATGAAATATATACATGTATTAATAAAATATACGTGTGTGTGTGTGTGTATGTGTGTGTGTGTGTGTGTGTGTGTGTGTGTGTGTGTGTAGGGACAGCGAGGTGACACAGTGCATAGAGTACTGGCCTTGGAGTCAGGAAGACTCATCTTTCTGAGCTCAAATCTGGCCTTAGACACTAGCTGTGTGACCCTAGGTAAGTCACTTTACCCGGTTTGCCTCAGTTTCCTCATCTGGAAGATGAGCTAGAAAAGGAAATGGTAAACTACTTTATTATCTTTGCCAAGAAATCCCCAAATGAAGTCCCAAAGAGCCTGACACAACTAAAACAAAATGTATGTATATGTATGGTCAATCAAAACTCAAAACAAACTTTCACACTGGCCATGTCCAAAAAAAAATTTGCTTCGTTCAGGATTTTGAATACTTTGCCTATTTATCAGGAGGTGGATTGCATGTTTCATCAATAGTCCTCTGTAACTATGATTAGTCATTACACTGATTCAGTCCAATAGTATTCCATCATATTTATATACAGTAATTTGTTCATCCATTTCCCAATTTATGGGCACTGCCTGAGATTTCCATTCTTTATCATCTCAGAAAGAGCTATAAATATTTTTATGTATTCTTGGAGTTTGTCTTGCTTAGGACTAATCCTTCAGTTTATCTTCTATTTAATTTTCGTTATCGCCTTTCCATCCTACTTCTCTGTTGAGTAAAATACGTTTCTCTACCACACTCTGTGTGTATATGTATTATTCCTTCCTTTAACCATTTAGATGAGAGTGAGATTCAAGTGTCAGTCACTCCCCCATATCCCATGCTCCTTGTTTATATATATGTCTGCTTCCATACCCTGATCATGTGAAATAATTTTCCCTAATATTCCTCCCCTTCTCCCTCCCCCCGCCATGTATTCCTTTTCCCCTCTCTTTCCATTCTCTTCTTAAGATAATGCATAATAGAACCACTCCATGGCTTTGTCTAATTGTACTACCTCTATGACCCTTAATGACAATATGAATTGGAGGGAACATATGTATCATCTCCTATATTCGAATGTAAGTGGTTTATCCATGTTTAGTCCTAATCATTGTTCATTCATGTTTTTATCTTTCTCTTCTCTCCTGTGTTTGAATTTCAAAGTTACTTTGCATCTTTGCTATTTTCATCAGGATTGCTTGGATGTCCTCTATTTCATTAAGGGTCTATTTTTTCTCTCTGCAGAATTATACTCGGTTTTGCTGGATAAGTCATTCTTAGCTATAAGTCCATTTCCTTTGCTTTCTGGAATACTGCATTCCAAGATATCAGTCCCTATATGATGGTGACTGCTAAATTGTGTGTGATCCTGACTGACTCCTTGGTACTTGAATTCTTTCTTTCTGGCTGTTTGCAGTACTTCTTATTTGACTGAAAACTCTGGATTTTAGCTATGATATTCCTGAGAGTTTTAAGATTTCTTGAAACATGAGATCTAGGCTCAGTTTTTGGTCACTGCATTGAGATAGTCCAAATGCTCTTAACTTTTCTTCTCCTTGATCTGTTTTTGAGATCAACTGTTCTTGCTGTAATACCTTACATTTTCTTCTATATATTCAGTGTTTGTACTTTGTTTTAATATTGCTTATTGCTTCATGGAGTCATTGATTTCTATTTGGTTCATTCTGATTTTTAGAGTTTTTTGTTTGGACAAAGTTTTGTACCTCTTGGACCAAACTGTTCGTTCCCTTTCCAATTCCTTCTTCCACACCTCTCATTTCTTTTCCAGTTTTACCTCAAGTGCTGTCATGTTATTTAAAAAATAATCTCTTCCCTTATTAGCTATATTATCTCAAACAAGTCATTTCCCTTCTCTGACTCTCAATTTTCTCATTTGTAAAAAGAAAGTGTTGAACTAGATGATCTCTAATGTTCCTTCTACTTTTTCAGCTTCCAGAAATTACAAGATTTCTATGATCTAATCATAAGATTTTAGAGAGAAGGTTGGAGAAAGGGAAGGAAAAGAGGAACGGAGGAATGAAAAAAAAAGAGGAAGAAACAAAAGAAGGGAGCAGGAAGGAAGAGAGGGAGAAAGGGAAGGAAAAAAGAAAGAAAGAAAGAAAGAATCAGTAAAAAGTAGGGGAAAAGAATGAGTATGGGGAGGAGGTAGAGTGTGATATAAAGATAAGTGGCAGTAACAGTGAATAATGAACCACAAACATAGTTGGAGCTATGGGTACAGGTCAGGAAGCACTGAAATATAAAGTTAGAGAGGGAGGATGGGTTCCAGATTGTAGGGTCCACACGTACTCAAGGACTATATTCTGGATGTCAGGTTGGCTCAGGAACCTTTCCAGTTGAGGCAGGGGAAAGCAGGACCATCCCTATCTAGAATCCTCATTTTAAAGAGACAAGTCCCAAGCTGACCTTAGAAACTGAGAGAATCAGATTGGTTTGGGGAGTCTGTGTAGAGGCCTAAGCCTCTCAGATTTTTAAACATACCTAGTTACCCCAGGAGCTTGGGATTTTGTGTATTTGCTCTGCTTCCCCAAATGTACACAGTGATCAACCTCCCCACTACTCTTTAGTCCCAGACATATTTCCCTTCACAATAGAAAAACAAAGCAACAACAACAAAAATCCTCATCCCCGTGTCTCTCTGGACACAGCAGTTTTGTTCTGGGGAGAGAATTCTCCAGGAGAGGCTTCCACTCATGCGTCTCCCCCTTTTTCCTGCTTCCTATTCTCACCCTGGGTTTTAGGTGGCAAAAAAGCTAAGCAGTGGAGAGGAGGCCTTCAAGGAAGAAAGTCCTATCACAGAACGACCTATGTCCAACTTGGAAAAGGTACACTTCATCATCAGAAATGGCATCCAACAGCCCAACATCAGGTCAGTGACCTTTAGTTCTATCTCTTCAGTTCTATCAGATGCCGTCTCCATTGCCAGCTCTAACACCATCTTCCTGCCCCCTCCCACCCAATAGCTTCTATCGAGTTCTTCATCCTTTCTCTACCTAACCTTGATGGGGGCCCTCTTCAATACTCTTGATCTATATCTTGCCTCTGGACCCAGATGGCTCTAGAGGAGAAAGTGAGGCTGGTGACTTTGTACAGTTCTGCCTCACTTCAATCCAATTCCCTTGCCACTCATGGTATCACCTCCATGATGTCATGGTCCTCTTTGAGAACAAAGGCCAAACAAAAACAATGCCTAAACTTCAGCCGGAGGCCAGCTTGTACGGCCGGAGAGAGTGGACAGTGAAACTTTCAGTGAACATTTAAACTTCAGAAATAAGCAAACTACACATCAGAGTTCGATTTATTGTTTTTATTGTCTAGACTTAAGAGAGTGATGGAGAAAATGGTAATAATATAGATTAAGCTTCAAAATATGTTGTAGGTACATGTGTTTTCAGAGAGTTGGTCGTTAAACATTTACCAGCATACCCCTGTCTACCTTCCTGTAGCCCTGGAAGGCTGGGACACTCAGACCAGAGCAGTTTCCCCTGTTCCCTGATATTTAAAAATAGGTCATACTTCATTACAACAAATGTTTTTACAACAAAAATGTCTATACTTGGTTTAAACAATCTGATGTATGAAAAAAATCCTATTTTTTGAAGTAGCTAGATGGTGTGGCAGATAGAGCACTGGAGTGAGGAAGGGCTGAATTTCAATCTTGCTTCAAGCGCTGGGCAAGTTACTTCCTCTCTCAGCCTGCATTTCCTCAATTATAAAATAGAGATGATTGAATCACCTCCCATATAGGGTTGTGGTGAGGCTGAAATTAAATAGCACATGCAAGGCACTTTGCCAGCCTTAGAGTTCTACATAAATGCAAGCTACTGTTGTTCTCCAAAACAGACGAATCAAGCTGGTGGTTATCACAGAAGGATTCTTCACTTTAGGGAAAGAGTCACATTTAGTCTCTTAAAATAACTAATTTCTATGAAATAATTTTTACAGTACAGAAGTTTGATTTGCTTTACAAAGCTTTCAGGAAGTACAACTGTAACTCAGAGTGAGGAGCTCCTATTTAATAAAAAATATTTCCAAAGTACAAGTAATACTCAGAATGTTGTTAGACCCATTTTTGTAGCTCCAGAAAGTAGAATTAAGTGGAAGGTACAGGGAGACAGGTTTCACCTCAATAATAAGAAAGAACTTTCTAATAGTTAAGAACTATGCCTCAGTGAAACAGGTTGCCTTGTAAAGCAGTGAGCTCCCCAGTTAACTATGATTGTTCTGTGAAAGCTGACTGTCCATCTGGCAGAAATTCCCACACTGAGTAGGAATATTGCTCAAATGAACCCTACAGTTCCTTAGACTTTAAGTTGCTGTGATGCTCTGAATTCTTGGTGAGCCAAAAGACTTGTTCAACCCCTTGCATATTTCTTGACCTTGCTGAGTTCAGAGATCTCTATTGTAGATTTGTGCCAGAAGGGTCAGAGACGTTAAGTCCAATCCCCTTATTTCACAGTTAAAGGAACTGAGGCCTTGGGAAATTAAACTACCATGAATAAATAAGTATAGATGGTGTGCCCAGATTAGTTAGCTGTCACCTCAATGAACATAATGCTCTGAAGGGTTAAGATCTGGAATAAGCAAATTCTGTTGGGGAGAAGGGATTAGCCAAAGTTCAGAACACAGTGCATTTCTTGAAGAGAATAAGTTTTGAAGAGGTCCCTATGGTGAAGGGAGGGTCCAGGCAGCTCGGGCTCTGGGAGGCAAGAGAGAGAGAGACAGAGAGAGAGAGAGAGAGAGAGAGAGAGAGAGAGAGAGAGAGAGAGAGAGAGAGAGAGAGAGAGGGAGAGGGAGAGGGAGCGGGGGAGGGAGAGAGAGGGAGAGGGGGAGGGAGAGAGAGAATGAATGTTGAGGGCCAGAGAACGGATGTTAAAAGAAGACAGATAGAACAAAGATTTCAGGCCCAAATCTTAGCTGGGGACCATCTCTATCCTCATTCTTCATCTCTTAGCATTCTTCTTTCATCCTCCTCATCCTCCTTAACCTGATCATTTTTAGAACCATCATCTCTACCACTAACTTTCTAAATGATCTTGGACAACTTGCTTCTACCCCAGTCTGGGATTCACTTTCCTCATTTATGAAATGAGTGTACAGCACTATTCTGACCTCTCAGGTCTCTACCCTCACCAAAATAAGTGATTCTGTTTCTTTGGGCAAGTCCATTGGGCCACCATGTCTTCGGCTGTAAATGAGCCTGAACCAGGTGATCTTTAACATGCTGTGACACCATATCCTCACCCAACATTTGGCCAGCTCCATGCCCGTGCTTGTGTACCCTTACAGAGATGAGATCTACTGCCAAATCTGCAAGCAATTGTCTGAGAACTACAACAAGAACAGTTTTGCAAGAGGGTGGATTCTACTGTGTCTTTGCCTTGGCTGCTTTCCCCCCTTCAGAGAAGTTTACGAAGGTACGATTTCCTGGCCTCTTGGGAAGCGGGGAAGAGGCTTAGGGAGCCAAGACTCTGGGCTTACTTGGAACCACAGTCTAGTGGAGATGAAAGATGGCTTTGGGACCAGAGGACCTGCATTCAAGTCTTTGTTGTGTTCCGTATACTTGTGCAATCCTGAACAAATCACGTCTCCCCTTTGGGCCTCAGTTCTCTTATCTACAATTTGAGAGGCTTGCAATGGCTGTTTTCTAAGATGATATACAGTTTAAATCCTATGCTCCTGTGACTGACAGGACTCCCTAAATCCTGTGGGGAGGCTATAATCAGCCTTGGACCCAGGTGGGAATAACTTGGAATGGCTGCCATTTGGCTGGCTTTGAGAGGAGGGAAAGGACCAAAGCAGGGAAAATTCATTTTAATATTGTAGAATATAATTAAGAAGTTATTTCCACTACTTTTCCTCTCTTCTTTCCCCTCAAAAGAATCACATACAATCTAAAAATGAGAAACAGCATTGTGTATTGGAAAGCTTTTTGGACCAGGGATCAGGAGATGTCACTAACAGTCTTAGACCCATCAGGGCCTTCTCCTGTGACACTGGACAAAGCATTCAAATTCTCTGAACCTCAGGTTATTCCTCAACTAAATAGGAGAGTAATCCCAGGGCTAACTACCTCATGGGACTTTTGTGAGGATAAAGCAACATAACAAATGTCAAAGCTCTTCTGTTGTTTAGTGATTCAGTTGTGGCCAACTCTTTGTGTCCCTGTGGACCATAACATGTCAATACTATTCATAGGATTTTCTTGGGAAAGATACTGGAGTGGTTTGCCAGTTTCTTCTCCAGTGGATTAAGAGAAACAGAGGTTAGGTGATTTACCCAGGGTCACACAGCTAGTAAGTATCTGAGGCTACAGTCCTTCCTTACTCTAGGACCACCACTCTATCCATTGAGCCATCTAGCTACCTCTAAGCACTTTACAAATGTCCAATACAAGTAACTTGGAATTTTTCTAATTTTTGGCCAGCTAGGCCTTGAGTCAGGAAGACCTGAGTTCAAAATCTAAACTCAGAGATTTAGTAGCTGTGTGACTCTGGGCAAATCATTAAACCTCTGTTTGCCTCAGTTTCCTAGTCAGTTAAATGGGGATAATAACGGCACTTATCTTCCAAGGTTATTGTGAGAATCAAACAAGATGATAATTGTAAAGCACTTATCACAGGGCCTGGCACGTAGTAAGCGCTATATAAATGGTAGCTATTATTATTTTCATATTAGTTAGCCATCTCACTCATCCCTTCAGGAAAAAACAACAACTGAGAATGTACGAGAATTGGGAATCTCACAGTGACGTTTCTGACTTGGGCTGGGAGATGTTAGGTGCTGCTTTGGGGAGCTGCTGGCTTCACATTAGCTGTTACCTGCCTTCACTGTCCTCTATCCTTCATCCTTCCAGTACCTGCTAAACTTCATTAGCAAAGGGCCATCAGGCTACAGATCCTTCTGTACAGAGCAACTGAGGCGTACCTATGCCAATGGAGTGAGAACTGAGCCTCCCAACTCATTAGAGCTCCAGGTAGGAACCATTATCTGGGATGGGTTCCGGGGGCTGGAAGAGAAGAATAACTTGATAACTGGGGCCTGGCACATGTGCAGAATGCTGTAGATGGCATTTCCAGGCAGAGGACATGAGGGGAAAGATAGAGTGTCTTCATGTGAAGACTCCATGAAAGGCATTTCGCACCTATCCCAGAAGACACCCCCCACTACACATCTTACCAAAGAGGCCTCCTTCTAGCCATCAGTAGGTAATGAAAACAAGGTTAAGGAAGAGAGGAAGAGTCTGTCCACACGATCTCTTCTCGTACTGAATCCTTCATAGTGTATCTTCCACAATCATTATTCTCCCAGTGGTGTGTCCCCTACCCAAAACCCCGCAGGGGTGTTGATGGGGAGGATGGCAAAAGGTCAAGGTGTTTCCCTAAGGTAGGTTGTCTCCCAGATTATCAATCACATATCTATTCAGTGTCTGCTGCATGGTCAGGAACAGGCTAGATACCGGGGATATAAGTACAAAGAATAAAACTATCCTTGTTTAGAACAATGACAACTGGATGGGAGCTTGGACACTGGAGCCCCTTGCTACTTTTCAGCGTGGCTGTTCTGAGGAATCAATTAGGTGAATTATAGTCATTTGGAGATCCACCAAAGAAGCACTCTCCACCATAATAAGTTGCCATTAGCAAAATTTTTTAATTAAAAGGACCAAATGAGGAAGCAAGCAAGGTGACGCAAAATGTCACAACATTTTTAGACATGGCCAAAGTGGAAATTTGTTTTGACTGTGAGTATTTGTTACATGGGTTTTTTCTTTTTTTTTTTTTAATTTGAGAGGGAATTAAAATAATGGCTTATTAATTGAAAAATTAAGAGAAGGTCAAGAATTAGAACATGAAAATTGCTTAAATTATTGGAAAGAACCAAGCACGTGTATTCAGATCTTGCTCCTGTCAGGCTGTGTGATCCTGGATAAACTTTTTTGACTTCCCCTAAGCCTTAACTTCTCTCATCTATAAAATGCTGAACATAAGGGCACCTACTTTCACAGAGTTCTTGTGAGGGTCAAATGAACTCATACATGTAATGCACTTTGCAAACCTTAAATAATAACTATAACTAGTGTTCCTATAGTATTCTAATGTTTGCAAATAGCAGCTCATTTTGTTCTCACAACAACCCCTGGTGCTATTATTGTTCTCATTTTACGGATGAGGAAACTGAAGTAGACAAGGTTAAATGACTTACCCGGGATCACACAACGAGTCAGGGCCTGAAGCTGAATTTGCATTCAGGTCTTCCTGACTCCAAGTCCAGTGCTCTGTTTACTGTACCAACTATCAGCTTTTGACTCTCCTTTCAAACCCCATATAAAAGTCAGCTATAAAAATAATCATTATTATTACTTTTGGAAAGTGTAAACCAGAAAATATCTCTAAATATATGATGCATTCGGGGACCCCCAAATGTCTTTGGGGATCAAATCCTGAAGAGTTTTTCCTTTGTTCATACCCATTAAGGAATCTGTGAAGACATAATGTTTATTAATGCAATCCTTATTAATATAATATGCTCTTCAAATGTAAGGTGATATTATTTTTATATTTATTCATTTATATATTACATATAATATATGACATATCTATTTATTTATATTTATGGTTATTTTCCTTTCTTCAACAAATATTCACTGAGTGCCTGCTTTCTAGGATGTTATGGAGGGTGCAGAGGTGTGCACCTCCTCAGAGAGGGCAGGAGAAGTCAATTGTGAGTGGAGGAGGCCAGCTCTGGTCACTGTGGATAGGACAGCGCAGCCTATGAGCAAACTAAAATCCCTTCCTGCTGAGGGATTCGCAAAAGTATTCACAGTACGCACAAATGTGCAAATGCTAGAAGGATTCTGTGGGGCTTTGGTCTTAGCCCTACTCAAGAAAACAGAGAAGAGCCCTGAAACCTAGTCTTCTCTGGGGACTTTCTTACAGGCAGTCAAATCCAAGGCTCGTATTCCTGTCAACGTTACCCTGATGAACGGGGAAAGCCTGACAATTGCAGCTGACTCTGCCTCTTCCTCCCGGGAAGTCTGCCAGCATATAGCTGATAAACTACGCCTGAAGGATCTCTTTGGGTTTTCCATTTACGTTGCTATATATGACAAGGTAACATGTTTATTTCTACACACACACACACACACACACACACACACACACACACACACACACACACACACACAAACATCCCTTTACTCTGAGTACAGACCTACAAAGTCTAGGAGTTAGAAGGGACCTCATATATTATCTAGATTTACTCATACACACCTGTACACCTATTCCCAGCCCCCATAACTCAAACTCAGACATCACGTACCTCGTCATCATATACCTAAGGACCCACAAATCCCACATCCAAAGCCTACTCCTGGGCAGACAGTGTCACTCTCCTATCCAGACACCTATCTACCTATCAATATTCACATTCTCTAAAACAGATTCCTGTACTTACACATGCACAAACACACAGAGGTACCCAAAGACCTGCCCTCATACTACCATATATCCATATGCCCCACATAGCCTCACACTCAGATTTCCACACACTCAGTTGCCCCTCACACACATACACACACAGATGCACATAGATATATCCATATACCCACATACTAAATCACCTTTATACCTTTACATCACAGATATTAGGTCAAGTTCATCTTTAGGCAGTATGCTTGGGTGTCACGACCCCAGTGTGCAAACCGACCTATTTGCAGACAGTTTATCCTCCCTCTGACTAGGGGGACAGACCTTGGCCAAGTGGGGAGAGACATCTCTGGCCATTCAAAACCAATAGCATTAGGTAATTTGACTCTAAATGATCAGACCAAGCAAAATCCTGATGAAAGAAAGTTAGTCCTACCATTTAGAACTTGTCAAAATTAAAATTTCAAAACCTGAATGTTTCACAGTGTTTCTGAATGGATTCATTTTTTGGTTTCTTTTTTGAGCTTATTACAATACAATCAATTTCACATTTACCCAGATAACAATTTCCTTTCAAAGGTATTGACATGTCCCCTCTCTGAGCCTCAGTTTTCTTATCTGTAAAGTGAGGGCGTTAGACTAGATGATCTCTGACACTGCAGTTCTATAACTCTTACAACATTTGGTTTTGAATAGACCTATGTTGATACATTTATGTAAGAAGAGCTAGGGAGGATGGGGCAGGGGTGAGACTGGCTTCTGGATCACAGGCCCCTCCCACATGTGAGACTCTCTGTTACTCAGTTCTGGTCATTAGGTGGAGGGCATGATCATTTGATGGATGCCATCTCCCAGTGTGAACAGATGACCAAGGAGAAGGGTGAGAATGAACGCCAGTCCCCTTGGCGTTTCTTCTTCAGAAAAGAAATCTTCACTCCATGGCATGACTTCAAGCAGGATCCTGTCAGCACAGAGCTCATTTATCACCAGATTATCCGAGGATTCAGGTTTGGAGAGTACCGCTTGGAGAAGGTGAGGGGATTCTTTGAAACAATCAATCAATCAGCTCTTTTGTCTCATGGTTTTTCATTTATGATTTCTTGAAATATAGCTCTGGAAAACCAGGTCCATTGTGATTCAAATGGAATTACTAGGCTACACCTTTAAACCCAAATCACTGTGGCTTTCCCTGATTGGCCAATAATAGGTCCCAGCCCAAGTCTCATTTGGTCATTGTTTGGGCTTTGATGGCTCAGGGTGAGAGAAAATAACAATTATTTCTGGACAGAGACTCAGAGTCCAGAGAGCAAATTAGAAGGAATGGTTTGTCTTAGAGTGGCATCTTGGCAGGATTGAATTGAGAGAGACAGGAATAAAGGATTAGACAGTGGGGAGCAGAGAACAGATTTGAATGACAGCTAGAGATTCAGAATCACAGGGATGGGGAGGGTATGAGAGTCTGTGAGTATGTTAATGATTGAAGAATGAGACTGGGCAGGTTATCATCCTTAAGGGTTTGGTCTCAGGATTGAGTCTTCTCAAGGCTTTAGGCACAAAAGAGCTCAAAGGAATGGTGCCTTTCTCCCCCTCTGGCAGGCAGGCCAGGTCAGGAGACTACATGAACTCCAATGGCATAGCAGCCACAGTAATAACAAAGCATTTCCCCTAAAAAAATCTGGGGTGCACTCTCCCACAAAGACACATGGAGTCAGAGGAGGAGAGTGAAGAGTGGACACACCTCTAAGAGGATATATATGTAGGGAATATATTTGGTCAAAGGAGTTTGCAACGCCAAAACAAGAGGGCCTCAATGTCCTCTCTTTCTCTGAAAAATCTTCCAAAGTTGACTTCAAAGCATGGGGTCAGTGATGGACAAGGGACTCTGTGGCTAATCTGAGCTGCCACCCCACAAATGCTGGTATCTCAGCTGAACAGGAGGCTCAACTAGGCTCATTCCTCTTGGGGAACAGTGTCACTGTTAGATGGGCCAATTTGCTGCTGGGTGAAACTGGACAAGACATACAAGAAACTTTAGTGAACAATGTTTAGTAAAGCAATGTTAGATCATGCGATTCCAATGACAGGTGCAGTAGAAGCTCATAATCAGTGTGGGCTGGAATAATCAAGGAACACTTCATGGAGAAGGTAGAACATGGTGGGTCTTAAGGCAGGGTAAAATTTGGGCAGAAGAAAAAATGATGTAAGTTAGGACCCAGAAGATGAGAACAAAACATGATGCATGGACATGGTAAGAAAACTGGCCTGACTAGAACAGGAGTTTGGACGAGTGTGGGAAACTGATTTGGATGGTCTCAGATCTAATCTTTATTCTAACTTTACCCTGCCATGTGTTATCTGATAGTCCGTTCCCTCTCTCTTAGCCAAAGGGTTGGACTAGATAATGACAAAGATTCTTTGAGTTCTAATACTTCATGATTCCATAACTAGATTTTAGAGGGCCTTGAGAGTCCAGTAGAGGCTATATTAAGTTATCTAGTCTTCATAGATGGGGAAAGCAGCTGGTCAAATAAATATGTCTGGTACTTGAAACTAGTCAAGCACCAATATATTTTATTTCACTAGCAATAGGGTCAAAACAATTATGGGGTCATCATTAGGTTTGAATCAGGACTCAAAATGCATCTGAGTCTTTCAGAAGCGATTGCTACCTGAACTGGGGGTCCTATTTAACACATTGTCTTTTTCTGTCTGAGATTGTTTAGAAGAGGGGATGGTCCTACTAAGAGGCAGGGGGATGGATCAAATGACCTCCCATGCTTTTTTCTGGGCTTTCTTCCCACCCTACTTATTTTCATTCTCTTCTTCTGTAAGAATCAAGTACACCCAGGACTGATTGCAGAAAGTAGTGGTGAGCAGCTAACTGGGTTGAACTGAGCATGGGTCCCAAAAGGAAAGGAGAGCAAAACTTAAAGGGCAAAGAACCCTTTGTCCCCAATCCCCCATCTGGCTACCTATGACCAGTTGAACTTTTACAGGAGGAGGATCTGGTGGAGATGGCAGCAAAATACTGCTATATTGAGTTTGGGAGCTGCGTTCGGGCCAGTGACATCCAGAAGACCCTTCCCTTCTGTATCCCTGCGAAGGTACTCAAGACAAAGTCACAGGAACAGTGGGTCAACCTTGTGACTGCAGCCTGTGCAAAGGTCAGAACCTCCAGATGGCAACCAGCTCTTCTCCGTGCAATTCCAACTTTAACACCTGCTAGTGTGATATAGTCTGCCTCCTGAAAGAGCTTACAGTGAAGGGTGGCAGCTAAATAACAGATGATGTAACAAGCATATATGTGTTCAGAGTAGGGGAGAGATTCCTGTGGGCCAGAGAAATCCAGGAGCTACCAGTTATAGCAACAAAGAAGGTGAAGAAAAATATAAACCATGTGAACATCTCTGGTATCATTTTTGTCTGCTAGAGAAGCATAAAATTGGGTAGCTACGTGGTGCAGTGGATAGAGCACCAGTGCAGGAGTCAGGAGGACCTGAGTTCAAATCTCACCTCAGACACTTGACACTCACTAGCTGGGTGACCTTGGGCAGTTACTTAACCCCAGTTGCCTCATCCTGGGTCACCTCCAGTCACCTTGATGAATATCTGGTCACTGGATTCAGATGGCTCTGGAGGAGAAGTGAGGCTGGTGACCTGCACAGCCCTCCTCACTCAAAACAAAGCCAAGTGCAAATCATGTCATCATGTCTCTGATGGCATGGTCTTCTTTGGCAATGAAGTACAAAAACACACACTGTGTCCTTCAGACTCACCTGGGCCTATCTGACAGCTATGGCCAAGAGTTCTCCATAGTATGAGCCCCAATACTGAAAGGTCAGCTTAGCCTGGGTAGCAAGGTCTGCAGTGCTGATATCTCATTGAATGAACAGGAGGTAATCCTATTTCATTCATGGGAATAGAGCCTATTATGAAGACCACTAAGATGAAGTAACCAAGAGGCAGGAGGGGTGTTCAAGACCTGAAAGTACAGGTCAGAAGTTTTACCAAGTCAGGACTTTACAGACAAAAGAGAAAAATATGGTCTAAAGTAAGGTAAAGTTTAAGAGATGCAATATTGAAATAGATTTAAGCTTGAACAAAGGGCTGTTTCTAATTTGACTCTCTTTACCAGGTGAGCAAGTTATAGTCCTTTGGATCTCTAATTTGGGGCTAACCCCAAATTTGGGACTGACCCTGTCCTTAGGGGTAACTAGGTGGTGTAGTGGATAAGAAGCACCTGGAGTCAGTAGGACCTGCGTTCAAATCCACAGCCACTTCTTAGTTGTGTGACCCTGGGCAAATCACTTAATCCTGTTTGCCTCAGTCCCTCATTTTCTAGATGAGCCAGAGAAGGAAATGGCAATCCAGTCCAGTATCTTGGCCAAGAAAACCCAAATGGGGTCATACAGGTCAGATATGACTGAAGGAATTGAACAACAAAACCACCTCCTTTTCCTCTTGAATGAACTTGAACTCTGGACAGCTCTGAAATGCCATGAGTATTTTGTACATGAGAAAAAAACTGTATAGTAGTAGATAGGAAGCATATTGAGAGCAGGGATCACACCATTTTTAGCTCTCCTAGAGAAGCAATAAGGAACTTTTTTCCAAGGCACTAGTATACAAGGGAAGCATAACTCAAGGTTAACATGAGAGTGAAATGTTCCATTTGTGTAGTTCTACAATTAAGAATAGAAAACATGAGATTCTGTTTAATAAGCATAACATGTAATATATGTTATATTTTTCTAAGGAAGATAGAACTCAAGGGAAGGAAAAGAAGAGGAGACAAGGATGGAAAAAAAAGTCAAGTGTGAGAGAAAAAGAGAAATACAGGGAAAAGAAGCATACAAAATGGGAGAATTAGGTACAAACACAGAGATCAGGTATACAGCAACATCTCGGGGAGGAAAACAGAAAAAGCAAAACCCTGAGGACAAACCAGGCAAAGCAAAACCCAAAGAAAGGGAGGTATACACAGAGATGGAATATGTGGGTACAAGGAATCTCATGGACTAAGATCTTTGTCTTGTGGCCTTCTCAGGCCGGCATGAAAGGTTTTTAAAATCTGTGTTGTAGCTTTGTGAGTAAAAGACATGATGTATTTTTTGACACTTGTTCTACAGGCTAGATGAAATTCATACATTTATTCAACCATTCATTCATTCAACAAATATTTATAAAATGACTTTTATGTATCAAAGACTCTGAGAGAGGCAAGCATTTATTAAGCATCCATTATGACTTTGTACGTTACAGGGAGGGAAACTTCATAAAGGATTTTATATGGCCCCTTAAGGGAGTTTTCCTATTGTCAACCAGACCAGAACTGGCCTCTAACATGGGAACGGCTGGAGCTGAACAGAGCAGGCCAGAGGCCAGTATATCAGGGATTAAACAGAAATTTCTGCAAGCAGAAGCCCCACCTCCTGAGGAGGGCTTAATATTCTGGGGCAAAGGAAGGTCTTCTATGCATTAAAACCCACAAGTGGGCTGGAGCACGACATGGTCATTCTTAGCAGTTCCACAGCAGGCTCGTGCATGGACAATGCAAGTGTTCCTAGGTCCTATGCAAACAATTCTTAAGTTCCTAAGTCTTAAGTTCTTAAGTCTTAAGGGTCACTGAGTGTTCTAATTTTTCAATAGGGTACAGAATCAGAGTTATCATGTCTGGAACAGGGATGCAGTATCTGGTTCGGTTACACAAGCACACGAATTCAGGAATTGTTAGCATATCAGGAGAATTTGATGGATGGTTTTAGCCTGTAGCACATTGGCTCTCAGGTCCCTGGGAAATAGGGGGAGCTTCCACAATCTAAATAGCCACTGATTAATATAAAAGTCACAAATCCCTCAGTGAACACCTAGTGCTGGTCAAAACAATACACTTTGTCAGAGGGTGAGATCATCCAGAGGGCAAAGGTTTGTTGTTATGCCAAGCTCAGAGCACAGGCTGCTTGCTGGGCCTTAGCTCTGGGAAACAGGGTGTCTCCAAATATCTTGACACCTATTTGTAATATACAAGGTCTCAATAGACGCTTAATAAATGCCTGTGTCTCTCAGAGAGTTTGGTACATAAAAGTCATCCCATAAATATTTGTTAAATGAATGAATGAGTGTTTGAATAAATGAGTTACTGAGTGTATGAATGAAAGTACGGACAAGAGTACCTCTGTTGGGTATCACAGAAGATGTTTTCTCCATTTTAGGCTCCCTATATCCAAAATCTCTCCTCTCCACTATCGGTGAAGGAACAAATTGTGTCTGAGGTTTGTTTCCAATGGCCTCTACTATTCTCTAAGCTTTTTGAAGTTACCAAAATTTCAGGTAATGGCAGCTAATTGAGAAGGGGAAAACAGTAGGGGAAATGGGGCAAGACTGAATCAGGGCACCATCCCCTAATGTTCATAAAGAATATGTCATCCCATTTCCAGGGCCCAGTCTGAACGAGACTCAGCTGATTTTGGCCATTAACTGGAAAGGTATCTGCTTCCTCGACAAATCAGAGAAGAAACTCTTGGATCTGACTTTCCCTGAAGTTATTGGCATAGTCACCAACAGGTTAGTGCCCTGAGGCCTTTACCTGCCATGTGCCCTCTGGAGTGGCATGGCTACCTATGTATCCTTGGGCAAAACATTTAACCTCTCTGGACCTCAGTTCCCTTAGTTGTAAAATAAAAGAATTGGACTAGATTAGTCTATAAGTAAGCATTTATTAAACACTTACTATATGCTAGGCACTCTGCTAAGGACTAAAGACACAAAGACAAGCTAAAAGAAAGATGGTCCCTGCACTCAAAGAGTTTGAATTCTGATGGAGGAAAGCAATACATAAAAGGAGAGCTGAAAGGTGGGGTGGGGAGAAAAGGAGGCACTTCAGTTGGGAGAATCAGGAATGATTCTGGGGCCCTTTCCCAAAGTGGAGGTTAGGGAAAGAACTCACCAGAGAAGGGGCCCACAAGAGCCCCAGACTAAATGAACTCTCAGGTACTTTCCAGCTCTAAAATCCTATCATTCTATGATTAGAATGGGCCTAATGGTCAGGGGTGGTAGGGGCATCGACTTTCTCAATTCCTTGGATAAATCAGAATTGATAGAGGTAGAAACTGAATAGAGAAACCTGTTGATCAGCTGGGAGTACTGTCCTTTTTCTGTCTGGGGCTTTCCATCGCAGAGGAGTATTCAGAACCACCACCACCCCTATTGCCATCCCACAATAATTATCCATCTGCCCTCTGAGCTTCATTTCTTTCACCTAACCACTATTCTTTCTAGGTTTGTATTAAAACACATACATCCTAGGAGGGGGTGGTAACATATCCAGTCTCTAACACTTCAGTGTAAAGAAATTGATCAGAACTTCCTTCCTGCTCAGGACAGTTGTAGCAATATTGGGTGCTGAGAGTCTGGAGAGCAGAGGATGCTCCCACTCAATGGTTTGTCTCTGAATGGAGGCACTGAGGGGGGTGGGGGGATATGATTATAAAATAGCTCTCTTGCTTGTAAGAAATCCAAACAGAATACATATCTACCAACATCCGCCTCCCTAAAAGATACCTCAGCTTGTACTGGAGGGGGATGATGTTTCCTGTCACTTTAAAGATATGAAAAACTTCTTTCCAAATCTCCATTTGTGCTGGCATCAATCATACAACTAAAATATTTTGTTTACACTCAAACATATGATAATAAGAGGAGACCTGATCGGGAGGTAAATAATATATGATACAACAGATGCTGTGGGCAGCAACCAAGAGGATCCCATCTCTATCTCCTCCCGACTGAGCAGATGGGCACCATTAACAAGCATCCCATAATTCTGCAGTAGCAGCTCTTCTGAGTCCAGGAAGAAGGAGATCCAGGGATCACTAAGCAACTAGGTGGGGCAGTAGACAGAATGCTGGACCTGGAGTCAGGAAGCTACAAGTGCTAATCCAGCCTCTGACATTTACTAGCTGTGTGACCCTAGGCAAATCACTTAGCCTCAGTCAGCCTCAGTTTTTCATCCATAAAATAGGGATGTTAGCTATTAGATCACACACATACAGTTGGCCCTGTCTGCAGTTTTTTATCCTGCATGATGTCCAAGATGGAAGAGAACTTAGTACAGTGCCTGGAATATAGTAAGCACTTAACCAAAGTGTGTTGAATGTTGACAAACTCTTCCAACTTCTCTTTCCCATTAGATCAAAAGTGTCACCAAATGGGGCCGAATCTATTTGGCCATTTCTGGAGTCTGACATCTCTATGGCAACCTTCTCCAGGAAGCATCCCAAGAGTCAAGGGATTATGTGTATTTAGTAAAGTTATTATTGTCCCCATTTTATAGATGAGAAAATTGGGACTCAAAGAGATGAAAGCATTTGTCCATGGTCACATAGTAAATGCCAGGGGGCCAGGATTCAAACCCAGTGTTCTTTCACCTACACTTTCCTTCTTTCCTGCTTTTATAAGTTGTGTCTTTTGCCTTTACCTTTTGGCTTCCGTTCTAACACCATTTTAGCTGAACATTTCTGCCATATCTCTGACCAGAATTTTTTCAAGTAAGGCTGCCAATTTTGATGAATAAAAATTTCTCCTCTTTCATTTTTCTCCTTTCCTTTATCACAGGAAGCAGAAAATAACTTAAATACTGTAAAGAGATGTAGAAACAGCCAGGCTTAAACCATTCATAGTCTGGTCAATCTGCAAATAAAATGATCCAGTCTCAGGAAAGTCCATAGATTGAATCATTCACATACTCAGACTGGATAATGGAGAACAGTTTTCTAACTCAGAGGCAAGGGTTAGTGCTGGGCCTTAGTGATAACCAGCATTCTCATCCACAGGGCACCCCAGGTATTTAAGCAGAATTTCACCCTGTCTACCCTGAATACAGAAGAGTATGTGTTTGTCTCCAGCGAGAGTGTGGCTATCACCGAGCTAATAGCCATGTTCCTGGAGGGTCTGAAGAAGAAATCCATGTATGCTATGGCCACAAGAGATAAGAAATCTACAGGTACCCTAGTTCCAGGGAAGAGGGGAGAGGGGCAAGGTGCTAAGCAGGGGTGTGAGGTGCCAGGCAGAGGCAGGCTCTATAATGGACCGATGATTCCACAATGTTGGTTGATGTCATCTTAGTTTGCTGGATGGTTGGGATTGGGTGGTGGGGAAGGGATGGATGGGGTAACAGTGGGATGGGGGGAGAGAATCAACAATCATAAAGTTCCTGACCAGACAAGTGCCAGAAGCATGTCAGTAATCAAATAAAATTAATGGATATATAAAGGGCCAGAGGAAAAAAGTTATAACTAGAGTGTTGAAGTCTGAAGGTGTCTAGAGAAAGACTAGGCTCTGGGATTGGGCCAGTCTGAGGTCAATTTAAAAATTCAAATCAAGTAACATTGATTAAGTCCCTACTATGTGTAAGGCACTGGAGATGCAAAGACAACATAGCCCCTATACTCAGAGAACCTGCCTTCTACTTCACAGTGGGGTTGAGTTGGGCAAAAAATCCTCTGGACTTATTACATTCAATCCTCTAGTGCCTACGCATCTCTTGGAACCAGCCACACCCTCCAGCTTTCTCTGAATTCACCTCAGCCTTCCTCCTGGCTCTCTGTGGCAAAAGTCATCATCAAGCAATGTCAGACAACATCAGGACAGAGCATAGAGTTGATGCTTAGAGTAAGGAACAGTCCGCCTCTAGTATAAAGCACAAAGAGCACTGGCATGGGAGTCAGAAGGCCTGGTTTCAGATTCCAGTCCTGTCACTAATTCAGTAGCTGTAGGACCTTGGGCAAGTTACTGGCCCTCTCTAGACTTGGTTCCTCATCTGAACTCCAGCTTCTGTCCCCTCCCAACCCCCATCGCTGCCTCTTGGACATTTTCAACTGTATGTTTCCTATGCATCTCAAACTGAACATGCCCCAAACAAAATTCATTATCTTTCCACCCCTCAAAACCTACTCCTCTTCCTGACTTCCTTCTTCCTTCCTGACATCCATCCAGCAACCAAGGTTCACAATAGAGCCATCCTTGACTCCTAACTCTCCCTCTCACTAATAACCTCTCCTCCTCAGTCACCAACTCTTGTTCCAATATCCAATAAAAGAGAAGCATATGTTGTTCTTCCCAGAGTTTATTATCTAATTGGGGAAATAAAACACTTGTACGTGTAGCTGATCAGCAGCATTCATGTAGCAATTTCAGGTCGACAAAGCACCTTACAAATATTCCATTTGATCCTCACAACAACTCTTGGCCATTATTATCCCCATTTTGCAGTTGAGGAAACTGAAGCAGGAAGCAGTAAAGTGACTTGCCCTGGGTCACACAGCTAGTAAGTGTTTGGGGCCAGGTTTGAACTTAGGTAGGTCTTTCTGACTCCGAAGCTAGGGCTTCTATATGCTGTGACACCTAGTTGCCTATAAGAATGCCTATAAGAGGTCCAAAGAGGAGACCCTAGAATATAGTTGGGGAAGTACCATGGACTGCAAAGGAAGGAAGGGATCAGTGAAGAAAGATTGCTTAGGAGAGGTGAATTTTGAAGAAGGTAATGATGATGGTTCCAGCATGATGACGGTTCAGAGATGGAGTCTGTGGAAGATTATCTCTAGACTCCTAGCACTGTAGGAAAGAGGTAAAATGAGAACCAGGATAGCTCCATCCTTTCTGAAGAGGGGTCCCAAACAAACAGATGGAAACTATTGTCACTATTGTCTCCTCTTCTTCGGGTCTTTCTTGGCTTTGAGCCTCAAAAATAACTAAATGCTCAATTTTCAGGGCCAAGGGATAATGTGTTAGCAAAATCCCCCTCCCCTCCTACTTATTCTTCCTGCCTCATTGGCATGGCCCACCTTTCCTGGTAGACAATCCCCTGCCTTTATCTTTTGCCTTCCAGATGACCCCACCATTCTGATGTATAAAAAAGGAGACTTGTTGATCCTGACTAAAGATGAAGGGATAGCACCTAACGACAACTGGATATTGGCCCACAATGATAGGACAGACAAGACTGGAGCAGTATCCATTGAAGACATCTATATCATCCCCACCGTCGTGAAGCCTACCCCGCAGATGATGGTAATGATACCTACAGAACTAAATATAAAGCAGAACTATCTGCTATTTTTCACCTGTGGGCAAGATCTGAACTATATCCCTTTTTGTCATAGATTTATGGCACTTCTCTAAGTCCCCAGTCTTGTGTTTCTCCCCAACACCTTTCCTACCACTCCTGGTAGATATTTCTGTCCCGACCCCTAACAGAGACCACTATCTGCCACATAATAGGAGGAGAGAGTGGTTCTGTGTCAGGGGAAGCCTCCACACTCCTTTCTGACTTGTGCGTGGGTCAAAGTCTTTCTTGTTCAGCCCCAGTAATTCCAAGATCAAAAGCCCTGAGGTCTCTGAGCTCGCATGCCCTAGAATTGCAGAAGAGTATAAAAGTGGCTGGTCTAAAAAAAGCAAAAGGGACAAAAAAAGTCAACTGTCCT
This sequence comes from Notamacropus eugenii, assembly GCF_028372415.1. Taxonomy (NCBI): domain Eukaryota; kingdom Metazoa; phylum Chordata; class Mammalia; order Diprotodontia; family Macropodidae; genus Notamacropus; species Notamacropus eugenii. The sequence continues at coordinate 319,689,181 of NC_092876.1, forward strand.
AAATATCTTTATTATTCATAGATCATAGAATACCGGGGCTGGAAGGGACCTTCAAGGTCATCTAGTTTAGGTCTCCTTTTTCTTGCAGACAAGGAAACCAAAGCAAATGCAGAGAAGGGAAATGATTGTACAGTGCAACTAGGGAAACTAAAGCCCTAAAACTCATGTCACTTGAGGTCTGTCTTTTCCACTCCCTCTCGTTCACTGGTCTGAAAACAGGAGGCTGGATAGGATGACCTCTAGAGGTCTCTTCCTAGTTTGGAATTCTGAGGCAAAGGTGGTATTCTGAGCAATGGTTAGAGAGACTTTTCTTCATGGTGAAGATGGGAAAAGAGGCCTCTGTTTCCTCTGAGGCTCCACTTACCTCTGGTTAACCCTTCTCTTGTGGGGAGGGCAGAGCTGGGCAGTGATGGCTAGAGATCTGAAGACCACAGCTGAGGGTTCTCTTCCCTTGAAGAAGCTCCTGCCTCCTCTACAGTGCTCACCACCCCCAGTCTCACCCCTAAAAATACATCATAAGGATAAGAATATAGAGAACACTATGTATTGTTATCCCCACTTTACGGATTAGGATAGTGAAGTTCAGAGAGGTTAGTGACTTCCCTGTTATCACACAGCTAGCAAATGGAGGAGAATTAAACCAGACTCTCCTGACTTTAAATCCAGTACCTTCATCCCTCTGCCAAAAAACAATGTAATGGCATAACATTTTTAACCCTTTAGAGCGATCCCACTCTAGTTATCCCTTACCATACAGGCAGATCAGGAGGACTTAGGAACTGTTATTAATGGAGAGTATGTTAATCCCTCAATCAATCGCATTTGTTAAGCACCTACTATGAATCTGGGATTTAAGAATTAAGAACACAAAGACAAAAATGAAGAATCTTTGCCAGTATGGACTTTATATGCTATTAGTGGAGGCAACAAGAACCTATACAAAATAAATACAAAGTCTTTGGAGGGTGGTTATTACATCAATGGGGAATTCCACCGGGGAATTGGAAAAGCATTGCCATAGAAGGTGGTACCTTAACTTTGAAAGAAACTAGGGGCTCTAAGATGGATGGGAGTAAAGAGAGCATGACAAGCATGGAAGGAAGCATAATGTCATAAGAGAGGCACTGGAAGAACGGCAGTTTAGCTGGACCTTGGGAGTATGAAGGCGAGTAGGATATAATAAGTCAAACTGGAAGCAATTTGAGAGGAGCTTTAAATGCCAAACAAGGGCGTTTAAAATAGGTTGGAGAGGGCTTTAAATATCAGGTTGAGGATTGTATTTTTTATCTCAAGGCAATAGGAAGCCATTGAAAATTTCAGAGTAGGGAGTAACATTGTTAGGTCTGTGTTTTATGAGTATTGATTCAGCAGCTATAAGAAGATGGACTAAAGAGGGGGCATCCTGGGAACAGGGAGGTTACTGGAGGTTATTGCTCTAGTCCAAAGGAGAAATGGAAAGGGCCCATACTAAAGTTGTTGCCACCTACCTTGCCTATGAACAAAAAGAATGGGGAGTTTAGTAGGAAATGGAAAGGGGAGCAGATGGAAAAGAGATTATGAGGATAAAATGGACAATATTTGGCAACTTGTAGCATATGCAAGATGGGGAGAGGAAAGAGGTAAATTTTCTAGCCATAGTATGGAAAAGTAGAATTCATTATACTACCCTATCTTCCAGAGTTGGGTAGTCAATCAATCCATCAACAAACATTTAACTACTATGCTAAACTCTGAGGCTGCAAAGACACAACTGAAAATTTCCTGCCCTCAGGGAGTTTACAGTCCAGCTGGGGAAGACATCATATACATATGGGTAGATATAAAATAGATAGAAGGTAATTTGGGAGAATGGTACTAGCAGGTTGGGGTAAAAGGAGGGATGGAGGAAAAGGCTGACATACAAGGTGGCATTTGAGCTGAACCTTGAAGAAAACCCCAGATTCCAAACGATGGGGGTGAGGAGAGAGTATATTCTAGGGATGGTGGATGGCAGGGAGGGGCCAGCCAGTACAAAGGCACTGACATGGTGGTAAAAGGAGTTAGTGGTAGACCTGTTAGTCTTACAAGTATAAAAAAAACTAGTGTGGAAGTGATGGAGAGTTTAATTCTAGGTCAGGAAATACTTAAAGATCAGGTCTTCAGGAACAGGACAGAATTCACATGCATGGCCAGTTCTAGGGCTTCATCTCAAGAGGGCAGCAAGTGAAAATCACCCAGAGGATGGCCTTGCACATGGAATATGCATTTGACTCTATCGAGCTATGTGTGTGAGGGCCTGTTTCTTTTAGTAATTAGTTTGCTGTTTGAAGTCAATTAGATTAAAGAAAGAAGCTCTTCACCAACCCATCAATCAATCAAAAAGCATTTATTAAGTACAAAAACATGGTCCCCGACCTCAAAGACCTCCCAGTTTAAAAGAGGAGACAACATGCAAACAGTTACCTAGATACAAGATACATACGTGATAGATTGGTAATCTCAGAGGGATGGCACTGGCAGCTGGGATGATTGGGAAAGGCCTCAACAGGAGGCAGAATTTGAGCCAAGTCTTGGAGGAATCCAGGAGGCAGAGGTAAGAGAAAACATTCCAGGCATAGAGCCCAGCCAGGAAGAAGACTGGAAAGATAGGAAGGGGCTAGATTGGAAAGGGCTTTTTTTTTTTATCCTGGAGGTAAGAGAGTCACAGAAGTTTATTGAGTGGGATGACAAAGTCAGATCTGTGCTTTAAGAACTATCAGCTAGGAGGATGGAGTGGAGCAGAGAGAGCGATGAAGAAAGCAAACTACCTAGATGCCTATTGCTAGTGGGATGTGATAAGGGTCTCCACCAGAGTGTGCCTGTGTGAGTAGAGAAAAGGGGATGTGTATACAGGAGATGCTTTTAATGTAAAAAGACAGAACCTAGCAATCATTTGGCTATGTGCGGTGACTGGACGAGGAATCTGAGTAACTAAACAGAAAATACTTAGGTTGGATGTGAGCTTCTCAACTAAAGGTCACACTATCTCTTCTCTAATATTTTCTTGGTATTTTGTGCTCAGTTCATACCTATGTCATCAGCTGGGAAAGATTAGAAGCTTGGGACTATGGACAGGTGTTTTCCTCTTTGAAGAGCCCTTCCTCTAGACCTGGCCTCAAGCATTTAGTGTATAGTTGGGGGGTAGAACTTTGTTGGGGTTCAGGTTTGTTGCATGAAGGGAGAATGTTGTTATCCTTTGGGTATCTGTATTTCTAGAGTCTGTTGGCAATGTCCCCTGAGGATCGGAAACTGGCCACCCAGAATGCACAGCCACAAAAGTATGAAGAAAAAGAGTTGAAGGAAAAGCCATACACACTAGAGGAGTATTCCTATGAATACTTCAGGTAATACTGCTAGGTAACCCTACCCTCTACCCTCACGAACAGGTGAAACCTAGCCCTGGAGTTAGACAACCAAAGAAAGAAGCTCCGTAGTTCAGCCTCCATCAGCATCTTTTTCTTTTGTGAATAGTTTTACTTTGACAGCAGACACATCCCAAGAAACATGCAACTAATGCCACTCAACAAAGTATATCCCCCAAGAACAGTTAAGAAAAATTGCTCAAAGAACCAGAAGAACATTGTACACAGAAACAGCAACACTGAATGAGGATTAACTATAATAAACTTAGCTCTTTTCAACAAGACAGTGATCCAAGACAATTCCAAAAGACTCACGATGGAAAATGCTATCCACAGCCAGAGAAAGAACTGTGGAGTCTGAATGAAGATCAAAGCATACTATTTTCACTTTTTAATTTTTTCTTTCTTGTTTTTCCCTTTTGTTCCAATTTTTCTTTCGCAACACGACTAATGTGGAAATATGTTTAATATGATTGTACATGTACAGTCTATATTAGATTGCTTGTCTTGGGGAGGGGAGAAGGAAGGCAGGGAGGAAGAAAAATTTGGAACTCAAAATTTCACAAAATAAATGTTGAACTCTCTCTTTACATTTAATTAAAAAATAAGATTCTATTAAGGAGAGAAAAAGAAAGAAAAATTGCTCAAAAGAAGGATTACAACTGATAGTACCCATCATTTTATCACCAAAAAAAGTAAAATGTGAACGTACATTTCAGTGCTTTGGTGCCAGTGTGGTCCATTGTCTTTGGCATGAGTTTGTTGCCATTTAAGGCCATGAACATTTACTTCAAGAGTTCTTTACTGTTTTGTGTGTCATGGACTCATTTGGCAGTCTGCCAAGTGGACATGCCTATGGACCCCTTCTCAGAAAATTGTTTTGAAATGCATGAAAGAAAACACATCTAATTAAAAAGGAAAACAATCCTCAGAATGATGCTTGTTTCATAATAGAAGAAATGCTAAATTTCAGTTAGAGGTTAGTGAAAATAAAGATATAATTTTTTTTATCTATGTTCAAAACCATTCCCCCAAATTACCCATATGCTCCAGGTCAAGAACCCCCAATTTACATTGTTGTCAGCATCATTCTTTTCACCCTGCTTTCTTCTGTATTCATCACTCTATAGAAGTCCTTTGTGACTCTGAGTTCTTACACCTCAATGATATTCTAGTACTTCCATACAGCACCATTTGGCTAGCCACTCTCTTATCATTGGGTACATAGTGTAGTTGAGCAGGGAGTTGAAAGATATAAGGCTGTAAAATGAAGCAGGTGGGGTCAATCTGTGGATATTTCATTAGGTCCAAGGGCTCTCAACAACAGGGGTTGGGCTGGAGGTAAGTGGGAGGGTAGAAAGAGAGAGAACCATTAGCTGGCTAAAGTCTGGGAAAAGGAAATGTCTGAGAGAATCAAAAAGTCAATGGTGGGAAAAAAAATAGAGAAAAAGGGAGAAAAAAAGAAATTTGTAGTGAATGAGACAAAACTAAATACCTTTGGCCCCCATAAATTGGTGACCTTCCCTTTTTCCAAGTTTTTCTTATGGGGCTGACAAAGAGAAGGCACTCAGTAAAGACTCATTGAGCTAACTTGGCTGCTTAGACCTGTTTAAGCTTTAGGATTCCTTCCCTCTAGCCCTAGCCTTGACCCTGCTGTTCCAACTGACTGATTCCATCGTGGAGAGGTCTCCCTGACAAGAGTCCTTAGGCCACAACCAAGCTTCTCTCCTTATCTAGGCTCCCCGAAAAGGAAACTATCAACAAAGCCATGTTCCCCAAGGCACGGGGTAAGAGCCAGCTGTGGGAGCATTCCTGGGAGCCCCTCAGACAACCACTACTGAAGAGAGTCCATGCCAATGTGGACCTTAGGGACGTCGCCTGTCAGACCTTTGCTGATATCCTTTCTCCGATGGGGTGGGCCTCCCTTCCCAATTCCATGGAGTGGAGGTAGAGAGTGAGCACTATGCTTTTCTAAGGATTCCTTATCAATATGACCCCAAGCTGAGGTGGGGGGGCAGGGAGTGGACTCTTCCATGTGGACTCCCCTGTACAATTCATGTTTTGTATCCCCCAGGATGAGACCTACACAAAGACTCTACCCTGGCCTCCTCATGAACAGCACTAAGTCACTGCTGCCCCAAATTCAGAAGTTCATTGAGACATAGAAGAAGAAATAGCTACTCATTCCAAAGTCACAGGATAACAAGTACCAAACAGACTGAAGTTTCAGGAGGGTCCCTCAGCCTAGGATTTACTGTGTGACTTTGGGCAAATCATTTACCCAATCTGGGCCTCCAACTATAAAATAGAAACACTAATGTAGAGATCCACCTAGCAATGTGTGCACCAGAGGCAAGCATGTAGTCCTGAAGAAGGAGGTCCACCCCAAGACACAGGGACGTTTCTATCTTATCTTGTTGAAGGAAGAGGAGACACACTGTGGAAGGAACTCACTGCTCTCCTTCTTGGAGATGGGGCCAGGGCTATCAGGATAAGAAGTTCCTCTGGACAGTGTTGCCAGTCAACATTGCCCTATAAATTTCATACCCTGGGATAAAGCCCCATGGCTCCACCTGAAATAATGGCTGTTCCTACCTGCTTTGTAGGATTTGATTAACCTTTAAAAAAATTCTCAAGAAAGTGTAAACTCCTTAGAGGCCATTGCTGTATAAATTTAAATTATGCAAATATATAAAATCTTAATCAGAAATAAGTTAGCTGAAATTCTTTTACCCCGCTCAGCTTTAGGGGAAAAAGTGATAAGTGACGAGACAACAAGCTGATATTTGGAATTTAGTAAAAAGAAAAAGAAAAACATCTTCCCTGGAGTGCTCAGCACTCTTGGAGCCTCCCTGCCTAAGGCTGATACAGAGATCATGGCAATTCAGGACAACGCAGGTGAGCTTCGGAAGATCCTCAGTCAACAGAGACAAATTCAGTCCTGGTAATCAGATTAGACTGTCTGACGTGGGAAAGAGGACTCAGATCATTTTCAGCAACAGGGTAAAACCAAACAGAAGTTTCAAGCTCACTTTTTGTTACCCACAGAATTCCATAAAACATTCTCATAGTTGACATTCGTTTACTTATTTAGCTGACACCTTGTATACGTGGGGCATCCCCAAAGGTATCCAAGCTTAAAATCATACTTGGACTTTTGGAACACCAATATTATATCATTCAAGCCTCCTAACAACCCTCTATAAAGTAGGTACTACAAATATTGTTTCTGATTCAAATATAAAGAACCTCAGGCTCAGAGAGCTTATGGGACTAGCCTATGATTCCACAGCAAGGAAATGGCAGAGGAAAGCTAAGGATTATAGGTAAGATTTAAAAGGATATAGAAGAGACCTAAGATGTTAACAAATCCAATCCAAGCCCAGAGACATGTGCTTATCTCAAGGTCACACAGATATGGGCAGGATTTGAACCTAGGTTTTCTTTACACCAAAGCTAGCATTACTGTCTACTATATAGTGCTGTCTTGAAATGTCTCCTGCTCCCAGCTGATGGTCTCTATTCAGGGCTATGTCAGGGTACCATGGTAATTAGACACTGGCAGTTGGACCCTGCCTGACAGGATGAGTATCTATCTGTCCGTATAGACCAGACCATCCTTTTTATTCAAAGCCCTCCATTTCCCAACAGCAAGATGTGTATCTTAAACCATGTCTCCATTAATGGAGATGAACTGCATTTAGTCACCAATAGTCTCTCACCCTTTCACTCCCCCAACGGTATTTGGGTCTGGTCATGGGTCATTATGTGATCATGGAACCAAATTCTAATGGAATTCAGATATAATTTGTCATTACCATCATCATTAATAATAATAGTAGTAATAACGTTTATATAGCACTTCTAAATTTGTAAAGCACTTCATACAAATTATCTCATTTGATCTTCAACAACACTTTGAGGTAGGGGCTATTATTATTCCCATTTTACAGATGAAGAAACTAAGGCTGAACAATTATCCATTTTCATTAGATCTGTTTTTGCTTTTGCTTTGTCTGAGATCAGTATTGCTACCCCAACTTTTTTTTACTTCAGCTGATGCCTAATAGATTCTGCCCCAGTCTTTTACCTTTACTCTGTGTGTAGCTCTCTGTTTCAAATGTGTTTCTTATAAACAACATATTTTAGGACTTTGGTATTTAATCCACTTTATTGCTTCCTTTTTATGGGAGAGTTCATCCCATTCACATTCACAGTTATGATACTAACTGTGCCTTTTCATTCTATTTCCCCCCCTCCTGATTTATGCCTTTCTCTCTCCTTTCACCCTTTTCCTCCTCACCAGTGTTTTGCTTCTGACCACCACCTCCCTCAATCTGTCCTCCCTTCTATCAGCCGCCCTCTCCTTTCTTTCCCTTTTCCCCTCCTACTTACTATAGGGTAAGATAGATTTCTCTACCCCACTGAGTGTGTATGTTATTCCCTCTTTGAAGTTTAGGTCTTCTTAATTCCAAATGTGGTGCTCTACTCACTGTGTCACCTAGTTACCTCTAGAACACTGTACTAATTAGGAGCTATGATTTGCATCTCAAACTGCATATGTACCTTCCAGCGCCTCCACTTCTACTTTCCTACCCCACCAAAGTCTAGCAGATCCCCCTTTTCCTTCACTGACCTCGCACCCATCCTGAAGTATATGGGAGACTACCCATCCAAGCAGGCCAGGGACCCTGTGGAGCTCACCGACCAGATCTTTGCAGCTGCCATCCAGGAGGCTACATTGAGGGATGAAGTTTACTGCCAAATCATGAAGCAACTGACAAAAAACACTAACAGGTAGGCCATCAAAAAAAATTATCCAAAAAAAAATTTTTTTAAAGGTCACAGAGCCTGAGTTTTAAGCAATCCTGTCTTAATGACCAGTCTGGGAATTATTTTGCATGACCATGCATATTTTTTACATATTTTTAATAGGGAAGGAAGGTGGGAGGCAAAAATAGATTTTTGCATATTATATATATGCATACATACATACATATATATGCATATGTGCCTGTATGTTCATCTATGTCTCTTTATATATGAGTGGATACATATATGTATGTGCGTATATTTGTATATGTGTATATATGTATGTGTATATACATATATGTATGTGCATATATGTGTATATGTGTATATATGTATGTGTATATACATATATAGAGATATAGATACACACACACACACATACATCTCACTTCTCCCTTAAAGGATAGAAGGTCAGGCTAGATCTAAGGATTTCCCAGTACTTACACAGCTTACTCCATATTGTTTTCTAAGGTTGATTGTGTGGGAAATACATAGTTCCTGTCCCCTGGGGCCCCCCAGGATTCAGCATTTAGGGGGCTGCCCAAAGGCCCCCAACTCTCTCCTAAATGGCCGTGTTGGATGGCAAATGACGGCTGGTTGTTTCTTCAGTTACAGCTTGGAGCGTGGCTGGCAACTTCTGTGGCTCTGCACTGGCCTCTTCCCACCTAGTAAAACACTGCTGCCACACACCCAGAAGTTCATCGAGTCAAGGAGGAAGAATCAACCCATTGCCCCTGACTGCAGCAGGAGGATTCAGAGGGTGATGAGGTAATTGACAGTCAACAGGATTCTACCGAGCCTATGTTAGATACACTCAAAGAGACAAGAAAAGAAGAAATTCTTGCCCTCAAGAGACTCCCATTCTAATAAGGGAAATCAAAATTTACTCACATTGAACAGGTAGAGAACAATACAGGAGAGAATAAATTGAAACTATCCTTTAAATTAGAAGAGATCAGTGAATGTCAGAGTAATCTAGGGGAGTGTTCTAGAGGAGGGGAAACTTGAGCTGGGCCTTCAAGGATGGTAGGATTTAGATAAACAGAGAAAGTAGAGGAGGGGCAGAAAGCAGAGGTTGGGGTGAGTCAAGTCTGGCACATTTCAAGCAATGAGAAGATCAGACTGAAGGTGAAGGGCCTGCTTGCACCTGCTGCTTTAGAAGCTGGGGCTGTTCAATGAACTAGCTTGGGATGTGGGTCATCCCAGCCTCTTGGTTCCTTCCCCTCCTTTTCCATCTTATTCCCTACCTGTTGACAGCTTCTCTGCCTGTGAAGTTTTCTCTCCGTGGACAGGCTTGGGAAAAGGTGGTATGGCATTCCAACTCACCCTTGTTAAAGACTTTCCCCAGCTCTGGTAAAAGTTTAGGTGGAGATGATAGTTGATGTCTCAAATGAGATCTCTTATGATTGTGAGATGACAATTCTGTGGATTATCTGTGGGCCTCAAATATCTATCCTCATCTAGACTCCTGTGGTTCCAGAAAAGCAGGAGTAGTCTGTAGAAGCTCAAGTGACAGGTCCTGCCTTTTTTAGATATGTATTTCTCTCTGGGTCTCCCTCTCGTCATCTCTTACCCATCTCCATCTCTGTCACTGTCTTGTTTTCTGTCTTGGTCTCATTCTTTCAGCCATATTCTGCTTCTCTTATTTTCCCACCCTTCTCTGATATAATCTTTATATGTGTTTTCTCTATAACACAATTTCTATTTCTCTCCCTCTCTGATATCTATTTCTTTCTCTCTCTACCCCTTTCCCTCTCTCCCTCTCACTTCCCCTCTCTCCCCTTCTCCTCCCTCTTTTTCTGCTGCCTGTTACTCCTGTCCTTCCTTCAACTTTGTGTTTCTCTGAAATCATTGTCCTGTTGATTCTATGATATGAAACAGCTCTCGAATATACTCACTTATCTCTCCTGACACAGCTGCCAGCCTGGTCCAAGCCCTCATCACCTCATACCTGGACTATTGTAACAGTCTTCTAGTTGGTCTTCTTGACTCAGTTTTCTTTAGTCCACTTTAGTCCATCCTTCACTCAGCTGTCAAAATTATTTTCCTAAAACACAGGTCTTACCATGTCCCCCAACTATTCAATAAATTCCAGTAACTTCCTTTCATCTGCAGGATCAAATCTAAACTTTTCCATTTGTCTTTTAATGTTCTTCATAACCTGGCCTCTTTAAACCTCTCCAGTCTTCCAATACCTAACTCTTCTCCAATTACTCTTTCATTCAGTCCTCACACAAGACATTCCATGTCCAAACTCAATGCATTTTTACTAGTGGTCCCCATGCCTGAATGCTCTTCACCACTTTCTGAGTTACCTGGCTTCCTTCAAGGCCCAGCTCAAATCCCATCTTCAACAGCAAGTCCTTCCTGATCCCCCTTAATTCTTATGCCTTCCCTCTTGGATCATCTCCAATTTATTCTGTATATATACCTGTTCACATTGTCTCTCTAATTAGACTGTGAGTTCTTTATGAGCAAAAATATTTTTGCCTTTCTCAGTATCCCCATACAATGGCTTAGCACAATGCCTGACGTATAGTAGTAGGTGCTTAGCAAATGTTTGTTGACTTTCTCCAACTCTGTCATCTCTATTTCTTTCTCCTCATCTCCTTCTAATCCCCTGTCTCTCTTACAACATTCTGTGATGTTTAGAGTGGAAGGTCTCTACTCCATCCAGATCTGGGCAGTAACAACCCAGAGAGACCTCACTGAGAACATAGGAGTGGCTGTGCTCTGGCCAGGGCTATCTCCTCTAGTCGGATCTCTGTGAGTATATTGGGAGGGGAAAGGCCTGAGACCTGAGGAGTGAAGTTAAACTATGGGCCCCCAGAGTTTTCTGGTGCTGATCCAGAGAAAGTTGGGCCCCACAGAAATCTCATCCTTTCCTAGTTCAGGAAATTGACATCCTTCCTCCTCTATCCAAAGATGATAGTGTGTAGACCTCCCTCATTTCAAACTATTTGGCACCAGGCTCTGGCTAGATGTACAGGCGGCACATAGCCATGAGGGCTTTACCAAATAGTTCTCAAAGCATCCCCGTCCCCAGTCACTGACTTTGCTGGAAACAGTATAGTGGCCAAGTTGGGTACAGTTTCCTCTCCCAATTCCCCCCATCTCTGTAGTATGAACACTGAGAAAGAGAAACAATAGCCCTGAGCTGAGGCTGCCTAAGGGCATCTGAGGCTGTAGATACAGGATGAGATACCTTGGTCTCTGGGGCAGCTAGGTGGTGCAGTGGATAGAGCACCAGTGCAGGAGTTAGGAGGACCTGAGTTCAAATCTCACCTCAGACACCTGACACTCACTAGCTGTGTGACCTTGGACAAGTCACTTAATCCCAATTGCCTCATCCTGGGTCATCTCGAGTCATCGTGATGAATATCTGGTCACTGGATTCAGATGGCTCTGGAGGAGAAGTGAGGCTGGCGATCTGCACAGCCCACCCTCACTCAAAACCAAGTCAAGTGCAAGTCATGTCATTATCTCTCTGATGGCATGGTCTTCTTCGGCAATGAAGGAGAAATACACACACTTTGATCTCCAAAAATGACAGGTTAGTGGACAAACAGACAGAAGGGGATGGATAGCAATTGTGTCTGGAAGCATGGAGGCTGAACAAAAGGAGCATTATCCTAAAGAAAAGGGTCATCAAATGCCAAATAAAAGCATAAACTTCCTGATCCTGGCAAGATGGTAGGAAGAAATACACACAGAGACCTTACTTGTCTCTGTCATCTGGAAGGGTTTAGCAGAAACTTGTCAGAGACAGAAAAATGAACAAAACAACTTAAGATTATAGGATTTAGAACTGGGAGGGACCTTGAAAACTGTATAGTTCCCCTTGTTTTATAGAAAAGGAAACTGAGACCTAGAGCGGTTAATTGACTTGGCTAAAATCACACAACTACTAAAAAAAACTGATCTGACTCTAAAATTGAGGGTTCCCTTCATTAGACCATACTCAAGGAAATTTCCAGCTGAAGTCCATAAAGCAATGGGGATGAGATGGCTTCCAGGTCCCCCTAAAAAGAGCCAGGCCAGTACAAGGTAGTTATGCACTCCAGGCAGGGATAGAAAATGGCATTGATGTCCTGGCCCTATGTGTGACTGTCCACCAAAAGCTTTGAGTTTCCTCTGTAACACATGCAGCTTAAGTCCTCCCAAAATAAATCCTAAATGCCACAGGAAAAGAATTTCTTGGCGTTGAAAATAAGCATTTCTAAACACTGATATTTAAAAGTACCCTTCGTGACACCCCTCTGAGTATTCTACTTCCCCATTCTCTAGTCCTGACTTTTGACCCTGTGACCACTGCCACTCACAGTTTCTAAATCAAGGACAAGAAGGTAGTGACATCTGGGCCCAAAGGACCTGACCTAGAGACATCCAAAAGAGCTCCCAGGCCTTCAGTGGTGCCCTTAAATCTACATCTGTAGGAAAGCACAGCCCAGCTGCCCTGCATTGAAATTCACTGTCCCATGGTTGAATGAATCCTTTATTCAGGGATTGAGCTGGGAGGCCTTCCCCAGAAGCCTTGGGATGGGGAGGGTCAAGGACAGCTCCAGCTGGAAAGTAGCCCCAAACACAGCGCATTCCAGTCTTTATCTTCTTTTGTGGGAAAAACAACATGGATGCTGGAATGCTAATATCAGAAAGGACCTCAGAGATGCATCACCAACTCCCTCAATTTACAGTGAAAGAAACTGAAGGCCAGCGGGATAAAGTGACTTATCAAGGATCCGGCTGCTAGTTGGTTACTGAGCTGGGATTGCAACTCGGCTCCTGTCTCTCAGTCTGATGTGCTTTCCATCATATAAAGCAGAGAGAGAAAGGATCATTTAAATTTAGATAGAGATTTGGATCCAGAAAGATAGTGGGAAGCCATAGAATTCAGGCCCCCATCTGTAAAATGTGAGGCAAAAATGTGAGGGATGGAACACTAACAAATTTTGACACCTTCACAGTCTGAACCAAAGCCCACCTGCTACCAATAATGAGCTCCAAAAAATTTGGATTGAAATCTGTTTGATTTCCATACATATTCGCCACCTTTGGAACCAAATTTCCCAGCAGTCAATCAGTCAGTCAGTCAGTCAATGAACAACAACAAAGGTACCTACAGACAAGCATTCATTCATTCATTCTGTATTGGGGAGGCTTTGTTGAAGAGACCCAGTCCTTAGGAATATCCATTCATTCAACAAGCCTTTATTAAGCATCTGTTACTTGCAGCTTAGGGCAGCCAGGTAGCTCAATGGATACAGCACCAGGCCTCGAGTCAGGAAAGCTCATTTTGTGAGTTCAGTCCTGCCTCAGACACTTAACTATCTGTGTGATCCTCTCAATGCATCTAGGGCCATCTCCAGTCATCTTACCTCTATCTTGCCACTGGACCCAGATGGCTCTAGAGGAGAGAGTGAGGTGACTTTGCACAGCCCTCTCCCATTTCAGTCCAATCACTTGCAAGTCATAACATCACCTTGCTGATGTCATGGCCCTCCTTGAGAATGAAAGGATAACGAATGACCCTGGGCAAGTCACTTAACCCCGTTTGCCTTAGTTTCCTCATCTGTAAAATGAGCTGGAGAAGGAAATGGCAAATCACTCCGTATCTTTGCCAAGAAAACTCCCAAATGGGGCCACGAAGAGTTGGACAACTGAAATGACTTACCAACAACAATATGTGCCAAGTGCTGAGGATGGAGACAAAAATGAAATAGCCCCTGGGCTCACAGAGTTTATATTCTATTGGAGGGAACCAGTATAGACATAGATAAATACAAAAATTACCCAAAGTTAATTCCATTGGGTGGAGGGACATTAGCAATTGGGGGAATCAGGAGAGGTGGTCCCTGAGCTGCATATCCAAGTATTTTTCAAAATAGTTGATGAGAGAAGCGGAGTGCATTCCAGGCATAAGAGAGAGGTAGTACACAAACATGGAGAAAAAAATTAATTAATAGTAATTTACATTCGTATATCACTTTAAGGTTGGCAAAGAGCTTTACAAATATAATCATTTTATCCTCACAGCATCTCTAGAAGGTAGGTGCTATTATTATCATCTGCATTTTACAAGGGTTAAGTGACTTGCCCAGGGTCACACAGCTAGTCAGTGTCTTGAGTCAAGATCTGTGCCTCCTACCTGCCTAGATGGAATATTGTAAATGGGTACAACAATTTCTCTGGATCTTAGAGTATACATAAAAGAGTAACAGGTGCAAAATTGTATTTTTATTAATGGGGTTGGTTCACTCTCACTGTCATCCTTCTGTGACCAACAGCACATACAGGCTCACTGTTGGTTAGTTAGGATTAGGGGGATAGTCCGGGATCACTAAGCAAAACAACTTGGCCCATTCAGGGACTGAATCTGGAATCTCAGTTTTGATATTATAAGCTAACCTACTGAGCTAAAGAGGCACAGGTATTTGCCATCCCGATTTTGGCCACACTTTTTACACTGTTCTTTTCTAGGACTGGCCCCCGGAAGTGGCCCCCTCACCAAGCAGAGGTGGAGGCCATTCAGCAAAACATCATCAAGATCTGTCACAAGGTTTACTTCCCCAATGACACAGAAGAGGTGAGAGGTCCAGGCATCTCCTCCAAATGTGGGCTCCTCCTGTAGTCTCTGTGAGGCCATGGATCCCTGAACTGGTCTGCCAAAGGTTGGGTATTACCAGTGATGTGCTAGTAAATATTCAACAACTGCCTCTCCAGGAAATATAAATGTACCCATGATACACTTTTAAATTTAATCTGTGTTATTAACACTTTCTCTGTCACTTCCTTAAGTATAGATATTAACAAACTAATAAGTCAAGGTCTGATTGTAGCATCTGCTGATTTCTGAGGTATAAATGTTCACAGTGAAAATTTAATGGTCAGCTCCAAGGTATGATCTAGGGCTATCACTCCCCTGTCTATTACTAGCCTAACTCCTGAAGAGGCATATATCTATGAGCTTTTGAAGGATAATGTCATAGCTGACCTTCTCTGAACTAAGAGAAACCAAAAATGGTAAAGAAAAGAAATTCTTAAACTCATTTTTTTGCCACTGATTTAAAAAAAAATATTTTACAGATGCTTTTGTTTTTATGTAACCTTCATTTCCAAATATATCTCTTTTTCCATCCCTACCCAGGGAGCCATTTTTTGTAATAAAGAATACAAAAGAAACAGAGGGAGAGGGGGCGGGGCAGAGAATGGTAAACTTACAGGCACAAGCCTGACAGTGTATGAAGTCCCTCACCTATATAAGGTGGGAGGGAGGTGTATTTTCTTACCTCCTCTCTGGGACCAAAGTTGCCAGTTTCACCTTCAAGGACTAACACTTTAAACTTCCAAGAGTGTTCTCAATTTCATTTGATCCTCACAACCCCACCTTATGAAGTAAATAGGACAGAAAGGGATGTTTACAGTTGAGGAAGTTGAAGCACAAAGAGTTTTGATACCCTGCCTTGAGTTATACAGAAAATTGATAAAAGAGCCATCACTGGAACCCAGAGCTGACTCCTAGTCCAATAACTTTGTTTAGTTCAAGGAATATTGATTAATGTCTTGCTGTGTGTCTAAGACCATGTTGAGTGCTATAGGATTCAGACTTTTCCTGTATTTTATAATTTGTTAAAATAGGTAGTATTGGGGAGGGAGGAGATCACTTCCTGTCTCTAGTCCTGTCCAATTTTGGGGGAGAGGTCCTAGTAGAAAATGAAAGGGATAAAGAGACAAGTGGGAAGAAGGAGAAAAAGGAAAGCCCATAGATGCGAGAAGCTGTGAAGTAAACCACTGGCCCTTGGAAAATAGAAAGACAGGTGTATTTCAGGTATTTTTCACCTGCTGTATGCCTTGAGTCTTCAGAAGTTAAGAAGGTCATTGATTCAGAGTTGGAACTAACCTTTTGTTATTATTTGGTAGTTTGTCTTGTTCAATTTCTCATGACCCCATTTAGGGTTTTCTTGGCAAAGATACTAGCATAGCTTGCCATTGACAAACAGGGTTAAGTGATTTGCCCGGGGTCACACAGCTAGTAAGTGTCTGAGCCAGATTAGAACTTGCAAAGATGAGTCTTCCTGACTCCAGGCCCAGTGCTCTATCTACTGCACCACCTTAAAAGAAAACTAATCTAACCTCTGAATTTCCAGAAGCCCCAATGACAAGTAGTTAGTGATAGGACTAAGGTTCAAATCAAGGACATCAGATACCAAATCTAGTGCTCTGGAAGAGTGATGTAATGGAAAGAACTCTAGACTTACCAGCAAAGGACTTGAGTTCTAATCCCAGGTATACCACTCACTGACTGTGTGACCCTTGGGCAAGTCTCTCCCTCTACTTAGTTTCTTCATATGTCATTTGAGGGGAATTGGACTAGAAGATGACCTATGATGTCCCCTCCGATGCTAAAGAATATGAAGGATCGTGAAATATAATCCTCACTTGTTTTCTTCACATCCTCACAGCAGAGAAAATATCCCATCCTTTCTTGAGTTCCTGTGAAAAGAGCAGAGGAAAAGCTTACATATTCACAGATATTCCCACAGTAGAGAAACTCTCTTGGTTCTTCTGCTTGGCCATGTTCCTCATTTTCTCCTGTCTTCCATTCTGGTCCTGCCCACATGTAAAATCAGCCTTTTCCCCCTGTAACTGATGACCCTGCTTCTTCCAGATCTTTGAAGTTGGAGCCAACACAAAGGTTCAAGAACTGTGTCAAAACATCAGCACCCACCTGCAACTAAACTCCTGGGAGGGTTGTAGCCTGTTTGTCAAGATTTCAGACAAGGTATGACAGTAACAATGGCAGTAGGAAATTGTGGGAGCCATTGGTGCTTGGGAGGGATGAAAAACATGGAGAAGGTGACCAGAATATCCAGTCCAGCTAACGAATGATCAAAAAATTAAAACTTGGAAAAGAACATACAATGGCCAAAGGTATTTGTCATTCACTAATGGGGGAGGTCCAGATCATTGTCAAAATTAAAAGGGAATTTCCTGATGCTTCTGGTGGTGATGACATCATGCTGATTACATCAAATTCTAAAATATTGGAGAGCATCCTAAAGAGATGAATAATCACTCAAGAGTTTAGCCTAACTATCCATACATGAAAACCAAATGGATGAAAAATGTCTATTGTCCAGTTGGATGTCTAGCACATATATATTGGAAACACACCTCAGATGAACAATTATGTGGGTCCATAACTTAATAGGAGTAATCGCCTATGGAAAAGTCCATCTATTTAACATTAACGTTCTTCTAGTGATGGTGTTTATGAGTAATTTAGTACCATAGTCTGCAAAGAATTAAAGATAAGAGTCCCACAAGAGGTAATGGAGAAGCGCATGTTAGCATGTTACCTAGAGCAAAATGTACAAGAAAAGCAGTAAAAAAATATTAACAAAGACGTAGGTAACCAGAAAAGGAAGTGAACAGGTCATGTGCATCCAGTGTGCTCCACTGGTACCCATAAAAGGTCAAGAAACAGGAAGGTCCTCAGCACATTGGTCCTCAGGGGGGATCCATGGAAAGAACCATACAACCATAGTTGCACAGGACAAGAAGGCACAGAGGGGTTGCTATCTGCACCACTGAAGGAAATACCTGTCTGAGAGTTTATAGATACATCAAAGTATCATTACTATTTTTAAAAACTATATTCAGCTGACCTCTACCTTTCTGTGACTTAAATTTATTGCTACTAGTTTTGTCCTTTAGGGCTAATCATCAAAAGTTTAATAAGCAATCCTTCTTCTACATGGTAGCTCATTAAATACTTTAAGATAGTTCTATCATAAGTGCCCCTAAATTTGGTTTCCTTCAGGATAAGTTTCTACCACAGATCCTTGAAGGATACAGTTTTCAGTCTTCTCACCATTCTGGTTAACTTCCTCTAGGTATATACCACGTAGTCAGTCACTCAGTGAAGATTTATTAAAGCACTAACTATGTTCAAGGCACTGTGCTAAGTCTTGACTATGCAAAGACAAAACCAAAGACAGCTCCTGTCCTCAAATAACTTACATTCTATGGAGAAAAATATATGTACATAAGTACATATATGTTAATACTATAGTATTATTATAGTATTAACTATATAATACAGTATATTTATATTATATTTAATATAGTATGTTTCTACATTATGTATATATATACATGTATGTATGTACATGTACGCATATACAAACATATATAGCAAATACCAAATGATTGGACGGGGAGGATCCATACATTTACTAACTGCATACTGCTGTGCTAAGTGCCTCACAAATCTTATCTCATTTGTTCCTCACAACAACTCTGTGAGGTAGGTGCTATTATTATCCCCATTTTACAGTTGAGGAAACTGAGGAAGTTAGAGGTTAAGTGACTTGCCCAGAGTTAGATAAATGTCTGAGGCAGGATTTGAACTCAAGTCTTCCTGACTCCAGGCCCTGAACTCTATCGGCTGCCTGGCTGCCTGCCTGCCTGCCTGCTTGCTGGGTGGAAGAGAAAGCACTAACAGTGGGGTAAATTAGGAAAGACCTCACTCTGAGTGCCAGATCAAAACTTTTTTTTACACTTTGTTTTTCTAGTTTGTTTGGGTTTTTTTGGCAACATAGCTAATATGGACATTTATTTTGTGTGATTTCACGTGTACAATGGGTGTTATATGACTTGTTTTCTCAGTGGGTGGGAGAGGGGCTGGAAGGAGGGAGAGAATTCACGTTGGAAACAGTACCTGAGCTGAGCTTTGAGGGAAGTTAGGAATTTTAAGCAATTGAGATGAGGAGGGCGTGAATTATAGGCATGGGATACACAGCCTAGACAAAAGCACAGACTTGGAGGATTGAGTGCCATGTGTGAGGAACAGTCACGAGGCCAATTTGGCTGGACCACAGTGTGGGCGAAGGGGAGTAGTATATAATAAATCTGGATGCATAGGCTGGAGAAAATGTGATTCCCAGAACTCAACCCAATATTCTTGATGTGATTTCTCTATAGAAAAGCAAGTTTCAGATAATTCAGGCATTCTCTTCTGCCTTCCTATATTCTTGGTTCCTGTAGAAAGCTATCTCACCCCCAGGGCCAGCCCCCACCCCAGCCTTTCTGCTCATTCCTTGGTGAGGTGCTGCCTGGGTGGCAGGGCTTTGCACTCTTCTTTGCTGCCATCTAATCTCCCATTTGCTCTTCCCCATCAGGTCATCAGCCAAAATGAAAAAGACTTCTTCTTCGATTCCTTAAGGCAGGTGTCTGACTGGATAAGAAAGACCAAGCCCACAAAAGAAGGTAAAAGAAGGTGCCATCTATCCTAGGAGAGGTGGAAAATAGAAATCACAAGATTTCTACCTTGAGAGATGTTAAATAGGATCTTTGAATCAAAACATTTAGAGCTTCAAAGGATCTTTGAGATCATCTAGTCTGATTCTCTTATTTTATAGTTTAGGAAGAGTAAAGGTCTCTAGAGAACAAGTGACTTTCTCAAGGTGATGGGGACACAGATGGTCACTATCAGAGCCTTATGTGATCTTGGCTAAATCACTGAATCTCCTGGGACCTTGGTTTCTTCAGCTCTAAAATGGGGAGAGGGGTATTGGGTTAGATGACCTCACTTATCCTTTCCATCTCTCAATCTATGACTCTATGAAGGCATGACAGAGCAGGTAATATTTTAATAACCTCAAAGTGCAACTTCAGTGTTCAAACCCAAACTGATTTACTTGCTTTGGTTAAAAAATAAACATAAACTGTATGGTCCTTTGAAGGCATGGAGGAAGGGGAAATTGATATCAAAGGGAGCTGAAAAGCACCATGGGTGGGGGTAGAGAGAGAGAAGACTTGAAATGAAACCAAGTCTAAGAGGATGTAGCAGCTCTTATTGGGGGGATGGGCATTCTCTGACCTGAGCCTTAGGCTACCTGCTTAAGGAAGACCTTGACCCTGTGGCTGATGGCCATGACCTTGTTCACTCAGGGACAACAGCACCCCTATATTACCATGTGTACTTCATGAGAAAACTCTGGTTGAATGTCTCCCCTGGGAAAGATTTGAAAGCTGACACCATCCTTCACTATCATCAGGTAAAAGGGCTGCTTCTCAACTCAGCTAAGGAATGGACCCATATAGTGCAAAGTGTGGGATGGACCACTGCCCCTAGAGTATATATGGACCTCTGGTTCATATAGGATTCCAGTGGAGGGGGAAAGAACCATGTATCGGGATATATCAAGGAGGGGCTGGACATCATTGATTCATTTAACAAGCCTCTATAATATAGACACTATTTTAGACTCAAGAAAAAAAGGAGAAAATGAAATTATTCAGCTAGGTTTTAAAGAATGGGTAAGATCTAAACAAGAAGGAAGAAGGCTGGGGTAGGTATGGGGAATTCTAGTTGGGAGGTTATAATGTAAGCTGAGGTGGGAGTAAGCATGTCCATGGTAGATAGCAACGGAAGATAAGGTTGGAGAAGTAGGTTGGGGTCAGATTGTGGAGGCCCTTGAATTTGAAAAGGAATTGAGATTTGATGGGGTAGGCAAAAAAGACCTCTTGGCTACTCCACTATCATGAATTAAGCAGAGAGTGTTACATGTTCTGGAAACACAGAATGGTATTGGTGAGCTCAGTGGATTGGGGACAGGAAGCAGGAAACCAGAAGATGCAATATTAGACTTAAGGATCATCTAGTCTTGCTCCATAATATTTTACAAAGGTAGAAACAGAGGACCAGAGAGGTGAAGAAACTTCCCAACTTCACATAGCTAATTAATGAGAGAGCCAAGAATAGAACCTTAGGGTCTTCCTCTCCCAGGACTCCGTCTCTGTGATACACGGTAATTTGAAAGGCATATGAGTTGTAAGTGACAAAGTTTCTAAACCAAACAAGTTAGCTATATCTTGCACTAAAGGACGCAGAGAAGCCCACATTTGTGCGCACACACACACACACGCACACACGCACACACGTACACACGCACACAGAAATGTTCACAGCTGACCTATAACTAGCTAAAACTGTGTCTGGGGCCAATTCATTTAGGGATGGGGACAATTCTGTCTCATTCCCAGTGCCAGAAGGGAGCACCATGCTGAAATTCTACTATTAGTGATTCATTCATTCTTATCCAGGATCCAGGAATAAATCCCCCTGTGAGAAAAGACATATGAAGCCCTAACACCTGAATCAGACGAATTTCTCAGTCATTTTTCAGGGGCGGGGGGGCGGGGTAGGAGCAAGTGGAAGAGGAAGGGAAGACAAGAGAGTTCTGGAGCAGCAGCATGGTGGGGACACGGAAAGCTGCCACATGCAAACTTCTGTTTACCAGTTTTGCCAGGCAGTCTTCAGACATCAGTACATTAGGAGGAAATGCTCAAGTTGACTGTTTGTCTGTCTGTCTATGCCAGGAGCTGCCCAAATACTTGCGTGGATTCCACAAGTGCTCCAGGGAGGATGCCATCCAGCTTGCAGGCCTCATTTACAAGGTCCAGTTTGACAAGGACAGGTCCCAGCTAGCCACGGTCTCCAGGATCCTGAAGGACTTGGTGCCTGAGAACTTGATACATCTGATGTCTTCAGAGGAATGGAAAAAGGTCATTGGTCTGCCCTTAGCAGTCTCTGTCCCTTCCCTAGGGTGACCATGTATTGAGTAATCCACTGACCTGGGGGAGTATAGGAAAAGGCAAGGGGGGGAGCTCCAGGCCTCTCTCTTGGGCTACTCCTATTCATAATATATTTGCCCTCATTTCCCCAGTTCCATCCTTAAAGTCCCTCCCAGGTATAGGTATCCCTTTCTTTATGAAATAGACAAATTCCTGAAAAACTGTCTACAAACTGATGTTTTTCCAAGTTGAATCTTATTTTCCCATTGATTTACATTACCAGTTCTAAGAAAGGTTTTGTTCATGTCAGATCATCGAAAAGCAATGGATGCTCACACCTTAGCTTTAAGCTTCCCTGTAGAACCCCTCCAGACACGTACACAATCAATCAATCAAATAATGTTCACTCAGACTGATAGCGCCCTTAAAGGTCTGTGAAGCAGGAGCTAGTGAAAATACTATTATTCCGATTTTACAGATGAGGTTAAATGATTTGTCTCTTATCAGTGAAGTCTGAGATTTGAACACAGGACTTCAGACTTGCCATCTCCCAGTCCAGTATTCTTTCAGGTGTACCATGTAGAAGAAAAAATGGACAAAGGAAGTGAGGAAGGGAAGGAAGGAAAGGAGGAAGGAAGGAAGGGAGGAGGGAAGGAGGGAGGAAGGAAGGAAGGAAGGAAGGAAGGAAGGAAGGAAGGAAGGAAGGAAGGAAGGAAGGAAGGAAGGAAGGAAGGGAGGGAGGGAGGGAGGGAGGGAGGGAGGGAGGGAGGGAGGGAGGGAGGAAGGGAGGGAGGTAAGGAGGGCGGCGCAGAGGGCAGAGAGAAAGGAAGGAAGAGAGGAAGAAAGCAATAGGAAAGAAGGACAGAAATTAGTTCAGTAAGACTAACCAACACATCAACCAAGTCTACCAGTATTTGCAATGCTTTATATCCCATAGTCCCCCTCCTCTACAAAGAAGGGAGAAGAGGTACATTTTCTCATCTCTTTATTCGTCCAAGTTTGGTTATTATAATTAATCAGCATTCAAGGCTCTGTTATTGTTATGGTAATTTCCATTTACATTGTTGTAGGCACTATGTAAATTATTTTCCTGGTTTTGCTCACTTTATTTTGTATCAATTCATAATTCTCTGAATTATTTATTCATCTTTCTGAAATAATGCAGTAATATTCCATCATATTTTTGTGCCATTCTCTAATTAAGAGATAGCTACTTTGTTTCTAGTTCTTTGTTACTTCAAAAAACATTGCTGTAAGGCCCTTCTCTCTCTCTCTCTTTGTTCTCCTTGAGGTATATGCTTAATGGTCCCATCTCTGGGCCAAGTATATGAATGAGCATGGTCACTTTTTTTTTAACCATGATTCCAGATCACTTTCCAAAATCGTCAAATCAAATCAAACCACAACAAGAATGCCTTTCTTTCCACAGCCACATCAACATTTACTATTCCCATTTTTTTTTTGAACATCTTTGTCAATTTGCTGGGTTTGAAATGAAACCCCAGAGTTATTCTGATTTGTATTTCTCTTATTATTAGTAATTTGGAATAGTCTTTCATATACTTATTAATAATTTGCAATTATTCTTTTGAAATCTTCTGTAAATAAATACTTAAAGCATGCGGGTAGTGAACATTATCCATCTAGAGAGAGAAATCACTTTTTAATTTTTTTATTCTGAACATAACAGCCTAACACCTCCCAAATAAAATTCATTTCCATATACAAAATAGAACAGAAAAAGGTTATGGACAAGAACTCTAAGGAGAATTCACTTTTTAAAGAAACTTACAGAAGTAATGAAAAAGAGTAGATATTGATTCCTGTAAAGACTGCTTGGTTCGGGAGCCTGAAATTTCCAGTCAGATTTACTCACAAAGGTTAGCTGTGGTCAGTCTGTCCATTCTCCTGGGGTCCATGAAGCCAGGTCTAGTGCCCCAGTATCATAGAGCATTCTCTCCAGTATCTACATAAGAGGCTCCCACTCACCCATGCTTATATCCCTGCACCCCACCTCCTTTCCAGAACATCTTTGCTGCTTACAATAAATGTGAAGAGAAGACAGTGGATGAAGCCAAGGTGGCCTTTCTGAAGCTGATTTACCGGTGGCCCACCTTTGGGTCAGCCTTCTTCGAAGTGAAGGTAGGTTTTATTTCAGACCTCACCCATCCTGACCTTCCCAGTACAGAATCCCATTCATTTAAAAGAATAATTAATGGATTAACCATCCCCCCCACCTGCTAATGTCTTTTCTTTTTCAGAAAATCTTCTCCTCTGTATATTTCTTGTAGTCAGAAAATCTTTCTCTGTATATATCTTGTAGTTATCGGCATATCGTCTCTCCCATTAGAAAGCAAGCTCCAAAGAAAGCAGCCAGTGTTTTTACCTTTTTTTTTGTATCCCCAGCACTTAACACTGTTTCTGGTGCATAGCAAATGCTCTGTCAATGCTTATTGACTGACTCCTATGTCCAGGGAACTGTGCTAAGTAGTAGGGATATTAAGAAGATTATAACAATGATGATGAGTCATTTGTATAGGACATTTTCCCCCACAAGAATGAGGGAGATGATTCAAGGATTATTATCCCCAATTTGCTGATGCTTAAAGTGGTACTCAGGGAAGTTTTCGATCACCTTGAGTTACGCAATACTACACTGCTATTCCATTTACATCTGGAAAGGACTTAGAAGTGATATAACCAATCTCAGACACTTACTAGCTGGGAAATCACTTCACCCTGTTTGCCTCAGTTTCCTTATCTGTAAAATGAGCTAGAGAAAGAAATGGCAAATCACTCCAGTATGTCTACTGAGAAAACCCCAAATGGGATCACAGAGTTGGACACGACGGAAATGACTAAACAACAAGCCAATCCCCTAATTTTACAGATGAGGAAACTAAGGCCCTAAGAGGTTAAGTGACTTGCCTAAAGTCACACAGGCAATATCAGGGCTGGAATCTAAACCCCAAGTCTTTACTGTAAGTAAAGAATTCTTTCCATTACACATACCAGGAGCCACACAGTCCTCAGTGAGTCTATAATCTGACTTTTTCCTTTAATCCTATTCAGGAAGTCTCTTTGTCCTGCAAATGCACATCAGGACTTGAGGAAGCTCTGTGTGTGTGTGTGTGTGTGTGTGTGTGTGTGTGTGTGTGTGTGTGTGTGTGTGTGTGTGTGTGTGTGTGTGTGAGAGAGAGAGAGAGAGAGAGAGAGAGAGAGAGAGAGAGAGAGAGAGAGAGAGAGAGAGAGAGAGAGAATGTGTGTGCTTGTCTAAGCTTTTCCTGCGTGCCTGAGAACATGGCTGTGACCATTCTGTTCCTATATGTAAGTGGAGATGGGGGTGTGAGAGGAAGCTGAAAAGGAAAATATGATTTGATAGTCTCTTCTCTGGCAGCCACTGGATTGTAAGGACTCAAGAGATTAAGAGCTAGTCCCTGAATGAGTGAGCTAGGCCAGGAGTTAACAAAGCAGGACAACACTATTCTCAACTCCATCCCAAGTTACCTGTCTTAATCGGTTTGGGGAAAAAATGGGTTAGGGGATGAAGTGAGAAACATCAGTAATTTGCTCTCCTTCCTTCTCTCCTTTTCCTCCTTCCCAGCAATGCTCAGAGCCTACTTACCCAGAAATCATCCTCATCGCCATCAACAAGCATGGATTGCAACTCATCCACCCCAAGACCAAGGTCAGAGAGTTCATTAACCTAGCCAAGCCCTCCAGTGAGGTCACAAGATGACAACCACATTTACAGTCTGGGGAGGGGAGATTAGCATTGCTCTCCAGAGCCCAGGCTGGGTTCAGAACACTGTCCTTCCCAATTAGGGAGCAGTGATGCCCCAGTGGGAAGGAAGAGGGAAAGGAGGGTGGACGATAGAAGAGTGGAGATCATAGTCAAGGCTCTGACCTCAGGAGAGATGCCTAGGGTACCTTATTTCATTAGCCTGTTGCAAGATAGATAGAATAGATAGAAATAGCCCCATATGATGGACTGGGATTCAGACAGATTAAATACCAGACCAAGGACACAGTCAGTGGCAGAGTCAGTTCTCCTGACTACCAACCTCAAATTTTTGCTTAAGTTTCTTAAGCATCCCTCTACCTTTGCCCCAAACCCTTCCCCCTAATCTTGGCTCATTGAATTTCTGTCTTCTCTTCCTTACCTTTCCCTGCAGGAGCTCCTAAACAGCTACCCATTTACAAAAATCTCCAGCTGGAGCAGTGGTAGCACCTACTTCCACCTGGTGCTTGGGAACCTCGTGAGGGCAAATCGACTGCTATGTGAGACCTCTCTGGTGAGCCCACGCTGGGGCTGGACATACAAGAGACCCCTCAATACCAGGGGCTCTGGAGGTGGGGTGGGGCAAGGGAGGACATGGGGCAAGGAGAAGAGAAAGAGGAGCAGGGAAAAGAGATATAATTCAAATCTATCTTATCCTACTACGAGATCATTAACTTGCAGATAGGTCTGGGAAAGAAGAAATAACCATGGGCAAAAATGTTTTATTATGAAATTTCAAAGATCCATGACTTCCCAGGTGGCCCCAGTCATTTTTGCTTTCTCATTCATCCACTCAACAAACCCTCAATAAGCACCTCCTACATTACAAGGAGCTATGTTAGGCTACGGACTTGCAGCATGGTGCAGGCAATGGTTCTCAAAGTGTGATCCAGGGATTCTTGGGGGTCCTCAAGACCCTTTCATACAATAATTACTAGTATTTACAAGGTTTACCAAGTGCTTTAAACATGTCACCCCATTTGATCCTCACAACAACACTGTGAAGTAGGTCGATGTTATTATTATCCCCATTTTACAGATGAGGAAACTGAGGTTGAGAGAAGTTAAATGACTTGCCCAGGTCACAAAAGCTAGTAAGTGTCTGAAGAAGAATTTGAACCCAGGTCTTCCTGGCTACAAGTCCAGGGTTTTATCCATTGTATCACCTCGCTGTCACATGTCCATGTCTTATTCTTGTATTAGTCAGAAAGTTCCATTTAGAACAAGGACTATATGGCTTTTCTTATCTGCATCCCCACTGCCTAATATACCTAATACAGTTATGTATTTGTGTGTATGTGTGTGTGCACACATATATAAAGCTCCTATTAAATGTTTGTTGCATGAAAGCTCTTCCCCTGGACAGCTAGGTGGCACAGTGGATGGAGCACTATACTTGGAATCAGGAAAACCTGAGCTCAAATCTGGCCTCAGACACTTAGAAGCTCTGTTACTCTGGGCAAGTCACTTACCTTCTGTTTGTCTCAGTTTCCTCCACTGTAAAAATGAGGATAATAATAGCACATACTTCCCAGGATTGTTGTGAAGGTGAAATGAAATAACATTTGTAAAGAGTTTAGCGCCATGCCTGGCACATCGTAGGCGCTCTATAAATGCTCATTCCTTTCCCTTCTCTTTCCCTGCTCCTGGGGCTCTGTGGCAGTTGCATTGTCCCCTCTCCCCATTGGTTCCCCCTGACCATTCTGTGACTCTTCTGCATCTCCCAACCCAGGGCTATAAGATGGATGACCTACTGACATCCTATGTACAGCTTCTCCTGAGTGCAGTGAACAAGCAGAAGAATTCCCGAGCCTTGGACTGAGGCGGTACATTGGCTGAGGTCACAGCTACCCATCCATCTGCTGAATGGACAGCAACTCTCATCTCTACAGTGAAACACAAGACTGACACCTGTTTTACCTCTCACTTCTCCAGCTTCCTTATCCGGCAATGGACTGGCCTCAGGCACAGCCTTAACTAGGAATTTTTGCACTGGGAAAAGCAACACAAAGTGAAGGATGTCCTTAGTCTGGGATTGAGGGTGGGGGTGGAATGATGAAGGTCAAGAGACTACTCCATGGGTGGTGGAAAGACATTCAGTGCCCACTTGGGCATCCAGTAGAGCCAGCTTGCTGCTGGAGAGGACACTACCCACCATCTAATAGCTTCCTAGTGTCCAAAATAGAATTAATTATCCTCCCACACAACACACAACTGTCCTCCAAATTTACCTATTTTTCTTGAGGATATGACCATCTTTCTAGCCACCCCAGTTTACAACTTCAGAATCATCTTTTTTTCCTTCTCATTTATTCCCCATATCCAATGTCACCATGACTCTAATTCTATCTTCACAATGTGTCTCTCATTTATCCTCCTCAAGTAACCACCAGCCTACTTCAGGCCCTTATAATTTCTCACCTGAACTGTTGAAATAGTTTCCTTAGAATATTTCCTGTTTCTAGAGTATCCCCTGCACTGCTAAGAAAATAATTTCCCTGAAGAACAGATCTAACTACTTCATTTACTTCATCAGAAATCTTCAGTGGCTCCCTATTGCTTATGGATAAAATAACAAACATAATATTTAAAATTTTTCACAATCTGGTTCCAGTCTACCTTTCCAGACTTATTTCACATTATTCCCTTTTTACACTATGTTCCAGTCAATATGTTCTCTTAGCTTAGAATTCTGTCACTCACCTCCAGGACTGTCTTTGCCTGGGCTGTCCCCATCTCCTGGAATTTACTTCCTCTTTACAGGCTGCTCCCAGAATCCTTATCTTTCTGTAGAGTTCAATATAGGGACATTCCTAATGGTGGTATCACTGGATTCCGATGGCTCTGGAGCAGAAGTGAGGCTGGTGACTTTGCACAGCCCTCCCTCACTCGAAACAAAGTCAAGTCATCATTTCTTTGATGGCATGGTCTTCCTCCGCAACGAAGGATGAACACAGTAACAACAATTTCCTGTTGCCATCCACCAGTAGATAATGAACTCTATCCCTCCCAAAGTGATGTTGTATTTACTATATAAATATTAAATCCTCTGGCAAAATGGAATCTCCTTAATAGTGTAACTGTTTTTCATTTTGTTTTTGTCTCTCCAAGACCTGATAAAGTGTATTTATGCTGTAGGCACTTGATGTCTAATTGAATTAATTTTAATTTAAATTAATGATAATCATGTCTTTGTAATTTCTTCACACCCACATTCCTGACACCACATTATTCTGTCTCTGTTTTGAGTTTTTGTGGGTGTGTGTGTTTGTTTTTTGTAGTTTTGCTGCATTTTAGTGCATGGTCAATTTTTTTTAAAGGCGTCATGTGAAGCTGAGAAATATACATATATATTCTTTAATGCTCCCATCCACAAGATGCCATGAGTATTTCCAATCTAACTTCTTCAACAGTTTGCTTAATTTTATATTTTCCTTTTTTATTATCTTTCTGTTAAAATTTATACAGCTCTGAGCATTAACATTAAAATCTCTTATAATTATTGTGTTGATGTCATTTTATTTTTGGATTTCAGTTAATCCTTTATGAATCTAGATGCCATCCCATTTAGTGATAAATGTTTAGTATTAATTGTTTCATTGTCTATTATGGCACCTTATGTATAATGTAATTTCCATGTTTAACTCTCCTAACATTATGCATTTTTGTTTTTTCTTTAAGCGTGATTTCAATCCTTGCTTTTTGGAGATCAGCTGATGCGTAGGAAATTTAATTTCAGCCTTTTTTGTTGATTTTCCATATGCCTTTATTTTTAGATGTGTTTCTTTTACATAACAATTTGTTTTATATAAACAAATTTTATATAAAAATTGTTTTATATAACAAATTTTTTTCTTATCCATTCTGATTCTCTCTTTCATTTTGTTGCATTGTTTGATTATTTACATTTAAATATTTAATATTGTTAGGCTTGTCTTTTCCTACTTTTATTCCTTTTGTATTGATTTGATCATCTTTTTCTTTTAAGTTGCATTTTGCTTCAATGATTTGTTTCCTGTATTGTTTTGATGCTAGTCTACTTCCACACCACACTCCTACCCCACTCTCATTTACTTACCTGACCTCAAGTTCCTTGGTTTTACTTAAGTTGTTAATTTTTCTTTCTTTTTATTTATGTTTCTACTCCTTTTCTTTCTCTTTCCCTGCTAAACTAAGTGTGTGATTCCGTAGTCAATGATTATAGTAGTCTACTATTTGATAAACCCAAGAACTCCAGCTTCTGGGAGAAGAACTCACTATTTGACAATAACTGGTGGGAAAACTGGAAAATAGTGTGGTGGAAACTGGGATAGACCAATGCCTGACACAGTATACCAGAATAAAATCCAAATGGGTACACAATCTGGGTATAAATTCTGATACTGTAAACAAACTAGGTGAGCTAGGAATAGTTTATGTCAGATTTATGGGGAATGGAGGAATTTATGACCAAATAAGAGATAGATAAAATTATGAAATACAAAATGGGTCATTTTGGTTACATTAAATTGAAAAGGTTTTGCACAAACACTATGCAACCAAGATTAGGAGGGAAGCAGAAAACGGAAAGAATTTTTCAAGTAGTGTTTGTGATAAAGGCCTCATTTCTAAAATATATAGATAACTGAGTCAAATTTACAAGAAGAATACAAGTCATTCCCCAATTGATAAATGGCTAAAGGATACGAACAGGCAGTTTTCAGAGGAAGAAATTAAAGTTATCTATAGTCATATGAAAAAATGCTCTAAATCATTATTGATTAGAGAGATGCAAATAAAAACAACTCTGAGGTACCACACCATACCTATCAGATTGGCTAACATAACAAAAGAAGAAAATGATAAATGTTGGAGAAGATATAGGAGAGTTGGGACACTAATTCATTGTTGGTGGAGCTGTGAGCTCATCCAACCATGCTGGAGGGCAATTTGGAACTATGCTCAAAGAGCTATAAAAATATGCATACCCTTTGACCTAGCAATATCACTTCCAGGGCTATATCCCAAAGAGATCATAAAAATGGAAAAAGGACTCATATGCACAAAAATATTTACAGCAACTCTTTTTGTGGTGGCCAAGAACTGAAAATTGAGAAGATGCCCATCAACTGGGGAATGGCTGAACAAGTTGTGGCATATGAATGTAATGGAATACTATTGTGCTATAAGAAATGATGAACAGGCAGACTTCAGAAAAACCTGGAAAGACATATGAACTGATGCTGAGTAAAGTGAGCAGAGTCAGGTGAACATTATACACAGCAACAGCCACGGAGTTCAAGGATTATTTCTGATAGACAGCCCATCACAGCAATGTAAGGACCTAAAACATTTCCAAAGGACTCATGATACAAAATACCATCCACTTCTAATGAAAGAACTATGGAGTTGGAACGCAGAATGAAGTCGTCTATTTTATTCTCTGTTGTGTTATGTTTTGATGTGTTTTTCTCATGGTTTCTCCCATTTGTTTTAATTCTTCTATGAAACATGACTAATGTGAAAATGTGTTTAATAGGAATGTATGTGTAGAACTCATATAAGATTGCATGCTGTGTTAGGGAGCAAGGGTGGAAAGAGGGAGAGACAATTAGGAAGTTATAGAAGTGATTGTTGAAAACTGAAAACAAATAAATTTTAAAATTTGGGGAAAAAAAACAAGAGTATGAGTTAAAATCTTCCTTTCCCACTTTCATCCAACGTCTAACTTCAAATAACATTCTTTTGTGTCACCATTTTCCAAGAAGCTTTCCTTTGTTTTTATCCTCCTTATTTCTCTTTCTAGTCTATTATGAGTTCTACTTTCCAATATATGGGTTATACTTTCATTTGTTCTTTCTTTAGACTTTCTATCTGTGTCATGCGGATATAGCTTCTGGAGTAACAAATTGAATTCTCTCCTCTATCTCATTTTTGTTTTTGCATTTAGAGCTCTTACTCCATCCTCTCTCTTTCCCATTATACCTCATTCTTAAATATCAATTGATGAGGGAAGTAACTTTAAATGGAAGCAGTGGGATGTGGGAGGAGTCAAACTATGTCTTGAGTTAGGAGGTCTGGTCCTTCCTTTGTCTTTACCATGATCCTTCACCTGGAAAATGGTCATCTACCTGAGAGCCAGTGTGGCTTCAGAAAGGGTCAAGGAATGATTGATACGGTTTACTGCTGGACAACTCCAGGAGAAATGCAAGGAGTAGAACAGAGATCTGTACCCTAACTTTATCAATCTGACCAAGGTCTTTGATAATGTCAGTCATAAGAACTTGTGGAAAATTATGGCAGATTTGGGTGCCTAGAGAAGGTCAACAGTGTTGTACATCAGTTTCATGATGGCATGCCTGCCCAGATTCTGGATAATAGACAATGTTCTCGTGCTTTCGCAGTCACCAGTGGAGTGAAGCAGGGTTGTGTGCTTGCTCCCATGATGTTTTCAGTAATGTTGTTGGACACCTTCAATGAGGGTGAAAACAGCATCAAAGTCAGCTACCACACTGATGGTAAATTATTTAACTTGAAAAGGCTACGAGTAAGACTAAAGTGAAGAGGAAACTGGTGCATAATTTTTTGTCTGCAGATGGTTGTGCTTTCAATACAGTCTCTGAAGCCAAGATGCAACAAAGTATGGATTGATTTTCTGCTTCCTGTGCCAATATTGGCCTCATAATGACCACCAAAAAAACATAGATTCTCCACCAGCCAGCACCACACCAGTCATATGTGGTTATAGCAAATGGAGAAATATTGAATGCTGTGTCCATTTACCTTGGCAGTATGCATTCCAGGGATGTCCACATAGATGATGAGCTTGACCCACACATTGCCAGAGCTAGCTCAGTGTTAGGTAGGCTCCAAAAGAAAGTGTGGGAGAGAAGACTACCTACCAAACTGAAGTTCTACAGAGCCATTGTGCTGACCCCGTTGTTATATAACTGTGATACCTGGATAGTATACCAATGACATGCCAGGAGACTGAATTGCTTCCATTTTAATTGTCTTAAGAAGATTCTGAAGACTACCTGGTAAGATAAGTTACTGAACACTGAGGTTCTTCCTTGAGTCAAACTACCAAGCATTTAAACTCTACTACAGAGAGTACAACTCTAAAGGGCAAACCACATTGTTCAAATGCCAAATGTACATTTGTGTAAAAGACTATTTTATGAAGAACTCACAAGGTAAGCACTCACATGGAAGTCAGAAGAAATGATACGGAAGAACTTTGACATTGATTGCCTCTCATAGGAGACACTGGCAAAGGACCACCCATCATGGGTACCTACATCAAAGAAGGTGCTGTGCCCTTTGAGTGAAGTAGAATTGCAGTAGCCTGAAAGAAACTTGAAATGGGCAAATATAGAGACAACTCCACTCCAAATGTTCATGTGGACTATTTGTACCTGACCTGTGGTAGAACCTTCTGTGCTCGTATCAGACTGATCAGTCATAGTTGGATACAAGGTATCTTGACTCCCAACATGGTGATGTCATTTTGGTTCTCTTCAAGAACAAAGGACAAAAAACAACTGTGATTACACCTCACTTCTAATACCACGTTATCTTAACTCTAGTTCTAATCTCATCCCTAAGACCCTGGATGCTGGCTGACCTTAAGGACTCATATATCCACTCTCATGGGATAATATTTAGTCATGGGAGGTACAACATATTCTTAAAAAAAAAACCAAACAACCCTTTTTCAAGGAAGGTGATCTCCTAATGTGCAAATATTATTCCCTAGATGACTCTTACCCCTTGTTGATTCTTACCACAGACACATACCACCCTCCTCACCACCAGCACCCTTTCATTTCCCTTTCTCAACTGAGACCCCTCTTTCTCTGGCCCCATCCCAATCCTTTCCTTATATGGTACTTATAAGCTATTCCCCAATAGCCTCCATTCTTATTAATAGATTAGAGAAATGATTGTCCCTCCTCTATTTATCTATGTACTTGGTGAAGGTGAATCTCTAGCTTTCCTGTCTCTTATCTCTCTTCTCTGCAGCTTCCCATTGTGTTATTTTTCTGGCAGAAGATAGTGATGTATAGGGGATCACAGGACTTAGCACAGCACTTCCTCCTTTCTTTCGCCTTAAATCTTTAACCTGTTTGGGTTTTTTTAACCTTTTTTTCTTTTTTTTTCTTAGTGCAATTACTTTTTTATTTAAATAACATCAGCATGAAAGACTTGATTCCATGACTTAGTCGTCTCTTGGTGACTGTGCCTACAGAGGCAGCTGGGTGGTCTAGGGGATAAAGTGAAGGGAGACCTGAGTTGGTATTTGCCTTGGGAACTTATTAGCCATAAGACAGTGGGCAACTCACCCTCTTCCAGCCCTAGCTGTAAAATGGGAATAATAATAGCACCTACCTCACAGGTGTTCTGAAGATCAAGTGAGATTACATAGGTAAAGTGTGTCACAAACCTTAAAACCCTATGTAAATGTTAGCGATTCTTACCATTTTGGGGGCAGCTAGGTGACATGGTGGACAGAGCACCAGGCCCAGAGTCAGGAAGACTTTATCTGTCTAAGTTCAAATCTGGCCTCAGACATTTCTAAGCTGTGTGACCCTGGGCAAGACACTTAACTGTTTGCCTCAGTTTCCTCATGTGTAAAATGAGCTGGAGAAGGAAATGGAAAACCATTCCAGTATCTCTGCCAAGAAAAATCCAAATAGGGTCAAAAAGAGTCAGACACTAATAAACAACAACTCATTATTTATCTGTGTTTATTTGCAGGATTTTTGTAAATCAAATATTCTCATCACTTCTATGGTATTTCTGCAAAAATGCCTCAAATGCCTCTAGCATTGGAAGTACATCCTTTTTTTTTTTAATTAG
Organism: Notamacropus eugenii; assembly: GCF_028372415.1. Taxonomy (NCBI): domain Eukaryota; kingdom Metazoa; phylum Chordata; class Mammalia; order Diprotodontia; family Macropodidae; genus Notamacropus; species Notamacropus eugenii. The sequence goes on from NC_092876.1 coordinate 319,723,573, forward strand.
GAGATGTTATTTTGATTTCCCACTTGAGCTCCTTTGTTGTTGTTTTAAAATACTATCCCAGTTTCTTCTTTGATTTCTTGCCCCTGAAACATAATGCTGGATTACTCCAACTGACAATCCTTCATATTTGTAAGTCTTTCTCTTGACTGCTAGCAAACTATGTTGTTCGCTTTTGAAAATGTTAAATTTTGCCACTACCTGTCTCAGAGTTTCAAGCATGGGGTTTTCCTCTGACAGCAATCTATAGATTCATTGTCAGTGCTTCATTGTCTATATGCAAAAGTTCTGGGCAGTAGCTATTTGTTTTTATTACTCCCTGCAGTATGACATTCAAGTTTTTAATCTGTCTTGTTCTTTTGGAAGAACTACAATCCTTAAGTTGCCTCTGCACCACATTGTCTTCCAGGTAAGTTGTTTCGGCTTATGTAATATTTATGTGTACTTTTCAAGTTGTTGCTTTTTTACTTCTCTTCTGACAATTTCTTCCACTTCTGCATTTTTGTGTTCCACATCTGTTATTCTCTCTCTCTTCTCTGTCTCTCTGTCTGTCTGTCTGTCTGTCTGTCTGTCTGTCTCTCTCTCTCTCCCCCTCCCTCTCTCCTCCCTCCCTCAAAACTTTGGAGAAATTATTATCCATTGTCACATCTAAGTTTGGTAACTTTCTATTTTTAAGTTGTGTTGAAAAATCTGTTTTCTGACCTAATTTATTCATAATTGCTTCATCTACAATTTTTATTTCTTTTTTGAACCATTCTGAAGTTTCTTTGGATTGTTATATGATCTATAGAATAGATCTATAGATTTCTATAGAATTGCCTTTTTGATTAAGAAGTTTGGGTTCACTTTCCTTCAAAGTCTAATACATGTTCATGGTATTTTTGCTCATTCTTCCTTTTTTCTTTATGATCCTCTCTTTTGTTTTCTCTGCTTTGCAAGCCATGATTTTGCCTGAACTTTCTCTCTTGAACTTTTAGTCTTTCAAGCCTTTTATTTATTCTCTCTTTATTTATTTCTCTCATTTTCCTCCTCTTTCTTTGGTACCTCCCCCTTCCACTGCTGTATAAACCCCACAATATTGGACATTTTCAGCCTTCTTGTGTTGAGGGTATCTGACCCCAGCCTGGTTGACTGCCCAGAGTAACCTCTTTGGGGAGAGGACTGACCCCAAATGAATTTCCAGTCCCCTTTCCCTGTGCAGGCTCTTTTCTCCTCTCACTAGTTCTGAGCTATTTTCCATACTGTTTGAATGGAAAACATTCAGTATTCCTCTCCTGTAGCACATTTACCTCCCAGGTGTTCTCTCTTTCTTTCACATAAGTAGGGAGAATCAGTGACTAGTACTTCTTGTAGGGGGAGTCATTGCTATAGAAGGACCAGTCAGGTATCACCACAATTGCACTCTTTAGCACAAGCCCTTAGAAGCTACTTCACTCACTGTGCTTGTCGGAGATGGGGATTATTTTGCTGGAGCTCCAAGTCATTTTATTTCATGAGTTCACAACCACCTTCATTCTTATAAATCTTTATTGTGCAAAGCAATGAGAAGGAATTACAATAAATCTCATGTGTTATAGTGATGGGTAACACTAGTACATACAGGATTACAGTGTCCAGTAACCTCAAACCAACATTTACAAAGGTGTCCATCACCCAGGACTCAATGGGAATATTCTTTCTCCCTTCATTGTGGCCATGCACTCATTCAAGGTTGGCCTCAATACAAAAGCATCTATAAGGTTGAGCCCTTGCTTTCCTCAGTGTGAAACAATAACTCTTGCTCCAGTCCAGACATGTATCAATACGGTATAATGGAAAACAACTTGGACTAGGAATCAGGAGCCCTGGGTTTTGGACCTTCTTCTGGTACTAACTAGACATGTGATCTTGGATGAGTGTCTTAACCCTCTCCATGTCTCAGTTTCCTCATTTGTAGAATGAGAATAGATAAGATGATGCATAAGGCTTCTTTAAACCTAACATTCTAGAAGACTGTGAATCTTCTCTCTGGCCAGAGAAGGCCATCCATTATAAGGAAATTATCCTGAATCTAATCCAACTGAAAGCTGTCCTGACATGGTTGGAGGGAAGGATAAAAGAAAAGAAAACCATTTCATGTTTTCTCTCTATAAATACTGAGATGTGTAGAAATTGCTAGTCCAGGCTTTGCGAATTAGTGCATGTGAATACTTTATATCTTATGTGATATCCTTATGCAAATAATAAATAGGGATCTCAAAATATGAAAAGTAGAGGAGTCAAATAGCAGGTTTCATTACATGAGTCAGCACTGTGCAGGGTTGGGAGTAAGAAGACCTAGGTTCATATCCTAAGTCCATCACTTCCTAGCCTCGTAACCTTCAACTAATTCCTTCCTCTCTCTATGTCTCATTTTTCTAATCTATCAAACAAAGAGATTGGACATGATGACCTCTAAGGTCCCTGTCAGCTCTTTCTTTCTGTAGTGATACTTTATGGTGTTCTGGTGCAGAGCAACATGGGAAAGAAAAGGGGTGGGACCCTGTCCCCAATACAGGGTATTATATTTGGGACCAGATGAGTCTACCCATGGGCTGTTCATTAATTTCACCCACCCACCCTCCTCAAGCAAGCAGTCTTTGAGGATAAAGAGAGACAAAACGGTGCTCAACAAATACCTGGCAATAGATGAATTGCAGGTTTCTGTCAATCTTACAGATGTTTCCTTCTTTTCTCTTTGCTCTTCCCCCATGCCCCACTCCTGCCAAACTCACTAGTTCCACACCACACCACAGAGTCTGGCTAATGCCACAGAAATTCCAGGGGAGGATAAAATATCTAGCCTCTCCCTAAGATCCTGAAGAAAATCAATAGGCAGGTGGGCCTCTAAGGAATAACTTGAGGATAACTTCCCCTCTTAAGTATGGTCTTCTAGAAGAAGGCCATCCTTTGGGCCTAGACTGACTTCTCTGACCCAAGGGTTCTATGACTAGGCACACAGACTTTGCATGATCTAGCCTTTCACCATGGCCTACTTGAAGGCTGTGTTCATTTCTGTTCCTTTCATTTTCAACATCCACTCTCTGTTTCTTCACCTATCCAAAGTTTGTCCATCCTTCCATACCCAGCCAGGTCCTGCTTCCTCATTCCTCAGTACCCCAGTCCATGCTGGTCTTCTGTCTCTGCTGTCTGTCTAGAGCACTTATGATTTGCAGCCCGCAAACCTTCATTTCATTATCTGGTGTTAGGAGGTACAATTTTTGAAATGTGTTAGGTGTTTGAATTTTGTCTCCCCAACTGGACCATGATCTCTTTAACAGAAAAGAATACGTCTTCTCACAAGGGTGTTGCAAGAAAAGCGCTATGTAAAATGGAGAGCACTCTATAAATGGGAGACAGTTATTTTGCCTTCTCTTGGCTCCTCCACAGCCGCTAGCATAGGACTGTGAATGCTCAATGAATACTTGTTTAATCAAATTGAATCTAACAGGGCCATACCAGCTGCAAGGTGGCCAAGGCTCAGGGAGTGAGAAAGTCACTTCATCAATGGATTAAGGCATCTTAACAGAATCTGATGGGGTACTAAAGCAAGGGATCTTAATATTTTTGATGTCATGGACCCTTTGGGGAGTCTGGTGAAGTTTATGGACCCCTTTGCAGAATTAGGTTTTTAAATGCATAAAATGTATATAATTACAAAAGAAATAAATTATATGAGGGGAAATATATATGTATATATTTATATGTGTGTGTGTGTGTGTGAGTGTGTGTGTGTGTGTGTATTTTCCCCCATTCAAGTCCACCAACCTCCTGAAATCTAACCATGGACCCACTGGGGGTGAGTCTTCAGGTCAAGAATCCCTATCCTAAAAGAAGAAGGGAATTTCTCAGGCAGATGGTAATGAAATATGAGTTACCAGGGAGAGAGAACTTGTAGAAAGGGAATGGGAAGACCATTGCCCACTGAGCTGTAAGATGTCCCAAAGAATGAAGGAAAAAGTCATGACATCCAAAGGATTCTTGGTTAGGTCCATAAATGAGGGCTTCAGTTGTGTCTGGTGCACTTCCAGACAACAGGGGGGATTCAGCTGTATTCCCACTTACTGGGTGGTTTAATCTCAAAGTGAATATTGCTGGAAAACTCTCCAAGGGTCACAGAAACTAGAGTTGGGGAATGTCAGAGACTTGTGGTGGTGGAGAGAGCAGCAAACCAGCTGTGGACTATAAGAATGGGGTGCAGATCCTCTCTCTTCCTCTATTTCCTCAACCTTCAACAGGTCCTGCCGTAGTGAGTGCTCTTAGGATTTCAGAACCCCCATCAGTCTATGCAAGAGAGGTCAGGAAGAGGATTACAAATGTGGGGGGAAGGCGGAGAAAAGCAGGAAGCAAGAGAAGTAGAAAGAGGAGAAAAGGAAGATGAAAGGAAGAGCAGACAGGACAGAAGAGGTCGGCATGGCGGTGGTGAGGACACAATCCCAGCAGAGGCTTTTCAGAAAGAATTTGAGTCCACAGCCTTGGGGTGAGCTTTCCTGGAGGCCAATTCAGACAGTTTCTTCAGTCTTTTCTTCAGCTCGAGAGGAAATTTTTCATAGCATTTCTTGCAGACAGGCTTCATGTCAAACTCCACAAATTTGTTCCTTTGGGAGAGGGAAAGTTTTAACCATTAGGGACAGAGCTCCTAGATCAGTGCCATGAGACACTCTGCATTTTAAATCAGAAAATCTTTCCCTCTGAATTCAGTTAATATAGTCTTTCACCTTCAAGGCTTCTCTAATACCCTCTGCTCTTATCTAAAGTGATACCTGCCATCTCCTACCTGTTCCTACATTCCTTGCTATTCTATAAGGTTGCTCCTAGGCCAGAATGCCTTTGAATGGCTGGTTAGTGTAACAGAGAGAATACTGAACTTAGAGCTAGGAAGACCTGGGTTTGGATCCTGCCTCATACACTTAATAGCCATGTGACCCTAAGCAGGTCATTTAACTTCTCTCTGCCTCAGTGTCCTCATCTGTTAAATGGGGATAATAATGGTACCTACCTGGCAGGATCACTCTCGTTATTAAGAAGCATATTTAAAAGCTCTTTGCAAATCTTAAAGCACTATAGGAATGCTGGTTGTTGTTTTATCTAGCATTCATCCAGTAGCTCCTACTGGAGTCAGCAGAAAGTAAAATGTGACCCCCTGGCCCCTGATGGGGGGTCCTCAATGGCCTTGTCCCAAACCTCCGGAGTCCTTTGGGAATAAGGCCAACCAAGGGATTTGTGGAAAGCTTAAGAGACAGGAGAAAGGGAGGTGCTAAAAGAAGGAGCCATTGCTTACATATATTTATTCATGCCTGAGCTGAACTGATATAAACTGACTGTGTGACCCTGGGTAAGTCACTTAACTTCTCAGCTCTCTAGGGCAGAGATGTCAAACTCAGAAAACCACAAATTAACATTATCTATATTGCACTGTATGTTTATTTGTTTCACTAGCTATTTCCCAATTACATTTTAATCTGGTTCAGGCCACACTCAGGAGTCACTCTGAATTTGACCTCTCTGCTCCAGGGAACTCTCTAAGGTTCTAAACTGAAGAGCAGGGGCCAATTTGCATTGGTAGATGATGTTTCTTTATACTGATGAAAACAGAGGCCTCGTTCCTAGCCCTATCCCTTGAAAGAGGAGCTGAGGAACTGGAGGATCAGGAGGGACTTACTTCAGTGTGAGTTTAATGTTGCAGGTGGAGCAGGAGAAGCAGTTCACACACCAGGCCTTATTGAGAGCTGACACCACTGCGAAAAGAACACAGACAGAGGGAAATTATATCGAGGTCAAACAACAAGGGCCCAGATCCCCACTGTGGATCCAACAAGGCCAGATGTGCAGAGAGAGCTGGGGCAGTCCAGAGGGAAAGGACACCTGGGAGGACAGAAGGGGCCTTACCATCTCCCTCGATCACGTGGCTGCAGTTGTAGCAGACGTCCCCGAAGAGCTGTGGGGCAGAGCAGACACAATGGGGGGTTATATGGGGCAGATGAAGGCATTCGTCTTCTCCCAAACCACCAGCTGCACGGAGCATGAAATAGACATTTCACAGAAGCCCTGTAGAAACCTCCTCACACACCCATTCTAATCCTCTGAATACTCTCTCTCATGTTCCTTTCTAGTCACACACACCAGGCCTTGGAGTCCATCATATCCCCATTTGACAGATTTTTGGAAGGCATTTGTCCTTCTGTTTATTCTTCATTTTCTGAGCACTGGGCACATGGGCCTCCTTCTGACTCTGGGACCTGAGCTCCAGTAAGGCTGGTCCTTGGCTTAAGAAAGGTAGGTCTGTGGCCTGCACAGTCAGTCAAACAGACAACAAGCATTTATTAAGTGCCTACTATGTTCCAAGGGGCAACTAGTTAGTGTAGTGAATAGAGCACCAGTGCAGAAGTCAGGAGGACCTGAGTTCAAATCTCACCTCAGACACTTGACACTCACTAGCTGTGTAACTTTGGACAAGTCACTTAACCCCAATTGCCTCATCCTGGATCATCTCCAGTCATTCTGATGAATATCTGGTCACTGGATTCAGATGGCTCTGGAGGAGAAGTAAGGCTGGTGACCTGCACTGCCCTCCCTCACTCAAAACAAAGTCAAGTGCAAGTCATGTCATCATTTCTCTGACAGCATGGTCTTCTTTGGCAATGAAGGACGAACATACCCACTATGTTCCAAACACTATATCAAGCCTGGTGATATTGAGTGAGGGATACTTGGCTCCAACCTCAAAACTTTCTCCTTTGGTGGCCTGTCAGATATCATAATGATTTGTATGTTTTTCTCCCCAATTAGAATTATGCATTTTGTCACCTGAATGCTTAGCAAGGTGCCTGGCACATAGAAAGTACCTGCCTGATACATGTATCAGGTTGATTGGCTGAACACTAAACTCTGAGCTAGGATACTCCCAGAAATGTCAAACTGGTTGTCTCATTCTAGTTCAGCCACTGAAAGGATGTGTGATCTTAGGCAAATTAGTTAACCTTACTGATCCTCAGTTTCCTTATCTATAAAATGAGGAAGCTGGATGAGATGAACTCTTTGGGACCTTTTAGTTCTAACATCCTGTCCTATCCTATTCTAGCCTAATCCCCCATCCTTCCGCACCATCTTGTCTGAAATTCCCACCATCAGAGTCAGTCTATTATATTAGATAATAAAAGAAGCAGGGATAATGCCTTCAGAAGGTCGCCATGAAATCGCCCTGGGCAAAGGACAGCAGAGGAATTACTCCTCTGCCATTATCATATTCACCTACACTGTCTTATTTCATAAGGTAAAGTGAAGGAATCCCATGAAGGAGTAGCAAGTATGATGTTTAATGAAGCTGGGGAGGACAGCTAGTTGTGGATCCAGAAAACCAGGCTCCTGGTATAGACACAGCAGACAGAAAGGAACCATAACGCAGCAGAGTTTGGAGAAGAGTTATCAGAGGCTGATCTGCAGGATGGATTGAAAGGGGTGGGAGTGAGGAAATGGGGCTGTTTAGGTTATCATAGAATGGGATAAGGACCTGGATTATGGTGAAAGCACTGGGAACGGAGAAGAAAGCTTGGAACCATGAGAAGCAGAAGGTACAAAATCCTGTCTCCGATGTTTAGCACCTGTTCAACCTCACACTTCTCTGAGCCTCAGTTTCTGTGTCGGTAAAAGGAGGGAGCTGGACTTGATGGCTTCGGATGGTCCCTTGTAGCTGTAGCGCCACGGTCCCATGAAAGGCATCAAGGAAGGAGACTCAAGGTAGGCCAATATGGCTGCACTATACAGTACATAAGGGGGAGGAATGTGGAACCAGTCTGGAAAGAAAGGTGGGGACTGCGTTGTGATAGGCTTTGAATGTCCAACAGGAAGTTTATATTTTCTCTCAAAGGCAACAAGTGTCACAATAATGATTAATACTAACAATAGTAATGATAATCAAGAAAATAATCATATCTAGTTACACAAGTAACCAGCCTCCTGGGGCTGATTCTCTCCATGCTTAACCAGACTGATCCTCAGAGTGTAGACGTTACCTGTTGTAAATCTGTACTTGAAGCCTTTCTGGTGTCGTAAAACCTTACCAGATTTTGTACTCTCCTGGGGCACTCCCTCATGCCACAATGAAATATTGGAACAGGACTTTGTATTCTTGGGCTCTTCATTAGTGAAGTGAGTTATATAGACTGTGCAGGTCCAGGGGAAAAGGATTAACTCTCTGTGACCCCAAGTGCTTTACCCTGGTGGGGATCATGGTGGGGGGACTCAAGAGAGTCTCCTAAACCTGGAAAGTCATGCGGGAAAGGCAGGTTATTTGACTCTTTAGCAGCACTGATTTGTAGGGGTAGAAAAGAGGGTTCAACTCCAAAGAATTATGTAGGTTCCTGCCAGAGATGGGACAGGTCACTGGATGGGGAGGGGCAGAAGTTCTTACTTCATGCACGTGGGTGTGAGTCTTCTATATTTTCTCTTTGGTGAAATAAATCCTGCCCTATGTTTGATACATTATCAGCCTATGTCTGCAGGGGAACTGAGATCTTTTTTTCCTTTTGAGGCAAAAACCTAGACAAAGCCAAATTCTGCTGTTCTCTGGAGGATGTTAGGGTGGGGCTATCGGGCAAAAAGAGATTTGTGTGAGAAGCCACCAAAACTGATTCTAATCTGTGTAAAATCTGGAGCTCCAGCTCTGGGACTGAGGTCATATTAATCTATGTCCTCATCACTGCATCCTGCACCTACCTCTGGGTTACCTTCTTCCCAATCTACCCAGCCCACAGCTGTCAAAAGAACCATCCTTAAAAACGACTTTTGTCATGTCAGTCCTTTGCTCCAAAATCTTCAAAGGCTCCCCATTACCCATAAGATGGAGCTAAAATTCCCTAGTCTGGTGTTCAATCAGTCTCTGGGTAATTAACTCTCTAACAAGAACCCTCTGTCCCAGCCTACCTAGTCCCCTGACAGTACTCTAAATACACTATACCCATTCTAACCATCATATCTTTGCTCAAACGTTTCCAAATAATTGGAGTGACGTTCCTTCTTCTTGTCTATATGCCCGAATTCTTCAAGGTGCAACTCAAGTCCCACTTCCTTCAGAAAGCTTTCCTTGAGCCCACTCCACACCATCCTCAAAATATTCCTGTGGCACTTAGAACCTACAGCTTAGCACATATTTCTTTCTCTTGTTTTCTAATGTTTTCATTTTTTTAAGTCTTCTTTCCCCAACTAGATACTATTATAAACTCCTCAAAGGTTGGGACCAAGGCTTTGCCTCATAAGTCCTTCAAAATAATTGGCAAATAGCCAGGTACAGAACAGGGGTTATGTTAACCTTTATTTAACAACTGAACGGATTTCAACGACCCAGAGTGCCCCAGGCTTTCCCTTGGAGTCCTAGCTGATTTCACAGGTTCAACCCAAGAGATGACCATCCCAAAAGCCCTGTTGATCTCCTAGTGATGTAGTCTTCCCAAGGTAAGTGAAGTTTACCTGGTTGTAATGTGTCTCACAGTACGCCAGGCCCTTCTTCTCATAGTGACGGTGACCCAGAAATGGCTTCTCACATTTGGCACAGACAAAATGCTGATGAGGAAGAAAGCAAATAATATCAGTGCCCTGGGAACCAAGGCACCCACCCATTCCTATAAGTGCTAGAAATACAAATCCTTAGTTCACAACTTGAAAGAATTTTCCATGCCGTGGAATCATAAATCTAGAGCTGTAATGGGCCTCTGATGCTGTCTTGTCCAACCACCTCATCTTACAGATGGGGAACTAACCCAAAGAGTTTCAAAGACTTTCTCATGGTCACAGAGCTAGTAACAGACAGAGCTGGCTGGCATGTCACTTAGCTGTGGCTCAGAATCTTCTCTGAATTACATGCCATTTGTGGGTCTGAGACAGCGTTGTCCCCAGGAGGGAAAGGTAGACCTTATTTAGAACAAATCTTTAGGAGTTATACATGATTGAAATTATTTCTAGTGACTTGTGACAATGGAAACCAGGGATTGGCTGGCTAATTAAAAATCAAAGACAATTCCAAACCTATGGAGATGACGATTTTTGTTTTGTCCTGGGCCTGTGACTCCAAGCAATGTAAAAAACTCTCTCAGCCAATGCAAATATATAGCTCTTTGGCCATTTATAATCATAAAACGGTTAAGGGACACAGTGGATAGAATGCAGGCCCTGAAGTCAGGAAGTCTGAGTTCAAATCCAGCTTCAGACACTTACTAGCTATATAACGCTGGGGTAAGTCATTTAATTCTGTTTGCCTCAGTTTCCTCATCTGTCAAATGAGCTAGAGAAGGAATTAGCAAACCACTCCAGTATCTTTGCCAAGGAAACCCCAAATGGGGTCAGGAAGAGTCAGACATAACTGAACAACGACAGTCATAGAGATGCCTTTCATGACTATAATCCTTTAAGTGAACTCCTTCAGAATTGCCTTCAGAACCTGAAGCGCAATCCCAATTCATTTCATTAAAAGAATACCAATAAGTAGTTATGGCAAGAGGCAACATAGTAATAGAGCCCACCTGGGAGTCAAGACAACCCATATAAGTCCTATCTCTGACACACATTAGCTGTGCAATCACAAGAAAATCACTTTATCTCAGTGTCCCAGCAAAGCTTCTAACACTATAAATTACAAAGAGTTGCTGATCTGTATCCATGGAGGCTGACAATTGCCTGCACTGATAAAGTCCTAGGTCTACACCAAGAAAATAAAGTTTCTGTGCCAGGGGCTCAGTTATGAAGATCATGAATCACACAGTCCCTGCTTCAAGAAGCTGACTTTTTTTCAGGGGAGGCAAATTTTCATTCTTTGAAGAAGGATTTGAATTTTGGAAACAGTCAAAATTCAATCAGAACCAAGTTGAGGTAAAGAAAGTAGGTGATGAAGCCTGGATGAAGCATTTTTAAAAAGTATGATCCATTGCAAAGAACACCAAATTCATAATCATAGAAACCTATCTCCCCTATGTACCTTCCACCTGTGTATCCTTGAGCAAGTAAGTCATCTCACTTCTCTAGGGTTCAGTTTCCTCAACTGTAAAATTAAGGAATTTAGATGTTCTCTAATGTTTCTTTCAGTCCTAGATCTGTGATCTTAGGAAGACTTCCTAAAATGTCCTGAAAAACAGCAGCCTCTCTGGAGTGAGTAAATACCTTCTAAAGCAACCGCTCTGAAGGAGGCAAAATTCATTTGGGTGGGTGAATTCTGGTCTGCTTGTTGGTTCATCGTGTGTCTATTTTTAATCCCTATTACTATGTAGTAAGGCAAACCTCTCTTGTAAAATTAAAGCTCCGTTATCTAGACAGATTTGAGCATTATGTTTGCTGAATCACTGGATTTTGGAAGGTGTAACTGAGATAATACAATAACAGCATACATTTATGTAGAATTTTGAAGTTTACAAAACAATTTCTTCACTACAGCCGGTACAATGAGTAGGTGGTACAAGCGTATTATCATCCCTATTTTGCAAGTGAAGAATTTGAGACTCTGAGAGTTTAAGGGAGTTGTTGAGGTCACCCAGGGCTCTCAGAGTCAAACAAACCTGTGGAGCTCACTTGGACTAAGGTTTAATCCTAGGTATGCTTTCCCACTGCCTGAAAACCATCTATTGAAAAACAGGTAACAAGAAGATCTCAGGAAGATCTCTTTCAGTTGGAGGATTCTAAGATTCCTGGCTTTTGGTACTATTTGGAAGAAAAAGGCAGTCATGTGATTGGTGCTAATAGGTGTTATTTCGATGGGTTAGCTGGACCTAATAACCCATAGCAGAGGCTGGGAAAATTAGAGAGAAGGAAAAAGGCATAGGGCTGAAAGCTATGCTTTCTGTCATTAAACAAGAGACAAATCAATACATAGATTCCTTCTGGGTCCACTTAGTTCAAATGAACAAATGGTTTTAGCTGAATAAGCAGCTAAGGAGATCAATGAATTTATTTGTAGTTGATCCATTTAAGACATTAAAATAAGCCAGAATTGGAATGCATGTACGTGTAAGTACACAAAGATAATTCTCTATTATCTGTGATGAAGCGAAAGCAGTCGTGCTCCAAATAATCTAAGATGTTTCTGTATTCATTAGAAAATTAGAGAGAAGGAAGAGGAATGGAGACCTTCATTATGGGTCCCTTAGCAAATTTTACAATGCCTCCTGGGAGTTTCAGAGGAGCAAACAGAAGCTTATTTCTGTTCAAAGTTGCAGATAATCCATGTGTAGATAAGCAAGAGAGTTTTTTCAATTCAGTTAACATTAAGCAAGGTACAAAGAAATACAAGGAAGAAAATTTACAAACCCAGGTCCTTAAGTAAACCAGATAGATGGGGTGGAGCAAAGCATCTTTTAGACTTGGAGGAAGGAAGTAATGGAGACAATGAGATGTAAGCTATGCTCCTTTTGGGGCTCTGAGTCTAATGTTAGACAGTGAGCTCCCTGAAAGCAGGAACTGGCTTTTTGCTTTTCTATGTATCACCAAGTGCTTAATGGATGTGCTTTGAGATTGACTGACTGGATGCATTTACAAGATATGAAAGGGTGAGACCAAAACAAAATCTTTTCAGAATGGGAATGTTTTCTTCTGCATAATGAAAAGGTCACGAAATTGGCTGCAGAAACAAAGACCTTGCACACCCTTCCTTTCTTCCTCCTAACTTTCATACCTTTTCTTCCCCCTTGAATAGGGGAGATTTCCTATTTAAAAAGAGGAATATTCTGAACCCCGGAGTTTTTAAGCAAATAACCACTGCCCTTGTTACTAGCCTAGCCAGATATGAAAATTTGGGAAATGCACTGCAAAGTTACTACAAGTTAAGGTGATATCTTTGACCAAGGTTCTGTTCAGGCCCTTTGGGGTTTTCTTGGCAAAGATCCTGGAACGGTTTGCCATTTCCTTTTCTAGCCCATTTTAGAGATGAGGAAATTAAGGCAAACAAGGTTAAGTGATTTATCCAGGGTCACATGGCTATTGTGTCTCTGAAGTCAGATTTCCAAGCCCAGTGCTCTATCTACTGTACCACCTAGCTCCATCCTGTCCAAAGCCACCATGTTCCAAATCAGAAAGACTCTAGGGGTTAAATTTAAATAGGGGATCTGCTAATTAGCTTTGTTCTAAAGAGCTTCTCACTTGGGGTTGATAATCTCATCTGGAGATGGGTGGCCTCAGATCCAACACTTGCAGCAAGCATGATTAGAGAGACTGGTCTTCCAGTAAGAGTGCTTACATTTTCTGAGAAAGCAGGCTAAAAGAACAGTCCCTTACCCAGGGAATTCAGGCAAGCCAGAAACTGGAGACACCGAAAATCACAGCCAAGCAGTGTCCAGCAGCATCCACACAAAGACTACCAAATCAACAAAATCAGCCCAAAGCAATCAGGGCAAGTTAGAAACGTGAGTCCCCTTGTCGACCTCTTGTGTATCTCTCTCCCTTTTTTATTTCTTTGGGTGTCTACCCTCCAAACCAACACTGTGGCTATTTGTGGAAGAGTGTACTCTAGGGCTGTAAGGGACAATTTTGGAAATATATTTTATACAATTTCATTAACTGCCTTTGCTTTGAGCCAAATGTGTCTCTGGTTGACTATTAAAGGTAAACCCACGAATGGAGGCTTGTGAACTAAAATAATGTGGGCTACAGAGCAACTTGAACCTGGGTGGCTGTGACCTTGGGGATTCATCCTGTCTGACGTGTTGCCTGTACAAGCATGAAAGAAGACAGAACATGATGAAGGCAAAGAATGAGTGAAAATGAAGTTGTTTTAGAAATATAAGAAGTCATTCAACTGGAGAGTCAGAGAAAACCCCAGGGTACCTAAATTGGGTCTTGGTGAGAAAAGATGTCAACAGAGAAGCAGGAGAGGATAGAGTAAGATGACAGAATGTCTGTTTGTCCAATTTGACTGAAACAGAGTATATGAAGGGGTGTGGAATAAAGTGACTATAGAATATTATGGCATCTTATGGAAAGGAAATAGATTGTAAAGGGTCATACATGGGAGACTCTATTCTCTCCTATAGGCAACTATGTACTATGGAGATTATTTTTGTTATCTGGGTGAAGGACAGATTGGAGAAGAGGGCCTGGAGGAAGGAAATCTGTTAGATTATTTGCAATAGTTAAGGCTACATATAACTAGGACATGTATTTGCGTGGCGGCATTAAAATTCAGAGTGAACTTGGAAAAATCTGGAGAGGATTTGGAGACTGACTGAATTTGTTGGAGGAAGAGAAAAATCAAAGATAACTCTGAGGCTTTAAGCTTGAGGAAGTAGAAGGATGATGGTACCATCAACAAAAATTGAGAAGTTAGGAGGAGGGGCAGGTTTTAAGACAAAGATGAGTTCTACGTAAGGATAGCATTACTATTCACATTTGTGAGGATAGATGAGGAAGGTCTGTGCACTACTACTACTTGTTTTTTTCCATAGCTGAATCAATGAGTGATGCCTAGCATTTCTATGGTTCTCCTGCATTTTAGACCTTGAATGACAGACTCACCTCCACGTGCCATTGCTTTCCTAGGGCATTGACCACACGGCCTTCAATGGGCCTCCGGCAAGCTCCACAAATGGGAATCCCCATCTTGTCATGGCAGGGCAGGCAGTAAAGTTCCCCTTTCAGCTCTCTGGCCTCCGCAGTCAGTTCCTTCCTGGAACATAAATATAGGACCTTAGGAGAACAAAGCGATGTTGGGCCTTGCCAGGGGTCACTTCCTGCCTCTGACTGTGATGGCTTTGGATATTCTTCCAAAAACAGAAATTCAAGGCAGAAGGGAGACTTCAAGAGCCCAGATGCTATAAATTCACCATTTCCTATGCCTTTTAGGGTGTGTTGGCTGGTGGGGCATTCTTTTTAACTAAATAGAAGAAAGTAAACAGCAAACAGAAAAGTAAACAGAAAAAATCTTTTTTTTAATACATTCTGTTTAGTCAAACTTAATTTCATAAATTCTCACGCAAAGCACTCTTTTAAAAAAAATTACACTGTGCTCTCCTAATTAGGACTGGTATTCTCTACTCAAGTCCTACTCTGGGAGTGATCCTGTGTTCTCAAAGGCTATGCTAGATCCTAGCAGGCTGGAAAGACCTCAGGTACAGGTCCATTGATGGTCTCTGTGTCCATCACCCAAGGATCAGCTTGGCTCTTGATCAGAGACTTAGCTACGAGGTAAGGAATCATTTTGGCCATAGACGCTCATGAATAACATCTACTAAGGCATGGAGGAGCTATGGAGCTGCTTTGGAGATAACATCTACACTGGTGAAATCTATTGAAGTTCTGAAACTAAAAAGCATTTGTCTTGTTACATTTCTTGTGTATGTTTCCTGCCTCCTCAACTAGACTATATATTTTCCTTAAGGCAGGAACTATGCCTTCTCCTTTTCTTCATCCCGTATAACACCTGGCAGAAGGAGGGTGGTACAGGAGGAGCTATAATAGAAATATGTCTGTCCAGCTACACCTTTCATAATTCATTGAGACTTATTCATGGTGGTAACCAGTAGAAGAATTCACTGGGGCAGGGAGACATAGGGAGAAAGAGCCATCCACAAAATCTGCTTGCAGCTGTCAAACAATGAACTGAATGACCTCCTTCTACTACTACAGCTAAGAGGTCAATAAGAAGATAGACATTGCCTGGCTGAATCTTTACCCTCCCCCCTCTCCTCATCAAATCAATCTGGCTACATGAGGTACTTTGTCTACCTAGAGTATGAATTTACCCAGGGATTGCTTCCTCCTGTTTCCTCTGATATTCACTGGCGGAGGAGACCTGAATCTCAAACTTTTCTTTTGATTAATTGGGATTAACATCCTAATTAAATGTGTTGCTTTAAAAATACATGCTATGGGTATCGCCTGCTAGCAAACCAAGTTCAGAAGATTTTAAAAATTTGGACAGGACCCTGAGTGAACCCAGGTGTACTTATTTCCAAAATACCCCACTTTGATCCCAGTAATCCAGGGGAACTCCAGAGTGTAGCAAAACAGGCTACAGACAATATGTGAAATAGGAACTACTAGTCTGAGTGTGTAAAATGTATGCTCCAGTGAGCACCAAGAGATCCACCTAAGCTGCTGCCTGTTCTCCAAATAATACTGGTCACACTCATTCCATGATGTCGGAATGGAAGGCAGGAAATTAACAAGATATGTTTACCCTTCAACTAAATGTGTTTTCCATTGAAATTTGATTAAAAATTTTTTTCTTTTGGTCATAGGGAAAAAGGCTACAGAGAAGTTCAGCAACATCTTATTGATTAAGATAACTGACTGGTTCTGCAATGCTGAAAGGCCCTGACAGACAGCATGTTTCCCAGGCTGCCCCAGATGCCAGGGTACTCACCCACAGTGGGTACAGTTGAAGTGGTCTGGATGATAAGAGTCATTCTTGAACATCAAAGGTTGCTCATCAATAATCAAGTGGCACTTCTGGCAGATGTACTTGCCCAGGCCCTTGGCTTTCTCCCGATTGTGACATGGTCTGCACAGGTGCCTGAGAAAAGATGGAACAGAGGAACATCAGACATCAACAGTCACCGCCTTCTCCTGAGGCCCCACCCCCTCAGTTTATGTCCTGTCTTCTAGCCTTCCCAGTATCACTGGCGCCTGAAACACCTGGGACATGGCCATCATGGTGCAAGGGAGAGATGACTGGATTTGGAGCCAGAAGATCTGGGTTCACCTCTGGATTCTACGACTTACAAAAGATCAAGAAGTTGTTCTTTAACTTCTCTAGGACTTTGTCTCCCTCTTTGTAAAATGAGGGGGTTGGACTGGACGTCCCCTCCCAAGTTTTCTTTCCAAGGGCTATTCCAAGCCCTGACATCCACAGATTTGAATAATGCCTTTGCTTCCTCAAGAAGCTGGAAAAAGTCCAAACCAAGCGCAATCTTTTCTCCTTCCTTTGGAGGCTTGGAAAATGTGGGATGTGTTTATACGTCCATAGATACTTCCCGTTCCTCAAGATTAGCAAACCCAGAACTGGAGACTTATTATATGACTTTATAATAAAATTTTTATAGTATTAAATATGCAGAAAGGAAATAAGCAAAATGAGAAAAGTAGAAGCAGATACAGGATAATGGAAAAACTTCATTTTTCAAACAGTAAATAGTTTTTGAGTGTTGGTTCATTTTTACACCAATTTCAAAAGTCAAATATAAAAATGTTAATTTAAAACCTCTACCTTTACAAAGGCCTTAAAGGACTCTGATGTTTTCAAAATGGTTTCTAACACTATTCAGTATGAAAAAACAACTGTCTCCCCTGCATGTGGGAGAAAAAAAAATCTGAGTGAATATGTGACAAAATAGTGGGTAGGAGATTAAACTCTGGATTATTTAATCCTGAGCAATATTTTTGCAAAGGGTTCTCCCAGAAACAACCTTACCCTGCCCCCTCCTCTACTGAGCCTGGTTGGACTGTGGCTCCAGTTATAATTTTATATGTGTGTGTGTGTGTGTGTGTGTGTGTGTGTGTGTGTGTGTGTGTGTGTAGAGAGAGAGAGAGAGAGAGAGAGAGAGAGAGAGAGAGAGAGAGAGAGAGAGAGAGATACAAAAGGTGAATCAGAGCAGTGTGGAGATGCTCAGAGTATCTGAGGGAATCTGAATCTGAGGCAGCTTCTACTGGTATATGGGAATCATACAAACCTCTTTGTGTATGCGTGTATGTGTGTGTGTGTGCGTGCAGGTTACCACAAAACCTTCCTCACTTTCTACAGACTTACTTCTTAGCATTCATCTACCACAAGTAACATCAGCCAGAAAGGGTGTCCATGAGACACTGTAAGACTAGTTATGAAATTCATAAAGAATCACCTCCATCATTCCACTCTACTGGTCAAGAACTTTAATGGTTGACAACAGCCTATCCCACTGAGTTTAAATTCCTCTACCTATTTTTCAGCATCTAGAGGCAGCTAGGTGGTGCAGTGAATAGAGCTCTCAACCTGGAGTTAGGAAGACTTGAGTTCAAATGTGACCTCAGGCATTACCTGTGTGACCCTGAGCAAGTCACTTAACCCTGTTTGCCTCAGTTTCCTCATCTGTAAAATGAGCTAGAGAAGGAAATGGCAAAACCACTCCAATATCTTTGCCAAGAAAACCTCAAATGGGGCCATGAAGAGAAGGACATGATTGAAATGACTCACACCTATTTTTCAAGGCTTGTAATAAGATGGCCCCATCCCATTTAAACAGCCTCAACTGCCATCTAGCCTGACTCAAACCATCTAAAACATGACTTCTTAATCTGGGAACTGTACAGATAAACATCTCAATAGGTAAATCTATAGATATAGACATATTCATAGACCTAAATATTTCAACATAATTTATTCCCTATATATATAATTTTATATAATTTATATACCTCCTATATAATTTTTGTTATACATTTTAAAACATTAGTCTGGGTAGGGGGTCTATAGGCTTCACTGGACTGGCAAAGAAGTCCATGACATAAAAAGGGTTGAGCCCCTGTTTTATAACAGATCTGTGAAAGGAAGGAGAAAGAAGCATTTATTAAGTGCCTACTATGTACCAGGCACTGGGCTACGCACAAGTATTATCTCATTTGATCTTCATCAAAGCCCTGAGTGACAGGTGCTATTGTTATCCTCATTGTACAGTTGGGGAAAATGAGGTAAATAGCACTTAAATGATTTTTCCCCCAGTCCCACAACTAGTGATTATCTAAGGCTGGATTCAAACTCAGGTCTTTCTGACTCTAGGCTCAGGGCACTCTCCACTGCATCACCTGGCTGCCTGCAGCAAGAAAGAGCCCACTACTGCCCAAGTCACCCTCTCCACCTCTGTATAGCCCATTGGGTGGTGTTCTTTACCTTGACCCAAAATTTGCCTCTTTGTAACTTTGTAACTGTAATGTTCCTTGTCTCTAGCTCCTCTTCATACAGCCAAGTAGAACAAACCTGTTCCCTCTTACATTACAGACTTCAAATGATTAAAGGCGGTTATTGTGCCTCCTTCAAGTCTCCTCCAGGCACAATATTCTCAATTGTTTCAGCCGAACCTGATACATGATGTCAGCTCAAGGCAACTCATCTTGTTTACTTCCACTAGAGGCTCTCAAGTTTATTTAATGCCTTTCCTAAAGGGAAGCGCCCAGAAGCAAACTCAATAATCTACCAATCAATAAATATCTGTTAAGCACCTATTGTACGCTAAGCAGTAGAGATATAAAAAGAAGTAAAAGAGAGTCCCTGTCCACAAGGAGCTTCCACTCTAATGGGGGAGACATCCTGCAAATATATGTGTGTATGTATATGTATATATGCCTGCATGCATGTATACACATATGTGTATATATGTGTATGTATGTGTGTATATGTATATGCCTGTACACATACCCGTTGTCATTGTTCAGTTGTTTCAGTCATGTCTGACTCTCTGTGGACCCCATTTGGAGTTTTCTTGGCAAAGATACTGGAGTAGTTTGCCCTCTCTTTCTCCAGCTTATTTTACAGACGAGGAAACTGAGGCAAACAGGGTTAAGTGACTTGCTCACAGTCATATAGCTAGTCAGCATCTGAGGCTGCATTTGAACTCAGGTCCTCCTGACTCCAGGGTTGGCACTCTATCCACTGTGTCACTTAGCTGCCCCATCATGCAGCCCAAAACATGCTAAATAGCTGGTTTTTAGTGGTAGGCAGCACAGCATAATGCCCAAATTTAGAACTGGAAGACTTGAGTTTGGATGCTGGCTCTGCACTAGGCTACTGTGCGATCTTAAGCAAATCGTGTAACCTCTACCAGTCTCAGTTTCTTCATCTGCATTTTTAAAAAAAATTAATGATGCAGTTAGGTTAGATGATATATAAGGTATACTAGTATGGCAGGTAGTGTAATATAATAAAATATCCCTGACTCTGGAGTCAGGAGACCTGGGTCCAAATACTGCCACACTTACTATTGTATAACATGGGCAGAGTGCCTGGGTCATTGTTTCCTCAACTGTAAACTGAAATTGTTGGACAGGATCTCTGAGAGACTCTTCATCTCTAGATCTACGATCCTGTGATGAATTAATGTCCATTCTCAGTTTCAGACTTTTTACCTAAGCTACTCCCTCTACTTGCCTGAGCCCCACCCTCCCTTCTCTGCCTGTCCAAACCTAACTATCCTTCCAGGCCCAGTTTAAATCCTTTCTCATCCATAAAACGTCAGCCTTCAGTGATTGCTAGCCTTTTTCTAAACTTCTAAACTAAATGTATTTATTGTCCCCAGGCCATAATTCAGTTCTTAATCACATACTAATAATGACAATTATCACAAAATTATTCTCTTATTGTTTCAAAAATGTTTGTCGTGCATCACCAAGCTCTTGGAGATAGGATCCATTTCTCTTGTATTCCTCATAGGACCAGGTACATAATATTAAGTTTATTAAATTTTTGTTGGTTGATAGATGTTTATGGAATTACAAAAAGTGTCCAGCAGGGGTCACTAGCAGAGGGGCTAAGTGCTAGCTCCCTGGTCTCTTTCACAAAGAATTTTTCTACCTTCTTCTCTATGAACACTTATTTCTAGCATTTCCGTGTCCATACTCAGACACCTAAATACCTTCAACAATATAAAAATAGAAAGAAAAAACTCTGAAGGGCAGGGAAAACAATTATACTTTCGTACTGCTAGGGGATGTTTAGCACTGTTCTCTGGTCTTTATCCCAGATTTGGGGAGAAAGCTTTAAAATTTAATCTCCCATCCTAAAACTTTTGGGGTGAGGGGGGAGATTGGTTAAATTTAGAATATTTTTTCACAAATTTAGCCTGTTCCTTAGGATAAAGAAGAAAAGAATTTAATTGAACTTAGTTTGGATTTAAAACTCCTCTAGGCTTGAAAAGAGAAGTGGAATTAGTTGTTTTACTGCGCATCTGTGGGGCAGAGGAAAGAGAAAGTCTTGGTCAAGAGAGTAACCCTTGGATGAATTAGAAAGTCATTCTATCTGTCTCTGTCTCTACCTGTCTCTGTTTGTGTTTGTCTCTGTCTCTGTCTCTGTCTCTGTCTCTCTCTCACACAGACACACAGACACACAGACACACACACACCCCTTCTAACCACATCTAAAACACACTGTCGCCCTCTCCACCCTCCCAAGATATAATCAAAGAGAAATATGACAGAGAAAGTCCTGGTTCTCACTTTAGGGGTCATCCTATTTCTCTAAAATGGGGACTCCCAGACTGAGCCCAAGTTGCCTATGAGGGGTAGACAGCACCCTATTATTAGGAAGTATGCAGCTGTGCTCATCTCCAGATAAAGGCATCAATTTTATTCAACTAGGCTTCACGGAGGCTAATTATACAGGGCAGGACACAAGGACCCTATAGCAACTGTCCTGAAAGAGTCCCCTCTCATTTGGCCAAACAAGGGCCCTTCAGCTTTTCCCACTGACTTGACTATTATCACCCCCTCCCCATTCACAAACTCCCTTGCTGCCCCATAGACCCCCCTCTATTGCCAGTCAAGTGCAGTCTTAGAAGCACAGACTCGTTGCCATGGTAGCCAGCCCCTTTGCCCCCCATTCCTACTATTATGGAATGATCCCATTCTGAAATGTCCTGTTGTGTCTATTAATACCAGCCAGATTCACCCCTCCAGCCCCAGCCCCCAACCTCTCTACCTCTCCTACAATAATCAGACTCAAGAAAACCCAAGACTGGGAGTTCAGAAAGGATTTGGCTCTGGGGGCGTGGGGGGAGGCGGGGAACACAGTGGAATATTCATAAACATTAGAAAAGCAGGAGGAACTCCCCTTCTTGACCAGGGCTTCTACAGGGATGAAGCCTGTCTTTCATAGAGCGGAATGGGCCCCCCTCTCTTCCCTCTCCCACTCCCTCCCTCCCGTGTGAAGGAGCAGCTCATACCCAGTCTGGGCTAGCTGCCTTCTTTATATACGAGGGCTCCCTCCTCCAGCCTCACCAAGCCTACAGCTGACCCTTCGGCTGCAATTCCCCAAGGACCCTCCGGCTCACTTCACTTTGCCCTGCTCTTCTGCCTGACTTGCCGGCATCAGAGAAACAGACTGGACCCCAATCCTGAGCTTTTTCCTTCCTTCCTGGGAACTGTGAGAGGTAAGGGAACTGATAGAAAGAGGGAAAACACTACCCCCAGGGTAAAGAAGCCAGATGGTCAGAGCTTGAAGGAAGAAAGCAGGGATGTAAGCTGCGATAAATTGTGGATGATGTAAAAGACTAATTTCCCAAGCAAAACAAAATATAAATTGGTGTGGGAATTCCACTGTAGTGTGGTCTCTTTTTTCCCTAATGGGTGCTTTGTACAGGTTAACTTGTGACTTTCTGAGTCTCAGCCTGATATATCCTAACTATTTCTTGTAGGACTGGTTCTTGGCCAGACTTTTAATTAACAGGTTTCCTCACCTCCAGATCTGACTTTATTTATTCCTTGGGCTGGCAGCAAGCCTAGATACATTCCACAGATCCAGTGGAACATCTGTGGAAACCTGTGCAGATTTTTCATCCTTACACATCTCCTTGTTTTAAAATACAAGAATGAGGTGTTTGGGGAAGTGTTCATCTTAAAAAAAAAAAAAGCCAGCCTTGATTTCCCCAACCCAGTGATCACTTCAAGAGTGCTATCACCAAAGTGTGAAATTCTGATTTCAGTTTAAGCTTTCCTAGTTAACCTGATTTTGTGTCATTAAAAGTCCCATGTTACAGGCCAGCTTCTCATGACTGCTGGTGGCCCTGGAAGGCAACAACTCTTTCAAGAGCCAATTCTTTCATTGCAAAGCCCACCCAAGAAGATACTATGCATTTACACAAATGCTTTAGAAAGCAAAAATATGCCTAGACTCTGCTAAGAGTCTTTCCCCTCTCTGCCTGAAAAGTGCCACAACAACCACAAGGTGGCTGTCAGGTTCAAGCAGTTTCTCCTGTGACCTTATTTAGATTTTCGTCAAATAAAACCATTGCCTTTTGGGATCAATGTGGACTAGCCATCCAAGCCCGAAAACTGGACCTTGGCTCTAATTCCAAACTCTTATTCTTAATTTAGCAGTTTCCTGATCTGGAAATGAGATTCATAAAATTTACTTATCCTTTAGGGATATAATTAACTACCTAAGAAGTTCACTCTTTCACTGTTCATGATTTCCAAGCCATTTGAAATTGGGAAGGAAGCCAGGGCAAGGGGCTGGAACACTCTATCATATGCCAGGGTGCAGTCACTCCTTGGCTGCTTTCCTGGCTCTACCACAGTCAGGTAGAGGAATGGATCGGATGACTTCTCAAGACCTTTTACAAGCTATGTAGCCTTGGCATGGGTTTGAGCACATTAACCTCTCCAAGTCTTGGCTTTATGGTCTTTGGAGCAGGAACAATAAATAGCCAATTTTCAGACTACATAAATGCTTTAAGGATAGGAATAAAGTCTCATGCTGTCCTTTGGTCATCTCCTCTAAAAGATTCCAACCTAACCATTTATTTGATAACACTCTGTTTTAGACTACTCTCTTTACATGTATGTTTTATCCACTGTCCACCATCCTTCTACAGAAGTTCTACTGCTGATGTCTTAGCATGATGGGGAGGTGACCCTGTGTTCTTATAGTGCTTTATAAAACTAAAAAGGGGGGCATGCTTCAAAGATCCATGATCTTGTGGGTACTTCTCTCCACTGATGCTTTTGTAAAGGGCTATGTTATAGCAGTTGGAAGGAAGGAAGGAAGAAAGGATGGACAGATTTATCTGGTAGTCAGCATTCTGGCTGAGTCTTTCTGGACCCAGCTAGACTAATCTTTGGGTGGCAGACATACTGTCCCAAGCTCAAAGCATATCAGTGAAATGCCAACTTTGACAGGTGTTAGACCAGCTTCAACCTATAGAAAACTTCACTCCTAGAGTAATGTGGTATAATGGATGGAGAGTTGGCCTCGGTGTCAAGAAGGCCTTATTTCAAATCCCACCTTGAGACATACAAGCTGTGTGACCTTAGTTAAGTCACTTAACTTTTCATTGTCCCAGGTAATGCTCTAAGACTATTAAATTAAAGAGTAGATACAGAGTGGAGGGAGTTTCCTGGACATTTCTAATACCAATTTTAAAAAACAATAGCCAATTCTAAAGGGGAGGAACATTAAAAAAGCTCTTATGCTGGAGTTCAAAGCAGAACAATCAGTAACAAATTAATACACTCGGAAGCTGGGGCTAAGATGGGGAATGGTGATCCTGAATTCCATTGTCACTTTAAGGCACAGCCTTGAGTCAGAAACAAGGCCTCTAGGTACAATTCTTTCATTTTTGCCATTTCCCTTTCAGATGGTACCACCACATACAAAGCTGTCTTCAGAACATGTGCTTTTCCAAGCTCCCCAGTTCTGACTCTGAAATCCTTTAAGAGAGATTTTTTTTCCCCTTAATATTAACAATGTCTTCTAGCATCTGCCAACTCATTGTGTGACCTTAGCAAAACAACAAATTCCTGTCAGCCTCCATCAGCTCACCTGAAAACAAAAAGGATGACAGGTCTTTGAACTGAAAGGGACCTTGAAGTCTAAGGGACCTCGGCAAGCCCTTAGTCTACCAGCAGTGAGTAACAGGGCCTAGCTTTGAACTCAGGTTCCGATGGCCATCCAGAGCTCTTTGCCTCTCTCCAGATAATGTCTGGAGTCATTTTGAATGGCAACATTCTGTAATTCCATATCTGAAACTAAGCAGCATGCAGAGGAGAGGCAAGTCCGCTGTAGTAGGACAAAAGAATTTTTATTTCCTCAAAGCTATTGATAATCTATGTAGAACATAGTCCTACGCGGCACAAGTTAAGGTGTGCCCTTGGACAAAATTGAAGCAAGACCAGTAGTTTTGTTCCTAGTACCTTCTCACATCTCTTTTTTTGAAGCTTCAACCCCTCTTTACCTACCCTGAATATCCAAGGGGAGAAGGGCAGGAGGATGGGAATTTCACCAAGATCTACACTCCTAAAGGAAGTCTGTTTCAAAATGATTCCTCCCTGCTTCCCTTCCCATCAAAATTCCCATAGGTTCAGTGGCCTAATGTCACCTGTCTTCAAGAAAGGCACATCACTAAACTAAATCACATTAAGTTCTAAATAGCTTAATGAAAAATTTGCCTGGGTGAGGGGTGGGGTGGAGGGAAGGAGTTAAAAACCAGCCAGGAACTAAATTTTATACCTATGTCAATGCAAAGTAATAAATCAGTTAGGAATGAATTTCAAGTATCCTGGCAGGCTAATAAGAAGATGGGGGAGGCAGATATTTAGGGCAGAAGGGTCTTCTTGGCACCTGTAAAATCACATCAGGTAGGCACTGCCTGTTCTTCATATATAGAAGTTTACATTTGTGAAACTGATCAACTACATAAGTACCTTGGATTATTTCTCCTCTATCACAAAGCACTTTCTCCTCTTCTTCTTCTTCTTCTTCTTCTTCTTCTTCTTCTTCTTCTTCCTCCTCCTCCTCCTCCTCCTCCTCCTCCTCCTCCTCCTTCCTCCTCCTCCTCCTCCTCCTCCTCCTCCTCCTCCTCCTCATCCTCCTCCGCCTCCTCCTCCGCCTCCTCCTCCTCCTCCTCTTCTTCTTCTTCTCTCTGTCCCTGTCTCTATCTATATACATATATATGTATATGTATGTATGTATATATGTGTATATATATATGTATCTCTCCCTGCCATACCAACATGGGCCCAAGGAATAGCGTACAGAAAGGTACTACTAAGAAGGTCTATTTGCTGGTAAAACATCATAACCCATTCCAAAGATCAATCAATTTCTTCTCAGCCCAGGCTCTTGGATTATCCATACCTCTGCTCACCTCCATTATGACCAATGGTATTTTACCGCAAGCATAAAAATTATAAATAGACCCAGACGTATTCAAGGCCACAATCAGAAATGCAGAAGTCCTACTCATTTACAGAGTACATACAGTCAGAGAGTACTAATTAATAATCACAAGCAGATAAAAGGGGAAGAAGACACTCCCTCATCAGAGAACTAACAGCAGTCAGCAGCGGGACCACTTCAGGTCAGTGCAGTGGTTTAAAAGCAGAGACTCAGGCTGTTCCCAGTTCTCTTCTTTTGTTTTTCCCAGCTTACTAAAAAGCTTGATTTTTGAGTGACTAGAAAGAAGGAAGCAGTGGGAGTGCAGTAAGTAGTGTGGGGGTGAGTTTGGAATCTAATCCTCCTTCCCTACTCTGTTTATTTTGCTCCTTTAAAGCACTGAAGTCAAAATTCAGGAGTGAGTCATTCAGCGAAGGAAGTGTGAGGGTAGTCTTTCCAATGAGTCACTCTTGTCTAGAACTCAGCCCAAAGAGAAGTGATCTGTAAGGGAGCCTTATCGCAGGCAGAGCTCCTTCTTCAGGAAGGTGAGGGGCTGCTGTTTTACTAGGTTTGGTTTTGGATGTAGATTCCTGAAAGAGGAATCAAGGTAGTGAGCTCATTGCAAGTATTAAGCAGACTATGGGTGACCATCTAACAGGGGATGCTGAAGTTGGATGTGGGGATGGGAGGTTGGCTTTTGACTAGACAGAAGTTTGGAAGAGATGACCTCCATGATTTTTTCCAACTTCAAGGCTCTCTACAAACCATGGAGATTATTTAGTCCAATCTCATTTTGCAGATGAAGAAATTAGGATTCAGGGAGGGTGTCATTTTCCTATGCTAGTCTGAAGGATGGCCAAGAGTAGAACTGAGATCCCCAAGGGATACACCATGTTGACTTGATGTGGAATTTTGACAGCTGTTGCCTCAAGCTCCATCAGCTAAAACACTGGCTGGCTATGACTTATGAAATGGATTTGACTTTCATAAGGAAGGAGCAGGTGATACTTTCTAATTGGTTCTTAGCATCTCATGGATACATAGACTCTTGATATTCAAAAAGACATTGTTAATCCCTGGCTTGTTTTTCAACCCCTAGACAGGTTGGCTTCTTAATGGTTAGAAAAGCAGTAGTCTATCTAATTCTTCTTTTAAAAAATATACAAAACAGTCTATTTTGTTGCCTCATATATATTATTAAAAAGCTACAGCCTATACCCCATACCAGTTAGTCAACAAGCATTTATTAAGTGCCTACTATGTGTCAGGCACTGGGCTAAGAACTATGTACATCATTGTCTACATGTCAGCTATTGTTTTTGTTCCTTTTGTCATTACAGCTGTGCTGCAAGAGCCAATATATGCTCGGGGATGTCCCTAGCCTGAGATCACTGGTCACTACCCCACATTACTGTCGGGTAGAAAACTGGTGGAAGTGAAGGTCTTGCTGTCAGCACACAAATACAAAGAGATGATCCCATATGTCCTCTGTTCAGATCATTCTGTGTGCTTCCACTTTATTCAAGCAGTCAATAGGTGGCCAGGTTGTGTCTCATGCCTCTCAGCGTCCTTCCTATATTTCCCCAATGCTTGTATGTGGTACTGCTGCTCCCTTGAAGCTCCATATTCTCTCCTCTTGATAGCTTCTTCTCCTTTATCTTGATTTATTCTCTGCTGACTGTAACTTTCTTGGGATTCAGGAAAATTACCACTGAGCCAGAA
This sequence comes from Notamacropus eugenii, assembly GCF_028372415.1. Classification (NCBI taxonomy): domain Eukaryota; kingdom Metazoa; phylum Chordata; class Mammalia; order Diprotodontia; family Macropodidae; genus Notamacropus; species Notamacropus eugenii. The sequence goes on from NC_092876.1 coordinate 319,751,117, forward strand.
GGGGAAGGAATTAGGCAGCAAAGAAGCTTAATAAAAATCAAAAAGATAACCTCTAGGCCATCTGGTGCTTTGCTCAAAGTGCCTGCTACTCCTTGCCATCAGATACATTTTGAGTTTTGTAAAAACAAGAGTTGTCTATAAAAATGTTGCAGGTTCTCCATTCTCTCCTCAAATCTCCCAAGTAGCAGTGGTTTATTCCATGCCTCTCCTGTGCACTGATCACTTTCTAATTGGTATCAACGATCATTTTTGTCCTTACCTCATTTCCCTACTAGCTTACTACATGTAAGTTCCCCAAAGACAGGGACATCTCTGCCCCACCAGCACCTAGCATGGGGCCTTGCACACAGTAGGTGCCCAATAAAAAGTTGTTAAACTGAACATTCTTTTATACTAACTCTCCTTTTGTGTGCTCATAACCACAGTTCTACTCAGAGTTATATTTCTAAACATTACCATAAACTACAGTAATGTGTTTTTAATAGAAAGCCAGCTGTCTACGTGAACATGAGCAATTATTGATGGGATCAAGGAATGTTCCTTTAGGAATATTCATACTGAATTAATGAAGCATATGGCAGACCTTCAAAGTGAACCTTTGCTCTCTTTGACTAATGGAAACTGAGAATTGTCAGACCATAAATTTTAAGTATAATCTTGTTTTTGGCTACAGGGACAAGTGTTCAGAGTACTGGGCTGTGTTCCATGTTGCAAAGAATATGAAGATGCAAGTAGTACTAGAATGTTTTCTGAAAACTGGAGTGATAATGGATAGATCTCAAATGGATGACAGGTAACATGGTTAGGTGAATACTAGTTCTGGTCAGATGACCAGACCCGAGGAGTTGTCATTGATGAATGGGTTCACATTATAAATGGGTCCACAGATTGTAGGAAGGTCTCCAGGAGAGTTGCTCAGGGAAACTGTCCTGGTACTGTACTATTCAACATATTTTTATCAGTAGCTTAGAAGAAGTCATAAATTCAGGTTTATCAAATACACAGATAACACCAAGTTGGGAAGGGAGTACTAACACATTAGATGACAGATTCAAAAAGGTCTCTACAAGTTAGAATAATGAACTGAAGCAGATATGATGAAATTAAATCAGGACAAATGTAAAGCTCTTAACTTGGTTTCAAAAACTCAACTTCACAAGTACAGGATGTGGGGCATGGTTAGACAACAGCATATGTGAAAAATATCTGAGAGTTTTAGTTGAAGTTCATATGTGTTAACAGCATGACATGGAAAAAGACTGACATGGTCTTATTCTGTAATAGAAAAGACATATCATGTTCAAAATTAAGAAGATGGTGGTCCTGCTCTCTACTCTACTCTAGAGTTCTATGTCACATCAGAAATATTGTGTTGGCTTTTAGGTACCACATTTTAGGAAGGAAAGTGACAAGACAGAAAGTCTTGGGAGGTGACTAGAATGATAAATAAGAGAAACATGTTCTGTATGAGAATTGGGGCTGGGCAGGGGGGGTAGGGGTGAGGGGCTATAATAGACTATTATTACTGTATTCAAGTATTTGGAGAGTTGTCTGGTGGAAAAGATAGTGGCTGATTCTGCTTAGTTCCAGAGGACAGAACAGAGAGCAGTACGTGGAAGGGGCAGAGATTTCATTCAGATATAATAGCTTTCCTAATAATCAGAGCTATCTCAAAATGAAATGTGCTGTCTCAGAAGAGAGTTCCCCTTTATGAGAGGTGCTCAGGCTGAAGCTGAATGACCCTTTGTCAAAGATGTTGTAGATGGAATTTCTTTTCAGATGTGATTAGGTGACCCTTAAGATCTCCTCTTACTTGAATTCCATGATTCTCTACAAATACAAAATATTGATTTGAGACAGGGGCAGGGAACCTGCAGCCACGCTTGAGAACCTAGAGGGCCACATGTGGCCTTGAGGCCACAGGTTTCCTAACCTTGACTAAGACAAGCCTTCTTAATCTGGTGTCTATACTTTTTAAAAATTTGGTAACTATTCCAATATGATGGACTTCCTTTGTAATCCTATGTATTTTGTACATAGAAAAATAGGCTTTAGGAGGTGCTCAAGGGGATGCATGATATCAAAAAGTTAAGGACCCATCCTCAAGGATCTCTCCCATAATCTTATTCACAACAATTCTGTGAAGTTGGCACGGCTGGTATTATTGTTCCCATTCTAACCTAAGCCTTCAGTGACTTGTTCTAGGTCCCAGAACTAGTCAGTGACCCCGCCAAGACTCAAGTCATTTCTGAAAACCCTGTTCCTCTTCCCCAACACCAGTAGGGCTCTCAGAATGACCTCTGAGACAATGTGTCAAAAGCAAAGAATCTAACTTAGCTGTACTCTCTTTGCTGTTCCTTCTGTGTCATAACTATCAGCTCAGAAGTCTCTTGGAGGAAGCTCACTGTTATTAAGTGGAATTTTCTTGGAGAGAATGGATTGATATCTAATTTATAATAGCACTATGCAGATAGCGACAAATGTTCCTTAGGGAAGACATAATGATGGATAGCTTTCATTCTTGCTCCCTCCAAAATAATTAGAGGGGATTGTATCTTAATCATAGTATATGGTATCACATACTAATTACTTTTCATGTAAACATGTGATATAGAAATAGGCATATAGCATTATTGAAGCTATTATTTTATGCTTATATATGAAAACTGCCCTATAACAATATCTGTAAGATACATGTCATCTGTGCAGGTCTGACCACCTAATTTAGTAATTAAACCCCCTCAGGTGAGGCTCAAGATGAGTTTTGTTATGTCAGAGTTATAGCAAGGCTACATTGAGTTTCGTTACATCAGAGATATAGTAAGGTTACATATATTGTATAAATGTATACAGTATATATACTGTATACAGTGTAGCTAGATGAAACAGTGGATAGAGAACTGGATCTGGAGTCAGGAAGACCTGAATTCAAATCTAGCCTCAGACACTTAGTAACTGGGACCTTGACCAAATCTCTTAATTTCTGTTTGCCTCAGTTTCCTTATCTGTAAAATGAGGATAACAGCACCTACCTTCCAAGATTGTTGTGCGCACCAAAGAAGAGATATTTGTAATGTACTTAGCATAATGGCTGGCACATAGTAGGCACTTTATAAATGGTATTTGTGATGACAAAGTACCTTAAATTTTAAGTTGTCACCTTCACCTCCCAACACTATCACACTGGACCTTTTTATTCCTATAATAAAAACTATCTTGAGAGGATTTTTCCCAGAATCTCAAAATTGAAAGGGATCTTTGATCATGAGGCCAGCCCTCTAATTTTACAGATAATTAAATTGAAGTTAGGTGACAGAGCCAGCATTCTAGGCATTCTGACTCTGGGGGTAAGGGTTCTTTCCACTGTTTCATGCTGCCACCTTCTCTCAAAATCAGAAGAGGCTCTCCCTTGGAAGAGTTTCACCCCCTCCCCCACAAATGAATCTATGCACTCAGATGAATGATTTATATCATACAGCCTGTCACCTGCTGCTTTGACAGCAGCCATCAAAGTAAGGAGATGTGGGAGAAGCAGAGGGAAATTGCACAGAAGAAATTCATTTTTTTTTTTGACAGATTTCACTGTACTTAATATTCTGGCACTAAATAAGAGTGCTAATACCATTGCTGGCTCTTTTCTCCTTCTGGAAATAGGTTGGGGAAGGAGAGGAGGGTGGTACTTGGGGGGAGACTAGAAGAGGTTAAGAATTTTAACTTAGGAGTTCAGAAATACAGACAGGGTATCATACCTGGTAACAACTCTGAAATATTATAGGTCTTCCTAAAAGGCTGGAGCAACTCTATAAAGCCACTCTATCCTTGTCTCCCCATCACTCCCACCCCGCCACACACACACAAACCTGGTACAATTTTCACTTAGGACAAGTCATACAGCTAACATCACAAGAGTCTGCAGACTCTAATGCCATAGTCTTGGTGATTGAGCACTATAGACAAACTGAGTCAAGAAGACTTAGGTTCAATTTTGGCCTCTGACACTTATGGTGAGACCTTGGGGAAGTCACTTAACCTCTCCAAGACTCACTTCCCTCATCTTTAAAAGGTGGATAATAAAAGCAGCCACCTCCCTTCCTTGTTGTGAGGATCAAGTGAGATAATATTTGTAAAGTGCTTAGTAGGCGCTAAATAAGTGCTGTGTTATCATTATTATTGTTATCTGCAAAATGAGGGGTTGGACTTGATTTAAGGGTCTTTACAGCTCTAAATCTATAATCTTATGATTGTGCAGAGGTACCTGACGGATTTGAACAAATATTCTGATGCATATATATGACATGATAGTTGATGGTGTCCTGAACCTTCTCTTCTCTCTCTGCACACTGTCATGGTCATCTCATCCCGTGGATTCAATTATCCACTCTATGTAGGTGACTCCAGTTATACATCTTGCCCTCATCAATATCCAGTTCCACTTCTCCAAATGCCAGCTGGAAATCTCTACTTGGATACTCCATAGCCATTCTCCAGATTCAGCACGTGCAAAACAGAAATCCTTAGAGGCACCACTGTTCTTTCAGTCACCCAGGTTTGGGACTTCAGCGTCATCCTTAACACTTTTTGTTGTTCAGTCCTATCCAATTCTTCATGACCTTATTTGGGTTTTTCTTGGCAAAGATACTGGAGTGATTTGCCATTTCCTTCTTCAGCACATTTTATACACGAGGAAACTGAGACAAACAGGGTTAAGTGACTTTGCCCAGGGTCACACAGTTAGCAAGCCCCTAAAGCTGGATTTGAAATAAGAAAGATGTCTTCCTGATTGCCAGCCCAATGCTCTATCCATAGAGCCACTTAGTTTCTTAATACTTTATTTCCACTTACCTTCCATATCCAATCAGTTGTCAACTGTATCTCAATGTTATCTTTTACATCCAACCCTTCACTCCAATTGCACAGTCATGACCTAATTTAGACCCTCATGTCCTCTTGTCTAAACACTTATAGAGGACCTTAGGCCCCTTCCCTTCCCTCCCTCTCCCTGCCCCTTCCCTCCCCTTCCCTCCCCTTCCCTTGCCTTCCTGTCCTGTCCTTTCCCAAAACTTTAAATCTACTGGCACTCTGAAGCTAGGATGCCAATAGGCTCCTGCCTCTGGACTCTCCTAGCTTTAGAGTGATTGTCAGTAGTAACTGTTGCTGTTTTCCAGCCAGCCTGATGTCTTTCTTTTTCTTGGTCTCATTAAAGGGGCTCTGCCCTGGCTACTTCTTAAACAGGCCTATTCAATGAATGGGCGTTGCCTCACCCTAAGTGAGTGCCTGCAAAGACCTTGGTCTAAAGGGCCCAAGGTCCTCCAATGCATCCTGGGTCCTCTCCCGTCATCCTAATGAATATCTGGTCACTGTATTCAGGTGGCTCTGGAGGAGAAGTGAGGCTGGTGACCTGCACAGGCCTCCTTCACTCAAAACAAAGTCAAGTGCAAGTCATGTCATCATTTCTCTGATGGCGTGGTCTTCTTTCGCAACGAAGGATGAACACAAAACACTTATAACAGCCTCCTAATTAATCTTTCTGCCTATAATCTTCCCCCTCTCCAATCCATCTTCCACATAGCTACTAAACTGACATTTCCAAGGCATAAGTCTGACTACGTCACTCCTCTGCACAAGAGGCTCAATTGTACCTCTAGGAAATAAAACAGAACTTTGTAAGCTCCCTGAGGGCAGGGACAAGTTCACTTGTGTGTGTGGATAGATAGAGAGATAAATAGACACATACATACATACATACATATAGATATACATATATAAGTATGTATATAATATATATTTCCTACTATAAGTAGCCTTACATGCTAGTGACAACAATGATGACATGGTGATTAAATGTGAAGGTCCATCAGCCTCCCAATATTATCACACCAGATCTTTTTGTTCCTATAATAAAAAACCATTTTGAGAGTATTTTTTCCAGAAAGTCAGAATTAAGTGCAACCCTCTAAAAAAACACATACACATATATACATATATACATACATAGATACATATCTCACAGTGCCTGGCACATATTAAACACTTACTAAATGCTCATTAATTGATTTGGTAATGTGGCTTTAAGTGAAGGGCATCCTCAGCAAGCTTCTGGAGACTTATATAATAGTGTTTTGAAACTGTACATACATTTTGCAGCTCGAGAGGAGTTGACTATGTAATATCAAGGGACTCCAAGAAAAAATATATAGCTCTTGGGGGGGCAGGGAGACCCAGTTAGGACCTTTTTTTCTTTTTTGCCAGGATTGTCCCAATTCTGACAAGTCAAATCTCAACAGGACTTTTGAATCCAAGATGGCTTAGAAAGTTACGTTGTCAGAAGGAAGCTAGTTTCTTTCTCTAGTTTCTTTTTTTTTTCTTATTCTAATCTTGGGAGAGGCAAGCAAATGAGACCATGAGGACAGCTGTGGGTGTAGTTTTGTAAATGGATGAACTAATGGTACAGAAAGTAGCCACACGTAGTGGTTGCAAAAAACAGATGAGAGCTCTTCTGCATCTTTGCCAATGACTGCCTGAGAGACTCTGGTTGTTCTGAGAGACTGGAAGGACTGCTTGTCACCTCTTTGTATCTCTACTGTGAAGAGTTACTGAACAACCTTCTGACTATGGAAAAAAGAAGGACCTTATTATCATTAAATTGTTTGCTGGGAATCATAAAGATATTGTTATCAGTTGACTGAGTGTTTTTATGTCCTGATTAGCAGCCATTAGGAGAGAGTTCTCTCCACTTTTCTAATAAACTGAGAAAACATTAGAAAAAACAACAATAATTTCCGCTATTCATATATCACCTTAAGATTTTCCAAAGTGCTTTAATACATCATCTTATTCACTCCTCACAATGACTCCATGAAGTATTACAGGGCTTTATAATTCCCATTTTACAGATGAGGAAACTGATGTTAAGGGAGATTATATAATTTGCCCAGAGTCACATGGCTGTGAAGTGTAGGAGGTAGAATTATTGCTCAAGTCTTTCTGATTTCGAGTCTAATATTTCTAGCCACAATGCCAGAGAAGATCCTAAAGAATAAGTCTGCTAACAGTATTGTTGGGTTTAGCTTTAATAGCATAAACATGCTAGTTTGTTGCTGTTCAGTCATGTCTAATTCTTCATGACCTCATGGACCATAGCATGCCAGTGAGGTTTTATTGGCAAATAATACTGGAACGGTTTACCACTTCCTTCTGTGGACTAAGACAAACAGAGGTTAAGTGACTTGCCCAATGTCACACAACTAGTGTCTGAGGCCATGTTTGAACCCTGACACCAGCACCAGTGCTCTATTATCTGAGCCACCTGACTGCCTGGTTAGCTATAACAGGTATTACATTCCCAAATAATAACATACAGCTTTCTTTCAATAGATCCAAAGGAGCTCTTGTTGACAATGAGCTCTGGAGAGAACTGGCAGAATCTGGTATGTAGTCAGAAAAGCATAAGCTGGGAAAATTTGTCTTAAGTAGATTTTTTAACCTAAATGAATTAAAAGGAAGAAGAAAAAGAGCTTAGACTATGTTTGATGGGGCCTTTCTTTCTTTCTTTTCTTTCTTTCTTCCTTTCTTTCCTTTTTTCCTTTCATCTGCCCAGGGGTTATATAGATGGGATGGTAAAATATATGAACTCAGCATTCTTGACTCCTGAGCCCAGGCTCACCATGACTGAGTAGCTGACTATTTGTAAGGCTGTGAGCCAAACATTGCCTTTCTTTCCACCCCCCACCCCCCACTCCCACCCCCCCCCTCCACCCCCCCGCCCCAATTCAGTCTGAGGCAGAGGTCCTAAATGAAGCATTGTGTATGAGAATTTCAGTAACAAAAGACTCTTGTGACACCCAAACAAATTTGTCTGGGCATCAATAAGCATCATTAACGAGGTAACTGCAGCATTGGAACTGTTTATCTAATTAATGTGCCAGAGCTAACAGAGGCAGCCCCAAGGATACTCAGACATCGCACCAAGCCCATGGAAGGGGAGTTGTCCTTTCTAGGAATCACTCCATAAATCTTGGGAGCTGAACTCAAATTTTGAATTCATTTGATTTCTGTTTATGGATCTTTAGACTGCTGGGGATTTCCTGAATCTGCTCCTGGCTGTCGAAAAGGCTAAACTCTGGGAGCCACAAACTTTCAGGGTCATCCTAAATTTAGACCCTCCCTTGTGTCAGACAAAGAGTGCATTGCCAGCTCCTTTGTCACCTGATACTCTGATTCTTTTCAGGATCTCTCTTTGGACTCCCAACTTGAGCTGAAGAATGAAAAGCCTAGTGGTGGATCCTTCAAATAAATTCAACAACTCCCTGGATGCTTTTGAGCGATGTGGCAAAGAAACACCCTTGGAAAATGTTCTTTTTGCCTCCTTCTATCTTCTGGATTTCATCCTGGCCTTTGTTGGCAATACACTTGCCCTCTGGCTCTTTATCCGGGACCAAAAATCGGGCACCCCAGCCAACGTTTTTCTGATGCATCTCGCTGTGGCCGACTTGTCATTTGTACTGGTGCTTCCCACCCGACTTGTTTATCATTTTTCTGGAAACCACTGGCCATTTGGGGAAATCCCATGCCGCCTTACCGGGTTCCTCTTCTACCTCAACATGTACGCCAGCATCTACTTCCTTACGTGCATCAGTGTTGACCGCTTCCTCGCCATCGTGCACCCTATCAAGTCCATCAAACTCCGCAGGCCTCTCTATGCCCACCTGACCTGTGCCTTCCTCTGGGTGGTGGTGGCTGTGGCCATGGCACCACTGCTGGTCAGTGCGCAGACGGTGGAGGTGAACAACACCACCGTCTGCCTACAGCTCTACCGAGAGAAAGCCTCCCGGAATGCTCTGGTGTCCTTGGCCGTGGCATTCACCTTCCCCTTTGTCACCACGGTCACCTGCTACTTGCTGATCATTCGGAATCTGCGCAGTGGCCACCGGGTGGAGAAACACCTCAAGGACAAAGCCATCAAGATGATCATCATGGTGCTCATGATCTTCCTGGTGTGCTTTGTGCCATACCATGTCAATCGCTACATCTACGTCCTGCGGTATGATGGCATGCGGGCCTCCTGTGAGGCCCAGCGGGTCCTGGCCCTCAGTAACCGCCTCACTTCCTGCCTCACCAGCCTCAATGGTGCCCTGGACCCTGTCATGTATTTTTTTGTGGCTGAGAAGTTTCGTGATGCTTTGTGTAACTTGCTTTGTGCCAAAAGGGCCATGACCCTGCCACCAAGTTTTGAGGGAAAGACAAATGAGAGTTCCTTAAGTGCTAAATCTGAACTGTGAAAGAGACATCCAGACACAAAGTGCTGCCTCCCTGTGTGGGTTATGCATGCCTCGATGGCAGACTGTCTGTGCAGAAAGACCTTCCCTGGGAGGACACTATCTCCATACGTGAAAGTAGAAGAATCTAGCTTCTTCCACACAAACACAGCTAACCATCCACCTACTGAGAAAAGAGACTCAAATACTGGTGGATCACTAATATCCCACTCAGACAACTGAACAGTAGCTTCACCTACTGTTCAGTTTCTAACAAGCTCTTACACTTCTGAAAAGCAAGAACTAACATGTAATCAAACCAAGACCCCTTCCCCCTCAGAAGAAAAATTTTCAGCTATGCTTACTTACTGTTACTAGATACCCTAATGATCTCAGCCTAGATAAAGAGGGGGAGGGATATGAAAATTGGAGAACAATGAAAGTCTTTCTCTAAGCTCAATGCTGACCGCTGAGCCACTGACCTCCTATTATGTTAAGGCAAGAGTGGGGGAGGCTACTCCCCAAAGAATCCAAGAAAATGATCCGAAAATTGCTTGAGTGAAAGGGAGAGTTCCTTTAAATGTCTGCTTTGATGTCTAGAGGAATGAGGGTGGAGGAGGGAGTGGTGGGGAGGGAGGGAAGAAATGCTGTAGTGTTCACATTATCAGGTCCTTGATTATAGACATCACCACCTTAGTTTAGTTAACATAGTAAGGTAGACTACACTTGGTGGGTGATTACAACTGGACCCATAGAGACCAAGTCAAATTGGTCCACAAATGACATCTTACATGTGTAGCCTAAACCAATGGGAGACAACTTTTATCTCTACAGATTTCCTGATCTAATTTTTAAAAAAGGGGGGGGGCCCTAAAAATTCTTCTTTTTAAATGTGTTCTGACAATCTCTCTCTAATTTCCCAATATGTGTTCTCTAACCTCATGGAAGGACCTGCAGTTGACCTGACCATCTTGCTTGAGACCTGAGTAAGGGAGCAAAACCATAGCATGGACCATGGATGCCTTAAATAGGGTACACATTCATTTCCATGTAACTTCAAGGACATGAAATCCAAGGGCTCTCAACAAAACCAAGCACTCCTATCCAGCGTGCCTCCTTCCAGCCCCTGGTGACCCCCAAATGAACCCAAGGAGGTCTGTGCACCCTGCACACTGTCAAGTTGACCCCTATCCCCCCTTTGCCTTCCATTTGTACAGTAATCCTCCTTTTTTGTACCTGTATATGCTGATTATGAATATGCATAGTTTGTAAAGTGTGAAGCTGCATCTTGTTGTTTTAATAAAATTTCTTTCTTCCCTTTACTAGCTACCAGTAAATCTCCTTTGCCCTTCTTCTACCCCTTCAACCAGGGGCAGCTTGGTGGTGCAGTGGATAGAGCACAAGTACAGGAGTCAGGAGGATCTGAGTTCAAATCTCACCTCAGACACCTGACACTCACTAGCTGTGTGACCTTGGACAAGTCACTTAACCCCAAATGCCTCATCCTGGGTCATCTCCAGTCATCCTGATGAATATGTGGTCACTGGATTCAGATGGCTCTGGAGGAAAAGTGAGGCTGGTGACCTGCACAGCCCTCCCTCACTCAAAACAAAGTCAAGTGCAAGTCATGTCATCATGTCTCTGATATCATGGTCTTCTTCAAAAACGGACGAACACAACAGCAACAATTTCCTATTTGTCTTGTACATGGCTTGCTTTGTCTATATTTGTTTCCACGTTGTCTCTTGCATTAGATTGTGAGGTCCTTGAGGGCAGGGGCTGCCTTTGGCCTCTTTTTGTATCCCCAGGGCTTAGCACAGTGCCCAGCACACAGAAGTCACTTCATAAATGTTTATTGATTGACTAGGATTCATATAGCTCTTCCTACTTTTCAGGCAGCTGGGTGGCACAATGGATAGAGTGCATCAGATACTACCACCCACAGATACTATCACCCTAGGCAAGTCAGTTAACCCTCTAAGCCTCATTGCCTCATCTGTAAAATGAGGATGGTAATACCACCTACCTCACAGGCTTGTTCTGAGAATCAAATGTCACAGTATATGTAAAGCACTTCGGAAACTTAAAACACTATGTAAATGAAATGTATTCAAAGAACTTTGACATCCATTTTCTTGTACAGTCAGAACAACATCACTGGGGGATGGCTGGATTAGGCAGGTGTTATTCCCATTTGCAGATGGAGAAACAGAGGCCCAGAGAGGTAAAGAGACTTTACTCAAGGTTTCCCAGCTCAAGAGGGGAAGAGCTGGGATTAATATCCAAGTGGACCTAGCCCCTCATCCAGTCTTCTTTCTGTTGTGCCCTGGTATCTTACACATCAGTACCATCTTCCTCTGGCTCACATCCCCTCCCCAAATCCTCCCCAATCTGCTTCTCCCATTGGCCCACTTGGCCGTGCCTCTCCTTACCTCCCAGCATTCTTCACAAAGCCCAGGTCAGCCAGAACCACATCACACAATTCACAACGGAAGCATTCTGGGTGCCAATTGTTGTTCATTGCTTTGATGACACGGCCAATAATGAATTCACCTAGAAAATGAAAAGTCAGATTTGAGGAGGGAAAGACATGAATTCACTCCTACCTGCCAGGGAAGAAACAGCTTCATTCTTTCTACATTTTCTTATTGTTTTGCCAAGTTTGTCCCAATGCACTACAACAGGAGATGAAAAATAACCTCCAATGGGGAAAATAAATCTACTTTCTAAAGCAAGAGCCAAGAAAGTAACTGTGCTTTGTGTATAGGTGTGCCATCTCTAGGTTATATTTTCATATTTGCTTCAAGCTGGCCCTCCATGTTACTGTGAAGTTTGACTCTGGGCCCTGCCAACTCCCCAATCAGGATCATTACAGCCCAACTCCTCCCCTCTTGGCTTCTTCCTGAACTGCAGATAACTATCCTACGTCACATTTCCTCAGAGTTTTGTTCTGAACTGATAATGGTGTAAGATAAGGGTTTACATTACTAGTGAAGGCAGCTGAGTGCCTCAGTGGATAGAGTGCTGGGCCTGGAGTCAGGATAGACCTGAGTTCAAATCCAGCCTCAGACACTTAGTAACTGTGTGACACTGGACCAGTCACTTAACTTCTGTGTGCCTTAATCCACAGAAGAAGGAAATGGCAAACTACTCCAGTATCTTTGCCAAGAAAATACCATGGACATTATTGGTGTGAAATGGTCCCTGGGATCATGAAGAGTCAGACACAAGTGAACAACAAAATGTTGCTTGCAGTCAGAAAAGGGGGGAAGAGGGCAGCTATTGTCTAAGGGGTAAAAGTAATCTTTCCATAGCTGAATGTTAGATACCATAACAAACAATGGGGATGATTCTTCAGGTTTCCTGCTCTATATCCCTCAAATGACACCTGCTCAAAGGTTAGCCTTCACTTTCCTCTAAAAGCAAACCCCTTCCCCCTTGCTATCCCACTCTCCCCTACTTCATACAATAAAGCCTTCAGAATAAAGAGAAGGCAGATTGGGCTTTAGTCTGGCCTTACCACATGTCCCACAGCAGGGAGCAAACAGCATTTGGAAGTCATGTTCACAATACTTTCGACCTTCGTACTGTAAGCAAAACACAGAGAGAAGGGGTAAGAGAAATGCCAGGATGCTGGGATTCCTTTAATTTCTGATTCCTCTATTACAGAATATATTTCTATCGCACTTTGCCTAAAGACAAGGTTCTCTACACAAGCCTTACGCAGGCAGCATTGGAGAACATTCAATTAAAGGGAAGAAACACAAAGAAAGAAACAGAAATGGGAGGAACAGATGAAGGACAGAAAAAAGGAAGAGGGGAAAATTCTTGACGGCAGTTGCAGCCCTTTAACAAATAGAAGGCAATCTGTGGCATGGATCAGAGTCAATGTTCTATGTAACAAACAAAAATGATTATTAAGCACCTATTCTGTATGAAGCACTTAACACTAGGCTAGGCCCTGAGAGAGACAGAGAAGTAGGAGAAGACCTAGTCACTGTCAACAGGCATGGTATGGTCTAGTAGGGGAATAATACATAAAGACAAAAAACTAATATGAAGTATTACATAAATACATTAGAGAGATGTGAATCAAAATGCTAAGTAAAGTCTAAGAACAAAAGTATTAGGGAGGAAGGGAGAGAAATGAAAGCCTCCTGGAGCAGATGGCATTTGAGTTCTGATTTAAGGAATGAGTAGGGATTGAGGCAGCTAGATGGCACAGTGGTCAAGTGCTGGGCCTGAAGTCAGGAAGACTCATCTTCCTGAGTTCAAATCTGGCCTCAGACACTAACTGTGTGACTCTGAGGCAAGCACTTGGCCTTATTTGCCTCAGTTTCCTCATCTGTAAAATGAGCAGGAGAAGGAAATGGAAAACCACTCCAGGATCTTTGTCAAGAAAACCCCAAATGGGGTCACGAAGAGTTGGATGACTAAACACCAAAAGGGACTGAAGTGATAAATATGGCAGTGGGATGAGGGGCCAGATATTACATGTAAGTGGAAGGAAAGCACAAGATTTGGGGCTATACAGTTGTCCAGTTTGTCTGGGGCATAAAGTGCAAGGAGCACAACAGATGAGTCTAGGAAGAAAGAATGGATGCAGATGGTAGAAGGCTCTGAATGCTGTGCTCTGTGGCACTACTAACCGGGTAAAAGGCATAATTCAAATTGAGTTTTAGACCTGGAAGAGACCTTAGCATCTCCCCACATTTAAAAATGTTTCTTTTTTTTTTCAGTTTCAGTTTCTTCCAACTAAAAACAAATTATTTGTAAAATAAATGTAAAGAATGTGTGCAGATTCCTTAAGAGTCTGGTCAATATGGTGGATCTTTAACAAACTTTGTTTTCCTTTGGCTGAAAAAAAAATAAAGCATGTGATTGGTTCGGCTAAGGGCACAGGGGTATTAGGTGTTCACTTGACCCTCCACACAATACTCTTCTGTCTCAGAACCCTCAGCTGCTTGGTTTTTCTATGATGGCAGAAACAAAAGCCCACTGATTGCCAAAGGAAGAAGTCTCAGATGCTCTCAGAGTGAGGACTTCAAGGCAGAGATAAGCAGAGAAGAGGAGAGCAGACGCAGCAGCCAGTGAGAAAAGGGGGCGAGAGACTATGAATAAACCAGCATGAAGCGGCCGAAGGGTTAGAACAGCAGCAGCCCATATCCCAGGGGAGTGCCAGGGTAAGGCCCCAGCAACAGGCCAGGGCACCACAGCAAACATCCTCACCTCATAGAAGAGCCCATCTGGGAACTGCCGGAAGCACTGGGCACAGACGAAACAGTTTTCATGATACAGCTCCCCGTTGCTGTTCACAATCCTTTCGGATGGATCAAAACGAGTCTGACAGCGTTGGCATGTGGCATTTGCCAGAGCATCGGACATGTTACTGAATAAATGGGGGAAAAAAATAGTCAGGTTCTGGATGTCATCCAAAGATGATAATGTGTTAGGGGGTGGGGGTGGGGCAAAGTTTAGAGCAACAGCTCTCTCATTCTTTCTGGCAAGAACTTTTTTTCTGTAATCCAGGACTGGCCCTAGGGCCAGGGAGATAAAACATCCCTAGTCCCAGAGTTTCTCTGTGCAAAATTTCTCACTTGTTTGGGACCACAGACACTTGGAACTTCATATGGCAGCATTTGCGGCCCCATCATTTTACAGTTCAGACATGCCAGTCCCAATCAGGTACAAAGCCAGAAACTGAGGCTGGAGTCTAGACTGTCTTCTAAAGAAACCTCTTAGCAGAGTGGACAGAACATGGAACTTGGCGTCAGGAACGCTGGAGTTCAAGGCCTACCTCTGACATTTATCAGTCACTGCAGTGCTCTTGGTCTCTGTTTCCTCACCTGTAAGATGAGGACATTAAAAGCACCTATCTCACAGGGTTGTGAGGATCACATGAGATGATACACATAAATAACTTTGCAAACCTTGAAGTGTTACGTAATTGTTAGCTATTATTGTTAATCATTAAAAATGAAAAAGGAACCACACACCAGATTAGTCCCTAAATCCTTCCAGCCTAGAATTCTGTCTCTGACAATGTCATCATTCATTCAACAAGCATTTATTAAGCTCCCAGGTACTCTTGTAGGTAATTGGAGACACAAAGAGAAAAACAAAGCAGTCCCTGTCCTTCCACTGATCCTACCCTATCGAGAAGGACCATGCATAGCCTCAAGTAAATACATAAAGAAGAAGTAGAAGGATAAAAACAGGCCTGGTGAAGGAGGTGGCTGAGTTCTAGAAAAAGCCAAGGACTCTAAAGGGTGGAGATGAAGAGGAAGTACATTCCAGACATGGGACCAGCCTGCACCAAGTCACAGAAAGGAGATGGAATGTCCCAGGGGGGCAGCGTGGGGAGGCTGTGGTTTGTCCACACTTAAAAGGTTAGAGAAATGGCCCTAAATATCCCCTTTCCCCTTAACAACCCTCATCCTGGCTGTCACAGCCCTTCTTGAACATATTCATGCTTTCAACTTGTATCCTCTCTTAGCTTGGATGTACTTTCATTAATACTTCTGCCTCATACTTCTCCTTCTCTCTCCACCCCCACAAAAGAAAAGAAAGTTATGAATGTGATTGCATTTTAAAAATAACATCCCTTTCTTTTCTCATTAGCTGTCAAATGAAAGATCATGCGACTGACAGAGAAGAAACGTTATGCTGAGGGTAACCACCAGCTTAGCAATGGGCACTATATACTTCAGGCTTGTTTCTTTTTTTCATGTAACTCAGGGAAATCAGAATAAACAGGAAATCCTGGAACTCTGACATCTGAATTGCCTGATTTAATAACCACATAACATAATTCCCAGAGCCCAGATACAGGCTTTCAGATTGCTGGTTAACGCACACCATCCTCTGGCCAAGGGCGCAGGCTTTACTGGGGGTTTTTTCTTTTCCTACCTCCTCATATTTACATTTTCTTCATCCTTCAAGGCCTAGCTCAAATCTTTCTACATTCATGAAGTGGTCTCCAACCACATTAGCCTACAGGCATCTCTCTTCTCTGTGAATTCCTGTGACATTTAGAGACTTTAAACACACAACTTAGAGGCAGCCATGGTTGCCAGGGATGGAGAATTGCTCTCAGAGTCAAGAAAAGCTGGATCAAATTCTTCCTCTGACACAGACAAGGCAAGTCAAGTGACCCTGGGTCCAATGAGAAGTCCCTTGACTTCTCATTGCTCTAGGACAGAGGGGACAACTCCTAGCTTGCAAGTGAGCAGTGGCTCCCTAGTGTGAGAGAACCAGATTTAAAATGTCTTTGGGAAACGTTTAGCAAAATAAATGAAAAAAACAACACAATATGATAATGTTGATTTGTGGTTTTCTAAGTTAAGGTGCGTCCTGCATTCATTTCTATTGACACCTCTGCTCCAGGTAACTCTCTAACACTATCGTTTGTTGAGAAAGTAAACTAAAGATCTTAGTGCAATTTTAAGCCAATAAACTGCACACTGACACCTTATATATCCAGAAAAATCACAGATTCAGAACCTTTCCTTAAGTCACAGTTTAGCACTGAAATGCTGTGTTAATTGGGCGTCCTTCAGTCAGACTGCAGGCATCTGAAGGCCCAAATATTATGCCTTTTACTTTGCTACATACCACAGTCACTTGAATAGAGGCACATCTGTCATGGGTAAATGATAAATACTTGCTAATTGACTGATTCCTATCTACCTGTACTCTTACCCTAACCCTAACACTACGGTTTTGTTATGACCTACTTTCTATGTTATGTTAACACCCTTCTTCCACACTGCTTCTCAAAAGTCTTCCTAAGGTACGGTTCCTCTACCACTCAGCTTTTCAAATGCCTTTTATGGCTCTGTATTATCATCTATGGGAAAAATGTAAACTCCCCAGTCTAACATTTAAGGTCCTATATAATATCTTTCTAGTCTATCTCTCCAGCCTTATTTGACTTTAACTTTCTACTCACAGTCTTCATTTCAGTGAAACCAATTTTATTAACTCTTTTCTAAAATAGAAGAATGGGCAAGCTAGGTGGTGCAGTAGATAGAGCACTGGTCTTGGAATGAGAAAGACTTATCTTCATGAGTTCAAATCTGGTCTCTGACACTTACTATTTGCATGACCCTGGGAAAGATATTTAAAATGAGCTGGAAAAGGAAATGACAAACCACTACAGTATCTCTGCCAAGAAAACCCCAAATGGGGTCACAGAGAGTCTGACACAAATGAAAAACAACTAACCAACAACATTATCTATGTTACAGTGACCCCCCATTGGTAGGGGGCAAATTATGTAGGGTACTCTTGTATTCCAAATGGTACAGGAGGTAAAGCAAAATTGTGTCATATAAGGGAGGGTAAAAGATCAGGACTTTCCTCTAAAGGGCTCTTCCCTTCCAGTTTTACATAATTCTTATATAAAATTTAATGATATAACTGAAATTTTAAAATAAACAACTATCAGGGAGTTAGAGGCCCCTCAGGCTCAAACATCCTTCCATTGAACACAAAGTGAATAGAGCTGCCCATTCATCATGGCCCCCCTCCCACAACACTGGACCTTCTATGTGTTATCACTAAACTATGAGGAAGGGGGCCTGGGAGGATTCTGAATCAAGGGAAACATGTCAGAAAGATAAATCAAAGGAGTTCATCAAAACACAAGATGCTCACAGAGAAAATTGTAGTCTGGGGAACCCAAAGTGCTCCTTTCCAGCTTGGCTTTACAGTAGCCAACAGCAGTTATGGGAAGGGAACAAGGGTGGAAGAAATGAAAATTCCAAGCTCTCCCCACTCCTTCACACATTCCAGTAGAGGACAGAGAATACAATGTCTGTCTGATTAGCCCCCAAGGAGAAAAATACCACTCCCCTTTCTCTGCCCCCATTCCAAAGTGGACAGCAGGCAGGCAAGATACAGCCAAGGGCACGTCTGAGAGGCAGGCAAGTCAAACCACCAAGCTGTGGGAAGAACATAGAACAAACCCCTGCCTCAACTCTCTGGAATGCCACTGGTCTCTGCAACCAACATCATCAACTAAGTTTCACAGTGCTACTGACATTTACAATAATTGTGTGTGTGTGTGTGTGTGTGTGTGTGTGTGTGTGAGGGTTCCTTAGACCCTGCTTGCATCAAACAAGCAGGAAAATAAATGAGCTTGTAATCCAAGTTCTTCTGCCATACCCACTTGTTATGGGGAGTGAGGAAAGGGAGAGGGCTATGAATTACGTATGTCTGTGGTTTAATCAATCAACAAGCATTTTATTAAGCACCTACTACATACAAGGCACTGTGCAAATAACCATGGTTTCAAAGACAAAAGTCAAACAGAGTTTGTAGTTTACTATCCTACTGAAGAGTGTGAGGTTATGTGTTTCTGAGAGGCTATCAGAAACACTGGAGTACTTCCATCTCTGACCTGAGGCAGAATTGTTAGGTAATTAGATTGGGACCCATCAGCAAAGATCCTTCTGTATGTTTCCATGATCAACACAAAGAGTCCCTGGGCCAAACAGAAGAAGTTATGGTCAGCACTATTCTCTTATCTTTCTACAGCTTTTCATGTAGAAACAGCCTCCATATGTGACTCAATCTGCATTCTAAAGCCAAATATGAATATTTTTGTAATGACATGGCCAAGGAGGACAGGAGGATCCACCAACACACCCATTAACACAATCACAGAAAGCCCAAATACCTCAAATGAATCAACCAATCACCTTAGTACCTAGTCTGAAAGAATTTGCCTAAAAATATATCAATAAATTCTTAATTCATTAGAAGAATTCATTACAATCTTTCTGTCTCCTCGTCTTCCCATCACTCCTCTCCCCCACAAGTGACTATGACATAGAAGAGACTAGACGAGTAGCAGACCAGGCACCCTGCTGGGATTACATAACTGGCCCAGGAGGAGACAATATATCTAGCCATGGGTGAGAGTAACTCAAACAAAGGAGGCTTCAGGGAGTGACCCCTCTTGGTAGAGAGGACCCTGGACTGACAGAATCTGTACCAAGGCACTGACCCTAGGAGCCCAGTAGAGAGCCACAATGAAGGGAAACTTCACGAGCCCTCTAGGCTTCCCTGCACAGATGCCTCATTACTTTGTGTCCACTCTCCCCCACTGACCCTGTGTGTATCTATGGGAGATGGCACCCCAGGGTTTATAACTACTATTCTTTCTATTCACCTTAGGGAATATCCTTGCTAATAAGTCAAGTACAATTGCTAGTGGGAAGCACACCTGTAACTGAAAGTACTAGAAACCCAGCCTCTGAGGGCCACAGATACCTGAGACAAGCAGGAGTCAGCTGCCTTCTGCCTTCCCCCAGACCACAAGAACGGAGCCAGTCTGGAATTAACTAAATTCATTATCTGTATCTTCCCATCCTCTTTGCATGGCTAATCAAAAGCTGACTATAACCATGAGAAGGGGGCACAGTGGAGCCTGGAGCCGGAACATCTGTGCTCGGGCAATGTCCTTAATCATCTATAAAACAGGAATCACAATACTTGCACTACCTACCTCACAAGGTTGTTTGGAAAGATTTGTAAACCTTAGGGTGCAATATAAGTATAAGCTCTTATTATGGATTGATAGCCTAGCTCACTTTCCGTTTGCCAACCATTGACTTTTTAAAAGGTGGTGCAGGGCATAGTGTTAGACTTAGAGTCAGAAAGACCTGAGTTCAAATTCAGCCTCAGACACTTACTAGCTGGGTGATCCTGGGAAACTCACTTAACTCTGTTTGCCTCAGTTTCCTCATCTGTAAAATGAACTAGAGAAGGAAATGGCAAACCACTCCAGCAGCTTAGCCTAGAAAACCCCAAATGGGGTCAGATCCGACAGAAAAATGACTAACCCACAATAACAAGTTTTTAAAATGCAGTTTCACTGATAGTATAATACTGTAAACTGTTTTTCAGTAGACAGACATGGAATAGCTATGACTGGTTCTTGTCTTTATTAATTCATGAATATGAATTAGACATACTACCTAGTAGTTTAAAAACCTATTGTCAATGTTACCATAGAGACTTATGGGAGAAAACAATACAATCCCTCTCTCACTGGGTTGTTGTGAGGAAAGTACCTTGTAAACCTGAAAGTATTCTGTAGATGTAAGTTATTATTATAGGGAAATGATCACTTTCTTCAAATAGCTGAAGAGGGGCATGTGAAAGATAGAGTGAGTGTGGTATGCTTGAATCTCGAGGGCAGAACCAGAAATGGTGGGCAGAAATTACAGAAAGGCAAATTCAACATAAAGAAGAATTTTCTAATTATAAAGTCACTGAACAAACATTTATTAAGCACTGACAATGTGCCAGGCACTGTGCGAAGCCCTGGGATACAAAGGAAGAAAAAAAAGTCCCTGCTCTCAAAGGAACTCATAGTCTAACAGGCAGATAATATACAAACAATTATGAACAAACAAGCTATGTAAAGGATAAATTGGAGAGGGAAGGCATTAGCATTGAGGCGGATCAGGAAAGGCTTCTTATAGAAGGTGGGATTTTATTCTGGACTTAAAGAAAGCCAAGACATGAAGGAGGGAGAGCATTCCAGGCACAGAGGACAACCCAAGAAAATGACTGGTCAGAAAATGGAGTGTCATGTGCAGTGAATACCCAGGAAATCAGTGTCATTGAATTTAAAAGAGAAGCATGGGGCAGGGAACATAGTATAAGGAGACTGGAAAGCAGGAGGGGAAATCAGATGATAAAATGACGGACAGAAGGTTTTATATTTGATTTTGGAAGTAATAGGGAGCCACAGTAGTTTATTGAAGGTTCGAGAAGGTGGTAACATTGTCTGTCTCTAACTTTTGAATTTGATCGTTGAGCGGAGGACAGACCAGGGTGTTATGCTATGTTGTTTATCTTTCATTCTCAAAGAGCACCAATGACATCACAAGGGTGATGACTTGACTTGCCCATGAATTGGATTTAAGTGAGGCAGAGCTGAGCAAAGTTATTAGCCTCACTCTCTCCTATCATGGAAGTCCAGTGGCAAGACCAAAGTCAAGATAACTGGCCATGGCCCAAGATGCAGTGGATGACCTTGGCCTTTCTAAGTTAAGGCCTTTCCTAGGCCTCAGTTTGTCTGAGACAATGTCCATTCAACAGAGAGGGATTTGAGGCAGGAAGACAACCTAAGGCCTGTACCAGGGTGTTAGCAAAAATAATAATCATTGTATTAGAGAAACTTTACTAAGGTAGGATCTAAAAGACTTGACAAGAGATTGGATTAGAGAGAGAGAGAGGAGTTGAGGATAATAACTCAACAGTAATGGGGAAATAAGGAAGAGAAGAGGGTTGGGGGGTGGAGAAAGTGAGGAAGATACTAACCTCATATTCAGTTTTGGACATGTGGCATTTAAATATGTATATGTTGTATGTATGTATATGTATATGTAATGTATATGTGTTATATACACACACATACATATACACAAATATATATGCATACACACATATATATATACATTATACCTTTTATATAATTTATGTGTGTGTATGTGTGAGTGTAACAATGTACTGTTTCATGAGGAAGTAGAAAGCTCATCACTGGAGGTTTTCAAGTAGAGGCTGGATCAGAGCTGAACCTAGAGTAGGGCAGCCAGGGCTTTGTCTTGGAGGAAGGAGGGCTAATCTAGAGAGTTCTGACAGCATTTGTATTCCCCTAAGGAAGAATGCAGAGACAGAGTCTAGCAGCAAGCAGGTCAACAAGATGGTAAGAAAGGAAGAGTAGATTTCCTCTCCCCTGGGAAGTAACTCAGCCAGGTCCCCAGCTCCAGCTCCCTCCTGTGTGGTTCACTAGACCACCAGAGAAAAAAGGACACGAGTTTTCTGAGGTTGGTGAACTTGAAGCTAGAATACTCACAGGAAAGTTCAGGGGGTCCCCTGCCTATTCTGCTACTCATCCTGAGTCATGGTATTCCGGGCTTGTACTCAGGAAGGGTCATTTCCTCTATATGAACCTTGGCCATTTCCTCTCTATGAACCAAAGGTCAAATTTCAAAAACCCAAGCTGAATAAGCTCTAGTTTGAGAATCAGAAGACCTGACATCTTTTAGCAAGGCCTTCCCCAAACCCTCTTAATTCTAGTGCCTTCCCTCTGTTCATTATTTCCTATTTATCCTGTGTATAGCTTGCTTTTGATATATTTGCTTGCACGTTGTCTCCCCCATTAGATCGTAAGCTCCTTGAGGGCAGGGACTCTTTTTGTATTCCCAGAGCTTAGAACGGTGCCAGGCACATGGTAGGTGCTTAACAAATGTTGACTGATAGGTTTTGAGTGTGTGCTGTGACACAGCTATCTCCAAGCAACTATATTCTTTTCTCTACAGTGAGAGAATAGGACAAGGTGATCTCTAGAGTCCTTTCCAGTTCTTCCAGTCTGTAGGTATTTGGGCACTGGATACTACCTCAGTCCAGCTTGAATGTCAATAAAATGTTAAATACACAAGTGACCTGGGCAAGTCCCTTCTCTTGAGATCCAGCTGTGATACTCTGAAGTGTTTGGGGATTTTTTGGAGGGGATAGAGGTGTGTTTAAGGCTCTTTGATAAAAGGATTACCACTGCACCAACACCCCAGAGTAATCAGGCTTCTCGGATGCCAAAGTGTGAAGAAACAACTAACTTTAGCACCTAGTTATCAAGAATAATTAATTAAAATAGGAAGCAACCAGAAGGCCCCATTTCCCTCCCAAGGGGTGCTCTTCCCAGCAGGGTCTCTACCTACTGGATCTGTAGTCTGAGAGGAAGGTGTCCATTCCTCACCATTACATGAGAGTGCCTTGGCTGCCTGCCTCAGGCATAGTTTGTGATTCTTACCCCAGGTACAAACATTCCTGGTTATGCCATAACTTTTTATAAGAATCATTTATAAGGGATATTATAAGCATAAAATTCCTATTTTGATAGAAGTTCTAAAGTTCCTTCCAATTATGCAGTTCTACAATTCTGTCATCCTAATGAGATGTGGGCAGCTGGGTGGCTCAGTGGACAGAGCACTGGATCTGAAGTCAGGAAGATCCAAGTTCAAACTGCTTACCAGTTTAGCAGCTGAGTGACCCTGGGCAAGGTCACTTAACCCTATTTGCTTCAGTTTCCTCATGAGTAAAATGAGCTGGAGAAGGAAATGGCAAACCACTCCAGTATCTTTGCCAAGAAAACCCCAAACGGGGTCCTGACAAATCAGACACAACTGAACAACTAGAATGAGATGGTTCTTCTGACAAACTTCTCTCTAAACATACTAATTCATCTCCATGGACACAGCTCCTTCCATCTCTGTTCCATCTGAACTCATCCAACTCTTTCTAAAGAACAATACCTGTTCTTTGCTCTGAAAGATTTGCTGAGGTCTTCCATCAAAAACAGTAAAGTTCTGGCTTGGGGCGGTGGAGTTTTTTGGTTTTTTTTAAATATTGTAAATGTTTGTTTGCTTTTAATTATACCTTTTTGAAAGTCATCGTGGTAGAGAGCAAGAAGTCTCTCGAGTCAGAGGAGCTGTGTTCAGATCCTGCCTCTCATGTACAATGTTTGTGTGATCCTGCGCAAATCTCTACTCTAGGACATACCTCAAGTTGCACAGCAGTTGCCATCTGTGCTGGTAGAGAAAATTTCCTCACTGGGAGTTCCCAACATTAATAAAACAATAGGTCTCAGCTAAAAATTAAAAAGCCTCTTTTCGAATCCACACCTCTAACCATACACTGGAAAGAATAATCCTAAAGGATATCTTTTCTGATACACTGTATCTAATCTATAGCTCAAGCTTTTTTGTGTAATGGACCCCTTTGGCAGTCTGGAGACTAGAAATCCTTCTCCAAATAATGTCTTTAAATGCACAAAATACATAGTGATACAAAGGAAACAAACAAACTAAATTGAAATGCAGTTAAATACAAGTTCTTTGCACCCAAAGAAGAATCTCTGAGTTGGATGACTCTAGAGCCATTAGAAAAAACTGGAGAAGACAACTCCACAGATTCTCTCTCAATCAGCCCTTTTATAAGTACCTAATAACCCTTATAGTCAGGAAGTCTGATCCAAATCTCCCTTAATTGCTATGACATTCCAATAAATCTAATATGCTTTATAAGTAGTTACGCTCTGAGCATGGGCTTAAAGTTGTTTACCATCAACGACTTTGGCAGTATGAAATTACTCAGTTTATATGATAGATAAGTCCCAATTCTATGTCTCCAGGCCTGTCCCCTTTCTTTAACTCTGATCTCCTGTTTCCAATGGCCTACTAAGACATTTTCACTCCAATGTCAAAATCAACATATCTAAAATAAGAGCTCACCCTTCAAAACTCCCTGTTTCTGCCATGGGGATAAATCTTAGCCACCCTTGACTTCTTAAACTTGCCCTCCAACATTTAGTCTGTCAGCAAGTCTAGGAAGATAAATGGTTCAGTGGATAGATAGAGTGCTGGGCCTGGAGTCAGAAAGACCTGAGTTCAAATCTGACCTCAGACACTGACACTAGCTGTGTGACTCTGGGCAAGTCACTTAACCCTGTTTGCCTCTGTAAAATGGCAAACCACTCCAGTATCTTTGCCTAGAAAACTCTAAATGGGGTCACGAAGAGTCAGACACAACCAAAGTGACTGAATGACTTCTAGCTCAGAATCCTCCATCAATCCTGTGTTCTGATGGCTAGACGACTCCTCATGATCTAGCTCTAGATTCAATCTAACCCAAACTGACCATGAGATTGTCTTACTCAACAAGCTTTTTCGGTGACCCTCTGTTGCCTCTAGGATTAAAAAAAAAAATGTTTTTTAATGTTTTTACACCTTCATCTGAGTATTTAAAGCCTTTCCAGTCTGGTTTGGTTTATTTCACGTTACTCCCCTACACACTCTCTACTTTCCAGCCCAACTGACCTACATGCTATCTCCCAAGACTGGCATGACATCTCCCACCCTGACACCTAGAATACACTTTATCTCTGCCTCCCACTCTTAGAAAGCTTGGCATTTATGCTTCTCTCCACCCAGCACTAGTCATCAGTGCCCACTCCTTAAATTATCTTGCATATACTTATCCACATAAATGCTCTATCCCACTTCCTATTAGAAAACAAGATCCTTGGGTGAGTGGAATGGGAAAGGGGAGACTATTTTTCATCCAACACCTAATACAGGGTTTTGTACATCTTGGGCACTTCATAAATGCCTTCTGGATAGAATCAAAATGAACTGAATTGAATAATCCTGTCTTTCTAATGCTGATTACCATTATCTCTTTACACAAACACTCCTTCTAGCCAGATGGCTTTATTCCCATTTCCAAACATCTATGATCAACTCACTATCCCCAAACATACAAAATGAATGTTTCTAGCTCCATGGTTCTGCTTCCCCCAACCTGGCAGTCTGGAACACCCTGCATCATCCACTGCCCCTTTCCTCTCTGCTTATCTAAATCCTACCCTGTCTCTAATGCCCAGATCAAGCCCCAGACCCTCTGTGAAGCCACCAAAGTCCCCAGGGATCTTTTTCTTCCTGGAAATTCTTGCTGTCTGACACAAAATATACCCTTTTGTGAGGTAAAATCCAGAAACTCAGGTTTTACTCCAGGGTCTGCCATTAACTATAAGATCATGGGCTAGTTCCCCTGTCAAAGGCTTCCTCTCCTATAAAGTGAGAAGGTTGGATTAGATAAATTCTAAGTTTCCTTCCAGGTCTAACATACTCTGGATCTATTTTTAGGTATTTTATGTCTGTCTTATCTCCCTAGCTAGGTTGTGAGAACATGGTTCACTTCTTTTAGCTTTCTGTATCTCCCAAGTTACTCAGCAGAGTATGTTGCACGTAGAAAGTGCTTGATTAAATGTTTGTTCATTGACTATCACAAAGTGATTTGTTTTTCATGGCCAACAATACACACTCAGTCTTGGGTCTGAAAAGTCAAAGTGCAGGTTTCCTGCCAGCTCATCTACAGCAATAATAAATATCCTACAAATGGAACTTCCTGGAACTCTGAGTTAATGCTGACCCACAGGACCAAGAACTTTCAACTTTCTTGCCTCCAAAGAGTTAATAGTTGTTTTCTGTCAAGGAAATGAATGGCAGTGACTTCAGGGTATTGGGGTATGCTGGCTAGGATCGTGGTTATGTTACAGAATATGGTTTGATTGCTTTTAGCAGTTAATGGCACAGAGTAAATTACAGGGCAGGAACTAATGAAATATTAATGCTCTTTAAGAAATGACAACTGAAGAACTCAGAAAAACTTGAGAAGACTTGTAAGAAGTGACACAGTACAGAGAAAGAAGAGAGCCAGGAGAACAATTTACAGTATGACCATAATAATATAAAGGGAAATGGCGCTGAAAACCTCAGAACTCTGATCAATGCAATGAGCAAACATAGCTGCAAAGGACTGAGAGTGAAGTATTCCTCCTGTCCTTTGGCATAGAAGAGGAGACCGGAGGCACAGAGGAAGCATCCATCTTCAGGCATGGATGAAAGGTTAATTAGTTTTGCTTAACTGTACTTCTTATTACAAGGGAATGTTGTTTGGGAGATTGGAGAGTCCATGGAAATCAACGTCAATGTTTTTAAAAAGCCAATAGAATATGAATTGATTTTTTTAAAGTATTAGACACTATTTAAACAAAACCCAAACCATTCAGCATTAGGCAGGCCAAATCTAAGACATGACGAGTTGATCATTTCCTTTTGGTTTCTCTCCTTTCGGTTTTGGGCTGCATCTCAAGTTCAACAGAGTATTTTCCTTCACTGGTCAAAGCTATTAAAGGGTGAGGAGGACCATCAAATAACTCATCTAGAACGATCAAATCACCAACAGGTCCTGATTGAGAATGTTGATCATAGGTAATATCAAGGCCCGAGTGCATTAAAAATCTTATTTAAAAAAAAAAGAACTGTATCTACTCTTAGTCTTTAGAAGTTTTTTCTCTTTTTGAAACAGTGTGCCCTCTGTTTGACAAGGAAATAAGAACACTGGGCCTGAGATGTTTCAAAGGGGAAAGGCTTCCTTACCGTCATTTTCCTGTTATTGTGATAAGCTAAGAGCCTCCATCCTAGTCTCTTTTACACACTTGCCAGAAATGAACATATCACCTTGAGCCTAGTCAGACTGTCTACAGACAGAAGCCCACCTCAAAAGAAGTCAAGTATGCCTTAGGAAACATTCCAGTAATACCAGCCCCTTCATCTCAAGAGACCTACCCAAGGATCCCGGTTGTTTCTGCCCCACCATTCAGGGACAATCCAGTGCTGCTCTGCCGATCCTGTCGGCGTCGGTATAGCTCAGAGGATGCCAGATCCCGGAGTCTCATGCCAGCCATGGTGCCCCCACACCACTGTGCAAGTACAATAGGGAAGGCCAATTGGAAATTGGCTGTGTGAGGGCCAAAGCCCAAGTGACTCACTTTTCCGGTTAGGAGTTTTGATGGTCTTTTTTTTTTTTTTTTTGCAATATTCTGACAGACAGGACAGAAGGCTGCCCCAAAGCTGTGTAGTCCTATTTTACTCTTCTAAAAGACAGAACTTCCTCTGGAATAAAGGTCAATCTCTCCTACTGACCTCCAAAACAATTTCCATGAGCATCCATCCAAAGAGAGTCACTCTGTCTGGGTCAAGACATTTCAAGGATCAATCTGCAAAAGGTCCATCTTCAGTTAATTGAATTTCATTCTGAGCCTTCTAGAACTGAGTAGTAATTCAATCCAGTAAGCCTTGAAGTGAAACTAGTCCAGAGCATCAGAAACACAGAACGAATGAGGATAAATTGACCCTACCCCAAAAAGAAACTCTAGAGGTGTGCCACACAGACCTCCATCTGCTCAATGCTATTCTGCTGGCTGCTGCATTGGACAATATCTTCACATTCCTTTGTGGGATAAACCAAGCTCCTCAAACCATTTGTGTCAAGTACAACCCTCAACAAACCAAAAAGAGGCGGGCTTGTAGACGTCTGCCCTCCAATCTGGAAGAGCCAGGGTTGGAATCAGGAACTCAAGAAAAGGCACATGCTTCACATTCCAGCCCTCAGAGCACTGGCTCTGTTTGCAGCAAACTGAACAGGGGTTTGAACCAGTAACCCACCCTTTCCACTACCTCTTCCTCACCCCTCCTCCACTCTTGGACTGAGGCTCACATTACACAAAGGGTCTCCAAAGGGTAGTGGCACCAATCTGTGAAGGAAGACGAAGTTAGTTTCAAAGAGGAAAGAAGTGGGGAGGGGGGAAGATTGGTGGAATTCCCTAGCCAGGATGTTATTCAATCTGGAGCAGGAGAATGAAAAACAAGTCTGTTTCAGGCTTTGGTTTAATCTAGGGATGGGTCATTGAACAGTGAATTATCGAAGATGCCAAAAAAGGCATTTGGAGGTATATCCACAGAGCCACAAGGCTTGAGAATTTGTCTGGAAGGATGGAAGAAGATGCCACACTCCAGTCAAGCAGAACTCCATGGTTCCTATCCTGTCCAATGCAACAGCCAGCAGGAGAGTACCAAAAGGTACTAGGAAGAAGGACTTTGCCATTTAAAAAAAGCAATTGGGATAGGGAGCCTGATAGGCTGCTAGGTCCAGATCCAAGAAGGGCAAAGTGAGGAGACCAAGGAACAGCTAGAACTTCACTTCTCCCTACTTAAAAGTAGAAAGCTGGCTGGTTTCCCCTGTGCCTAGGCAACTAACACCCTGAGAGAAGCAATTCAAAATACACCTAAGCCTCAAAATATTTGCATGAAAGGTAATAATATTCCTTAACCTGTCCAAGAGGGTAGGTAGGAGCAAAAGTGTGTGGGAGAATACCAGGAAGGCTCAATGTAAATGCATTTTTTAATTGGAAGAGATTAATGGGGTCACTTGTAATTCTGGAAAAAAAATGAATCTCATTCAGTGTTTGAACAATTCCCATTGGCAGCTGGAACACCAAAAGTAATTACTAATACAGTAGGATGCCAACTGCTCATGAAAATTCTTAACACTGATTCAATTTCCTTCCAATTATTGCACAGTGTTGTCAGAAAGCCATAGTGATATCTCCTTCCTTTGTTTCAAAATAAGGTGCCTGGAAGGCATTAGCTATTTGAAATACTCTTAATGGACAGCATCATGCTTTTTTTCCCTTTAACTTAAACAGGAAGATATCACCAGGCACATCTTCAAATAAAAGACTTTCTCTTCACCTAACAGAGGCTATAACATTCACATCCACGATTTTAGACTCAGTGGTTAAAAAGACAATGATCCTTTTGGTTTCTTTAGGAAGAGAAGTTATCTAGCAAACACCCTAAATCAGCTCTCTAAGATTTTCCTGGGATCCACCTCTTGACATATGAATCAGAAACCTACAAATACCTTGCTATACAATCCTGGAATGAAAGCACAAGCTACAACTGCTTTCTTTCTATCTCTAGTGCTTGTCACAGGAAGCGCTTAACAAATGCATGCTGGTGGACTGTGTAAATCTACACACACTGGGTAAACTATGCTCAGGGAATCCCTGAATTATCTCTTTAATATTATATCTAGGGTCATTCATTTCTTATTTTTCCTTTTCTCAGAGACTTTTTACTGACCCTTTATAACTGATCCAAGTCTTCTTTGCCGAGTAAGAGGTACACAATCGAAAGACTCAAGAAGATTAGGGATGGGTGAGGAGGATGGTGAAGACAAATGGAAAATCTTCCCAGAAGCCACAAATTAGAGGCTTCTACCTTAAATGGACTTAAGTTGGTGGTTGTGTGTGTGTGTGTGTGTGTGTGTGTGTGTGTGTGTGAATTTTAGGTTGGTATTCCTGATGTTATATAGTTGTTAAATGCAAACTCTGCCAAGATGCCAAGCACTTTAAATTACCATCCAAGTAACAGAGACTTGACAATAATAAGGTCACTCATACTTGCCCTAAGTTTTTCAAAGCCTTTCTCATTTATTATCTTACAGTGTTGATGAGACAAATAGGACAGTCTGATAAAAGGATTCAGAAAAAACCTGAGACGACTTTATGAACTGATATAGAGACAGTGAGAAAGCAGAATCAGGATAACAATTCATACAATTGTAAGTATTGCTCCTTTATCGACTAGTTATTTGATTTGATGAAAGGGGCAAAAAAATGACATTCATGTAAGAAATCACATTTTAAAAAGCAGGTTGAAGAAACACAAGCAGTTCTGAAATCTGAACAAAACAGCCTCTCAAATAAAAGTAATGAATCTATTTGAAAGCAACTCAGAGACAAGAGCACTAAGTGATGTTAGAAATGCCTTCAGTGCATTGTTTTCAAGCAGCTAGTTTGAATATGTTGTTTGTGGGACTTTGGAATTTATTGCTGGAAAACTCTGGAGCCTACAGAGCAACTGTTTAATAACTACTTGTATTATACCCGATAGAAATATAGATGTTAGATTTCTCAACATAAATTAAGGATGAATCATTACTTATGAAGAGGTCTTAATTGGCATTCGAAGCCAGAAAACAGAAGCCAATAGGTAGAAACCAACTGAAAAGAAAAGAGAAGAAATAGGCATGAGAAAGAAGACAGAATAAGTGGAGTAAAGATTGGGAAAGGAAAGAGCAGATGAAATGAGATTGAGAAAAAACATCTTAAAGTATATACTGCTTCCCTTCCCCCCTCCCACAACTTCTGGGAGCTTTCCATGTGCCTTCCTATGTCCATTCTTCCCTCCTTACACACTGTTTCTATTGGTGAGAAAATGTTTGTGGGCGGATTGTTATATTTTAACATACTTGATATTGCCTTACACTGAGTAGATAGTAATGTTTTCTGCTCAGTAAATATTTCATGTTTAAGAGTCAAGGGTATCTTATTACTAGAGAGTCACTTAACAGGATTATTTCAATTGTTATATATCTTCCATAGAGTCATGAATTATTTTAATGTATTTATTTTTGTAAAATTTTTTACCTCATTGTACAAGGGACTATAAGGCAAAGTTTTGTTCTACCAAATAAAAACGCTTTTTCACAAAACCCAAAAATAGTCAGTGATGTTATTGTAACTGTTATGTAAAAATGGTAAATAAAGGCTCATGAACGACATCAGAGAGTATTCCTCCCCCAACACAGTCTACTCATAAGACTATGAGAGTGACATGGAGCCATGTGGGAGTTGTAGCTGCCTCCCACCCCAAGAACACTATGACACACACCCCAACCAAAACAGAGAACTAAAAGTTTAAGTGCCCCAACCCCATCACACATGAACTACATAATGAAAACAATACTGCAAAGGAAAACAACTGTGAAAGATTTTAAAACTAGGATCAATGTAACGATCACTCATGACTCCAGAAGACTGGTGGGAGGTCCGTTTCCTTTCTCTTGGCAAAGGGGTGATAGACTAGAGTTGCAGAATGAGACATCCATACATTTTCAGACGTGGCCAATATATGGATTTGTTTACATAACTCTAATTATTTTTTACAAGGGAGAGCTTTCACTAATGGGAAGAGGGATGGAGCCAAAGTAAAGAATGATAATGATGGATATACTAAAAAAATGAAGAAAATAAAGAAAAATGTCAATGAATTGTTTTAAAAACACAGGGAGAAAAAAGGAAAAGGACATTCAGAAAGGAAAACAGACAAGCAAGGAAGTATTAGAATTACCATGTTAAATTTAAAGCATACTTTGAAAATACATACAGTACACAAGTCAAGATTTAAGGTTTCACTCTTGGTCCTCTCTTCTGTTCTTTGTACAGGGAGATGTTTATATTTGCTGACCGTCAAGGTTAGCATTTACATAGCACAGATTTACATATTTATATCATTTGTTTCTCACAATAACCCTATGAGGTAGATGCTATTATCCCCATTTTTCAGATGAGGAAACTAAGGTAAAGAGAGGTTAAGTGACTTGACCAGGTTCATGCAGCAAAGTAAGTATCCAAAGTAGGATATGAACTCATCTTCCTGACTCCAAGTCCAGCAATCTATCCACTGTGCCACCCGACTGTGTGATGAATAAAAAGGGAAATTTTAAAACAAAAAAAAATAAAGTGTTATTATCCCCATTTTACAGATGAGAAAATAAAGACATAAAAGTTAGATGACTTGCCTGAAGTCACACAGCTAATTTGTGTCAAAGCTCGGACTAGAACCCAGAAGGCAATTGAATGAAAAGACTGCTAGATTACAAGTCAGGTCTCTCTTTTGTCCTAACTACAGTTAGGATGCATATCAACTTTCCCCATTGAGGTTTCAATATATTGCAGATTGGCATAAGAAATTACTGTAAATGGGAATCTGGGGATAATTTTTCAGAAGCCACAGAGAACATGCAAAGTGCAGCAGACAACACAACTTTGACCTACATATAGCCTATGACCAAATATTTAATTCAGATTTTACAATAAGGTACTATAAAGACCCCATAAAAGAAAAAGAAGAAATTCAGACTTCTCTGTTACAAAGAGAGGGTCAAAAAATTTTATGAGTTTTCTCCAGAACAAGGGTGCCATGCCCCTAACCTGCATGATGTGAAAGGGATGACTGTATAAGACCTTGGACAAATTATTTCTCTGACCTCAATTTCCTCATCTGTAAAATTAGTGAATTTGACTAGATGATCACTAATGTTCTTCCCAGTTCTGGTATTACATAATTCTGTGCCCCAGACTCTTTCCACAGACCCACAATATTTTATAAATATCTGTCAATCAACAAACATTTACTACTACTAATAATAGCTAACACTTATGTAGTCCTTCTTGTGTAGCAGGCAGTGAGCTATGCACTGGAAATACAAAGAAAGACAGTGCCTATTCTCTGCTCTCAAGGATCTCACAGTCTAATGGGGAAAATAACGTGCAAACAAGTACATACACACCATACACAGGATAAACTGAAAATAATCAACAGGGGAAGGAGCAGATATTTATGCCAAGTAGTGTTTTCTTTTAACCTTTCAAAGTGAATTCACGTATATCCTCTCATTTTATTCTCATGGCAGCTGGGCATGACACCTCGGGCATGAGAAAACCCAGAGGTCACTGCTTCTTGTCCCAAATAATACAGAAAGTTAGCCTAAGGAGCAGGCATTTTCTACCAACAAGGAGCACTGGATTCAATTCAGCAAACCCTTATTAAGTACAGAACACTGTTCTGGGCACTGGGAAAGAATCAAAGCTTCCAAAGGATAGCATCCCTGCCTTCAAGGAGTTCCACATTCCAGGGGAAGAAGCCAGTCTAGAGATAACCATTCATTACTGCTCCCTGAGTACTAAAGGATAAGCCTGGAATGGAAGCTGATACTGCAGTGATTGGCACTTTTTTGTTGAGAAAGTGAGGCTGGTGACTTGGCACAGCTCTCCCTCACTTCAATCCAATTCCTTTGCATGTCATGGCATCACCTCCATGATGTCATGGTCCTCTTCGAGAACAAAGCCAAACAACAACAAAAATAACCCTTAGAACATCCTGGCACAGATCCCTCTGAGACCCAGCCTCCCTTTTCTAGTTGTGCCTTCTCTCCCTGCCCTCTCTGTAGCACCCCTGGCCACCTTGACCTCATAGAAGCTCCTCTAGCTGCCTCTCCTGGGTTTACCATCTTTCCCAGTGGGGCTAAGGTTAGCAGAAGTACCCATTGCCAGTGCCTGCTCCTTCTCTTTACAAAGTTGTCAAGTGACCCAGTGAGTGGGTGGGTAAGAGAGTTAGGATTCAGGTAGAGCAGAGTTCAAATCCCGCTTCAAAAACTTACTAGCTGTGTTATCCTAGGCAAATATCTTAGCCACAGCTAGAAGTAATAGTAGTAGTAATAGTAACAGTAGCAATAGTAGTAATAGTAGTAACAGTAGTAGTAGTAGTAATTGATAGTGTAACATGCAGAACCATAACTAGGAAAAATTGCACCTGAGGCAAGTACTACAAACTACCTCAGGCATGAGGTAAAAACTATACCCTAAATTATTGGATTTTGCTTCTTTTTGGACGGGGAGACGGAGAAATGGAAAGGAATAGGAAGTGCAGAGATGGAGTTGACCCAGCCTTCCTTATAGCAGCTTCCTACTTTAACTCATTATTCTTGCCAACTAAATGCTAAACTCTATGGTTTCTATCTACAGAAGGATTCTAAGGGTCCTCTAAATTTGGTGACCTGGGACAAAGACCCTGTTATATTAATGTAGACCAGGTGGCCAAGTAGATCTGGCCCCAAAAAAAGCCAAAAAAGGCTGACTCATTCTTAGGACTTTGATTGGGTGCTCTGAACATTGATAGTGTCCTGAATAAGGAAGGTCAATACTGGTTCACTGTACTCTGTCCTGGTCAAACAAATCTGGAGAAGTGTGTCCAGTTCTAGCTACCACATTTTAGAAAGGACGTTAACAAGTTTGAATACATCCAGAGAAGGGCATCCAGAAGAGTGAGAGTTCTACAGAATGTGCCATAGGAGAATCAACTAAAAAAAAGTGGGAAAAAAAGTTTCCTGGCAAAGAGAGGATTTGGGGAACCGTCCTAGATGTCATGAAGGACAAAGGTTAAGACTCTCTCTGCTTGTTCCCAAAGGACTGAATTAGGAACAAGAACGGAAGCTGTAGAGGTAGGCTCCCATTAAAGAAATCTTGCCTCAGGATGAGAGCTATCCACAAGTGAAATGAGTTGCCTTGAGGGTCCCCCTGGGATGAGGTCTATCAAAGTCTGAATGGTTGTTTACTGGAGATAATGGAAGGCCAAGTCCAGCATTTCAACGACATGAGAGTTGTGCTAGTTTGGGCCATGATGACACTCTCAGAATCCCTCTCATGAAAGCAGACAAAAGCAGCAAAAGTGGTAGCTTTTACTAGGATAACAACACCCTTGGCTACCTTATCTATATATCCGTGCTCTCCTGTGTGAATTGAGATCTAATTGTGTCTAGGTATACCTATATTCTGAAGATGTGTATCTTCAGAATCACTCCCAGTGTATCTGAAATCCTAAAGACTTTCTTTTCTTGGTATTTGGTACTACTACTACTACTACTACTACTTCTAGCTGTGGCTAAGATATTTGCTGAGGATCACACAGCTAGTAACTGTTTCCAACAATTTCTGAGCCTTTATAGTTATACACACATATAAACGCATAATAGCAACAATAATAATAGCTAGAATTTATATATTCCTATAAGGTTTGAAAAATATTTTACATGTGTTTTCTCATTTGATCCTGACAATAACCCTGGGAGGTAAGTACTTTTATCTTCATTTTATAGGTCAGGAAATTAAGACTGATAAAGGTATGGACTTGCCCAAAGTCACATAGTTAAGTAGGTATCTGAGATTTGAACTTCCAGACTCCAAGTCCAGCATTCTATCTGCTGTGTCTCACACACACAGACACACAGACACACAGACACAGACACACACACACACATGCATATGCCTATGTGTAGTTAAACATGATGTAACATTTTGCTTTGCCTTTGTACAGTACGTTAGATGTTTCCAGATATTTTCACATACTTTATCTTACTGATGTCTCTACAGTCTTATGAGAGAGGAAAGGCAACCATTGTTATTTTCATTACACAAATGACAAAAGAGAAGTACACAGAGGTGAAATGTCTTGTTCAAAATCACAAAACTGGTTACTGGCAGTCAGACTAGAAGTCCCATCTAGAACCAGATTGCTTCCCTAACTCCTGTGACTGAACTAAACTAATGATCACATGTGTGCCTACAGCTGAAAAGACAAATAGATCATCAGTAGGCCTTGACACAGGAGACCTCTGGATACTTGGTGAAGAGGCATTGATTTGTCTTAAGATCTTTTGGGCTTGGTGGTTGCTATCAGGGCACAATAGTATTATTGTCTTGGTGAGAACAGAGTAAGGAGTCAAATATCACTCAGACCATCTGGAAGGGGCTACTGTGACCTGGGGACCCCAAAATGGAGAAGATCATGGGTTTCTCTATCCAAAGTAAAGGGATATCTGGTCCAGTTTCCTCATTTTACCATTGAAAAAACTGAGGCTCAGAGAGGTGTTAAGTGACTTGCTTAAGGTCACATGAGCCATATGGGTCAAGGGCAGCACTGGAACTCCAACTCCAGAGCCCATGTTCATTTTGCTGTATCACACTGCAATGAAACCCAGGATGGAAAATGATAGTGGAAGTGTGTGTATGAACTTTCTTTAGAAGCAGAGGTTGCTAGTTCTCAATCCTTTCTTTTAGAAGAGGAGACCAGCAGCAGAAATTTCCTTCAGGAGGTTATGGTGTCTAGAAGTTGAGAAAACCTGCAAGCTTGGGACTTTTGAAGGGATGGCTTAGCTCTACAAAGCAAGGCAGGCACAGATCCCACTGCTAATCAAATACTCCAAAGAAGTCAAAAACAGAAAGAAAGGTCCTACATACATCAAATAATTCATGGTAGCACTTTTTGTCATAGTCAAGAGCTAGAAACAAAAGCTGATACCCATTAATTGGATAATTGAAGTACATTGGAACTCTACACCTGGAAGAGGGACCTTAGAAAACACCAATCCAGGAGCTCTTAAACTATCTTGTGCTATGGATCCCTCTAACTGTATGGTGAAACCTACAGACCCCTTCTCAAAATAGTCTTAACTGCACAAAATAACATGGTTGATTGGTTGTTGCCCTCTGTTCTTCAGGAGGACCAAAATGACATCACCATGATAAAGTGAAGTTTCAATGTGTCCAGCTGTGGCTGATCAGACCAATACGAGCTCGGAATGCTCTACCACAGGTTGGGCACAGATGGTCCATGTGGACATTTGGGGTGGTTACTCCAAATTTGACATCCTACCTTTCCTTTGTGCTATTTCAATTCTGCTTTGCTCATAGAGCACAGCACCTTTTCTGATATGGGCACACCATGCTGAGCAGTCCTGTGCTAGTGTCTCCCATGTCACACAATCGAATCCAAAGTTCTTGAGAGACCTTGAGAGTGTCCTTGTATCGCTTCTTCTGGCCACCATGTGATCATGTGCCCCATGTGAGTTCTCCATAAAATAGTCTTTTTGGCAAGCGTACATTTTGCATTTGAACAATGTGGCCAGACCACCAGAGTTGGTGTGATGTCTTTTGATTCATGTGTAAATTGGATTTAAGTGAGGCAGAGCTGCATGACGTCATCAGCCTCACTCTCTTCTCCAGAGTCATCACAGTCCAGGGGCAGAACAGAGTCAAGATGGCTGGCGATGGCTCAGGATGCAGTGGATGACCTTGGCGTCTTCCGTGTCTAACCAAGCTCTAAGCACTCCACATCACCTGCTTCAGCTGCCTTCATGGCTGCTGCAATAAATTGTTCTCATCCGCCCATTCCACCATTACACACACACACACACA
This sequence comes from Notamacropus eugenii, assembly GCF_028372415.1. Lineage (NCBI taxonomy): Eukaryota > Metazoa > Chordata > Mammalia > Diprotodontia > Macropodidae > Notamacropus > Notamacropus eugenii. The sequence continues at coordinate 319,788,671 of NC_092876.1, forward strand.
CACACACACACACACACACACACACACACACACACACACACGGTCTTCTTTGGCAACAGACGAACACAACAGCAACAACATATATGCATATATATAATTATATATAAATACATACATATATATATATATAAAACAACAATGTAAATGAAAAAGGAAACCAAAAAATTTAACCACATAATTCTGATGACCAAGACTGTGCCCAAATAAAACATGAGAAAATGTCACTCCCCCCTTTCTATAGAGATGGGGACACCATGGGTGCGAAGCACCATATATCAGGTCAGGCTGGGTTGACCTGTTGGGTACTTTGGTGGTACTGCCTTTGCTTTCTCTCTTTTAATTCCCTGTTATGAGCGATGGCTCACTGAACAGGGAAGGAAGGAGGAATATATTCACAAATTAAGGTGATGCAAAATCAAAAGATGTGAATAAAAATTTTTTTATGTTTCAAGCCAAGATAAGCAAAACAAAGTAAGTATATAAAAGAAATAATAAAGGAAAATGATGGAGGGAGAAGATTTGGAAATATACCAAATGCACAAACTAAATTCCCTTTCCCTTCTACCCTACTCCTCCTTCTCTACAGGTAAGACCACAGGAGTTTTTCTACTGTATATTCATCTACCGTCACATTCTCCCTCATTTCTATCCTTGCCACTGCATTCAAATAAATCCTTGTCATCAACTACTACTCCTGAGAATCTTTAGGAACCAAGAGCTCCAGCAGCAACCTCAGTTCCAGGCCTATGACCCCTAAATTAGCAATGCCAAAGGCAAAGAATTGTCCACCTGGCCTTACGCAGTACCACTCAAATCTATACATTTCTTCTTCTAGACCAGGTCACAAACAAAAATATTTGCAGCTCTTTCAAGATTGTTGGTCATTTACTGAGAAGCCTCAAAACTTCTCTGGTAATTCACTGGCCCAATCAAAGGTGAGGAATTACTCGTGTCCAGCAGGGAATTCTTAAATGAGACTCTGGGTGAAAGAAATCTAAATCTAGAACTCGGCACTCTCTGCCAGAAGCTCAACAACTCCAAAGCAAAGCCTATAAGGGCCAGGATCTTCTTCTCTACCCATGAGTGAACCTCTGACTCCCCCACCCCATCCTGTAGCTGCCTCACCCTCCCCACCCCCGATGTAATCACAAAGCGATAGAGAGGAAGGAGGTAGTGAACTAGGCCAACTATGTGGGTTTGGCTGCTTCAGGGTAAGAGTTATGAAAATTCACTTCAAAGTCTGAAGACAATCAAGGGATATCCACCAAGATAAAGGTTCAGCCAAATACTATTATGGCATCTTTGCCTTTTTAAAAAAAATCACCAAGGAAATAAAACAAAAATTTAACACTAAAGCAACACAAAGACTGCTGTTTAAAATACCAGCCAAACTGGGAAGAAAAGTTCTGCTATCACTCTAACTCATCCACATCCTAATTATTATATGAATGGGGACTGATGAGATATACCTGGAAGCTCTCTTCCCCTTGCTCCTGAGGGGAAGATGAGCTTCAAACACTGATGGAATAGGTAGTGGCCTAGGTGGTGGGTTCAGAGCGATGCTAGAAAGAATTCTAAACCCATAAGTATTTCCCCTAAAGATCTGCTACAAAAACGTAGGATTCATGCCTTAGAATTAAGGTACCCGAATTAAGGTACTTCTCTTGTAAAATGTAAATATCCCTGGTAAGAGGCAGATTAATTATTAATATACCTATGTAAATTAGTTCAACTCACATTTTTCCCCCCAGAAAGCAAATGGAGATCAGTGCCCTATAAGACTTTTTTTTTTTTGATTGGGGAAGTGAATTAGAAGCACAGATCCCTGTGGAAAAACCTTAAAATAGGCCTCATCAACTACATATTTTTGCCAGCAGAAATGTTTGCATCTCACAGCTAGGTCACTGTTAAGGAGATTCCCTACTACTGACCACTTGTGACCCTGCTGTTGCAACTACCACTTCGGGGAATGAGAGTATACAACCCTTAAGCAAATGGGAAATTCCCATCAGCAGAAAGGCAAGCACTGACCAGCCAGTCTACAAATACTCACAAGTACTCTATGCCAAGCATTAAGGCTCTGAAGAATGGCAAAGACAACCCCCACCTAGTAGGAGCTCACATTTTAAAAGAGGCAACATGCACTTAATATACATATAACATATATGCGGATTAGGTGGAAAGTAACCTAACAGAGAAAGGCACTAGTAGTGCTGGGGAAACTGAGAAAGACCTGGAACAGAAGCTCTGAGCCATCTTGAAGGAAGTCTAGGAAGCTAAGAGGCAGAAGTAAGGAGGGAGAGAATTGCAGGCATTGAATGCCAATGTAAAAGTACAGAGATGGAAGATTGAATGTTATGTGTGAGGATAGTATACGGGCCAATGTAGATGGATTTTAGCAGGGGTAAGGGGTGGGATGGGAATAAAATGTAAGAAGAATGGAAAGGTGGGAAGGAAACAGGTTGTGAAGAGCTTTAAAAGCTAAATGGAGTAATTTATAGTTGATTCTGGAGGTAATAGGGAGCCACTGGCATTTACTGAATAGGTGGGGTAACATGGCCAGACCTGCACTTTAACTTAATTTAATGTTTTATTTTTTTCCCCAGTTACATGTAAAATCAATTTTAACATTCTTTTTTTAAATCTTGATTTCCAAATTCTCTGCTTCCCTCCCTCCCCTCTCCCACTCATTGAGAAAGCAACATAGATTATATATATGACAGAGATTATACGAATATAGTCATGAAAAACACATTTCAACATAAGTCATTCTGTGAAAGAAAATACGGACACAAAAGAAGGAAAGTAGAGAAAAAGTATGCTTCAGTCTGCATTCAGACTCCACCAGTTCCTTTTTCTGGAGACTGACAGTACTTTTCATCACAAGTCCTTCAGAACTGTCTTGAATCATTGTCATACTGAGAAGAGCTAAGTTATCCACAGTGGATCTTCATACAATATTGCTATTACTGTGAGCAACATTCTCCTGGTTCTTCTCATTTCACTTTGCATCCATTCATATAGGTCCATATTTTTCTGAGAGCATCCTGTTCAACATTTCTTATAGCCCAATAGTATTCCATCACAATCATATAGGATAACTTGTTCAGCCATTCCCCAATTGACAGATATCTCCTAAATTTCTGATTTTTTCCACCATTAAAAAAGCTGCTATAAGTATTTATGTACTTAGAGGTCCTTTCCCTTTTTGTTTTTTATCTCTTTTTGGATATAGAACCAGTAGTAGTATGGCTTGGTCAAAGGGTATGAACATTTTGTAGCCCTTTGGGCATACAGACCTGTATGTCAGAAAAATCACTTTGATGACTGAGTGGAGGATTAACTGGAGTAAGGAGACACCAGAGGCCAGAAGTCCATAGAAAGCTCACAGGGAAATATTAGCATGACTACACATGTATAACCATATCATATTGCTTGCCTTCTCAAAGAGGGAGAGAGGATTGGGAACTCAAAATTTTTTAAATATGAAAGTTAAAATTTTTTTACATATAATTAGGAAATATTTAGTGAAATAAATTTTTTTTAAAAATTTAAAAAGAAAACTAATGCAATAGCTCAGGTGAAAGGCAATGAGGTCCTGAGTTAGGGTAGTGACTGTGGAAGTGGTGAGAAGGGGATGAATATGACAGATGTTGTCGGGTCAATAAGTATTTATTAAGTCTTACTATGGGCCAAGCACTACATTAAAGTGCTGAGGATATGAAAGAAAGACAAAAATAATCTCTTCCCTCAAAGAGCTCAAATTGATCAAATCAATCAAAATTTATTCTAATTTTGTGAAGGCAAAAATGACAATTTTTGGTAACAGATTAGCAATGTGACATAAATGAAAGTGAAGAGTTGAGACTGACACCTATTTTGTCAGTCTGAGTGACTAGGAGCATGGTGATTCACTGAAGAGTAATAGGGAAATGTGGATGAGGGAAGGATTTGAGGGAAAGATGTTTGGGATTCCTACAGGATATTGATCTAGTTTGAGATGTCCAAAAGGCATTTGGTAATGTGGGACTAAAGCCCAGGAGATGGACTAGGGCAAAAGATAGATAGATAGATAGATGGATGGATGGATGGATGACCTGCCCAAAGATGATAATTAAATAATTATTAGAATTCAATAATAATTAAATGGAAGCTGATGAGGTCTCCAAATGAGATTCTATAAAGGGAAAAGAAAAGAGGTCCTAGGAGAGAGTTTTGAGAATACATATGGTCATACATGAAACACTAAAGGAGATTAAGAAGCAAAAGTGGCTAACAGAAGAGGAGTAGGAATGGGCAGGGGTGTGCAGACACTTCAGATTTCAATATGCACATTTACACCTCAGAAATCAGATGCTACAACTCAAGAATTTGGTTTACTGTTTTGTTGATTGTCTGGATTTAAGAAAGTGATAGTGAAAACGCTAATAAAGCAGGTTAAAAAGTGTGGCATGCATTTTCAGAGAGTCTGTTGTTAAATAATTATAAGCTCATCTCTAGGTAGAGGGGTCAGAGACAGAGACAGAGAAAGAGACAGAGAGACAGAGAGAGAGGATCTTGGTTAGCTGCTGATTTCAGGTGATCTTTTGTCACAAGCCCCTCCTGTAGCATAGCCAGCTACTGTTAGGCCTGTTTTGGATGACAGGGCACTAAAGGAACAATTGGGACAGAGAACTCTCTATGGAGTTGGATGAATATGAACATATATCCTGGCTGAGGGTCCCTGGACAAGCCATACACCATCCCTCACAGGACTAGCGGACAGGCATCCCCGTCAGAATACAAATCTGAGAGAAACCATCCTGATCTGTATCTGTGGAAGAAATACCTCTACAGGAACCCCACCCACTGATGAAATTTCAAGTGCAATTTCAATTTCAAAAGAAAAGAAAAAGGAAGGAGAAAAGCAACAAAGTTGGGAGCCAAGAGATTAGGATTCTAGTCTTGGGACCTACTCCTAATCACAATGTGACCTAGGGCAAGTCATTTCCCCAACTTATCCTCAGTTTTGTCAGGAATTCCATATTATACGGAAGGAGTTGACCTAGATGACTGCTAAGCTCTCTCCTTTTCAGTGCTAAATCCTATGATTCTTTAAATAATATAGTCACATCAGTGTAAGATCTGCACTGGAAGAGGCTTCAGAAGTCATAAAGTTCAACCCTCCCATTTTATAGATAAGGAAACTAAAGCCCAGGGGTGGGAAGTAACTTGCCCAAGGTCACAAGGTCATAAGTAGTGAAGCAGGAATTCAGTCGGATCTGGATCCAAAGTCAATGCTCTTTCCACTCTATGATGCCACCACTACCTTTCCAAGTATTGCTCAAATTCAATATGAAACATAAAGGCCAGGCAAGTACCTACAAAGTATTTGCATAGACTATATTACTGTAATATTCAACTCAACAAACACTAAGTATCAACAAACCTCAATTAAGCACCTACTATAAATGCAGCACTGTCCTAGGCGCCAAAGTTTAAGTGAAACTGGTCCCTGGCCTTATAGTCTAGTAATATAGTATCTAACAGTCCTTCTATTCCCCAAAGTCAGTAACTATCACATTGCGGTGACGTATTCCAGTTAGATACCAGTTATCTGGAATGAAAGACTCATACAAGCCAGTAAATATTTACTCCACCTACATGTGAGCTACCCAGTTCGGAGGTCTATTTGTTTTAGGGGAAAAAAACAATAACAAACCCAGAAAAATTCATGTCCACAAGGAGAAGATAGGAATCTTCCTTAAGAGAATCAGGCTTCCAGGAGTGTTTGAATGCCTTAGTGACCACATTGTCTGTGGCAGAATTTCCTCCTGAAAACAATGGAGCTCCCGGAAATGGTAGCTCTCTGATTATGCTCAAAGGATTAGCACAGAAGCTTAATATAGTCCAGGATATCTTCTCCTGCCTCTAACGTGAACAAGCCCAGAGAGCAAAGGAATGATGACATATAATGTGTGTATCATTACAGTTATACATTACTTTTGCTGTTCAATTGTTTCAGTCATGTCAGATTCTTCTTGACTTCATTTGGAGTTTTCTTGGCAAAGATACTGGAGCAGTTTGTCATTTCCTTCACCAGCTCATTTTATAGATGAGGAAACTGAGGTCAACAAGGTTAAGTGGCTTGCCCAGTGTTACACAGCTAGTGTCTAAAGCCAGATGTGAACTCAGGAAGATGACTTTCTGACTCCTGGACCAACACATAGTTATACTCTTTTTAACGGTTATTAGAAAGGTATTAAACTTGCAAAATTCAGTTTAACAAACACTGATTAAGTACCAACAACTATGCGTAAAAAACCATCCTAAGTGCCGTTACAGTAATGAAACATTGGGGAAAGAAGGGGATATGAGTGATATCTGATGAAGCAAACTCCTGAAAGAGATGGAATTCAGAATCGTACTGATAAGCAGGGAAGAGAAAGAGGAAATAAGCATTTATTAAGCACCTACTATATGCAAAGAACTATGGTAAGTATTTTTAAGATATCTCATTTGACCTTCACAACAGCCCTTCGAGGTAAGGGCTATTATTAATATCTCCATTTTATAGTTAAGGAAACTGAGGTAAACAGAGGTTAAGTGACATACAGCTAATAAGTATCTGAGGTTAGATTTGAACTCGGGTCTTCCTGACTCTAGACTATGCACTTTACCATCTACTGTGTGCCAGACATTGGGCTGAACATCAAGAAAAAGAAAAACAAGACCCTGTTCTCAAAGAGCTCACATTCTAATGAAGGAAAGAACATGCAAACAATACGTACATGCCACATCCAAAATACATCTAGTGTGGATGGAAGGTAATCTCAGGTGGAAGACAATAGTGTAGAGGATTGCATAAAAGCCTCCAGTAGAAGGTGGAATTTGATCATCTTTTCTTCAGAGACAGAAGTAACAGGAGGTAAGGTGTAGAAAAGTGTTTTGAGGTAGGAAGTAGGGAAAATGACCAAGTTTACAATAGGTGGCCTTATTTTCTCAGTAATGTAAGAAGTGAAGACATCTGCTGAGAGTGATTGGGGGTGGAGGACCTATCAGAGGCTTGAAGAGAGAAGGTCTGGAAGAGGTGCTGAGGGAGTTGGACAGAAAATCAATTAAGGAAGAAAAGTTTTGCCATGGTACACAACTGTGATGACATGACTTTTTAGCAGACTCTGTCAATACAGTGATATGGTTTCCTCCAGTTGCTCAGAAATAGTGAAGATACAGCTGCAGGCACTCCCTCTTCCTTTTAATGGCTAAGTTGCAAATGGAGACAGTGATTCACTTCAGAATACTTGCATATTTCTCCAGAATTTAGAAATTCACCAGTCTCCAAGCTATTTTAATAGTGGACTCCTTCCAGTCTTTTTTTTTTTTCCTGGTCAGTATACTAGAGTGGGGGTGAAAGTGGAATTTAACCTGTAGTACCTGCATAGCTGATGTAATGGATGTCCTGGTTGGGGTTAGGTTTATGACTGCACTGAGAGATGGGCACCTGATTCAGAAAGGAGAAAGTTGGGAGCTTACACCACTAAGGGAAGAAATAGAGCAGGGGAGTGTTGAGCTGAAATGGGTAAAGGGTAGGTACAATCCTGAAGGAAATGGAATTTGAGTTATGATTGGTTATCCCAAAGAGTGGGCTGCCTGTTCTTTCCCTCCTCTGATTGGTTGATCATATAGTCTTGAAGGTCAAGTTTCCAGGGCTCCCCATTCCCCACCCCAGCACCAGAACATATTCAAAGGACATCCCTAGATTGTTCCCAATTTAGTTCCTAATGATATTCACAATGAAACGATCAATTTTAGGGAAAACTCAAGTCATTCCAATAGTGTGTGGTCCATTGCAAAATGAACTAGAATCATACACAACAAGCTCCATTATAGTGGTCACCCTATCTGAAGATTAGTAGATGTTTCCTGATCTTCAGCCAGAATTCTCTCTAGCCTCCATATTGGCTGGGATATCATCATACAACTGGATCATAGAATCTCAGTCTAAGGGAGCTAAGATGTCATCTAATCCAACTACCATCTGAATAGGAATCCTTTCTTCACCATTCGCCCCAAAAGTGGTCACAACCAGCCTCTGCTTGTAGACATCCACTGACAAGAATTCAGTAAGTGGTGATTCCACTTTTAAACCATTTGTACCCACTATCCCTACTTTCTGGGACCAAGCAAAAATCATCCTTTTACATCAAAGTCTATAAAATACTAGTAGACAGTTGTCATGTTGTCCTTCCTTCTCTGTCCTTACCCCAGCTCCCACCTTCAACTTCTCACTAAAGTTACTGGGAAATTATCTTCTCTAGCATTGTTTTTTTTTTTATCATTTTTTTATATTTCTAAATCATCCCTTCCCTTCAGACTTTAATATTCTTTACCAACTTTTTGAGGTTTAGAGTTTAGAGTAGAAAAGAAACAGACCACCCCACCATACAAATAGCTAGGTGTTTTAGTACCCAGAATGACCCAACAGTATGGAATGTCTGCACAAAAGAAAAAGCATCCTATATCATAGAATGCAGTCAGAGGGTTGACCCCCAAGGCCTATCCAACTCTAGGTGAACATCTAGAGTCTAGGTTAGGATTTGTTCAGCCTGGCACTCTCCTGGGCATGAACCATAACTGGTAGTGGGCTCCAAGGCTACAAAGTTAAATACTATTTTCTTAAACCCTGGGAGGCTACTTCTGACCCTCCTTGTACAATTTGAGTTATAGGGACACATACGCACATATAAACATATGTATATACACACATATATACACATACACATATACATATTTTAGGTATATATAGACAGAACTTAGAATGGTCCTTAGAAATCATCTAGTCTAACACTGATTTTACAAATGAGAAAACTGAGCCCCAGACATGCTAAGCATTTTACTTAAGAGGAAACAACAGGAAAGTGGCAAAGATGGGTTTTGAACTCAAGTCCTCTGACTCCAAATCCAAAACTTTCTGCTATAGCAGAAGGTGCCTTTATGTAACACATATGGATTGGTATTAGGGTAGTGTTTCCCATGAAACCCTGAGATATCATGTGATATGAACAGGGGTCCAATAAGAAAAATGCAATGCTTTCAATAGTTTCCCTTGTATGCAGAATGAGACATATTTTTCGGATCTGATCTCAAAGAATAACAGTCTAGCTAGGGAACAGGACTAAAACACAGGAAACAATTATTAAATAATTAAGGGTCAAACTGTGTGATACAAACTGTAAGTGTTTTAGGAGTTCAGAGAACTATCATGTTCAGAAAAGGCTTTGTGGAATTGTTGGGGCTTTGAGATTGTGCTTCAAGGATAGGTAGGATACAAACAGGAAATAGGATGTAAAGATGGCATTTTAGGCAAGGGGAAAAACATAAATGAATGGATGGGAAAAGAATAATTAATGGCACAGTTGTGAGTCCCAAGGAGACCTGTTTGATAAGACTGGAAAGTTTTTAATTGTAGTGTACTGATAAATATAATGGTATAATTGAAGAAAATCATGGAAGACCTTTGTAGCCAAGCAAAGGAATGTTGATTTCAAGTGAGATGGAGAATCATTAGTGGTTTCTGATGGATGAAAATGAGATTTCTGGAAGATTAGTCTAGTAAAGGTGTTCTGTATGAATAGCTTGAAGTGGGGGTACCAGATATTAGGAGACCAGGGCACACACTAAGGTGCCCCCAGTTCCCTCTTTTAGAAATATTAGGAAATCATATTTTCTTAGTGTCTCTGTCTTGGTCCTTGGTCTAATCTGAATGAGAAACTTTATTGGTCTTTATTAATTCTAAATTCAATCTATCAACCTAAATTCATGATCAATTCGAAAATAATGTTCAGCACTTAAATCATTTTATATCACTTTTATATCTTTTTATATCATTTTTATTCAAAACCCAGTTTCTAAGGAAGGGGCCTGATGAAATCAGGAAAGAGTCCCACCTGAAATTGAATAAGGTAATGATCAAAGAAGAAGGCCTTTGATTAATTCAATTAATAGAAGTTATCTTCTAATTCACCTTTGATTAGGGTGAAAGGAGAATCATTTGAAGGAGTGGTTAAAAAGAGATTGAATGGTGTTGAGAAAATGATTCCTCAGGGCCTACCAAAAGTTGCGACTATTGTTCTATTTTATGAACCAAAACTGCTACCTAAACTTTTCAACTGGAGGACTAGCCAATGGAGAACTAGCCAATTAAGACCCAGTCCTTCCTTACTATGAAATATGTCCTGACCCATTCCAATCCTCATGGATGTTTGGTAAACCTGCTTGTGGGTACGTGTAATGGAGAGGCCCTTCCTCTCACTTCATAGAAGGCACAGATATTATGTACTGTTTCCTATTGCCTCTGGGAGGGAGGGAAAAAGCCTTTTAATCAACTGCTGAGCTAAAACAAAAAGTTTGATTGTATAATCTTTCACTCTCCCTCCATCAGCTTTTAAAGAGCAAGAGCTACTGTGGTCTTCCAGGTAGAAGAGGGGCATATTAGACTCTATCTTCCCCCTATCCACCATGTAGACATAAATGCAAAATGCCTGTTTCTTTCATCTCTTGTGTTTCTTCAATCCTGATCTTAGGTAAATGCACCTCAGAAGATGGAATAGATCAGGTTATAGCCTTGTGTACTTTGAAAAGTTGGAAGAGTCATCTGAGGTTCAGTAGATGGAATCAATAACTGAATCTGCTGGTAGCCATAGTAACCATTCCTGGGAGGAGTCAGCCCTGAGGAGCACCCTGCTTGTTTCACCTGGAAATTAATGAACCCAATACCTAAGATACCATGTTCTACAAGCAAAGAGTAGACTCATCCATCAGTTATACCATACCCAGAAGTAGACTAAATGATTCCTTGAAAAAGAGAGAAGGATTTGTAGGTTTAGAGCTTCTGATCCCATTCTCCCCAGGAGAGAGTGTATTTTTCAAGAGGTTTCTGTGTATCACGTTAGGAGGGAGACTGGAGGGAGGAGAGACTGTTTAAATACCTTCCACATTAAGTTTGTGCCCAATCTCCTCAGTGATCAAGTATAAGTACTAGCAAGAGTGTCTCAATAAATATCCTGCTGTAAAATTAGTATCAACTAGTTAACTGAAATATACTAGATAAAGACTTGTAAGCCACAATAATGGAAATTATTCCCAGACCCTTAGAACTCTAAAGTGTTTAGCTACCCTCAATCAATCAATAAACGTTTATTAAGCACCTACCATGTGCCAGGCACAGAGCTAAGCAGTGGTGACCCAACCACCCTATGGGAGTGGGAGTTGGGAGAATGAACCCAGAAAAGCTGCTTCACTGTATTTTATCCTATTGTTGAATTTTTCCTTTTGTTTTGGGAATACCTACTATAAATTGATAGTGGAAATGTCTTGGGTGAGAGATTTTCAAAATAGGATAGATCTCTGTCCCTTTGGATATTCACTCTCTCTACGCTATCATGCTTATAAGTTAATTGATTATTTTGACCCTGACAGTCCCTTTGACCTAAATCACAAAGTACAAGGAACCCCTTCCAAAGCAGTTTAGAGACCACTTTAGTAATTAAGGTGTGAGCTTTTTTTGGTAGTAAAAAACAAGAAACAAAGTTGGTGACCATCATGTGGGGAATGGCTACCAAACTGTGGTACCTGAATATAATGGAATATTACTGTGCCATAAAAAATGGTGACTATGAAGAATTCAGAGAAACATGAGAAGACTTAAATGAAATTACACAGGGTGAAATAAGAACCAGGAAGACAATATAAACCATGATTACTACTATGTAAACAGAAAGAACACTAAAATAAATGTTTTATAATGACTAGGCTTGAACCGAGAGAAGAGAGAGAAAACATACCTCTCACTACTCATTGTAGAGGTGGGGGGACGATGAGTGTGGAATACTGTATATCCTACCATAGACTCCATTCATGTGTTGGTTAATTTTGTCCTCTTTTCATTTTAAACTGTGACAAGGAAAGGAATAAGGGGAGCAATATTTCTGGAAATGAGCAGTGATGTTAAGACAAAAGACACCAATTCAAAAAGCATTCTAGGTGAAACAGCTAGGTGATGTAGTCAATACATCACTTGTCCTGGAGTCAAGAAGACCTGAATTCAAATCCAGCCTCTGATACTTCCTAGCTGTGTGACCCTAGGAAAGTCACTTAATTAAACTTTAACCTAAGGTCCCCACAGGGTTGGGTCACCACTGCTCTTAGCACAGTACCTGGCACATAGTAGGTGCTTATTGATTGATTGAGAGGGGCTAACCACTTCTAGAGTCCTAGGTATCTGGGGATGGTTTCCATCACTGTGGCTTACAAGCTTTTATGTAGTATACATCAGTATCAAACACTTGACCCTACCTCCAAGGGTTGTTGTGAGGATCAAATGAGAATCATTATAAAGTGCAGTGCATTATAAAGTACATACAATAAATGTTATGTAAATGTTAGCTATTACTGTTTGTTTAGCTATATAGAGGGTGATGTACTTTGGCTATGAACTACATTGATTAAATTATTTCTTTTTCTATATGACTGGTGAAACTACAATATCTTTTAGGCTGTCTTTTGGGTAGGATTGTAAACCAATGAATGAGCTTGGTCCAGAGTACCCAAGAAGGCCAATCCCAACTCAATGAAAGTTTGTGATGTCCTAGAATAAGAGATCATTCTCATTTGGGGACCAAGTGGGAACAATACAACAGAGTCATAGGTGTGGAAGTATATTTAATACCTTCTTTTAATTCAACTGAAATTATTAAGAAATACTTTCTCTAGCCCAAAACTCCTTTCCAAAAAGCTAATATCCCAGAAAATGGATCAAGGATAGAGAAAACTTGACTCTTGGCCAGATAGGATTTCTCCTTCCTTGCCACCCCCCCCAACCAGATTGGCACCATAACCCACCCAAGGGCAGTGCCCTCTTAATATTGAAGGATTAAGGTAATGATCACCAGAAGGAGGCCCTCTCAGTCCTTGAAGAGAGAGGTCAAAGATGGAATCCAGGAGTTCCAACAGTTTAGTAGAGTAGTGACTATTATACCAAAATGCTAACCCAAAACTCTATTTCAACATACTCTAATCTTTTCCTTGTTCAAGATTCCTATCAATGTAACCTCAAATGGTCTTGGGATATGTAAGAAGCCACAGAGGAAACTATTCCATTTTGGATACCTCTTTCTCAGCTAGAGATGGCTATAAAATAATGATAAATTAAATAAAACTGCCTCTAGTAGACTTGTACCTGAAACACAGCATATGCTATATTCTTTTTTCTTCAGTCATGAACCAAGATAGGCCCAGAGTGCTTCGGCGTTCGTGCAAAGTTTGTATACCATCAAGTCTATGGAAAACAATTTCATTTATATATACTCTCAATTACCTACAACCCTACTCCTGCTATTTCTGTGTACTATTCTTTCTCTTGTGAGCCAACCCTAGAAAATGTAAATTTGTGTTTCAGAATGTGTGGTAGCAAGGCCAGGAGAAAGGGTGCCAAAAACAAGCACCAAAATATGGTGGGCCTCACAGAATATGAGGACAAAGAAAATAAGCAATCAGACAGAGCATATATCTGAACCCAGGGACCTCAGAAAGCCATGTGACAGCAGGATAAGGAGACTACATTTCAAGACGGGTTAGAAATCACAGCCGCTTAAAAATTAGCAAAGGGGAAAAAGGGGCAGAAAAGGATGAGGGTACCCAAGGTCAGTTCCACAAAGGAATTGGTTAGCAAAGTCCAAAGACCAGGGCCAATCTTTTACAGAGGTAATGAAAGACATAGGAAGGAGGTGGTATTTTTGAAGGAACTAACATCATAGCATGGATATTACCACCCTGTACTGGCCTTATGTAGCTATTAAGTCAACAATTACGTAAGCCCCTATTCTGGGCAAAATACTATGTTAGGTTCTAGGAACCCCAAGGGGAAAAAAGCAGGCCCTTCCTCCAGAGAATATTAAAATAGTCTGGGAAGTGGGGCAGTATATAACATACACAAAAATACATCAAAAGAGGAAGATTCAAAGAGGATGGGAGCATTACTAACTGAGGGAATCTGGAAAGACTTCCTGTTGAAGACAACACCTGAGCTACCTTGAAGGAGGCTAAGAATTCCAAGGGGTAGAGATGAGGACAAAATGCACAAAAGACATGAGAGGCAGCCAATACAAGAGAACAGCAGCATGGGAGCCTACATGGTAGTGAATGGCTATCAGCCTTGTTGCTGAGGAGGCTGAGCTTCATGAGGAGTTCTGAGCTGCAGCAGGGCTCAAGTGTCATGCAGTAAGTCATGAGCCAACTAAACCCTGAGGTTTGTGATGGGGGAGGCCTGATGAGGAGCAAACTGGTCCCTGTTAGAAAGAAAGCAGATCAAAGAGTAAAGGAAGGAGGGAAGGAGGGAAGGAGGGAAGGAAGGAAGGAAAGAAGGAAGGAAGGAAGGAAGGAAGGAAGGAAGGAAGGAAGGAAGGAAGGAAGGAAGGAAGGAAGGAAGGGTGATTTGAGACTTGAATTCAGGAGAGAGAAACTGGGATTGGATAATATCTGCCTAAAACTACAAGCTAACACCCTGAAAGCTGATGAGGTCAGCAAGGGAAAGGGTATGTAAAGAAGAGGTGATGCCCAGGATAGAGCCTTGGGAGACACCTGTGCCTAGTATGTGGGAAATGGATAATGATCTAGCAAAATAGACTAAAAATAGAAACAGACAGGTATAAAGCAGCCAAGAGAGAAAGCAAACTCTATGCCAAGGGAGAAGAGAGTGCCATACCAAAGAGAAGAAGGTTGTTAAGAGTGTCAAAAGCTACAGAAGAGATCAGTCAAGAAGAATGAGTACTGAGAAAAAGTCATTAGGTTTATCAGTTAAGAAGCGGTTGGTAACCTTGAAGAGAGCAATTTTAGTTGAATGAAGTTAGAAACCAGATTACAAGAAGTGAGTGGGAGGGAAGTGGAGGCAGGAAAAAACGTAAACCCTTTCTAGGAGGTTGGTTGTGAAAGAGAAAAGAAATATACGATGATAACTAGAAGGGATGGAAAGATAAAGTGAAGAGTTTTTTTTAAGGTGGAAGGAGACCTGGCAAGTTTGTTGGCATCAGGAAAGGAGCCAATGAATGAAAAGAAATGAACAGAAGAAGGAATATTAAACTCCCCGAGAGCAGGAACTACTTTATTTTTGTCTTTTTATCCCAATTAAGCATTTAGTGCCTTAAACACAGTAGGTGTTCAACATTTGTGTGTTGAATTGCATTGAAATGAAATTGAAGATGAGCGGGGGAATGGTTGAGGGGGCTGGTTCCTGCAGGAGGTGAGAAAGGATGGGTTGGTTCTAGAATACCAGTACAAGATATATAGCCTTCGCCAAAAGAGTTACCTCTTCCTGAGAGGCTGAAGCAAATGAATTAACAGTGCAGGTGGTGAATTGATGAGATCAAGCTCAAGATAAATGGCCTTCATTTTCTTGAAGGGTTAAGGTGTAAAAGAGAAAAGGAAGTAGGCAGTTTGCAAACAGGTTCATCTGTTCAGCCTACCTGTGTAAGAACACTTCAAAAACAAATTCTTGCAAACAGATTTAATAATTTTGAATGAAAACAAAAATTTTCATTCTGCTATCTATTTTATTTGCTTAATGGATTTTTTTTTTATTTCACTTAATCAACTGAAGCAGTTTGGTCCTTTGGGGTATTCTTAAAATCGGGTCCTACAGCCTGCTATATACTAGTCACTGTGCTAAGCCCTAGGAGTATAAAGAAAGGCAAAAGACAGCCCCTGTCTTCAAGGAGGAAGAACATGCAAACAAGCATGTACAAACAAAATGTATACAGGAAAAATGGGGAGATGACCTTAGAGAGAGGGCCCTACCATTAACAGGGGTGGGGAAATGCTTCTTGAAGATAGGATTTTAGCTGGGACTTGAAAGAAACCAAAGTACAGAGATGAAAAGACAGACATCCCAGGAATAGGGGGGAGCCAGTGAAGGTGCCTAGAGTCTGGATTTGTAATGTCTTGTGTGTTGAAGATAGAGTGAACCCTCAGAATCCAAATCTAATCCAAATTGCTCCTTTGATAGATAAGACTAAGATCCAGGGAGGATATGTGACTTAGAAGCAGGATTTGAACTCAGGTCCTCTGACTCCAGAGCCAGTGCTTTTTCCACTGCCAAGCTGCCTCCCTGTAAACTAACAAGGATCATCATCATTCCCAGGTATACCTGGGAAGATATGCAGCTGCCTCCTCCCCCATTTATGTCAGGTAGGAAAGAAAGGTGAGGTCATATCCCCTGTACTGAATTCATTCCTTTCTCCTTGCAAAGTTCTCTGTTTATACTGAGGTAGTGCCCTGACTGCTCTTTTTCCACTGGTGACAATGGTTTTGTATTCACCCATCCGTACAAAGTCCCTCTTCTGACCACCCAACCAGTCATACACATTTGCCAGACTACTGGCTAAGGTGACCAGCAGTGAAATGTCAACTAAATTGAAGGAGGGTGTGATTACTTTAGAGAGGAGAGTGCCACCTACTGAATTGGCAGAACTCTTTCCTGTAGGACTTCTAAACTATTTCCTTGCTGTTTAACCAATCCAGCTTGATCCAGTTCAAGTCCCACTTCATCCACAAAGTTTCACTTGAAGATCACTCCTTTCATTTAACTCTCCTAGGATTCTCATCCTGTAATATATCATATTTTGTATAGTCTTTTATCTACCCAACACAGAAACATTATCAACCTCAGGGACAGGGGTGGTGTCCTATTCTTCTCTGGATCTAGCCCAGTATGTGACTACTAGTCACTGCCCAAAACAATTTGGTGATGTTGATGACTGTGCTATTGGAAAAAGTGACCGATAAATATGCCCACATAACAGCTTTTGCCTAGTTGCCTTCTTTCTGAATGGAAAGGGCTTCTTTTTTCCTCTTCATTTTTGGTGTTGCAATTAGAATGGATCAAAAACCAGTGGCCCCAATTTATTTCTGTATTTTTATTTTCAGAAATGGTTCAGATTACAAAGGAGGTGTAGGTACGGAGGAATCCTAACTAAAGTCCTGGAGCTCTACAAGGAAAGAAGCACCAGGAGCAACTACCCTTTTCATCAGGAATCTCCCCAAAAGTCAAGAAGAAGGATGTGAGGGTTGAAGAACAGGATGGGGAAAGCACCTGATTCAAAGATTTATCACTTAAGGCTCTTTTTATCTAATGGTCCATCCTGATCTTGTTGGGACCCCTGATCTAGAGCAGTGTGATGCAAAGGCTAGAGTGCAGGTCTCCAAGTCTGGGAGTCCGGAAATTCAAGTGCTGCGGCCTCCATTGCTATTCCCACAATAACCAAAGAAGGAACATAGAGTCCAATTCACAGGGGAGTTATATTTTCATCTGTTCCTCCTGCTACGCCCAGTACCATCTCATAACTCAGCAGAAGGAGAGTGGTCAAGGACATGTCCAAAAGTTAGTTGAGCTCCGATGGCAGACAGTTACAGAACAGAGACCACCAATGGGAAGATTTGTGGTGAGAGAAGCAAAAATTACATTGGAAGAACTGAACTTGTTAGATAATGAGGTTGTAATTCTACCCAAGGTTCTCCAGGATGTAATAAAACACAAGGACAGGGCTCATATAATCACTGAAGCATAACTCTCCAGGGCAAATGTTGGTCACAGTCTTAACATTTTTGAGCAGAATAAGCTTAAATCTATTGCCCTATTTGAAGTCTCTTCGCCTCTCCACCATAGTAATATGTCTGTTCATCGACTTTCTCCTCCATTACCTTAATCTAGGTCCCAAGCAAACTAAACCTATGACTACAGACTGACTAAATTGGGACGGGAACAAATCTCTTCTTCCTTATGATAACTAAGCCTATCACTAGAACTCAAATGGTAAATTAAATGGCAATCCTACTCATTCCCCCAAAGGAACCAAACAAATACCACTGACTTCCCATTCACCTCTATACTACTCTGTAGCACAGAGACTAGGAGGCTCTAGAGTTCTAGGTACTGCTCCAGCACTTTCTAGCTGTGCACTGGAAAACAAATTCATAGGATAATAGTTCTAGAACTGGAAGGGACCTTGGAGATCACCTAGTTTCACCCTTTCATGTCACAGAAGAGGTAATTTGAGTGTCCAAGAAGTTATGACTCTCCCGTGGTCACACAGCTAGTAAGTGTCAGAGGTGGAATTTGAACTCAGATCTCCCCGATTCCAAGCCCAGTATTCAATCCACTACACCTCTCTCGTCATCTTACAGATGAGGAAAAGAGGTTTAAGAGCTGTCTAAATTCGGAACTCACCCCTCGGGTCTTTCAGATCCACTGCCTTTCCTGTACACCAGTTGCCTGTTCTGGTGGCAATTACCAGGGTGTTTCTTTAGGAGCCAGGCAGCCAGACGAGAGCAGACCGATCTGCCCCACCCAATAAGCTTAGTGAAGCCACTAGTTCTCTGACCCAACGTTAATAATAAGCTACATTTTTTTAGTGTAATACTTTCCAGAGCTCTTTTGGGTATATTGACTCACTTGACCCTCACAGTCAGGCGGGCTTAATCATCCTCTTTTACAAAGAAGGAAACTGAGGTTCAGAGAAATGCTGACTTGCCCAGGATTACACAGCTAGTCAGTCAGTGGCCAAGGCTTGGACTCACACCCAGGTCTTCTGACCCCTGCCTAGTCCGAGGCTTCTTCCCACTCCAGATCCCCGATCGGGGGTGCAAGAGATGGTTTCCAATCCTCCCTTTCTGGTTCTGGAGGGTGACAAGAGAACCAAGCGGTCTGAAGGAAGGGGAGCTCACTGTCCACCCCTGGGAGCGACAGTGGCATCCGGACCCAGCTCTAGGGGGGGGTCCGAGGCAGCGCCCAGAGCTGCGGACAGCGTGGCCGTCAGACATCAAGCTCGCCTCCCTCCCAATGCCCCCATCCCGGGGGTCCCCAGGGGTGCCGGCACACTGCTATAGGGGGTCTCTCCCCAGGCGGATCAGAGACAGTAGATCCCGTATTCAGTCACTGACCAGAAAAAGGGAACACCCTCCAGCATCCCTCCCAGCACTCACCCACATCCTAGCCCCGGTCCCTGACATCCCCCCCGAGGCAACGTTACCTTCCCGTCATGGTAGCTGCTTCCCTGGGCAGGACCGGCCGGGCTGAGCTGGGCTGAGCTGAGCCGGGTGGGCTCGGACTCCGCAACAGCTGCAGGGAGAGAAGCCGCCCAAAAAAGGGAAAGAGCAGCTCCGCCCGAGAGGGGAAGCCCGGCCCTGCCCGCCCCCACACCTCGCCCCTCCACCCCACCCCCAGTATCAGACCCAGGGGGACCCTCCCGCCCCACCCTCGGAGGCCGCCCAGCAGGCTCCTCCCGGGGCTCCCCCTTTCCCTCCCTCTGTTTAACGCATATTAGTGCCATCCTCCAAACCGTCCCCTCTTCGTCACTCTTTGAGACAGACACAGACACACAGACACACGCACACACACGCACACACACGCACACAGAGCACTCGGGTTCTTGGGATGCCTTAAACTGGGTCGGCGGCCGTGTTTAAGTCACGTCCTTCTCCCCAGGCAGGGCCTCCCCTCGCCACCTCCCGGATTCCGATCATAGTTTTCCTTTTAAAGGGAATGAAGTAATGAGGGAGACCAGCATCCTCAGCGGATCCCAGAGCCCCAGCCCTGGTCTTGCCCGGGCCCAAGCTCCGGGCGAGGAGGAATTGCAGAGTGAGGACGAGGAACTCCGAGCCACACCCTGCCTCCTAACTGGGCTTCCATCCTCGCTACTCTTATACTCAAGGAAAAAGTTTTGTCATCGTTTTTCTACTCTTTCTTTATCCAGATTTCTGTGGCATCAGCCCTAGGGATAGTACCTAGAAAGCTGTACACATAGTCACAGATATTGTAGCTGTGTGGAAGAGGGAAACGACTATGATAGAGAGGACAGACATAAAAAAGCCCAAGAGAGCTGGGTTCGAACCCTACCTAAGATATTTAATAGTTGTGTGACCATGGGCAAGTTATTTTCTCTCTCTGATCACAGCTTCCTCTTCTATGAAATAGGATTATAATATTAGTACCACCTACCTTTGTAAATGTGGCTGTTGTTACTACTATTTCCATGTCTTTTACACAATTCTTTTCCTTACAAAGAGTTGGACTCTTTGTGACCCCAACCTTGGCAAAGATATTGGAGTGGTTTGCCATTTCCTTCTCCAGATCACTTTACAGATGAGGACATTGAGGCAAAGGGTCTGTGCAACTAATAAGTATCTGAGGCCACGTTTGAACCCAGGAAGAGGAGTCTTCCAAACTCCAGGCCTGGCACTCTATCCACTGCCCCGCCTAGATTTTCCACACTTCTCAATAGTCACACACATAATAATTCATCTTCACAGAGTTAAATATGATTACTACCTTGATGAAGAGAGGTAGAAGGCAAATGATCTCAGAGGAGAATGAGCATCTGTCTATCTATCTGTGTGTGTGTGTGTCAATTTCTCTTGTCCTAATACCATGGAAGAAAGCATTTCATAGAAATTTCCAGCACTTAGGAGCAAATGAGAATGACTATGGTGTGAGGTAAGCATCAAATCTTAGTGGCTAGAAAGTCATGGGAAGTCCCATCTCTGACCTGTATTAGCTATTATGACCCAGGGCAAGCCACTGAATTGTAAATTGAGAAGGTTTATCCTTAGAGGTAGCTTCCTCCTTGGAAGTCCCCGGTAAACCAATGAAATTATAGTTCCAGGTACAAAAACAAAACAAACCAACAAGAAAGAACAGAGTATGGACAAAAGCGGGTAAAGACCAAGTTTACTGTAATGATTGGTGTCTGTTAGTAATGGAACGCAGGATTATACAGGTAGGAGGGGGCTGAATTTTTGAGGACTTTGAAAGTGATTTAAAAGAAGTTTGGGTCTGATGTGGTAGGTAACAGTAAGCCACTCTAACTTCCAAAGCAGGAGACAGACATGATAAAGCCAGGCTCTTAGAAAGATTAGACTAATATGCTGGATAGGATTAGTGAAGGCAGAAACTGGATGCAGGGATAGGATGAAATATGGTAAGGTGGGAATCATGCCGGATTTTGGAAGCAGGAAGTGTGGGTTCGAATCCTGGCTCTGCTATGTACTCCCTGTATGACTTCCAGCAAGTCATTTAACCTCAGTTTCCTCATCTGTAAAATAAAGAGGTTGAATTTGATGACCTGTCATGCGGCTTTCTACTCTAAATCTGATCTTATTAAATTACTCATGAATAGCAGTACTAAGTGAAATATTTTCCTGATAAACTGAAATGTAAAGAAGCTTGGATCAGAATCCAGGAAATTCTGGCAAACATGGAGCTGATGATAGTCTGGAATAACAGCTGTGTCCCAGGACTTGTAACACACACCATATGCTCCGATGTCTGTTGGGGATTGCCTTTCTGAGGGTTCCCACCAACTCTTTAGGAAGGGGCAGAAGGCCTCAGAGAAGAGACAGCAGAAAACTCTGGGTATGCACTGCTACAGGTAACATCATCAAGCCTTTTTTGATGTGCTGGTTAGTTTTGCTGAACTGGATTTTCTCTCTTTTTTTCATTCTCTATAGCATTTTCAGAAGGAAAGTAAGGGAGAAAAATTGGGAAATGTAGGTGATATGAAAGCAAAGATACAAATAAGAACTTATTTTAAAAAGAAAAGAAAGGAAGAGGAATAAGTGGTACTGGTGGAAAGAACCCTGAATTTAGAGAAAGAACTTAGTTTGAGTTCTAACTCTGACACTTGTAGCTAAGTGAGTGTGGACAAATAATGCCATCTTTCTGGGTCTTAGTTTTCTCTGCAGTAAAATGAGGAGGTTGAATCTGATGATCTTTAAGTTCCTTCTAAGCTCATCCTGTGTTTCTGAAATGTGGAATCTTTGAAGTGGAAGGGGTTCAGGGGTGTGCTGGAGCCAGCTCTAAGTGACTGAAGAGCCGACTGTTAAATTTTCAGAATTAGCAGTTATACCTCAGAAATCAGCTGTCTCTACAAATTAGGGCTTGATTTATTGTTGTGTTGATTGTTTAGATTTAAGAAAGTATTAATACTGTAGATTAAACTTTAAAGTATACATAAATATCCATTCCCTGCACTCCCCCATCCATTGTTAAACATTTAACTGCATGTCCGTGTACTGCTCTGTAAACAGTGCTTGGGCTCAGCAGGCGTGCAATAGAAAGTTCAGTCATCAGGAGAGAGGCCTGATCACTGTGAGCTAATACTGATAATGATAATAACTAATATGTTTGCAAAGTGCTTTACCCCCATTATCTCCTTTGTGCCTCACAACAGCCCTGAAGGAATCTCACAGCTAATTTGGTTCAACCTTCTCTGACCAATTCATTAATTTAAGTGCAAGTCATATCATCATTTCTCTGATGGCATAGTCTTCTTTGGCAACGAAGGACGAACACAATTCCCTCTGAAATATCAGAGGGTTGTAGGACCCTTAGAGATTATTGAATGTTTAGAGGCAATTAAAGTAAAGTGGATAGAGCTTTGTGCCTAGACTCAGGAAGACCTAAGTTCAAATCTAGCCTCAGAAACTTACAAGCTATGTGACCCTGGGCAAGTCACTCAACTGCCCTCTGCCTCAGTTTCCTCAACTGTCATTATTGTTCAGTCTTTTTCAGTTGTGTTCAACTCTTCATGACCCCATTTGGGGTTTTGTTAGCAAAGATACTAGTTTGCTATTTCCTTCTCCAGCTCATTTTACAGATGAGGAAACTGAGACAAACAGGGATAAGTGACACAAGCTAGCAAATGTCTGAGGCTCAATTTGAACTCAGGTCTTCCTGACTCCAGGCCAGGCACTCTATCCACTTTACCACCTAGCTGCCCCTTTCCTCGACTATAAAATGGGGATAATAACAGCACCTACCTCTCAGAGTTGTTTTTGAGGATTGAGATCATGTTTGTAAAGCATTTAACAGTTCTGGACATAGTAGGTGCTATATAATTGCTGGCTAACTATTATTATTATTAAATCTAATTCATTTTACAGAGGAATCAGTTATCAGATGGTCATCCAGAATGCTGGAACACTTTTGGTGCTGAGGAACTCTATGTACTAAAGCAGCTAATTTCATTTTCAGAAAACCTTAAGTATCAACAAGTTCTCCCTTATACAAAGAGCTGCTACGTAGGGAGTGTCTCATAACCCCCTTTGTGGCCCTACCCTCATTTTCCAGGAAATGTTAAATTGGCCCTGGGCCACAAGTGCTTCTGCTTAACCTAGCAAGCCTGACACTGAAATCCTTGACTTGCCTCTTCTCTGATGGCTAATTCTCTTAGACCAGAGGAGGAATTAGTTAATTCAAGCTCCTAGAGTTTTACAGAACAAATCCTTTTGTTAAGGGTATTTGTTCTGTGAAGGTTGGATTCAGTCACAGGGTCACACTTGAGGATCTAGAGGGCCTTGTGGCCTTGAAACGAAAGTTCCCTACCCCAGCCCAAGAGCAAATGCTCTCTCTATATTCTCACAGGTATCCCTGAGCCTGCAGGTGACATGAGGTGAAAGAAGTTGTTGATCACTGAACATGCATCAAAGTTGGGGTCTGGAGGAAGGAGTTTGGCACTGCCTAGGAGTGTCACCACTTTCTTGTTATACATGAACTGAAAGTTCACCGATTGGTTTTGTTTTATTTTCTTTTGTGTATCATACTCTTAAATGTATTAATAGAAGTCTGAGAACACTGGCTAGAGACAGTGCTTCAGCAAAGAAAATTCCTTTGACTCTTGCCAGGAAAAAGAACTCACAAACTGGGTACAATTAAATAATTCAGGGAACAAAAGAAAACCTTTGAAAAGATTAGTGAGAATCCCATTCACGTATTATTCCCTTTCTGTCTAGCTTGGGCTCAAAGTACCAGACCTTCCAAAAGGTGTAAATGCCAACTGTTCAAGAGATGAATAGAAGCAACATAAATTCTCTTAGAAGAATCACAAATTTAGGGTTAAAAAGACCTTAGAAGCCACTGAGTCCAACCCCCTAGTTTAACAGATGAGGAAATTGATTTACATAAAAGTGAGTGACTTGGCCAGAGGCACACAGCTAACAAAGATCTAAGGTAAAGTTCTAATGTATGTCTTCCTAACTGTAAATCCAGTGCCCTAATCACTAAACCATGCTGCCTCCATACTAGGCTACTGGGTTTCACTGGACAAGTGTTTAACCATCCTCCATTGGGATCAAGGGTGATGATGTAAGCTACTCATGGCATCATAGGACCTAGAATGATAGGGACTTTATTGGTCACCTGATCCAATGCCTTCATTCTTAAAATGAGAAAACTGAGGCAGAGAACAATAAAATGACTCACCCAAAGTCCCACCTGTGCTAAACAGCAAAGATAATACTTGAACCCAGGTCCTCTGACTCCAAAGTCCAGTGTTTTTCCCACTATTCCATTCCTCTGTTGTTGGTAGCATTGTACCATAGGACACCTTGCTTTATCCCATACAGACTGCCAAACCCTGGATCAGTTCTGGAATAATTTACTTCATAGCTCTATCTGTCCTAGAAGATGCAAAGTTATAGAGTGTGGGTTGGAATGTGTGTGGAAGCAAAGCTGTAACTAAGGGGTGGTGATCAGTACTTTGCCCAAAATTTAGAGGGCACTGGCAGCACTTACATTCTTTCAAAAATTATTTTTTAAAATTAGCTTAGTACCTGGTTTCAAAGAATAACTAATTAGAACAGGAAGAGCTTCCATGGAGTTTGCATTCCCTCTTCCATCCTTGAATTGATGGCTCACACCTGGTGAACTCCACCTACCCCTGAGGTACAGCATCCTGACAGTGTCCTCAGCATCCCAGGGTCTCGGCCGAGTAAGTCTGAGTACTTTTCTTGCTACTTGACTTCGTATGTTTTATTTTTAAACCATTAGTGATGACTCTGGACAAAGAGGCCCATTTTCTGAGATAACTTAGCTACCTGTCTATGGTGGTGGTGGGAAACAGTTTGGCATTTGGCATCTGGGCATTTCAAAAAGCTCCTTAACACTGAATACAGTTTCCTAAGGGGTTTTCCCCATCTCTAGGGCTAGAGTCTTTTCCCTACCCATGACAGCAAGCCATGGACAGGAGCAGATCTTACAGATGTGGATGGAAGATAAGTTTCTGCATTTTTCCTTTGCGTCTCAATGACACAGGAATATTTGACAAAAGTCAAAGTTACATATAGGCACACAAGAATGTCAAATTTTTCAAGTTTTCAGCTCTTATTGTCACTCCCTTTCAGTTAAAAGTCCCTAATTCACTGTAAATACACTCCATAGACTTGCAAACCCTTATATGCTGCAATTTCTTTGAAAACCAATTACTATCAATAAAGATTCTCAACCCAACCTTTATTGTCTAGCTGATAAAACAGTCTGTCTCATAGGTGGCACAACTCTTTCCCTCTCTTCCTCCCTCCCCTCCTCCCTCTTTGTGTCTCTCTATTTCTAAGTACTTCTTTTTCAGATGCTACAGTTTTCTCATACTCTTTCCTATATTCTCCTTCCTATATTCTGTCTGCAGATGACATGAGGTGAAAGAAGTTGTTGATCACTGAACATGCATCAAAATTGGGGTCTAGAGGAAGGAGTTTGGCACTGCCTAGGAGTGTTACCACTTTCTTGTTATACATGAACTGAAAGTTCACTGATTGGTTTTGTTTTATTTTATTTTGTGTATTATACTCTTAAATGTATTAATAGAAGTCTGAGAACAACTAATCTTTCCATATAAAATTCTGCCCATGAAATAAAAACCAATTATTTTATGTTATAGTCAGTCACCGACCTGATCTATGTCCAAATGGCTTCTCTTCCAGTCAAATGCTTCGTCCTTTTGGATAAATGATCTAAGTGCCTTGATTTGAAATCTCCTTGATAATGTTTCCCAAGATTATGTGATCTAATTGGGAGAACATTCCACCGTATAGTTGTTCTAGTTCCCCAAAATTAGAAACCACAACGATCGCACTCCAAGGACAGCACACAAAAACATAAGAGCAAAAGTGAGATAAGGGCCCGAAGACAGAGATGGGAAGAAACCCCACAGAGATGGTATAAATTTCACACAAATAGAGCTAAATGTCTCACACAGATTCCACGCTGCTTCTCTCCTACAGCTTGGATCCAGGCTGCTCCTGGTGAGGGGACTCCGCCTGCTACTTCCTTCCACAAACACTGCCAGCAACTCCCGCAAGAAAAAATCACAGCTGCTTTCAGGCCCTGCACTTTGGCATGGTGGGTGAAGTTCAGAATGAAGAAACAGCTGGAGAAACTCCCAGCTACTGAAATTTACAGGGCTAACCAGGCAGTCTGACCCCTTTTCAGGAGTTTCTTGGGGGGCTGAGTCCAGTGAGCAAAGTAACGGAACCAAGATACACCCACTCAGGCAAAAGGAGATGTAGGAAGCAGAGGAAGGAACTCGACAATCTCCCCTGGGAACTGCAACGTAGGTGACAGGGGAAATCATGTTGATCCATGAGGAGCTGCCTTGCTAGCTGTGGTGTGAGTGTGTGTGTGTGTGTGTGTGTGTGTGTGTGTGTGTGTGTGTGTGTGTGTGTGAAACACCATTCCTCTCAACTCACAAGAGACTGTAGAGTCTAAGAAGAGAAAAAAACAGATGGACAGCTGCTACTAGAATGGATTATGCTGCCAAATCATTCAAGATGTTGGATTATACCAAGGAATTTTTACATGAGTTTTGGTGAATCCTTAATGATTAACGATGAATAAGAATGGGATTTATGTCTGCACCCCATATGTTGGCCGGCTTCACTTGTCTTGGATGAATGCTATTCTAGATGGTCTGGATCTTATCCTCTCCATCTCAAGTGAATCATAAATTCCTTAAAGGCCCCCCAAGACAAAGTATGTACTCAATAAATGTTTGTTGAATTGAATTAATAATGGCAGAAATAAATTATATTTCAGAACATGGCTAATTATTTATAATAATATGTCTCTGGAGAGCCATCTATCCTGGTGTAGTGGATAAAGCGCTAGTCTCAAAGTCTCGAAGACTTGGGTTCAAGTACCCACACAGACTTCAGTGACTCTGGGCAAGTTACCTAACCTCTAAGTGCCTCAAGGCAATTTTCTAAGACAATAAATTGTAGAGTTGGTGTCAGTCTGCATTAATAGATGAAGTTCCTCATCCAGTGTTGCCTATACTGATGAAATAACAGGCCAAGTCCAAGAAAAATTCATGGAAACTTTGAGTTGGAAAGGTCTTTGGATCATGAATTGACAAATACTAAATCACAGAAATATAGGATTAAAGGTCATAGATCTACCTCCTCTTCTCTAAGATGAGGAAACTGAGGCATAGAAAACCTATATAACCTGTCTTATAGCTAGTAAGCATCTAAAGCAAAATTCACACCCAGATCTTCTGACTCCAAATCGGGCTTTGTATCCACAACACTGAGGTCATGTCTCCTCTAGTTCAACAGAAGTAAGTTGCTGGATAATTATCCCTTCCATTCAACACCAAAGGGGATGATGGAGATAAGACAAAGTGTATACTACGTCACAAACCTTGGAGGTAATTGTAAACTCTCCCCAACCCTTGAAGCTAGCCACTTCTACCTTTAGCTCTGCCCCTTTCTGGAGAGCAGTACTTATCTCCTTAGATGAAGGGTTTGCTACGGATTTACCCAATGTGATTGATTCTCTCTCTCTCTCTCTCTCTCTCTCTCTCTCTCTCTCTCTCTCTCTCTCTCTCTCTCTCTCTCTCTCTCTCTCCTCCCATCAAATGAGATAACATTTGTAAAGCGCTTTGCAAACATTAAAGCTTAATATAACAGCTACCAGCAGCCGCAGCGATAACCTCCTTTTGACTTTTTCTATTCATTACATCACAAGTTGTTTTCTTCATAAATTCATATAAATCATTTGGTTTAAAACATTAAAAATAATATTAGGAATGAATAAGTGCTTGATGATAATACACCCAACAATGGCGTCGCCCCCAAGACTGTGATTATCCTCAGCCCACGTAGCAAATCTTCTAACAGGTAAGCCAAAAACTCATACATTGTTTCTCCCCCAAGCTTCTCCCGTGGGGGAGTTAAGTAATAGTTTACTCTAGGGTTTTCCCATTTGTGGCACTGTGGAGTCTTTAATGCTCCTCTGGTCTCTCTGGAGGTTGTGCAGACTCTTCAGGCCAACCACATTTGGCACGGAGCTCTCATCAAGATAACTGCAAACTCCAGCTGCTGCTCCCTGCTAAAATTTCCACTCAGATTTATTCTATTCAGCCAATTTTCCCTACGTGTAGGTAAAAAGGATCCAAACTGCTCTCACATGGCTAAACTGGACAGTCAAGAATTTAGTGTCCACCACAGCAGAAAAAAATTGGTGTGGCTCAATGACTATCCTGTCCCTGTCTCTTTCACCTTCACGCCTCCCCTATTCTTCTTCAAATCTCCACTTGGAAAGGTCTGTTTGACAGAGACATGCATTCTCCTTTTTAAAAACTGGACCCTGTCCTTGGCTGCCTCAGTCAATCTGTGCTCCTGCCTAAGCAAGTGGGTATTATGCAAGTTTTAGCTCTGGGTGAAGAAAAAGGAAAAGCTAAAGATTGTTCCAATGTTGCAAATGGGAGCAAATGGAAGGATGGTGGGGCTTTCAACACAAATAGGAAAGTTTTGAGGAGGCATGAACATAGGGAGGGCTCTGATGAGACAAACAGGTGGAGATGACCAGTAGGTAGTTTGCTATAGAGGGCTGGTGATATGGAAGAAAGATTAGGGCTAGATTTTTAAACAGCTGCATAAAGATGATAATTGAAGCTAAGGGAGCTAATAAGATTATTAAGGAACAGCAAAGAGAAAGAACTGAATAAGGTCTGGAACATGGTCCTTAGGAACATCTATACTAAAGAGATAGGAGATGGAGGATTATGCAACAAAGGAGACTGAGAAGAATCAGGAAAGACCACTGTCACAAAAGTCAAGAGAAGAAAGAGGAAGAAGAGGTGGAGAGGTTTAAAAAACCTTCATAAAGGTCAAAGAGGCTGAGTAGTCAGAGAAGACCAACAGATTTAGCAGTTAAGAGAGCACTGGTAACCTTGAAGAGAACAGATTCAGTTAAGGGATGGAATGAAAAGCTAGAAAGAAAGGCATTGCCACCAGTGAGTGGGAGAAGAGAAGGTAGAAACGAGAAGGGTAGCAGGCATTTTCCATGAGTTTGGTTATGAAAGAAAAGAAAGATATAAAACGATAGCTTAAGGAAAGGGAAGGGGCAAATGAAGAGATTATTTTTTCTTAAAGGATAGGGAAGAATTGTGTTTGTAGGCAGCAGAGAAGGAACCAGTAGATAAGGAGTGCTTGAAGATGAAAGAGAGAAAGGAGAGATGGAAAGGGAAAGCTCTTGAAGGAGATAGGAGGATGTGGGATCAAGGGCAATGCAGAGAAGGTTACTTTGTCAAGAAGGGCTATCTCTTCCTCAAAGACTAAAGCAAAAGAGGAAAGAAAGGAGGAGGATGGAGAGGGGCTTCAGGTACACAACAGGGAGAAAAAAAGATCTTTGTTTTTTCAGTAATGGAGAAGACTAGGTCTCATGATGTGGGGGAAGGAAGAGGGAGTTTGATGAAAGAAGACAAAGTTTGGGGCTGCTGTTATGGGGAGTTACATTCATGGTAGAATGAAAGAACTGTCATGTCATGTCATGTCATATCATGTTGAGAGTTCAGTTGAGAGTAGGTAATATCAATTTCTAATGCATCTAATCAGCACAGTAGTGGGACTTTCTCTAGTAGCTTTCAGGAATTGAAGCAGAGAAGCAGAGAAAGCAGGCGGAGGAGATAACCCAGGGTTCAGTTTTGGCAGCAGCAATAGCAAGAAGGAGCAAAGTGACTTCACATGTATAATGGATATCATATTGTCTGCCTTCTCAATGGGTGGAGGAGAGACGGGAGAGAGGACGAAGGGAAATTTGAACTGAAAATTTTTAAAAAGAATATTTTAAAAATAAAGAAAAGGGAGCAGTGAGTTAAGATAGCAGATAGTTGAACTGGTTAAATTACAGGTCAGGGTTGTTAAGGGAAGAAAGTAAGAAAAGGCCAGTAATGATGGTCTGGAAGAACATAGCAGGGTGGTGAAACTGGAAGTCTTGGTAAAGACAAAGATTAGATCTAGGATTATATCTGAGGCAGAAGAAGAGATCAGAAAGGAAATTCAGATCATGGAGATAGTACTTTTGTAATGGTTGGATCAAAAGTATGACCATCCTCATAGGTAAAGTACAGAAAGATGTAGGTCATGAAAGTTAAAGAAATTGATGACCAAGGAAGATAGGGTATTTAAAGGGACATCATATGTAAGCTAGACATTGGGGGAGGGTGAAAGACTGTGAACCAGACGTTGAACTCTCAGAAAAGAGTGTAAATGACCTGGACGCTAGTGGATAATTTCAACAAGAATCTGAACAGAGAGATATAGATGAATGGGAAGAGGAGATGTCATTGAGCGATGGTGAAAAAGGTTTCACTGTATAATATAGTAGTGAAGAGCAATGGGCACACCTAATGGGCCAGGAAGAATAAAGTTAAGGGTGAGGCAGTAGATAAGAGATGGCTCTAGTCATGAAGAAGTTGGCCAGTGACTCGGTGTCTTCCAGAAGAAGCCAGATTTCTCTGAGTTCAAGAAGATGGAAAGTGTGAGTAGAATAGATCTAGGATGAAGGGAGGTTTGTTAAACATAGAACAAAGGTTTTAAAAGGTACAATTTAAAAGGTGGGCAGATTGAAAGGGCTGAGGAGACTCAGAATGACAGCAAAGAATGGCCACAGAATGAGGTTTGGCATCTACAAAAGTTGACTCTAAATCATAGACATTGGAATAAAGGACATAGGAGAGTTTCATAATAAAAATAGGTCAGAATTACCAGTTGTTTGAGGTTCCCACCCTTAAGGGTGCTGGGATGATGAGGGGGCAGTGATTATGAATGAGAGCTGTATCACTGCAGGACAGCAGGCTCTCCTGTAAAGGGACTAGTTATTGAAGGGAATCAGGGGCAGGGCCACGTAAGAATATGTTCAGGAAGAATATGAGTGAAGAAGAATGGAATTCAAATTCTGCCTCAGAAACCTAACCAGTTACGTGACTCTGGGCAAGTCACTTAACCTCAGCCTCTGTTTTCTCATCTGCAAAGTGTGGATAATCATAGCACCTACCTCCTGGGTTGTGGTAAGGATCAAATGACTTATGTGAAAAATGATTTGCAAACCATAAAGTACTACCTAGATGCTATTACTGTTGTTGTTATCGTACAGTTCCTAGCACAAAGAGCTTAACAAATGCTTTACTTACTTATCTGTCTATCTTTAACTATCTATCTATCATCTATCTATCTATCTATCTATCTATCTATCTATCTATCTATCTATCTATCTATCTATCTATCTATATCTGTCTGTCTTCAGTTTTGTTGTCTCCTCTCTGCTAATGTTACATTTTTCAGCTTCAAGCTGTGAATTAGTACAGTCCATTCTGGAAAATAATTTGGAACTATGCCCAAAATGTCACTACATTATTTATATCTTTTGATCCAGCAATACTTTCTTAACCAGTCTTATGACTCAAAGAAAGAGAAAAAAGGACCTATAAGTACAAAAATATTCATAGCAGTTCTTTTTGTACTAACAAAGAACTGGAAACTACAGGAGTCCATTAATTGGGGAATGGCTAAACATTTTATGGTATATCAATAAAATAAAATTTTAACATAAGAAATGAAAAAAGGGGATGGGTTGGTTCTGAGAAACCTGGAAAGGTTTCTGGCAAGGTAAATAAAACCAGGATAACAATTTACAAAATAAAAACATCTAAAGACAAACAAGTTGTTTAACATTTTTCTTTTTAATTAAATTTTATTTTTTCAACCACCAAAAAATCTACCTTTTCTCCCCCCTCCCTCAATGGAGAACAAAAGGAAAACAAAACCTTTGTTAAAAACATTTCTATTCAAGAGAAACAGATTTCCATATTGGCCATATCCGACAGAACATTGTAAAGGTAAGTGAACTTATCCAGAGCATTCAAAACTTCTCCATTTGCTCTAACCAAAGGTTCCACATATGGATAGTGTGGTGCTGACTGATGGAGCACTTGTGTTTTCTTGGTGTTCATTGTTAGACCAAAATTAACACAAGCAGTAGAGAATTGATCCATACTTTGTTGTATCTCAGCTTCAGACACTGCAATCAGAAAATCATGCAGCAATAGTCCCGCCACTTTGGTCTCAGCTTTGTAGCTTTTTTCAAGTTGAAAAATTTACCATCAGTGCGATAGCTGACTTTGATGCCAAGTCCATCCTCACTGAAGACATTTGACAATATGGCTGAGAGCATCATGCTGAAAAGCATGAGGGCAAGGATGTAGCCCTGTTGCTATTGGTGACTGGGAAAGTAAGAGAGCATCATCCATCATCTAGAGCCCGAGCAAGCATGCCATCATGAAACTGATATAGGCTGAACTTCTCCAGTCAACTGACTCTAAACTTATTTTATGGAGAACTCACATAGGGTAAGCAGTCACATGTTGGTCAAAAAGCAAAACAAGGACCTTGAAAGTCAAGGTCTTTCTTAAGAACTTTGGAACTGATTTGTGACATGGGAGATACTGGCACAGGATTGTCTGACATGGCATGCCCTCAAGGTGCTATACTCTATGAGCAAAACAGAACTGAAATAGTTAAAAATAAAGGTGAAATACACAAATTTAGAGACTCCACTCCAAATGGTCACATGGACTATTTGTGACCAACATGTGGTAGAGCACACCAAGCTTATACTGGTTTGATCAGCCACAGTTGGACACTGTTAACTTGATGAGCATGGTGATGTCATTTCAGTTCTCTTTGAAAACAGACAACTATCCAGCAGAACACACACACACATGTATGTATACATATACACACATATACATACATATATACACATGCATGTATATACATATTTATGTATGTATATATCTGTGTATCTATAAATAGATATAGATATAGACATAGTCTATATATCTGTATATATAGACACACACAGACATACTTCCATCTGTGGCAGAAAGGGATGGGAAGGAGAGAGGGTAGATATAGATGTATAGATATAAATACATATATATGTCTATGTCTGCGTGTGTGTGTGTGTGTGTGTGTGTATGTGCGTGTGTGTCTAGACTCTGAGTCTTTTACCTCTATCAGGATGTGGGTAGCACATTTCCTCACTGGGCCTCCAGAATTGTGGTTGGTCATAAACACTGCTCAGAGTTCCTAAGTCTTTCAGAGTTAAGACAAACAATTTTGAAACATTTAAGATCTACGAAGAATGCAATTGTCAGCCATGATTCCAGGGCACTAATGAACTATGCTACCTACCTCCTTACAGGGAGGTGATAGATTCAAGATATAGAATGAGACATCATACATTTTTGGACAAAGACATTGTGGGAATTGATGTTGCATTTTTGTTTAAAAAAGATTTTCTTTTAGAGTGAGAGGGTTTGGGAAAAGAAAATAAATGTTTGTTATTTGAAAAGTAAAAGGAAATGAATAAAAGAAAATGCCAGTCTCTCTCTTCTTTGCAGAGGTGAGGGACTATGGGTATATCTATACATCATCAAATTCCGTTGATATGTTGGTCAGTTTTGCCAAACTGCTTTTTTTCCTCTCCTTTGTCATTTTTTGTTATAAGGAACGACTTTTTGGATGGGGCAAGCACAACTCTTTGTGGGCAGGTAGGTGGCAAAGTGGACAGAGTACTGAGCCTGGAGTCAGGAAGATTTCTCTTCTTGAGTTCAAATCTGGCCTCAAATACTTATTAGCTGTATGACTCTGAGCAAGTCACTGAACCCTGTTTGCCTTAGTTCCTCATCTGTAAAATGAGCTAGAAAAAGAAATGGCAAAGTATTTCAGTTTCTTTGCCAAGAAAACCTGAAAGGAGTCTCAAACAGTCAGACATAACTGAAATGACTAATCAACAAAAAACAAAAGATAGTAATAATTTTTTTAAAAGAATGGATCACTATGAAAACTAAGAGATATGTTCCATTTTGCCTTTTTGTTGATTTCATTCTAGTTTTTGTTTCAGTGACCTGATCAGGGCCACAGAGGCAGTTTATGCTAGAAGAAAGATTTGAACACAGCTCCTTCTCACTGTGAGGCTTACTCACCATTAACTCTCTCATACTGTCTAGCCTCAGGATGATCTACTATAGCTAACTTCCCTCCCTTACTCTTCACCCCAAGTTTTCTTTAGGTGTGTTTTCTCTGCAGTTGCTTTTCCCTTTTTTGGTCAGGTGATAATCTTCCACCCTCCTCCACAGTGTTTTGTAAATGACCTTTTACTCCAAAATAGAGTTGTCCCTCACTGCTCCTTTCCATTTGACGCATAGATTCAACTCAATTAAACAAGCATTTTTAAAATATTTTATATGTGTAAGGCACTGTGACAAATATGAGGAATGCAAAGATAGATGAACACTAGCCCTGTCCTCAAGGAGTATACAATTCTAACAGGAAGGGGACAGGCACATAAACAAACATGGTACAGAGAGGGTGACTGAATGCTAGGGGAAGATCACTTTCACCTAGAGGCTGGGGGGAAAGAAAGGGAAGGCTTCCTACAGAATACAAAGGAGAGACTTCAACAGACTGAGAAGGGGGAGAGGAATGTCCATTTCAGATATGAGGGATGGTGTAAGCAAAGGCATGTCTAGAGGTCAGAAACAAAGAACAGACCACCTTGAATGAAAGTTACAAGCCACAAAGGGAAGTAATTCAGAACTAAAGCTGGTAGGCTGGATCCAGACTGTGGAGAGCCTTGAGTGCCAACTTTGGAGTATATACTTTATTCATGCAGTACATAGGCTCTGAGCTCACCTTCTTAACCCTGAGTGGCCCCAGTGTCCAGCTGGCTAGATCTCCCCTCAGGGAGACAACTTCCTCCAGGCCCTGGTGCTCACCCTGAGGACCCTCTGGCACCAGAGACATAGACACTGCCCCAGCTGCCAGCCCCCCTCCTGCCATGGAGCTGTGCAAGCAGGGTCATTGACAATGGTGCTGCTCTCGTGCCTGTGCTCCGGGCTTATAGCACCAATAATACCAAGTACTATGCAGACTACTCAATGGCTGGATCCTCTTCCAGGCAGTGCTGGCCATCCCTTTGTGTATTCTTTGTGGGTGAAAAGTTGGGAACATGAAGAACTTTTGATTGCTGCTCCTGCTACCGCACATCAAGTACCTATGTGGTGTGTGGCTGAAGGTTGAGGTTCATCATTTTCTGCACTGCCCCCTGCAATCACCAAAGCTCCCTTACCCCACTAGGTATGTGTACCCATTGCCAAGTGGGAGCTGCTGTGGGCATGGCCAGTAAGACCTGCATTGACCTGGAAAAATAGTGAGGACACCATCAGTGTCATGTCTGAGGCTGATATGTAATGCTGCCTTGTTCAGCCAGAATATCAGAGTCTGGGTTTTCCCTGAGGATTATCCAGAACTACAAGGTTTTCCACTCTATTGTCCAGGTTCAGGTCGCCACTATCTGCGTTGTCATGTCCTCCTATTTCTACACCAAGAAAGAATGTCTTTTTCAATGTATCTTGGTGCAATCTACTGGGCCTGGAGTCAGGAAGGTCTGAGTTCAAATGTGGCCTCGGATACTTACTAGCTATATGTCCCCGGGCAAGTCACTTAACCCTATTTACATCAATTTTCTCAGCTGTAAAATGAGCTGGAGAAGAAAATGGTAAAGCACCCCAGTATCTTTGCCAAGAAAAACACAAATAGGGTCACTTAGAGTAGGACATGACTGAAACAACTGAACAACAACAAAAACTCTCTGTCCTCCTAAGTCTTTCATTTTGTCTGTGGAACATCCCATTCTCCCCACCTTCTGAGCAGTATGTGCCAGTAGGCACAGAATACTCTGCCCCACCTTACAGTGACCAGTAAGTGGAAACTTCCTCTGTGGCTCTCCTTCCAACCTTTGATTTGTGGACTCATCAGCCCCTATGAAAGCTCTCTCCCACTTCCTCCACCTCTATGGATGCAAATACTCATCCAAGATGGGGTAAGAAGGGGTGAGGACCCATCTCATAAATGGAAGTCCACCCTTCCAGCCAGCTGCTCTGTGGAACAGTCCTCTCCAATTTGACTGCACAGTCCAGCCCCTCCTCATCCCTTCCTACCCAACCCAGTAGATCTATATGGAGTTTTCTCTTTCCCAAGGACTTAGTCTCTTCTTTTTCCATGGTGCAGTCTGTTTTACCTTCTATATTGGCTACTCCATCCCCAAACAATCTTACCTGTCACACACACACACACCCAGACACGCAAAATCTTCCCTATGCCACACACAGAGGTACAAATACTCAGTTTGTTCCCTACAGAATTCTCCCTGCTTTCCTTCCCTACTCCTTTGTCTCTCTCTCTCCGCTTCCACCATATGGCAGGTGGTACACTCCAGAGCAAAAAATGTTCTAAAAGGTCACTGAAAAAAGGACGTAATCATACACAATCCCCCATCTAATGAGTTCCCCATATAAACGAATGCCAGTTAATATATCCCCAAAACCATTTAATCAATTATCATCAATTAGCCTTTACAAAGATCTTTGGATATATATTATATCCAAATAAGATATAGCAATAATTAAAGGTAGAGTAATATCCCAAACTGCGAGTATATTCTCCTCTACCACCTCCATTCTAAGGGAGAGTGTGCTCAAACTTGAAAAGTAGGTTGGTGCCAAGCATTCCAAGTTCACCTGTGGGTGTGGCAGAGCCAAGAGACACCAGCTCCCTTGCTCGGGACACATTAGGACAGTGTGCTGCAAGGTCGGTTTGCTGCTGGACTGAGTCAAGCAGGTTCCTTCTTAGGGCTATCTACCCACTGGGTTTGCTCCTGCTGCTATCAGCTCCAGTTGCCAAGGAAACCTAATGGCTCTCTTAACCTCTAAAAGTACAAGTATCTAAGGTATGTTCAGCTAAAATTAGGTAAGAATGTAACATGGTAATGATGGAGGACACAGAAGCAGCATTTGTTAATGGATCCAGGGTGGGCTGGAGATACAGCCAACGCCACTGCTACCTTTGCCCCAACCCAAAGGCTTATAGTGGTTTTTGCTTTGCTTGAGATTTGGGAAGGGATAGTTACTTTGTCACAAATTTTTGTATGCATACTCAAATCCAACTCATTGACTAATTAAAGATTTTTTCCACATCATAAGCCAATAGAAAACAAGGAATACCCACACAAGCTCTGTGTATCAGCATGGACCCTGGCATGCACAGGAGGACCTGCTGTACAGGTTCTTAGATCTGCTTTTCTAAAAGGAAAGGCAACTTTTGAGGGGTCACCAATCCTCTTTAATCAAGCACATATACATTCACTTCGTTCAGGGGAAAAAGTCAGCACCTTGAACGTCAGTGAAAAAACAAATAGAGAAATAAACACCCACAGACAAGGCTTTCAACTGTCTGACCATAAGCAATACATACATCACAGATCAACAGCCAGATCCAACTGTCCAACCATTACATACATACATAGCAACCAGAGAGAGAAGCACCAACACCCAGGTTTTCAAAGCCTGGGGGCTTTTAAGCAGCTTCCCAGAGTCTCCCACAAACCTTCTTCCAAAAACTAAGCCCCAAAACAAAATGTCACCTCAGAACATTTACACACTTTTCAGAGCCAGAGGGCAGGCAGGATCCTCTGACCCAATGCCTCAAGAGAAATTAACCAAAGGTTTTGAGGTCTATTAATCGGCAGGGAAAATCTTTAACTCTTCCCCCATTCACACCATTAACCTCAAATTACCATTACACTCTGAAAGCCAGGAGGGAAAGTGCCCCTCCCTCATCCATTTCTGGAAGCAGGCTCCCCAAACTTCCACATAAATATACAGGAGGCAGAGGATATCACCCATTTTCTGCGGATGGGGCTCTCATTGGCCAGTCCAAGGATGGGGAACTTGTGACCTTAAGGCCACATGAAGCCTTCTAGGTCCTTGGATGAGGCCTTTTATTGAGAGAATTTATTCTGTGAAGTTTGGATTCAGTCAAGGGCCACACTTGAGGACCTAGAGGGCCACATATGGCTTCGAGGCTGAAGGTTCCCCACCTCTGGGCCAGTCTCTCTCCCTCCCCCCCACTCCCCCATTACATCTAGAAGGTAAAATCACAAAACCTCAGAGTCAGAAGGAATCTCAAAGCCCTCCTACTTCAGCTCTACCACATACACACGTGGTCCTCAGGCCTTTATTCGAGGACATCTAGTGAGAGGGAATCCAAGCAACTGCACAGAATCACATTTTCATAAACAAGCCTCTGCCTCTGTCTCTGTGGGAGGGCTTATTTTAGTTGGTATTTGTTAACATCAAAACAGTTTTGTTTTGTAAGAGAAGGACCCCACTCCTTCCTGAGGTAGCGCCTTCCTCTTTTGGACAGCTCCAGTTGTTAGGAAGTTTTCCTTTATATCAAATCTAAATCTGTTTCTCTGCAACTTCCACCCATTGTTCCTACTTCTGCTCTCCACAGCCACAGAGAACAAGTTTGATGCCTTTTCCATGCAATGGTCATTTACATACTTAAAGATGGCTATTGCCACCTGATCCCTCCTCCCTGACCCTGTCCTCTCTTCTCTCCATGATAAATATCCCTGGTTCTTTCAACTGACTCTCATCTGGCATGATTTCAAGGCCCTTCGCCACACTGGTCATCCTCCTCCTGATGCTTTACAGCTTATCAATGTCTTCCTAAAATGTGGTGCTCTGAACTGAAAATAATACTCCTGATGTGGTTGGACCACGACAAAGTGCCAAGCAGATTATCACTTTCCTCATCCTGGACAGGATATCTCCAGTGATACACCTAAGATTGTATTAGCTTTATGGACTGCTATATCATACTACTGATTTACAGTGATCTTTCAGTCCGCTAAAACATTTAGTTTCAGATAAACTGTTGTCAAGTCATACTTTCCCCACCTTAGAGATTGGAAACTATATTTTTTTAGTACAAGCATAAAACTCTGCACTCATCCCATTTAAATTTCATGTTATTAGATTTGGCCCAATGCTCTATCCTGTCAGGATATTTTTAGATCCTGATTCTATAATCCAAAGTATTAGCCCCTCCTCCTCACTTAGTGTTATCTGCAAATATGATGAGTATGTTCTCTGTACCTTTATCTAATCACTGATCAAAATGTTCACCAGCACAGGCCAAGCACAGATAATCCCCAGGCCATTCCATAAGAGTGCCTATAATTCAGTGATAGATACAAGATAGACCTGAATCAATTAGGATGAGATCCCTACATGAGAAAAGAAATGGGTGTGCCAATTAGAATGCTTTCAAGTGAAGTGGAGAGGAAGGGACAGATGGGAGGGAGGTTGCAGAGATAGAACAGACAGGACGTGATAACTAATAGGAAATGTGAGATGAAAAAGAAGAAAGAGTGAAAAGTCTTAGATTTCAAGCCTGTGGTAATTGGGAAAGTGTTGATGTCCCTAATGGAACTAGAGAAAGTAATTGCAAAGGCATTTCTGAAGGGAAGTTGATTAATTCAGTTTTTGTACAAGTTGCATTTAACATGCAGGTAGAACATCCAGGTGGAGATATAAACCTAGCAACGAGATATATAAAAGTGTGTCTCAGAAGGTATAAATCACACTAGGTGGCTAGAGTGCTAGGTCTGGAGTCAGGAAGACGAGTTC
Source organism: Notamacropus eugenii (assembly GCF_028372415.1). NCBI lineage: Eukaryota > Metazoa > Chordata > Mammalia > Diprotodontia > Macropodidae > Notamacropus > Notamacropus eugenii. The sequence goes on from NC_092876.1 coordinate 319,828,351, forward strand.
AAATCCAGCCTCAGACACTTAGGAGCTGTGTGACCCTGAAAAAGTCACTTAACTTCTGTTTGCATCAATCCACTGGGGAAGAAAACAGCAAACCACTTCAGTGTCTTTACCAAGAAAACCCCACAGACAGCAATGGTGTGCTATGGTCCATCAGGTCACAAAGAGTCAGATATGACTGAACAGCTACTTAATGAAGACAAAACATTTCTCCTTTGTGTCTAGCTATTGCTAAATCAAATTCAGTATATCTAAAATAGCACTGATTATATTTCCCCAAAAATTCACTACTGTGCCAAATTTTCCTATTTCTGCTAAGCCTACCAATACCTTTCTAGTCAACCAGGTTTCTAATCTCAGAACCTGACTCTTCCTTTTCCACTTCTCTCCCATCAAGCCTTTTCAAATTTACCTCCATAACATCTCTTGTATCCAAGCCCTTCTTCTCACTCACATAACCACTGGTCTGTTGAAGATTGTGTTCATCCTTCATTGCTAAAGACCATGCCATCAGAGAAATGATGACATTACTTGCACTTGACTTTGTTTTGAGTGAAGGAGGGCTGTGCAGGTCACCAGCCTCACTTCTCCTCCAGAGCCATCTGGATCCAGTGACCAGATATTCATCAAGATGACTGGAGATGATCCAGGATGCATTGGAGGACCTTGGGCCCTTTAGGCCAAGGTCTTTGCAGGTACCCAATTAGGGTGAGGCAATGCTCATTCATTGAATAGGCCTGTTTAAGAAGTAGCCCGGGCAAGCTGGTTGAATGCTAGCTGGGTACCTCACCTCCTCCTCTACTGTCTGCCTCTCCCTCCCCTTCCTTCTCCTCTGCAAAGGAAGGTAAATTTGGATGGCCAAAAGTTGCCCAGTTGCCTCCTTTCCTTTTTTTTCCTCTCCCCCTGTCCTCTCCTGTCCCCTGTCCTCTCCCCAAACCTTAAATTTATTACACTCTGAAACTGGGACTTTAATGGGATCCTGTCAAGGGCTCCTGGAGCCCCCCCCAGCTTCACAGTCATTATCAGTAGTAACTGTTGCTGTTTCCCAGCCAGCCTGATGTCTTTGTTTTTCTTGACCTCATTAAAGGGGCAATGCCCTAGCTACTTCTTAAATAGACCTATTCAATGAATGGGCATTGCCTCACCCTAAGTGAGTACCTGCAAACACCTTGGCCTAAAGGGCCCAAGGTCTCCCAGTGCATCCTGGGCCATCTCCAGTCATCCTAATGAATATCTGGTCACTAGATTCAGGTGGCACTGGGGAAGAAGTGAGGTTGGTGACCTGCACAGCCCTCCCTCACTCAAAACAAAGTCAAGTGCAAGTCACGTCATCATTTCTCTGATGGCATGGTCTTCTTCGGCAATGAAGGACAAACATGACGATAACCACTGCCCTATTTCAAGCCCTAATCACCTTTTGCCTGAAAAATTTCAAAGCCTCCAAAGAGTTCTTCCTGCCTCAAGTCCCTCCCCATTCCAATCCATCCTCCACACTCTTGCCAAATTGTTACTCCTAAAGCACAGGTCTGAGATATCAGTATCTTTCTCCAGACGCTCCAGCAGCTCCCTCCTGCCTCCATGACAGAATACTAATTCTTCAGCCTGGCATTTAAAGCCTTCCACAACACAGCTTCCACCTGTATCTGCAGACTTATTACTCCCCTTCACATACTATGCATTCCAGTCACATTGATAAACCAGTTGTTGTTCCCTGAATACAATACAGATGGTCCGCTGTGGCTGAAATTAACTCCCTCATTTCTACCACTTAGAATTCCTCATTTCCTACTACATAAGGCCTTTCCTGATCTCCAAACACTACAGCACCTCCAACCACAGTAGCACAGAAGTTCCTTAAGGATGGGCACTACTTCATTTTTGTCTTTGTATTTCCTGTATCTAACCCAGAGCCTTGCATACAGTAGGTACTTAAAGTGTTAAACTAAATTGACTTGAAGTATACAGCAGTTCTTCCAAATATCATACATGTGGCTACTCCCTAGATTGATACACACTGCAACTTCCCCATACTTTAGCAAACAATCTTCAGGATTTGCCCTATTTGGGGAAAAAACCCAACACATTATCACCTGTTGGTCATCCCTTTGTGATGAGTTTTTTCACACTTGGCATTGCCCAACTAAGAGTCTTTGCAGATTATCAGGGGCTGTCAGAGTATGTGCTCAAATTTCTGGCAGAGTCGTTGACATACTATACCAAAATAAGGCCCTGGAATATGATTTTCGGTAGAGGAGAAATATAGGATAGGAAGATGACAGTCTTACTTTCCTCTACCATATTCAGATGACATCACAGTTCTGATGTGCTCAGTTCTCAGCATCCTATTTTAGCAAAGCCATGAATAAGTTGTAAGACATACAAAAGAAAACCAGGATGGTCAGGTCACAAGAAGATAAATTTAAAGCCAGAAGGACACTTAGAGGTCATCTAGTCCAATGCCAATCTTGTCCAATCATTTCAGACATAAGGGAACTAAGGCCTAGATCTGTCCAAGGTCATACAGGAATTAAGTGGCAGAGCTGGGGTGCTGAAAATCAAGCACTCTTATCATTGTTCTATGCTGAGTCAAAAAATTAAGAGCCTCAATATCAGGGTGGTTGAAGGAATTCAAGACACCCTCTAAAAACAAAAGCTTGGACCACATAGCTGTTCCTAAGTATTTGAAGGATGGTTATGTAGGAAAGGGTTTACAGTTACTCAGAGGACAAAACTAGTTAATACTGGGTGAAAGCTGAAGACAGTTAATTTGGGTCCCATATAAGGAAAAGCTTCCTAATAATCAGAGATATTAAAAAGTGGAACGGACTGTCTCTTGAGGAAGTAAAGGAGGTATTCAAATAAAAGCTGGATAATAACTTGTAAAAGTATGTGATGGAGGCTATTTTTGTTCAAGGTATGCTTTGGATGGTGAGGCCTGTGAGGGACCAACTTGGAGATTCTATAATGGACAAATGATACAGCATTTATTAAGTGCTTACTATGTGCCAGGCTCGGGGCAGGGGAAGGACTCGAGGGGGAGGAGGAAGGGAAAATAACCACAAAAGGCTGATGGTTGGGAGCTGGGGCATATCTGAGAAAGAGAGCTAGAATTGAATCAAGCAGGATAGCTGGTGAACCTCACGAAAAAATTTGACAAATATGGGCTATTTACCCCTAACAATGAGGGCCTCTTTCTTTTTTGCATTTTAAAAAAGGATTGCTTTCATTTTCCAATATATCTCTCCATGCTCCCCACTCCCCAAAGGGATATCTTATTAAAAAACTTTTCTAAGTTCAAAGAAATCAACAAATAGCCAAGCTGTCCAACATCTGCAGCGTTCAGCATTCCCTGTCTCTTCAAAGAAGGGAGGGAGGTTCATTCTCATTTCTGATTTTGGGGACTTAGCTTGGTCGTTACAATTTCAAAGCACTCATTTTCTCTTTTCTCGCTCCTGTTCTATTTATATTATTGCAGTCATTATGTACATTGTTTCCTTGGTTATTTACTTCGTTTTGTATCAACTCATATGAACTTTCCATGCCTCTCTACATTTCTCACATTCATTATTCCTTACAGTACAGCAGTATTCCATTCATGTAACATAATTTATTTATTTGTTTCCTGATAGGCATCTACATTGTTTCCTGTTCCTTCCTACTAAAAAGTGCTGCGATATACATATTTTGGTGTGTATGAGACCTCCCTTGGGGTGTTATCCTTAGCAATGGGATATCTAGGTGAAAGGGTATGGACGTTTTAGTCACTTTCCATAATTACAGAATTATTGGACCAATTCACAGATCCAGAAAGAGAGTATTAATAGCGTTTTTAATGTTTACCACTCCTCCAACCTTGACTGTTCCAATTGGATTTGTCATCTTTGCCAATTTCTTGGGTGTGAAATAAAGCCAGATTTGTATTTCCTTTATTATGATTGTTCATGGCAGGCGATTCTTCTTCTGAAACCATTCACAATCTATCAGAGAACTGCTCCGGGTGGTACATATATATATACATATATGTGTGTGTGTGTGTGAGTTCTCCATAGCTCTGGGATATTTCACTGGTATCAGACATAGGATGCAATTTTTCTTCCAAATGAGCACTTCTCATTCTAACAGTAATGATTTTGTTCATGCAAAAGCTTCTCAATTTCACGTATGTAATCTGTTTCTTTCACAATTCTATCACTTGTTTGGCTGAGAATTCTCCCCACCACAGCTGTGAAAATTGTGAAAGGTACCCTATTTGATTCTTTTCTACTTTTTAAAATATGATCAAAGATCAACCAGAATTCCACAGGGCTCATCTCCTGAGAGGTTTGAGTTTTTTTTGGACACTGCAAATGGAGAAAATTTTGCTTGATTCTGTTTGTAACAGGGATTTTGCTCCTCTTGCTTTCTCAGTGTGGTGTGGGTAGGAAGAGAACGCAAGTCTGAACACCTAGTCATCAGAGCATCTACATAGCTTGAGCTTGCTATACTGCTGTGGTTAGATGTACGTGGCGGCATGTTGGTCTAAAGAGAATTTCTGGAAAACTAACTTCCAGGTAAAAATGGAACTCTTTCCTGGAATTGTAGGGACTTGCCATCCTTTCTGGTCTGCCCTTCCAAATCTCTTAGTTTTATTGGTATCACAAACCCTAATCCAACTGCAGGCTCCCTGAGGACAGGTGTTATCTCAACGTTGTGTACTTTGTGTGCACCCCCGTCCCGTCCCATCCCCTCCCATCCCCTCCCATCCCATATCCCATCCCATATCCCATCCCCTAGCAGCCTGAGGGTAGGGGCGTGGTTTGACCAAAGATCACAGGGTTTTGCCGGGGGAGAGGAGGAGGGACGTCAGCATTCTCAGGCCTCGTGGCAGCCGGCCCCGCCCTTCCTGCTTTGCACGTGCCCGCCCCCCGGGCGAAACTCACTAGGCGGCTTGGCGGGGGCGACTACGAGTGACCCGGATGCAGTGCCCGAGACTCCCGCCCCCTCTAACATGGCGGACCTGAACCGGCAGCTGCAGGAATACTTGGCCCAGTCGAAAGGCGTCGGCTCGGCGGATGCAGTCCCCCTGCTGCCCGCGGAGGGCAAGGAGGCGGCGGAAGCCGGGAGGACGTCGTCGGTGGGAGTGTGGCTAGGCCGAGCGAACCCTTTCCCGGGCCGGGGCGGCGTAGGCTGGGCCTGGCTGCGGGGCCCGGCGCTGCCGCCTGAGGATGCCGAGCCGGGCCCGGGGCCCCCGTGCCTGCCGAGCCTGTCGCGCTGGCAGCGCCTGACGGCCAGCGGGGTGTGCCTGGTGTTGGCGGCGCTGTGCTTCGGGCTGGCGGCGCTGTACGCGCCGCTGCTGCTGCTCCGCGCCCGCAAGTTCGCCCTGCTCTGGTCGCTGGGCTCCGTGCTGGCGCTGACGGCCGCGGCCCTGCTGCGCGGGGGCCCCGCCTGCCTGCGGCTGCTGCGCTGCGAGGAGCGGCCTGCGCGGGGCGCGCTGCTCTACCTGGCGGCGCTGGGAGGCACGCTGTACGCGGCGCTGGTGCTGCGCAGCACGGCGCTCACGGCGCTCGGCGCCGCCGCGCAGCTGGGCGCGCTGCTGGCCGCGCTGCTGGGCCTGCTGCCCTGGGGCAGCGGCCCGGCCCTGCGCTACGCGCTCGGGGGCCTCTGCGGCGGCCTGGCCCGGACCCTGCCCGTGTGAGCGGCCTCGGAGACTGCGCGAGGACGTGAGCCAGCCCGGACCAGCCCGGCAGCGCGGCGGGGGACCCGGGGAGCGCGGGTCCGAGCTCGGCGGCGCCCGCAGGCCCGGGACGCGGGAGCTCCCGCCTCTCGGCACCTCTCTGCTCTGAATAAATGGCTTGTGAATTAACCACCAGTATTCTCCCGGTGAATTTTGACTTTACCCGTGGAATAGCTGCTGGGGTTGTATTATCTTTAATCGTATTAAAGTAAGGCCGGTGAAAAAGAACGAGACTGACGTTCTGGCCAGTTTTTATCTCCTTTAGGTATTGTGGGTGAGCGTACCGTTCTACTTTAGTTTCATCTTTTTTTTTCTTTTTATTTGAAATTGCAGGAGCACACAGTACTTTAACCACAGTGGCCTTTTTTCTTACTCGTGATGTTAAGCAACCTTGCTCTGTACTTTACGATACACGCGAGTTCAGGCTGAATGTTATTTGCATTTACGCGGCTCTCATTTTCTCCTGAGTGTATCTTCAGAAGCTGCCATTATAGTGCCTTGGGTTAAAGGAAGCTGAAATGATCCAGGACCAATGTACCTCCAAGAACTCGCCCCGGAATGCGCTGGCACCCTGGCGAGCTTAAAGATGGAAAGCTGCGCGGTGCGGAAACCGCGAAAGAAGCAGCCAGTGACTGCGAAAGATACTTTGTGTCACTTATCCTGTTAGAATAGATGTAAGTTGTTACTGTTACTGTTAGTTTTTAATCTGTAGTATACAACTTTGTAAACTGACAGGAAATTGTAATGTACTGTTGGTTTTTCCCTTAGTAGACAAATGCCTTGTCTCGGTTATTATTCCTAGGTTTCCACAATCTTACTAAATATTTTTGTTATTAACAAGCTTATTTTGCACTTTAAACTTGATGGTGAGCCTACTGACTAAGAAGAGAAAAATTTAGCAAAACAAGTATTATACTGTTACACATTTAAAATTTGCAAATCTTGAGTAAGATTTGATCAGTTTGAATAATTGGCTTCACCATTGTGATTTTAGGCTAGATTGTTACACACAAGTACTCTGAATAGACAGCAGTGCTCCAAGTGGCACTAAAAGCATTGATGGCAGCTTGAATTCAGGAACAGAAATGCTGGGCAGTATTTACACGTGTAGTTGGAGTTGGGTGTGTGCTCTCAAATTTCCCTGATTCCCAGAAGTTGATAACAACCTTTAACATGTTTGCCAGGCGTTGTACAGGAGACGGTAATTGTCAAGTGAGTATGTATGGTAGCCTGTGTCCCATTTATGGTTAACTCAGGTTATGTCTACATACGTAATAGTCTAGGTACGACTATTCTCATTAAAATTCTTTGGATATTCTGTGTGGACTGGAGCAAGTTATATAACTTTCAGCTTCGGTTTCCCTATCTGTAAAATAGGGATAACTACCTACCTCTCAAAGGCAATATCACGATACTGTATTAATGTATTGGGTGACAATAAACTTTGACTTTAAAAATCAGAAAATTGGTACCACTGATTGCCTTGTGAAGAATCCTTAATGAGCATTTTGTGTGAATATGTCTTGTCTCATCTATTATTATAGTAAACAGTCCCTTTAGAATGAACATAGAGTGAATGGCTAAAAAAGATTTTATATTCACAGTATATAATATTTATGAGCCAAGTGCTTTCTTTGTTGATGCTGACTTAATTTTAAGATGGTTTAAGACCAATGCTTGTCCTATATAAAACAGCATTTAATGGAGACTTGAGATATTCATTAAAGACCTAATTTTTATACAAATTAAAAATCATAATATTTAATATGTACAGTGACCATTACAGTTCAGAATTCCATGCACATAATCTCTATGCATTTAATAAAGGATTTATTCTCCAGGGATAGAATCATTGTCATGTGTCAACAATGCAGTTCATTATAAACTGAGCTTTGCTTTCAATCAAGGCATAAAACTTTATAAGAAATGCTTTAATAAATCTGGAGAACAACCTAATATAAGTCAGAGCACTTAGCTTTTGGTTTTTATAAAGTTTTATTGATGATTTGTGTTACATATGTATTCCTTGGGTTTCTAAAAAGTATTAATTTTAGATTTTCACCTTTGGGCAATTTGATTTTTCTTATTTATATTTACCCCTTCCATTTCCAAATAGAACCTCGGAAATAAACTTAAATTCCTTAATAATGATATTCTAACCTGTGATCTGGAGCAAATCACTTAAGTTTTCTGGGTCTCAGTCACTCTATCTGTGAAAATGAGAGCCCTGGATTCTTCAGTCTTCCTTAATCTAAGAGCCCATGAACTTGTTTTTAAAATGTTTTGAATACTACTTAAATAAAATTGATTTCCTTTATAATCCAGTGTACTTTATGCATTTAAAAACATGGTTCCGTAGAGTCCCTAGGTTTTACCAGACAGTAAAGGGATGTTGATACCAAAAAGGTCGAGAGAGCCCTAGATTAGATAGATGATCACTAAGGTTGTAACTCCAAATGACAAATTGTTTTCTGAATTTTGTTTCAAGGCATAAGTAAATAGTTAATACTGCCAAATATTAGGTAGTTTTCTAGCCGCTGTGGTGGAAGTTAAATAAAAAGTAATTTTACTTGGTCCTGAGTCCTTGAAATGAAGCAGCTAAACTGACCTCTTGATTTTGCTCAGGATTAAACTCTGCTAAGAATCTTGAATTGACTTTCCTGCTCCAAGTTGTGTCATACCAAACTGCCCACGTTCAACTATTGGAGAGGCAGTTTGATGCCTTTCCTTGCCTCTTCTAGCTCTATCCATAAATAGTCAACACAAGAGAAAAAATGTTTTGAATCAAACATTAGTGAAGTAGACCTAAACTTTGAAGATGATCCACTTCCCTTTCTGAAATAATCTTCAGTCTCAACATGTTCCCTTTATAACTTTTTGTTAACAACCTGGTGTCTACTAAACAAGTTTTAATTAACATATGCTTTGGACTGCCATCCAGAGAAAAGTCACAATATAGCGAAGTCCAAATCTTAATTATTCTCACAAAGTAGTTGTACTTCATAGAGTACTTACTATTTTGCTGAACTCAACAGTCTGTTCAAATATGAAGTAAAAAACATAAAAAGCATAATTGTTCTTCTTTTGAAACATGCTATTATCTGTAACTCTTATTCATGACTTGTTTGGTAATGTGTGTTCGTCCTTCGTTGCCGAAGAAGACCATGTCATCAGAGAAATAATGACATGACTTGCACTTGACTTTGTTTTGAGTGAGGGAGGGCTGTGCAGGTCACCAGCCTCACTTCTTCTCCAGGGCCATCTGAATCCAGTGACCAGATATTCATCAGGATGACTGGAGATGACTCAGGATGAGGCAGCTGGGGTTAAGTGACTAGGCCAAGGTCACACAGCTAAGGGAGTGTCAAGTGTCTGAGGTGAGATTTGAACTCAGGTCCTCCTAACTCCTGCACTGGTGCTCTATCCACTGCACCACTTAGCTGCCCTGTTTGGTAATGATACTATGGTGAAACTCCAGTCACTGCTGTTACCCAGGTACTACAACTTAAGAGGAAAGCCTGTGACCGCTAGCTGCCAGTAATTACAGGACATTTTAGTATTACGAATGCATGTGTCAGGAAGGAGAAGAGTGGCATCATTTATAGTTAAGTATTATTTACAACAAATTCCTTCCATATATATATATATATATATATATATATATACACAATATTCAATACTATAATTTTCAAGGTATTCTCAACAGATATTTTCTGTTTCTGCTTTATGAAATGGAACATTTATTGGTTTAGGGGTAGAAGAATGAAGATTCCTACAGTGACCTCTGTGAAAGAAGTCTTCTCAAACTAATTTACCATCCATAAGGATATGTATTGGAGAAGACAATAATGAAAAAGGTGCTTTATACCTAACTTTTATGAAATACAGAAGTTAAAAAAAAATTTTAAATGGCAATTTCTTTTAAGTGATAAAAATACAATGATAGTTCAAAGAAATGCTTTCTGTTGTTATTGGTACTATCATTGTTTTCCGGTTGTGATGTCATGAATGGTGCACAAGGAAGTAGCTTCAACCCTACCTCTGCCTCAGGTGATGAGTAGAAAACAACTCGCCCATGAAACAGGGCCACAGGATCCAGAATTCAGAAAGTGAACTTTTCCTGGACAGCAGTGTTGGGGCTGGCACCGGGAAAAAAAGACTATTAATGTGTGGTGATCAATTCATTTACATTTGGAGGATACTTTAATAGATCACCATATATAGCATTATTGTATGGGAAGGAGCTTCTGACTTCAAATGAACTCATAATCAATTCTTAGAAGCTTAGATGATGGAAGGACAATCTATCTAGAATGTCAACCTCACATGATATCTCATAACCAAACTTCAATTTGGAGTATTCGCTATTCCACTAACAGAATTTCTTTAACAACTCAAAAGAGTTAAAAAAGGTTGGGGATATTGAAATCTATAGAAGTGCAGGGTTTCATTAAGGCATGTATTTCACAACTGTTGTTGTAAATAAAAATCATGACACAATGATTGTTCTGTTAATTCTTACGCAAATCACATTCTGTATTCATACAAAAACAACTTAACTTTTTTCTGACAAACTGTACATATAGAAACAAGTTTCCAATTAGACATGAACTCAAATTTGTGGAGGTGCTCCATGTCTCACAACACTAAAAAAAAAAAAAAAAGATTCCAGCTTTTATCTTCACAAAACAATGCAGGGGTGAGAAAAAAAGACAGGACAAAACAGAAAAACCAGCTACCATGATGTAGCCAGTAGCAGTCTATTGATCTAGAAGACCTTATTGGGAGCCACTGGGTATAAAAACAGCCCAGTGAAGAGTCCAACCAGTGCTGTGGTGGTACAGGAATCCTTTTGTTTCTCTTGGTGAGTCCACAAGAATTATTTAAATACTGTCCAGTTAAGACCGGGGGCTTCCCAGCCAAAACCTCTTCTACCGTCCCCTTCCACCACCTCTTGATGCTCCTCGCCTTGGTGGGCCAGAGTTCATATTATTTCCTCTCCCCCAGTTACTTCCACTCCTTCCTCCTCTGGAAGGGGTGCCACTACTTTGAGGACCCCCATAAGGTTCATCTCTGTGGTATCCATCATGATGATCTCCATCCAAGGAACTGGATCGTCCAGATTTTGGCACTCTCTGGGATGGTCCTGGGCCACCTCGTCCTGAAACAACAGTAAATTTATTTCTCATCTGATTTTTTGCTATACAGCCAGAGTATAAATCCCAGCTCAGGCACTTAGTAACTATGTTATGTTAGTTACTTGTCTGTGTTTCAGTTTCCTTGTCTCTAAAACAGGGATAACATTTATGGTAAATATTCTCAGAATTGTAAGGAAAGTGCTTTGTAAACTGCAAAGCACTATTAACCCAGATTATAGCATTTGGAGTTAGCTGAATGTTCCTCAGAGCTAGCCCTTGAAGAAATTAGGAAACAGACATTTCAGTACCTCCCTTCATCTGTACCCCGTCTTGAGTTTCATTCTTAACGCAGAGTTTCTTTTACTTTTAATGGAAGATTTTTGAAAATAGATTTAATTAAAAAATCATTCAAACATGCATTTATTAAGTGCCTACAGTGAGGATACAAAGAAAAGAGTCCCTACTGTTAAGAAGTTCACAGTTTAATGGGAGAGAAGCAAACTAGTATGTACAAAGAAGATATATACAGGATAAATTGGGGGGTAGCCTCAAAGAAAAGGGATTGAAAGTAAAAAGGACCGGAAAAGTGAGGCTTTAGTTGCTGTTTCCAGGAAGCAAGGTGATAGATGAGTAAAGAGAGAGTTCTAGACATAGAAAACAGAGTCAAGAGGGCAAGTTATGAAGGACTTAAAAGTCAAACAAGATTTTATATTTGAGCTGCTGAATGAAATGCGCAGAACCAGGAGAACACTGTACACAGTAACAGCCACCATGTATGAGGACTGTTTCTGGTAGACTTAGCCCTTCACAGCAATGCAAGAACCTAAAACATTCCCAAAGGACTCGAGGCAAAATGCCATCCACATCCAGAGAAAGAACTGTGGAATTGGAACGCAGAGTGAAGCTGACCATTTTCTCCTGTGTTATGTTTTGTTTTGGTTTGTTTTTTCTCATGGTTCTCCCATTCATTTTAATTCTTCTATATAACTAATGTGAAAATGTGTTTAATAAGAATGTATGTATAGAACTCATATAAGGTAGCATGCTGTCTTGGGGACGAAGCAGGGATGAAGGAGGGAAAAAAAATTCAAGACTTATGGAAGTGATTGTTGAAAACTGAATAACAAAATGAATTTTTAGAAAAGGTTTTTAGATTTGATCCTGGAGGTAATAAGGGAGCCATTAGTTTATTGAGATAGGGTGGGGGTGGGGTGACATGATCACACAGTGACTAACAGCTGAGTGGGTAATGTACTAGAGTGGAGAAACACTTGAAAGAAGAAAAACTACAAGGCTATTGCAACAGTCCAGGAATGAAGTGATGAGGGTGTACACCAGGGCAATAGCAGTTTCAGAAGAAAGAACAGGACATATATGAAAATTTATGAAGGTAAAAACAGCAAGACTTGACAACTATAACTGGATATGAAAGGTTAAGAGAGAAGCCAAAGATGACACTGGTACCCTTGACAATGACATAGAAATTTGGAAGGATTTTATGGGGAGAGATGGTGAGTTCTGTGTTGGGTGTACTGAACAGTAAGATGTTAAACAAGTCATCCACTCCAAGATGCCTAATAGGCAGTTGGAGATGGGAGAAATAGATCTGGAATGGAATACTTTTGTACTGTAAGAAATGATGAAGGGGATTTTAGAAAAACCTGGGAAGACTTACATGAACTGATAAAAAGTGAAGTGAACAAAAAGGAGAACAATTTACACAGTAACAGCAATACTGTAAAGATAATCAACTATGAAAGATCTAGTAACTGATCGACACAATTACATATCAGAGTTCCCAAGGAATCATGAATAAATGTGCTATCTCCAGGGAGAAAACTGAAGGACTCAATGCAAACTGAAACATATTTCTCCCTCTATTTCTATCTACTTCACTCCTTTCTCCCTTTCCCTCCTCCTCTCTCTTGGGTAGGGGTGAGAGGAGGAGAACGTGGCTAATACAGAAATTTGTTTTGCATGACTTCATATTTGTAATGGGTTTTGTATTTCTCACTGGAGTGAGGAAGGGACAGAGAGAATCTGGAACTGAAAATAAAATAGAATTTAATGAAAAAAACGTTATCTGAGAACCATATGTATAGATAATTGACTATGGGAGCTGATTAGATCACGAAGCAAAATAGTATAATAGGAAGAAGAGGGATCCAGGAAGAGCCTTGGTGGATACCTAGGGTTAATAGGCATGATCTGGATGACAACCTTTCAAAGGAAGTTAAGAAGGAGTATAAGACCAATAAGGACCTAAAGGGATGAATCTTGAACAGTGCAATTTCAAGCATTGTGAGAGTTTGGAAATGAAAAGTATTTCAAACACAGAGATTTCTATCTCAGATTGTATAATTCACCTATTAGTTAGCTTGATTCCCAAAGTTTACAATTAAAATGATGAAATGAGATAATATTTGTAAAGCATTAACATAGTACCTAGTAGCACATAGAAGGTGCTTAATAAGTGCTTGTTAATAACCATTAGATTTATACTTGAGCCTGTGTCATATCAAATATTTTGGTGTTTGGGAAGGCATAATAGGGAGCAAAAGCATATTCGAGAAATGAGAAAGGTTACCCTGGAGAGAGAATTTCCCTGCAACGTTATTAACTGTCACTATAACTCTGGTTGTAAGGCCATTTCACATATCCCCAGGAGTCTGAAATCGCAATTTTTACCTTTGCCTCGATCCTCTGAAGGTCCACCTGGAGCCTCCATTTCTCTATGGTCAGATGTTCCAGGCCCATCATGCCAGGGACGCTTTCGGGGTGGTAAAGAAGCCATATCCATGCCTTGGAGAGAGGAAGAACGTTCTCTGCTGGCAGGAGAATGCCCATCATGAGGAGGATGATCAGGACGTGGACCATCCCGGAAATGCTCATGGCCTGGTCATGGAATAAAATACTCTGTCACGTATATCAGAGAATAAGAGGAACATTCTTCTAATTTCATGATTTGGAAAATACAGTACCCAGAAGTAGATGGCATCTTACAATGAACACAAGAAGGTAGTATCACAAAGAAATTCTAATTATTTAAGTCATAAAATTAATGCACTTATCAAAGCACTAGAATGATTCACATTAAAGCAAGAGGAAAAGCAACTGATATTACTTGTGGGAAGAGAGGTACTTAGGTTATATATATATTAATATTTACATCATTTCCTGCTTATAGTCACTATATGCTAGCCACAATTTCTCATTTCTTTACCTGGTTCTCTATTTGCATCCCATGAGTCTGGTTTCCGTCCTCCTTCAAATCGAGGAAATTCATCTGGCGTAGGAAGTAAGCCCTTCCGTCCTCCTATGCAATTAAAAAATTATTAAAATACTACACACATAAATTATTTTCCAGGACTTTAATAACATTCTTTATCCTGCCATTTTTTAAAGGTTTTCAGTGGCCTCTCCTCTTGACTCATACCTCGTGGAGTACCTCGGCCTCGGCCTCTAAGATCTCTTCCTCTTGTAGCCTCATCTGATGTATCAAAATTTTCCTCTGGCCCAAAGTCTTCAGGACCAGGAAAACCTTCCCTTCCTCGGGGGGGACCCCGACCCTCATGCCGTTGGGGTGCACCTCCTCTTCTAAAACTATAAAACAAAGAGAATTGTGCTTTTCAACTAAAGTAACATACTTATTACTTTAAAGTTATAAACCCCCCAAAGAGAAAAAAGGGAAAAGGTTTCTTTTGAGTAATTTTGTTTTCTTAAACAGGGCTCAAATAAACTAAAATACTAAAATATAATACAGATTCTTTAAGGAATCTTTTTGCAAATAAATATTTAAGTGATGATTCTCCAAATTATGAAATAATCACTGTCTCTGACTGCTTTTCATATTTTTGACCACTTTAACCTATCACATATAATCTGAGGGAAAAGAAAAGGAGTAACTCAAATCAATTAACTATAAAGTATATAAGATGTAACTATGTAAGATATAAATATTTATGCCACTAATAAGCAAATGAATAATATGGAAAATTCTACCAGTTTTAAGAAGCTCAATTCAGGATAACAACTCTAAGTTTCAAAAATACACTAAGAGGCAAAAAGACTGAAGAGAAACTCCAAGTTTCTAAGACTTCTGAGAGTAAAAGAAGTAAATATGGAAGCTTAAAAGTGAAGACAGGAGACTATCCCAAAAATGTGAGAACTAAGAAGAAAAGGTCAATATTAAGTATAGTGCTATTTCTTCACAATTCCCTTCAATAAAATGTTTTCAAATTCAATGATATGCCTAGGCAAAATGTAAAAACAAATTTGTATATGGAAGAGGCTTTAAAGTAATTCCGAAAGTCAATCCAATTTAGACCTCTAAATGTAACCTACCTTTCTTCCCGTCTTCCTCTAAAACGTGGGTCATCTGGATCCCTGGGAAATCTCTCATCTGCAGGTCTTCGTCCTTCCCAAGCACCTGGGGGGCCACGATTTGCTCCCCGGCCATCTCCCTCATTGAATTCTCGGTGATCTGGAGGATATGGAGGACCTGGGCCTCCTCGCCTCCATTTCTCCTCCTGTGGCAAAGGTCCTCCTCTTCCCTCAAATTCACGTAATCTATGGCCAAATCGCTTGTCAGGGTGAAAGTCATCTGGTCGGTTGAAATCATCAGGAAAATCTGGGTGAGGCCCACGTCTATCAGGGGGACCCCTACAGTCCTGGCCAGCTCGGAATGGCCCTCTCTCAGGTCCATGATCGGGACCACTGTTCTGATCATGCCTCCTCTCTGACATTGGGCCCATGTGATGGTTTGGAGGGCCACGAGAATCACCTAAAGGAGAACACATCTGACTTTTATGATGTCTTCTAGAAAACCTCCCAAGAATTTCTCATTGTCAGGTAAGTATTAAGTTACAAAATACAGTCAGTATTTTTTAACCATGAAATTATTTCTCTTTGTTCTGTCAGAGTTCTCTGAAGATATATGTCACTGTTCCCAGTCTTTTCAGTAACAGCTAAACAGTGTTTTCCTTAAGGCCAGTCAATGATGATCCATATGCTAGACACAAGCTCATAAGGAGACAGTAGGTAGAATTCACAGTGCATGCCAGAAGTAAAAGACAAGGAATTCAACTGTGCCATAATATTATAGCCTAAGAAAGCACACCAGCAATTTGTGACCAAGTCCAAGTTATTGTCACCAATATTACTGCTTTAACTCAACTCTTCATTCAATAGCTCATTATAATTTAATTCAATGGTTTTAATAAAAAGGTACATACATATTTCTTCCTGTATGTTTCTTACAAAACATAGAGATTTCTTCCTAAAGTAAAATGGGTTATTTGAGAACTGAGATTCTTTTTACTAGGTATTTGTTGACCTTAGTAATTGCCCCTAAATTACACTTATTTATAGAAACACCTTCTTAAGCCCTTTCTATTAGATGAAGTCATTCTTCTACCAATATCTCCAAAGTACAATAATATACATATTTTCCCCCAGAAATAAAGAGTTCATAAACAATTGGGCTCTTCTGAAAATATTTGAGTACATTTTATATATTTGAGTAAATTTATATAAAATAATGAAAAAGAAAAGTATGTGGCCAATTAAATTTGTTATGGCATATTTATAATTATAATTACTAATTTTTCAATGTGTTATTTCCTCAGCTATTAAACATATACCTTCATTATATAATATTCTTTCAACATACATAGCACCCGAAGCACTGTTGAAAAAGTAAAAGTATACAATTTTAGACTGTTACATGCCCAAAGCTTTTCTCTCATGCATTTAAGACTAGTTCTTGTTCTTATTTCAATATCCCTCTATCATTCTTTTCTTTCATTTTACTTCCCCTCCCAAAAATTAAACGTATATGAAAACTTATGGTTCTTAGGACAAAGACAACATTTAGAGAAACATTTCCTTCCTTTATAACCTTTTCATTTTTGTATCTCATCTTCCTTTTAAGTTACATTAACCAAATCATCTCTGGGCCATCTTAGCTCAGAAAGATTCCTGAGAAAGAAGTACCCTCATAAATCATTCAGCTGATTTTCAAACATCCTATACCTATATTTCAACTTGGCCACATTCTTCAAACAGATGCAGCTAAAAAGCAGCTTCTCTCACCTGGTGATTCTTGAACTTGGTGCAGCCTCTGACAGAGCAGACCTTTTACCTGAGGAGGTTCAAGGCACACTACCATGACTTACCTAATGGGTATTATTCCTCCTATCATTCCTATCTGTTTAAAAAATATTCAGTCTCACCCACACCCTGTTCCTCCAAGGAAACAAACCCACCACTACAAATTAGAAGGGATGTGGCCACCGGTGGTGGGGGCGGCGGCGTTGATTAATCCAGTAGGGGATGGCGGGGCCACTTTCTCGGCTCTCCCTTCTCCCTTTGGTCCCTGGGAGGAGAAAGAGAGGAGGGAGAGAAAGAGAGAGAAAGAGAGAGAGAGAGAGAGAGAGAGAGAGGGAGAGAGAGAGAAAGAAAGAGAAAGAGAGAAAGAGGAAGAGGAGGAAAAGGAAACAGATGGAGACAGACACAGAGGGTAGGGAAGAGGAAGAGAGAGGAGGGGCTCTCAGTTTGGTGATGGCTCCACCTCTGGGCAAAACTCTTCCTCTATGGAGGTCCCAATAACTTAAAGGCTTGGCTTTTGAATTCTTTTCTTCCACTTTCCCTCTTGGCCAACTTCCTTCTTTGTAACTTTAACTATTACTTTCCATGCTAATGGGACCAAGATAAAATCCTTTAACAATTTTTCCCTGTGCACACTTTATGCCTAAAATAAGTAACATAAACCTATATATATTTTAAAGTCCTTCAAATTAAAAAATTCTAGTGATTAACAATGGATTTGGGGATTCTAATGTTAGTGAGGACACTGAAGTCTTGGGACCACCCCTTTATTTCTACATCTGGTAAAATGGGGGTAATATATCTCCGACTGGTATGGGGTTTATCTGATAAGATATTTAAAAGAATTGTGAAATTTTTCATAAATGAATTACAAAGTAATCACCAAAATTATCTACTTTAGGTACCTCTTGTGAGGACTGAATAGATTTAGATACAGCTGTACTGCTTACTTCTCCCCTGAATTCAGACTATCCAATAGTCTTAACACTTTATACATTTAATATAGTTACTCTCATTTCTTAAAAAATGTCTGCAAATTTTTTTTTCCACTACTGGTGAAACACTATGATATGGCTTAACTTTCCATTGTCGCTGAAAGATAAAACATAGAAATGACTCCTGATGTAAGTTACATATTCACCATCCTAGAAGTCTTTAAGGAAACCATTATATATTCACTTTCCCCAAGACAGGGGCTGACCAAGATGGCCTTTCCATGTGCTCCTACTTCAAATACTGAATACAGTTCACCATAATTTTGCCTATAATCCTCCTTATAAAATTTCAGACTTCATAAACATAATGCATAATGCTGATACTGCTGCTTATATTCTCATTTCCAACAGTATAGTTAAATGTGATTTATCATGGAGTCTGACATCCAACAACTGACAATTATTTTTAAAAGTCAGTTGAAATTTCTAGTTTTTTTTCTCTCCATGGAAAAAACTGAACTTTAATGCTCACTTTGGTCCTTCAAAAGCCAAAGCATTCATTTATGATCATCTAGAATGGAAACCACTTTTAAAGACCATAAACTTCTAAAATAAATGAGCAATAACTAATTTTTATGTACTATTTTAAAGTTTGCACAGTGCTTCATCTCTCATTTGAACCTTATGACAACCTTGTGAGGTGGGTAACTAGAGAAATTATCCCCATTTTTACAGATAAGGAAACTGAGCTTCTGACAAGTTAAGTGCCTTGCCATGGTCACACAGCTTGGCTGTGGTCAGACACAGGATCTGAACACAGTTTTGATTCCAAGTCCAGCATTCTATCCAGATGCCAAGCTGCCTCTCCTGAATAAATCAGGCCATGAACATTGCAAATATCAACCTGGCTAAGTATGGTTATCAAGTGATTTCTAATTACCACTGATAAAAAGCCAAATTATTTTCTTAGGATTTATGAGTTACTAAGTCAAATTTAATAAGAAAACAAAACTGGACAAAGCAATTACCTCAAATGGCTGTCCTGTGTTTCTTTTCTAGAAGGCTCAATTGTTCATATTATTTACTTACCAAAAGAACCAAGTATTTTTCAATTCTGCTTATTGTCAAAGTGGTCAAATATGGTCTCTTTCATTAAGCCAAACCAAATATTTACCTTTATTAGGGCCAGGTCCTTGTCCTGGATTAAGAGGGGGGATTCGACCTTGTGATCCCTGCTGCCCTAGTCCTGGTATCAAGGGTGGGGGACCTGGGTTCTGTCCTTCCTGAAAAGATTTTTTTAAAAGGGGTGAAATCATAGATTTGTTTCATGAATAACAATTGAATTACCAAGTAACAGAACAGTAATATTAGGTGGTCCCAAAGTCTACATTGGGAAATACTTAGTGCAAAAGATATTAAGGTAAACTTTCATTCAAAAAGATTTCAAAATTAATGACATTCTATTTATTTACTATGAGAAACAATGATAACAGGATATATAGGCACTTTAAGACTCGAGTTCAATTATTTCAAGCAAGAATTTTAAATGGATACCAGAAAATGTAGTACAATAATATCTGTTTCTTATAAAGTCTGGATTACTCTCTATAGCAGCTATACAGATACATACTTTCAATAAAATCTCAATCCAGAAATCTGTTTTTACTTTTGTATTTCTCCTTCCTATATCTCCTCCTGTACTAAACAGTTAAAAAATCCTACCTAAAAGGTGAATGCCACAAATGAGGATCTAATTTTCCTTCCTTCTGTTTCTTTTTTTGCTTTCTTTCTCTTTCTACCTTCCTTACCAGGCATTCCACTGCTCATTCCAAATAAAAGTACTATCATTAATATTTCAGGATATATTAAAATCTCCTAGGACCTACCTCTTTCTATCTAAACCTTAGGTTCTGACTTCACGGACCCAAACATTCACCTAATCCAGTCTATTCTTGGTATTAACAATCCTAATAGAACATTTCCCACCCCAGATCTTTTCTAATCCATTTGCCAATGGAGTATGTAAAGGGAGGTGAAAAGATGGGAGTATACCATGTTAGATATATAATTCTTCCCATACAGACCAAGAACTTTGGATCAAATGGACCTGAAAACCACACTCCACAAATAAAAAAAAGCACTATCTCAGAAGAGGAAAATTAAACATTAACAGCAGTGTAGTTTCATTTTTAGTTATATAAGGACATAGTCATGACTAAAGGCTAAACAACTGCATTATGAATTAAGGTAATAAAAATTACCAATTAGATTACCAACATAATAACACTGCTACTTTATCACCAAAGAACTCATACAATTAATATAAAAATGAAAACACTGGTATCAAAAGTTCCAGTTTGTTCCAGGATTAATCTGGTCCACATGCTGGAGCATCCTAAACAAGTAGAGACAGTAGGGCTGAGAATTCAATCAGGGACCAAGAGGCAAACAAAAGCTTTCCTCAACCAACTTCTTAGGCTAGAAATCCCCCATGCTGCAAATGTTCAGGTGAAAGGAGCAATATGGCCCATTCACCTTAATAAAAGCATATACTATACTGTCACCTTCTCTAAACTTTAATAGAAATGATCACTATTGTTGTAGGTTAAGTTTTTTTCAACTTTGCTGCAAATTTTTCGTATTTTACTATGGATAAAGGATTTCTAAATTTTGTCAAAGAAATATTGTCACTTTTCTTGATTTCTTTGCTTAAAATACTGTATGGGAAATTTTTCTTCCTTGCATTGAAGATAAAACTTATTTATTAAAATAAAATTTTACTGGAACTTTCATCTGTTTTTATGCAAATTATTACCAGGGCCTCTTTCAGAAATAAGACTAAGCCCAAAAGAAAATAAGCCAGGAAGAAAGTTAAGAATTTTAGAAAAATGTGAAAACAAGATCAAGCATCATCAAATTCTTCATTAATTTAACATTAAGTATGGAAAGAACAGTGAAAATTATTTGAACTGCTCACCAAAAACACTCAAAGGTTAATGGCAGTTTACCTGAAATATTGGTAAACTAATTGTTTACATATAATGAACTTACCAATATATAAATAGATGAGTCTACCTAAAAAGTTCGGTAAGTTCAGTATTTGTATTTATATTATCTATGTGTGTATATACACGAGTTTTATATGAAGAATTTTATTAAAAAATGAAGTTATATTTATTAACATATTCTCTTTCCCCCAATCCCAATGCAAAGTATTTGCATGTGTGAATTGAGAAATATTCCAAATAACCATCATTTCCAAATAAATTAAGTTCTTGAACCCAAAGAATTCAATTAATTTTCACTTCTTTTACAGGTCTGAAAATGATTCTCATTTGCAAACCCACCATCAAGTACTGAAGAAAATAACATACCTCAAATACCGCAGTATTTAGTTAAAAAAAAAAAAAAGGGACATTCCAATATTGTTTACTATCTTACAGAACCACCAAAGTAAACCTCTTCCTGCCTTGCCCTCCATCCCCCTTCCCTGTAAACACCTCCGTATAATGTCAAAGAGAAAATTAAAAATAGATGGAAAACTTATATCAACAAAAACATTTTCCCATTCAGAAATCATTAGTACAGGAGTATAATTTTTAATGTATACTGAAAATTGATACCTGATTTCTTTTAGTTTATTTTGTCATAATAATATATTACAACTCCATTACAAGTAGTTTATATTTTATAAAAGGATTAAAGAGATTACTAGAGAATCATATAAATTTATCTAAAATACACTTTTCCAACCTCAATGCTATTATGCTAAACTACATGTGCTTCCACCATGTTCATCCATCCATCAACTGGTTATTTTGAGGTTTTTTTCGTGTTCCATAATATTCAAAGCATTACAAGTTTCAGCTCTCCTATACTTTACGTGGACTTGAGAGCGAAGCTATTTCTGCTACTTATTTACTATACGTGTGGCCATGGGCAAGTCATTCTCTGGGCACAGGTTTTATCCTTTATAAAATATGCTGGACTGAATGATATAGATAAGGTCCCTTCCCTTTTAGCTCTGTACAGTATGGTCATATGGGCCTACTCAATATGAATATATATTCTTAATGTGCAAATGCCTATAGAAAGTATAACCCAGAAATACCTGATTAAAGGGTGCACGTGGACCATCACCTAGAAGAGGTGTTTTCTGCTGCTGGAACGGTAATGGGCCTTGAGAAGGATGAGGCCCTCTTGAAGGATTCTGCTGTCCTTGAGGTCCTGGTGGGCCCTGCATGCTTCCCTGGGGCGGAGGTCCCATGGAACCCTGTGGTGGCCCCTGCTGTCCCTGTGAACCAGGAGGCCCGCGCATTTCCTGGGGAGGCCCCAGCATTGACCCTTGGGGTGGAGGTCCCTGCATGCCTCTCATTTCCTGAGGACCTCTCATCTCCTGAGGACCATGTCCCAGCAGTCCACTTGGTGGGTGAGGTCCTCTCATTTCTTGAGGTGGGTGCCCCATCATCATCCCTTGTGGAGCAGGTCCTTGGTTATCTCGTGGACCTGGAGGTCCCTGCATTCCTCTTGGATTCAGACCCATTAGAGGCCCTTGGGACACAGGACCCTGCATCCCCTGAGACCCTGGTCCTCCTTGCATTCCATGGGGATGAGGAGGTCCCTGCATCCCTCTTGGACCAGGTGGTCCTTGCATCCCTTGAGTACCAGGTGGACCCTGAGGGCCTAAATGACCTTGGGGACCAGGTGGACCTTGGGGGCCCAAATGACTTTGTGGACCAGGTGGACCTTGGGGGCCCATGGGACCCTGTGGCCCAGAACTACCCTGTGGTCCAGGTGGTCCTTGAGGTCCCATTGGGCCATGGGGTCCAGGATGTCTTTGCATTCCTTGGTGGGCATGCATATCCTGAGGCCTTGGGAGTCCTTGTGGTGGGCCTTGAGGCCCTGGAGGTCCTTGTGGTCCCATAAATCCTTGAGGACCAGCACCTCCCTGATGTAATGGAGGGCCTTGTGGTCCCATCTGCCCCTGAGGTCCAGGAGGTCTGAACTGTCCTTGTGGACCAGGGGGTCCCATTTGAGTCATGTTCATTGGCATCTGTTGGGGTGGATGAGGCTGCTGAAAGCCTTGAGGAATCTGAGACATTGGACCTTGTCCTGGAAAAGGCTGGGGTCCAAGTAGAGGACCCCCTGGTGGTGGAGGTGGTTGGACTTGTTCAGCTTGTTTCTGTGCAAGTCTTTCAATTTTGAGTTGCTATTAAACAAAATGAAAGAATCATAATCATCAAACAAGTCTGTAGCATTTAACAGTATTAATACTAGAAAAAGAATCTCATTTTATACATTTCTGAATTTCTTAAAGTCTTTGTAAAAGGGATAGCAAGACATATAGTCCCTTTCTTCAGGAAAAAAAAAAAAGTAGTATTTCATGAAATCCCTAACATAAGTACTACTCGGGCTTCCAAAATCAATTTAGACAGAATACTTTGCAGAAATGAGGGACTATGAGTATGGGATGCTACATATGAGACTTTTTGTTTTTGACATATTGGCTAGCTTTGAGGAACTTTTCTTTATCTTTCTTTTAAAAATTCTTTATGAGGAAAGTGGTGGGGGAGAGATAGCATGAGAAATGTAAGTGATGTAAAACTGAAAGATATCAATTAAAACTTATTTGTTTTTTAATTAAAATTTAAAATGACTGCCTTTCATTTAGCTAGTGGAAAAAACAGACCTATATTCATCTTGGTAAGAGAAACAAATAATGCTAATATACTACCTTATCTTTCCTTATAAGTAATAGGAAAAAAAGTTTAAATATAAGAATGAATGGACTATTTTGCCAGAAATTTCCAAATCTCTTCAATTGGGTAAGACCTAAATAGCACAATAAACTTCTCTGACAAAAAAATTACTGAAATTTAGAAATGGTATTCACACTCTAACTTTAAAATGCTTTATGGAAGGCTAACTGGACTTAAACACTAATAATAATACTCTCTTTTCACATAATTTCTTCCCCTCTTTTGACTTTTATACTCAGAAAACACGATAAAAGAAAGATGAGCATCACTTGATGGTTAAATATGAAGAAAACCTGAAGCTTTCTCATGTACCTCCAAAAGCTGTGGGTTAGTGTACTGCAATGTTGCCATTTCTTGCTCTATTTCTGCTTGTGTCTTTTTCTTTTCTTCAAGTTTAACATCCTCTTTTCGGTCATTTAGTACCTCATTTGGGGCAGGAATTGGAACTTTATTCTGCATCCAGGCCTGAAAAGAGAAAGAAAGAAAAACAGTTAAAAAACAAAACCTGATGCAAGCTATGCATATTCAATTAATAACAAAATTCTGCACAAAATGCCAGTGATGCATTCAGAAGAACTGGATTTCGTTCAATTCATCAAGATATAACACTTATTAATACTAATTTCTAGGTGACCTAAGATATGAGTAAGTATATTTCTAATTACAAACTAATAATTTGTTAAAAACTTAAAAACAAAACCCTTGAATGTCTAGTACATAAAGTTTATCAATAATAAGTCATTAATAGGTTCATATTTTTTGTATAAGAGAAAAGCTAAAGAAATTATAAGAATGATAGAAATAATGTCCGTCTCAGCTATCTGTTTCCATATTCTTAAGGCCCTAGTACAGTCTGGATCTCAAGGCAAATAAAAAAAGTTAAGTGGGTGAAGTGAAAAGTTATGGACAGTTTCCAGAAAAAAAATACTACAGACAACAAAATAGCAGCAGATTGGGTAACAAACTAGACATAAAAACGAGGTCCCCTCAATGTGGCGTGTGAAAAGAACGTAATATTACTGAGCTGTAAGGAAAAATGAATAAGGAATTCAGAGAAATAGGAAGGCTTGTTTGAATTGAGGCAAAGTAACCAGAACTACTTTTACTTCTCTGCTTATATTTTGTTAGAAAGGATGGTGCCCTGGAGGAGGTTAGAATACTTGGAAATGAATACTATATAAAAACAAAAGGCATTAATAAAACTTTTTAAAATTAAACAAAAAATGAATGCAATGGAATAGTACATCATAAAAAATATCAAATATGCAGAATTCAAAAACGCATGATAAGACTTGAATGAACCGATGCTGAAAGAAGGTAAAACAAAGAAAATAATGTAGACAATGACTTCAATAACGATGAGAGGAACAGTAAGAGATTATCATGAAGGAACAATGTGGGTCAAACAGAAGCAAAATATGCAGGTCTACACGGATGATAATGAGAAATCTCCAACGGAATGTACAGCAGATGGAAATAGTTTTAAAAGGGAGGTGAAGCAACAAGATGGCAAAGTAACGGGAACATTCCATCCAAGTCTTCCCAACATTTCCCTTTAAAATAAACAAGTCAAATCAAACTCTAAAGCAGCAGAGCCAATAAGAAGTCAAGGTGGGACATTTTTCCAGCTCAGGACAATTTGAAACACAAGGCAGGTCTGCGGCACAGCAGGGGGGACTGATTGGGAATACAGAACGCTAGCAATGCCATCTGTGAGCCTCAGAGGTTGGGGCCCAATAGCAGCAGTGGTACCAGGAGTACTCACTGCCTAGAAATGATGAAGCGATTGAATATCTGATGACAATGATTCGCAGCACACCCCTGTGCTGGTATCAAGCACAGGACCAGAAGCCAGCTGGCAATTCCAATGCCCATTACTCACTTCCAGGTCACAGTTTCAGAGGACAGAGAAGAGCTTGCAGTCACAGGGGAATAAAGAAGGCCCAACCTGGGTAAAGTGCATGGTTGTATGGAAAAGAGGAGTTGTGATCATAAGAAAATCGAAGCTCCATCTGGGCAAGGACCAGAGGGGAGAACAGGAGAGCAGTGACCATACCTCCCGCCAGATCACACTACCTTGGAAGTCTGAAGCTTGGGACAGTAATCCCACCTTGACTCCAGTGGCACATAGCTAAACTCTATCATAAAGTCCAAATTCAAGAAGTAGGCTAGAAAAATGACAAAACAACACAAAACAAGAACCTGATAATAAAAAGCTCTGATGGTGATAGGGAAACTCAGAAGAAGATAATGACAAATATCTATAAGCAAAGCCTCAAGGAAAAATTGCAGATTGGAAACAAGCCCAACAAGAATGACTAAGAGAGCTAAAGAAAGAGATTTTTTTTAAAAAGAGGGCAAAAAAAAAAAGCTTTTAAAAATCAAATTAGAGTAGTAGAGAAAAAAATTGAGAAAAGAAATGAGAGCAATGCAAAAAAAAATTATGAAAAGAGAATTAACAGCTTAGTAAGAGAGGCACAAAAAATGCTGAAGAAAATAAATCCTGAAAAAAGCAGAATTATCCAAATAATAAAAGAGGTAAAATAAACCACACTGTAGAAAATAACTCCTTAAAAGACAGAATTGGTCAATTGGAAAAAGTACAAAAACAAAGTATAAATAAGAATTGATCAATTTGAAGCTAATGGCTACATGAGACATCAAGAAACAATGAAACAAAGTCAAAAATTAAAAAAAATACAAAGCATGAAATTTTCATTGGAAAAATGACACTGGAAAACAGATGGAAGAGAAAATTTAAGAATTACTGGACTATGTGTCAAGCTATGATCAAAAAAAGAGCCTAGACATCTTTTTTCAAAAATTTAAAAAGGGAACTACTGAGACATCTTAGAACTAGAAGGCAAAACTAAAATTTAAAAAATCTACTACCTTCTCAAAGAGATGCCAAAATGAAAACTCTCAGGAAAAGAGCAAAATTCCAGAGCTCCCAAGTCAAGGAGAAAAAAGTTCAAGTAGTTAGAAAAAAAAATTCAAATACTGTACAGTCATAATCAGGATGACATAAGATACCACAGCTACCATAATAAAGTTGAAAAGGGCTTGGAATACAATATTCCTAAGGGCAACGGGGCTAGGATTACAACCAAGATTTGCCTACCCAGAAAAACTGAATTTAATCCTTGAAAAATGGACAAAAAATTTACAAATAAGATTTCCAGGCATTCTTGAAGAAAAGCTGAAGAGAAAATTTGGCATTCAAGCACAAGACTCTAGAAAGGCATAAAAAGCTAAACATGAGTGAGAAATCATAAAGGACTCAACAAGATTAAACTTTTTCCATTCCTACATGGGAAGATGATACATGGAACCCCCAAGAACATCATCTTTAAAGCAGTTAGTTAGAAGTAGTCTATAGAGATGGCATGGGTATGAGTTGATTATACTGAAATGATCTCAAAAGAAAAATGGAAGAGTTAGAAAGAGGGATACACTGGGAGAAGGGAGAAGGGAGAGAAAGAATGGTGAAAAGTATGTCACACAGAATAGGCAAACAAGAGTTTTTAAAATGGAGAGGAAAATAGTAAGACTGGGCAATGTTTGAACCTGACTCTCATATGAACTAGTTCAAAGAAAGAAGAATGTGTTGTGTACACATACACACACACACACACACACACACACACACACACACACACGTATCTATAATACAGATCAATCTATCTATCCATTCATTCATCCATCTATTCACACACTCTGGTTGGGTATTGAAGTCCTTCTTACCCAACAGAAAAGTTGGAGGGAAAGGAGACTGGGCAGGGGTTAGTGGGAAGAGATGATAAGAAAGAAGACATATAAAGGGAGGCAGTGGTCAAAAGCAAAACAGACTTTTGAGGAAGGGACAGAGTAAAAAGAGAGAAAGAAGGATAAATAGGAACAAATAGGATTGGAAGTATAACACAGTACCTCAGTTGTTTTAATATGCATTTCTCTAATGACTTAGAGTATTTTTAATATGACTATTGATAGCTTTAATTTCTTCTGTAAACTATCTGTTTGTATTCTTTGACCACTTATCAATTGAGAATGGCTCTTATTTGATAAATTTGATAAATTTGATTTGATGCCCTCTATACTTGAGAATTTAGAACCTTACTGGAGGAAACTTGATATAAATTTTTTCCCCATTCCTGCTCTCCTTCTAGACTAGTCTCCTGGCTAGACTGGTTTTAATTAAACAAAAACCTTTTAATTTAATGTAGTCAAAATTATTCATCACCTCTTCCCCTCCTTTACTTCCCCCATACCCTGGATCTTCACTATCTCTTATTTGGTCATAAATCCTTCCCTTCTTTTCCATTAACCTTTAATTTGCTTATGATAACCACCCTTTACGGTTAAATCACACTTATTTTTGAGCTTATCTTAGTATATATTATGAGATGCTAGTGTTTGCCTAGTTTCTTCCAGACTGCTTTGCAGTTATCACAGCAATTTTTGTTGAATAGTGTGTTTTTGTCCCAAAGCTTGATCTTTGGGTTTATCAATCAATAGATTACTGTGGTTATTTTTTTTCTGTATATTGTGTACCTAATCTATTCCACTGATGCACTATTCTATTTCTTATCCAATACTAGACTGTTTTGATGATTAGTTTTTATAATATAGTTTGCATATCCATTGACACTAATATGTCTGTATCCCAAAAAGATTAAAGGAAAAGAGAAAGGACCATATAGGTCCTTTTTGTAAATGTGGTACAAAAAAGATTTAGAGTAGCTCTTTTTGTGGTGGCAAAGAACTGAAACTTGAGGGAATGCCTATCAATTAGGGAATGGCTGAACAAATTCTATAACATGACTGTGAGAAAATATGAGTGTACTATATGAAATGAAAAGCAGGATAGTTTCAGAAAAACCTGGGAAGATCTATATGAACTGATGCAAAGTGAAGTGAGCGGAACCAGAAGATCATTGTATATACTAACAGAAACATTGTAACAACAATCAACTGTGAAAGACTTAGCTACTCTGATCAGCTTAACGATCCATGACAATTCCAAAGGACTCTTGTTGAAAAGTGATATCCACCTCCACAGAGAGAACTGATGAACTGAGTGTAGACTGAAGCATTTTTGTTTTCATTTTGCTTTTCTTTCCTTTTTCCCCCTGGTGGGGAGGGGGTGCAACATAGCCAATATGGAAATGTTTTACATGACTTCACATGTAAAATGAGAATCATATTACTTGCCTTCTCAATGGATGGGGGAAAGGCTACATCAAGGAAGAGAATTTGGAGAAGAAAATTTTTAAATGGATGCTAATATCTATTTAATAACATAAATAACAGAAAATAACATAAACAGAAATAACAGAAATAATATTTTTATTGCAACAAATCAAATATAATTCAAGAAGATTAACTGTTAATAACAGTACTTTTTTGAAAGTATCTCATCACTGTATACAGAATTTGTTATATACAGACTGATTTTCCTGTACTTACTTGCTGGAACTGAGCTGGAATAGGCTTTGCATAAGGAACTTTTTTCTGTGGCACCTTCTTTTGGTCCTTTTGCATTACTTCCTCCATTCCCCAGTCCAGTCCTGGAATGGTCATTTCTATTTCATTTGACTCATCTTTCCCTGTAAGCATGAAGATATAAGTTCAGAACTTCTTATACATAAAATAAATGAAGAAAAGCTGTCCATTCTGCTATTGAATGAAGAGTATAAGCATACAATCTCTACTTTATGAAAGAGTTTATCATGGTGACATTTATCAGTGCTCTTGAGGACTGACCATTATTTGAAAGATACCATTTTCAATGAATTTATAATTAAAGGAGATCTAAGAGATGGGGCCAATACTTATAAGATGGTTTCCAAAGTAAGCTTTCTAGGCGTAATTTCCATGTCTTACCCATTTGTTCTTGTTCCATTGCCAGTTTTAACTGCTCTGGTATTCCCATCCCTGGAATAACTGCCAGACTATTAGGCTCAAGGTCATCTGCAGATAACAACACAGTATTAACCAATCAGCAATCATTCAGGAAGGATTTAGTAAATATTATTATGCCAGATATTGGGCTAAGAGCTAGGGATACAGAGAAAAAAAATCCCTTCTCTGAAGAAACTTACATTCTAATGGAGGAAACAACCTACATAAATCAACACATATATCATAAATACAGAATAGATGGAAGTTTTAGAGGTGAAGGAACTACTACCACTGTGGAGACTGGGAAAGTCCTCTCAGAGGAGGTGGTTTCAGGTCTGAGCCTCAAAGAAAGCCAAGAAAAGAAATTTGAAAGCCAAGGATTCTAAGTCAGTGGAGCAAGGGAGAAGAATATTCCAGGAATAGGAGAGCCCATGCAAAAGCACAAAACTGGGAAATGGGAGTATTTTATATGAGAAACATCAAGTTGGCAAATATAGATTGACCACAGAGTGTATAGCAAGGAACATTTTAGTATGTTAAAAGTAGAGTGGGGAAAAAATCAAGATAAAGAATCAAATCAAAAACCACTGAAATAGTTAAGGCAGCAGTTGGCAATGGGAACCTAAACTAGGATGGTGACTGAGTGGAAAGAGAGGAACATATTAAAAAAATGTTGTGAAAGTAGAAACAATAAGACTTAGCAACAATTAAGATGTGTGGGTTGAGCAAGATACAGGAGTCCAAGATGACCCTAAAGTGCAAACACAGATGACTAGGGAGATGGAGATTCCTTCAACAGTGATAAGAAACCTCAACGGGGAGAATTTGTGGAACAAAATTAGTTCGTTATAGACATGCTGAGTTCAAGATGTTTAGAGGATATCCATTTTTAAGGCAGTTAGTGATATGGGACTAGAACTCAGGATAGAGACTAGTGCTGGATAAACAAATCCAGAAATCATCTGCATAGAGATGACAGTTGAACAAACGGAAGCTGACAAGGTCACCAAGCAAGAGAATACAGATAGAAAAGAAGAGGGTCCAGGATAGAATCATCTGAGTTAGTGGGCATGACATAGATGGAAATTCAGCAAAAAAGATCGCAAAAATCAACGATGAGCATAGAGAACAGGACATTAGATTTGCTAGGTAAAAGGTCACTGGCAACTTTGAAGAGAACAGTTTCAGGTGAATAATGAGATCAAAAGCCAGACTGCAGAGAAATCAAAGGAGTGTGTGATGAGAGAAAATGGAATTACCTAGTGCAGACAGCTTTTTCAAGTGAAGAGAAAGAGACATACAGGGCAATAGCCAGCAGGCATGACTGGGGCTGGTGAGGGTTTTATAATGATGAAGAAGGCTCTGGAATGTTAATAAGTAGTGGGCAAGGACAGGTAAATAAAGACTAAACATTAAAAAGTGGGGATGATGGCAGGGGCAATCTATTAAGAGAAAATTGGAAGGAGTGAGATTAAATGTACATGTGGAAGGGTTAACCCTGACAAGGAGAAAGGTGATGTCATTACCAGAGACTAGAGTATAAGAGGAGATAGTAGGGAATGATGTCAAAAGAATGTGAAATGAATAGGGGAAAAGAGGGATTTCTTGGCAAATGGTCTATTTTTTGGTGAAGTAAGAAAAGAAGTCTTGACCAAAGAGGAACAGAGAACAATGCGAATGAGAAACTTAAGAAGAACAGCTAAAGCACTGAGCCAATTAGAGAAGAGAAGTAGGAGTGCCTTGCCCAGTTGGGATGACTTATTCCAGTTATTTTCAGCCACAAGTGAGTGAGGATGAAGAAGGGAGATAGTAATCCAAGGATGGGGTTTAGCAAGACCTGATCAGTGGTAAGAAAAGGGAAGAAAAGATTCCAAAGTAGAAGACAGGGTAGAATTGAAGTGATTCACCAAGGAGTAAAGAACTGAGAAGACAGAAAAAGAATACAGTCAATCAGGTATCTGATATAGTACTGAAAGGATGCAGGGACTGGAAATCACAATGAGGATGAAGAACAGATTTAGGAGGGATGAGGAAGAGGAAGTAATGGCAAGATAAAAGATTATGATGAGATATCAGAGTAGTGTCTTTCCATAAATTTCTATACACATTTCCAAATGATAAATCATATACTTCCTCACTGGTGAATTAAAGGTTTCCAAAAGTATAGAGCTGAAACTAATTTTGTCTGTCACCGATTTCTTTCACCAAGTCTCTCATGACACTATTTCAGAAAAACTTCACCTGCACAGAAAAGAGGAATGAGTTGTACTCACCATACTCTACTCCATCTTCTGACATTCCAGGGAGTAGGTTCAGGTTATAACGATCCCGCATTTTATCACCAGGTCTATTTCTAGTCCAGAATTTGCTGTGCAAAGAAAAAGGAAAAAAAGAATGACTTCAATTCTATTTCTGGGTATTAATATACTGAATATAAGATTATCACTTACTACTTTTCCCTCTCTTGGGAGGGATTGATTATCTTTTTAAAACCCAAATAGTAAATACAAAGTCTATTTTTAGTTTAGTCCCAATCAGTTTTAAATACATGTGAACAAACTATTTGAGATACAAATATGAAAAAAACAATGGATTTACATTATCGCTGTCCTGTACTGATTTTATTAATACTATCTGGTTCAAGTTACCAACATTTCCCCACACACAGGGCATCTGCAAACTTAGTAAACTTAGAAAAGTTTTAATTGATTAAAGCTTAAAATACTAACTCTTGAAACATACTGTGCACATTCATCTGCCCCCTCCCAAAGAATGTTATCTCTTATAGCAAATAAAAGTTAAAATGATCATGGTAAAAGAATAAAATACTTATAAAACATAATATTGCATTAAAGTACAAAATAAACCCTAGAGTCATACAATTATGTAATTTTCATTGCCATCATGTATATAATAAAGTTATTCCTTCCAATTTCTTAGTACCTAAAATTACCTGGTATGGTCATTTGACCCTGAACAAAGAATGTGTCCAAGAGGATGCCAAGCTAAACTCCAGATCATTCCTTCATGGGCCATCTCCATTCCACCTACTTCCTTCTCTACCCTAAAACCACAATATAAAAATATTATACAGGTAAATTTTTTTATATAAGTTGACAATAGACATTTTCTTTTGATTTTCTTAGACTGCTCTTTGATATGCCTTTTTAACATAGTTTTAACATAGCTATAGTCAACATTTATTAAGCACATAGCATGTGCCAGACACTATGCTAAGCTACTTTCTCCCAGGCTTATCTACAGTTCCATGCATGTGTTAATAAGATACAAGTAATATTCGAATAAAATATCTAATACTTTATCTGATACTAAGAAGTAATCCTAACATATTTCTCTAACACAAAAATAACATATTCTATCTTCTCAAACGTTAGTAACAAAAGGGATTTAAAATATTTCATCCTATATTAGACTTAGAAATTGGTATTTACAGATGTAGAATTTCATAGTGAGTACATAGTTAAATCACCCTAACAAAATCATCTATTTTCTCAGGAAATATTACATACCCAACATGCCAGAACAATAAAGAACCATCTGATCCTCCACTGGCAAAAAGACCTTCATGAACAGGATGCCAAGCTACTGCTGTAAAACACAAATCAAATCAAAGAAACAATTATAACAAAGAATACATTGAGTACATCCGGAATTTCTTTGAAATGAAATCAAAACAACAGATTAAGTAGTTGAGAGTGCTATAGATTATCTATAGCATCATGATAAAAATGTACAAATGTGATCACTGACCTGTGGCCTCTTTCTTATGACCTCTAAAGACTTGAAGTTCCTCTTTTAGATTTCTGATGTCAAAAAGTTTACAGAGGTGGTCCCGGGAGGCTGTAAGCAGCCAATTGCCATTGAGATTTAATTTCACTTCCATGACAGTGTTTTTATGGGCATGTCTAGAAACAAATTACCAATGAAACAATTAGCAGTGTCCCTGAAATTTAAGAAAACATAACAGAACAAGGTAACTACCTTTTCAATTCAGAAAAAAGAGGACCAAGATTAAAAGGGTTATGTGTCAAAAAGTAATAAACTGGATATTTATTACAGTAATCTGAACCCCAGCTTTATTTACTTCCAGACACCAAAGGTAGTAGAAGTCTGTTTTTGGAAAGACAGTGAAGAAATTAAATGGACAAACTCAAAAGAAAGGCTGACTCCTTAGGTTTTGCATTAACAAGGTTAAAGTGCAATAAAGCTTCAATCTGAGGTAAAAACTTGATTTGTAGGGCATATGAACAAAGAAATAAATAATACGTGCTAACACTGATCTAATACAAAGCTTGCAAAGTCCTTTACATTGATTATCACATTTGATCCTCACAATCACTCTGTGAAGTAGGTGCTTATCCCCATTTTACAGAAGAAAATAAAGGTTAGAGAAGTTAAGTGACTTGCCCAGGGTATCACAGCTAATAAGTGCCTGAGGCAAGATCTGAATTTCTGACTCTCCAGACAAGTCAATGTTCCAAATCCCATCTCTGCAAAGGAGAGCTGTACTTATTGGCTCTAATTACTCTGTCACACTGCACTTGATAAGACAATTTAACCACACGGTTACAGGACACTTAAGACTAGACTAGATGACATGTAAGATAAAAAGGAAATTCACGTTGACTATCAGAATACTGTTACAGATAAGATTTGATCTTATAAGATTTCTAGAATCCTTTATTACTCAGATTCTAAGGAAAGGAGTGTAATGAACACTGGACTGGGAATCAAGAAGACCAGAGTTCAAATCTTGTTACTGATTCTTAGTGGCTGTGTGACCATAGCCAAGTGATAGCCTTAAAACCCAATTTCTTCATGTGTTAAATGGAGATAATAATAACTATGATACCTATCTCACAGTGGAGATGTGAGGATCAAATGAAACAACATATTTAAAGCACCATATAAACGTCAACTCTCTGTAGTAATATTATCAGTGTCTACAGCATGTTTTCATCACAGTGCAGATATTGCCTATACATACAAATCTGCCCACAGAACTCCAAGAGTTCATGAAATGCTCATTAGTCATGACAATAACTGGGCTACAAATATAAAGATGACATCTTTTCAGAATGGACAGTGAGGAGAAAGTGGTGTTTTTTTCTGGTAACTAACACAAATTATCAAATCTTCCATTGTTTACTGATAAACAGATAAGTGAGACAATGAACCATATAGGTAATAGTCTTTAATTGACAAACTGAAACAAATGTGGAAGGCTGAAGAAAAGTTTATTTAATTTATTTAAAAGAATATTTAATATAGAAATCTGTCATCCAAGCTAACCCCAAAACATCCTATTTCATTGAACGGCCATGCTCATCTTTCCAGGAAAATCTACCAACAAGAAAAAGTTAAATATTACAAAAAACTGATAAATTAAGAGTGCTTTGCTCCTCTCACTTACAGCGTTGCAAGGCTCTGCCCAGTCTTTGGATCCCAGAACTTAATTGGCTGTTGACTATCTTTGCTTCCTGAAACTACTAAGCCTTTTGTTGGATGCCAGTCTACACATTTCACATCTGCACCATGCCCTGTTGGAAACATAAAAGTCAATTATATAATCTAACAATTTAAATTTTTTTAAAGTTACAATCTAACTTAATGGAAGAAGATAGATGTGAAGAGATCTTCTAATCATTTATTCTTCACTTCAGTTTTAAATGACCCTAAATCTTATTTTTAGGAGATTATACCTTTGGTCTTATCATTCCAAAATCATCTGTTAATAGCACCTTATGGTGCTAGGAATCTGGAGTTGTTTATCCCTCTGCAGGACAAAGCCACATAAAAGCAATATGAGACAAACTATACAGCATTCCCACTAGCTAGTGGGTAGAATTGAGGCTCTTTGACAGAATGGTCCAAGTTTTATTAAGGTATAAAAACAAGGCACAAACAGCTCATTCTGCATCACAGACAGTGTTTTTGTCAAAATTGTAACTGGTTCATAATTATTTTCCCCTCATATGAAACACCTTCAAGTTTTCCATCCTTGTGGAAAATCCTTGCCCCAATCTTTTTTTATATGTTAAGGACTAGATCTGTGAATTCATTGCTATAAGAAATGCTCAGATGAGGAAACTTCTCCTACCATGTAGCTTGTCTCCAATCTATAGTCACGGAGAGTTGCCTGGAGCCTTGATAGGTTAGGGACTTATTTAAGGTCACATTGGCAGTATGTCAGGGGCAGGACTTGAACCCAGGTTTTTATAGCTCTGAGACCAGCTCTCCATCCACTAGGCCATGCTAAATGTTTCTTAACGAAAAATCAATATATGAAAATCACGACTTACAAAGTTGTTAAAAAAAAAAAGAGGGAGGATGCTTTGGCTTACAAAAAGATATGACAAATTTCCTTTCAAAGGTAAGTTTACTACAAGGAACAATATTTATTTGCATCTTACATTGAAAAAAAAATCAGGAATGTCCCACTTCCACTTTTAGAAAGAAAATAGGAGAAAAAGATGAGGATGAGAAAAAATAGGAAAAAGGAAAGATTTCAAGTGTCCAATATTACTTGCACCTACTCAAAAGGAGAAAGTTAAAGTAAAAAAAAAAAGTGAAATATGATATTCTCTACTTCCTTCTATTTGACCTTGAGACATAGCATAGAGAAGCTTAAAGATCAGACATCACTGTCAAATGAAGATCCAATAATACTTAAGTCTTTACTTGGGAAATTGTGATCTATATTAATAGGTTCTGATTTTTAAAAATTTCATTTATACAGAAGCACATGATGCAATATAAATCAAGAAAATAAGCCTATTCATACTGCTAATTTTCTGAGAACTAGAATACCTTTAGGAAAAATCGCTTTAAAAAATTAACCTTTGGGTATTGACTGGGAACAAAGTGTACAACTAGAAAACACTACTGTGTCATTTCAAAATCACTCAAAGTATTTTGATCTGAATCTACTCCAAATGTGCATAAATGGTCTAAATTTCAATTCCCATAAGCTATTAATCACAGGTGATATATCTGTGATCCTCCCTCCCTATGACAACTGAAAACTCATGAATATGAATGTTCCCTCCAAGGATGCAGGTTGCAATCCATCCACAGCTGCCCAACATATGCGACAGTTATCCATTTCCTCTCAAAAGTTTACCAGATATAGTACATTCAATGTACTGAGGGCCCTCCTTGCTTCTCCTGACACCCTGAGGTTAGCAATGGAGTATCTACTTGTCATCCTTCATCACAAGATCAGTCCATCTCTCTTATGATACATTTCCTTGACATCTTTACTTCTGGTAGTCTTTATAGTTGCTCAAGGGTAATATGCTGTGGCCTACACGCACTCACCAGGTCTCTCCGTTGTTCTCTGCTGCAAAGACATACTAGTAGAAGATTGTTTTTAAAAAGAAAGGACTTTGTTTCTGGGAGAAGATGAAGTTTACTAAAGAGCTTGCAGCTTCCTAGTCACAGTGTAATCCAGTCCAGTCTCCACCTCCTGTTTAATTCTTGGTCCAACTAACTGTTCATTTGACTTGACTTGTCCCAGATAACACATCCTTGAACTGCAGGTCATAATCTGGACAATAAACATTCTTCATCCACTAATCTTTTCTATGTAGATGAACAGATCAAACTCTTTTAGAGGGTTACAGATTCCCTATAATCCTATGAGGTTTGATGCAACCAGCATGTCATTTCCAAACAGTAGCATCTGGAGGACCTCACCATCCACAAGGAATCCTTCAATAGACACACTGCAAAGGATCGTTTCTATCACAATGGCAAAAACATTTGGCAAGCATGTCTTGCTTTATGCCTCATCTGATGTGTTATCAGAGAATAGCTGAATAAGTTATTTGTTATAAATGACTGATATATAAATGATATTAGACTTGTTACAAGAGAGTTTTTAAAGTGGTTTGCTCTACCAAGTCAAATGCCTTTTCATTAAATGATAAAAGCAAAGTGGGAACTTATATTCCATATTTCAGTGGTATCAACCTCAAATAGAAATAGACCCCAAAAAACACAAATTGACTTAGAAAACCCCAAACTAATATTATCTTTGTTATATTTACTTTCATTTTGTTAAACATTTCCCAATCAATCTGGTTCTGGCTGCACTCAGGAATTATGACACCTCTATTCTACATATTTAGGATGATAAATGTTATAATATTACCTGTAAAAGTCTGCTTCCTACTGATAATCTCATCAAGGATCCCTTAATGCAATTGTACGTAATTCTCATAAAGATTTTGAATAGATCAGAATGTAGAAATATAGGTAGATAGTTGAGATTGTTTTCTAAGCCTTCCTCAACAACCCTCAGAATTGCTCTAGCTCTCTTCTGCAGCCACAAACATGGACCTGTACACATGGGGTTCACCTCAGCTGGTTTTCCAATCTTTATTCTTGTCAGTGCCATTTCCACCTCTAAGCATATCCATGATTATAATGTTAAAAATCCAAGGGGTGTTGATTGCATTGTCCTTGATGATTAAAAAAAATTCACTAAGAAAATCTTTATAGACCTTTTCCATTTTGTTGCTGTCCTTATATCATTTTCATCCTTAAAAAGCCCAGGCATAATTTTTCTGTTGGATCTCTTTCCAGTGTTTTGGCAAACTGGCTTTACCCTCTACTGTTTCTTTCTGTTTTACAGTAAGATCTCAAAATTGAGATAATATTCTAAAGATCATATAACTAAATGCCTTTAGTTAGCATCTCTCTCTGCGTGGCAAGTAAGTGAAGTGTTTCCCATCCAAAGTGCTTATTAGATTTATTTTGGTTTTGATATGGTAATCGATATTTACACTAATCACAATGTTATAAAATTATTTTAATTGCTGTCACGTCATTCATTTCCACCATTCATTACCCATTTTTGGAGACTGCTTAATCTAAATTTATTGATAGAATTGGTTAAATTACATCTATCATTTTCTGATTATTCTGTCTTTTATTAATTCTGATCTTAATCAAATGAGTGGCTTGACAGTACACAGACTCCAAGTTGTTCTAAAAAAAAATGACTCAATACATGCTTCCACTTTCTGACCATCATTAGGGTACCATCACTCAGATATGTTAAAGAGCACATAAGGATTTAATATATTTCTTTGTTTCAATGGTTGGTGTGGCCAAAAAACTGAGACTGTGGTGATATCAGTTCGTTATCACTTTGTATGTTTCAAGAATATTCTGCAAAGTGACCAGTACTTTGTGGGTAAAAGGAGAAAGAGGTGGCATATTAAAAAGATTTTTTCCCTGGCTACTCAATGGGCACAATTAAAAAAAAAGAGTTACTAGACCTTAGAGGGAAAGGGGGAGGAAATCAATCATACTTCCATGCAGTCTCTGACCTACTCTTTTTCTCTTCCTCATGATGATAATAGCAGTAGTAGCATCAGTAATAGCTAGCA
The DNA here is from genome assembly GCF_028372415.1 of Notamacropus eugenii. Lineage (NCBI taxonomy): Eukaryota > Metazoa > Chordata > Mammalia > Diprotodontia > Macropodidae > Notamacropus > Notamacropus eugenii. The sequence continues at coordinate 319,867,321 of NC_092876.1, forward strand.
GTTATACAGTGCTTAAGGTTTGCAAAGAGCTTTACAAATATTATCTTATTTTTCCCTCACAACAACCATGGATGATAGATACCATCATTGGCCTCATTTAACAGAATAGAAAACTCAGACTGATGGAAGTTAAGTGACTCACCTAGAAAACAGCCATTAAATGTCTGAAGCCAAATTTGAACTCAGATCCTCTTGATACCAGGTCCAGTGCTCTACTGCCTGTGCCACTCACTGCCATACATAGGAACAAGTAATGGAATTATTTGTTCCTTGTAAGTCAGTAATTTACCCCTTGGGAGTCTAAGTAAAAGAGTCTAAACTCTGGCACAACCCTCTCCCTCCTACCCATCCCCTAGCAATTGACCTACACTCTTCAATTCAGAACATCTGAAGAATTATTTACCTAGATCAATGCCTCATCCTATGCATAAGCTGAGTTAACAAGTTACTGCTATATTCCATCTTCCAGTGATATGGAAGAACAGAGAGAGCTATGGAACTATGAATGTATTTTCCCATAGAATTTTGCAAGTGACACTTAGGTACAGTTCAAAAATAGCTAAACTTCATTTTTATTTTGAACTTTTGGGGCACAGAATGGGTATCTAAGCATTTTTAAACTGTATTTATCCCAAGTACTAAACTTCTGACTTGCAAATAAACTTCTGGAACAGTCACAGGATGGTTCTGGAACTAAAAGACGTTAGAGGTCATTTAATTCAAGAAGAAAGTGAAACCCAAAAAAATCAGGTAACTTACCCATGTCCTACTCAAAGGATCTTTGAAATGGAAGGTAGGTATCATAGAAAGATAAAACTGAGGGCCACAAGTTCAGAGATTAGCTTGAATTAACACAACTAGTTGGTAACCAGAGAGGGAAACTTATCTACATGGATTATATACTATATGGATTTACTACTATTTTTCTTTTCTTTTTAGAATTAAAAATGTGCTATCTTCTAGAAGGGCAGGATCACTCATGGTTGTTTCTCATTCTGATGAAAGGATAACCCAAGAGCATACAAATGGCAAAAGATGAAGATTTCTAAACTGGTAACATCTCATTGGACATTACTATCTAAACTGCCCTTGTAAAGGCACAATCATATTTAGAGCCTCTGAAGATAAACATAAAACATCAAGCTCTTTCTATTGATATGACTATAGATAATTTAAAAAAAAAGATGAAGTAAACAGTAAGGTCTGCAGTGGCAACATGAAAATGTATTTCACAGAGTAAGTACTTTGATATATAACTACCACTGATGTTGTAGTAGTAGTAGCAGCAGCAGCAGCAGCAGTAATAGTGATAATATAGTCCTCATAATAACCCACTGAAGTATGTGCTGTTGTCACACCCACAGGCAGCTTGTGGAAGAGTGGATCGAATAGCAAGCCAGGAGTAAGTCAGAAGACCTGAATTCAAATCTGGGCTCCTACACTTACTAATTGACATTGGGCTGTCTACCTTAGTTTCCTCATAGGCCAAGAGGTACTGTGAGGACAAAATGAGATTATCTGCAAAGTGCCTGACACAGTACCTGGCACAAAGCAGGAACTATATATTATCACTACTGATGCCATTTTGCAGATGAATAAACCAAGGCTGAGTGTATAGTTAGTGCATAAATTTCTAAGAACCTGCCTTCCAGAGAGACAAAAGCATTACAGAGACTATCAAAAATAGTTTAAGAACAATCTAATCACCAAAGAGAATATATTACTGAATATCCACTTATGGCTATATTGTAAGCTGAATTAAAGGCATGTAAAAGCAGTGTTTGGAAGCTATTGCTTTAAAAATTTAGGGATATACCTCAACTGCCATCAAGGCAAGTTCTTATAAATACCTATGGAGACTTTCCGTGGCTCCACCCATATTTCCACAGAAATTAGGAATAGTGAGAATCTGAATAAGGTCTTCAAAAAGTGAGTATTATATGCATGATTGACAGATTCCATAAATACTGGCTGCACCCAGAAAGAGCCATCATTAGTTATGCTGCTTGTAGAAACTTGCACCAAAGCTTCTTACCTAAATTTTCAGTCGTAACTTTATAACTCTTACAGTCTCTTCAAGCTACGTATTCAAGAATCTAAAATATCACCTATGTGAAACCGATTTAAAGTTCTAAGCAAATGATCTGATCATGAACTTGGAAAACAACAAAACAACAGTTCTAAGTGTGAAAGGGATCCCGGAGATTATCCAGGCACAGAAGTAATTTTCTAAATTAATCCTAACCTCATTTTAGAAGAGATGCAAATAAGTAAGATGAAAATGGAAAAAACAAGAATTATTTTCTCTATCAATTATAGTTCAACCACTATATTTGAAATCATGGTCCTAGATACACGGTATGAAAAAAATAGAAATATCCAAAAAAATAAAGATGGGAAGAATAGTGAAACTGTATCAAATAAAGCAGACACTTATATTGAAACATTACAATATTCAGGGCATTGAGCGATAGAATTCAAAGATAAAACTATGAGGGGAAAAAACACAAAGTTTTGGGGAAAAAAATCTTGGAAACTTTATTTCTACCCAAAGTGACCAACAAAATACTACTAACTACTGGGACATATACCTCTATAAAGCATCTGAGTACTTACATGTTTAAGGATATTCTTGAAAGTATGAAAAGGGTCACAGACATAGAGTCAGCCAACATGGGTTTATATTCTGGCTCTGACCTGCGTGATCCGGGACAAGTCACCTAACCTCTATGGGCTCCAGTAAAACATGGAGATTGGACTACATGACCTCAAAGGTTGCATCCAGCTCTAAATTTATAATCTCATGAACAGGAAGGAAGGTCTTTCAAATACTCCAAACAGCAGATGACCTACTGCTTATTGCATCAAACTGCAGAACATTACACAAACTCCAAAGGAAGAACCACAACCATTTAAAACAATTTGGCCTAGTCATATTAGAAATACCAAATTCTTGAAAAATTGACTTCTTTAGTGTATTTCATGAAAAATCCAGCTGAGCCATCGGTGTGGAGAAAGAGAAAGAGAAAGAGAAACAGAGAGAGAGATTGGGGGGAAGGGAGAATGAAAGAGAGAATAAGGTAGACAATAAACCAGACCCAAAATAGAAAGAGAAAAGTGCAGGCTGGATTACTCATGGGAAACTGAATTTCAACTGACCCCAATTTTCTACCTGAAACCCATCTTTTAAAAACAATTTTTTTCCATTGATACTGTATAACTGAATCATAGAGTAAATACCAGTCTCCAAATCCAAAGGCAAAGCAGAGGGGCAATGTGCATGTGCTTAGTTATAACACATTCCCAACTGAGAACTGCACAAGAGATATTGTGTAATGAATATCATTAGAGAAATGTTATAACTGGAAAAGAAGGTGGGTGTGACATGGGAATAAGGATTAATAATGGAGAGTCCACTAGTATTCACTCAATATCAAGCAAATCAGAAGTCCCCTGTAGAAGATTTACAGGAGAACATGGATAAGATAAGTTGTAAAGAACGTGAAGTTATGGATAAATTTCAATCTGCATCTTTGGGTATCCACATGAGAAAATTATAGATTCATTCAAATATGTATTTATGATTGAGAAATTTTCCTTCAAAGGAAAACTAGGGCTATATTGTTTTATATTGGTATTACAAATATTTAAATTAAATTAATGATTTATTAATCATTAATTTAAATAATGAAAATTATTAAGATTAAATAATGAAATTAAATAATGAAAAGCACTTCTTCACTGTAGGCAAAGCTATACTTTACACTGAACAAAGTATCCAAATCACAGTATTTAAAACTTGGAAGGGACCTTAGACTGAAGTATATTTTTAGTTTCACTTATAAACCAACAATATCATGGAGTGACTTAGGAAGAAAATCTGTGATAATGAAAGGACTTTAAAGTTGTGGGGTTTTTTTTTAAACTAATCTAGTAAAAAAGACTGACTTGGGAAAAAATTAAGATCAAAATTATTCCAAAGTGTTCTTCTTTATTTTTAAGGGCAAATGGGGTAATGTATTAAACTCAATTTTGATTTGATCTGGTGCTTATTTCATTAGTTTAATAAGAAGTAAATAAGTAATATTTTCTTAGGGTTTTTGTTATTGCTTTAGCAAAACATTATGAACTTCAATGAAGTGTTTAAATTACTTTATAATCATAATAGCAACCATCTCACAGGATTGTTGTGAGGAGAAAATGAGATAACATTTGTAAGACACTGCAAACCTTAAAGGACTATATAAATGCTAGTTATTGCTACATTATGAAGCTCTGCAAAGAGCTACCTACTAAGACTGCATAAACAATTAATTTCAGGCTAATAGTAAAGGATTTTCATTTCATTCATTTCAATCCATGATCATAATAAAAAAACATCAACTGATCATTTACCATAAATAGGACACTTCTGGGTTTGTCACCTTATAGGAAAATAGCTGGTTTTAAAAAAGCTTTTAAAACAAAGAATTACCAGGGAAAAAAAAAAACAATTTTTGCAATGTGGTATCACTATATCATTTAACAGAGATAAGGACTTCAAGAAAAGTAATTTTTAAGGAAAATGTTCATTATTAGAATAGACAAAAATTTGTATCTTAAAAATGTATACACTAATATATATTTTCACTATTGTTTTAAAAAAAAATTATGCACTAGACTTAAAGGCAGGAAAAAAAATTCCTTCTAGTCAGACCAATTACATAACCACATCTGATTTTATGATAATCATAGCAACTGAATAAATGATTAATCTATTATTCAGTTTTAAAATCTAAATTCTATCAAAACAAGTCTCCTGAACATCTCAAACTCGAAGTTGAAGTAATTGGGTGGAAAATGTTTTAGGGTCTTTAAACCTTCTATGGCTGTGGAGACTACATTGTTTTATGAAGCCCAGAAGCCTAAAAGATAACAGTGAGAGGTTAAAGCTTAGTATCGGTAAAAATGACAAAAATTACATATATGCTGCGCAACTACATCTCCCTTAAAGGAAAGCCTATCAACATCAAGCACTCTGAAAATCTGTCTGAAAATCTCTACTCTAAGAAGATTTACTACAAGGCTTGAGATTGTGTTCATCCCATTTTATTTTCAAAAAGGGGAGGGGTTAATTTTATCAACAAAAATAACCATTTGGAAATTGGTATATTTTTACACATTCTTACAAACAGTAGCATGATTTTTAGATACAGAAAGAAAAACATTGAATAAATAATCCAAGTACTCTTTTGTACAGTAACAGTAGGGAAAATGCTACTAAATAAAATATCAAATATTACAACAATAAAAAGCTACTTCCAAACAATATGATGAAAATCTCAAACCTCCCCGACAGAGTATTTTAACAGTTGTAATTAGGGAGGAAGATAGTGAAATGGTGATCCATGGTTAGCTTCTTTATTACAACCAAGAAGTGAAATACCAACCAGAGGAAGAGCAATATACTCTTTAAATAAGTGAATATGATTCAAATAATAAAAAATATTTTAATTCTGAATCACTTAAACACCACCTAATTATCAAAATAACTCAAAGTAAGATACTAATGGATTGCATTGTTTTCCATTAAAAAAAAAATTGTACAATTTGCCAAGATCACAAAACAACCTTCTGAAAATTGTACAAACTGGGCACAAAAGAGGTATAGCCTAAGATCAAGGTAACTAACTTTCCCCATAGTCACTAAGTTAATGAATGGCAGGGCCAGTACTTGAATTAAGGCTTGATGATTCCAAATCCAACACTCAAGTCTATGGAACTATGTTGTCAGCTAAGGACATAAAAAATGAAAACTTAGAACTCACATGTATTGAGAAAACAGACAGACTAACATTAAAGTGCTGATTTTTCTGCCCCAAGTATTTTTTTGAGAGGATGGTCAAGGACACACACACACACACACACACACACACACACTCTCTCTCTCTCTCTCTCTCTCTCTCTCTCTCTCTCTCTCTCTCTCTCAAACTCTGTCAGCAATGTAAAGAACTAGTCAAATGTCAGGGACCTAAAATAAATTATGCTGTGGATCGATACAACTAAAATTTAAAACATCAGTCATAGGACTAGTGCTGCATACCTTTGGGCTCAGAACGGGCATTATCTGATACTACTATATATGTGATATGGGTAGATTAATATTGTGGAGAAAGAAGCAAAAATTAAGTAGAGCTAAAGTTTCCTCAAATCTACATGAAACAAGACTATAAATATTGAAAAAAAAAAGTAGAGGAAGAGAAAAAGGAAATGAAAAGAAGAAATCTCATTTACATCTTAGATCACAGTGCTGGGTAGAAGACAAAATAACAAGTAATAGAGGAGGTGCTCTTTGGTAGATTTCTACAATATTTTTTCTTGTAGGAAAAATGTAAAATGATAAAGTAATAAAAACAGAGCCTTTTTAAATCAAAGTATTAAAGATGAAATAAATCCACAGTAAAGCAAAAGAGAAAAAAAATCTGTAGAAGTCAGGGCTTATAGTAGAAGAAAAACAATTATGAATCCAGATATTTCATCAGAATCCTCATATACTCCTGATTCTCTATCATCATTATTCCCTCTACTTGATCATGAAGAATTAAAAAAGCAAATAGTATTTCAAAGTCTTAAATTCTCATCTGTTACAAATAGTCAAGCATCAAGTCACAATCAGAGATCTCTAAGGATGCACTGAGCTTAGACAACTTGCTTCACCTTCTTCATGTGGAGGGAATTGGACTAAATGACCTCAAAGTGTTCATTCTATGTATTATATTTCTTCAAAAGTCAAATTGTCTCTCTAAGAAACTGAATTGCATTCTCTCCCTATCGTTAATATAGTTAGAGAAACAATGGGAAATGTAGGAAAAAGCTAAATTGAGATAGAGCTAAAAGAAAGTACTTTGAAAATCCTGTGTAGTCTTGAATAGTAGAAGGGTGTGTCAACGAGGCACTTAAATTTTCTGGTGGCTCAAAATGGGCAATACAAACAAGGAATGTTATCCAGCTAAGTCTGAGGTGTCCTCCTTGCCTTTCCCAATTGAACGTACTTTTGTCAATAGCTAAGTAAAATCTTTTGTTAACAGCTGAATGGATATTTCATTTTGTTTCAAAATTGAATGTAAGCTTCCAAGGGACTGGCCTGAGACAAACCCAGCCCAGAAAAATTGGGGTATCTTCCAAAACTGGAAGATAATGAGCTCATTTAAGTGGGAATGATCAGTGCAGAAGAACAGGAGTCAAGACTGGCTATGGTGTATCTGGTAGGTCTTTTGGTGATGCCTCTAGAAATAACAAAACCTTACCCCAAGATACAGTTACCATTCCTGAGACCTTAGAAAGTAAAATGCTGGGAATGGCAGAAGAAAAATGACAAAAGACTGAATTTGTTAAAAGAACTCTGAAACCAAAAACAAAGGGGACAATATTAAAAGCACCTGTCTGACAAATTCAAGACACTAGGCCCAGATAAACTAACTACAGAAAAAACTGGGTCACTGTGAGTAATCTTTGAAAGACCATGAAGAATGAGTAGTACTTTAAGTCTGAAGAAAGGCAAATGCTCTTTGACCCAACTATATATATACCATGATACTCAAGAAAATAAAAATAATAGCTAACATCTATATACCACTTACTCTGTTCCAGGTACTGAACTAAGGGCTTGACATTATCTCATTTGATCCTCACAACCACCCTGGGAGGTAGGTGCTATTATGCCCATTATAAAAACTGAGGCAGAGGTTGGTGACTTCCCCAGAGTCACATAGCTACTAAGTGTCCAAGACAGGATTTGAACTCAGGTATTCTGAGTACAGGCTCTGTGCTCTATCCACTGAGCAACCCAGCTGCTCCTAGAGGAAAAGATCAGATGTGGAAAAAAAAATATTTATAGCTTCTCATTTTTGAGGCAGCAAAAAATGGAAACTTATCATCAACTGGGAAATAGCTAAACAAATTGTGGTATATGAATATGACAAGCATAAATATATGTGAGGAAAAAATTATTTCAAAGAAATATGTTAAGACTTGCATAAACAGAGGCAAAGTAAAGACGACTAGAACAATTTATACTATTATATCAAAATTATAAAAAATGAACAATATTGAAAGATTTAACTCTGATCAACTAAATGATCAGCCATGATTCCAGAGGTCCAACAAAGAATGCTACCTATCCTGTAGGGAAGCTAGGTGTCACAGTGAATAGAGCACCTTGTTAAGAGAGAAAATAATGCATTACCATTCAGAATAGTAAATTCATTTTTTGACACAGGCAATACAATTTGGTTTCTTTTTTTAGTGGGTGGGGTTGGGAGGGAGGAAAAAATTAAAAAAACAAAAAGGCCTGTCAGGAAGAAACAAGATACGTACTTCTTAAAATGTTGGTAACAACTGATTCCTCCCAGATATCTCTTTAAAAAGCCTTTACTTAAAAATCTTCTTGATATGTAATTGGGGGGAAAATACTGTTTTAAAAAAATATATAAAGTTTTTACTTTTCATAAGTTCTTAAGCCTTTCAAAGTTGTCTTTTTCATTCTTATTTGTTCTCCTGGTTCTGCACAATTCACTCTACATCAATTGATTCAAGTCTTTTCAGGTTTTTCTAAATCATCCTCTGACTATTTTTTAAGGTGAAATAGTATTCCATCAATATTCACATATCATAATTTGTTCAGTCTTTCTGACCAATGGCCAACCACAACTTCAGAAAAACGAGGAACCATGATATTGACCTCTTGAAAGACAAGAAACAGACTCAAAGTGAAGAATGAGACATGCATTTCTGGATAATTTGCTTTGATTATTTGCTTTGAGTGACCATGCATATCTGTCATAAAGTTTTTATTTTTTATTTTTTTCAAGGAGAGAAGAGGAAGAGAAGATGCCTGTTAATTTTTTACAAAAAAGGGAAAATAAAAAGCTATTTTTGCATTAAGGTGGGAACAGAAAGATTTAAAATATATCCAGGTCTTGATAAAAATGCTTAAACTTCCCCAAATCTAGAAATGTCAAGACAACCAAACATTATAAATATAATACTTAAATCTTTGGGCCTTGAAAGCTGGCAAGCTCTCATACAATCCATGGAAGGTTTTGTAATATGTGAGTTGGTAAAAATTAATGCAAATTGAATGATTTTTAATGTCATACAAATGCACTGAGATTTACTTTTACTGATGGAGATTGGTATATATGATTCAAGATAGAAATGGGATGGCTAAGTTTCTAAAACTCAGTCTTAAGATACCTTCATCTAGATAACTAGATAAACTCCATGTTTATTATTAAAAATTTGTTTTAAGGATTTTCAGGTGAATAAGAAAGTCAGCATCAGAAAATAATTTCCTGAATTGTAGAAACGGGTTCTCAACTGACATTAGTTCTACTGCGGATATCAAAACAGAAGATTACCTTTATGCAGGCATATGTAATATTATCAGACTGACAAGTACCATTTTAGAATACAATTCCTTTATCAAAATTGACCCTAGCATATTTAAACCTAGCTGCCACACCATTCATCCAATCATTTATTAAACTGTCCTCTTAACAAAACTGTATAATGTATCTGTATAATGTTCTTTCACCTCACTGTTTTAATGTTAGGTGGGATTTCTATGTATTAAATAATGAAGAATTCATCTGCCTACAGGTTATATAATGAGTCATTAAATCATGTATTAGTTAAATCAATTGAGGACTATAACTTGAGACTTGGAACAGTAAAAATGTTCTCTAGGAAAATGAATTGAACGTTGAAAGACTTCATGATTTTTATTAAAATAATGGCCAGTCGCGACCTCTAAGGACTGATAGTGAAGGATGCCTATCAAAGAGATAGTAGAACTTAAGTGCATAATGAGGCATATATTGTCACAGATGGGCAATATGTTGACGACTTTCTTTAACTAAAATTCTTTTTTAGAGAAGGTTCAATTGGGGAATGGAGGAAAGGAATTACTGTTAAGTAATGGTATAAAAGAAATCACTATTTTAAAAAATGGATTGAAAGTTTATTATAATACCATTCTTCAGGTAGTTGTAGAAATGAAATAAACAATAAGAGTTTCCATTTTATATTACAGTCTAACATTCTTCCTTCAAATTTAAGAAGGAAATAATCAACTTTACCCAGTTGAGAACTTAGATTTAAGGACTCCTTCAAACTTAATATTCTAAAGTTCTATTAGCCAAGGTAATGAAAAATTACCATGTTAAAGCAATTCTAAATACAGTAATAACAATGATGTTTAAAACAAGACAGCTTCATTTAAGTGCATTAGTTCAAGTGTGAGTTGATCTCATAAAGAAAAATATCCTAGTTCTAAACAACACATCCAAACCAAATATCAACACTGAATCAGAATCACTAGGGGAATTTCTTCTGGGTAAACATTTTATGGCTAAACACCTTTTTGTCATAAATGTCAATATAAGCAGGGGGGCCCCTGTCAGAGATGATATTTAAGGGATTCCTACTGTGAATGGAAAAAGCTGGAGATGACCTTTGGAAATTATTTCAATTTTTTCTTTAAATAAAAAAATTTAACTGAAGTAGAATACATGAATATTAATTTCATGAGAAAGATACTTAACACTTGTCATGTAACTAATAAAGTCACATTGTAAGGATCCTATTCCCAAAATAAGGGGGAAAATAATCATCCTGTTGATGTTCACTTGTCCAAGGTCACATACTAGACATTCTTAGTTTAAGCCAGTCTAGAGTCTATGGAATATTTTGTGTAAATCATACTTTAAAAACTCCCAATTCTCAATTTTTCCTTAGATTTTAACTATGAACATTTGATTAAAACAATTCCATCTCTTCATGACTTGTGTAATCATGGTCAAATTATTTTATCTCCCAACAGTCTATTTCCTCATCTATAAAATGAGAAGGTTGGGAAAGATGGCTTCTAGAATCCCTTATAGCTGTATATGATATATATAATCATACAAAAATAAAAAATGTAAAAACTTCAAAAAAAAGCATATGGAGACAATTCACATCTACTCAGAAATTGGTTTCAGTTTATTGATACATTTTAATAGGCTCTGTACAAGGATAATTCAAAATCTAATTTGTCATAACCCTAAAAGACTTGTCTTGCCTTACCTTGGAAGCCAGGGAAAATGCTATGCGAAACATTCAGGTAATCAATATTATTATTCACTTTCACAGCCATTTCTGCACACACTTTTTTATCTACCCTTTCTCCCCCACTTCAATCTACTACATTAATCTATGCCTATATCCCTTTAACACAAGTCTTAGCCTTCCACATATTTATTTAACTAATATTTATTAAGGGCATACAATATGCCAGACATTGTGCTAATAATAAGCACTATGCAAACCCCAAAATCATAATAAAATCACAATTTGTGATGAGTTAGAAGTCGCTTAACCTAAGGTCCCTTCCCATTCATAAATCAATGAGGTCATCTTGTAATGAGCCTCTATATATTTAATTAGAATGGTTCTCAAATGACATGTAAGAACCACACTGGAAATTCTTCCTAATTTGCTGGAACCTGATCTAAGTTGCATCGTACTAGAAGAGCCTTTAAGAAACTTCTTAATTAAAATTCTTAAATATTTAAGAATATTTCTACACCAATAAAGTGAGATGAGGATCTCAGGGAAAGAGTAAACTGTGACTTAAAAAGTCAAACTTCCATTTCAATATCACATTCAAGTGTGATTTACAGTACTAATGACTTCACCTCACCCAAAATTATCAGAAGCATGTAACATATGGCCCCAAATGTCTCAACATTCTTGTCACTCCCTAATAATAACTCTCACACTAATTCTTCCTTGATTAACTACCTCATTTCTATTCCTCATTCTTTATGAACTCTTCAAAGCCCCTTCAAAACAATACCAACAACTCTGAAAATAAACATTTTGTTTACTCATAAAATAACGTGCTAAAAAAAATAAGAACAAACCTTTTGTTCTTCTTAAATTTCAAACATTCCAAATGAACTAACTTCTTCAGCAAGATGGATTAGACCATATTTTTAATAATGAAACTTTTTTGCCCCAGCTTCTAGTTCATTGTAAGTTGCCATTACTTTTTTTATGGGGAAGAGAGACGTAAAATATAATTGGGTGATTCAATCTAGTGTCTAAGGAAGAGGTCATTGAATCATGAATTACCACTGAAAACTGATAAAATTGCAAGTATCATAAAGAGATTTCAAAGGAGGAAAATCTGTTTTGCTCTCAACGTTGTATTTCAAGACAAAAAGGAAATGTCAGGACAACATGTGCAAACTGTGGCTGGCTGCCTATGAGATAATTTGCACAATGAAGTAAATATTTCCATTTCTTTCATTAATTGCCACCCATCGAAGGTACTATTTTGGTTTAAAGATTTGAAGGAACCATGATTTTGAGTGTAGTGATCCAATTAACACCAAAAATAAAAACCCTTCTGGGGCCTTTGTAGACTTTATGAACTGTCACAGAAAATTTATTATCATTGTGTCAAACTGGTAGTGAAAATGTCTGAAATAGTACATGGAAGACAGAGATAATCTGCTGTTGGATCCTTAAGTTTTCCTTCGTAGGGATCTATTAGAGCACCCCTTCCGTTAGCATAGCCTTCAAGAATCCATGGACTTTCTCCATGACACACGAGGTGTACAAGTAGGACTTCAGTAGAAATTCTTTCAGTCACAATAAAAACAAAACATAACACTTGAATGGTACATATCGTGTAACTTTGATCTAAAACTTAAGCCCCCAAAAATCAGGTATCAAGGATTAAGAAGGAAATTAGACTACAGTGTAGTATTGAGGAGTCAAGCTTTCAATGGACATGCCATACGAACATATCACATAACATGTGGAATGAAGAAAATGTCTTGACAAAGACATTCAGTTTGGAAATTAGTAATGAACAGTTTTGTTATAAATTATAAATTATATTAAATTATTAAATTATAAATTTAAAATTTTCTTTCAAGTGGTAAGCAGTGACTGGCACATGGTATATCTATTTTCTGATTTAAAAGCAGTAACTTCCTAGCTTTTGAGTTATCTATTTATACTCACCAGAACTAATTTTAATATTATAATGTATGTTATTCAGAGAAACATCATAGCAGAGTAAATATTTTAGAATAAAATTCGAAAAGATTTAAGATGTTGCTATAAATTAAATTAACATTTGTATAATATGAGATAATATAACACAATCTTTGTTAACTCTTGAAATGCTGGGCATTGTTCACCTGTCATTTATAAGAAAAAGAGATGATCTTCTCCAGGAATCATTAATTCGTTTAAGTAAAATGTAAAATTCTATTAAAAATAGTATTTCTCTGAAAAGATGTCTAAGATCAAGAGAAACACATAATACTAAATTTACTTAATAGTCTGCACAAAGACAGGCTAAAAACAAAATTACTAGTTGGTTATTGTCTACTATTAAGTAATAACCCTCACTATAACTGCTAACCACGGTCCAGTACTAAGAGGTACGTCTTCTTTAATGACCATCAGATCACTACATGATCACCAGAAATTAATCCAACAAATCTCAAATAAGCTAGTTTGAACTTTCAACTATTTCCTCAAGCCAACATGAAAATATCCACAAGGGATGCTGATAAGTTCTCAGTCTTGTCTTAGGGGAGGAGATGAAGTGATACCAAGTAAATGTGGTTCCACTTCTGTGTTATTTTCATATTCATGTACAGAGGACACATAATGGCAACACTCAACTTCTACTTGCTGAACTTCATATACAGTGACAAGCAGATTGCATCTAAACAATAATAAACATTTTAAAACAAAAACTGTTGTTAAGGAACAGCAGAAAACTATAAATAGCAGAGCTTATCAAAGTATTCTGGAGTGAGACTTGTTGGTTTTGTTTTCATTTCAAGACTACTTTGATAGAGACTATTGCACTGTTAGGACAAAGAGGTATTAGGTAAAAGGTATTACTGATAACAGTATTACTGACAATCCTAATAGGCAATTAAGGTAAAAATAAGCTAGAATAAGAAGATGAGCTACCTAGGCCCTAGTTTAAGCAAAGATGAGTGAACAAAAACATCTTAATTCTTAGGACTACAATAACTCCTCTTGCATACAGTTGAAGGAAAATGGAGTTAAGGATAATATTTTCAATTGCCTGTAGACATATTAAGCACTACAAAATTTTGGGAAACTATAAGAAAATATGGACTATCTCTCATGTATAAAAGGTAATAAGTAAGAAATCTTTACAGGTAATTATTTTAGAAGTGCAAATCACATGTAAGAAAACTTAAGTGTCATACATTCCATAGATAAATGTGCCTACACTATTATAACACTAAACCTGCAGGAGAAATTTTCCTCAGTGTTTAAAAAACAATATATATCAACTATGAGAATCTAAAGCTTTAATCCTTCAGTTTCTAGGAATGTCTGAGAAGTGTTTTGTATGTTTTTAAACAATAAAAAGTTGATAATGACAATAAAGATCTAGACTAATCTTAGAAAGAGATTTAGCCTATATTATAGATAGCTACATAGATTAAGAGTGGATGATGTAAACAAGCAAAATGAATTAAAAGTATACCGTATTTTCATTTCACTTTTTATCAGACTGACAGAAACCTAAGAAAGTATGTCATCTCTACTGACTTGGTTATAAATCTCTTCCAAGGTTTGAATTCTGACAGGTACATATACATTCTTACAATCAGTGTTAAATTTGAATAATATTCTTTGGATCAAGGACTCACCATAAATTCCCACTATAATTGAGTGCAGCAAATTCCATCATGTCCTTGATACTCTGACCTTGGACTGGCAATAACTGCCCTTCCAAAAACCAAACTAACTTAAGTTTTACAATTATCTGCCACTGCAAGGGCACTTTACTAATGTTGTTTTCCATAAGGTTTCTCAGTCAGATTTTCAATGTTGTTTTTCCTTCAGATGCCTCCTTGTGTGAGGAAAGAAGTATAGAAAATTTTAACACCAGTTTGCCCATTCTAAAATTAAGAAATTAAATGTTAAAATCAATTAATTCAAAATTAAGTGAACAACTTTATTAATTTTAAGGTGAGATTACCAGGCTTCCTTCCAGAGAACTCTTCACTGAATTTATATTTGAAGGATGTTTGCTTTAGCAAACGATTTTTGAGGGTAAATAAGAGTAATTTGTATTTTAAGTCTTAAATTTTAAAACATTAAGAAACCAAAAATACTTAATACCACCAAATACTTTTAAGTATTTCTTTGGCAACAAGTGCTATGCTAGATGCTTTATAATCTGTGTAGTCCCTGCCCCCAAGGGGCTTACGATTTGAGTAATCAGAAAAGAATTGACAGCCTCAAGCCTCTTTCCTAATTAAGTAGTTAAAACTCAACTATTCAGATCATTTATTATATGAGTGGGCCAAAGCTCTTAGTCCTCTTCCTCTTCATGACCGTCCATTGGCTATGCCTCATAGAAAGTGTCACAGAAAGATAGGCTTCTATTTCTTGATAGTCTTGTGCGTGGATTAAGCCCTAGTCCATAACTGTAGATAAAATTGGTCACACTTTCATGGAATTTCAATAATGCTTATGTAAGCATTGAATGAGCTAAGCTCCAAGCCTTGCAATTTCTTTAGATTTGTTTTCACATGAGGAGGGTCACATAGAGAGCACTGGGTTCAAGTTCCATCTCCAACATACAATGACTCTGTGACCTTAGGAAAGTCATTTAACTTTAACCTGGTGTCACTTGGTGTCCCAGGAAACTATATCACCAACATACCCTAGTAAAAGGAGTTTCTCTACATAATTGTAATCACAGGTTCAAAACCCAACCCTTCCCCCAACTCAACCCCAAAAACAAGTTTCAACAAAAACTGCTAAATGTTAATGAAGCCTGCATTTGCCTTCTTCACCTTTGCTAAAGGATCTGGAAACTATTTTTGGGAAAACTATGTCCAATATTTGAAAGTTAAACTTGACAAAGATACTGGTGTACCATTCTGTGAAATAAAGTGTATGATAAAGTGATGCCAACACAAAACGGTAAAATCATCTCTTTGATAGATTTAGAATCTGGGTAACAAGTATTCCATTTAACTACTATAATTGCTAACCAATTTCACAAATGTCTGTAAAGTAAAAAATCTAAATAACATTACAAATAAAAAAATAAATATGCAAGAAACTTCAATGAACACTAAAAGATTTTATTCTAGGTACCTGTACTGGATTAAAGAGTAGAATAAAACTTTAAGTATGGACACTAAATGACAAGTGGATTTATAACTGGGTTCTAGAAGACTAATAGTTCCCAATTTTTAAGTGGACTATTTTAAATGAGTTTTTGAAATAGCAACATAAAATGGGAGACAGATAAATAAATAAATAAAAGCCAATAATCCCACTTTTCTGAATACAACTGAAGAGAAATGATTATTTATTTGAACAAAAGGCTCATAGTTCTGTAACATGGAAAAGTGGAAAAACTAGAAATAGTTCAGGAGTGTCTAAACAAATGGCAGCAAAGAAATGCAATGGAACTCTATATGATAAAGTGAAAAGCAGACTTAAGATAAGTCTACATACTGACAAAACTTTAACAAAAATACTCAAATATACAAGAGTGAGAACTACATGAAGCTATAGTCTAAGTAACCGACAACCTGTGGTTGACATCTATACAAGTTTTACTTTTTATTGTAAGGTTAACTGACCGATTTTAAAAATGAATCTTAGCGATATGGGATTCTGATACTTATTAATAACACTATGATTAAAAGTAAACAATGTGTCGTTTAAATATGGTTTAATTACTAAAACAAAAATGTAGCAGTACTAAAAATTGGTAAATGCCATCTTACACACTTCCAAAATGAAGTAAATACATTTCTAAAGGAAAATAGGTATGTCTATATAAATGTGCCAAAAATGAGAAAAGATTCTCAATACTTATAGGGTGGTGAAGGACTGGGAATTTTTTTGGGAGAAGAACAAAAAAAATCAAAAGAAAAAGGTGACAACAGCTAGATATGAGCAAAGGACTTGGGAGATAAAGATAAATCAATTAAAAGGAAAATAATGTACAACAGAAATTGGAAATAAATTACAAAATTACAGAAAACATAATAAAAAAGAATTAGTATAAATAACTAAGAACACATCACTGAGTTTCTTTCAGTAAAGATTATTCTCCTGAAAGTGCAGGCATTGTTCTGAAGCCACATATTTTTATTTAAGTTTCTTATTGTGCCTTGGAACCCAATAAAAGGAAAATGGTATAGAGGTTAGCAACCTCAAGTCCATGTGGTATATCCAGTCTGTTTCCAAAGTCCCTAGTGTATAGATCTAGCAATGTCTTTTGAAGCTATACAAAATATAAATTTTATCCTATTTCCTCATAACCCTTTCATATATACATACATATACAATTTCCCCTAAATCAAAAGATCACTCAGTCTTTCAATTAATCTTCATATGAGAACTCTGGATCTCATTTTCCTAGTTTTCTATCTTTTAACATATAACAACATCAACATTCCAAAATGAGGCATTCAGGACTAAAAAAACAATACTCCAGATGTGGCACCAGAGTGAAGCTCAGCCTATGATTACATTGGCTTAACTTTCATGTGGCATTTTCTTTTTATTATGAGTCTAGTCAATTAACACATTCAGATTTCTTGCTGACTTTTTTTTACAGTCATTAATCCAGGCCTCATCAAAGCCACAGTAGTACAATTTATTTTTTTACAGCAGGTGTCGTCTATTACATTTTAACTTCAACATGTCCCAGGACAGAAGTTTATTCTTTTCTGTCATGGATCCTTCTGGCAACCTGTCAAGACCTACACACCCCTTTTCAGAATGTTTCCAAATATATAAAATATAGGATAAAAAATTATAAAGGAAACCAATTATATTGAAGTCTATCAAATTTTTTTTTTAAAGTTCACATATTCCAAATTCAGAACCCCAGTTATAGGTTATAAAAAAAAAATTTTTTTTACTCTGAACTGCTTTTATCAATGTAAAAGTATCACAGATCTGTAATATTGTTAAATTTTTTAAAGTATGTCTTACATATCTTTTGATTTGTGGATAAACATTTCTGAACAGAACCAAACTGAGATTGTATCTGTAGAATCCTACATCAGAAATCTCCTTTCTGATTGACTGTGAGTACGGATAGTTAAACCAGCTAATTCTGTTATCTAGGAAAAATTTCAGGTTCATTAGGGTATTTATTATGAGAACTGGTCAAACACTGACTAAATCCTGATCATTATGTTCAAAATTAAAATCATGACCTCTCCCCTTACCCTAGCTTCATAATTTCCCTTAGTTCCCTAGGTTTC
Organism: Notamacropus eugenii; assembly: GCF_028372415.1. Classification (NCBI taxonomy): domain Eukaryota; kingdom Metazoa; phylum Chordata; class Mammalia; order Diprotodontia; family Macropodidae; genus Notamacropus; species Notamacropus eugenii. Next base: position 319,885,659 of record NC_092876.1, read on the forward strand.
TTTATCTTCTCACTCTCCCTCTCTCCCATCTCTGCACATAAGAGGACATCATCCTTGTTAAAATCCTCTCCGTTTCCCAGGATTACTTACTGTAAGAGCCTTCTAATTGGTCTCCCTGCCGAAGTTATCACTCCTCCCCCAATCCATCCTCCACCCAACCTGTAAAAGTGAAACTACAAAAGCACAAGTCTGACACCTTGATTCCTCTGCTCAATAAATTTTAGTGCTTTTCAATTAACTCTAAACTCAAATACAAATTTGTCTTGCATTTACAGTTCTTCATAACCCACCTAACCTCATTTTTCCCTCTTACACGTTACTTTCTATCCCCCACACTCCATGAACTTTATGGTCCAGCCAAATTTGCCCTCTGGATGTTCTTCACGTGTGAAACCACATATCCCATCTCTTTGCCTTTACAAAGGCTGTCCAACTATGCCTAAAATGTTTCCCATTCTTATGTCAACCTCTTGGGGCCCCTGGTTTCATTTAAGGAAAAAAAAAGCTTGAGCTTTAAAGCTCAGCTCAAATACAATTTCCTACATGAAACCAATTAACTCAATTTATTTTGCATGAATTTGTCCTGTAAATGTCTTAGTACAATCTCCCTCTACAGAATGTGAGTTATTTGAGGGCAAGGACTGTTCAGGTGTTTTTGCCTAGATATTCTGAATGCTTAGCACATAGGAAAAGCTTAAGAAATGTTGTTTGACAGGATTTGCTTTATTTGGGTCTAATAAACCCAAATGGATACTAATGTTCTCTTCTCTTTCGAGTTATACCTAAATTGTCTTGTTAAATGACAGAAATCTATGTCTTGCCCATTAATTTGCAGATTCCATCTTTTCACCTTTTTTGAAATGTCAGGTAGAATTTCCATATCCAGTCTTCTGGCATCACTTGTGTTTCTCTTTGATGTCTCAAAAGATTATACATGGGTTTCAAGATCACTTGACCATGTTCCATTTGCCACATTCTGAATTCTATGGTGCACAGAGACTGGGACTGGATCTGTGATTTCATTAAGTATAGTAAAATCCAGGTAAGGAAAACTCCCTTTTACCAATGCAGCACAACATCTACTTGATAATTTAGATTTTTACAAAGAGGTGCTTTGAAAACTGTTAAGAAACTTGCCCAGGGTCAAGCAGCCTGTTGAGCCAGAGGTGGGCTCCAAACTCAAGTTTTTTTGGCTTCAAAGGCAGCTCTCTATCCTACTCTATTCAACAGTACACCTAAAGATATGAATTTCTGCTATATAACACCAAAGTACAAGCTCCCAAGTGCAATGCTAAAAATAAATGAGAAAGAAGGGGAAATGGAGGCACTTGTGAATATGGTAGTAGGGAGCAGGTCTTTAAAAATATCACTACTTAATTATGAAAAAGAAGAGAGGAATCAGAAAAGAAAGCCATGTTACATAAAAAGCTCTAGAAATTTCAGATAATTGTAGTGGGTCCAAGTAGACTGTAATGCATACAATGGGCACTATTAATTAAACTGAATTGAAACCAACAACTGTAGTGATTTGGTTGATGTGGAAGGGTTCAGAAGGTGAGTTCCACATTGTGCTGTCAATTTCTAATGACAGAAAGAGAAGTGTGCAAAGATAGGAAAGAGGCAGTTACATGGAAAACAATAGTCCCAGCATTTAGGGTAAGTCAGCCCTAAGCCCATCCTACTAAAACTCACCCAAGACTGGGTTGCACTAGCATTTTCAGAAAAATTAGCTAGAAAACACCAGGGGATCATAAAGTATGAAAGCAATTCACAGAATTATTCTACACGTAAAATACTCCAAAACTGAAAAAATGAGAACAATGGCAAATTGCCCAGGCTAAAATTTAGGTGACCTTTTAAAAACTGAATTAAAAAACTTTTGTGGCTGAAAATCTGAAAGAGAAAAAGGTAGCTTTCCCTTCAGGATTGCTTTAGATTATGCAATATTTATTTCTGAGGAATATTCTATGAAAAAAGGTTTTTAAAAATGAGTTACCCAATATTTACCATTAATTCCCCATAAATATCAGTTATTTTATTTCATATTAAAATAACAAAGTAAGTTTTATCAGTGTAATTCTTAAATATATTTTTAGTTCTGACTCATCTAAAATTAGAATGCTTTTTCAGCAGGTCACACATCCAACGGCAAGAATGGGTGAGTTAAGTAGAATGTGCATTGGTAGTTTAGTTTTTGTGCATACATGGATAGAAAGTAAACTTCCAAAAATACTGTGTATTTTGAGAAACAAGAAAACAAATATTGAATATTTTTATTGTAAGGAAAAGGATAAAAAGCAAAATTCCCTACTTCACTTATTTGGCACAGAAAAATGTAACAGCCAAATGAAAACATCAAAAGAGCAACACAATATTCCCTCTTCTCCTAGGTGTGTTTTCATTCACTGGTATTCAACCAATTATAAAACAGTAAAGGTCAAAATAAAGTCCATAATAAAGTAAAGCCTGATTATTTCTGAACATACAAATTCAGAATACCTAGGTAGTAATCTTAAATTTCTCTCCACAAAACTAATAAAAAATGTTAACAAATCAATGAGTTTAAAAGATATATGGGATTTAAGAAAACTTTCCAAATATATTAGAAGCATCTATTTATATGAAAGCAAACAAAATACCAATAATAATTTTTATTGGTTTCTCACATGGAAAGGGGCTTGTTAATTCCTTTTCTATAAAATTAAAGGGAGAAATCAGGCCAGAAGCAGAAAATATGCAATTAATGAGGTCACAAAATAATCAGTAATGAATTTCAGGCAGAACTCAGCGTTTTCCAATGTGGTTATGCCCTCACTTAAAACGTATACCAAATTATATACAACTACACCTTAGTTCTAAAGCAGTTGTATCTAAGACTGAAATCAAGGCTAGAAATTGAAGTTTATTATCATGGAATAAACAACAATTTTAATATGGAATTCACTTGAAAGTGTTTCAGGAAGAAATATTGTCAGCTTAGTTTAAGAAAAAAATAAACCTTCCAGATTTCTTCCTAAATTTCTCACTGAATACAAAATAAAAAGAGTATAAAATTTAGCTTCCTACTGATAGATCTATTTTAGACTTAATTTAAATTAAACAATAAATATTTATTAAGTACTCATGCCATGTATGTGGTTCATAAAGCAAATGACCTTATTTCATGTTATGCCAAAGTAATCAACAAATTTACTCATATTTGATCAACAAAATTAATTTACACACATAAAATTCAATAATTCTATGTTCTATATACCTTGAATGTTTCTATATTACAAAGTTTCTTTTTACAAATGTGATATTCAGATTCAAAAAGGTATACAAGATTAATAACTCCGCTAATTTATAGATGTTTCAGTATTTTCTGTAGATTCCATAGTTTCTTCCATCCTTTTTACTGTTCGTCTCAAATAAAAAACTGATGAACTTAAGGGTTGATATTTGTACCCATACATCATGTAGGCTGTACTACTCACATAGTAATTATCATGTAAGTACTGAGGGATAGATGTACTATTCACCTCTATTCGACTACTAAAAGCTCATTGAAGACAAGGACTCTCTTTATAATAATTCTGAACTCTATTGAGAAATTAACAGAAAGCAAAATGCTAATAAATACTGGCTGAATAAAGAGTTCTGATTGTGATTTACTAAAGTAAAGGTATACTTAAGTAAGAATCAAATACATAATTGAGTTACAAGCTAAGGGTTCTTTAACACTCAAGTTTTCCAAATGGTTACTTCTCAAAATAATTATTGATATCATTCTCTCCTCAGTATTAATTATTTTAAAACATAGTGATAAATGTGTATTAAATGAATATGATTTGCGTGACTTTGAGCAGCAAGCTGATTTATGACACCATGTACCATTTTGTAAGTGAAATGATTCAACAAATTTTTCTTTTTTCAAATCATTTTTGCCTGCATAGGGATCAACCCAGGCACTTCATGTGTCAGAAATTATAACTTCTTCTTTTCTTTCTTAGAGGCCTACGTTAATACAAAAGCCTGAAAAGCAGTAAAGATTTTCTCCTCTATAATTTACTTTCCTTCTACATCAGTACAAGCTGAATTCAAAAAGGACACAAAAGAAAAATCAACATGAAACTGTGTGTCCCAATGAAAGTCAGTGTCAGCAGCGCAGAGTCCCAACAAATCTAAAGCTTGGGACTATAAACCATGACATTCAAATATAAACATGGTAACATAAGGTACAGAAGATGTTATTAAAACCAGTACAGGTTACTTGTATATTAGTAAAGTAAAAAGTTGATTTCCCAAACCTTTGGAATTGGAAACCCTTACAAACTTGATTTCATCATATAATACAATCTACTGGGCATAAAAGTATAAATCATAAAACCATCACTAGAAGTAAAATCTCTTTACAACTATAGTTCTTAACTTTTAATCAATTTCTAAATGTTCATGGTAATAAAATTAGGAATGGATGAAAGAAATGAAAATAACAAAATCTCAAAAATATAATTTCTGAGTAACACTTATAATCTCCTCTACTTTGTGGGTCAAACTTGTAGAAAATTCAACTGAAGATGTTGGATGAAAAGAAGATTACAGTAGTCAGTCTTTTTTTAAGAATATATATAGCCCTATTAAAGCCAGCATGGAATAGCGTTTAGGGTGCCGGATTGGAATCAGAAAGACCTGAGTTCAAGCCCTGCCAGATACATACCCTAGGTCCTCATCCTTTCAGTGCCAGAAGCAACTTTTAAGATTCTAACTCACAGACTAGTTGCTGATTTGAATTTATGGAAGGCAATGCGCCATTCCCTCCAATGATGAAGTTCATTAAGTATAGTCCAAAAAAAGTAACACCATTCTCACCTGCTGTTCTCGTCCTCAGTGAAAGCAAAACTAGTTTTATATTCCAAGTTTCAAAGGAAAAATCATTCCCATTTTCTCCTAACCATAACTACAGGAAAAACTGCGTTTCATTTAAACTTCCGTACTTAAAATAAGAGTTAAGAGCTCTACTGACAAAGAAAAAAGATGGGAGGCAACTCCTGTCCCCCCAAAAAGGAAAAACTTTTCAGTCAGATTTGGGTTCTTCCCAGCTAATAAGATCTGACAGTCACAGATTCGGAGCTCAAAAGGCTCTCGGGGGCCATCCACTCAATTCTTTCATTTTACAGGTGACAAAACAGAGAAGAAGGTAAGTGATAAACAGCAAAGTTGAGCTCTGAACCTGAGTCTTCCAAATCCAAATGCAGTATACTGTCTATCATACTGCATAAGTAAGGAATTACTTTGGTGAGGTTAAACAAGTCACATATAAGCCAAAATGAGCACAATTTTTTTAATATGTCTAAAATTAATTTTTTGTCAAAAACTTTCACAATTACGCAATCTTAATAGTGTATATACAATATAGAAGTTGAAGATATTATCTCACTCTAGCTATAGAATTATTATTCTGTAAGTAAGATAAAGTAAAACCTAACAATTTTAGTGATACAAAGGAACAATATCTTTCTCCCTTGTTCAAACTGTATAAGGAATACACAAAGGGAACTGCTGGACCTATCTTTTAACTATTCACAAGGGAGTTAGTTATACTAATGTTGTTAAAGTATGAATAGAAATGAAAATCCTGAACACCAATTTCTGTAGCCCAGTCTTTTTTTATTTATCCATGATTGTATGTATAAGTGGAAAGCTTTTAAGTTTGTAATATACTGGAATCAAGAGTTAAGACTGCAGAAGTACTTTTATTGACCATGATCAAAACAGTGTAGGTTCAGGCCATATTCTTAAAAAATAAAACTTCTGGACCAGAGTTATAACCAACTAGTACAAGATATAGCTTATATGTTCCAGTTCGTGTTTCTGTGTGTAAATGTGTGTAGCTGTCTATTACAAGATACACAATGCAGTGAAAAAAATTTCATCTTTAATTTCACCTTTATTAATAATGTTACCCCTTCCTCTTTGTTCTCTATATAATGCTTCACTAAGCATTATGGAATTTCAGAAATAAAAGAGTAATTCATACAAGCTATCATTTAAAGAGGGTTCTCCATCACTTAGAAGTGACTATTAAGCAAAGTTGAGGAATACGTGGGCCCAAATGTGGTTCATGGAAAAACTAATTGCTGTAATTTATGCATCAATACAAAAAAAGTATGGCTAATGGAACTAATAACTTGTTAAGCAATAAAATTTGTGAGAATATTTCTAAAATTTATTGCCATGAGGATGTGAGCAATCTGAATAAAATGTCATCATGTTGATATTCAGTGTTTATTAACAATAAAAATGGCACCCAAAGTAAGAAACAGGAAGGAATCAGATCCCTTTCATAAGAGGCATATATATATGAAGGCAACTAATGTGAAAACATACTTGTACTCAACTCCATGACCAAACTAACTTTAAGGGAAAAACACCAAAAATCTGGAAAATGGGACTTAAAAAACAATTGTGGGTCACTGAAAGTTCTGCTTTCTTTAAGGATTATGCCTAAGGATTTAAAGATAGAATGGAGAAGAGCTGGTACTGTTGTACTGTGATTACTTAGCTAAAAGTGTCTTCCCTATTTAAATAATTCCAATCAGTACTGTTGATACACATACCTCGAAGAATTCTTTCCTCATGGCAACGTAGAAAGTCCCAGATTCTAACAGTTCCGTCATCAGAGCATGTAGCAAATTTATTATCCGTGGGTGAGAAACTGTTACATGAAGACACACAGCAGGGGAAAGAAGTCAGCATTTAACAGATTATCTGTGCTTCTCAGACAGGGCAAAATAAAATACTGTATGGCGTTATAAACAGGATGAAAGGGATAGTATCCAACAATGGTGCCATTGGAGAATGGTTCCAGCTGAAAGGCACATTTCAACAAAAGATGAATTCAGCAGAGTATTTATTCCTGCTTGCTAGTATTCAATCCTCTATTCTGAGAATGTATTTTAAATAGTGATGTAACAATTTATTCTTCACATTAATTCTGCATGTCTCCTAAATATAATTTTGTCCTTTGGTGCCGGCAAAAAAAAAAGGGGGGGGGGGGGGGAGAGGGGAAGGGATGGGAGATGGAGGAGTAGGAAGTGAGGGTCAGGAGTAACATACAGAAAGACACAAAGAGAAACTGAAGAACAGCTGAACTAAATTAATTATATAGTTGGCAATATTTCTGAAAACATGCCACTGTGAAACATGTAGAAACAATGCTCAGTACATCTTTATGGAAAAAATATAAGTAGAAGTAGGAAGACAGTTGTATAGTGTTTGCTAAACAGTCCTATGTAAAATGTTTCTAATTCATTTGAAAATGTTTGTATGAAGATTTCCTCATTTCCTTCCTAGAAAGCCCCATAGAAGCTCTTCCTATAGTGTAACTACAGGGAAACAGGAATTGTGGTTAAAGCCCAACTAACTCCTGCAAATGAAAAGCAGTCATTTCCTTTTCAGTGCAGTTAAAGGTTACCAAATTTCACTAATTTATTTCAAAAGCATCACTGTTATAACTAAGGGGAACTGATGTGGCAATTCAGTGTAAGGATGACACTAAACCAGACAGTTAAGCACAAGTACATTTATCTGACTACTCCATAAGACACAAAAGAAGAAGAGTGATTGCCGTGGGTGGTGTTTTTGTAACAATGTCAACCTTCTACCACACAGGGGCCGCACCAACCTAAAGGAATGCCGCATAGCTTTATTCTGAGGCTGCAGCAATTCTTCAGATTCAGATATGAAACATTTCTTCAGTTTTACTGTACATACTGAAAGATTATATTTAACAGCTTGCTGAAAATATCACTTTAAACTCTACTTTAAAAAATACACTTTCATAACTGATGTATCAACAGTGAACCAGGAGAAATGTCCTACAGTCTTCTCGTCATGATTTGCTTGCTTACAATTTCAAAGTCTGAAGAACCCATTCATTAATCCTTTAATGTTTTTCACAACCACAGAGTTTATCTGTAAGGGTTTTTAGTACTAATACTTCTTATCTGAAGTCTTGGAATAACCAAGCCAACCAGTTCTTCACTTAAGCTTTTTTCTTGTATTTGTGAGAACTATGTAGGTGTTTTATTTCTGTAGGCTTTATATTTTATTCATTTGGATTATTAAAGTCTGAATTCTTTATTTGGATTGAAATATTCTTGTCTTACACAATGAGCATCAAAAAGGAATAACTTAAATACATTGTAAACCATATATATGAAGAAAAGAATACCAGTGCAAAATGCGGCAGACAATACATCTCTAACATATTGCAGAGGCGGATACTGGGACAACACTACTTCAGAAAGGTGCCAGCAAAATGTTGAGCATGTGGAAACAAAGGAAAATATTGTGTTTCTAGGGTGCACAAAGTTTCCCAGAATCTGACAGAGCCCATGCATCTCTGCACCCAGCATACATTTAGAGATCAGTCTAACCATGACAATAGGAACTACAGAAAATGGTATATTGTGTATAAACCTGGCCTCTCTAATCGCCTCCTTATGTGCCTGGAACATCTTGACGTTGTTCATGTTGGACTGCCAATATTTCACATATCCCCCGTGGTCTGCTGTCAGCATCCACATGTCATTGTGTGACCAGGTCATGGCCCTCACTGGGCTATCGTGAGCCTGTGGAATCACAAAATATTTGTCAGGTACTTCTTCAAGGTTTACTGATCTACAAGATCTAAAGGAGCACATTTTGTGATTCTGTGTTACAACAACAATTAATCTTGATCTATGTTTTAAAATTATGTAAAATGAGAGAACACTTTGCATTCTTTATAGTCCAAGAGAATGAGACTATCATCTGATGAATACAGTTACCTGTAATATTGTTTCAAAATTGAAAGTGAGTCCATTCCACAGGGTAAACTCTCCACTGGAAGCCCCAGTAACCAACCGTCTCCCTTCAGGAGTCCACTGGGGAAGAGGAAGAAAAAAAAATGAAAGAAATATGTTTAAAGAAGTCAGAGTTCCCCAGACTATCACTGCTTCATGAATGCTTCAACTTTCTTTACATTCTTTCCCAAGTAAAAGATATAAATAGAAAATCTTGGCTTTTGCTCAAAATACCTCCTCCATATATGAAATTATGTTAAAGAACACTGTTTTATTCTATTCATTTAAAATAGTTTTGATGCACTGGATAGAAATCAGGGAAATAGTTTAAATATGAATTTCACAACATTATATTTAAAACTACCTGTGCACTGTATATCTACAAACAGGATATAAAGATTGTATTTCACAAGTTACCTAATAAGCTTATGTAAAATACACCAGTCTAAGTAAAGAACCTATCTTCCAAGAAATAAATGCAAAAAGCAGTGTGACAGCATAATTACTGGTAACCCAATTTAAGAAGACACATTAAGAGGGCAGCGTGAAAACGCATATATTATGAAAGTGCTGATTTGTTAAATTATACTAAAATCATAGATCATGTTAATTTATAAATTCACTCAAAATTTAAACAAGCCCATAATTCTCAGGAAAGCCTTTCTAAGCCCATGTAATGTACATTCATGATGAGTTACTATTAGACTAGTAATCTAACATTCTGCTTTGGTAAAGAAATAATAGAAATGGTGACTAGAGCAACAACTGAGTTATCTAGCACAGTCAGGAGATGAGATTTTTCAGGAATAGCAAAATAATTTATGTAGTTTAAATTTAACCATTAACCACCAAATCTTTTTTTTCCTTTTCTCTCTTAAAAAAAGGATATTTTCTTAAACTATATCACAGACATAGTGTTTACTCTGTCCCAACATTAAATGACCCCCAACAACAGGACTTTTTCAATTGGTATTTTTTTCTGTCTATACAGACTCTCCCAAAGGGATGAAATATGTATGGTAGTATGTCCTTGAATTAACCCTCCCCAGCCTATTAATTAGTTTTCCTCTTTACTTAATTAGTATTTCTCTTTCTTATTGTTGTGCCTATTCCTTTTTCTCACCAGTAGTTCTGATTCTTGACACTCTTGTTGCATTTTATTGCCAACCCTTTGATCGTTCAATACTGAAAAGCACTGCCTCCCCTTTTTGCCCTATTCTTTTACTCTAAGTGTCCTGTATTTCATTGTCTTAGGCAACACAACACACAAGTAAATGAATCATCTTCCTATCCTTTTTGTTGTCAAAAAAGACAAATCAACATGCCAAGGAAAGTCTCCAGCATAACTAAGCTTTCTGTGTTACTGTTCATATATGGAGACATTTTCCTTACGTACTCCAAGGTACACAACCATACCAGATAATCAAGACCACCAGATATTTCACAGCCAAATAACTAACATGTTCATGAAGGTAAAGCCTGAGGCTTGGTAACACAAGTAACAGTACCTGACTCACACATATCCCACCAACATCAAGAAAGAAGTCAGAAAGGAACATATATCCTACAATGCATAAGTAGATAAGAAAGATGGGATAATCCGTGACCCTTCCCTCCAAGCAAGGCAATTCACTAATTTTGACTTCTAATGATTTATCTGTAAACTTATAATTTAATGACAACCAGTCTAGAGTAGCAGCTCAATTGAAAGGGCAATAAATATGTAATAAAGAAGTTAAGCAGACCCAGAGCCTCAGGAATACATTTTAAAGTTTTTTATAATGAGCAGTTTCCTCATTTTAAAAAAAACTGTATTATAATTTGGAATGTACAAATTAAGAACAGTCCCCCAAAACCTAAAATAATACTTACTCTAACAACAAATACTGGACATTTAACTTTATTGGTAGATGTCCGAACAAATTTGGTAGTTACTGCATTCATAGGATTATTCAGCATTCCTATAGGTGGAACCAGCTACAAAAAAAAAAAAAAAAAAGAATGTAGAACAAAATAAGCAAAACAACTCTAGCAAATGAAGTACCAATAATAGTAATCTTCACTATTTTTCTTTAAAGATGTATGCAGAGCAATAAGGCTTTACAAAATGCTCTATATAATACAACAAACAACCTCTAGAATTAGAAGTTATCATTAAACAGATAAAGAAATAAAGGCATAAAAGTTCATCAATAATACACATATTAATGGTAAAAAAAAATTAAAATATCTCAATCTTATTTAATCCTATACACACACACACAAATGAATGAAAGAATCCTTCTTTAATCCTTTCTCAAATTTCAATATAATTTTCATGTTACATATCTCTTGAAACAGAATTTGGTCCTTTCATGATAAGATTTGACATGGAATAACAATATCTTTCACACTTTTAAAAAATATTTGAAAGATATTATTTTTAAAAATAATATTATTTTTCCCCAGTTACATGCAAATACAATTTTTAACACTCATTTTTTAAAAGTTTTGAGTTCCAAGTTTTCTTTCTCCCTTCCTGAAATAGTAAGCAATTTGATGCAAATTATACATGTTCAATTATGCAAAACATTACATATTAGTCATCTTGTAAAATAAGACAGACCAAAAGGAAAAAACAAACCATGGGAAAAAATACAGAAAGTAAAAAAATAGTATGCTTCAATCAACATTCAGTCACCATCAGTTCATTCTCTGGAGGTGGATAGCATTTTTCTTCATGAGACATTAGAACTGTCTTGGATCACTGTAACAGCTAAGTCGTTGAGTTCATCACTGTCCATCACTGTTACTATGTACAATGTTTTACTGGTTCTGCTCACTTTTACTTTTATCAGTTCATATAAACCTTTTCAGGTTTTTCTGATATTCCCCTGCTCATCATTCTTAAGGCACAGTAATACCCCATTACAATCACATACCACAACTTGTTCAGCCATTCCCCAATTGATGGGCAGCCCCTCAAATTCCAATTCTTTGCCACTACAAAGAGAGTTGCTATAAATACTTTTGTATAAATAGGTTCTGCCTTTTCTCATTTTTTTTTTTTAATCTCTTTGGGATACAGACCTAGTAGTGGCATTGCTGGATCAAAGGGCATATAGTTTTGTAAACCTTTGGGCACAGTTCCTAACTGGTCTCAAGAATGGCAGACCAGTGAGAAACATTATTTCTTAGGGTACTTTCAGAGCTCAGAGTATCTACTCATCAAACTTTCCAAAAAGGTATGCTTTCTTATATGATTTTGACAAATTGATACTTACATCATTATAATATCCTGCATCAGGTTGGATTGCCCGCATATCTCGTTGGTCTCTCTGCCACACTCTGTTCTGTGATTTGTTTAAGAAATAAAAAATTGATTATATTCAGTTCTGTCCTCCAATGATTCATGAGAAAAATACAAGGATATGTAATAGGAGGGGAAAAAAAACAGGACTGAGACTACACAGTGAGTACTGTGAAATTCCTAAGCTACGGAATAGTTTGAAAGCTGTATAATCTATCAAGGCCAAGAGAACACAAGAAGCTAAAGATCAAAGTCAAGATTTAAAACGAGAGGATTTGTACTTTTAAAATTAACTTAATTTGAAAAAAGCAAATGCTATACCTAAACCCTGCAAGACATTACTGAGGGTTTATTCTTTTGATGCTTTATAACAATGAAATATAATAACAATATAGCTAAGTACACAGATGAGTAAGTTTAATACGTTTTCTCTTTGAAGGGTAGAGGGAAGAGGAAATTCTGGGTGACTGTTACAAGTATTAACTCTTTGGGCATTATGTTTCAATTATACTCTTTTTAAAATTTAAAAAGGCCTTTCTTCTAATATGTTCTACATTTCTACATTAGTAAACAGAATGTTGGACATAACCATCTTTTCTTGAGGACTTAGGGTTTTCAACCCTGTTTTCCCAACTGTTTACATTTTGATCAACTATGATATAGTTTACAGAAGTTTAGACACTGAATTTGTTCTGACACAAAGCTATACCCTGAAATGTGCTTTTTCTCATTAAATTTTGTCTCATTTGCCTCTAATAAAAGTGATGGACAGAACAATTAACAGAAAAATGGGCTTCTTACAAAACTATCTACTAGCAATGGCTTAAGCAGTCTCCATTTCAGCTTTTCACACATTCAAGAACTCAGTATTTTCATTAACTTATCTATGTCCTTTGGTATTTTTGCAACATTTCAGTATTACCAACTACTTCAACCTTCCTTGCTGAGTTAATCTAGAATTGTCACAATTTAGAACTACAAAAGATTTTAAATATCATCTAGTGGCCAGGGGTGGTCACAAGACCACATGTGGCCTTCTAGGTCCTTGGATACGGCCTTTTAACTGAGTCCAAGTTTTACAGAACAAATACTTTTTTTTTTTTTAAAGGGGATTTGTTCTGTGAAGTTTGGATTCAGTCAAAGCGCTACTACACCTGAGGATCTAAGGGCCACATATGGCCTTGAGGTGGCAGGTTCCCTACCCCTGAATTCTAGCCCAACTCAATCATTATGCAGATGAGGAAATTGAGGTCCAAAATAATTCTGTAAGCTGCCCAAGTCTACATGGCTAATGAATGGCTACAATTCAAGTTCCTATATTCTTCCCAAGTGCTTTTCATTATCTAATAATGCCCTCCATAGTAGTCTTTATCTTACTTCACTAACGTCTTGCTCTGGAAAACAGGAATTTAATAACTCACCTGCATGACCATATTATCTTCCCTGATTAGAAATCATGCTATTTCATGGATTTTTAAAATGGTGCTACCACAGACTACTGAAAGAAGCCATTTTTAGAACTATGGGTATTAAAAGTGTTACAAGTGGTAGTCCTCTGAGATTTGAAGAGGTCCTATGGCCCTTTTTGTGAATTGTCCAGTTCACAGGGAACCTCCAATTCAAGGAAAGTGCCAGATCAGTCATGTTCACAACTTGATTCTTCTCTGGGCTCTGCTCTTGATTCTCTAGACTTCTTTTTCTATCATGTTCTCAAATATCCAATACCCCACACCTAATCCAATTCCCCTTTACAGATGAAGAATGTGGACTATTAAAATTCATTTATTACTGATATAGTAGATATCTGAACATATTATACGGTGATGAATAGCAAAGTGAGTTTCTGTACTGCTCTCTGGGCAAATGAATTCACCTCCAAAAAAAAAGCATATATTGCTTATCAATGAATTAATTCATATTACCCTATTTACTGTACATATGGGTCTCCAAAAATAAGAGGGAAAAGAAGGTCTAGGCAATGTAAGAAGACAGGATAATGTTCAAAATCTATTAAAACATAAACTACGGGAAATTTCTTGATTTTTATTAGGAAATCAAAGGAATATAAAATGCCAGAATATAAAAAATTGAAATATTAAACAACTTAGCATTTCATTTTTAATATTTAGAAGCTAGCAAAAAAAAAACACATACTTGGAAAATAGGTTTTACTTACTGATTTTTGAAAATATTGTAATCCCACAGTATAGTTTCCCCCCCACCATTTGTTATACTTGTAGCTCCACTGCATAGCCACCACATAGCAAGCACTTGATAAATGCTTCTTGATTTGGAGGAAAAAACTGAAAAGTAAAAACCTATTCTGTATTATTTTATTTTGGTAGTATAAAAACATTTCATGGTTTATCATTGTCAAGGATTATGTCCTCTATGGGTTCCAAATAAAGGTGAGATTCCCTACAGCGCATGGGGTCATGCAGATGTCACTATCTGCAGATGATATACTGTTGACTGAATCTAGTTCCAGAATGATAAAAGGTCTTTAAGATGAAATTCCTCATTCAGTCAACAAGCTTTTTTTAAGTGCTTTTAGGTTCCATGCACTGTGTTCAATACTAATACAAATAAAAACAAAAACACAGTCCCTGCACTCATGGACCTCACATTCAAATGGGGAAAACAAAATGCAAACCATGTACCTCAGAGACATGTAAGGAAAAACTAGAAATGATCTCAAAGAGAAAACATTAGCACAGCAGTTGGGAAATATAGGAGAGGGATCATGAACTGTGAAAGGCCTCATAAAGTGGGATTTTAAATGAGTCTTGAATGAAATTAGGGATCAAGGAGGCAGATGTGAGAAGGGAGAGGCATTGAGGTGGACTGTTATATTTGAAGAACAGCAAGTAAGACAGTGAAACTGGATTCTAGGTTTTGTGGAGAGGGTTAAAGCATAAGACTGAAAAGAAAGGAAGGGGCAAGACTGTAAAGGACCTTCCTTAGAAAAGAATGGCCTAAAAATGATAAAGAAACATACAAAATTAATGAAAAATCCCTATGACACACAGTTGGATAGTGCATAGTATATTAGTAAAACTAGCTAAGATAGAATTTGGTAAAGGAGAGTGAATTGCCCATCCCTGCTTTCTACACACACAGACACACAGACACAGCTCTCTGTAACACCAATATTCTCTTCTTGATGTTGCAAATCATGGAACACTAAAATCTCTGAAGAATCAAAGGATACTGTTTAAGTTGAAGGTGAAGAAAACTGATGATAGAGTGAAAAAGTACTTGTTTAGTCCATTATTACTGCTGCTTTCTCAACCAAAGAGAATGATGTATAGAATGAGGAGAAATGAGGTCACTGCTAAGAAGAAAAATCCCTATACATAGTGTAGTATTTATAGCAGCACTTTCTATGGAAGCAAGAAACTGGAAACAAAGATGCTCATCCATTAGGGAATGGCTAAATAAATGTGGTACATGAATGTAATGTAATATAAATGTAAAAAGGATTATTTACAAGTTATAAGTTAAGAAACAATAAATATGAATATAGAAAAGCATGAAAAAGTGCACTGAGACAAGTGAAGGATAGGATATCCAAGAAAAATAATACACGACTACAAAAAAGTACACAGAAAAAAACAACCAGAAAATAATCAAAAGTGAATGCTGTAAAATTACAAAGAGCAAGTATGGAACCAAAAATGAGAGAAGAGATGGGAGGACCACAGGTGTGAAATGTATATATTTTCAGATTTTTTTCAATGTATCCCTTTAGTTTTGCTGATTTTTTTCTTTCCTCTTTTTTTATTTTTAAAGATATTCTTTGTTATATGGGACACATCTCTGGGAGAAGGTAAAAGAAATAGTAGGAGAAATTTAGGCAACATAAAGACAAAAGACATCAAGAAAAATTTTTTTAAAAATGGAAAGGAGATAAAATGATCAGAACAAAATGAAATTCAAATTAAATGAAGATAATAAGATAGTTGTCCTAAATGAACAATGTAGAATAGTGAAAAAAGTATGCCTCTGGTTTTGGTGGATCTGGTTCAAATTCTGCCACTGATACTATCTCTATGTGTGGTCTTGGGCAAGTCTAACTTCAGTAGAACTCTATCACTAAAATGTAAAAAGTTGGGTGAGATGATCCCCTATGTTGGCTCTGAGGGTTCCTTCCAGGTATGAAACTATGATCTTACTAATAAATTCCATTTCTGGATAATAAAAAATTTAAAAAGGTGACAGCTAAATTGTTGCCAGCGGTTTTTGAGAAATCAAAGAGAAATGCTCTGGAAAGGAAAACAGGTACTATTGTACCAATTTTCTAAAAGAAGTTGGATTTAACAATTCCATTCAGCAACTATTTACTGAAAATCTATTACATCATGCATCATACTGTTCAGCATTAAAGACAAAGACAAAAAAGGTTATTGTCTTCAAGAAACTAATATTCTGATGGGGATGGAATCCCACATTTCAAGCTAGAAGCCCATGAGTTTGATTATCAACTCGTGGCAAAATTATGAGGCCCGTTATTAAAGGAATAGTTTGTGAGCACTTAGAGAAGTGCTAATAACTCTAATCCAAAACAGGCTTGCGAAGAACACACCATAAGAGGCTAGTTTCATTTCCTTTTTAACAAACTTACAGGTAAATCAAATAATAAAATGTACATTAAAGTTTAACACCCTTATGGAAAAGAAAAATATAGACCTTATGACAATGTATTTATACAGATCTGGAATTCAATGAATAACTAGAGTTATAGGCATGATGGTATGTCTCCTCTATTCTCTGCCACTTTCTACATTTAAGTTCAGGACACATTTCAGGAAATAAACTGTTAAGATGGAGAGTGATCAACATATTGACAAGACTTATAACCATTCAATATGAAAATCCGTTGAAAGAACAAGAGATGCTTAGCCCTAGGGAAAATAAAATTGGGATATATTGCTTTGAATGTTTAAAGGACTATCATGTGGAAGAAAAATCACAAAGAACAAACCTAGAATCAATGAAAAGTTGCCATAAGTAAAATTTTTACTAAATATAAAACTCCCTTATAATTAAGCTGTCTAAAAATCAATGAGCTGCCATGATAGTGAATTTCTATCAATCAAAATCTTCAAATGAATACTTGTCAGGAATACTGTAAAGGAGTTTCCTATTCGGATAGGAAGAAGCTTATTCTGTGATTTTTGTCCTTGCAAAGAATAAAAATCGAAAAGATACAGGGTATGATGAAAACTCTATCCTGACCTAAGGGTGTTGGAGGTAAAACAAAACCTCTTTATAAAACCTTGGCAAAAGATCCAACTAAGCCAAATCTTTCAGAAGAACACTTAATTAAAAAAAGGAAAAATTATAAAGAGGAAAAAAATGGAAAATATGTAAAAAAAAAATTCTTTTATAAACTATTTTCATGTCAGACAGTAGAGAAACTACTAGGTAAAGGAGGTAAAAATGGCAATAAAGAGAACAAAGACAGAAATGGCAATCAAGGAAGGTCAAGTACACAGAGAGGAAATCCATATTGGAGAGAACATAATATTGGGGGCTTTGTGAAATTAATTCCCAAGTAGCCTAAGAAAGGGAAGATACAAAAAGAACTTGAACTTTGTCAACACTAAACAAGTAACAACTACTCAACAACTACCAACCTATATATACCTTTTCATAAAATTCATAAAGTATACATATACCAAGGGCAGCTCAGACAAGCATTCTAGTATGGAAGAGGAAAGATTCTGCAAAAAATATTCCAAAATAGACAACTCTTACTAACACACAATTTAACAAAAGACGAAGAGAATGCTAAATCCTACTATGCTGATTAGTTGGCTATAAGAAAGCACCTAATTTCTACAGAGTAAAAACACTTCTGTTAAAGCTCTCTTCCAGCCAAGTATACTCCTCTATAAAACAAAATTACTCAAGACTCCCTAAAAGATGTAACAGATAACCCTGTTCATTAATTTCAGGCCAAGGATAAAGCAAGGAGAAGTATGCTTGCCAATATATTATTCACCATTATGAATGAGATTAATCAGTCTAAATTTCTGAGGGATTATCTACAGAGGATGAGGTATTCAGATACTCCTAAGTGCTGATCCTAAGTGCACTAAGCCTCAAACGATCGCAAAGTCTTGCAAAGCTTCTTGGATAAGATCCATAATCATTCAAGAGTTTGGTGTAACCACCCACAGAGAGAAGAAAAAAAGGTAGACTCCTACTGTCCATATTATGACATGGAGTGAGAGATGGGACACCTTCAAGAGTAAAAATATCTTCCAAGATTTCCATTCAAAAAATAACTTTTGAAAATATCATCCTTGTGCAAACAGGCAAAAAGTTGGGCCCAGAATTAAACTGGAGGGGGCAGGTAGGTGATTCAAGTGTACGGAGCACCAGCCCTGAAGTCAAGAAAACCTGAGTTCAAATCCAGCCTCAGACATTTGCTAGCCTAAATGACCCTGGGCAAGTCACTTAATACTCACTGCCCACCCCAGCCCCCAAAAAAGAATGAAACTGTAGAAGAGTAGGTTAGCACACCTTCAGGAAACTGAAAAACTTACTCAATGTCCTCTGACATCTCTTAAAAACAAAAGCCCACCTTTTAAATATCACATTTCTATCAATGTTGTAAACAGTGTGAAAAACTAGTTTCTAAAGAAATAAAAATGATACTCATTCACCAGGCAATAAATGTGTAAGTAGTAGGTGAGAGCAGGCTACAATACATTACATGGAATAAAGAAAACAAACTAAAGGATATGCTTAGACAAATGTATAGCTAAAAAGATGAGCTGATCAAAAAGCAAAAATAAGAGATGAGTGACCAAGTTGTATGTTCTACTGTCATGATCAAGATATTAAAATTGAAGACCATCTCCAACATGCCATGATCTATTAACTATATGAGAGACCACAGGCAAGAGTCACAAATGATAGGTTGCAATCTGTGACAGTAGAGGAACCATTAAGACTGATAAGATTACACAACCATTTGAGTATGGTTCTATGATTGAAGAAAGAAACCAAAATAGATTACTGAACTGAAGTCAATTTATATAGAGCTTTAGGGTTTATAAACCATAGTACAGTATGTTCATCATTTCATGTGAATTTCTCAAAAACCCTTTAAAGACTAAAGGCACTCTCTCTTTTTTTAAGTTGAGGAAAACAAAAGAAGTTAGGTGACTTCACAAAGACCACACAATCAATAAATGTTGGAGTCAGGTAATCAGGTCTCTCTTGATTTCAAGTCCACTGATCTTTTCCTTTGTATCACAAACTGCTCTTGTTTAACCTTGAATGTATTAACAGCTATGATCTGAACAACAAAACAAATATAATACTTTAACTTTTATCCAATGGAAAATCTGAACATCTAAAACTGCAGATTAATGTTGTTAATTCCAGTTTGGGTCCCTGTCAAGACTCTTTAAAACAGGCAATTACTTCTACTCACATATTTGTCAGGTTTATAACTGCTACAACAGAATACAAGGCCATCATCAATTGAAAAATGGCTTTATCTGAAATATTAGAAAGCAGTGAGGTACAGTGGAAAAAGGACTGGTTCTAGGATAAAATGAAGTAAATCCAAACACTGCTTCTGATGTTTACTACCTGTGCTATTTTGGGAGGAGTCACAACCTCCTTAGGCTATTTCCTCATCTACAAAATCAGAAGTTTGTACCAGATGTTTTCTTGGGTCCCTCCGGCTCTAGAGATATGATGTACTGTTAGATGTCTATGCTGTATTAATATACAGCAACCTCTCAATGCCAAAATATAGATACCATAGAATGTTGTCTTTTAACTCCCCCCAAAATATTAACAGCAAAAGTAAATGGCATCCCTCTCTTTAAAAGAAAATATTTCCCTAATTTGTTTTATGAAGACAGGAGGTATAGAACTAATGTTCTCAATCCTTAAACCTGTATGAAGATTATTCCAATGTAAAACTATCTTGCTTGCAATTTCATCGTTCATTCAAAGAACTTTTACTAAGAAAGAAATTAAGAGATAAATAAGAAACATCTTAGTTAATATTATCACTTCTTTTATTATATATTTTGTTGAGCCCTTTAAAACAGACATAGCCTGAATAACATTCTCATGGGCAACATTAGTTTATATTAACACCACAGTACTTTTTTTTTATAAAGTAAATTATAACCTGAGCTCAACCACAATGCCATGGAACTATGTTATATTGTATGCCATGTTATAACTATGCTATACTGTCATGGGTTGATTGTGCATAACACAAAACCTTATGAGTAAACAGAGACCCAACCTCACAATATTATTTCACCTAATGTTCTGAAGGAGCCATTCAATAACACCAGACAAAGCATACCTCTAGCCTCTAAATGGAAATAATTCATTACTAACAGCCCTCTAAGATGTAAGTTAGGCATACCACAAAATTAGAGGGAGTAGTTGGACTATATTTTAACTGATAGCTGCATTAGTATTAAAGATAAGTTTATTCCCAGAACTGAGTAGTAAAGAACTGAAATGAGGAGGGCCTAAGGGTATTTAAAGAATTACAAGATGAGTCAAGCTCCTACTTGAACTGCAATGAATTCCCACATGAAAAACATGTTTTAAGAATCAAATCAAACATATTTCATAGTCCATAAATTATTTTTGAATTAGTCGTACATGTTACTTAAAAGTAAAAAAAAGCAGTGTGGTAATTTCAGGCCCTTCTTATAAAAGGTAGGATAGCATCCCACCTTACTCCAAACTAAACTCAGCATAGGTTACACAACCTTTTCTTCTCCCTAAAATGAACAAATGAGTTGACTGACTAATATAGTCATAGGTAACTATAGTTTTAGGAATTTATCTGAAATATGATCTCTGGAGCAAGAAATAAATAAATGCAGCTATATTTCTTATATGATTTATTAACTGAACTTACCTCCAAATATTTGATCACAGAGGGATTGTAGTCTATTGTCTTCCGGTTCACAGCCTTTCTCATTCGTTTTCCATCAAATGTGAGCTGCTGCATTGCCTGTTGCTGTGCAAAATCTGGTCGTTTGTAAAAAAGCTGCCTCGGTGCCTGGTGCTGGAACCGTGGCATATGGAAAAAACGAGGTGGAGAACCAATTTCTGTAGCCATGGTGATGTTTTCCTTCTAGGACACTGAAAGAAATTAAGAAAAAAACAAAACTTTCTTTTAATATAAACAGAGCAAAGCATAGTTCTCAGAATACATTTTAAAAATACACACAACTTTGTTTCACATTTTCAAAAATGAAGACATGTTATTTTTCCTCCAATCTAATGCAGAAATTAACTGAAACTGAGGCCACATAGTAATGTTATTCAAATGAGGGTAGTTCCCCAAGCTATCCCTAGGCAAGAGTTTATTGTTAGATTCTACAATGGGGGGGGAGAGAGGGGGAAGCATGGTAGTTCTTTAAAAGAGCCTCTCATGTATGAAGGGAAAAGAAAGAGTTGCAAGAAGGCTTTTAAGAATAATCACAATTTCTTTGGAGAACATGGGAGTAATCAAAAAACATGATTTTCATCTACTGGCTTCAAAATGACAAAATAGAAGGATAAATAAGAAATCAGATAAATAAGAAATCAGAAAACTGTTATAAAAAACAGATGGTAAGATTTGTAAATACATGCCAGAAGATAACACAAAATAATGTTAACCCAACATCTAAAAACCTTAAAAAATATTTGGACAATAATAAAACAAATTTTTTCAGCTTAAGTGCTTTTCTATTAAAAAGTATAATCTAAATTATTTTACCAATACTACAACTATACTCAAATTTATATAACATTCAATACCGAGTCTTTGCAAGGCTAATTAAAAAATATAAAGTAAACTTTTTTTTAGTGTAAGACTGGGATAGGAAAGATTTTTACAACAAACTTTTCATCACTAGTAACAATGAAACTATACTTGGAGGCTAATTTAATCTCTTATGCACTACAAGACGAAACAGAAATGGCATTTTAGAGCACCTGAGGTGCAGAAATTCATAATCTCTGAGTCCATTTACCAAAGCATTCTAAATAATTATATAAATACAATAACAAAACACTTAAAGAAATAAAGAATTTAAATAGTTGGACAAATATTTAGTACTGATGGTAAGATTTGTACCAATATAATAAAAAGGTCAATATTGGCAGTTAATGTGGAAGAATGTCAAACCATAGGAACATTCTGTAGAGACAGACAAAATAATAACTTTCATGTAGAGGAACAGAAGGTTTAGTCTAAACTGTCAAGAAAAATGAAGAAAAAATGTAGGAACACTGGTGAGAATAACCCTTCCAGTCATTATAAAATAGTTACCAAAAACATTTGTTACTGATTTTAAAAAAGAAAAAGATCATCAATGAAACCCAGTAGACAAAGAAAAATCAGACAGTTTAATTCAATATAAACTACCTGAGAAAAAAACTAGTTATATGACAATAATTGCTGGGAAAACTAGGAAAGCAGCCTGGCAGAAATTAGGTGTAGAACACCTTTACACCATATTCAATAATAAAAATTCAAAATAGATAAGATTTTCACTATTTTGTATCATACAAACTAAAAAAATCAGGCCCACACTTAAATGATAATCTTTCAGTAATATTCTATGCATGTTAAGGATGAAATATCTCAAACTCTCAAAGAATTAAAGTGACCATTAAAAAGATAATGGAGGCACATGTAGAACATGAGCAGTCACATTACAATGAAGAAATGCTCATGTTACCAAAGAGATATATGGCTCAAAAAAAATGGGCCAACTGCATGATGAGAATAAGAGACAATAATGTACAACTTGAGGGTCCTACTAGTATATCAAGGCAACCTGAAATCAGGGAAAAATATATGGAACAAGCAACTAAGGTTGTGCCAAGCTGTCAACTGCTATAATTTCAGGTTTGCCTTTGTTATTTATGCTCCTTGAACTAAGAACCCTAAAAAGTACTTCAAGAAATCTAGAGGAAGGCCCCTAGCACATTCAAATGAATATCTACCACAGGATTTATGGAAGGACAAGGTCAAATCACCGAAAGTGGGGTGACATAGATGGGTTGTGTTCTGCTTCTTTGAGGGGAGCGACCACAACTATGAGATTGAGGATTCTTTGAAGTATTAAAGAAAACCGGAACAAGATGATACCAAAATGAGATGTCAAAGTTGCTGAACTGGGTGTTAGGGCAGTTTTGCCCTCATGACAAATAAAAATTTCAGAAGAGTAGGTTTGGAAGGAAAAGTATAAAGAAAAAAGAGAAAAGGATCCAGGTTACAGCCTTGGGATACACTCATACATATAATATAGTGATATTTCACAGCACTATTTTTTCTGACAGCAAAAAAAATTTAAGAGAATAGTCATTAATTCGTTGATGGTCGAATTGTGGTAGAGGAATATAAAGAAACTTAAAACATGACAAACTGAGGAATCCACAGAAACATGGAAAGATGTATGGGTTGACAGAGTAAAGTAGTATCAGAAAATCAGTTTTCACACTGACTGTAATAATGGGAAGAAACGTTTCTAAACTCTCAGAAAATACCAATTACAGCATACAATTTTGGGGTCATAGAATGTATAAAGAAATGTATCTCCATTCTGTCATGGGAAATATGGGAGATTTTGGATGAGAAATGGTACAAACAATGTCAGATGAATTTGCTATTTATCAGCTGTTTTTGACTTAATTATTTTTCTTGGTTCTCTGGATTATAAATAAAGGTTCATTAGGCTAGAGGTCAAGGGTAAAGATATGGTGGCATATCCAGAAACTATTAGAGGGAAACAATTTTTTTAATGTAAATGTTTTAAAATATATAAATAGAAGGGCAAAGAAAAACTGGCATGAATAACTTGTCATTTTTACAGTTCCATGGGGATTACCTAGATGAACCCTCCCCCAGCCCTGTTGTAATATTATCAACTCCACACATTCATTATGTGTTTATTACTGGTCATTCACAACAGACAGTGGAAAGAAGAGACTTTATTCTTCTTTCTTCTTAATGGGGGAAGGAGTAGTCAGAGAAGGTCAGGAAATAGAAGAGGCAGGTTGTCATTAACTGGTGGGGGGAGGGATTTTAATTTAAAAAAAAAAACAAAACAATGAACGTTTCATTAGCAGTCAAGAGACTTGACCGCTAGACACTGCCTAGCTACATGACCTTGGTCATATCAAGGTCTCTGGGTTTTAACTTTCTATTTAAAAGACAAAACTAGACTAGACACTGCCCTTCAGCTTTGAAATTCAGTGATGGTACTGTGCTAATAGCACTAAAGGAAACTATAAGAGAAGTATAAGACATAGCCTTTGTCCTCAAGCAGTTCACAATCTCCTTAAGGATAACTAATGGACAACAGCCAAGCAGTAAAGCATAAAAGAATATCTAAATAACTAGGCAATCTATAATAGCAAATTAATCAGAAGAAAAGCATATTTCCATTTCATTCTCAAAGAATTCTCAAATTATTTACTAATATATGTTGTATTTTTATGTTTACATGAATCATTAAAATAGGTCACAATCATAAAGAACTTGGAAGTTGACAACTCTCTTATGAGGTAGCTAATGAAAGAATTATCCCTATTTTCAATGAAATAATAAGAATAATAGCATTTATATAATATTTTGCAGTTCATAAAGAACTTTATAAATATCTCACTTTATCCTCACAACAACCCTAGTAGGCAGGTGCTATTATTATCACCATCTTACAGAACAGAAAACAGAGTCTGGCGTAAATAACCCTCTGACTCTAACCCTAAATTCCCACAAAACTCCAACTCTAATGCTAACCCTAAAATGTATGCCTCCAATTCTAAGCCTAACCCTAATCCTAGTGATTGGAGGCTGATTTGAACTCAGGTCTTCCTGACTCTAAGTTCAGTGCTCATTCTACTATCTAGCTATCTGTAGACATGTGCAAATAAATAGACATTATGCAAATGAAGTAGTTAAAATATCCTTAAGCTTTGACTCAGAAACTCCAATGCTTTACGGCACAAAAAGAAAAGTCTCCTAGAAACAAAAATATTTATAGAAGCAATTAACTAGAAACAAATACCTATTATTTAGGGAATGGCTAGACAAACTGTGGCACATGAGATGTAATGAAATTGTGTGGGTCAGAGCCCATCAACTCAAAGGAAAATCAGAGATTTCTCAAGGTAGAAGCAAAACAGCAAGATTTTATTACGATCTCAATCTCAGGAGAAAAGGCATCTCTTCTCTAATAAGTAATAAGTAATCTAATAAGAGTGAGACACTTGCAGAAGGCAAGAACAAAGATTATATAGTCCTAACAGAAATCCCCCACCCTCCCTGCTGGCCCTTACTCCCACTGGCTGGGAGGCAGGCTCACAATCTAAATGGGGGCAATTTACCTTAGAAATAAGGAGCAAGAAAGTAGTACAACAACCAATGTAAAGCTAACACAAAGCTCATAACCTCATTTGGCATGCAGTATGCTGAGGTGGCACTCCAAGAGGTGGGGGTGGGGCCTTAAGGTTCAAGTTTCTTCAAGGTCACAATTTCTGGGAGATAGTAACTTAGGCCTAACTACCTACTAGAAGCCTACTGTCAAGTGCTGAGAAGTCTTCACTGACTCTTTTTCACTCAATCCCTCCTCTTATTTTATCCTTCTGAAGACTTCTCACACCATTGTTGGCACATATCCTCTGCTATTTTATCTTCTTCAGCTACATCAGGACTGGGCCTTTCTTGATCTACTGGCACTCAGCCCTGCTTCTTAAGTACCATCAGTCCTACTGATCCCTCAGCTTTCTCTTCTAATCTGATCATTTTGGACAGGGCATCCTTGGCAACTCTAGTCATTAACCGTATCATGCAAGGGAGGCAGACAGGGAGTAGGATGACTCCACTGATTGCTATTAGCAGGAACAAAAGTATTTGCTTCCACCAACTCCCACCAAACCAAGACCACCAAGAAGTATTAAAGGGAGAGGTCCAAGTCTGTACAGAGACATGGGCTAGTTTCCTAATCCTTGTTAATGTCCTTGACAGTTTGCCCCATATCATCTATCTTTATGCAACAGGTAGATAAATTAAGTTTCCCAGAGATTCCACCTTCCTCCAAAATTAGTCTATGTTGGAGTATAGCTTCTCTACTTTGGTCGGCAAATTCTGATAGTAGGTCAGCTGTTTTGGTAGTTGGTTGGTTATGATCTCTACCACTACTTGGAGACAAATCAGTTTATTAAGCAGGTATATGGGGGTTCTATATCCCCAACACCCATCTTGGGCCCGAGCAGCTGGACCATAAGTTTGAATAATTCTTTCGGGTGACCATGTGTCGTCCCACCCACTGGCATCTCCAGTGCTGGCTATGGAGGAATCTATACTTCTCTTCACTCTTTCTACTTCACCATACAATTTTCTCTTCTTCTCCTGGTAAGAACTTAGGTCTCACCAGGCCTATATAACATACTCCAGTGCAATTCTGAGGAAGGTGTGTGTAAGCAATGAGCCCACATATCCAATAGTGTCCCTTGAGGGTGGGATTACTAACTTGAAATAACCCATAAGCAGGTGGATAATACTGCAAGTCCTCTGGACCCAATGAACCTCCCTTCATAAATGTCGAATTACATACCCATAATTGTTGTTTTCCCTTCCAAGTACAATTATACCATTCCCCAGTTTTATTATCTGCACTCCAAAACTCATTAAATCACGTTCGAGTCTCATTCCTCTCCTATGCCCATTTTAGTCTCTTAATCTCTGTATTTTCCTTAGTACTATTAACCTCTATACAATGCCACATCTCTGGTTCTACGTACACCTAAGTTAGTCCCTTAGCAGCAGCCCTGAGCCTACAGTTGTTGTCTGTATGGGGCTGGTACATACTATCATGGGTGCATATTAGCAATTCCGTTTTTACATATTACTCCCGTCAGGTTCCATCTTCCTTTATACTTGGTACAATTAAGAGTGGATAGCAATGGGTTCTTGAGTTGGCACTCCAGTCTCCATGTAAATGTCCACTCACAATTACTTTTCCCAAGCCATTTGATTCAGACAGTACCTCCCCTTCCTCATCTCAGCTAGTGGCCACTCATGTCCCTCAATTGGTGTCCAAAAACCGGTCCCACTGTGTACTTTAGACCTATTGCTAAGAATCCATACCGGACTGAGGGGAACTGGGACCCAAGGCCACTGAGCTAATTGTTGGCATCCCCAACAGATCCAATAATTTGTTAAGTTAAAGATATTAGCCACCATTTTCAGCAATTGCTCAAAAGCATTTCCTCCAGATAGCCAAGGAATAGGTTTCAGGTGTACAAAGGATAGGAAAAGCAAGATTCGGTTGCATTCTCTTAGGGGAAATGATAGAGGTCCTCAGAGAAATTTGTAGCCCCTACGCAAATAAAAAAAACCCTAAAACAAAGAAGATTAAGCCCAGAAAGATTAGAAATAGCAAGCCTTTATTCTTCATAGGCTGTGTGACCACTCAATACATGGTTGTTTTTGGAAGCACAGCTTCACCCCTTCTGGTCCTACTGGATTCACAGTCCACTCAGCAGGAGGAGTTACTGGGCCCATTACTCTAGTGTGATGGGTCCATCCACATTCCTGGGTTCTCACAACAGTGTCTGAAGTCAGGAGTATTTGGAAGGGCCCGTCCCAAGATGGAGTGAGTTTTTCTTCCTTCCACGTCCGTACCAGCACCCAATCACCAGGCTGGAACTGATGTAGAGGAAATCCAAGAGGAGTCGTTCGGGCTATTAGACCTCGAGTCTGCAAGATATGAATATGTTTTGCCAGGATAGATATATATTCTCTAAGGAACCTATCTTTGTTTTCAAATATTGGCTCCCAACTCTCTCCATTTTCCATTCCTGGGTAAGGATGACCATATAAAAGTTCATAAGGGGACAGACCAATGTTTTTCCTGGGTTTGGGTCTTATCCTGATCAAAGCTAGTGGCAAGCACTTAGTCCAAGGTAACTGAGTTACAAGTGTCAATTTGG
This sequence comes from Notamacropus eugenii, assembly GCF_028372415.1. Classification (NCBI taxonomy): domain Eukaryota; kingdom Metazoa; phylum Chordata; class Mammalia; order Diprotodontia; family Macropodidae; genus Notamacropus; species Notamacropus eugenii. Next base: position 319,913,769 of record NC_092876.1, read on the forward strand.
TGAGCTGTCTTTTAATTTCCTGATTCATCCTTTCAACCTTGTCAGAGGAGGGAGGATACCATGGAGTACAAAACTCCCATGAAATATCTAGAGCTTGTACAAGAGACTGGAGAACTTTAGCTGTGAAGTGTGTTCCCTGATCCAAGTCTATCCTCTCAACCATCCCATACCTGGGAATTATTTATTCAATCAAGACTTTGCTAACCACTTGAGCATTTGCTTGAGACAAAGGATAAGCCTCCACCCATGAGGTCAAGTGATCCACTACGACGAGTAGGCATTTCAGACAACCCACTGGGGGTAACTCAGTGAAGTCCACCTGTATGCTCTGAAAGGGTCTGATACCCAGAGGTCATCCTCCTATGGGCATCTGACATTGGGCTGACTTGTTTAGTCCTTCGACAAACAAGATAGCCAGCCATCCACCAACTGCCAGGCCAGCATGTACAAGCCTGAAGAGACAAATTGGGTTAAGACCACATCATACAGGTTCTGGACATCACAGCGGCTGCCTTGGTGTAGATGCTGCAGCACTTGTCTCATACCTGCTTTGGTCAGTACCTCGACCATCTGGGAGGAACCAATGCCCATGGCTATTCTCCTAGGCTCCAAGATCTTGGGTCTTTTTCATTTCCTCCTGAAAAAAGGATGGAGAGGGGAGACTAGGGGAGGCAAGGGGGAAAGGAAGGAATGAGAACCAACCTGATAGCCCAGCTTGGTACAGAAGGTTGAAAACAACATAGGCATAGGCATTCAACACAGGAGTTCAGGAAAGTGGTGCTGAGTTAAAAGTAGAAGACGCTCAAGAAAAAGCAATAAGCACCAATATTATCTTCAATGTTGAGACTGATTTCATGCAGTATTTAACAAAAAGGCAGCCAGATATTCTTAGAATGAAATTACACTCAACTAAGAGATTTGCCAATCTCAGGCATCTATTTCATAAACTCCAGTTAATGTGAGCACCACACCTAGGGAAAACAAACAATCCAGATAGGGAACACAATGCTATAAAAATATGAGTAAACTTAAAAAGACATGCTTAAAAGTACTACATAATCATTTCATTTTTACTCTAACTCAAATGGCTGAGTATCACACTTTTCGTGTACTGAATCTACACTACCTAGCAAACTACAGATATTTATTAAATAACAATGTTACATAAGTTCTCTACTTGTTTAACGTGTTTCTCATGTCAAAAAAAAAATTAGTAAATTGATGAGATGGAAAAAAATAAGCATAACCAAAAGAACAATACATACAATGTAATGAAAGGATTACTAAAAACTCAAATCTGACCAATGAAGGTGTAAGAGATAATAAAACAGGATTCTTCCCTCAGACCCAAAACATAGGAGACAACTGTAAGAGAAAATACATATGTACTGTCCAAGATAACTCTTTAAAGTAAAAAAAAAAAGTGAAGCCCAAAAAAGATTAAAATGTCTTTTAAATATTGACTATTTCAGAGTTTCAAATATAAGCTATATAGACTTACTGCATAAAAGTCACTTTTTACTAACAGAACAAGTAATATGAAGGACAAAAACATTTCTTATGGTTCTGAAAAATCTGTCATTTTGTGAACAATTTTAAAACCTAAAAAATGTTAACGTAACTATTATTTGCACACACAAAAACACGTCCTACAAAAAGATAATTATTAACAAAAAATATGGATTATCCTTTAATAATACCATTACTGACCACTGTTGAGTCAGAGTTTTGTGGCTTCTCAATGGTTAGTATTTACAGTGTTAGTCATTGTGCATATTGTTCCTTTGGCAAGTTTTATCCAGTTTATTATTGCACCCTAAAGAACGACAAAAAATCAGAGAAACATGAGAAACACTGCATGCAGTGACTTAGGATGAAAAAGATGAGTTTAATTCCCCAATTGATAAATGGTCAAAGGATATGAACAGGCAATTTTCAGAGGAAGAAATTAAAGATATCTATAATCATATGAAAAAATGCTCTCAATCACTTTTGATTAAAGAGATGCAAATCAAAACAACTCTGAAGTGCCACATCACACCTATAAGATTGGCAAAATGACAGAACAGGAAAATGATAAATGTTGGAGAGGATGTGGGAACACTAATTCATTGTTGGTGAAGCTGTGAGCTCATCCAACCATTTTGGAGAGCAATTTGGAACTATATCCAAGGGGCTACAAAAATGTGTATACCCTTTGACCCAGCAATATTGCTACTAGGACTGCATCCCCAAGAGATCATAAAAATGGGGAAGGGTCCCATATGTACAAAAATATTTATAGCAGCCCTCTTTGTAGCTGCCAAAAACTGGACATCAAGAGGATGCCCATCAATTGGGGAACGGCTGAATAAATTATGGTATATGAATGTAATGCAGTACTACTGCGCCATAAGAAACGATGAATAAGAAGACTTCAGGGAGGCCTGGAAGGACTTATATGATCTGATGCTGAGTGAAAGGAGCAGAACCAGGAGAACTTTGTGCACAGCAAGACCACAGTGTGCAAGAGTTTTTTCTGGTAGACTTGGAACTTCATAATAACGCAAGAACTTAAAAAAAAAAAATTCCCAATGGTTTTCTAAGGCAAAATGCCTTCCACACTCAGAGAAAGAACTATGGAATTCACTCGAAGAATGTAGCAGATCATGTTTGTGTGTGCGTGTGTGTGTGTATTATGTTTTCATTTGTTATATGATTTCTTCCATTTATTTTAGTTCGTCTACATAGCATGACTAGTGAAAACGTATTCAATAGGAAAGAATATGTAGATCCTATACAGAATTGTATGCCATCTTGGGGAGGAAGTGGGGTGAAGGAGGGTAGGCGTGTGTCTGGGGTAAAAATCTAAGTTTTATGGTAGTGACTGTAGAACATTAAAAAAAAAAATTTTTTTAAAGATGAGTTTAGATATGTTTTAATTCTATTTTCCAGAGCAGTACGGTATTAACCGTACAATATAGGCAGGGTTGGAGGTAGAATAGGTTTGGAACACTGGAAAATTAATACAGCATAGGGATTCAACTTGACAAGTATTTATTGATAATTTATGATGTACAAGACTTTTGGAATATATTCCAAGATTTTAGAGAAAGGGTTAACACAAGACAGCAGAAGTCTGATTTTTGCAAAAATACAACATGGCAAAAATGTCTTTAGTTGGAATTACACTAATAATATGTGGAAAAGAGCCCAACTAACAAGCTCCCAACTGTGAGAAACATGCTTACCTTAAACAAAGAACAATACTTGTTGTAAAATCAGGAAAGCTTTAATAATCTTTATGTTCATTCCCCTTGAATGAAGTGGTAGCTCCCACATAAGGCTACAGGAAGACCACAATTTTGTCAGACCAATGCAAGCCCTTTACACTGCTCCAAATTTTGGACTTTCCACCACACCATCCATTGGCCATGTGGCCATGTTCTCCTCTCTGATAGGCTTTCCCTAAAATAGCTAGTCAAGTCTGTATACAAGTTTCTGACCTTTTCCCTGACCCTAGCAGGTAACAACTCTCACCACTTAAGCCTGGGGGAACTTGTGGAAACAGAACTCCTTCCTTGTTTGCCACATGACTAAAATGTTCATATCCTTTGACCCAGACATCCCACTGCTAGGCATATACCCCACAGAAGTCAAAGATGGAAAGGTTTCATTACATCAAAATATTTGTAGCAGCACTTTTTGTAGCAGGAGGAAAAAAAGATGCCCATCAATTGGGCCGTTGTTAAGCAAACTCTGATACATTAATGGAATACTACTGTGTTCTAAGAAACAATGGATATAAAAACGACAGGCACATAAGAATTATGAACTGATGAAAAGTGAAGTAGAGCCAAGAAAATATAAACAATGTACACATGGACCTTTTTCTCTGATCTCTTTTAGTTATTGACCTAGCAGTGGTATAACTGAGTCAAATGAGACACACAGTTTACTGACTTTTCAAGGCTAGTTTCAAACTGCTTTCCAGAATATCAACACCAATTCATAGTTCCCTCAATCAACGTACCTGTTTTCCCAGTCCCTTCAATGTTATTTTCCATTTTAATGAGCTATGCCAAAACTGAGGAGTATGAGACAGAATTTCAGAGCTGCTTTAATTTGCATTTCTCTAATCATTAGTTATCTGGAACATTCTTAGAGCTACTAACAGCTTGAATTTCCTTAGAAAACTGCCTTTTCTTGTCCTTTGTTCATTTATCAATGGGTAAATAAATTTGAACTAAGTTCTTTATAAATCTTGGAAACAACACCTCTATCAGCAAATATTGTTATAAAGATTACTTCCAATTTCCCATTTCCCTTCCCACAAAACATAAACATGTCTAAAGTTAAATCCATTATCTTTTCTCCAAACCTTCCAATCTTTCAGGCTTCCTTATCTCTGTTGAAGGCATCAGCATCATCCTTCCAGGCTATCCATTTCAAAACCTCACCATTATCCTCACTCTCCCTCATTCCACATATCCAATAACTTGCCACATTTTGTCATATCTACCTTCAAGACATCTCTCAAATCCAAACCCTTCTCTCTACCCCCAAGGCTTATCATCTTACTTCAGGTTCTCATTTAGATTATTACAATAGTCTCCTAACTGGTCTTCCTGGCTGAAATATCTTCTTGAGCCAATTAAGCTACACACAGTTCCCAAAAAGTAATTTTCCTAAAGCATGGATCTGACCAGTTGAGTCCCCTACTCAAGCAACTCCTATAACTTCCTATTGCCTCTAGGATAAAATACAAACTCTGTTTAGCTTTTTAAGCCCTACACAACCAAGCACCAAACTACCATTCCAATTTCATTAGATATTATTCCCCATCCCATACTGTGAGATCTAGCCAACCTGGCCTTTTCTCTGTTCCCTTAATCACACCTCTGTTTCTATGCCTTTGTACTACCTTCATTACTTTACAGAGTATTTCTTGAAACACAGTTAATGCGCCATCTTCTCTCACTAAGCCTTTTTTATGACGGCACCAAATGCTAGAACCCTTTCTTCTAAAGTACTTTATATTAAGTACTATGAATATACATTTAATTAACTTTCTATAGTTTTGCTGAACACATTTTATATGTACTTTCCACACCCATTAAAATGATAGATCATTTCAAGAAAGGGATTTTGTTTTACTCTTTGTACTTCTATCTCCCAACTCACCCCAGTACAATGCCTGCAACACAGTAAGAACTGAACACTTGATTAATACTCAGAGCACAGTACTCTCAGAAAAGCACAGGCACTGGAGTCAAAGGAATCGGGTTCAAAGTGCACTCCTCTGTGACTTTATGCAACCTGTTTAGCCTCTTTGGACTTCAGCTTCCTCATCTGTAAAGCAACAGATTAGACTAGTTGGTTCTTAGAAGTCTCTTCCAGCTCTAAATCTATGTGGAACATGATTTGTGGGGGGGAAATCCCTCAATTTTACTGATATAAATCTGTACTTTATAATGCTTTCTTAGTTATTTGGCATTCATTATGATTTCCCTTTTCCTTGTGATCTCCCCATTCTGATCTCTAATTTTGCTATTTTTTTCCTTTCTCCTCAACTAATTTTGTTAATTATATTGATTTTTTTTAAAGCAGCTCCAGGAAACCTAGGAGATTTGGATAAACTGATACAAAGGAAAGTGAACAAAACCAAAACAATTTATAGTTTAAGAACACTGAAAAAACAATTCTAATAGACTTTAAAAAAATCTCATAAATGCAATGATCAATCATTATGCCTAAGGCTGGTTATAATGACAATCTCCTGACAGAGAAGTAATGGGTCATAACACAAAAAATGAAACAGATTTCCAGACATGGTCAATATGGATATTTGTTTTGATTGACTACACAAATTGTAAATGGGTTTTGATTTTTCTTTCTTTGAGGGAGAGGGAGGAATGGGACAAATGGAAAAAATATTTTTAATTAATTAATTTGTTTTCAGTTTACAACAATCACTTCCATAAGTCTTAAACTTTCTCCCCTTCAGTCCCCAAGATGGCATGCAATCTTATATGGGTTCTACATATACATTCTTACTAAACACATTTTCACATTAGTCATGTTGCATTAGAAGAATTAAAATGAATGGGAGAAACCATGAGAAAAAACAAACCAAAACAAAACATAAATCAAGAGAAAATATTCTGCTTCATTCTGCGCTCTGATGCCATAGTTCTTTCTCTGGATACGGATGACATATTGCCTCAAGAGTCCTTTGGGAATGTTTTAGGTCCATGCACTGCTGTGAAGGGCTAAGTCTATCAGAAACAGTCCTTACACACTGTGGCTGTTAACAGTGTACAATGTTCTCCTGGTTCTGCTCATTTCACCAAGCATCAGTTCATCATATAAGTCCTTCCAGGCCTCTCTGAAGTCCTCCTGTTAATCATTTCTTATAGCACAATAGTATTCCATCACATTCACATACAACAACTTGTTCAGCCATTCCCCAATTGATGGGTATTCCCTTGATTTCTAGTCTAGCCACCACAAAGAGAGCAGCTGTAAATAATTTTGTACATGTAGGACCCTTTCCCATTTTTATGATCTCTTTGGGATACAGTCCTAGAGGCAATATTGCTGGGTCAAAGGGTATGCACATTTTTGTAGCCCTTGGGCTTAGTTCCAAATTGCTCTCCAGAATGGCTAGATCAGCTCACAGCTCCACCAACAATGAATTAGTGTTTCAACTCTCCTATGTCTTCTCCAACGTTTATCTTCTTCCTGTTTTTTCATGCTAGCCAGTCTGATAGATGTGAAGTGATACCTCAGAGTTGTTTTGATTTCCATCTCTCTAATCAACAGTGATACAGAGCATTTTTTCATATGACTACAGATAGCTTTAATTTCCTCCTCTGAAAACTGCCTGTTCATATCCTTTGACCATTTATCAATTGGGGAATGACTTGTATTCTTCTAAATTTTACTCAGTTCTCTATATATTTTAGAAATGAGGCCTTTATCACAGATATTAGTTGCAAAAATTCTTTCCCCATTTTCTGCTTCCCTCCTAATCTTGGTTGCATTGGATTTGTTTGTGCAAAAATTTTTCAACTGAATGTAATCAAAATGATCCATTCTGCACTTCATAATGTTCTCTCATCTCTTGTTTGGTCATAAATGTCTCCATTATCCATAAATCTGACAAATACACTATTCCTTTATACCTAGATCATGTATCCATTTGGACTTTATTCTCATGTATGGTGTCAGGCTTTAGTCTATGCACAGCTTCTGCCACACTTATTATCCAGTTCTCCCAGCAGTTTTTGTCAAATGGTGGTGAGTTCTTATCCCAGAAACTGGGTCCTTGGGTTTATCAAACAGTAGACTGCTATATTGATTGATTCCTATGTCTTGAGTAACTAATCTACTGATTACTGATTCTACTGATCTACTCCTCTACTTCTTAGCCGGTACCAAGTCACCTTCCCTAGCATTTCTTTTCATTAATTCCCTTGATAATCTGGACCTCTTGTTCTGCCAGATGAATTTTGATATTATTTTTTCTAGCTCAAGAAAATAACTTCTGGCAGTTTGATTACAATGGCACTGAAAGTATATTAATTTAGGAAGAATTGTCATTTTTATTAATATTAGCTCATCCTATTCACTAGCAACTGTTGCTTTTCCACTTACTTAGATCTGACTTTATTTGCGTGAAAAGTGTTTTGTAATTGTGTTCATATAGTCCATGAGTTTGTTTTGGCAGGTAGACTCCCAGATATTTGAAAGTGTCCACCATGGCTTTAAATGAGATTTCTCTTTCGATCACTTGCTGCTGGGCATTCTTAGTAATATATAGAAATGTAGATGATTTATGTGGGTTTATTTTGTACCCTGCAACTTTGCCAAAGTTATTATTTCAAGTAGTTTTTTACTTGATTCTCTGGGATTCCCCAAGTATATCATCATATCATCTGCAAAGAGTGATAACTTAGTTTCTTCTCTGCCCTATTCTAATTCCTTCAATTTTTTTCTTCCCTTACTGCTACAGCTAACATTTCTAAGTACCATACTAAACAACAATGGTGATAATGGAAATCCTTGTTCCACCTCTGATCTTATTGGAAATGCATCTAGCATATCTGCACTGCATACAATGTTTGTTGATGGTTTTAGGGAGATACTGCTTATTACTTTAAGGAAGGCTCCATATTCCCATGCTCTCCAGTGTTTTCAATAGGAATGGGTGTTGTATTTTGTCAAAAGCTTTTTCCTTATCTATTGAGAGAATAACATGGTTTCTGTTAGTACTGTTGTTGATATGATCAATAATGCTGATAGTTTTCCTAATATTGAACCAGCCCTGCATTCCTGGTATAAATCCTACCTGATTATAATGTATTATTCTCATGATAAGTTGCCGGATTCTTTTTCCTAATATCTTATTTAAATCTTGTGCATCATGCATTAAGGAAATTGGTCTATAATTTTCTTTCTCAGTTTTGGTTCTTCTTGGTTCAGGTATCAGAACCATATTTGTATCATAAAAAGAATTTGGTAGGACTCCACCAATTTTCCCCAAGAGTCTATATAATACTGGAATTAACTGTTTTTAAATGTTTGATAAAATTCATTTGTAAATTCTGGCCCAGGAGATTTTTTCTAGGGAGTTCACTGATGGATTGTTCAATTTCTTTTTCTGAAATGGAGTTATTTAAGTATAACTTCCTCTTCTGTTAATCTGGGCAATTTGCATTTTTTTAAATTCATCAATCTCACATAGATTGCCAAATTTATGGGCATACAGTTGGACAAAGTAATTTCTAATTATTGTTTTAATTTTCTTTTTTTTGGAGGTGAGTTCATCCTTTTCATTTTTGATACTGGTAACTTGATTTTCTTCTTTCCTTTTTTAAATCAAACTGACCAAAGGCTTATTAATTTTATTTTTTTCATAAAATCAACTCTTTTATTAGTTCAATAGCTTTCTTAATTTCAATTTTATTAATCTCTCCTTTGGTTTTCAGTATTTTTAATTTGGTATTTACTTGAAGATTTTCAATTTTTTCTTTTTCTAGCTTGTTCAGTTGCATGCCCAATTCAGTGACTCCTCTTTATTTTATTCACGTAGGCATTCAATGATATAAAACTTCCCCTAAGAACTGCTTTTGCAGCATACGTGTTGGTAGGTTGTCTCAATACTGTCATTCTCTTGAATGAAGTTATTGTTTCTATGATTTGTTATTTAACCCACTCATTTTTTAGGATTAGATTATTTAGTTTCCAATTAATTTTTGGTCTATCTTTCCACAGTCTTTTATTACACACAATTTTTACTGCATTATAATCTGAGAAGGATGCATTATCTCTGCCTTTCTGCACTGTGTGAGGTTTTTATGCTCTACTACATGGTCAATTTTTGCATATGTGCCATGTACTGCTGAGAAAAAGGTATATTCCTTTCTATATCCATTCAGTTTTCTCCAGAGATCCATTGCATCTACCTTGTCCAGAGTTTTAATCACCTCCTTAACTTCTTGTTTATTTTAAGGTTAGATTTATCAAGTTCAGAAAGGGGGAGGTTGAAGTCCCCCACTAGTATAGTTTCACTATCTATTTCTTCCTGTAAATCCCTTAACTTCTAAAAATTTGGACGCTATACCACTTGGAGCATATATGTTTAGTAATGAAATTGCTTCATTGTCCATGGTGCCTTTTAGCAGGATATAGTTTCCTTCCTTATTTATTTTGATTAGATCTATTTCTGCTTTTCTTTGTCTGAGATTAGGATTGCTATCCCTGCTTTATTACATCACCTGAAGGAAAATATATTCTGTTTCAACCTTTTACCTTTACCCTGTGTGTATCCCCCCATTTCAAATGTATTTCTTGTAAACAACATATTGTTGGATTATGGCTTTTAATCCATTCCATTTCAAATGTGTTTCTTGTAAACAACATATTGTTGGATTATGGTTTTTAATCCATTCTGCTATCTGCCAGTTTTATGGGAGAGTTCATCCCATTCACATTCACAGTTATGATCTGTCTTTCCCTCCATCCTATTCCCCGCTCCCGTTTGTGCTTTTAGTTCTTCTTTCTCCCTTCCCCTCCACAATAGTTTTAATTTTTGACCCCCACCTCCCTCAGTCTTCCCTCCCTTCTTTCAGCCACCCTCCCTTTTACTCCCCTTTTCCTTAATCCCTCCCTTTTAGCCTTCCTTCCCTTTTCTTTCCCTTTTCTCCTCCTACTGCCTATAGAGTGTGTTAGATTTCTATATTTAACTGAGTTTCTTGTTCCCTCCTTGAACCAAATAAGATGAGAATAAGTATCAAAAAGTGCTCATGTCCCTTCCCTTTTTCCCTCTACCGTAATGTTTTTTTTTTTGTCAAACCAGAGGCTAGGTGAAATCTTTTTGAATTTCGCTGTGCTATCTATGGGGGAGGGGTAGTCTAGCCGCACGAGATCTCCTTTCCTGAACCAGAGTATAGGCAAGCTCAGGGGTTGGTGAACCCCCATCTGCACTGGTGTCTACTTAATTCCCCCGGCTGTGATAAGGTATACCTGGAGTCCTGGTGTTGGTTTTTACAGGCTCCACCCCCCAGGACTCCGGATCTCCTCCTGGTTTGCTGAGGTGCGGCTTTCTGGGACAGCTCTGGTTCTACACTGGTCTCCTTCACCCATAGCAAGATGGATTCTCGATTATCTACTTAGCCTCCCAAGTTGAGACTGTTTACCCCTTCGGCTGATCCCACTATTCTCTAGGTTTTTCAAGGTCAACAAGGGGAGGGAGAGAGCCTTTACAATTCACTCCACCACCCTGGCTCAGGAAAAAATAATTTAAAATTCTTTTAATTAAAAGTCACTTGGATTTATCTTTAATTCAACTAATTATGTGTTAATGTGTAATTAAATGTGTTCCATTTTTTATTAATTTCTAGTCTTATTTTAGTCCTTTTTGTTTTAATTATTCAAAAAACATTTATAAAGTGCTTGTTATTTGCCAGGTATTGTGGTAGGTGCTGTGAATACAGAAAAAGGTTTACAAAAAAAAATCCATAATCCTTGACCTTAAGGAGAAAGTTCACATTCTAACAACATGTAAATATCTCAGAGGAGACGATGCAAAAGGTAGGAGTTGAGTGGAGACTTAAAAGAAAGTCAGGGAAACTAAAAGAAAGTACATTTCAGGGATGGAGGAAGTCGGTGAAAAAAAAGATAGAAGGTCTATAAGTGCATATATGAAGAGCAATTCTATTCAGGTCATTATAGATGGATCAGAGTGCATAGAAGGCAGTAAAAAGTAAAGTAGGTAGAAAGGGTAGACAGGGCCTTAAATGCCAAACAGAGTACCCTATGCTGGATCCTGGAGATAATAAGCGGGCCTTGAAGTTTATTAAGTAAAGGAGTAACACTGTCAGATGATGGGGAAAAAAAGGGCAACAGCTGACTAGCATAGCACTACTTAATAAGAGTTTTTAAGGATAGGAATGTTGTTTAGGAAGCAGGGAAGGATCCAGAAAACAGATAGCAGATGAAAAAGAAACAGCAAGAGAGAGGATAAGAGGGACAATATTGCATACATCAATTTCTTTCAATGTGTTGACTAATTTTGCTAAACTTTTTGTCTCTTCTTTCTCATTAAAAAAAAAATTCTCTATTATTAAAGGGATGGCTCTCCAGGAGGGGGAGGAAGGAATGCAAGGAGATATCTAGGTGATATAAGAACAAAAATTATGAATAAAAATGTATTTTTTTAAAAAGTTGAAAGAAGAAAAAGTACAGACAAATCAGGGAGAAAACTAGCATACTAGCAAGAGGGGTACAGCAGGATCAAGTAGGTGTTTTTTAAGGACAGAGGAAACACAAGTAAATTTGTATACAGGGAGAAGTATAAGGAGCTACTGAAGCTTAAAACTTCACTAAGACTTTTGAGACACCCTTTAAGTCAGAAGAAAGTGAAGATAAACATGTGAGTGGGGAAGATGGTAGAGACAATCTGCTAGAGAAGCTGAAATGGGATACCATCATGGGTACATGAATAGAGAATCGCCTTAACAAGAAAAAAGATCATCTCATTAGCAGAAATCAAAGTGTAGAAGGAGATGGTAGGGAAAAGACATCTAAACGTTGTGAAAGAATGGTAAGAGGGAGCTTTCAGCAAATGGCCTCAATTTCTACAATGAAGAATAAGGCAAAGTGCTCAGCAAAGAGGGCATATGAGTCTTGAGAAAAGTCAGTCAATAAACATTTATTAAACCTCTACTACATACCAGACACTTGCTAAGCACTAAAGATACAAAGTAAGGCAAAAGACAATCTCTGCACTCAAGAAATTCCATCTAATAGAGGAGACAACACACAAGGAAATAGGTACAAACAAGTTATATATAAAATAAAATGGAGCTTATTAATGGAGTGAAGACACTAGACTTAAGAAGCATCAGGAAGGCAAAGAATTCACTGAAAAAAAGGTTACTAAGTAAATGTAATAAAGGGAAAGCCTGGAAGAGACTTCCAGCAAGGAGAATTCAAACTTGTACATGAATGAGTCAAGGTATAGGTAAAAGGACAACTAGTGCTGGAAGGTGGCAAGGGAAGATGTGTCATCACTGAATACCTACTACAAAGGTGCAAAGAGTGAGAAAGAAGGATATTTAAGACAAAAAGAGGTTTATTAATTACAGAATAGGTATTCCAGAGAGCAAAGTGGAAGAGCAAATAAGAACTGTGATAAGGAAGACTTTGTTCATTTTCCTTTTTAAATAAATTTGTATAGATGTCTTTTGCTTCTTTTAACCTGTCCCCTCCCAGAGTCATCCCATATAATAAATAATTTTTAAAGACAGAAGATAAAGAGGGAAAAAAAAAATTAGGAAAATTGATTGGTATATCTAATAATATAGATATATACTATATATAATAGATATACGATATATCTGTTTATAAGTCTGAAAATATATGAATACACCACACTTAAGGAGGGGAGGTGTCTTTTTATATCACTCCATGGAGCCATATTTTGCAATATTCATTTTTTATTTTGTGTGTGTGGGGGTGACTCTACATTTATATTATTGTAGTCACTGTGTATAATAGTGTTTTGACTGTACACTTCAGTATGCAATATTTCCATGCTTTTCTATAAACATATTTATATTTTCTTATAGTACAAAATATTCCATTACATAAATGTACCATAATTTGTTTAGTTATTCCTCAAACAGCAGTCTTATCTACTTTGTTTTCAATTCTTTGCTATCTTAAAAAGTGCTTCTACAAATATTTTAGTGAATATGGGGACTTTTGCTTAACAATGGCCACTGTGGGATATAAGCCTAATAATGGAATCTCAGGTTCAAAGGGAATGAACATTTTAGTCACTTTATTTACATAATTCCAAATAAGTCCAAAATAAACGTGTCAATTCACAGCTCCAGCAACAATTGGCTTGTGTTCCTATCTTCCCATAACCTTTCCAACAATATTCCCACTTTTTAAAATCATCTTTGCCTGTTTACAGATAAACTGAAACCTCAGGGTTGTTTTAATATGCATTTGTCTTATTATTGATTTGGAGCATTCACCCATAGAGCCAATAATTAGAATTTCTTCACAGAAAAATTCTATCAAACTTTTAAAGAACAATTAGTACCAAGACTTGATTCCCCTTTAAATTTTTTTAAAAATGCAAACAATTGATTTTTCTTTTATCCTTTATAAACAAAGAAATAAAATTCAGGGCTATAAATTTGCCATACAATATTACTAAATGGATCTATGATCACAAATAATTATTTGTTCTCTCCCACAAAACAGATCACAATTTATTCAGGTCATCCCAACCTGTAAGGATTCTTGTCCATTCACACTGTAGGTCCTGAATCTCACTTTCTCTTGACATATCACAAGGATAACAGTTGAGCACTCAGCCTGTTCTCCTGTAATCCTTCATCCTTGGTACACAAACAATATATTTGCAGGCTTCTTAAATCTAGGCACCTTTTCACTGCCTTCTCTGTGAAATTAATTCTTCAAAAATATTATTCTCCATGTACTAGCTAAGTTACAATCCAAAAATGCTAATGTGCTGAATACTGTCATTGAGTCTATTAACCTTTTGTTGTTTCTATATCTTTCTATGCCTTGCTCTTTAATCGAAATTTATTCAAAATAAACTGTCTTTTTAATTTTGACAGAACCCTGCATCTTTTGATTACTTTATCAATTTGCACACAGTGTTACTAAGGTTACAATTTCTGTGCCTTCGGAAATTTACCTGATTTTTCTATTAAGTAAAAAATTCCATGTATTCCACGCGTATCTGAAAAATACATTCCCTCTACTATCCATTTTGTCACCTCACTACTTCTATGAAATCCAATTTCTTCAATTTTAAGCCTTTTTTGTTTTATTTTTCTAATTGTTAGTGGATTGTTAAGGTCTATTATAACTTTTTGGAAAAATATTTTCTGGTAGGTCTTTTCTTTTTATACATTTAACTAATTTATTACTTGGTGTACAAATAGTAAAATTATATATTCATTATCCAGAGCACCTTTAAAAGGATACCAATTTGTGGAGCTGTGAGCTGATCCAACCACTCTGGAGCAATTTGGAACCATGCCCAAAGGGCTACAAAAATATGCATACCCTTTGACCCAGCAATATTGCTTCTGGGACTCTATCCCAAAGAGATCATAGAAATGGAAAAGGGTCCCACATGTACAAAAATATTTATAGCAGCTCTCTTTGTGGTGGCCAAAATCTGGAAATCAAGGGGATGCCCATCAACTGGGGAATGGCTGAACAAGTTGTGATACATGAATGTAATGGAAAACTATTGTGCTATGGGAAACGATGAACAAGAAGACTTCAGAGAAGCCTGGAAAAACTTATATGAACTGATACTGACTGAAAGGAGTAGGACCAGGAGAACTTTGTACACAGCAACAACCACAGAAAAATTCTGGTAGACTTAGTACCTCATTGAAATGCATGGACTTTAAAAAATTTCCAATGGACTCTTGAGGCAAAATGCCTTCCACATCCAGAGAAAGAACTTGGAATTGGATCGCAGATAGAAACAAACCATTTTCTTCTGTATTATGTTTTGTTTAACGGTTTCTCCCATTCATTTTAATTCTTCTATGCAACATGTACTTAATAGGAATGTATGTGTAGAACCTATATAAGATTGTATGCCATCTAGGGGAGGGAATGGGGAGGGAGGGGAGAATGAGCAGGAGGAAGTGGAAAAAAAATCAAAGACATGAAAGTGATTGTCAAACACTGAAAACAAATAAAATAATTCAATTAAAAAATAAATTTTAAAAAAGGATACCAATTCCTTTTGCTAAAAATCTCTTTGGGTCTGAATTGAAGTGTCAGATATCATCACTGAAATACCCAATTTTCTTGAACAGGATAAATGCTTTGACAGTCCTTTAAATTTATGTACATCTTTTAAAATCAAGCATCAAACCATATTGTTGGATTATGTGTTTTAATCTATTCTGCAATCCTCTTTCATTTTATTTGGGGAATTAAATCCATATATATTCAAAATTATAATTTTTGAATTTGTCTTATCTTCTATGACTTTTAGGTATTAACTTTTATGCAACTATTTGCATTCCTGATGTCATGATCTTTGTTTCTTGACAGATTATAAAACACTGAAAATATCTTATATCTTATTGTAGTAACTTTTCTGTCAATGATAGGCTACTGCACTGCTCCAGATCTTTATTGCCTCTCTATTTGCACCTACTTCCTTCCCTCAAAGCCCAAGTAATTAAACAATATTGCAATTACTTTTCCTACCTTATGATGATTAAATTAAGAACAATTAGTTTTATTCTTCTAACCATGAATACTGTCCAACTATCTTTAACAGCTTAAGTTCTTAACATCTTAACATTTCAATTTCTCAGATTTCACAGATTCCCTTGAGTGATCTTTTCATTTGTATTCTTGTAGTTATTGCACATATTGCTCTGGTTCTGCTTAAAAACTCAGTGTGAGTTCATACTAATCTCTCCATGCTGACCTAAATGTGATGAAGTCTTTTTGAACAACAAATTCAACAATGAGACTGAAGGCAGAATGGAAATCCTTTCCATAGTTCTACCTCTGAAAACAAAAACATCTCTCAAACTAAGATTCTCAGAGATGGAAGAGTAAATAATTAACTAAACAAACACAATTTAGAGCTATAAAAGAGTTTTAAACTTCTCAGAATGGATTTTTACAAATTTATTTTGATTGATTTTTAAACTGATTTTAACATTAATTAGGAGGAGCACACTACCTGTCAATAAATGGGTCAATGGCTTGCTTCCATGAATGCCAAAGAACCCAAGTAAGAGGACGGTCCCCCTTATAGGATTTTAAAAGTACAGAACAAAGAACAGATAAGAAAGAGTAGGTGACATCACGTGATTTAAGGGCAACTGCTTACAGAGCTGAGGCACAGGGAATAATATGAACAGTTCGAAATTTCTGAGGTTTTGAAATGAACAGACTTAAAGGATGATGCTGATGCCTTCAACAGAAATAGGGAAGCTTGAAAAAGTGGAGGGTTTAGGGAAAAGATAATAATGGATTCAATGGGGAAATGATACAGGATCAATCTCCTCAATTCCCCCCTTTGATCAATGAGAGGTATGTGTCTTTCATAGATCAAAATCTTAAAGGGAAAAAAACATTCATGGCAGTGTTTTTAAATTACTCAAAGGAGACATCCACTTCATCTTCTAATTGCTAGCAAGCAAACAAAAACAACTAATCAGCCAAATTCTGAAAATAAAACAAGTCAGACTAAGGGTAACTGAACTATACTTTACAAGACTACCAATTATTACATACCCACCTCCTCATATAGAGGTAATGGATTCAAGATACAGAATGAGCAGCACATTTTCAGACATGGCCAATGTGGAAATTTGCTTTACTTGACCATGCGTATTTGTTAAAAAGGTTTTGCTTTTCTCTTTCAATGGGGGAAAATAAGGAGAGGGATAAAAAGAACTAAGGAAAGGATTGCTCTCTATCTTTCTAGCTTGCTGTCACCCCTTTCTCTTGGGTTATTTAAGCATTTTTTAATAGACAGAAGAACAATACCCTAGGCCAGCATATCAAAGGGAGTGAAAAAAGAGTAAAAGGATCCATTTGTACAAAAATATTTGAAGCAGCTCTTTTTTGTGGTGGCAAAAAAAAAAAAGAAAACTAAGGATACTCATCAATGGGGGAATGGATAAATGACTTATGGCATATCAATGTAATGAAGTACTAATACGTTTTAAGAAATAAAGAATCTACCTTCAGAGAAATCTGAAAAGATTTGTATGGAGTGAAGTGACCAAACATGAAGAACAATTTGCACTATAACATCAACATTACAGAAACAATTTTGAAAAACTTAAGAACGCTTATTAATGCAATGATTGATCTCATGCTACCCACCTCCTGACAAAGGAGACTAAATATGAACAAAGATTTTTGGACATGGTCAATAAGAAAATCTGGTTTTTTGCTTATGCTTATTTGCTACAAGGATATTAAGGGGAGCTGGGGGGGGAGAAGATGGGAAGAAGAAAACATTAACATCTGTCAATTTAAAGATTTTAACTCAAAAAAAATTTTTTAAGTTGCTTGAAAGAGTGAAGAAATATTTCAAGAAAAACACAAAAGAATCTAAGGATGCAAAAGGAACTCCTAACCTGTGTCAGGAGGTTAGCTAGTAGAAGAATATCATTTGGAAAAGAAAGTTAAGAAGGCCTCCTCCTGAACCTCTGAAATTAATGTAACAATTCTGAAGGTCTTCCTATGGGAGGAGATGGTGAGCTATATTCTGGAGAGAATAGTGTCTCACATTCAATGTTTATGGTAGACGAATGCCATCCATAGGAAAAAGGCCAGCAATGTAGTACTGAGAGAAAAATGACACACTCATGGAATTTCAAGGGTTGGAAGGGACCTGAGCAGCCGCACAGACTCATATTCAAAAAAGAATTCCCTCTACAAATTACCTGACAAGTGGTCATATAGCCTGTGTTTCAAGACATGAATTCAATTGGGGAAACCACTACCTCCAGAGTAAACCTATTTTATTTTCAAATGGCTCTGTTTGTTATGAAGTGTTTCCTAACAGAAATACTAAATTTGCCTCTCTATAAAAACCTTTGTTCATGGTTTAGCTCTGTGGGGCCAAACAAAATTTAATCCCCTTTCTACATGGCAATCCTTCAAATAGTTTTAAAAAGAGCCATTCTGAACCCCTCCCCATAAATCTACTCTTCTTGGGACTAAACATTCCCAGTTCCTAAAAAAGATCCTCATAGGACAATGATTCAAGACCCATTTCATCACACTGGTGGTTCTCTTCTAGATACTGCAATGTATTGATTTCTTTCCTAAAATGTGCCACTCAGAGCTGAACATAACGGTCTAGCTGTAGTCTGACCAAAGCAGGATATGATCAGATTGTCATGTCCTTACTCCCAGAAGTTATGTCCCTCTTACTGCATCCTAAGATACATTTAGATTTTTTTGGCTGCTATTATCACAGTGCTGACTCACTGCCCTTGAAGTCTCTTAAAATCCCCAGATCTTGTTCAAAATCTCATCTAACCATGTGTTCTCAATGTTGTACTTCAAGATATTTTTTTACTCAAAGTGTAAAATTAGGTAAATTGTGGTGACTGGCACCTCTCTGATGAGGAGAGAGGAAGCAATATATCTAGGCATGACATGAACAAAAAAAGGGGGTGGGGGGGAAGAATATGTTGCCTTCCCTGAGCATGCTGTTAGGATATGACAATAATCCTCCTGAAATTTGCAAAAATTAGCAATCTAGTGTCTGTTTCTGGTGTTTCTTATGGAGAAAAATAGTACCACTATAAAGAATCTAAGAATTATAAAGTTCTTATGCTCAAAAAGCTACAAAAATGTGCACACCCTTTGACCCAGCAATACCACTTCTGGGACTCTATCCCAAAGAGATCATAGAAATGGGAAAGGGTCCCACATGTACAAAAATATTTATAGCAGCACTCTTTGTGGTGGCCAAAATCTGGAAATCAAGGGGATACCCATCAATTGGGGAATGGCTGAACAAGTTGTGATATATGAATGTAATGGAATACTATTGTGCTATGGGAAACGATGAACAGGAAGACTTCAGAGAAGCGTGGGAAGACTTATATGAATTGATGCTGAGTGAAAGGAGCAGAACGAGGAGAACTTTGTACACAATAACAACCAGAGTGTGTGAGGATTTTTTCTGGTAGACTTAGTACTTCATTGAAATACATGGACTTAAAAAATTTCCAATGGATTCTTGAGGCAAAATGTCTTCTTCATCCAGAGAAAGAACTTGGAATTGGATCGCAGATAGAAACAAACTATTTTCTTTTGTATTATGTTTTGTTTTATGGCTTCTCTCATTCATTTTCATTCTTCTATGCAACATGTATTTAATAGGAATGTATGTGTAGAACCTACATAAGATTGTATGCCATCTCAAGGAGGGAGTGGGCAGAGAGAGGAAAAAAATCTAAGATATATAAAAGTGACTGTCAAACACTGAAAACAAAATAATTTAATTAAAAATGAATTATGAAGTTCTGGAAAAGAAACTAAAAAAGAACATTTTTGTGAGAAAAATGCTCACTCAGCAAAGAACAATACTCATTGTGAAGCCAAGGAAGTTCTCAATTTATTTTAGCCAATTATTCTACATTCCTAGTGAGTGGGTCCTCAGACAAACACAACACTTTTTATGCTGTTCCTAATTCTAATTTCCCCCCTTTATCTCCATTGGCTAGATGCAACCTCTTGAACCATCCATTTCATGTTCTCCTCCCTGATAGGCTCCCCCTTAAACAACTTGTTAAGCATGCACACAAGCTTCTGACCTTTTACCTGATCAGAAGCATGGTTCTGCTAGGTCACAACTCTGATTATAACTAGTCTTACTAGACTTACATTCTGCTATCACTCACAGGTGGGAGGAGTTTTAATCCTGTGGAAACAGAATTTCTCCTTTTGTTTCCCATAATTTTCAAATATGGAATTTACATAAAATGCATATTTAGAGAATGAAAAACTACGTAAAAAGATGATGTGCTTGAGGAGTTGGGTTTGAATTTCTGGACCATAAATTAAGATATGAAAAGACTGTATATGTGATATATGTAAGACATTCGTTCGTTTGTTTGTTGGCCTGAATATCCTTCTGAGGTCACAAAAAACTAAAAAGGAAATAGAAGCTTATCAGTGGAGGAAAGGTTAACCTGTGGTAAATAAATGGATTGTTATTGAACCCTAAGAAATGAATATGAGGAATCCGGACAACATACAGTAATTCAGAGAATAGAAAGCTGAAACAAGTAAACAAAATACACGGCTACAGTAATGGTAAGACTTCATTGTGCTGTATATAATACCAAAAGTCCTGTGATGAACTGGTATAAACAATGCTATAGTCTCAGAACTGAAAAATATAACTCACTGCTCTCAAAGAAGTGGGAGAACATGGATATGGTATGCAGTACATAGCATAAAATTTAGTCCATGAGCCAGTTGGTTTTACTTAAATATTAGTTGTTACAAAAGAAAATTGCATGAGAGGAAAAAAAATAAATGCAGTACAGTAACAAAAGGCAACAATAAAACACTATTATTAGCCTTAAGATTTGAAAGCTTTAAACCAGAAGGAAGCAGGAGAGCATGAAAAGAACTCCCACCCTCCAACACATCCATCAAAGCCAGATACCATGTAGAGTAACAAGTATGACATTTTTAAAAGTTCTCAGTAGAGAGGCCCAATAATCGGCAGCAGACAACACTCTAGAAAAGGGATTAACTCAGAGCTCCAGAAATTTATATATAAATGCACAGAACATGATTAACATACTAAAGATCTTAATGCAAGCAAACAGGTAAATGTGATCTCATAGATTTCATCAACACAGTGGAAGTTGACTATCAATGTATCAATAGAAGGCTATACTTTCAAAAGGGACAAATTAGATAAAAGACTCCGAGTAGCAGACAGTAGAGCAGCACTGCCTGTGCATGTATGCATTCTCATATTTTCTTCCCTTCCTCTCCCCTTTTCTCTCCCTTCCCTCCCTCCTTTCTGCCATGGATTTATACTCAAGAGATCTAAGTTCAAATTCTCTCTCCAGTATTAAAATAGTTAAAGGCAAGTCACTGAATAGCTTCTCATCTATAAAACAGAAATGATGCAAGTATTACTGACTCAACTAGCAATTATGTGGGATGCTCAAAACAATGCAGAGGGGAAATGTGTTCTGTAAACCTTTTAAGAACCATATATATGAGCTATCATTAATTATCCTGTAGATGTTCCATGACATAAAAGCCCATCTTTTCAAATCCCAAATTCTCCTGGAAATACTAGGCTGCTGAAAATCATGGAACACTATGATCTTCAATGTATCAAAACTGCAGCTTACGCAAAACACAATGAAGATATACAAGTGACTGTAAGTAGGCTGCAAGTTTTACAAGTGATGATGTACACAAGGAAGTGATATAAAAGTCACTGAAAACACATGTAAGAACAAGGAAGGAAGCTGAGAGGTATATTGAGAGCAATGAATAACAGATGGGACACACTCAGGGTTGCACTAAGTGCAGAAATACAGAAAGCGAACAGCTACTCAAAATGACACTGACCCTACCTTTTGAAGAGCTCTGGTAATTAACAAAGTTTTTCCTTTTATCAAGTCTAAATTTATCTCTCTTCAACTTCCACACATTGGATTTGGATTTCTGGACCAGCCATCCATTTCCTTCAGACATCTAGAACTGGATTTCTACAGTTATCTCAAAACTCAACATGTCCAAAACAGAACTTATCTTTCTCCAAGAATCTATCCCTCTTCTTGGGGTGTAGGGTGTGTTCAGGAAGGACCAGTACCTTTGGTATGATGATTGCCAAGCCCTTCGGGGCTCTTTCCACCTTTGGTGTTCACCTGTTCCACCCAACTCTCACCTGTGGCTCCAAGAAGCTGCAGCATGCACAGCACCCATATCCCAGGAAACCGTTTTGGCAGAGGGGCCAAACCAGGTTGAGGGTAACCAAGGATTCTCAAACCCACTGGTGAGTTGGCGTCTACCCCAAGCAAGTGAAGACTTCCTCTGGTGGAATGAGCAGATGAGAACAATTTGTTCCAACGGTCATGAAGGCACACGAAGCAGGCAATGTAGAGCACTTATAGCTTGGTTAGACACTGAAGACACCAAGGACATCCACTGCATCCTAAGCCATCACCAGCTGTCTTGACTCTGTCCCACCACTGGAGCATGATCACTCTAGAGGACAGAGTGAGGCTGAAGACTTCATGCAACTCTGCCTCACTTGAATTCAATTTACGTACAAATTAAAAGACATCACTCATACCATTTTACTATTATGCCTTAAAGTCCTGTGGCAATCCAAAGCACTTTTATGATTCCCTGACAGCGATTTATGGACCAAAAAGCTATGGTGCATCACAATTACTCAGTGCTAATGGAGCCACACTGCTTAGTGATACGGACATGTTCCTAGAGAGATGGGCTGAACACTTCCATGTGTTCTCAATAGACCATCATCAATCAATGCTGAGACCACTGACTGTTTACCTCAGATTGAAATCAATCCATCCTTAGCTGGACTTCCAACTGAAGAAGTTTTGAGTGCCATTAGGCTCCTTTCATGTGGCAAAGCACCTGGTGCTGATTCTATTCCAGCTAAGATTTACAAGGTAGGGGGACCACTGCTCATACAAAAGCTGACTGAAATTTTCCTGGTTATATGGCAAGAGGAGGTTTTTCCCCCAGGAGTTCAAGGATGCCTCCACTGTCCATCTCTATAAAGGTAAAGGGAATACACTGTCCTGCAACAATCACAGGGGGATCTCTCTCTTAGTCATTGCTGGCAAAATTCTTGCTGAAGTCCTCCTTAAAAGGCTGATCCTTCACCTAGAAGATGCTCAAATACCTGAGAGCCAGTGTGGCTTCAGAAAGCACCAAGGAATAGTCGATACGGTGTTTGCTGCCCAACAACTCCAGGAGAAATGTCAGGAGCAGAACAGAGATCTGTACACAACATTTGTAGATCTGTCCAAGGCCTTTGACACTTTTAGTTGTGAGGGTTTATGGAAAATTATGTTAAAATTTGGTTGCCCAGAGAAGTTCATGAATGTTGTATGTCAATTTCATGATGCCATGTTTGCCTGAGTTCTGGATAGTAGACAATACTCTTGTGCCTTCCCAGTCAACAATGGAGTGAAATAGGGCTGTGTGCAACTACCATACTGATGGTAAGCTCTCCAATTTGCAAAGGGTACAAGCCAAGACCAAAGTGGAAGGAGTGTTGGTGCATGATATTGTTTGCAGATGACTGTGCATTCAATGCAGCCTCTGAAGCTGAGACACAACAAAGTATGGATCAATTCTCTGCTTCCGGTGCTAATTTTGGCCTAATAATTAACACCAAGAGAAAACAGGTGCTCCATCAGCCACCACCACACCACCCATACGTGGAACCATTGATTACAATAAATGGAGAAGTTTTGAATGCTGTGGATAAGTTCACTTACCTTGGCAGTGTACTTTCCAGGGATGTACACATTGACAATGAGGTTGATGCACACATTGCCAGAGCTAGCTCAGTGTTTGGGAGGCTCCAAAGAAAAGTTTGGGAGAGAAGTATTAGACTGACTATCAAACTGAAGGTCTACAGAGCTGTTGTGCTGACCTCCTTGTTGTATGCCTGTGAAACATGGACAGTCTACCAGCACCATGTCAGGAAACTGAATCGCTTCCATTTGAACTGTTTCAGGAAGATTCTGAGGATCACCTGGTAGGATAAGGTACCAGACACTGAGGTCCCTGCTCAAGCTGAACTGCGCCAAGCATTCAAACACTGTTTCAGAGAGCGCAATTCTCATGAGCTGCCTACATTATTCAAATGCAAAATGTAGTCTTGCCAAAAAGACTATTTTATGGAGAACTCACATGGGGCAGGGGGCAGGTGATCAAATGGTGGTCCAAATAAACAATACAAGGACACTCTCAAGAACTTTGGATTTGATTGTGGATCATGGGAGACACTGGCACAGGACTGCTCAGCATGGCGTGCCCACATCAGAAAGGGTACTATGCTCTATGAGGAAAGCAGAACTGAGACAGCACAAAGTAAATGTAGGATGCGCAAATTTGGAGTATCCACCCCAAATGTTCACATGGGCTATGTGTGCCCAACCAGTGGTAGAGCATTCTGAGCTTGTATTGGTTTGATCAGTCACAGTAGGACACACTGAAATTTCACTTTATCATGGTGATGTCATTTTGGTCCTCTTTGAGAATGAAGGACAACAACTAACCAAGCCCTCTTCTAAACTTCCCTATTTCCACTGAGGATACCATTTCTTGCAATGACTTCGGTTTGAAATCTCAGAATCATCAATCTTTTGTCCCTCATATCTGATCAACTGTCAAATCTTTTCAATTCTACCTCCTCTATATCTCCACCATCTGTCTGTCCTCTGCTGTTTACTTCCACAAGACACCACCTTAGTCCATCTGGGTCTTCATTTCTAGGATATACTCCCTCCTCACTTCTGTCTCTAAGAATTCAAGGGTTTAAAAAAAACCCTTAAGCTCTACCTTCTACACAAAGCAAGAAAGAAACATCAGACAACAGAGAAGACTGCTGGAATAAGGTCTCTGATGGGTTGACACACAGTAGGCAATTAATAAATATTCAACTAACAACAGTTAGACTTGCCAGACCCTAAGGTGCTTTCTAACTCTCAAAAAGTTTCTAATAAAAACAAGAAATGGTTTAATAGTGTAGAAGGGGACGGAAAGTGTCTGAGGAGTGGGAAGACATTTGTATTTGTAGGAAGATGGGAGAAATCTAAACCAGTGGGGAAGACAGCTAGAACAAGGTTCTTACAGGTTAGAAGAGAATGGAATTAAGGATAGATAGAACTAGTCTTAGCAAACAGTAAGCCTATGTCTAGTACAGAGTGTGAAATGAAGGTGAAAAGTTTTGAGGAATAGAAGAGCTAGCAGAGTTGAAGTCACACCTCACTGAAATAGCTAAATAAATTATTCAAATTCATAATAAAAAGAAAATTAAAGAGAAATCCACCAGAATTTATTATGTACCGTTAAGTATCAGTCATTAACAATATGCACAAGGAACAAATTCCTTTAATAAATCTGAGGTCAAAAGATATGAACAGTTCTCAAAAGAATTACAAACTGTTAACAATCGTAAGAAAGAACGTTGCAAATAACTAATAAGAGACATTAAAATAAAACAATTTTGAGGTTTCCACTCCCATCCTCCAAACTGGCAATGATGACAAAAGATGGGAATAATCAAGGTTGAAGGGTTAAGGAAGACAGAACACTAATGCACTGCTGTGTGGAGCTGTGAACTGAAGCAACCATTTTGGAAAGCAATATGGAATTATAAAAATAAAAAATAAAATAATAATAATAAAATAAATAATAATAAAAATAAAGTGACTAAAATATCCATAACCTTTAACTCAGATTCATGTGTTAGGCACATACCAAGAAGTTCAATGACAAAAGGCCCCCAAAAACATCAATATATTTTATAGCAGCACTTTTTGTAGTAGCAAAGAACTAGAAACAAGGTACATGTCCACTGACTGGTGAATAGTTTAAAAAATTGTAGTATATGAATGTGATGAAATATTACTGTGCTATGAGAAATAATGGACATATCAAATATAGAGAACTATGGAATGACTTACATACACTGTTCCAAACTGAATGAAGCAGAATCATGAAAACATTATGCACAATGACTGTAACAATAAATGCTGAAAACTTATAAAGAACAAGCTTGGCTCCAAAGTAAAGTTATGATAAGTGATTCCCTTTCATTTCTTTGCAGAGGTAAGGGATTCATAGTGATAGAAAATTGCATTCTCAACAAATTTCAATACACCAATACAGCTTTTCATTGTATTTATCAGTTTTGGCAAATTTTTATTCCTGTGAATTTCTTTCTTTTTTTTTTTTTAATTATAGTAATTTTCTTATAAAGAGATGGGCCTGGGGGGAGACGGAAAGGAATGGGAGGAGGGATAATCTGGATCAAACTCAAATAGAAAGCAGGGCCACTTATCTGTAGGGCACATATTGACTTAGTTTTGAAATATTATATTATATACATTATCAATGTTTTGCTTTTCTTTATTTTGTTAACTATTTCCCAATTACACTTCAATCTAGTTTCTAAAGTACTGTATCCTAACATATATCTAAAGTGTTGTGGGTCAAATGATGGCCTCATGTTTGATACCTGATATAGACAATATTAAAATAAAAAGATATGAATAAAACCATATTCCAAAGAAAATCTTAAACAATCATTCTGAAGAAAGAAATTCTAAAGCAATAAAATAAGGGTAAAATAAAACAATTTCAGTTATGGTTATGTATCATGTATTTTAGTAGTTTGGTGAGTGATAACTTGACAGTAGTTTAGTTTATTAGGATGATTAATTTAGTCAAAGTTCAACAGGTCAGAAACAGGGAAATTCTAAGAACAAAGGATTCTGGAGTAATAAAAAGGGAAAAGCTATAGCATCAAGGATGAATAAATAGACAAATAATTGCAGAACAGTGGGCACAGATTAGAACTACTACAGTCAATCATAAGGCTTACCTCCAACATAAACTATACCCATCCTTATCCCCTTTAACGCTCCCCTCCACCCCCTTCTGACCCATCCTTCCC
The DNA here is from genome assembly GCF_028372415.1 of Notamacropus eugenii. Classification (NCBI taxonomy): domain Eukaryota; kingdom Metazoa; phylum Chordata; class Mammalia; order Diprotodontia; family Macropodidae; genus Notamacropus; species Notamacropus eugenii. Next base: position 319,940,521 of record NC_092876.1, read on the forward strand.
TATGTGTAAGCTCCTAATCTCTCTCCTCTGAATCAGGAAATCTATCTCTTAAGACAGTTATAACTAGTCACCAAAGCACCCACAGTAGCAACTATGAAGATGCCATTGGGAAAATCTTCCCCCATTCCAAGCATATTCTTCCTCTGAGATCACCTTGTGGCCATGAACAGTACATCATATTCCAGGTAGTAACTGGTAAGAGCCTTGCTACCCTCCTCTACCTTTAAGTGAGTGAACACAGTATTAGAAGGCAATCTGAATCCCAAATTTAATTACATTACTTTTCCCCCAAAATCTACTTCTCTTCTAAACTTTCTCATTTTCTGTGTAAACTATATGATTTTACATAATTAATTAATACAGTGGTAAGCATAGCATTTAAATTTGTAAACATATACTTTGAGATAGAAGCCAGAAAACTGTTTACTTATCGGAGTGCAGAATCAACAAAGTTTGCAGATCAATAAATTAAAAGAATAGCTAGGGATCAAGGGACCAAAGAGCCCAGTCCATACATCTGACCCAGAGATCCCACTGCTAGGTATATACCCAAAGGAGGTCAATGATAAAAAGAAAGATTCCATGTACAGTACAAAAACATTTACATCAACAGTTCTGTGGTATTAAAGAACTGGAATCAAAGTAGATGTCCACAGACTGGGAAATGCCTAAACAAATTGTGTTATATTAATATTACTGAACATTGTTGCACTATAAGAAACAAAGTATATGAAGAATACAGAAAAGGACATAAAGATTTTTATGAACTGATATACAGTCATGTATGTAAAACCAGAAAAAACAATATACACAATTTACAATAATTGGTGGAAAGAACAAAAAACCCAAAACCATGAAAAACTCAAAATGCTACGAAACTGTAATAAGCAAACTTGGTTCTTAACAAGAGATATGAAAAATGCACCTCCCTTTCTTATTTATAGAGATAAAAGCTCGTAAATATAGAGCACTTCAAACAATGTTCAACATGACTGATGTGCTAGTCAGTTTTACTGTCCTTTATTATTTTGTTTTTTAATTCTTTCCTATATCTTTAGGAGGGGAAGAGGAAGGGACACTCTAGGAAATAAAAGTGATATAAAAACAAATCATAAATAAAAATTTAAATTAAAAAAATTTTAAGTGAAAATGTTAAGACAATATATTGTATAATACTTTACTGTACAATGTCAGAGTTCTAGATCTTGGAAGTTGCAGAATTTCATGAGATGGAGAGATCTAAGATATGACCATGTAAAGTAGATTAGAGAAAGTCGCTGGAGACTAGGTGACTGAGGAATTAACTGTGTGGCCAGGTTACTAAATGGCTTATATCACAACATTAATATTTAGAATCCAAGGATGTTGACAGGAAATCCTGATAGTAAATTCACTGAAAAACTACAGAAAAGAATCTAGAGATAAGTAGATAAAAACACTCAGGATGATGAAAAATGATGAATGATGGTGGTAGAGATCTGGAAGTAGAAATAAGCCCACTTCTCTTGATTGGATGTATAGATGTACGTGTCTGAAGGGGGGCTGGATAGAATAGGAAGGAATAATAGAAGCAAAGGCCAATTATGGATAGTGCTGCAAGTAATGTATTATTGTGTTATATCTCAGAGGTAAACCACAAGTTAAAGCAAGGAAGTACAAACAACATTAGCTGAAAAGTTTGAGGATACAGGAGAATTTGATGAAGTCATAAACTAAGGAATATTTCTATATATCTGGTAGCAAATACTGTGGTGTTTGATAGCTAATAAGAAATTTAGAACTCTCAATAAAAATAAGCTTCTGGGTAACACAGGAACAGTATATATTGTTCCCATTCAAATTTTATACTTTCAACACTGATTCTGAATGCTTGCTTTTAAACTTCTGTAAGTTATCTATTAGGACAATAATCCTTTGAATTTCAACACTGCTAGAAGAAGATATTTTCTTCATTTGTCTACCTATATTTTGAATAATTGGTTTTAGACTCAGTTTTAATACTCTGTATTTTAAATTGTCAGTTGCCCATTTTGCTAAGACAAGCAATGGTCTCATTAATTTTAAAAAGGTGTTTCACAAGAGAACATGTTTTGTTGGATACATGTTTCTCTGACAAGAACTTCAGAAGAAACATGGAACTTGGTTTTTCAAGGTAATAATTACAATTTATCTCTTACCATATTATAAATTCAGAGAGAGAAAAAACCATGTCATTAATCTTCATATCCACCTCAGCAACCAGTACATTGCCTTATGGTACATCCTTGATAAACGTTCAATGAACCAAATCCAAACCTTATTTGAAATGGTACATTTTAAATAGCACACTAAAGGTTATCTGGGTTACAAAACATGTCAAAATATCCTATTTTCACCTTCCAGACTGAACATAATATTTTCTAAATGTTTGTTAAAACACAGCTTGACAGATGGATATTACCTATGCTCTCTCTAAAGAATTAAAGCGAGAAGCACATTTAACTAAAGTTAACAAGCATTTATTAAGGAGCTACTATGTGCCTTTAGACTGTGAGTTCTTTAAGAGCAGAGACTCTCACCCTTTTTTATATCCTTGGCTTAGCAGAGTACCTAGCATACAGCAGCTACTTAGTATTTATTGACCTACTGACTGCCAGCACTATTACCTTTCAATACCATCAAAGAGTACCATGAAGGAAATCTTATTGATAAAAAAAGTCATAAAAATGATTTAAATAGAGCAGGGCAGATCTTTCTCTGGGACAGAACAGATTCAAGGCAGAAAAATAAGCAGCTCAACAGTGATGTCATAATCCTGGGACAAGAGAAAGCATATAATTGGAACAGAGAAAAAAGTATCATAAGTTTTAATAGTTCATATCTGACTCGTTGGCCTATTCAACTCTTATCAGAAGAGATTCTCTACAAGAAATGGATTGAGGGCAATACTGACTATCAGCCCAGATAAGGTACAACACATATTTATTAAAGGTTTTCTTTTGTAAAATGTGTTATGTTGAGCTAAAACCTAGATGACTCCTAATGAAATATTTATATCTAGCTAAGAAGTTTGCTTATGTTCAAGTAGAAAGGCTTCCAAGAGTCACTCTTGTGGAAACACATTTTAGAGAACCTTAAGTGCCAGGTTAATAATTCTGGACTTTATACAACCCACTCAGACCCTCAATTTTCTTAAAAGTAAAATGAGTGAGTACAGTAGATCAGTAATGTCAAACTCAAAAAGAAATGGAAGATCCCCATGGGCAGCTTATTGGCTAAAACACTAATTAACATTTTCTATGTTAAATTGTATTCTTATTTATTAAACATTTCCCAATTCTTTTTTAATCTGGTTTAGCCACAGCTTTGCAGGCCTCAAGTTGGATACCTCTAGGATAAATGATCTCTAAGATCTCTTCAAAATCTAAATTCTCTATTAGACTATGAAAAGAGGAAGGTTTTAAACGATGAAAGGAAAGGACAAAATCTTACAAAGATCAGTCTCACAATAGTATGCAAAATGAATTGCAGTAAGGGTAATTGTACTACAACATCAACCATTTCTGTTTTTGGCAGAGCACCCCAACCCCGTTTCCCCATAATTTAACTTTTTTTGCTACACCCACTACTACCCCTTGAGAGAAAAAGGAAGTTCAGAACTGTGATTTCATTGGTGTAGGATCTTCCCCTCTACCAAGGTAGATCTGCAACTATTCTGAATCTTACATCTTTAGTCTCACAAGTGCCTTGTCACTGAGAAATTAAGTGATATGCCCACAGTCAAAAACTCAGTATTTGAATCCAAGTCATTCTGACTCAAAGACTGGTACTCTACCCACAGTCTCTCCCATGTACCTCTCAAAATTCTTTGTGTAATTACATAAAATGTTCTTATACTTGAAATATTATACAAATATATGAGTGTACTAAAATGAGATGGGTTTGGTTGAGAATAGAGGGCTAAATCCATTAAAGCTGCAACTCAAAACCCCTATTTCCAGACTAAAGAAATAAGAGCCCTAACTACAAGTTGTTCAAATTCCTAATTACTCTTTTTTGTCTCTACTGCAAAAGTCTCTAGTACTCCCAAACCACTGGTACCTTATTGGTTAATTTTTTTAGTGCTCCTAATTCCATGGATATACACACCTGTCCAAGGAAGAAAAACACTCTGCTGCAATCCTAATGTATAAGAGAGGAAAAAAAAACAACAAAATATGAAACAGAGACAAGGAAAATTATCTATTAAGAAAGTTTCAGCCAAAGCCCTTGATCAAAGTTCACAAGTCACTTACCAACACAACAGAACATTCACTAAAAACGAAAATACTTCAAAGGCTACAGCTGCAAGTCCATTAAAGTACAAAATTTTTGTTGTAATAAAATATGATCTGTGTTTTATTACCAGTTATTTGAATGTCAGTTAAAATTAGAATAGTTACAAGGCTAAGTGTCATCTGAAGACAAACTTCAAAAAGATTCAAGTTATATTATAAAAAAAATTTTCATAATTTAGTTTAACATAGCTGAAAGAACACTGGATTATCAAAAGATCTGTTTTCTAGTTTTAACTCTACCATTAACCAGTCATTACTTTGAAGCATATAAAGTTAACTCACTGAACCTCTCTTCCTTATCTCTAGCTCTCAATTCTATGACTAGCATGGAATGCGTAGGCATATGAAAACCTAGAAATATTTTTACCAAGGGACTCTAAGTAGTTCAACTTTTCACTGATATTTAAATATGACAAATAACTGATTTATAACACTCAGCTTGCAACTGGAATTTAACAGAATATAAAGAGGATATTATAAAAACTGAAAGCCTTCAAAACAATTCCCTGCAAACATTCCAAAAGGAAAGTGACCAGAATAGAAAAAGAATTGCTACTTTCAATGAGACAATTACAGTAACCCTCTGGTTTTGACTGGCTCTTAGTTAATTATAAAATCATGCCAGGAACAAAAAGAATAATTTAACATGTTTCAAAAAAATAGTAACCCAATAAAAGACCAACCCAAGCTCCACCTAAAACACTCTTACAGAGGATGCTTTCACTGTATTGAATCAGAGGGCATTAGGCTTGCAGGGAAAGCGTCTTTAAAGAATTTTAAAAATAAGATTGGTCCTTAGAGTCTACTTTCTTCACCTTACCTGGTATTAAAAGCTGTCACTATAGAGATGCAAAAAAAGGTGTCAAAGAAATTAGAGACTGTTTAATTTAACACTTTGAAATTTAAATGTACTCAATCAAAAAGAACAAATTTACAAGGAAACATTTAAGGTCTTCTAATTTTTGTGTATTAAAATCAGACAAACTCAGGTAAGGCCCAGAGAAAAGTAACTTGTCTGCGGCCATGCAACTAATGAGCGGCACAGTAAAGGATATGATATATAATCCAATCTCTTGAATCCTGTAGGGTCCAGTGGTCTTTGTACTTTCCTATACTATTTTACTAAGGTAACTGAGATTTCATTTGTATTCACTGCACTTAAGTATCAAAATTCATTACTCTTAAATGAGTAGTTAATTCCAGAGGCCTATTAACAAAGAAATAGCAAGAAAATGTAAAAATGAAATTATTTCAGGTACTTTTTCAAAATAAATTAGCTGAAAGGATTAGCTACAGATTCAACATTCAAAAAATTATTTTAGAAGTTTTAAGTTTTTAAATGTGAAACTTTAAAATACTTTATGAAACCAGTTTTTGCTTATTTTATAGATTAAAGCTTTAATTATTTGCCTGTGCTCTCCCACTTTTCCAAAGACTAGATTATACAAATCTTTTCCAAATACATTGAAAACTTGCTATAAAATTATTCTTCCATGTTCTGAGTAACCACCATTTTAGTTTTGAAAGGCTCAAACAAAAAAGTTTGAATACAAACTCAAGCCCCTCAACAGTCTCCTACTGAATTCTGTAGTATCACAAAGGATTTTGGCAAATTTTCATGTCTGTCTTTTTTCATGATGTCCATCAGGAATGATTTCCAAAGAGGGCTATTACTGACACTTTATCAATGCTCCCTACCAAATCCTGAAAAGTCGCTACCATGTACAGGTGTAGTGCTTACTAACACAACAGCATGCACTACCACAAGTTGCCTGGGCAAGAGAATTTACATCTAAGCTACAGAATTACTGAGGTAACATTTAACTATAACACTATATAAAAACAACAGCACACTAAACCAAAAAATCTAAGTTTTCAATACCTCCGAAGCAGAGCTTTTCACCTCTTTCTTCATGCACTTCATGCCTTCGAAAATAGTAGTTAAATTTACTAAATGTTGAAAATGGACAGAATCTATATAATAGGCATATGAAACTTCTTATAGAATGAAAGCTTTTGGATTTCTGAACATAAACCTTCCTAACCAGTTGATAAAGAATAGCTCATATTAACACTTATGACTATAACTTACACTTCAGTGACCAAAAAAACCACCAAATCAGTTGTTTTTAAATATATATTTTAAATGTGCTTATTTTTAAAAATATTCACTGTAAAAAAAATTTCTAACTATGGCCTATTCATTTAGTCAAATAAGAATTTTAGTAACATTATTACCATTTTTTGGTAAACAATGAATTTTGTACTCGTCTATCCACTTAGGCAATTTATAACTATATATGCTTCCCATTTGTTTTCAAAATATACATATAAAAATATACATGTATGTGTGTGTATGTATATATATACATATATATACACCTCCCTCGTACATCTTATACCCATTATGACTACTGTAGAAAAGTTAAGCTTGGATAAAACTACATGCACAATATTCTTTTTTCATACTTCACGTAACTCAGGGATCTGTAATTTGGGATACTTCCCCAACCTGAACAACCAGCTGCTGAAGCCTAAAAATTCCTCACCAGCCAACCTTGGTTAATGAGCCTCTCAATTTCAAATAGCCCTTTGATCCAGCAATACCGCTTTTAGGACTGTATCCCCAAGAGATCATAGAAATGGGAAAGGGTCCCACATGTACAAAAATATTTATAGCAGCACTCTTTGTGGTGGCCAAAAACTGGAAATCAAGGGGATGCCCATCAATTGGGGAATGGCTGAATAAATTATGGTATATGAATGTAAGGGAATACTATTGTGCTATAAGAAATGATGAACAGGAAGACTTCAGAGAGGCCTGGAAAGACTTATATGATCTGATACCGAGAGAAAGGAGCAGAACTAGGAGAACCCTGTACACAGCAACAACCACAGCGTGCGAGGATTTTTTCTGGTAGACTTAGTACTTCATTGAAATGCATACTATAATAAGATCTTGTAAAAAGAGTACTTCAGTAGAATGCACACTGAAATGCACACTATAATGAGACCTTGTAGAAAGAGTACTTCAGTAGAATATTCAGTAGAATTTGTGATACTATTTAAAATTCAAAATGAAATTTATATTTCACCACAACTTCAAAGTATGAACTAATTTCTTATATTCAATTATCACATAATCTGATATTGTTACATGATGTCAAAAGGGAATTTTCTCAATACAGTGAATGAAACCAATACTGGAACTTAGAAAAAAAGCAACTTTACCTAAATGTCTAAATATAAAGCATTTCACAGAACCATTAGATCAAACCAACGTTTATTTATTAAATACCTGATAGAAGGCAAGGCACTGTGAAATGTTCTGGGGCTACCAATAAAAAGAAACAACTTAGTCCTTGACATTGAAGAGCTACTGTATTGTACTGTATTGGTAACACAGATGTACAAAATTTTGGATCTAAGGAAGCAATAATAATTGGGGAGGGGAAGAAAATTAGGAAAGGCCTTCTATGATACCTAAGCTGTCTTTTGAAAGAAGGTAGAGATTCCAGAGTTGGTGGTAAGCAAGTACGATAAAGTCTAGCGTGGAAGCTAAGCCTTTTATCTAGTGCATATGAACTTAATTGAAAATGAAGTAATTTAAGAAGTCTTAAGGTTAGCATAGTTTAAAGCTGATATTTTATACTTTTTGACATAAAATGTCTTACCAAACCACAACCCTGTATTACTCCCATCATACCCTGCCTGAACCCCTGCACAAGTGCTGCTGAATGAAGATGACAAAAAAAATCATGCTCATATTGATTTGGGTCCACTACAAATTTGTGTTATTTTTCAATCGTGTCCAACTTTTCATAACCCCATGGTCATGGGACCACATCATACCAATGCTGTCCATGGAGTTTTCTCGGCAAAGATACCCAATTGATTTTCCATTCATTTCCTTCTCCAGGGAATTAAGGCAAACAGGGACAAAGTGATTTGCCCAGAGTCACACAGCTAATAAGTGTCTGAGGTCAGATTTAAACTCAGTTCTTTCTGACTCCAGGACCAATGCTCTCTCTATCCACTGAGCCACCTACCTAGCTGCCTCATAAAAATTTGTTACTTTATCTCACCTAGGCCCTCACAAGAACAAGACAATCTTATTACATATCCCTAATTGATTCACTAACCTATTCATCAAGGGGGATTTTCAAACCTTTTGTCACTCCTCAAACCTTTCTCAGATGAGAACTTTGACTCATTTTACTTAAAAAAAAAAAAAAAGATTGAGGCCATTCACCACGAGCTGCTCCCTCTTTTTCCCTCCCTCCTCCATCATTTTAACCACTAAGTAATACGTCATCTGCCATTTTCTCCTCCTTTACCCCTGTTTCACACAAAGAGGTGGTAGTCCTTTCTCCATGCCATGGCTAACCCCTCAATACATACAAGTAATCCCATTTCATCCCATTTTTTTCCCAACCAATTGCCCTGTCTCATTCTCATTCTTTCTTATCTTCAATCTTTCCCTACTGGTTGCTTCCTTACTGACTACATACATGACCATGTCTCCCCATTCTCGAAAAACTCTCAGTTGATCCACTCATCCCTGCTAGCTATCATCCTATTATCTCTTCCCTTTTCTGGCTAAACTTCTCCCTTCCAAACCACTTGATACTGGCTAAGAAACAAAAGGGTAGACCAGTGAAATAGGTTAGGTACTCAAGATATAGTAGTTAAAGGGCATAGCAATCTACGGTTTGATAAACCCAAGGACCCCAGCTTCTGGGATAAAAACTCATTGTTTGACAAAAATTGCTGAGGAAACTGGATTAATAGTGTGGCTGAAACTAGGCATATACCAATGCCTGACATGGTACACAAGAATAAAGTCTAAATGGATACGTGATCTAGGTATAAAGATTTTCTACTATAAACAAATTAGGGGAGCAAGGAATAGTGTTATTTGTTAGACTGAGGGAGAAATTTATGACCCAACAAGAGACAGAGAACATTATGAAGCACAAAATGGATAGTTTTGATTACATTTTTTTTTTTGCACAAACCCAATGCAACCAAGATCAGGAGGGAAGCAGAAAACTGGGAAAGAATTTTTGCAACTAGTGTCTGTGATAAAAGAGTCATTTCTAAAATATATAGAGAACTGAGTCAAATGTACAAGAATACAAGTCATTCTCCAACTGATAAATGGTCAAAGGATATGAACAGGGAATTTTCAGAGGAAGAAATTAAAGCTATCTATAGTCATATGAAAAACGCTCTATATCACTGTTGATTAGAGAGATGCAAATCAAAACAACTCTGAGGTATCACATCATACCTATCAGATTGGCTAACATGACAAAACAGGAAGATGATAAATGTTGGAGAGCTGGAACACTAATTCATTGTTGGTGGAGCTGTGAGCTGATCCAACCATTCTGGAGAGCAATTTGGAACTATGCCCAAAGGGCTATGAAAATGTACATACCCTTTGACCCAACAATACCACTTCTGAGACTCTATCCCAAAGAGATCATAGAAATGGGAAAGGGTCCCACATGTACAAAAATATTTATAGCAGCACTCTTTGTGGTGGCCAAAACCTGGAAATCAAGGGGATGCCCATCAATTGGGGAATGGCTGAACAAGTTGTGGTATATGAATGTAATGGAATACTATTGTGCTATAAGAAATGATGAACAGGAAGACTTCAGAGAAGCCTGGAAATACTTACATGAATTAATGCTGAGTGAAAGGAGCAGAACCAGGAGAACTCTGTACACAGCAACAATCCTAGTGTGCAAGGAACTTTTCTGGTAGACTTAGTACCTCATTGAAATGCAAGGACTTAAAAAATTTCCAATGGATTCTTGAGGCAAAATGCCTTCCACATCCAGAGAAAGAACTATGGAAATGGATCACAGATAGAAACAGACCGTTTTCTTTTGTATTATGACAAACAACACTGAAAGATTTTGGAAAAAAAACTAAACTTCTCCCTTCCAAAACACCTACAATCAATTCCTCCAATTCCTTTCCTCTTACTCTATTCTTAACTCAGAGTGGCATGGTTTGACCTCATCACTCAAGTGAAATTGCTCTCTCCAAATTTACCAATAATCTCTTAACTACCAAATCTAATGGCCCTTTCTCAATCTTTATCCTTTGTGACCATTCTGCAGTCTTTGACACTGTTGATTACCCTTTTCTCTTGGATACTTTCGTCTCTCTGGTTTTCCATGGCATTGTTTTCTCCTGGTTCTCCTGGTACCTGTCTGACCATTCCTTCACAGTTCCTTTGACAAACCAGTCAACACCCTGGTGTTCAGGCCCTCATGACCTCAAACTTGGATTACTGCAATAAACTGCTGGTTTATTGCAGTCTTAAGTTTCTTCCCACTCCAGGCCATTCTCCACTCACCTGTCAAACAGATATTCCTATATAGTACAAATTTGACTATGTCTCCTCCTTCCCCCTCCATATTCAATCAACTCCAGGATCAAACAGAAAATATAGTTTGGACTGTAAAGTCCTCCATAACCTGGCTTCTTCCTACCTTTGCCGTTTTCTACCTCAGCTATTTTCATCAGCTGTCTCCCATATCTGAAACTCATTCCCTCCTCATCTTGGCCTCCTAGCTTCCTTCAAGTCTCAATTAAAATCCCACCTTTTGTAAGAAATCTTTGCCAATCCCCCTTAATGCTACCTTTCCTCTAATAATTACCTTCAATTCATCTTGTATATATCTTGTCTGTATAGTTAGGTTTCCCTCATTAGACTGTAAGCTCCCTGAGAAAAAGGGACCTTTTACCTTTCTTTGTATATTCAATGCTTAGCACAGTGACTGGTACAGAACAAACACATGATAAATACCTACTAACTTGACTTCTAGACAATCCATACTCAACAAATTGGTGCATTCACCCATCTTTATGCAACCCATCCCATTATCTTGCACTGACCTAAAACATAAGTATATAATGTATTTAATAGAATTCCTGCTGATGTTACTTAACAGTTCTAGTTAGGCTATTTTTGTTCTAAACGAAATTTTAAAATACTGAAATAAATTCAAATATTTTGAAGACACCACTAAAGATCAAAAAGTAGCAGCATTAGCTGCAATTCAGCTGTAACTATTGCAAAAAGACCTACCCAGATAATCTACACAGAAGAGATGATAGGAAATATTAAAGTCACAGATTTAGCATGATTCCAAACCTAGATCTTCATTAATAAAAATCTATAAAACCTTTTTATTGCTACATTAATACTGAAAATTCCTGGACACAAGTTTTAACAATCATATTTATGCCTGAAAGTTGTTTCTTGTAGGATGGGGGGGGGGGGGGGGGTCCCAAACCAAACAGTGGTTTTACTGCTTGGTGGTTCTCAATAAGGCAATTCCCTCTACTAATGTAAATAAGAAATTTTTTGGCGACTTAGTCTTGAAAATTGACTGGGTCACTGGCAATGCTGCCCACTCAATATTCAAACTTTGAACTTTAGGTTCAAAATCTTGAACCCAAGGCTAACTGACTGAGGCTGGCTTTCTCCTTTATGCCATTCTTTCTCAAATCAACTTCTAACTCTACAAAACATTTATCTTAACATTATCCATTTATTATACAAGATGAGCGATAATAAACTAAAAGAAGTCTTATGCAGGAAATACTCAAGCAGCAATTTGAAAATGGGTAGAATTTAGCCTGACTAAGGAAGGTAGGATATACCTCTTACTTGGGGAAACAAGCACAAGAACAAAAGCTGAGGCAGAAAGGATAAGGTAAATGAGAGAAGCAAATCTAAGAGAAGTTAAGCCTATAAAATCAGAAATTAATCCTATAAACAGTAGCTCCCTACAATCTACGACAAATCAAGCATAAACCTAAAACCTCATTTCCCACCACCCTCCAACACAAAAGCTCCACACAGCTGTTCTCCTAGACCTATGATGCCCAAACCATTTCCCCGAACTAGAATGCATTTTCCTTTCCTCTTCTTTAAAAATATAAATAAAATTCTTTCTACCTTTCAAGATTGTATTCAAGTCACACCTCCTCCATGAAACCTTCCCCAGAAACTATATATAACCTATGATGTCTTTTTGCAAAATACTGCAATTACTATTGCTACCACATAACTGATCTGATTACATACTGCCGACTAGCCTTTCTTCCACAGCCAGGTCTTCACCGCAGAGGTGAGCCAAACTCCTGTGCATAAGATGAGCTGCGTGGGTAGGAAACAGTAACTTGATTCTTCCCTAAACCAAAACTTTAGAAACTGGACCAGAAAGCTTACTGGTGATCTGAGGCTACTCACTGCAATGAAACATAATTGAAAAGATTTTTGTTGCCACTCCAAGTAACAGAATGAAAATCTGGTAAGATCCGAGTTAGAATGGGTGTTATTCTTTCCCAGTCCTCCTTAATCTTAGTGCCTTCCCTCTCAGACTGGCCCCAAGGGAGTCCCTGCCCTACCTAATAAAACTATTTAAAAGGGTGTAGGTACAATTCCTACACTCCCAAGAGGTTCATGAAAAATACTGTATGTTTCTATTTCCATTAATACCTTAATATTTATCGATGCAATTTTAGGGCTAACTAAAGACTTCTCTATCAAACCCCCAATCTCTAGTCTACTCTTTACTTCACATTCAAACTGTGAACATCGTTTGTTATGGGGAACGATCTTATGACGAGACAAGTAGAAAACACATTTGGCTTTATAGTCTGTTTAATTGCACTTGTCATAGGGGTGGGTTCTAATGTGGAAGGACTATTTGATGATGTTCGTAAAAATCCAAATCAACAGATTATAAAATCGATCTATGATAGTAAAAAAAAAAAAAAAAGCCCAAACAACCAACCCTAAGGATCTCGAGTGTTCCCTTCTAAACGCAGTATTTATAAAGAGAATCATAAGAGGAGAAAAGAGGAAAGGGAATTAAGTATTTACATAGCGCCTATTACGTGCCAAGCGCTTTACAAATAACCTCATTTAATCTCAAGTTGATTGAATAATAAAGTATTCTTTGCCGTTCTTTCCAAATACTGTGGCTCCAGCAGTTAACTAGTATTGGCAGAAATAACGACAAAATACTCTCTTCCAGTCAAGGCTTTGACCCAGTAACCCAGGCTTTCCTGGATCCAGCTGCACAATTGTCCCCCCCACTCCCTCCCAATGAAGCAGCTTTACCCGTGGGAGATAAGCTTACAAATGCAAAGCCCAAGTGGCTAGCATTTAGTCTGTATTTCTACAAGGTTGGGCTTACGACCGTAGATACTAAGTTTAGGAACCAGAGGGAGAAGAATAAAAGGACAAACATTGTCTTTAAAAAAGACAACACGCTCGACTAAAGAAGGATTTCGCTGCGGAGCAAACAAGGGCCTCCCCCCACTAGCGACCTGCTAGTGACACGCTGCTTCCCGGTCCCGGCCCCCCGCAGCAGGAGGCCCACGCCGCTCCCTCGCACGCCCCGAACCCGCGGCCGGCGCCCCCGGCCCCGCATCGCCGTGGAAGCGCCTGTCTCCACCAAACTTCGGGCTTTCCTGGGGGCCTGCCCTGCCCCCGCCTGCTGTCCTCCGCCGAGGCCCGCTGACGCCGGGCCCTCCACGCCCCCGGCCTCCTCCGGCTGCAGGGGCCGCGTCCCCGACGGCGGCGGTTTCGGCAGCTTCCTCCCAACCTTGTCCTTTCCCGGGGTCCCAGCCCCGACCCCGGGGGCAGCCTGCGGGGGCGGCGGCTCTTCCCGGCACCGAAGCACGCAACGGCCGGGTCTGAAAATGGCGGAGAAGGAGCCGCCACCGCCTCACGCCGCCCCGCGTCCCTCGCCGGCGCCGCACTCACCGTCCAGTCTCCGGGCTAGGCTCCCCTCCGCCCAATGTAAGGGTGGAGTCTTCGGCCTCGGCTCCCTCCTGGCGGTCTCCGCCGTCTGGCTTGTTCCCGCCACCTCTACTACCTCTACTCCCTCTCTCCCCACCGCAGGAGTTACCGCCTCACCGGCCCAAGCTGGCCGCCATCTTCCCCTCCGAGCAGCCAAGCGCACGCCTTTGCGTCATCACGCACCTGGTGCGCTCGGGGGTCAGAGGGTGCGGGGGCGGAACTCAGCGGGCCAGAGGCGCCGCCAGCGTCCGGGCTTCCTCGGAGCATGCGCACAGGTGAAGGCGCTTCGCTTTCGGAAATCTGCGGAGGTGCTTCTGAATCCCCTTTGTTGCAGGTTTGCCGCGAGCGGTGCGTACCTTTTTTAAAAACCCGGAAATACGAATCTCCCTAACTTACTAACGCAGAAAGTGCTTATTCCCTTTTCATTGTCGGCTGTCAAAAAGGGTTAAACGGTTTCTTTAAGTACATCTAAGATACACCGTTCACCAAAACTCAACGTCTCTGGATTATGTCATATTTTCAGCCCGAGCTCTCCCGCGGTCCCAGCGTCAGGACCGTCCGCGTAGCTGGCTGTCCGTGCCGGCCTACGCAACCCTGAGAAAAGCCCCGAGGTGGGCCCGCGTGAACCTGCGGAACCTGTTCCGGCTTCCGCTGTAACCTCCGCGAAATGTGGATGACGATACCTTGTCCGCCCGAGAGCTCGGGGGCCGCACCAGACTTGGTGGAGGGCCGCTTGGCGCCCTCGGATGTCGGGTGGGGGCTCCGGGGAGTTGCCTAGCCGGCCCTTTGCCGGGCAGAGGAATGCTTAGGGACGAAGTGCGAGGGGATGGCGAGGAGCCACCACAGGGGTCGGAGGTGCGCTTGGAATGTGGCTCCAGCAGTGAACAGGGGCCGCCCTGGAAGCCTTCCCTCCTGCAGCCCCCCTGGTGACCTGTAACGGGGTGCGTTGAAGTGGTCTATAATGATGAACACCCTGGGGAAAGACCAGATGTGCCTGCGGGCCCAGTGCTAGCATCATGTCCTAACCCAAAGAGATAACGAGCTTCAGAAATGACAGTGACTTACCCTTCACAGGGCCTTAGGTCCTTAGACACCCATTTTTCCTATTTGGATAAAAGAGGAGACTGAGGTACAATGGTTGTCAGGGTGATGGTGGACGTTACCAAGGAGAGATGATTTACAGGAAGCTGGACTAACAAATTACTCTAATACCCGGACCGTTGTGAAGGTTCAGATGGCTGTCTGCCTTGCCTTCTGATGCTACAACATGCATGCATGCTTACCCCCTGACACATAGGCTACAATACCAGCCTGCCTTCTAAGACAGGAGTTCTTAGCCAAGGATAGAATTCAAGGGGTCTCAATTTGGATGGGAAAAAATATTTCATCTTTATTTTCCTTAACTGCTAACTAAAATTTTGCATTTTTTTCATTTATGAATGTAGGCAACAAATCGCAGTACCATGAAAACTGCATGTGAATTTCACAGATATTTTCAGATCATAGTATATTTGTACATGTGAGACACAGACTCTAAAAAGAATATCCATTGTGAAACCAGGAAAAGTTTTTTTAATTTTTACAGTCATTCGTAAATGAATGAACAGGTAGTTCCTAGTGGACTACACTTATTTCAAACAAATGCAAGGTATTTATGCTTTGCTTTCAATTCGAATTTCCCACCTGCCTGCCACTGCTGCACTATGGGTCTATACTTCTGCCACATTGTTCATTTTCTTTATAGAATGACATGTTACAAATTCTTTTAAAGTGATGTACAATCTCTCTGGTGTCAACCAGAAAGTTTAGTTAAAGAGGCAGGCAGGCTAGATGATATCTTAATTGAATAGGTGGTAAATGCAGTAAGATAAGAGAGTTGACAAAGTGTCCATTGATATTACAGCCCAGGATATCTGTGTTTTCTTTACCATTAACATGCCATGATATAGTATGTGTCCGTAAAATATTATGAAAAAGTCCCATTATTCAAGATAGTGTCTCAGGTTAAGGGTCTTAAACCATAAATGGCCATAAACAGAAGAAAATGCTCTTAAGTCAGCCCCATCTGGCCTTGTTGACCTAGGAAGAGGTGTTCTCAGAGTTTACTCTGAGAACAAAGAAATTCTTAGGTCCAGGCTCTTCACTGGTGTTAGAAGTGAGACTGTCTAAGAAGCCCCCAACAGAGAATCTCCTTTAGATGGCGGAGTGAAAGCAACGACTCACCTAAGAAGCCCCCAACACTGAGAAACATACTCAACTTAAACAAAGAACAGTATCTGTTGTGAAATCAGGAAAGCCTTTATTAATCTTTACATCCATTCCCCTGAATGGACTAGTAACCTCCCCTGTAAGAAAGACTACAACATGTACAGGAAGACTATAACAGGTGCAGGAAGCTGGGGCTTCTTATACTGTTTTCTGAATTTTGGATCTCCTGCAGCACTGTCCCCTGGTCATGTGACTCCATGTTCTCCTCTCTGGTAGGCCCTTTCTCACATACCTCCTTGGGTCTGTGCATTAGTTTCTGACCTCTAACCTGTCCATACTAAGTCACAACCTTTATCACCTAGGAATGTGGACAACAGAACTTCCTTACTTTCCACAAAATCCCCCCTCTTTTTCTTTATTAAAATTTCTGTTTCCACACCTAAATCCAATCAGTAAATATCTCCTTACATTCTTTCCCCTATGAATTCTTCCCTTCATCTATCTCCCCTTTATATGAATATGGAAAGGAACAAAGTTGACCAATGCATTGACAAATTACAAGGGGGCAGTCCCCTTGTTATAAGTACAGATACAGAGATTCAAAATACAAAGGTAGATCAATGAGTTATTCATTCAGAGGCTCCATCTCGTACAGTAGGCTGGGGAGGAACATCATCTGATGCAGTTTTCTAGTCTGGATGCTCGTTCAAGCCATCTTCAGCACAGCATCTCAATATCTTCTTCCTTTATCTTCTTGTAGAAATCCAGATGTCCACTCTCCTACAAAACTGACCTTAGTGCCATTTTAGATGACCATTCCTAAGCTTTATACACTTATCACTTTCACAAAATCAAAATTGGAACTTTGGCCAGTTGTCACGATCAAAACCTTGCCTGGAACCCCCAGCCCTCCTGGGGCCACCCAAACTCCTTCCTCAGTCCCTCTGTAGATAAGATACAATTACAGTTAACTTTAAATCCCAGTCTTGTTCTGTGGAACAATGATACAAGAATACATTTATACTTTAGTTTCCTTTCCTTTATCTAATTATTCCCATAAAATTCAGAAAGAATGTTCTCAGGGATTTTATCTTTAACAAGACCATACCAGAGTACCCATTTACCCAATTAATTGAAAACAGCAAGATTCCACTACTTGCATTGTGCTTACATTTTAAATTATCTGTTTTGATTACAGAAATATGCCATGTAGATGAAAAACAAGGACCTAATTAGATATCATCTTCACTTTATAGCCAGACTCAGAAATAGTCAAGTGGGAAAATATTCCTTTTCAAAGGAAAACAATGGAGAAACTGAGCCAGAAGAATCCCATCCCAGACTGAGGACACAGTTGTTCCCTGAGGCTTTTATATTGGATGGCAGGTTTCACATACAAGCAGTTTACACTTTACATAAGGATTACAACTTTAACAAAGTGAAGGGCGACACCACTTGGGCGATCATTTTAGACTCTTCAGCCCCTGGGTGGGGCTGGCACCACTTCTCTACTTAGACAATAGAAAGAGTTAACATCTCTTCTCTGAGCATCTACAATTCAGATTAGATCTTAAGAAGTCCTTCTGTAATGACTGGACTTCAAAAGGAAAGGGGTACTGGGCCAGGAGGCTGTCTTAAAATTTATCATAGAGCTTCCTGGAACCATAAAATTCCTGGTCTCCCTTACCTTATCCCTTATTTTCCAACCCCCCATAAAACCTGAAGTTATTATAACCAATTAGCTTACAAATATAAATTTGGTAGGTAGGCCTTTCAAAAATCATACAAAAGATTTTACAAAACATTTCTTCATGCAACAAATATCTTCTTTTAAGAACTGTACAATTTATCACAAAACCCTCATGAACCTAATTGGCAAAAATTACAAGAGTTAAAACCAAAGCCTTTGCACATTTGGGCATAAGCTTCCTTTTACAAACATACTTTTGTAAATGCTTGATTCACAGTGTTGACCTGAAAACTTGGTTAGAGAAAAGGCAACATGGCTAAATGCATACATTTTATGATTTAATTAATTAATTGATCAATTCCCTATAAAGAAAACAGTTACATAGCGCTATGGAGTCAGAGGTGACTCTGACTATCTAGTACAGAAATCATCTGTCTTAAGTACATTTTGCCATGAGAAAGAAACTCTCCTAATTAAGCAAATCATAAATTCCGTAAGACAGGACAATTAACAAAGCAATGTTAGTCAGGCCTTGAGATTCCAAGCTGGGTAAGCATATGTCTCGGTGATAAGGAAAGAAACCCCACCACTAGTAAGTGGCAGGCTTCCTCCCTTAAACAGATAATTGACATAGGAAAGGGTAAACAACGTTCAATAGAAATTATGATCTAAGATGTCTATATTTTCTTTATCATTAATACGCCATAACATAGTATATGTCTATAGATCAAAGGAAAGTCCCATTATTCATAACATAGTATGTGTCTATAGATAATAAGATTCATCAAAGGAAAGTCTCATTATTCATCAAAGGAAAGTCTTATTATTCAAGATATAGTGTCTTAGGTTAAAGGTCTCCTTAAGGAGTGTAGAGTCAGCCTTGGCTGGCTTTTGCTGACATAGGAAGAGGCACTCTCTGAGTTTACTTCCGAGAGAACAAAGAGATTATTCCAAAATTTTATGTTAAACATTATCAACAGCAAAAACAATTTTAGTTAAAACTTCTTTCTTAACAGCAAATGCAAACTTTTTAACATACTTAATACATCCTTAGATGGAACAGGCTTGAAAATCATACCCATATATAAATATATATGTATTTTTTTCAAGGATTCTCATTTTCGCAATAGTTCTACAACAGAAACTCTTACACAGAATTCATAATAGCTTTGTTTTTTAACCAATTCATCATTAATTTAACAATGTAATTTCTAATATAACAACATTTAGTTTTACTTGAAAGTTTAAACTATTTAAGTTTACTTAGAATTTTAAATAAGCCATTACCCATTCAGCTGAATGCATTTAACTCTACCATTATATAGCAAACATCAGCATTTTTGCTGCTTGTTTATAACCAAATGTTTCAAATTATCAGATTTCTATCACATCCTTTTTAATACCCCAATCTATATATATGACAAACTTCAAGTTTAAAAATTGTGTAATGTTGCATCTAACATATACCCACACTTATACCTATACTTGTGTTAAGTACTTTGCAATCATAATGGCCAAGTAACAGTATCTTTCTGCTTAATTCTGATAGGAAGAGCATTCTCAGATGCTGCTCTGTATTCCTTCAGGACAGAGTTTAACTTGAAATTGTATCAAACCTGGATTTATAATCACTAATGATAAACATTTTAGTCTTCCTTTTTTCCCCTTAATACTCTTGCTATTTAAAAGAAAACTTTATAACTACCCATAATCTTTTTTTTTTACTCTACTTCCTTAAAGAGCTGAAAAGCCCTCTTCCATCTCCCCACCCCCTCCCAGGCCCACCAGACTAGCTCTCCCAGTCTCATTCCAGCCTTTAAATCATATTGGGGGGTGGTAATCTTCCCCTTGTCCACATGGTCTGAGCACATAGACAGAGTTAATGCTTCTAAGAGAAATCACTGAAATTCTAAAGTGAATTTGCAATTTTATACACATAGTCTGGTATCAGATATATTTACTTAAACATAAGGTACAGATTTTAGCTTTGAGATCTCATTAAATCAAAACTCAACTTTTCACTCCAGACTGCCTTTTACACTACTAATTTCCATTACAAAAAGAGATCTTCCTTGCCCAGACAAAAGGGCCTAAATAATTTAATACTGATAAAGTGTGACTTCCAAGCATGAGGCTTGGGAGCTTAATAACTAACAGTAATAATTACAAATCACAGTATACAATTTTTACATTTTTAAATCCAATAACTTTCCATAACTTTGTCTGTTGGTTTCCCAGTCAAGCTAAATATTTTCTTAAGTGGGATGGGGGAGGGGGAAGGGAGTACAAGGTACAAGCACATGGAATACTCCACCATCCTACCCATATCCTTCCCTTCAAATAAACCAAATACTCACCATTTCTTCCAGGTTCTTTATTCCTTAAAAAGAAACTTAGAGGTTAAGAGCCTAACAATTTAACTTATCAATAGAGCCACATTTTTTTTAAGTAGAATACTCTTCAAAGAGCAAAAATCTTTCTTTTTCACCTTCACAAAACCTGGCCAGGGTTCTAGAATGCAGAAAGAAAGATTTTTTTTTTTTAAGCAACTCCTTAAAAGTTTTCAAACTTTCTGTTAACACCATTATCAAAGCATTTTTTTTTTCCTTTTTCTCTCTCCCCAGCCCACTCACTCCTCTGAGGCTACTGTAATCAAGGAGGGAAGGAGAGGGGAAGATTAAGACACAGCAGAATTCCAAGGGAAAGTCCTCTGGCTTGCTGCATGACTTCATTTACAATTTAACAAAGCACTTCACAAACACACAGACAGACACAGAACAGATAGAGCAATACAGATCCTCTCTTTTTAGGAAATAAACTAATTTTGGGTTAGACCAGTCAAAATCCAGCTATTCATGTCAATTTACTCTGAATGATTCCAAGCCAGTTTCAAAAGGATCCTTCCCAGAATCTAGATTCTCTCTCCCCCCCTCTTTCTCTATGCTCTCTCTCTCTCCAGACCAGACAGAGGAAGGAATATAGCCAGCATTCCTTTGTACAGACTTCCAAAGGAATATCCAGAGGATTGTTCATCTCCTCCCTGGTACCAAGTGCTCACTCCTCTATTAGGACATATGTTCCAAAAGCCCCCAAAGATCCTGAGGCACATAAGGCAGTACTTAGCCACCTATATTTCTGCCATTGCTCAGGTCCTTGACGTATGCTGCCCCTGGCCTTTCAGTCCATTGTTTTACCTGCTTTCCTGAGTTCACAATGATTCCTAACAGTGCCGGAGAAGTTAGCAGTCAGAAGAGGGGAACTGGGCCTGTGGGTGTCTGGGCCCCTGAAAAATCAATAGGCACACTTCCCACAAGCAAGGTTCCAGCCTAACCTTTCTGATGCTAACAATCCTGCGAGGAGCCCCCAAGAATTATTACAAGTGAGCCTGTCTAATGAGCCCCCAACAGTGAGAAACATGCTCACCTTAAACAAAGAACAATTCCTGTTGTGAAATCAGGAAAGCCTTTATTAATCTTTATGTCCATTCCCTCTGAATGGACTAGTAGCCTCCCCAGCGAGGTTACAGGAAGACTACAGCACATGCAGGAAGATGGGGCTTCTTATACTGTTTTCTGAACTTTGAATCTCCTGCATCACTATCCCCTGGCCTTGTGACTCCATGCCATGTTCTCCTTTCTGATAGGCCCTTCCTCACACAGCTCCTTGGGCCTGTGCATTAGTTTCTGACCTCTTACCTATCCATGCTAGGTCACATCCCTCATCACCTAGGAATGTGGACAACAGATTTTCCTTACTTCCCACAACTGGTATTACAGATATTACATATTTTCTCTGGAAACGTAAGTTTAATTCATCTCTTACAGTACAGATAGATATCTCCACAACCATTTACTCTGATCACTCCTTGAAAATTGTCCAGATTATTAGACCAGCCTCTGGATTACATGTTATCAAAGACTTCCCATCTACACACTGTAATTCAACATAATTGATTTCCATTGTAAGTCCATGCATTTTGTTTTATGCATTTAAAAACATTCTGAGGAATCCTCAGACTTCCCCAGACAGACTAGGGGAGGAGCCCCCCCCCCCCCCCCCCCCCCCCCCCCGCAAAGGCCAGGAAGGGTCTGTGACACAAAAAAAGGTTAAGAAGCCCTGCTCTAAGGGAATTCTACCCAGTGTTAAATTCATATCCATACTTATTGAGAAAGTCACTGCAAAGAATAGAAAAACCCTGAGTTCTAACCTTTTCTATGCCACTAACTTGCTAAATGAATTTAAGCAAGTCACTTCATCACTCTGGGCCTCAGTTTCTTTATCTGTAAAAATGAGGGAGTTGGACCAGATGATCTTTTAAATTCCTTCCAATTCAACGATTATATGGTTCTGTTGGGAGAATTTGGATCAGGTGCTATGACTATCTACTTTTATTCCCAGACCACATTCCTTCCCAGCTCAAACAAGTTATAACAGACCATTATAGTTAGGTTGATATTTATGTAACTGCTGTCTCAAAGCCATTGGTATGGGACTCTCTCCTTATTGGGGGAGATGAAGGCCCTGCCCTCCAAGAGTTGGTGAGAGGTAAGAACTTCAGTTTTCTCAAGTCCCCTTTGAGTCCTCACTTTGGAGGCCTCCACGCTAGAGCCTTCTTAGATGGACTGTGGTTTGGTTGCTGAAGGAAAAGATATGAGGAGAGCTGGCAGTCTTTATCATGTCTCTACAGATAGCCTGCTACTGTAAAGATTTCAGGGAGTTTTCCCTTAAGGTGAGATTCAGGACTTTCTTGGTTGATTGAGCTTAGTTATCTTGCTCCCAAAGGAATAGCTCCTTCCATCTGTATTGTCTGGGAAATATTTGTATTAAAGTGTTAAAAACATCTTGAGTTCATGACATAAGGGCACAGCATATTTTTATTGATATTTACAGCTTTACTAACAATCCTCCTCTTTCCTTTCTTTTCCTTTCACTCTGCTTGGTGAATGCAAAGCCTAACCAATAATTAAAAGGCATCACTCATCACCAGATGTCTCAAACCTTGTCAATGTCCCTCAGATCCAATGTGGTGATTATCTTCCTACAAAGGACTCATGCAGAGAATATGATAAGTGTGCATTTTGCCTGAGGTTAGAGGGTGAATGGGATGTATAAACTGAGTAGAAGAATAATAGTCATCTAAACTCATGTTACAGTTTTGCCAAAGTCCTTCATTACATTACTTACTACCTCCTTGCAGTCATCCCCATTTTTCAGAGGAGGAAGTTGATGTTTAGAAACATAAATAACTTGCCTTTAATTATGTAGATTTACCTTCTTAGAAAAATAGTCAGAAGAAGAGCTGGGAGAGAAGACTGGTAAGAAGCAGTGGTGTGAGCTCTGCTCCAATCAAATCTAGAAAATGCACTAGACCAAATCCTGATGAAGAAATCCAGAAAAAAGTAACAGGAGTCATTTATCCAATAGAACTTAGTATAGAGAGGCAGGGAGGTCTTTGGACTTTGGGAACAGGTGACAACAACAGCTACATTTATATAACACTATTTGCTAGGCACTATAGTAAGCACTTAGCAATTACTATCTCATTTTATCTTCATAACAACCTTCAGAGGTAGGTGCTATTATTTTTCCCATTTTACATATGAGGAAACTGAGGCAAACAAATGCCTTGCCCAGGGTCACACAGCTAGTAAGTGTCTAGGCAAGATTTGAACTCAGATCTTCTTGACTCCAAGCTCATCCTTCTATCCACTACTCTGCCAACCTGCCAGGTCTGGGACAGGAGGACAGAGCAGTACCAAAAGATAGATTGTGTACCAGTGGAAGAAAAGAGGGCCTCTGCATTGTGGACAAGTGCCAATTGGCAGCTCTTGCTCTCCAGTTCTGGCTTATAACTCTGGGGCTAACTGAAAAGAGGGAACTGTACAGGGGGGTAGTGTTCCCCAGAAGGAACCTTGAAAGGAGCTGAGAAACCAGCAACAGAAGTATGACTCAGACCCCCCAAGCCAGAGCAGGGTCTCACTTCCAGCATCTAACCCAGCCTGCAGAGGAATGACCAAGACAGGAATCTCACACCAATGGAGATGCTATAATTCTTCCACTCTGAACCAACAAAGTTGGCTGATAGAGGCAGAGTCCGACAGCATTCTACTCCAGCTCAAACCCAAATCAGGAGCCTGCAGAGCTCAAAATTTTGGAATAGCAATTAGACTTTGCCCTGGATCAGACCACTTTGGAAGCACTTAAAGCTTGCAGGTTCCCAAATTGAGATCCTGAAATAAACTACATTCTGTAATCCAAGAAAGCAGCAACAATTTCAGCCTAGAACTTTCCTCCAGAAGTGTGAGACCCTAGCCCTAATATCAAGTCCAAAGTCAGGAAATAAGTTGGAAGAATGGGCAAAAAGGCAGAAAACCAAACAATAAAGAGTTAATATATGTGGCAGAAACACTCAAAACACAAATGCAAAAGAAAAGACTGACCTCACAGCATCCATAAGCAGTGCATCAGAGGACACAGCTTGAGCACAAACTCAACTAGAATTCTAGGAAGAGATGAAGCAAGAGTTTTAAAAAGAGTTGAAAAATGTTTTTATAAATGGAATGAGAGCACTTGAAAAAATATCAAAAAGGGAATTAACAAACAGCTTTGCACAAGTGCAAAACCTTTTGTGAATAATAAACTCTGAAAATTAGAATGAATCAGATGGAAACCAAAGACTTCATTAGACAATAAATATTAAAACAAAGTCAAAAGACCAGAAAAATGGAAGAAAATATAAAGTATCTCATAGCAAAAGCAACTGACCTGAAAAACGGATAGAGGAGAAAATAATTTAAGAATTGTCAGACTATCTGAACAACATGACCAAAAAAAGTTGGGGTAGACATCATATTTCAAGAAGTCTTAAAAGAAAATGGCCCAGATCTCTTAGAACCAGAGAGCAAAGTAGAAATAGAAAGAATTCACTAGTCATCTCCTGAAAGAAATCCCAAAATAAAAACTTCCAGAAACATCATAGGCAAATTCTGGCACGTTCAGGTCAAAGAAAGAATACTGCAAGCAGCCAGAAAGAAAAAAATTAAGTACTAAAAAGTCACAGTCAAGATCATATACAATTTAGCAGCCATTACAAAAAGGAAGCAGAGAACTTGGAATATAATATTCCCGATGTTAACAGACATGGACTTAGAGCAAAAAATAATTTACCAGCAAAACTTAGTGTAATGCTACAGGGGAAAAATAGATCTTTAATGAAGTAGAGGACAAGCATTTCTGATAAAAAGACCAGGGCTATAGAGAAACTTTGAAGTTCAAACAAAGGAGTGAAAAGAAACTTAAAAGAGGTAAACACGAATGAACAGTGATAAAGAGCAGGAAAAATTACTTACATTCAAAATGGGAAATGATACATATGTCCCCACTGAATCCTGTCGTTATCAGGATTCGTAGAGGGAGTCCAATTAGACAAGGCTTAGAAGTGGTTCTATTATGTATTGATGATCTTAAGAATTAGACGAAAGGGGAGGATGAATACACTGGAACTATGAGAGGTATATAAACAGATATCTGTACAAACGAAGAGGCAGTGGAAAAGAGCAGCTGACATTTATATATTTCTGTAACCAACTTTGTGTATGTGTATACATATACATACATAAGTATATATTTTTAGATACACACACATATGTATTTCATCCAGGTAAATAAGAGAAAGAGGAGAGTGGGGAGGGGGAATCAGAAAGAGGATAGATTAAGGGAGGAATTAGTCCTAAGCAAAACATACTCTTAGAATGTACATAGATATTTAAAGCTCTTTTTGAGGTAGTTAAAAAAAATGGAAATGTGAGGGGATACTCATAAAGTGAGATTTCATCTTCCATTGATGAACAAATTATGTTATATAAATGTGATGAAGTACTATTGTATTGCAGAAATGACCAACCAGGATCCAGATGACTAACAACCTCCTGATTCAGAGGTAAAGGACTCAGAATGCATAGTGAGATAAATATTTTTTGATATGGGATAGGGGAAAAAAAGATTCATTAGCAAACTTCAACTTTGGTACTTGGCTTGTGAAATTAAAAGGAGAAGAAAGGGTAAAAATTTGTCATCAAGTTTTGGGCTAAGGGAAGAAAAGAGGGCACTGTAATGGAAACAGGACCCAATACCGTTGAGAAAATACTCTCTCTACGTTTTTTCACATTTTAAAGAGAGGACAAGATAAATAGAATAAAAAATATAAAAGGATAAGATAGAGGGAAATACATAATAAACATGAATGGAATGAACTTCAGCTATAAAACTGAAGAGGATAACAAATTAGATAGCAGACCCCATTGATGCGATGTTTGTAAGAAATTCTTGAAACACACAAGTCACAAAGTTCAAATCAGGGACTAGAATAGAATTTTTATATTTCTTGTGACATCAAAAGAACTAGCATAGCAATCATCATCTCAGACAAGGGAACCAATAAAAACATAATTCAAAGAAAAGAAATCAACAATAAACTTTAATATATGGAACTTCATTATACTTTTTTCAGACTTAAAATTTCCATCAGAGTCTTTTGGAATTGACTTAGATCATTGCCTTTCTGAGAAGAGCTAAGTCTTTGAAGGTTGGTCATTGCATAATGTTGCAGTTAACTGTGTACATTGTTCTTCTGGGTCTGCTCACTTCACTTAGCATCAATTCATACAAATCTTTCCAAGTTTTTCTGAAATCTTCCTGCTCATCATTTCTTATGGAACAATAGTATTCCATTACATTCATATACCACAACCTGTTCAGCCATTCTCCAGTTGATGGGCATCCCAATTTCCAATTCTTTGCCACTACAAAAGGAGCTACCATAAATGTTTTCACACTTGTGGGTCCTTTTCCCATTTTTATGATATCTCTGGGATACAGACCTAGTAGTGGTATTACTAGATCAAAGGGTATTTGCAGTTTGATAGCCCTTTGGGCATAATTCCAAATTGCTTTCCAGACTAGCTGGATCAGTTCACAACTCCACCAGCAATGTGGTAGAAATCCAATTTTCTCATGTCTCCAACATTTATCATTCTCCTGTTTTGTCATGTTAGCCAATCTGGTAGGTGTGATGTGGTATCTCAGAGTTGTTTTGATTTGTATTTCTCTAATCAATAGTGATTTAGAGCATTTTTTAATATGACTGTAGATAGCTTTGATTTCTTCATCTGAAAATTACCTATTCATATCTTTTAACCATTTATCAACTGGGGAATGACTTGTATTCTTACAAATTTGACTCAGTTTAGAGATGAGGCCTTTATCAGAGAAATGGCTGTAAAAATTGTTTCCCAGATTTCTTCTTCCCTTTTAATCTTGGTTGCATTGGCTTTGTGCAAAACTTTTTAACTTAATATAGTCAAAATTATCCATTTTGCATTTCATAATGTTCTCTATCTCTTGTTTGGTCAGAAAAACAGAATGCACTAAAATTAAGAGAAGTAAAGGCTTCTAGTAGAAGATGGTATTTTAACTAGGACATAAAGGAAGCCAGGTAGAGATGAGGAGGGAGAGCATTCCAGGCATGGAGGATAAGCTACAAAAACAGCTGAGAAATAGAGTGTCTTGTTCATGGAACAGCAAGGAAGACAGTGTCACTGGCTCAAAGTGGACTTGGTGTCTGGGAGCATGGTGTAAACTGGAAAGGTAGGAGGGGCTAGGTTATAAAGAGCTTTGAATGACAAGCAGAAGATTTTGTATCTGATCCTGTAGGTGATAGGAGTTTATTGAGCAGGTTGACATGGACCAGCCTGTACTTTAGGAAAATTATTTTAGTGGCTAAATGGAGGATGGATTGAAGTAAGAAGAAACTTGAGGCAGGCAAACCACAGGCAGTTGCAGTAGTCCAAGAATGCATTAAGAAGGGCCTGCACCAGAGTGGTGGCAATGTCAGAGAAGATAGGGAGCATATTTAACAGATGTTATAAAGATGAAATCAAGGCCTTGACAACAGATTGAATGGGAGGTGAAAGATAGTGAGACAGAAATAGTAAGAAGTCAAGGATAACTCCTAGGTTTCAAGTCTGAGGTCTGGGAGGATAGAGATGCCTTCTACATTAATAGAGAAGGGATTTAAGGGGAAAGATAATAAGTTCTCTTTTGGACATAGTGAGTTTAAAATATCCTCTGGAATCAAGTTCAAGATGTCTGAAGGGCAAGTGGAGATAGACACAAGATTATAGGTCTGTAGAGAGGCTGGGGCAGGATAGGTAGTTTTGAGAATCATCAGCATATAGATGGTAATTAAATCCATGGGAGATGATGAGATTACCAAGTGAAGTAGTATAGATGGAAGAAGACCCAGGACAGAACCCGTGGGACACCTACAGTTAACAGAACAGCAAAGGGGACTGAGAAAGAGTAGTTAGATAAGGAGGAGAACTAGGAGAGAATGATGTCCCAAAAACGTAGCAAGAAAGGAGGATCAAGATGGAGAGAGAGTGATCAACAAGGCCATAAACTACAGAGAGGTCAAATAGAATGTGGTTTGAAAAAAAAAAAAGATAAAAATCAATTGGAGACCAATTAATGCTAAAGAAATGATGGGTTAAATAACAAATCACAAAAGTAATAGATACTTTTATCAAACACAATGAGGTGACATAACAATAGTTTATGAATGCTACTGAAATCCATTGTAGAGTGAAATTTATATCTCTCAACACTTTTATCAAAAGAGAAAAAGAACAGATCAATGAAATGAACACGAAACTAAAGAAAAACAAAACCTAGTAAAGCAATACATCCAAAAACAACACCAAAACAGAAATTTTGAAAATCAAATACTTATTAAGGAAATTGAAAACAAATTGGAGTTAATGAAACTAGGAGTTTTTTCTTAAACTAATAAAATAGCTAATCTTATTTTTTTAAAAGAGAATCAAATTACCACCACCAGGGACATCTTAATTCACAACAAATGATAATGAAATAAAAGAAATGATCTGAAATTATTTTGCCCAATTATATGCCAATAAAATGGTATCCTAGATGAAATGGATTAACACCAAAATATAAAATATCCAGATAAATTAGCAAATTTAAATAACCCAATTTAAAAAACTCAGCAAAACATAAATGAACTCCCAAAGAAAAATGCCCCAGGATCACATTAATTCCAATATTACACAAACTGTTTGCAAGATTAGAAAAAAAAAGGTTTACTCCCAAATGACTTCTATGGTATCCAAGTATGGTCTTGATGTCTAAACTAGGAATGAAAAAGTTAAGAAAGAAAACTACAGGTTAATAATCCCTAATGGATATTAGTACAAAAAATTAATACATAAGCACAGAGGGTACAACTACTTATTTAAAAATTATAAACCATGACCAGGGCTAAACGGTATAGGAAGTAGAATGCTGGGCTTTGACAAATACTTAACTTCTCCATGCCTCATTGTCCTCATTTGTAAAATAGGGATAATAATAGCCCCTACCTCATGTGGTTCTTATGAGGTTCAAATGAGATGACATATGTAAATTGCTTTGCAAACCCTGAAGTACTATGTAATTATTGTTATTATCAGTCTTATTATTATTCAACATCTCCCTCCCTTGTTCCCCAGGAATTCCCACAGTGACGCAAAAAGCTTTGTTATAAGCTAATTTCTTTCATTTACATACACACATATTGATAGTAGCTCTTTTTGTGGTAGCAAAGAGACTGGAAAATAAGGAAGTGCTCAACAATTGGGAAAAAGGCTGGAGAAAATTATGTGAATGTAATGGAATGCTATTGTGTTGTAAGAAATGATGAAAATGACAGTTTAAGAGAAGACTTATATGAAGTGAGGCAGTGGAAAGTAAACAGAACCAGGAAGATAATTTATACATCAAAAATATCATGAAGACAAACTACTCTGAAAGACTTAAGAACGCTGATCAACACAATGACCAACCAAGATTCCAGAAGACTGATAATAACGCATGCTACCTATTTCCCGATAGGTGTTGCAATCAGAATGTGTCATATATTTTTTAGACATGACTAATATGGGAATTTGTTTTGTTATAAGATTTTTCTTTTCTTTTTTTAATGGAAGGGGATGAGATTTGAGGGAGAAAATATATTTTTATTAATTGAAAGAAAATAATTTTTAAAAATAATGATTTTAAGCCATCCGAAGGTAGAATGGGCTGCTTCCTGAGATGGTGAATTCCCTCTTGCTGGAGTTCTTCAAGTAGAGACTGGATATGTTACAGGATATATTACAACCCTTACATTATATTATATTATATTTATTATATTGGTTGAAACATACGGCCACTGAGATTCCTTCCAATTCTCAAATTTTGAAAAGGAGAGGAAATGGTGACAATGTTAGTAGATAACTTTTTCTAGGAAGTTGGCTATAAAAAGGATGAAAGATACAGAATAATAACTTGAGGAGATACAATCCAGTTTACTTTCTTGATATTCACTTCTATGTATAACTCATTGCCTAACCATAATAATTGTCTGAAATGTGTGTGTGTGTGTGTGTGTGTGTGTGTGTGTGTTTGGAGAAACTCAATGGGTTAAATATCCAACTACATTTCATAATTTGAGCAGTTTTCTATTTTCTTGGCTTTTCTCATGAAGATTCTAGCTGTTTTCTTTCTAACAGTCATGAATATCATTGAAGAGGTACCAAACACTCTGGACCTTGGTACAATGAGAAGAATATGTTCCAAATCTTGGAGTCATCTTTGCCTATTCCTTCTCCTTCATGCCTCTATTTCCAATAGTTAAACCTTTTCAATTCCATCCCTACAACTTCTCTGGCATCCACCCTCTTTCTTTTCACTTGTACAACTTCTACTGTAGTTGAGAGCCCCATCATCTCTAGCCAGGACTATCATAATAGTCTCCTAATGGATTGTCTTCAGGATTGTTGCTGGAGCCAGCTCAAATCAGCTCTAGAGCTTTGTTAAATTTTCAGCGTTAGTATTTATACTCTGGAAATCAGCAAAACTACAAATCATTTCTTGATTTATTGTTTTGTCAGTTCTCTAGGCTTATGAAAATGATGGAGAAAATGTTAATCATGCAGATTAAACTTTAAAAAGTGTTTTGTATATGCTTTTTTCCTGGAGAGCTGGTTGCTAAACATTTACCAGCAGTCCCTTGTTTTCTTTCCAATATATCCCATCTCCAATTACCTTCTACACAGCTATCCAAACTGACAGGCCTCAAACACAGATTTGACCATTGACCTGTGCTTATAAATGTTCAGTTATCCTCTTGCCTCTATGATAAAATGCCAAATCTTCAATATGACCTTTAGAGCCTTCCACAGTAGAGCTCTTACCTTTGTTTCCAGTCTTATTTCCTTTTATTCCCTTACACAAACTCTCCATTCTTATCAAACTGGCCTGCTAGCTATTAACTATACCAAACATTGCAATTTCCACCTCCATCCCTTGGCACAAATGTTCTCTGCACATATCTAAAATGTATTCCCATCACACTAGACTCCCTCCCTGGCTTTCTTCAAGGCACTATTCAGGTATCACCTAAGGTCTTTCCCGATCTCATATATCTTAAAGTATTTTTTAATATACTCTATATTTACCTGTTTATGTAACCCCTGCCCCAGATCCCCTTGGTACAGCAGTCTCTTCTTGTTGGAGGAGATAAATGCCCTGTTCTGTATGAGGGGGAGGGCAGACTTGGGAAGAGCAGGAGAGCCCTGGCCTCCTTTAGGGCTCCATGGGACTCCCCAAGCTTCAGATTTTTTTCAAGTGTCAAGTTGCTTCAGGTGTTTCTGGCTTCTAGCTTCAAGAGAGAAGATGGAAGAGGCCAGACCCACTTGAGCTTGCTGAAAGAAAAGACTAGGAGTAACAAAGAGGAGCTGGCATCACCTCCCTATCCTCAGCTTGCGTTTTTGGAGACTTTAGGGAGTTTCCTCTTTGGTGACATCCATGATCTCTCTCTTGGTTGAACTGAGTGCCTTACTTTGCTACCAAGTTACCTTGCTTCTTTTCTCTGTATTGTCTGGTATATATTCTCCTGTATATAACTTCTCTGATTTCTGTTTTTCTGTGATTTGGATAACTGGCTTTTCTTTGATATTCACTATGTGTGTTCATTGTTGAATTGATATTTGGTGGCAAAGGGGTCAAGCCTTGGATATAAACTTGGGGTTTATATCCTTGCTCCCAATAATCATGAAAAAAATATCAGAAGTTAGATTTAACCCAGTCATATTGCCTAGACTTATAATATTTAAGCAAGCAGATAGATTTCCAGCCTGGTACCCCGCTGTCTCTAAGGAGAGCAGAGTGGTAGCCTCCCACCCCAACCACCTGCTTTCCCTCCAGGCAAGAATGAAAATCTCTCTTGGAATAGGGTGAGGGAGAAAAGGCTAGAGATATTTATTCTGCTTCCCTTCAAGCCACACAATGGCAGCCCCTTACTTATTAAGGATGAGACTTTCACCCTGCTCTACTCACCACACCCCACACTGCTTCAAAGAGGTAGAATAGTCCCATGGAATGGAATGTTATAAACATTGTCAGATTTTTTTTTGATATTTTGATTGATTTTGCTGGGGTTTTTTTTCTTTTTCATTTAAAAATTATTTGTTTATATAGCTGAGAGGAAAGCAGTAAGAAATTTCGCCTATATGAAACCAAAAGAGCAATATTTTTTTAAAGAAAGAAATTGAATGTTTTCGGCTTTTCTTTTATCAGACTCCCTTCTTCTACTTTCTGTCCTTTAGACTTAAAACTAAGGGTAGAAATTTCTCTCTCCTCCTCCTCCCCTCAGCAGTCGTGGTGGCTTATTGATAATGCTCAAGATTCAGAAGACTTATAGACACTTAGTAACAAGTACAGTGGCAACTGGATAGAGTGCTGGGCTTGAAATCAGGAAGACTCATCTTTCTGAGTTCAAATCTGGCCTCAGACACTAGCTGTGTGACCCTGAACAAGTTACTTAACCCTGTTTGCCTCAGTTTCCTCATTTGTAAAATGAGCTGGAGAAGGAAATGGCAGACCACTACAGTATCTTTGCCAAGAAAATCCCAAATGGGGGTCATAGAGAATTGGACATGATTGGGAAACAACTACAAAAAATGTGTCTTATGAGGTAGATGGTGCAAGTAATTATTATATCCGTTTTGCAAGTAAGAAAATTGAGACTCAGAGGTATTTAATAAATTGGCTAAAGTCATACAAGCCAGGATGGGGCAAAACCAGAAATACAGATCTTCTGGTTCAAAGTCCATTTTGCTTTTCATCTCCTTCTTTTCATCTTTACTCAGGTGGAAAAGTCAGAGCATCTTAGAAATGGAAGGAAATTGAATCTTAGAAAACCCCAAATCTATCCCTTTACCCCCAATGGAGAAATGGTATAAGAGAGTTGTGGATT
Organism: Notamacropus eugenii; assembly: GCF_028372415.1. Lineage (NCBI taxonomy): Eukaryota > Metazoa > Chordata > Mammalia > Diprotodontia > Macropodidae > Notamacropus > Notamacropus eugenii. The sequence goes on from NC_092876.1 coordinate 319,973,931, forward strand.
TTTAGTCATTTGATATTTGTGACACATACATACCACATCCCTTCTTGAGGGCACCATTTCTACTTTTGCAAAATGAGGGAGCTGGATTAGGTTACTTCTAAGTTCTCTTACAACATTAAATTTTCTAATCCTATGAATCCCTTCTGTAGTATCTATTGACAACGGGTCAATAAACACAGCATGGTAGAGTGGAAAGGACTGAATTTGGAGGACCTTCATGCAAATCCGATCACTATTACTGTGTGATCTTGTGCAAATCACCAACCTCTATAGGCTTTAGTTTCCTATATGCAAAATGAAGGGATTGGAATAGATGATCTGTAAGTCTTCTCTGGCTCTAAATCTCTGATCCATTGAACAAAACCTAGCTTCAACTGGGTTCAACTTTCATCTCTGACACTAACTTACTACTATGTGTGTGGCTTTGGACAAATCATTTAAACTCCCTATAAAGAGAAAGTTTTGGATTATGTGGCCTCTAAGGCCCCTTCCACTTTTGCAATCCTAAAAATACCTCCAATGACCTCAATTTTTGTTCCTTTTTATTATTATGAACATAAACATCAAAAATTTCCCTGTACAAAGAACAAAAAAAGAGGATTTCATATTCATGTATGAGTCTCCAGGATATACACTTGTCCAGTAACCTCTTAGCACATTCTCTCTCAAGGGAGCCTGTTCCTCTATTGGGCAGCAATATATATGTTATATATTGAGACAAAATCTGCCTCATTATCTCGAATACTGAAACCCAATGGACCCACCTGAGTTGTGTCCTTTTTCTAGAGAAGGTCTGTGAGAGAAGTCATTTGGAATATATAATTTAGACACTGAAACAACCAATCAAGTGTTGCTATATGTACTACATGTAATATTAAAGTGGATTTGAAGTAAATGGTATCATGAATTAATTACCTGTGATATCTGAACAGCCATTCTGTATATACTGGGTTTATGATATTCCACATGTCAAGTTATCCAAGGAACTTCAAAATTTCTAGTCACAGGAAATTAGCTCCCTTTACCTCAATGCTTCCATACAAATATAATAGACATTTTAGAGAACGAAAGGGCATAGAGACTTTGTGAACTAGAATAAGTACGTATAGATATTACTCAGGTTCATTGAGTCCTTTGGCCTTGTAGATACTTCTGCCCAGGTGTTTGGGTATATACATGTAAAGACGTGGAGGAAGGAGAAAGGAGAGTCATTCTGAGGATTTCTATGCATATTATGCTGTATGGCATAACAGCAAGGAGAGAGTAAGGGCTTTCTGCCCCATTGACCACAAGCAGGGAAAAGCAGAGGTAAGTCCAAAGACAGATGCCAGGTGCTTGCTGCATGGGGATTGAACTGGAGCCAGGAGGATTTGGATAGTAACTAAGTTTAGACATGCGAGACCAGATTAGACCAAACTAGCAGCTTCATTGGTGGGAGCAAACAATCTCTCTACTTTGTAACCTCTTCCTTACCCTGCTTCCCAGAAAACTGCACTAAGGGAAACTCCTCCTCAATCACTTTCCTTTTTGTCCCTCTCTAACCACAGGTGGGGAAAGGGGGACATGGGGAAGGGAGAGAAAAGCAAAGCCCAGCTATAACATTATTGCAGCCTATTTTTGGAAGCTTTGTTTCTTTTTATGTCTTTTTTGCCTTTTCTAGGTTATCTGATTATATTAATAAATTACTTGATCATTAACAGTGAAGAAAAAATAGAAGGGTATTTTGCTAGTGGAGCAGAAAATTGTCCAACCCTTCTGGAAAGCAGTTTGGAAATATGCCTAGAAAGTTGCCAAACTGTGCACACCCTTTGCCCTAGCTATACCACTATTAGACCCAAAGAAGTCAAAGAAAGAAGAAAAGGATCAATCTGGTTTTTTTTAAAGCAATTTTTTCACGGTAGCCAAAAATTAGAAACTAAGGGGGTGTCCTCTTGAACAAAAGCGAAACACGGCAGTACATCAATAATACAGAATAGCACTGTGCCATAAGAAATGATGATATGGATATTTCAGAGGAAACTTGTAGGACCTTTTGTACTGACACAGAGTGGAGTGAGCAGAACTAAGAAAACAGTTTGCACGATGATAACATTATAGAGGAAAAACAACCTTGAAACACTAGAAATTTGATCAAAGCAATGATAAACTACAGAATTCAAAAGAATGAAAATGAAACCTACCACTCACTTCCTTACAGATGTGATGAACTTAAGATTCAAAGACATACATTTTCCAACGTGTCTAATGTAGGAATTTGTTATGCCAGACCATGTAGATATGTATTGAGGGATTTTTTTATTTTGTCCAATTGGGAGGAGGGAAGGAAGTGGTATAGTGAGAGGGATAGATTAATAAAAGATGCTTTAAATAATTTTTATAAAAATAATAATAGCACTTTTTCACAAGGTTGTTGTGAGGATCAAATAAGACAACATATAAAAGTTTTGCAAACCTTGAAGTGCTAATAAATTGTAAATAAATGCTAGCTATTAAGTGCCTGTTAAACACTCTATACTTGAAAGCATACCTAGAAACTCTGGTACTTGAGGCAAAGAAATTAGTGGACTTTAGGACACAAGGACAAATTAAGGGAGACACCCCAGGAAACCAGCTTATGAGATCAGGGGAACCAGGAACCCCAGGACACTGCTGGGGAAGAGAAGAGGATTTAGCCAGACCAAGGAGCAGTTCACCTGGGATGCACCCTTTGGAAGCAATGTGATCTAGGAGATTCCTTTTTAAACTAATTATTCTTGTTAGCGAGGTGGTAAGCTCATTGGTTTCACTTTCTGAAAAAATACAGATGTCATCAGCAACCACTAAATTTTGACACCCAGGTGCAAAGACAGTCACCCCTTCCCTGGTTACAGCTCTGGTGCTAGATGCTGTTGATAAAAATACCAAAATAGTCCTACCCTTGAGGCACTCACTTTATGCTGTGTACAACATGTACACGGAGAACTTTAGATACAGGATCTTAGGACCATAGCCTTAGAGCTAGAAGGGATCTCAAAGGTCAAATGGTTTGCTCATTAATGGGGCAGCTAGATGACTCAGTGGATAGAATGCTAGGCCTGCAGCCGGGAAAACTTATCTTCTTGAGTTCAAATCTGGCCTCAGGCACTTACTAACTGTGTGAACCTGGGCAAATCAAAAATTTAACTCTATTTGCCTCAGTTGCCTCATTTGTAAAATGCTGGAAAGAGAAATGGCAAAGCATTCCAGTATCATCACCAAGAAAACCCCAAATGGAGTCAGGAAGAATCTGACATAACTGAACAATAACGACCAGAAGTTAAGTGACTTGCCATAGTCATAGGGGACAGAATTAGTATTCAGAAATTCTCTGACTCCAAATACAATGTTTTTCCCCTGATCCACCATAGAAATTTGAGAAGAGGAAAAGCCTTCCTTAGTCAATCAACCAATAAGCAATTATTAAGCACTTACTTTGTGCCAGATATTGTACTGCAAAAACAATAAAATACAAGCAAAAGAAGATAGTCCTGATCTTCAAGGAACTTACAGTCACATAAGGGAACACATTAAAGGAATATAAAAAATGGGGATGGAGAAGAAAGGTACAAAAAGCTGGGAGAAGAGTTATGGATGGCCAGCCTGGACCACTCCCCAAAATGGAGGACTCAGGAAGGACTCTCCAATGGGAGAACATAGATAGCTGCCATATTTCAGATTCAAGTGAGCCCTTGACACCGTGGAGTGGCTGCCATTTTCAAAACTCTGTTGAGTGAGAGAGAGAAGGAGAATGTGGTTACTGGGATCATAATCATTGACAGAGTCCAAAAACATGATGAATTAGGTGGCAATTCAGCCAGAGGAATTATCTCTTCAAGCTTCCAAACCTTATGTAAACCTTAGCTGTAAACCAGAGAGAGTTCATGTAGACTTGAGAAGTAGTCTCTTTCCAGGGCTATTATTTCACTGTCAGAGCTTTATACTTTATAATGACCTTGATTTCACTTAGAGGGAAGAAAAAGCAAGCTACTTCATTCTAACACTAAAAAATATTATTGAATAGACTGGAGTACAGCACCAACTCTCATTTGCATCCTCATCAAACAAAAGCCACACTTGCCTGGGTGCTTTCTCTAAATATACTGTTTTAGAGGCTTTATAAAAGATAAGATATATTTAATGAATATCTATGTATACATACACATTTACTAGACTGAATTTATGAAGAGGCAGGCTAAGCAACTACCTGTTGCTTATTAGGTATTGTTATTTGTCACCCAAAAATATTTCTTCCTCTTTCCTAAATATTTTGTTTTGTTTCTAAAAGTATTTTGTTAAAATGCAGATATTTCTGAAAGGTCGAATACCTCTTACCCTTAGAAGCTAATACCTTGGCAAGGTTTAATTTAACAGATTGGTGGGACCAAGTCTGAGAATACAAGACACAGGGTAGCCCTATGGGGAAGGAAGATTGAATGGGAATGGTGAGTTCCAAAGATAGGATGCCTCACACTGTAGCTCACTGGTTTTTACCTTCTCCCATGTTTGAACTTGAACTTGAAGTTCATCTAGGATTTAGCTACTTAAAGTCTCAGAGACTGAGTCTAATTTGTCTGCTCAGCCAATCCTAGTGTTACCTTCTTGACCCAAGCACCTCCTAAAGGGATCAGGGCATTGAGGCATCTTTGTAATTAGTTTAATAATCGTAACACCTCATAATTGTATTCTCGGCCAAAGAAATGACTAAATTCATAGAGAAGCATCTAAAGGAGGGGTTTCCTCCCTCCTCACCTCAGATTATATACAGGTGGCTGGTTGGCATAGTGGATAGCACTTGGAACTTGGAATAAGGAAGACTTGAGTTCCCATTCTGCTTCAGACACTTATAGCTATATGACATAGAAGTCACAACTTCTCTGTGCCTTGGTTTCATCATCTGCTAAATGGAGATAATAATAGCCCTATTTCACAGGATTGTTGTGAGGATCAAATGAGATGACCTATGTTAAGTGTTTTGTAAACCTTAAGGTGATTAATGATAATATAATTGTTATAATTTATCATATAAATAATAAATATATTATCTATAAAAATATATGGATACTAGCAATGTATGCCTGCATATACAAAGGGTCCCAAAAGTCACTTAACATTGCACCAAGACTTTTGGGAAACGATGTGTTTGTGTGTGTGTGTGTGTGTGTGTGTGTGTGTGTGTGTGTGACTACATCTGTAACTTGCCCAGGGTCTAACAAGCTAGCATGTGTCAAAGGAGTAGTTGAACCCAGGTCTCGCTGACTCAAAATGGTGCTCTCCATCCACCATATCATACTGCCTCTCCATAAATATCTTATATATAATAATCATATAAAAACTGGCCTTATTTTTTTTCACTAATGAAATCTTTCGAGAGTAAAGTCTGTATTCCCAAGTCACAGAACAAACTTCTGCTAGCATCTTCATCTTAGCCTGAAATATAACCAGTGGAAAACCTGGAAGCTCATGTGAGAGGAAGAACTGTGGTTCCCCTTAGTAACCAAATTGCTGTAAATAGCAAGCATATGAACAGGACAGTGAAAATTGGGTTAGTACTAGAATAGAAAGTGATGAAATAATTCTGAAGCTGACTCTGTCACTATAAATATTATAGAGAACTGCAAGGCCTGAGGGCTAGACACTTCACATCCATTAGCCAGGTGGATGGGATGTCAGGTGGAGCAGGATAAAGAATCCCCAGTTACTATATCTATAAAGGGGACAAATGAGGGTTAGTACACATAGGCACATAGATCTAGAGCTGATAGGGACCTCAGATGACATTAAGTCTGAGACCCTTGTTTTCTAGATGAAGAAACTGAAGTCAATCTACAACACATTTACTAAGCACCTACTATGTGCTAGGCACTGTGCTAAGTGTTGGGGATGCAAAGAAAAGTAAAAGGATCCCTGACCTCAGGGAGCTCATAATCTAATGGGGAGACAACATGCAAACAACTACGTACAAACAAGATATAGACAAGATAAACTGAAGATAATCAACAGAGGTAAGGCACTAACATTAAGGGGGATTAGGAAAAATTACTTTCAGAAGGTGGAGATTTTAGTTGAGACTTGAAGGAAGTCAGGGAAGCTAGGAGAGAGACAGAAGAGAGCGAGTTCCAGATATGGGAGACAGCCACTGAAAATGGAGATGGATTCTCTAGTGGCTAGAACAACAAGGGACCCAGTATGATACATGGCAGAGTTCATGGGGGTTTAGAGAGGTGGTGTAAGGAGTGAGAAACTGGACATGTTCTCTTTAATCCTGAAGACAATAGGCAGCTACTAGAGTTGATTGAATGGGGAGTTAACATGGGCAGACATGCACCTTAGGAAGACCAATTTGACAGCTGAGCGGAGGATGGATTGGAGTACAGAGAAATTTGGAGCATGATAACCAACAAGCTATTGTAATAGTGAGATGATGTGGGACTGGACTAAAGTGGTAGCAGTGTCAGAGGAGAGAAGGAGGCGTATTCACAGGATGTATAAATGCTCGGACTTGGCAATTGATAGACTATGGGGAATTGGAAGGCAGGGGTGTGTATGAGAGAGTGAATAGTTAAGAATGATACAACATAGGTTGTGAGCCTGGGTGTGAAGATGGTACCTTCAACAATAATAGGAAAGTTAGGAAGAGAGGAGAGTTGTGAAATGAAAGATAATAAGTTCAATTTTAGACATGTTGAGGTTAAGATGTTTATTGGACATCTAGTTTAAGATGACCAATATGCAACTGGAAATGTGCAACAAGAGGTCAACAGAGAGGTTAGAACTAGATAAATAAATTTGAGAATCAGCAGCATAGAGATGATCATTGAATCTATAGGAATTGATGAGATCACCAAGTTTAATAGAATAGAGGGAGAAGAAAAGAGGACCCAGGATAGAGCTCTATGGAACTCCCATCCACTGTGACTTGGATAAAATATCTAGTGAAAGAAGCAAAGAAGGAGCAGTCATATAGGTAGGAGGAAAACAGAGAGAAGAGTATCACAAAAACCTAGAGAGAAGATAGAATTAAGGAGTAGAGAGTGATCAACAGTGTCAAAGAGGTCAAGAATAGGAATGGAAAGCACTACACTAAGTGTTTTTACAAATATTATTTTGTTTGACCCCCACAATAATCCTGAAAAGTAAATGCTATTATTATCCCCATTTTATAGTTGAGAAAATGATACAAATAGAGGTTAAATGACTTCCCCAGGGTCATACAGCTCCTGAGTATCTGAGACAAGATTTGAAGTCAGGTCTCCCTGACTCTAGACCCAGTGCTCTGTGCATTGTAGAGCCACCTTTCTGCCTCCTTGGAGGCAAAGAAAAGCAAAAAAACCAAAAAACTGTGTTCTCAAGAAGTTCAGTCTAAACTCCAAAAGACTCATGATGGAAAATGCTATCCACATCCAGAGAAAGAACTATGGAGTCTGAATGTAGATCAAAGTATACTGTTTGCTCTTTTGTTTTGTTTTCTCTTTCTCATGATTTCTCCCATTCTAACTCTTCTTTACAGCATGACTATTGTGAAAATATGTTTGAGAAGAATGTATATGTAGAACCTTTATCAGATTGCATACTATCTTGGGGAGGGGGGAAGGGAGGGTGGTAGAAAAAATTTAAAATTCAAAAGAAGTGAATGTTGAAAACTAAAATGAAATAAAGAAAAAAGTTCACAGTCTATTAGGGAAAACAACATGTGCAAAGAAAATATTTACAAAATAGACTGGAGATGGGAAGATGATGGAGTAGGTCACAAAATTCCAAGCTTGCCAAATTTTCCTCAGCAAACAAGATAGAACATCATCTCAAGGTGAACATAAAGTGGTAAAAGTCAACCAAAGTTGTGGTGAAGTAGTTTTCTTCATAAGACAACTTGAGACCTCAAAAAAGACTAGATCTCCAGGGGCAGAGGTTCTGCCCAAAAGGAGTGAAAACACCTCCAGGCAGACTCCACTGAATCAACAAACAACAAGCTCTGGGGGGCAGCTGGTCTTCTAGCACCCTCAGCCTCAGGAACTTTCACCTCACAGGTAATGTGAGGGTCAGACAGCTGAGCAGGGAAAGATTGAAGGACCCTCTGTTGTTGGAAGATCCCAGGCATGGCTATGCTGACCAGATGTGGTCCTGGGCTGTGGCTACAGGCAAGAGAAGGAGTGAGCACATGCCCTGTAAGTGCTATAGCACAGGGGCATCTGCTGGGGTCTGCTGGGGGCACTTGCAGGAAAGCAAAGTCCCTGATTTCTGTTCCAAGGCAGAGGGGAGAGCTGAACTTTGCAGCATAGAAAGGGAACTCAGAAAATAAGAGTATTTGTGAGACAGCTTGACTGAGGGCTCTAGCAGTGGCTTGGGGGTGGAGAGGAGTGCCCAATGTTGGACTTTGGAACAGAGCTCAAAAAATAATAGTACGGTGAACCTGACACCTAGGGCACCATTCCCCACACCTCAGGACTAGAATCTGATTACAATAATAAGCTGCTAAAAATAAAATAAAACAAAATAAAAATGAGTAAACAAAGGAGAAAGAACCCAACCTTGACAGCTACTATGGATAAAGAGAAGATCTTCGTTCATATTCAGAGAATGATAGTGAAATTTTTTTAAAAAGCCACTACCTCAAAAAGAAGTCTCAAATGTTCAGAATCCCAGAAAGAGTTCTTGGAAGAACTTAAAAAGAACTTCAAAAATCAAATAAAAGAGATAGGGAAAACATTAGGGGAAAAAAATAAAAGCAATCCAAGAAAATTATGAAAAGAGAGTCAATCAGTTGGAGAAAGATTCAAGAACTTAAGGAAGAAAATAACTTCTTAAAAACTAGAACTGGGGAAGGAGGAGCAAATGATATTATAAGACACCAAGAAATAATAAAACAAAATCAAAAGAATGAAAAAATAGAAGAGAATGTGAAGCATCTCAGAAAAACAACTAATCTGGAGAATAGATCAAGGAGAGATAATGTAAGAATTGTTGGAATATGTGCACATTATGATAAAAAAAATTTGATTCAATCTTACAAGAAATTGTTCAGGAAAATTATTCTGAAGTTCTAGAACAAGAGCATCAAGTAGAAATAGAAAAAAATCCACCAGTCACCACCTGAAAGAGATCCCAGGATGAAAACTTAAAGAATATCATAGCCAAATTTCAAATTTCAGGTTAAGGAGAAAATATTACAAGCAACAATAACAAGAAACAATTGAAATACTGTGGAACAACAATCAGAATTACACAAGACCTAACACCTTCCACACTAAAAGACCATTGGTCTTAGGACATTATATTTCAAAGAGCAAAAGAGCTGGGGTTATGAACATAAATAACTTAATTAGCAAGGTTCAGTATAACCCTGAATGAAAAAAAATGGACATTTAATAGACTGAAAGACTTTCAGGTATTTGTGACAAAAAAAACAAAACAAAACAAAACAGAACTTGATGGAAAATTTGACATGTGAGACACAAGAGAAGTATAAGGTAAACAAACATTAAAGACCAATTTTAAGGAACTCAAGGTCAAATTGTTTACTTTTTATATGTGCAAATGTTATCAGTATTCTTAAGAATACTTGGACGAAAGATTGAGGCTGAGCCGAGTATGATGGGATGATTCTAAAAATCAGAATTGGGTAGGAAAAGGTTAAAAGGAGTAATTATCTTACACAAATGAGGCATGAAAGAAAGGATTAATACAGAAGAAGCAGGTGGGGGTGGAAAGCTGGTAGTGCTGGAACCTTACTTTCATTGGATCTGGGGTAAAGAGGGAACAACATACATCTAAAAGGGTGTAAAAGTCTTCTAAATTTATAAACAAATAAGAGGACAAGATGATGGGATAAGGGAGGGACTTTTAGAATGATGGGTAGAATAAGGAATAAAAAGGTAAGGGGAAAGATAAGGAAGAGATTCTTTAAAAGAATTTGGATAAAGAAGGTAGTGGTTAGAAGCACATTAGACTTGTGAGGAGAGAAAGTATAAAAAGAGAGGCCAAAAAGGACAACAATGAGGGAAAATGGGATGGAAGAAAATATACAAATAATAACTATAATGTTGAATGTTAATTGGATGAAATAATACTGAAGGCGTGGAAGTGAGGAGAAAAGTAAAATACCAGATTAGAAAAGGGTAGGAATTATGGGCAGAAATTATTATCTCACATAATCTGAGTATACAAATCAAAAACCATACAAAGATCTAAGGGGTGAGGTAGCAGGTGTCACATGAACTTCTCTTTTATCTGTATTGTAAAAATAAAGGTAGAATACACACACACAGAAAGGCTAAGCTTATGACAAAGCACAGAGTACCCCAATAAAGGGATAAAGAAGTAAATTAAAGTGTTGTAAAAATAAAATATCAGAAAATATTACTTTTTAAAAATACTGTTGGGGCGGAGCCAAGATGGTGGAGTAGAAAGACACACATACACAGGGTCTCCCCCCACAGCCCAAAAAATACCTGTAGAGAGGGACTCTCAACAAATTTTGGAGCAGCAGAAATGGAGAACAACAGAGTGGAGATTTCAAGCCGAGGGTGACCTGAAAGGCCCACGGGAAACATCTGTTGCACCAGACGCGGAGCCAAGCACAGAGCCCAGCCCAGCCTTGGCTGAGCAGTGAGGCTCGTGAACAGCCTTCCGGGGCAGAATCTCCAGTCCCGGAACCTCCAGTCCCAGCACCTGGTTCAAAGATCCCTCAACCCACAGGCACCAGAGGTCAATGACGGGGTTTTTCCAGCTGTCCAGGAAGGGAGAAGTACCTTCCCATAGCTCCGGCAGCAGGCAGCTGCCTCAGAGGCTACATTGCAGGTGCAGCAGCCGCATACATTTTTGGAGTGTAAAAACCCTGGGGACACTGAGGAGCTGATTCCTGCCTCCACCCTGTGTGGAGGCCCTGGCTGAGCTGGTCTTTGTCTCACACTGAATGGCAGGCCTGTCCATCCAGCTTATCTGAAAATCAGCCCCCGGTCCTGACTTGGGAACTGGAAGCCAGGTGGCTGTGGAGAGGTAACTTCTAAGATTCTGGGCACAAAAATACCTCTCTGTGTCCAGACCAGTACACACTTGATTGTGCCACATTGGAGGGACTGAGATCTCACAGATTCCCAGAGTATATCCTACTCTTGACAAAGGACCCCAAAGTCAAGTAACTGGTTGGGGAAAATGCCCAAAAAAGGGAAAAAAAATAAGACTATAGAAGGTTACTTTCTTGGTGAACAGATATCTTCTCCCATCCTTTCAGATGAGGAAGAACAATGCTTACCATCAGGGAAAGACATAGAAGTCAAGGCTTCTGTATCCCAAACATCCAAAATAAATATTCAGTGGGCTCAGGCCATGGAAGAGCTCAAAAAGGATTTTGAAAATCAAATTAGAGAGGTGGGGGAAAAACTGGGAAGAGAAATGAGAGAGATGCAAGAAAAGCATGAAAAGCAGGTCAACACCTTGCTAAAGGAGACCCCAAAAAATGTTGAAGAAAATAACACCTTGAAAAATAGGCTAACTCAATTGGAAAAAGAGGCTCAAAAAGCCAATGAGGAGAAGAAGGCTTTAAAAAGTAGAGTTAGCCAAATGGAAAAGGAGGTTCAAAAGCTCACTGAAGAAAATAGTTCTTTCAAAATTAGAATGGAACAGATGGAGGCTAATGACTTTATGAGAAACCAAGAAATCACAAAACAAAACCAAAAGAATGAAAAAAATGGAAGATAATGTGAAATATCTCATTGGAACAACAACTGACCCGGAAAATAGATCCAGGAGAGACAATTTAAAAAATTATGGGACTACCTGAAAGCCTTGATCAAAAAAGAGCCTACACATCATCTTTCATGAAATTATCAAGGAAAACTGCCCTGATATTCTAGAACCAGGGGGCCAAATAAATATTGAAAGAATCCACCGATCCCCTCCTGAAAGAGATCCTAAAAGAGAAACCCCTAGGAACATTGTGGCCAAATTCCAGAGTTCCCTGGTCAAGGAGAAAATATTGCAAGCATCTAGAAAGAAACAATTCAAGTATTGTGGAAATACAATCAGGATAACACAAGATCTAGCAGCTTCTACATTAAGGGATCAAAGGGCATAGAATATGATATTCCAAAAGTCAAAGGAACCAGGACTAAAACCAAGAATCACCTACCCAGCAAAACTGAGTATAATACTTCAGGGGAAAAAATTGACTTTCAATGAAATCGAGGACTTTCAAGCATTCTTGATGAAAAGACCAGAGTTGAAAAGAAAATTTGACTTTCAAACACAAAAATGAAGAGAAGCATGAGAAGGTAAACAGCAAAGAGAAGTCATAAGGGACTTACTAAAGTTGAACTGTTTACATTCCTACATGGAAAGACAGTATTTGTAACTCTTGAAACTTTTTTCAGTATCTGGGTAGTTGGTGGGATTACACACACACACACACACACACACACACACACACACACACACACACACACAGAGACAGAGAGCACAATTCCTAATTGAATAGGATGGGATCATATCTTAAAATAATGAAATTAAGCAGTGAGAGAGAAATATATTGGGAGGAAAAAGGGAGAAATGGAATGGGACAAATTATCTCTCATAAAAGAGACAAGTAAAAGACTTTTCAGGGGAGGGGAAAAGGAGGGAGGTGAGAGAAAAAAACATGAAGCTTACTCTCATCACATTTAACTAAAGGAAGGAATAAAATGCACACTCATTTTGGTATGAAAATATATCTTACAATACAGGATAGTGGGGGAGAAGGGGATAAGCAGGGTGGGGGGGATAATGGAAGGGAGGGCAGTGGGAGGAGGGAACAATCTTGGGGAGGGATAGGATCAAAAGAGAGAATAGAAGAAACAGGGGGCAGGATAGGATGGAAAGAAATATAGTTAGTCTTACACAACACGACTATTATGGAAGTCTTTGCAAAACTACACAGATATGGCCTATATTGAATTGCTTGCCTTCCCAAAGGGAATGGGTGGGGAGGGAGGGATGAAGAGAAGCAGGATCTCAAAGTTTTATGAACAACTGTTGAGTATTGTTCTTGCAACTAGGAAATAAGAAATACAGGTAATGGGGTATAGAAATTTATCTTGCCCTTCAGGACAAAAGAGAAGATGGGGATAAGAGAAGGGAAGGATGTTAGAAGGGAGGACAGATTGGTGATAGGGGTAATTAGAATGCTTGGCGTTTTGGGGTGGGGGAGGGGAGAAATGGGGAGAAAATTTGGAACCCAAAATTTTGTGGAAATGAATGTTGAAAACTTAAATAAATAAATTTAAATAAAAATAAAACGAGAGGTTGGGTTTCCAAAGATTTTGCTACATGTGATAGTACTATGAAAGTGCTATGATAGTAGATATGCTACTATGATCATAAGAACCTTTGAGGAGATGAGAGTTCAGCAGTCCCAGTCCTAGAACTAGTTTGCTATGTGATTTTGATTTGGGAGACTTACTGTCTTAGTGCCTCAATCTGTAAAATGTGGAGATTGGTCTAGGTCACAGGTAGCAAACTTTCCTGAGTGCCCAACCAGATTAAAATGTAATAGGAAAATATTTAGTGAAATAAATGAAAATAAAAATACTGTTACCCCAACTATATGTGAATGATATAGAAATATGTTCAATTCAGCAAGAAAACAGGAGAGAACAGAAGAGGGGGGAATTATATAAGGTAGATGAAGGGAGGAATTACTCATACCAAAAAACCCTCTCAAATTAAGAGGTGGATTATGAAGATGGTTTCAAAGGAAAGAAAGGGTGAGAAGTTGTGATTGGGACCTGGACTAGGGCAAAATAAGGAGTAGATGATTATTTCAAGCGTAGACCCTTGGTGCTAAGCTGCTCCTCTCTGGGTATGAGGTGCAAAGAGAAGAAAAACCATGAGAACAGGATAGAGAGAAATTCACAATTAGCTATCATAGCTGTGAATGTGAAACATTTTTGAACATATGAAATTGAAAAGTTAATGCATCTAGGATAAGGAGGAAAGCAATTGAATGAGAAAAAAATCTTTGTATAAAATTTTTCAGATAATGGTTTAGTATCCAAGACAAATAGACAGCTGTCTTATAGATGTGCAACTATATATATGTAATACAAGCTACCTTGGGTCCCCACTGACTGAAGCCACCCTGTCCCCAGGGTTCTCTGGTACTTTTAAAGGGATTGAGATGCCTAGGTCTCTGCAATTGATTCTGCAAATGATTCTGTTCCCTCAATTATAGTAGATATAATTCTCTATACCCCAATTTCAGTAGCCAACAGCAGAAAAATTAGCTTTTAAACAGAAATATTTGCTTCAGAAAGTACAATCACAAATATATAAATTTACTCCCCCTTCACACACACACACACACACACACACACACACACACACACGCACGCACGCACACACGGGAGGCATAATTCTTCCCTTCTGTACAGCCTCACTCTCTGGGGAGGGGAAAGGGATTAAGTTTATAGTTTAGCACAGTTCCCATAGAGAATAGTCTCAGTTCCAAGTCCCTCCATCCCTTCCTCCTCCCCCCTGTCTATTTGAGTCCCAGGCATCCATCCTGGCTTCTCAGAACTTCCTAGATTTCCAACTAGTTGGGATAATTGGCTGCACCATCCCACCTGCAATCCTGGCTCCAGAATCTCCGTGGCTTGAACTCCCAGTCACATGAGAATGACCTCTGGCACTTAAAACTGAGGAGTACAAACAACACAGAAGAGAAACAAATACCTGAAGACCCATTTCTCAGAGATAATAAAAAAAGTATGCACAGTGGCTACAACAATGTAAATTGAAAGAACAACAGCCACAAAACAATAAAAAGTGAATCTTTCAGAATTACAAGACAAACATGGCTCCAAAGAAGAGCTATTAAAAGCTACTTCCATACTCTCCTTTGCAGAGGTGGAGGACAGGGGTATCCATAGGTGTGGAACATTTCATATCTTGTCAGATTTTTTTCAATATATTATTCTAATTTGTTCATTTTTTTCCTTAAAAGTATTTTTTATTAAAAGGGATGACTCCCTGAGAGGGAGAAGGGATAAAAGAATAAATTAAAGCAATATAAAATCAAAAGATATCAATAAATATTTATTTTTAAAAACACTTTTTCTCAGTTATATGCCAATGAAACTGACAACTTAAATGAAATATGATTTTGTTACATAAACTAGAGAGTCCAAACAGAGAAAAAATTTATGGATCATTATTCTTAAAGAACATTGACAAAAATTTTCAATGTAATTTTAGCAAAGAGATTACAGCACCATATCAAATCTATTATACACTATGACCATTTTGGTTTAATATAATTTCATATTATATTAAGAACATAATAGACCATATTAATAACAAAAATAATGTATTAATAGAAGCTGAAGATTTTTTTGATAACATACACCACCTATTTTTTCTCAAAAACACTAGTAAATATAGGAATAAGTGTATCTTTTCTCAAGATGGCACATATTTTCTATATAGAACCAAGAACCAGTGTAGTAGGTAACAGGGCAAACTAAAGATCTTACCAATAATATCAGTGATAAAGCAAAAATGCCTGTGTAATTTAGGTTGTTCTAACTTGAACATATAAAATTCTTAAGAACATATATATCTACGATGAATTCAGAAACTACATGAATACAACTACAAAACACTTTATGGAAATCAAGACAGGCCTAAATAATTGGAGAAATATTAATAGCTGAATGGGTAGAATGAGTTAATATGGTAAAAACTACAATACTACCTAAACTAATTTACTACCAAAGGATTACTCTATAGATCTAGAAAAAAAATGGCAACAAATTCCTTCTGGAAAAAAAGGATCAAGAATATCAATGAAAATAATTTTTAAAAAAGTTGCCTTATAATATCAGATTTGTATACTACAAAGTAGTAAAAATAAAAATTATTTGGTACTTGTTTAAAAAAAAATAAAGAGGTTGATCAGAAGAAAAGATTAGGTATACAACATACCAAAGCAAAGGGACTTAGTGGAGAAACCCAAACCCATATGGATTTCTTTTGAAATCTGTGATTTCTTTTGAAAGCGGTTTTCTCATATTCTTTAACCATGTGTCTACTGCAGAATGGCTCTTAAATATTTAGATTTGTGTCAGTTTTCTGTAGATTTTGAATGTCAAGCTTATAATGGAGTTTTCATAAATTTTTTTCCTAAAAAAAGGTTTTGTTAATTTCATTTATCTTTGCATCCCAGTCATTTATAACACACACACCTCTTCAGATTGAATTCCTCTTTGCTCTCATATCTATGGGAGAGTGGCTACTTGTATTATAATATCTGTGCCAATTTCATGTATTTTTTCATATATATATAAATATATATATGCAAATATATATTTATATATATATATATTTTACCAACGATGTTGATGAAAATATCTTCACTATGCTTTTCTTTTCTGTCTTCAATGGATTTATTCATTCAAAAACTTTTAAATTTTATAGTATGCACTAAAAACTGTTGATTTTGTTGTTGATGATTAATGACAGCTGTTGTTTAATTAAGAATTGTTCCCTTAGTCATATTTGTTAAAGGTTTCTGATCTCATTCTCTTCTAATGTTTTTATGGTGTAACTCTTCATATTCAGGGCACATATTCATTTTGACTTCTTTGTGTGAAAAGACCAGAACTGAATAAAAAATTTGACTTTCAAACATAAGAATCAAGAGAAGAATGAAAAGGTAAACAGGAAAGACAAATCATAAGGGACTTACTAAAGTTGAACTGTTTATATTCCTACATGGAAAGATAATATTTGTAACTCTTGAGACTTTTCTCAGTATTAGGGTAGTTGGAAGGATTATATACATACAGACAGAGGGCATAGGGTGAGTTGAATAGAAAGGAATAATATCCAAAAAAGTAAAATTAAGGGGTGAGAGAGGAATATATTGGGAGGAGAAAGGAAGAAATAGAAATGGGGCAAATTATCTCACATAAAAGAGACATGAAAAAATTTTTTCAATGGAGGAGAAGAGGGGGGGAGATGAGAGGGAAAAAGTGAACCTTACTCTCACAACTGAATAATTCTCTTTTTCTGTACATAAGGAAATGACCATTTAATTTGGTTTTTAAGTTCAAAATAAAAACAAATTTTGAAAAATCCTTCTAAAAAACAACTTTGAAAGACTTAAGAATTCTAATCAATTCAATAACCAACTACAACTCCAGAAGATTGATGATAAGGTATGCTACTCTCCTCTTGATAAAGGGGTATGGACACAAGGTACAAGATGATACATTTTTGGATGTGACCAACATGTAGCTTTGTTTTGCTGGATTATTTTTGTATATTACAAAGATTGCATTTTTGTCTTTCTTTTTGGAAGAGAGAAGAGAAGAGGAACACTAGTAATAGTATTTCTTTAAAAAAAGTAAAGAAATAAAAGAGACTCAATGGAGTATTTTTTAAATGCATAGAAAAGAGCAGAAGGACTTTCAGGAGGAACATAAATGAACAGAACAACTTTGAAAGTAGCATTAATTTTATGATATACTCTTTTAAAAAAATAATCTGTACATAATATAAATTTTCAGCTTCATATATAGAACTCTTTTTCTGTTTACTTTGTATTCAGGAATGTTTTCTTTTTTTAGGATGTTTATTATTTTAAGAATTTTAAAAATAAAATAAAGAAGTTGGTTTCAAACTTATCAAAGAGGTAAAAAAATATTCCTTCAGTCTTTCCTAGGTTTTCTCTAATCATGCTCTCATAGTCATTTTGACCAAGATGAAACCAGATTAAGGCCTGACTTTTTAAATTTGGAACTATATTATTGTATATTATGGTTTCACTGAGTAACTATGGCCATGAAACACCTATTATATCACACACAGAGAAAAGACTAAGTAATCTTTGGGAAATTATATAGCCAGTCTTCACACTTCACAATATGTTTCAGATCCAAATCTAACATTCTGCTTGTTAATGACTGATTTGAGACAGCAGGAACCCTGTTAGTTCAGGTTTTTTATTGAGATGAAATGAGGTTATTGAACAGTTAACAAAAGGATATTAACTTGGTTCCAAAATAGAAAGGATATAGAGAGCTCAGGTGCTGTGCTCTGAGTAAAGCAGAATTGTAGTAGCTTAAAAGAAATATGAGATGTGTAGATTTGAAAACATCTCCACTCCAAATGTTCACGTGAACTATTTGTGCCCAACCTATGGTAAAGCCTCCTGAGCTCCTATTGGTCTGATCAGCCACAGTCAGACACATTGTATCTTGACCTTTACATAGTGATGTCCTTTTGTTTTTCTTCAAGCCTGAAGGACAATGACCAAGAAAAGATATCAAATAAGCACTCAGTAGCACTTGGCTTTGGTAGACCTAGCAACCACGCTCAGGACAACTAGCCAATCTGTTGGGCCCAACTCCACATAAGTGGACCTTTCTAATAATAATAATAACAATAACAATAGTTAGCATTTAAATAGTGCTTTAAGCTTTACAAATATAATCTCATTTGATCCTCACAAAACCTGGGGAGGTATGCATTATTATCATCTTCACTTAACAGATGAGGAAACTGATATAGACAGAAGTTAAGTGAAACATTACACAACTAGTAAGTATATGAGGTTGGATTTGAACTTAGGGACTGCTAACTCTAGGTCTAGCACTCCAACAAAGAAACCAGGAGGAAGACCAGAAAGAATCAGAGATGAGCAAAGCAGTGTTGAAAGCTACAGTTTGGTTTTATTAAAAATTTGGAAAGAAAAGTAAGGCATATATAGATGTAGATACACACACACTCACATATATAGAATATACATTTATACATATATACATACATACATACATACATACATACATACATATACACCTGTGGGTCTAAAAACCTGTAGCACGTATAGTAGCCACACCCTAGTAAAACTAACCCAGCAAACTGGTTAAACTAGGTGGAGGGTAACTGACAGTTAGGGGGATGTCTACCCAAGCATGTGAAGACTTCTTCCAGTGAGATGGGAGGAGGAGAACAATTTGTTCCAACAACAATGAAGATGGCTGAAGCAGGAGCAATGGAGGGCCTAGAGCTTGGTCAGACATCAAAGATACCAAGGTCATCCATTGCATCCTGGGCCATCACCAGTCATCTTGACTTCTGTCTTACCGCTGGATTTCAATGACTCCTGAAGAGAGAGTAAAGCTTATGACTTTGTGAAACTCTGCCTCACTTAAATCCATGAACAAGAGCAAGTCAAGACATCACCCTGTGAGAGTTCTCTAGGAAAAAGAAGGATAAACAACAAATAACCAGAGGCTACCAGAGAGTTGCATCAAGGGAGGTGCAGCTTGAGCCTTGCCCCAGTTAATCAAGTCTGGGCTTTGTCACTTTTTAAATGAAAAAATAGCCTAACTCACAAGTGGAGGGGGGAGGGGAATGCTAAAGGATGGAATTCTGGTAGATAATAGTCTTATCACATTAGCCGGTCCTTTTAAAATCTAATCTTATTGTGCTTTTTTGGAAAATGATTCATAATATTGAATTCACAATATGAATTACTTCATCTGTGTTTTGCAAAGATCTTTATTATTAGCCTGCTGGCAGGTTCTAAGTCTTAGGGGAGATGAAGCACTTAGCATCCCCTAGGGCCCTTCTGTTTCTAAAGCAGTATGTCAACAATGTTGGTTCCAAAGGACTGATGTTTGAACACGTTTACTTCTCTTGGTAAAGAGCTGATGTACTGAGGATGTGGGCTGTTATAAACTCTTAGTCATGGTTGCCATATGTAGTAGTTGGTTTTTTTAACTGTTTTGTTTTAAATATGGAAGTGATGAGGGCTGGAAGGGGCGGAGGGTGAGACCCCCACAAGGACCAAAGTATCAAGGGCAGGTCGCCTGGAGAAGAATTCATAGACTCTTTGAGTTGAGGTCAAGGTAAAGATTTATTATGCTTTTCAGTGGGCAAGAGTTCTTAGGGAACCTGTAACCTTAGAGGGGTACCCCTTAGAGGGTATAGGATATTCTATAGTATCACTTGTGTCAAATATGCTAACTAGGTGCTTTGGGTGGGATTAGGGAGTGGATAAGGAATAGTTAGTTCTTAAAGGAACATGCACTTTTAGTATCTACTGCGCAGGTATTTTACCCAGAATTCATCAGGAAATAGCCCAAAGCAGGGCTACCTGGAGGTGTGGTTTTAGGCCTGAAGTGTCCCTAAATCAGGTCTGTCAGGGCTGACTGAGAAATACCAGGTTGCTCTCATGTGTGTCTTGTTGGACAAGATAAGTGTAAGGGAGTATACATATGTCTAGGTCTAAGATACATATGATTGGTCAGTGAGTAGTAAATGTTGTTATGACCCAGAACACAGTCAGTTCAGTCAGTACATACTTAGTTCAGACTAATAAATTCTATAGGTGCAGCTGGCTGCTATATCAGGAAGGGAGAAGTTTCCTTCTGGGGAAGCTGTTCTTGAGCTGGAGGAAGACTACCTGAGATAGTGTTTTGAGGCTAGAGAGAAATGTGATTTTTAAAGAAAAATGTGATTTTTTAAATTGGGGCCCAAGCACATGCAGCCAAGCATTCCATCAGGAGGTTAAAATTTGGGGTAGGGTGGATTATTTGGAAGTATTTGTTGCTTAAAAAATTTAATCAATCAGTGAACATTTATTATAAAATTCCTACTATGTGCTGAGCACTGTGCTAAGTACTAGAGAGATAAAAGAAGCAAAAGACAGTCCCTGCCCTCAAGGATCTCACAATCTAATGGAAGAGAAAATAAGCAATCAAATATATGCAAATAAGTTATAAAGAAACAAGTTATATACAGGATGAATAGGAAATAACTAAAGAGGGAAGGCCCTAACATTAAGAAGGGTTGGGAAAGGCTTCCTGTTGAAGGTGGAATTTTAGTAGGGACTTAAAGGAAACCAGAATGAATCAGAGAATTAGAAAGTTTGAAGGAACTTTAGCAGCCATCTAACCTAATGTGTACATGAAAGGCATCCCCCACTGTAATATATTCAACCAATTGTCATCCAGTTTCTGCTTGAAGACTTCCAACAAGGGGAAATTCCTACTTTCTGAAGTAGTCCAGTCCACTTTTGGATAGTTCAAACTGTTAGGAAGTTTTTCCCAATATCAAGCCTAAATATACCTCTTTGTGACTTCCACCCCTGACTCCTGGTTCTATCCTTTGGAACCAAAAAGAACAAGGCTAGTTCTTCCCTCACATGATAGGACTTAATATAGTAAGAGATAGTAATCATGTCCCCCGTGGTTCTTCTTTTCTCTAGACTAACCATCCCCAATTCTTTGAAATGATCCTCATACATCATGGTCTTAAGACCATTCAGCATCCTAATTATCCTTCTTTGGACATTCTCTAGCTTATCAGTGCCCTTCTTAAACCATGGTAACTAGCACTGAACACAATACTCTAGATGAGGTCTGATGAAAGTTTGCAATAGCCTTTTTGGCTGCCATATTGAACTGCTTGCTGACTTATACTGTGCATGCAGTCCACTAAAATCCCAAGATCTTTTTCAGAACAATTGCTGTTTATTAATGTTTTCCTCATCTTATATTTGTGAAAACTGATTTTTTTTTTGTATTTGAGTACAAGACTTGACAATTATCCCTATTGAATATCATCTGGTTAGATTCAATCCTTTGCTCTTGCCAGTCTTTATCCTTTTGGATTCTGATTCTGTTATCCAATGTGTTCACTAGCTATCCATCCTTGCTTTTATCCAAGGCATTAATCTAAATATTAAATAGCACAGAGTCAAGCACAGCCCCCTGGGGCACTTCCCAGAGACTTTCTATAAAATTGCCATTAAACGCTTAAAAACTATTCTTTGAATTCAGTTATCCAGTCAGTTTGGTATCCATCTGACTATATTATCATCTAATCCAAATCTCTCCATCTTTTTCATTAGAATACAATGATATACATTATCAAAACCTTTGCTAAAATCTTGATTAAGCTACATCCATGGCATTTCCCTCATCTCTAGTTTAGTAATCTTGTTTTAAAAAAAAAAAGATAATGAAGTAAATCTGACATAAGACTGGAAGAAACCATACTTTACTCATCAATAAAATATACACTTTTTAAAAGTCAGGTCAGTAAGTTTTTATGTTACTTTTACTCCCAAGGGTTTATGACCATTTAGATGATTCTTAAGCAAATCTATTTCTCATCCTGTTTCAATGTAGCTGCCCCCTTCCAGGCTTATCTTATATCTATGCTTGGTCAAGTCCTTCTGATGGAGTATAAACCCAAGCCAAGACCTTTTCTCCTTGGATGGGGGGGGGGAAGCTTTTGTCACATTTGTCTGAAGGGCCCTGGAAAGTCTGGCCCTGGGGTGGGGGTGGGGGGCTCCTTGGATTCCCCTTCCATTTCTCCCAGCCCAGATACTTCCTATCTTATCTCTATTTAGCGTTCTCTTCCTTTGATCCTAGCATTCTTTCATATTCCCAACTACTTAGCATTCTCTTGAAGTCCAAGGTGTCCAGCCTGGACTGTGGATTGTGGATTATCTGGACTACAGGCCAGTCCCCTCCTTGGGTTTGATCTATCTAGATCTATCTGTAAGAATATAAAAATAAGATGTTCCTAAAAGTTAAATATTTGTATCAGGCATAGAGACCAATGAAGATAGAGATGGAGATTTTATATATATATATATGTATATGTGTGTGTGTGTCTGTACATATGTATATGTTTCTATACATATACATACATAGATACACTCATATATAAAGGAAAAGAATAGTTGGGGGGACAAGAGATTAGCCTTTCAATATGCAATTGGGTACTGACATCAAAAGCATCTAATCTTTTCCTGTAAAGCTCAGTTTAGCCATGATGGGGTAGGCATTTCTTCACAATCTCTTCTGTGTTTGTTCTGTGTAGCACTGATTTCTGATCCTATGGAAAAAGAGCTTGTAGGTGTATCATTTTCTTCTCATTTTCAGGTTTCTGGTTTTGAGTCCTCAGTTTGGTCCTAGGCTGCCCTGGAGCCCAGACATTGAGTACATACAAGAGGATCTGAGCAATGAGGTACTTCACAGATTTAGTCTAGAGATACACATATGATTGATTTTCAAATGAGGTCCTCCTGATAGTAAGCATTAGGATGTGATAATATTGACTATGTGTGCCTTGGAAATCTCCAGCATCATTTAGATGAACGTACAATTTGAGCTTCTAGAAGTCATCTGAGACATAAAAAGTGATGCCCTTGAATGGTAAATTAGATGCTATGAAAAGATTGTAAGCTCCTGCAACAATAGTACTCAAACCTCAGCTCTTGGGTCTGTATGTGGCTCTTTCACATATGGATAGTCTACCTAGTCTGTGTGGGTTTGTGTATGTGGATTACCCATGTTGGTTATGTGTCTGTCCATGTGTAGCTAGAATATACTGTCACTATCCAATAACTCCATCCCTTCCTGTCCCTTCTTCCCCCATAGAACCCTCCTTTGAAGTAGAATAGTACAGCTCAAAAAAACAAATCAATTCATTAGTCATGTTTAACAATTCGTGGCTTATTGTACACCAGTGTATTCATTTGAAAATCATTTGTTAAAACTCTGAATGTAGATTGAAGCACATTTTTTTCACTTTATTTTTCTTTTTTTTTGCAACATGACTAATGTGGAACTATATTTTGCATGACTTCATATGTATAATAGGTATCATTTCTTGCCTTCTCAATGAGTGGGGGAGGAGTGAAATAAAGGAGAAATTTGGAACTGAAAATAAAAATAATAATTTTTAAAAATTAAGCTAAAAATAATTTAAGTGCCTATACTATGTGCTAGAGGCAAGTGTACTATCATGGACAGAGGTGCCTTGACCTGTTTCAAGTCTTACCTAACCATCACCAAGATATTTTTCAGTGCCTGTGTTAGGACCAGTGGTTTTCTGACAGTTTCTTTCCCTTACATAGTCTGATTGCCCCTGCTTCTGTGATGCAGCTTCCTTGCCTCGGGGCATAAAAGGTCCCAACTTTGTAAAGTCGGAGACTTGGTGGGTACCTTAGACCGTGTGAATTGCTATCTCCTGATGAAGACATGAAGACAAGGGGGACCCTAAGTGCCCTTGATTCTTTGTTGCAGATCCTTGCTTGTCAGAGCAAAGCAAACCTCTTCCTTTGTTAAATGTTCAGTGACTCATGACTGTCCCATTTTGTCCCAACATCAAACCTGATGGAGAAGGTGCTATCTTTAGAGCTACGTCTGCAACAAGACCCCAGGCAACTTCTCAGATGCCGCTATACAGTGCTACAAGAAGTTCCTCTCTAGAGGTCCCTCATACCACTGAAATCACAAGTTGAGTTAAAAACAAAAGACAATGTTTTAGGCACTATACTATGATAAATGTTACCAGTTCTTAAACTCCTATTATACAAAGATGAAAATGAAATAATTCCTGGCCTTCAAGGAATTTGCATTCTATTGGGGGTAAATAAAGAAACAGTAATTTCAGTGATGGGGAGGAAGGCATTAGCAACTAGGGGAATCAGGACAGGAAAACATGCTTGAATTAAGCCTTGTAGGAAGCTGAGAATGCTCTAAGGTAGAAGTGAGGAGAGAGGATATTTCAAGGAAGGGGAATATTGTACAGAAGCATAAGTAAGAGAAGATGGAATGATTATATGGGAAATAGTAAGCTGACCAGTTTAGTTGGACCACAGAGTGTTTAGTGTACACTGAATACATCAAGTAGATGGCAGTCAGACTGTGAAGGGCTTTAAATACCATATAAAATTTTTAAATTTTATCCTAGAGGCAGTTGAGAGTCCTGGAGCTTCTTGGGTAGGAAAGAGACATGATCAAACCTGTTCTTTAACAATATCAATTTTCCACATCCTCATTGAGAGGAGCAATGAAGTCCTGAGTGGACACTGCACCATTTTAGTATTGTTCAGTATTGTTTTATGTAGTAAAGACAAGAATGCCTCCCATGTCAGACACAGGGTCAAGTGTCAGGGACTGAAGAACCCAGGGAAAGTCCAGGTAGTTTAACTCCTTTATAATGTCTAGTGTCCTTGGTTACTGGACTTGTAAAGATATAATATATGTATAATATGTTTCTCAGAGCCAGGCCAACTATATCACCCTCTTGGGGGTACTGAAGAGTTGCTCCATTCCATTTCTCCCTTTCTCCTCCCAATCTATTCCTCTCTCATCTCTTACTTTTCTTTTTTTAGATATCATTCCTTCCTATTCAACTCACCCTGTGCCCTCTGTCTATACATATATATATATATATATATATATATATATACATATATATATATATATATATATACATATATATATATATATATATATATATATATATATATATATATAGTGTGTGTGTGTGTGTGTGTGCGTGTGTGTGCATAAAATCCCTGTAACTACCCAAACACTGAGAAAAGTTTCCAGAGTTATAAATATTATCTTTCCATGTAAGAATGTAAACAGTTCAACTTTAGTAAATCCCTTATGATTTCTCTTTCCTGTTTACCTTTTCATACTTCTCTTGATTTTTGTATTTGAAAGTCAGATTTTCTGTTCATTTATTCTACTTCTGGTCTCTTCATCAAGAATGCTTGAAAGTCCTCTATTTCATTGAATGACCATTTTTTTCTTCTGAAGTATTATACTCAGTTTTGCTGGGTAGGTGATTCTTGGTTTTAATCCTAGTTCTTTTGATTTCTGTAATATCATTCCAAGCCCTGTGATCCCTTAATGTAGAAGCTGCTAGATCTTGTGTTATCCTGATTGTAATTCCTGGATCTATTTTCCAGGTCAGTTGTTTTTCCAATGAGATATTTTACATTGTCTTCTATTTTTTCATTCTTTTGGTTTTGTTTTGTAATTTCTTGGTTTCTCATAAAGTCATTAGCTTTCATCTGTTCCATTCTAATTTTGAAAGAACTATTTTCTTCAGTGAGCTTTTGAACCTTCTTTTCCATTTGGCTAATTCTGCTTTTTAAAGCATTCTTCTCCTCATTGGCTTTTTGGACCTCTTTTGTCATTTGAGTTAGTCCATTTTTAAAGGTGTTATTTTCTTCAGCATTTTTTTTGGATCTCTTTAGCAAGCTGTTGATTTGCTTTTCATGCTTTTCTTTCATCTCTCTCATTTCTCTTCCCAATTTTTCCTCCACCTCTCTTACTTGATTTTCAAAATCCTTTTTGAGCTCTTTCATGGCCTAAGACAGTTGCATATTTATTTTAGAGGTTTTGGATGCAGAAGTCTTGACTTTTATGACTTCCTCTTATGGTATGCATTGTTCTTCCTTATCCAAAAGGATGGAAGAAAATACCTTTGAAGCTGTCTTTGGCGTTTGTAGGTTGATCAATCTGGGAACCACAGCTACTACCTGGGATTCCACATCCTGAAGCCTGCTCCAGTCCAATCTGAGTCATGCTGCTTGGCCAAAAGTGGGCTGCAATCTACCCTGAGCCTGGTGAGAAAAACCTTTCTTGTCAGCCTTCCAGGCTGTCTTGGCCTGGAAATCTTTCATTCTATTGTTTTGTGGCTTCTACTGCTGTAGACTTTGTTTAGAGTCATTTTTTACAGGTATTTTATGGGCTGGGGGGCAGAGATTCTACAGGTCTGTCCTTCTACTCCACCATCTTGGCTCCCCCCCTACCCCCCAGGCAATGCTTTTTGAAGAAACTCCCCCACCTCGAATTCCAGCTCTGGATCAAGTAAAGAGATTGCTCTTAATCACATGATTAACAGACTGGAACCAGTAACAGACTGCCCAAGCATCCTCCAGACTCTCCAAGGCACATTCATTGCATGTCATCATAATTCTACAGGAAATAGACTCCCCAGCTTTGCCTGTATTCAGGAGGCACCATCTAATGTGCTCTGCTCACGTTATAGTCGCTGCTACAAATATGAAGAAGGAAACAATCTACTCTTAAGGAACAGTATTCCATTAGGGGAGAAATCATGTACATTGAACTCTGGGGACACTTATCTTAACTCCCACTTCCCCTGATGATTCTGGTCCCTCAGGATAAGACTATATCTCCCCTTTAGAATTCTAGAGGTACCCCTGAAGGGTTCAAGTGATTCTTCTTTAACACCATTGACTGGAGTCATCATTCTGGTATGTTCTCCTAAATGTAAAATCCCAATGATAGTTCCATTAAGATCTCAGTTCCTGGGGAACATAAGAAAAATCTTAAAGCAATTTCTACACAACATGCCTCATACTAAGTTGTACTTTTAATGTATTTTTAGTGGAATGGGAATATCTTTCCCATCCATTAACAGGTCTTTGTGACCTGCTTAAGTCAATGGAAGCCTAAGTCACATGAGTTTGAATCACATGAAGCCTTTTGTGGGAGAAGCTTGCTGAAAGGAGGGAACAGAAAGGGATAGAACAGTAAGGGTGGAATAGGAAGAGGCAGAGCTGGAGTAGAGCTGAGAAAAAGTTGGTCAGACTAATCAGAGCTGAGAAAGATAGAGAAAGCAGGCAGCTGGCTGTGAGTGAGAGAGTGCATTTTGCTTAGGGGAGCCTGTTTGTGGGAAGGCCTGATAATGTATATAGACTTCTTGAATACAATGATGGATTTCTTTGTTGCTATGATGGATTTGGTTTTCTGGTGTTGGGATTCAGCTTTCTGGTTTCTGAATAAATGTTTTAGTTCTGCCTTCCATGTGGAGAGTCTGTTATATTTTTCAGTGCAGAACTGTGCCAGCATATTCATAGCCATCTTAGGGCTGTGAATGTTACACTGGCACTACGTGAGTTTACTTTCAAATGTGAGATAACCATTTAATGAGTCACTGTGACTCTCTACTGACTGACTTTGATCCAGTTCTATGCTGGGTCAAAGTGAGGGTCTTTGCACCTAACCCTATCCACAAAATCTTTTGGGCTCTAGCTCCCCTACCTCTGTTGGATTGCTCTCCCAATCTTTTGAAACTCCTAAGATATCAGCCTAGTCCAATACTTCTTGGCCTAAGAGAAAAAAAGAATAGACATAACAGAAATAGATGCAAGAACAACATGATATATCCAGGTGCTGTCCTTGCCCCTCAATCAAATCTAGCCAGGCTGGAAAGAGGAAGTTGCTTGGCCAGTTAGGATCTTTTGAATGCATGCCCCGTTTCACTCAGCAGCCAAATCTTTGTAACTCATAGTCAGTCTTTCAATGTAAAAATATGACCAGAAGCTAGAACAACACCAAGAAACATTAAGGCTATAAAAAAGATGATATTTCCTGTACAGTCATGATCCTCATCACTGGTCAGGAAGAACTGTCCTGTACCACTACTCATTTAGGATTTTCTGGTCCATCAGCCACTGCTCCACCTCCTCAAGTATCCTAAAGGGAGAATACAAAAAACCTTCCCCATGAGGCTCATGAGGGATTGCTTCCTCTCATTATTGGGGCCGATGAGATACTTTCAACTCCTCATTGCCTGAAAGCAAACCCCCTCCCAACAATGCCATCCCTAGGTCATCCAAACTCTCTTCCGAGGGAGGAGTTGGACAGTGATCTACAGGTACCTTATTAACAGAAATGTAGAGGTGCTACATTTTACATCATAATGAGCAGCATGTTATAACGGGTATGCCTTTTGCCCCTGCCTTTGCTAGTACCTACTCTTCTTCAAATGGGTTTCCTGTTTCTGCCAGTTAGCCCTCACTGAAGGACCCAGAAGCTCCTAACATCTCAAATTTGAAAAACTACCAGTGAGACTAGGAATGTCCAGTTCAGGATCACCCTCCTGAAAGGATTAGAAAGAGCAACTGGGGCATAAGGTCTTCAGGGGTCCTTTATTGGAAGCTATGGAGAGAGAATTATAGAACACTATTTGGGAGTGAAAATGGAAGCTTTTTAAAGGGATACCACATCCCTTTCTATCTTCAGAAAATAACTGAGTTGCAAGTGACATATTTGTTCATAGAACCAATTCTAGAAAGGTCTCTGGTCTTCCAAGGAAAACGAAGCATTATACTTTCAATTGCCTCCCCCAGTGGTTTGAACCAAAGAATCACAACAAAGTCACATAGCAGGATTCCTTTGGCTCCTCAAATAGCAAATTAAAAAAAAAATACACACACTTACTGACTGTATGAACTTAGGCAAGTTACTCACTTAACCTCTGAATGATTCCTCATCTGTAAAATAGGACAGCTAGTGAGCTGATCCAACCATTATGGAGAGCAATTTGGAACTATTCCCAAAGGACTACAAAAATGTGCATACCCTTTGATCCAGCAATATTGCTTCTGGGACTCTATTCCAAAGAGATCATAGAAATGGGAAATAGGTGATTTTCAAACATTCTGGGCTGAGAGTTCCAGAAGCTGCCACTGCTGCTGCTGCTAATTCACTCACTTCCAAGGCCAGATCCAGTTTGCTGGGATTGGGGTTGTACTAGTACAGCCTTTGCTAGACTGTGTTCCTCTGTCGCTCAGGTTCAGCAGATCCCTCCTACTGACCTTCTAAGTTGTCTTTGGCATCTGTGGGCTGACAAGTCTGGAAACTGTCACTGCTACCAGTGATATAGTCCCCCAAAGCCTGATCCAGCTTTGCTAGTACTGGCATGGCATGCACTAGACTGCTGTCCTCTTTCAACCTGGTGCAACAAACCTTTCCTGTCCACCTTCTAGGTTGTTTTGGGGTAGAAATCTGCCTCACTTTGTCTCTCTGTGGATTCTTCAGCTCTAGAATTTGTTCAGAGTCACTTTTTAAAGGTATTTGAAGGGATTTGGGGGAGAGCTCAGGTAAATCACTGCCTTTACTCTTCCATCTTGGCTCTATCCCCTCATATATGTAGTTTAATCTGTAACCTGACATAATTTACCGATAGAGTATGACAAAGTTATTTCCCTAGGCGATGTATATAAGATTGTGTCTATTTAACTAAATTTGTTCAATTTTTATGACAGTGAAGGAAGAATGGGATTATAGATCTATCTTAAACTTTTATGAACTAAAAAGAATGTATAAGACTGCAATATGTAAAAAATTTCTGTTACTCTGAATTAATTTTGCCAATAAGAAACCTTATTAGACTTCTAATGATGATTAGGGTTTTCTCTGAGGCCTGAACCTATGTTTCAGCATAATAATAAAACCTAAGTATTACCTCTATAATGGTAATATATAACTGACAGCAGCTACCTACCACATGAACTCAGAGAGGAGATACTTCTCCCATAAAACACATCCTAAGCAGTATTTTCTAGACTTCAATGCAAGTAAAAAAGAAATTTCCACATTTCAAAATCCATGTAATTATGCATTTGAGATGCTTCCACTTGACCTTCAATTGGAAGTGATTTATCTTCAATATAATAACATGATTAAAGACAAATATCAAGAGAAGAATTTAAAAGAATTCTGTAAATGCCTCCCAAGTGATGAATATACTCAATTAAAATCATATACTTGTGAAATACTATCAGTGTGTGGCAGTGCTTTTCTGTGTGAAAAGACATTTTTCAAAGATAAAATATATGAAATTCCTTTACAGATCAACATTAAGAGAAGGTTTACAATCAATTGTAAATTGATTAAATTGATTAGAAACACTAACTTTAAACCCCAACCATGCAAAATGTTATACCCGCAAAAGGAATTCAATTCTTCTAATTAGTAGATCTGTATTACAAAAAAAAAAAATTATACTTAATTACTATTTTATTTTGAATTTTGTCAATTAAAATATGTAGAAATTTACTTTCATATTATATAAGTACATAATATCTTTGATTTTGCCTTTCACTTGCAAAGCCTAAAATATTAACTTCTGATCCTTTATAGAAAACATTTATTGACCCAGCCCTGTTTCAACAGTTCTCAAAATGTGGTCCAGTGACTTCTGGGAGATCCTGGGAGATCCTCTCAACTTGTGTGGCAGTGAGTAAGGCACTGGGTCTGATGGAAGTAAAACCAGAGTTCAAATCCGGTCTCAGACACTTATTTGTTGCATGGCATTGGCAAGTCACTTTAACCTCTGTTTGCCTCAACTATAAAAATGGAATAACAAATAGTACCTACCTTGCAGGGTTGTTGTGAGGATTAAATAAGAAATTGTTTGTAAAAATCTTTTAGCATAGTGCAGAAAAATTCTTATTCCCTTAGCCCTACCTCAAGGTTAAAACTATTTTTATAACAATACTAAGATGTCTAATGTGATAAATACCTATTGAAATAACCCCTACAAACAAAAAGGTGAGGTTCTCAATAATTTTTAAGAGCGTAAAGGGGACCTGAAACCAAAAAGGTTGAGAACTGCTGTCCTAAAGGAATATATAGATTATCCTCATAAAGATTTTATTAAGGTGGGAAAGTAAACCTATGGACTAGTAGTTATTGATATTTTCTTGTTTGCCCCTCCCCACCTTTTTTGTAATAAGACTAAAATTTTTCTCTAATCCTTCGACATTCTCTCTCATTTAAAGTATTTTGGGGGCTGCTAAGTGGTGCAGTGAATAGAGTACTAAGCTTGGAATCAGGAAGAAATGTTCCTGAGTTCAAATCTGGCCTCAGACACTTAATAGCTATGTAACCCTGGGCAAGTGACTTAACTCTGTTTACCTCAGTTTCCTCATCTGTCAAATGAGCTGGAGAAAGAAATGGAAGACTACTCCAGCATCTTTGACAAGAAAACCCCAAATGGGGTCATAAAGACTCAAATATGAATGAACAATAACATTGTGCTGCTTCCAACAAAAGCCTCTTTTGTGTATATTTGTCCAACCCAGCTGCTCCTTCCCTTCACCATTTTCTTTAATCTTTCTTCATGAAGACCCTCAAGTAGGAACTGTAAGTCCAAACGTTGTGACTTTATAAAAATCTCAACAGATCTTTCCCATATTTTGCCTGTTTGTTGTCGTCCTTGTGGTTTCATTCTTCAATCCTCTTGGGATGACTTTGATCAGTTGTGTGCTAAGCTTCCTGTAATCTTGTTTTTTCCTCCACTGCATTTCATATCTGAAAAAGGCAACATTGCTCATAGTCTCCCACCCTGTTTTTCTTTAATATTTTACAAACAATTTTAAATTTTTAACCAATGTTGCCCTTGGCTGCCATATCTCTCTACTTGGCAAGGAGATCAAATGCTTGCTTGTTGAAAGAGCTTTTAAACTATTTCAGTCTCCTTGGTAACAACTAATTGACATCAGTTAAACTTCCTTAGGAAATGGTAATAGGATGTTCTTTTATCCATTTCCAATTTTTTATTGTCAGCAACATGTTTACATAGGTCAAGTTGGAGCAGTCTCAGTTGGACACCATTATCTTCTTATTTTCTGATTTGGCATTGATCTTGATCTTTGCTGTTGGTCTGACTACACAGACAGCTGATTCAGAAATTACTTCCCTATTGGAAACCAGATGTTTCCAATCTTTTAAAAATGTTTCACTTTTGGTGCTTCTTGGAGGGTCTTGCTATGTCTCACATCTCTTTTCAAAAAAAAGCTCTTCATGATATGTATGCATGAAGTTCCTGCAAAGCCTACCCGTCAATGGCCTCTCTCATTTTTTAGTTATGAACAATGCTTTTCAAAACATTTTTTCACCATTTTCCCCTATACCAACCACTACATTTAAGTCAGGAAACATTTATTAAATGCCTATTATATGCCATGCATGTACATCTCTACTGCCTGGAGATACAGAGACACAAGCGAAACAGTCCTTGACATTGAGGTATTTACAGTCTATTGAGGGGAAGCATGTATCTATAGCTATACACAAAAGATAATTTGGGAGAGAAAATATTAACAGCTTTGGGGATCAGGAAAGGCTTCATGAAGAAATTGGAACTGGAGCTGAACCTTGAAGGAAATTAGGGATTTTAAGAGGCAAAAGTGAGGAGGGAATGGATTCTAAGAATGAGGGTCAGCCTGTGCAAAGGCATAGAAGACACTTCTTAGCTGCGTGACCCTGGGCAAGTCACTTAACCCTGTTTGCCTCCATTTCCTCATCTGTAAAATGAGCTAGAGAAGGAATGCCAAAACATTCCAGTATTTTTACCAAGAAATTCACCTTAGCTCCCCAAAAAAGGGGTCACAAAGAGTCAGACACAACTGAAAAGGACTTAACAACAACTGACCTCCATCCCAGACAGAAACCCGTGGCAGAGGAAGGTTGTAGAGATGTTTTAGCATCTATTCAGAATAAGTTACATCCTTTGCCTTATTTTTCAATCTATACTTTTTCTTCCAGAGGGCTGATCTTTATATAAGTATTCCCTCCCAAGTTCTGCCATGAGTCAAATCACCTGAGCATACTCTATGATCTTTTGAACATATTATCTGTCTTTGTGGGAATCTACCTGATGTATATTTCTCTATTCTCACATATTCAACCATTTAAAATCTTACCAATATCTCAATTTCATTTTTTTATTTCCTTTTTTTATATCTGTCTTCCTCTCTCCATCTCACCTCTAGTGCAGGCATTACAGAAGGTCACTATTTGACACAAATTTATAAATATGTGTAGAACCATACCATGAATACTTCTATTTATCAGTTCTTTCTTTGGAGATAGCATCTTCCTTCATAAGTTGATCTGAGTATTTATAGTACTCAGAGTAACTTGGTTGTTCACCATTATACTTCAAACAATATTGCTGTTACTGTATACGATGTTCTCTCTCTCTCTCTCTCTTTTTTTTTTTTTTGCATTAGTTGATGCATAATAAATTCTTCTCTGGCCCTTTATTTTTACTCCATATGTATCTCTCATTTTTAAATGTGTTTCTTGTAAACTACATATTGTCAGTTTCAAGTTTTTAAACTGTTCTGTTATCCTTTTCCATTTCATGGGTGAGTTCATCCCATTTGTATTCAAAGTTACAATTTCTAGCTGTACATGATGTACCATCTTATTTCTTCCTCAGTGTTTATCCTCCTCTTTTTACTCTAACCTCCTCATATGTCCAATTTACTTCTAACCACTGCCTCCCTAATCCATACCCCTTCTAAGAATCCCTGCCTTATCCTCTCCCCTTACCTTTGTATTCCTTAATCTACCCACTCATAAGGTTCCTCCCCTCATTCTCTCACCTTTTCTAAGAATCCCTCACTTATCCTATCCCCTCCCCCTCCTATTTCTCTGTAAACTAAGAAGACTTTTATACCCTTATAGATGTATATGTCATTATTTCTTTAACCTAATTCTGAAAAGAATAAGCTTCTTGCACTATCAACCCTCCACCCCCTTCTGCCTCCACTATAGAAGTTCTTCTATTTGCACCTCATTTGTATAATACAATTGCTCCATTTCACCTCTCCCTACCTAATTTTTTTCGTTAAGATCCTTCCATCATATTCAATTCAGCCCCAAGCCTTCTATCTATGTGTGCTCTTTCAACTACCTAAATAATGATAACATTCTTAAGGGTTTCAGATAACATTTTCCCATGTAAGAAGTAAACATTTTCACCTCATTAAATTCTTTATAATTGACCTTTAATGTTTACCTTCTTATGTTTCTCCTGAATCCAGTAGGTCAAATTTTCCATTTGGTTCCATTTTTTTCTTCACAAATTCTGAAAGCCCTTTAATTCATTAAATATCTGGGTTTTTCTTCCATTCAGGATTTCACTCAGCTTTGCTAGTAAGTTATTCTTGGTTGCAGACCCAGCTCCTTTGCTCTTTGGAACATAATGTTCCATGCCCTTCAGTCTTTTAATGTAGAAGCTGTTAAATCTCATGTTATTCTGACAGTAGTTCAATGGTATTTAAATTGATTTCTTTTTTTTTCTAGTTGCTTGTAATATCTTCTTCTTGACCTAGGAGTTTTGAAACTTAGCTAAGATGTTCCTGTGAATTTTCATCTTGGGATCTCTTTAAAGTGGTGATTGGTGAATTTTTTCTATTTCATTTTTACCTTCTCATTTTAATACTTCAGGACAATTTGCCTTAATAATTTCTTGAAGTATAGTACCTAGATTTTTTTTTTAATCATAACTTTCAGGTAGCCAAACAATTCTTATATTGTCTTTCCTCAATTTGTTCTCCAGATCAGTTGTTTTTCTAATAAGATGTTTCACATTCTTTTCTATTTTTTTCAGCCTTTTGATTTTATTATTTCTTGTTTTTTTATGAAGTCATTATCTTTCCCTTGCCAATTCTAATTTTTAAGGAATTATTTTCTTCTTTAAGTTTTTGGATCTCTTTTTCCAATTGGTTGACTTTCCTTTCATAATTTTCTTGATTTTCTTGCATTACTCTCAATTTTTTCCTAATTTTTTCAACCTCTCTGATTTAATTTTTAAAGTCCTTTTTAAGCTCTTCCAAAAACTTTTCTTGTGATTGTGACCATTTTGCTTTTTGCTTTTGTAGCTCTTTTAACTTCACTATTTTCTTCTGAGTTTGAACCCAGATCTTCTCTATCACTTTAGTAGCTATCTATGGTTGGTATCTTTGTCTTTTGTTTACTCATTTTTGGGGGGCAGCTAGGTGGTGCCATGGATAGAGCACCAGTGCAGGAGTCAGGAGGACCTGAGTTCAAATCTCACCTCAGACACTTGACACTCAGGTCTTTCCTAATATCCTCCTAAGTTGCCTTTGGAAGACAACTGCTTTACTCTGACTTTTAAGTGTTTCTTCCACTCAAAGTTCACTTTAAGGCATTATATTATGTTGTGGGGGAATTTAGGAGTCAGGTAATTTTCTCCCTTATTCCACCATCTTCCTAGAATCTTCTCTCAATCATCTCAATTTCACTTCAACTTCTCCTTTTCAGATTCTCATTCTAAGAACATTATAATGGCATCACTGAGAATTCTTATTTTCAAAGTTGCTTTACATTCCCTAACACTATTTTTCAAACACTATCATTAACTCAGCAAAACAGAATAACTTTTTACTTAGAAATTAAGCCAGTCACCTTTTTTGTTTTTAACATTGGTTATTTGTCTGAAAGCATTGTAGATTATATTCCTCCACTTCTCTCTCAAGGCAAACAGTGTTGTAAACATAATGGAAACATTCAGGGTTTTGCCAGCTAATAACACTGATTACTAATAATCATTGTCCAAGGTTTTCAAATACTCAAATAGATGAATCTGTGATTTTACTGCTGTATGTATTCCTTCCAGTGAGAAGAGATGCATAGTACTTGGCACACAAAAGGGACTTAATAAATGTTCCTTATTTTCCTCCCTCCTTCCTTCCTTTCTTCCTGTGATGCAGATGTTAACCTATCCATACTTGTCTATCTTATGTGACTTTCATCAATGTCCTCCCATAAGTCTGTCACACCCAACAGGTTGAGTGATCTATAAGCTTTCTCTTGACATCCTGAGAATAACAGCCCATGGACTGTGCAACATTTAGCCCCTACTATCACATGATCCGACTATGATGACACCCTTTACTCTTGTTTCTCCTTAATAATTTGTTTGTAATGTGTTATAGCCTGTTGTGCCCACCACGAATCTCTCAAACCTTTTTGGATAATAATTCAAGTTCCATGTTTTCAGGAACTGTAGCAATCCATGACTAGTAACCAAAAAAAAAAAAAAACCATTGAAAAAGAATGGGTATTATAAAGATGAGCTGTGTTTCATGGAAAGGCTTGGGGTTATTAAGGTACCAATTTTGTAGTTTTTCAAAGGTGATATAGCCCATTCTCTTCCTTTCCAATTCTGGGTTTGGCTCATTATCCATTGACAATGTTGATCTAAGATTATATATACACACACTGAGAGCCTCTAATAGATTCTTGGTCAATAGGCATTTATTAAGCATTTACTATGTGCATGCTCCACCACACTAAATGCTAGGGATATAAAGAAAGGCAAAAATCATAGTCCCTTTTCTCAAGAAGTTCATATTCTGTTCTAATGGGAGAGATAACATGCAAATAACTATGTTCATACAAGATATGCACAGTATAAATAGAAGGTAATCTCAGAGGGAAAGTATTGGGAGGACCAGGGAGTCTTCCTGTAGAAGATACATTTGAGCTGAGTGTTGAAGGAAGCCAGGAAGGTAGGACTGAGAGTGAAGGAGAGTAGTCATACTTTAAGATGGGAAATGAAGTTTCATGTATGAGAAACAGAATATGGGCCAGTGCAGCTAGACCAAAGTGTTATGTGGAGGGGAGTAAAGTAAGTGCAAGAAGACTGGAAAAATAGGAAAGAGACAGATTGTAAAGTGCCTTAAAAGCCAAATAGAGGATATTTTATTTAATCCTAGAGGTAATAGGGAGCTAACTGGAGTTTTTTGAAAAAGGAGGGGTGATGAAGGGGGCAGAGCCTAATTGGCAGAGTAAAAACAAGGTGTTCCCTGAGCTCTTCCCCAAAGCCCTAGAAATACCTGTAAAAAATGACTCTAAACAAATTCTAGAGCTACAGAACTCACAAAATGGCAGAGTGAAACAAATCCCCAGCCCAAGACAATCTGGAAAGTCGACAGGATCTTTTGCAATGGGTAGGGAGTGGAGTAGTCTGGCATGGGCTGCACTGACAAATAGGACAGAGCAGGCCTCAGGGGACTCAATCATTGGCAGCTGTGGCAGTTTCCAGACTTCTCAACCCACAAATGCCTAAAAGGTCAGTGGGAAAACTCTATGGGACCTGGCTGAAAGAGGAGGATGTGGTCCAGTTGGGGATCTGGTCCCAGTCCCAGGGTAGTGGGGGTGGTGGTGGGGATGCCAGCTGCTGGCAGCTGCAGGGAGGTGGAAGCAGCAGCATCAGTGGCAGTGGCAGAGGCTGCTTCTACAACTCTGAGTCCACAGATGATGGGGGATCAAGAAGCTGATACAAAATCCCTAAAGCCTGGGACATTATATCTACCCCCATGGAAGCAGAGTCCCACCTTGACAAAGAGTTAGAAAATCAAGTATTTGGCTGGGAAGATGAGTATACATTGTAAAAGAACTCAGACTATAGAATTTTACTTTGGTGACAAGGAAGATCAGGGCATACAACTAGAGGATGACAGCAGAGTCAAAGTTCCTACATCAAAAGCCTCCAAGAAGAATATGAATTGGTTGCAGGCCATGGAGGAGCTTAAAAAGGATTTTGAAAATCAAGTAAGAGAAGTAGAGGAAAAATTGGGAAGAGAAATGAGAGCAATGCAAGAAAATCATGAAAATCAAGTCAATAACTTGCTAAGGGAGACCCAAAAAAACACTGAAGA
The DNA here is from genome assembly GCF_028372415.1 of Notamacropus eugenii. Taxonomy (NCBI): domain Eukaryota; kingdom Metazoa; phylum Chordata; class Mammalia; order Diprotodontia; family Macropodidae; genus Notamacropus; species Notamacropus eugenii. The sequence continues at coordinate 320,012,038 of NC_092876.1, forward strand.
AAATAACACCTTAAAAAATAGACTAACCTAAATGGCAAAAGAAGTCCAAAAAGCCAATGAGGAGATGAATGCCTTAAAAAGCAAAATTGGCCAGATAGAAAAGGAGGTCCAAAAGTTGACTGAAGAAAATAATTCCTTCAAAATTAGAATGGAGTAAATGAGAAGGGAGGGGTGACATAGTCAGACCTATGTTGTAAGGAGAAAAATTTACTTTGGCAGCTAAATAGAGACTTGATTAGAGTGGGAGAAAACTTTGAGGCAGAGAGACAAGTTAGAAGACTATTGCAATTGTCCAGTCAAAATGTGATAAGGGATGTACTAAGACTGTGTGGCTATATGGACAGAGAGAAGGGGATGGTATATATGAAAAATACTGTGAAGGTAGAAATGACAAGATATAGTAACAGATTGCATACATGGAGTAACTGTAAATGTGACTGTGAGGATGACAACAAGGTTGTAAGCTAGAGTGACTAGGAGAATGATGGTAACCTCAACAGTAATTTTGGCAACAGTGATGCCAAAAAAAGGTGGCCACTGAAATTTTTTTTTTAATGCACAGAAGAGAAGAAAGTTCAGAAGGAACCATAGACAAGAAGAATAATTTTGAAAGTAATATGTTGAATGCATATGCTTTTTATTTTTTAAACATTCATTTTTTAAAACTTTGAATTCCAAATTCTCACTCCCCTCTTGCCCCTCCCCCACCCATTGAGAAGGCAAACATATTACAGTTTTTAAAAAAGAAAGTGGGACTAAAAGAAGATTCAGTTTCATATACAAACCCTTCTGTGTAATGGTGTATATGTGAAAAGGCTCTTGGGGGTTTTGGAGCTAAAGGAGGCTGAGAAGGAACCATTATATAAGAAGAAGAAACAGGAGAGAACAATGTTATGAAAACTCCAGGTGAAAGTATTTAGAAGGACAGGGGAATTGACAGTGTCAAAGGCTACAGAGAAATCGAGGATGAGGACTGAAAAAAGGGATTTGATTAAAAAGAGATCCTTGGTATCTTTGGAGAGATTTTTTGCCTTTGAATGATGTGGTCAGAACTCAAGAGTGCAGAGAGGGTTTAGAAGAGAGGAAGTGAGGAAAGCAAGTAGAGGCACCTGGTGCATAGCTTTCTCATGAAGCAGAAAAGGGGAGGAGGTAGGAAGGATGGTAGCTAGTGGGCATGCATGTCATAGCTGAGACTATAATAGTCATCTTTCATTAACTTGGTTTTTCCTGTGTGCAGAATCAGGCCAAACTCTTTAGAATGATTCTAGATGCTCTTTCAAAGGTTCTGCTAGTGTTCTGCGGCATGATGTAATCAATAATCATCTGTCTTTTCTTTTTCCATCAGCTGCTATGATACTTGCTTTAGATTCTAGGAATATCATGCCTTTCCCCAGGATAAATTCACCTGAAATCTCATCATTCATTAGACACTCAACACATCTGTAACCATCTACCCTGTGTTGGAGGGCTGGAGGTCAGAGTAATAAACTCCCAAAATCTTCCCTCTATAAAGCAAGAGCTCAGAATAATTCCACATTTTCCATCTGTTTCTCTAGTTTCCACTTCACAAATGGTGGCCTTTCCCCCACACCACACACTTTTTCAGCTTCGTTTTGTGTGTTATCTTCCCCCTTTAGATTGTAAACTCCTTGAGGGCAGGGATTGTCTTTTTTTATTTGTATCCCCAGCACTCAGCACAATGCCTGGCTACATCTAGAGGATCTCACAGTCAGGAATCCCTCCTTTGCTTGGATTTTTCACTAGATCTTCAAGAGAGTGGGGAACATTTTTTTAGAGAGCATAACTAGTCATCTTCAGGTTATACATCCTTGACCTGACTCCTGCCTTGCTCTGCATGTCTAGTTGGTGCCAATTTTCTCTAAGTAGCCTACCTATCTGCACCATTGTGCTGCTTTTTTTGTGTTCCCTTCTCCTCTGCTTTTCATTCCTGCCTCTGGGAACAGTAATTAAATCACACTACGATTTGGAAAGAACATGTCAACCAATTGTCCTGTAACTCCACTCACCATCCCTATGACTTCCTATTATAAAACACGGCTCCCAGGCTACCATTCTTCAACATGTATGGTCTTGCCCTATTACAGTGTAAGTTCCTTGAAGACCAGGGCAACCTTTTTTTCATTTGGAATCTTAGTGCACAACACTTAGTAAGTTTGCTTAATAAATGTTTTTGCATTACATCTATTACTGTTTTAATTGAAGTTAATGATCTAAGGATGATCAAATGAGGTTTTCTCTATTGTTAGCATCTTTCAAGGAATGTGCATGACTTTAAAATATGCATGGGAAATATCTTGGAGAACCTTTATGGTGGTACTTTGGTCTATTAAATCAAACGTTTTTAGAGGGTCCAATGATAATCTTGCTTATGAAAACCTGCCTAATGCATGCTATCTTTAACATGATTTCATGCACAGTCCTTTTGCTGTACTTCTGTGTATATGGAAATATATGTATATAGAAATATATTTTTGATGTTTGTCAAGTACAAAATAACATTTTAAAAACGCAAATAAAAGATGACCTTGGTACATGTATAGACCATTCTCATCAAAATTTTATGTAATTTTATATTTTTACTTATATTTATTTTATATTATTTTTTATTTTCTTTATACACTTTATATAAATTTATAAAATTTTATATAAATGAGAAAGAACATGGGTAGGCACCCAGGACTGACAATATTTTACATCTATATAGGTTTTTATTTTTCAAGGCACCTTAAAAAAACATCCATCAGTTCTACAAGCATTTATTAAATAACTATGTTATGTGTAAGACACTGGGGATGCAGAAACAAAACAGCCCCTGCCCTCCAGCTAATACTCTACAGGGGGGAACAACATGAATACAGGTAAACAAATATAATACATCTGAAATAAATATATCCAAAGTTTTTTGGGGGAGCAGATGGCACCTTAAATAGAAAACACACTTGAAATGAGCTTTGGAGGGAGAGATAAGCAGAGGAAGAGGAGGAGAGCAAATCTAGGTATGGAGGACAGTGTGTGAAAAGCAAACTTGGGGAGTGTATCATCTATGAACAGCAAATAAGCCAGTTTGGCTTATTCTGTAGTCCAAGCTGTGGAATTTGTGTGAGGGGGAATAATAGAAGTCCAAAGATTGGACCCAGATTGTCAAGTTTTAAATGCCAGAGGAATTTGTATTTTATCCTATTGTTTATAATTCTGCGAGTATGCAGGGCAGGTGAAATCCTCATTTTACAGAAGAGAATGCTAAGGCTTAATTCGAAAGGTGGAAGTGACTTGTCTAAGGTCAAACCACTAGTGAACAGAAAGGTCAGGACTATTTTTGTTTGTTTGCTCAGTCACTTCAGTTACAGGCGAGTCTGTGACCTCATTTGGGGTTTTCTTGGCAGGGATACTAAAGTGGTTTGCCCCTTCCTTCTCCACCTCAAATGAGGAAACTGAGGCAAACAGAATTAAGTGACTTGCCCAGGGTCACGCAGTTAGTAAGAATCCGAGACCAGATTTGAACTTGAGAAAACAATTCCCAATTCAGGCCCAAAAGGTCTTCTGACTAGCTGCCAAAAATGTAGAAGATGGAGTTAAATGGGTATTGACTCAAAGGCACATTATGGAACTGCTTTGAAAAAGTCTTGATATGAGTTTAAAAAAAAAGTCTTTCCTCTTAAAATCAGAGTTTAAAAATAAGCGAGTCCCAATTACTTGAATTGTGATTGAAGTTTTACTATCCACACTTAGGACAATGGTTCAAAAGGGGCCATCACTTTTGCTAGATGTATTACAAAATTTTGCCTCCCTAAACTGCAAGTCTGCAGGCCTCTTTATTAGACTACTCTCACCCCTTCCCCATTTCCTCCACACAACTCAAAACATTTTAGGATTTCCTGGTTTAGCCCAAACGCCCAGCAGGACTTTACTGTCTGTCTTTACAACTGGAGTCACTAGCAGCTCTAATGAAAGTCTAGGGGAAGTGAGAATCAAAGGTGAATGAGGGTGGTGGAAGAGGGGTGTCAGAGTGGAACATGAATCCCAAGGCTCAGGTAATGAGTCAAAAGGCCTAAATACTTAGGACCCCTACTTTGTTGCCAACTCAAACAATCAGTGTGCCAAGGTTCCTCACATAAAACCTCCAAGCCTCGACCAAGAAAAGAACCACTGACCTAGAATAAACTTTTGTTTGTTCTTATGGAACTAGAACTTGTTTACTGGAATGATTTTTTTGATACGTAGAAGCTGTTTGTTTAATTTTATTCCTTCAAATTGACATTTAAGTACCTGATTCTGTATAGGACACTGTGGTAGGCATTAGGAGAGAAGCAAAATCTTAGTAGTCATTGACTGCTGTCTTGAAGTGTTTTTTTCTCTATGTTGACATTTAGAGGAAATGACATTATTTCAAAGTCCTTACTGCTCCATAAAATGCAGGTTCTCATACTTTATTGAAAAATAATTTCATTTCCTAGAGTAAGTTTACTTCTTAGGAATTACACAATTAACTGGATATCCAATACAGAATCTACCCATTCCCTTTTCTATTATTAGATCAAATTACAGTTAACATATTTTAGGGTGTGGGAAAAGCAATTGCAAAAAAAAATTTGCATGACCTTTCAGAAATCAGTGCTGAGATTTAGGGCTAGAAAAGAAACTTATTTCACTGTGATGACCTAATGAGAATCAAGTCTCATTCTCTCTGGTCCTCCTCAATATTTTCCTGTGATATACCAAACCAATATTGAATTGAATGCCATTTAAAATCAGGATCAAGGATTAGCTTAACTCAGAGCTTTTAAACCTTTATCAGAGCAACTGTCAGATAAGAGTAAATCCCACAAATTCCTTTCTGCTCTGAAACCTCAAAGCCTTGAGGATATGCAAGAGGCCAAACTGAGCCCCCTTGAATAAAGGCTCTTTTGAACTTATATACAGTGATGCCCTAAGACTGCCAGTAGTTTATCTTTTTCCCTCTGAGTTTTGGCCAAATTGACTATATGGTACTTCAAGATTGTGAGGTGTTCAGTTTTTCTTTTTTTTAAGAATTTCAAACATTCAGGTATAGGTTCACTTTGATTTTTCCTTCCATCATTTATATGAGACTTTTTACATACTCTAATCTGGGTCAATAATATTTCACAATAGCTTGAAATTCAAACCAGAAACGTGAATATAAATGAAGTGCCAAATTCAGTGATATGAGGTAGTCAATAACATGACATATTCATTTACTGGCTAAATTCTCCCACCTCATTCTTTCCCCTTAAGCAATTCCTTCTAAGAGAAGGGACGGAGAGGATGATGCAAGCATTTAGGTACTGGTCCACTACCTCATCTGAAAACCCTTCATTAAAGGAAATCACCCCAAAGCCCTGTTAAGAGTAGATGACATTCCTGGCCTTAGCCGCATCTCAAATATTCAGAGTCAATCAGAATCACAACTGTTCACAAGTCTGAATTACTTGTTGATGCAACACTGCACTGTGTTGTCCACAGGAGGCTTGACCAACTTTTGTGACTACATTTCAGTACAGTCTCTGGAGGGAGTCCGAGTTCTCAGTTGCAGAAGAATTTTGGGAAATGTCCCCTCTGTCTTCACTGAAGGGCTGGGTTCCTATTATTAATACTGGAAGCTCCTCTTGGTCTGAATATCATCAAGAATCTGTTGCAATTCCTCATCTTCAAATCGACCCTCCAGGCTATAGGAGAACCAAAAAAACCAATCAATGACAGTGAAGATACTTTGTTCTCAATCTTATGAATTTCACATCCTTTCAGCTTCCCTATACTAATTTTCAACACTATTTGTCCACCAACTTTTCATTTAGGCCTAAAGATCATGTTTCCCAGTGATAATGGTTTCCTTATTAGTCATTTTTCAAATCTTAGATACAAAATCTGACTTTTCTTTTACTCTTTCCACCAGAGTTCAATACCAGGTAAGGAAAATTAAGAATTCACATGTACAGGTCCAAGTAATTTGTTTTACTGATGCTTTTTGTTTGTATATCGCATTAACTTCTGAATATAGCCATCCTTTCTCCCCTATTCAGTGAGCCTTCCCTTGAAAGAGAGTAAAAAAAAAAAAAACAATTCAGCAAAACCAATCTACACATCCACTGCATCTGACATAATTATGCAACAGTTTATACCCACAGTCCCCCATCTCTCCAACTGAAGGAGATAGGTATATTTCTCATCCCTTTGGGGGGCCAAGCTTGATAATTATAGTTACAAGGTATTCAATTTTGTTCTATTTGGTCTTTCCATTTCCATTGCTGCAGTCATTATAGATGATATATATTGTTTCCTTGACCCTGGATTAGTTCTCACCTTGGAATCAGAGCCTTAGCCTCTTCTGCTGTCTCAGGACAAAGGTTTGCTAAACAGGCCAACTCAAACTTATGGAGCTTTTTCTGGAGTAACAAACTGAACAGAAAGAGTAGAATACAAACAAAAAAGAATGTCAAAACTAAAAAAGGTATAAAATCATTCACTCAGAAAGTTTATATTGAATATCTATTATATACTAGGTGTTACAGGGTTTCATAAAAGAACACAACCCCTTCATAGATACTGCCTGAATATGGTTAATGTTGGCAAAGGACCTCTCAACATAAACATCAAGGTTGGCAAAAGGAAGGCTGAGATGAGGAAGTTAGGAGAAGAATACCATCTGTGGTTAGGTTACCTTACCCACCAACACTGAATATCCATTAGTAAGAAAACAGCAATATTTTTAGGGATCTAAAATGAAGCAACCTTTTGCCTACAATAGATTTTGGTATTATTTGCTGTTGTTTCCTTTTTCCTTGCTTCAAAATTCATGTCAAATCCATGTCAGGTATTCTCTATTAAAAATCCTCTGAAAGGATGTAGAAAAATTAGGACATTAACATACTACTGGTGGAACTGTGAACTGATCCAACTACTTTAAAGAACCATCTGGAATCATGCTTTGTTATAAAGTTGCACAGACCCCCTGACCCAGAAATAATACTATTAGGTCTGTTTTGCAAGATGATCAGGAAAAAGGAAAAGAATCTATATGTTCTAAAATATTTATAGCAGCTTTCTTTATGGTGGCAAGGAACTGGAAACTGAGCGGATGCCCACTGATTGGGGAATGGCTAAACAAGTTGTGCTATGTGATTGTGATGGAATACTACTGTGCTGTAAGAAATGATGTGCTGGTTGATTTTAGAAAAACAGGGAAAGACCTGCATCAAGTCATAAAAAGTGAAGTGAACAGAACCAAGAAAACATTGTATACAGTAACAGCAACATTGTTTGAAGAATAATTGTGAACAATCAAGTTACTGAGTACTATAAATACTCAAATTCACTACAGAGGACTGATGAAGACACTATGTATCTTCAGAGAAAGAAACGATAAATGGAAGTATGCATAGGATGATTTTATACATATATTTATAAATTTCTGTCAAATGTCCCCTCTCTAGTGTAAGTGGGAAAGAGAAAGTTTTCATTCAAAAATGTAAAAAAATCTAAAATTTTAAAAACTCTTCTAAACTTTACCTGTTTTCCTGAAGTGTTCAGTTCTTTGTGACTTTGTTTTTTGGGTTTTTTGGCAAAGATCTTGGAGGGGTTTGCCATTTCCTTCTTCAGTTCATCTCACGGATGAGGACGCTGAGGCAGACAGAGTTCAGTCCTAGCACTCTCTAACCCCCGCGCCCCCCGGCTGCCCGAACCTCCAGCAGTCGGAGGTGACCACGGAGCCCGTCTCTCCCGAGAAGCTCGCTTCCTCGGGCACTCACCTCCGAACGCTAGCGATGGTCTCCCGGTTCTTAAAGCGACTGAAGCGGGCCGTGTAATTCAGAGTCTTCATGAACACCTCCGAAAGCTCCTGCTCGTCCTCGGCGCTCTCGTTCTGCTGCTTTCGGTGCTCCAGAAGCATGTGCACTTCCGAATTCAGGAGCGTCTCGGCTGTTTCAAACTCTATGGGCGAGAAAGGACGCGCGTCAGCGGGGGTGCTGCAGCGGTCCGCCCGCGGGCGCCCGAGGGCTATCCCGGGGCGGCCACGGCGGATGCTGCGCTTCTCCCCGGGCCCCCGAGGGGGACGGCTAGTCCGTACACGCCGTGCTCCCCAGCGCTCCCCTCCGGAGCTGCCCATCTCCGGACCGCCCCAGTCCGGGCTCGCTCCCTCGGTCCCTGACACAGTGAGCGCTCCTGCGGGCCCTCGGGCGCCTGCGCCCAGGGCGGGGGTCCCAGAGGGCAGGGGCAGCCCTGCTCCCAAGCGGGGGTCCGGCCAGCGTCCCGGGGCGAGGACGGGCATTCCGGGGGCGCGGGAGGGGGCCGGGGCTGCAGCGTCGTGCGCGGACCGCAGCGAGAGAGGGCCCACCCACCGGGGGCTTGTCTTGTCTAGTTATCAGCAGGAAGCATCACCTCGCGGGCAGCGCGGACCCCGGGGCCCCCGGGCGCAGCCTCCGGACCGCGGGCGCCCCCTCAGCCCCGTCCGCTGCCCCCGGTCCCGCCTCAGGGGTGCGAACGGAGAGGCAGGACGGCCTCGGCCGGGCGTGGGGGCTCGCCCTTTCCGCCCGCTCCCGGGGGCCGCAGCGCCCGCCAGGCGCACCTTTGGGGAAGACGAGCTGCGAAGCGTCTTCCTCCACATCTCCGGCGCGAGGGTCGCTGCCTCCGGCCGCCATCACGCTCCAGCTCCGCGCCAAAGGCGGGACCGGAAGCGGAAGTGAGCCGCGAAGGGAGGCGGGGGCTAGGCCGCGGAGGATGGGGCCGTCTGGCCGAAGGAAGCGGCCTAGGGGGCGCCATCTTAGGCACCGGAGTGGGGAAAGGAGATCCTCGAAGGCTGTCAGGATGTCTCGTTCTTTCCCGCCCGGCATGCTGGCGCGCACGCGCACACTCATCCGCTGGCTCGCTGGAGACTGTGCAGACACACAGCCATCCATGCACACTGCCGAGGACGCGCACCCCCGCGTGGGAAGGGAAGACGGACCTTAAGTCTGCGTGGCGCTGCCTCCGTGGAACAGATCATAGAATTTAGATCACAGCAGTCACAGCTGTTCCACATCTGCCCTCCCTCCCTTCCTTCCTTCCTTCCTTCCCTCCTTCCTTCCCTCCTTTCATCCTTCTTTCCTTCCTACCTTCCCGCCTTCCCTCCCTCCTTCCATCCTTCCTTCTTTCCATCGTTCCTTCCATCCTTCCTTCCTTTCTTTTTCTTCCTCTCTTCCATCCTTCTTTCCTTCCTTCCTTCCCGCCTTCCCTCCCTCCTTCCATCCTTTCTTCCTTCCATCCTTCCTTCCATCCTTCCTTCCTTCAATTGTTCCTTCCATCCTTCCTTCCTTCCTTCTTTCCATCATTCCTTCCATCCTTCCTTCCTTCTTTCCATCATTCCTTCCATCCTTCCTTCCTTCAATTGTTCCTTCCATCCTTCCTTCCTTCCTTCTTTCCATTATTCCTTCCATCCTTCCTTCCTTCTTTCCATCATTCCTTCCATCCTTCTTTCCTTTCTTCCTTCCATCCTTCCCTCCTTCTTTCCTTCCTTCCTTCCCACCTTCCCTCCCTCCTTCCATCCTTCCTTCCATCCTTCCTTCTTTCCATCGTTCCTTCCATGCTTCCTTCCTTTCTTTTTCTTCCTCTCTTCCATCCTTCTTTCCTTCCTTCCTTCCCGCCTTCCCTCCCTCCTTCCATCCTTCCTTCTTTCCATCATTCCTTCCATCCTTCCTTCCTTTCTTTTTCTTCCTCTCTCCCATCCTTCCTTCCCACCTTTCTTTTTTCTTCCTTCCTTTCTTTCTCTTTCTTTTTTCTTCCTTCCTTTCTCTTTCTTTCTTCCTCTTGTGTGGGTCAGAGCCCACCAACTCAAGGCAGAAGGAAAACAGCAAGATTTTATTATGATCTCAGTCTCAGGAGAAAGGGTAACTCCTCTCTAATAAGTAATAAGTAATCTAATAAGAGTGAGACACTTGCAGAAGGCAAGAACAAAGATTATATAGTCCTAACAGAAATCCCCCACCCTCCCTGCTGGCCCTTACTCCCACTGGCTGGGAGGCAGGCTCACAATCTAAATGGGGGCAATTTACCTTAGAAATAAGGAGCAAGAAAGTAGTACAACAACCAATGTAAAGCTAACACAAAGCTCATAACCTCATTTGGCATGCAGTATGCTGAGGTGGCACTCCAAGAGGTGGGGGTGGGGCCTTAAGGTTCAAGTTTCTTCAAGGTCACAATTTCTGGGAGATAGTAACTTAGGCCTAACTACCTACTAGAAGCCTACTGTCAAGTACTGAGAAGTCTTCACTGACTCTTTCTCACTCAATCCCTCCTCTTATTTTATCCTTCTGAAGACTTCTCACACCATTGTTGGTACATATCCTCTGCTATTTTATCTTCTTCAGCTACATCAGGACTGGGCCTTTCTTGATCTACTGGCACCCAGCCCTGCTTCTTAAGTACCATCAGTCCTAATGATCCCTCAGCTTTCTCTTCTAGTCTGATCATTTTGGACAAGGCATCCTGGGCAACTCTAGTCATTAGCTGTATCATGCAAGGGAGTCAGACAGGGAGTAGGATGACTCCACTGATTGCTATTAGCAGGAACAAAGTATTTGCTTCCAACAACTCCCGTTGTTTCCCCTCTTTCCACACTTAAATCCAATCAATAAGTACTTCCTCACATTCTTTCCCCTATGAGTTCTTCCCTTCATCTATCCCCCTCTATATAAATATGGGAAGGGAGCAAAGTTGACTAATGCATTGACAAATTACAAGGGGGCAGTCCCCTTGATATAAGTACAGATACAGAGATTCAATATGCAAAGGTAAATCAATGAATTATCCATTCAGAGGTCCCATCCCATACAGCATTCTGGGGAGGAACATTATCTGATGCAGTCTTTTGGTCTGGATGCTCCTTTAGGCTGTCTTCAGCACAGCATCTCTGCATCTTCTTCCCTTTATCTTCTTGTAGAAATCCAGATATCCACTCTCCTACAAAAATGACCTTAATATCATTTTAGATGAGCATTTCTAAGCTTTATACACTTACCACTCTTACAAAATCAAAATTGGAATTTTGACCAATTGTCATGTTTAATTCACATTAGAACCCAATTTTTACATTTTACATTCCCCCATCAGGAAGATGAGATTTCACTGAGTCAATAACAGGCTTCAGTTACATAAATACAATAAATAATCATTTTTAGCACAGTACATATCACATCATAAAACAATTCCAACTTCTGGTCATGTGATGCTTCTTTTAAAGCATTTACAATATAGATCACAAACCATTTTTCTTTTAACAGTAACCAAGACAAAACAATAATAACTATGTATGCTAACCTCACAAGCCCTTAACCTGATGATCTCCACACTATTACTAAGAATTAAAGGACACTAACTTATTATTGTTGGTCTAAAGTCCTAAGCCTAATAGCTTAATTTTAGACTCAACCTCAGATGTTCCCCTACCAACAATCTATTAATAGATCTGATATTAAGCTTACAGAACTTTTGACTATAGGAAATTGCTACTAAGAGTAGGGACATTGCAGGGAAACAATATCTCCCCAACTTCATGTAAATTCCAGGAAGGAGTAGATTGTCAACTGGCATTTAGCCAGGCTTAAAGTCTGCCAGGTGTCCATGGGGAAATTGAGTCAGGAGAATCCTACCTCAACCCAGGCTGAACAGCCTTTCTCCCAACCTTACCATGAGATCACCTTTTTGCAGTTCATACCAGCACCTCAACAGGCTTACTGGCATCATGGCTCAGTGGCTCAGACCACGTTTCTTGCTATCCATACCTGGAGTTAGACTCAAAAGAACAGTCAGTTATGGTCCCATAAAATCTTAAAATAGCAAACTCCAATAATCAAGTTTCAGATACGATTATAATTTCACATTGGCTAGGGAACATCTTTTGAAGCAAGTCTTAAGGCTTCCATCTCTTTCTATATGTGTTCTAGTTCCTGATTAAATAACAATCATAAAATCAAATTTACCATTAAGACCGTAAGTTATTGCTCTAATAGATTTACATCTTTCCCCCAAGGTTTCCTATACTATCTCTGCGCAGTCTAAAAGAATGAGCTACATTTATGATTCAAACAGTAATTACACAAAGTTGAAACACTAACTTCAACTTATGTTAATGAAATGAATTCAAATCAAAACAAACATTTAACTTTTCCACCAATGCAAAATCCTACCAGAGGTTACCTGCCTCTAAGAAACTTAGGCTGAAATTCTTTCCCCCAAAGTAAAGACGTCTCTGATTTAGTCTCAGTAATTAATTCAGTCAATTGTTTTAATACCAATGACTTTACATCATTTTGTAACAGATAAAGACCTCATTCCAAGTTGGGACCTTTGTCTGTTACCCCCAAAGTGTTTTAGTCCCATTTGTCTAAAAGGCGCCCTGGAAAACCTCACCTTGTCCCACATGACCTGGCTCTCTAGAGGCCCATAGAGGCATATCACTATGTCCTATCAACCCAATTCTCCAGGTTACTAGCCACTCCCATCAAGACCATGCCTGGAACCCCTAGACCACCTGAGGTCATCCCAGACTCCTTCCTCAATCCCTCCATAGATAAGATACAATTACAGTTAACTTTAAACAGCATCATGTTTATACTTTGGTTTCATCTCCACCTTATAGCCAGACTCAGAAATAGTCAAGTGGGAAACTTTAAAAGAAATGTTCCTTTTCAAAGGAACACAATGGGAGGGAAACAGAGCCAGAAGGATCCCATCCCAGGCTGAGGATATAATTGTCCCCTGAGGCTTGTACATTAGATAGTAGGTTTCACTAATCAAAAATTTTACCAGAACTCACATCTTAAATTTTAAATTTGTCCTAAAAACCAATCACTAGAAATTATTTATCATCTAAACAAATTCCTGGGGGGCAGAGCCAAGATGGCGGAGTAGAAAGACGCACATACACATAGCTCCGAACCCACAACCCACAGAACGGCTAGAGGGGATCAACTCACGGTGAATTCTGCACCCAGAGGCCACAGAATATCAGAGCGAGGGAGATTTCTGTTCCGGAGAGACCTGCAAACCTCTCGCGGGGGGTCCTTCGGGCTGCGGACTGGGCTCCAGGACTGGGAGCTGAGTGCAGCCCTGCAGCGGCCACGACACCGTGAGGAAAAGATCCGAGTGGGCTTCAGGGACGGGATCTCCAGCGGCCGCACAAGCCCCTCCACCCACAGGTGACGGGGGTCGGTGAGAGAGTCTCTTTGGCGGGTCGAGAGGGGAGTGGGGTGCCCCCATGGTTCAGGCCCCCCCGGGAGATAGAAGCTGAGAGGTGGTTGCAGACAGGGGCTCCCCAAGCAGGCGGGAGCCTGGATCCATTGTGGAAGGTCTGTACATAAACCCCCTGAGGGAACTGAGCCTGAGAGGCGGCCCTGCCCCGACCTAACCATCTGAACTTAATTCTCACACTGAATAGCAGCCCTGCCCCCGTCAAAAGCCCTAAGGCGGGAAGCAGCATTTGAATCCCAGTCCCCAAATGCTGGCTGGGAGGATCAGGAGGCGAGGTGGGTGTGAGGAGAATATTCAGAGGTCAAGTCACTGGCTGGGGAGAATGCCCAGAAAAGGGAAAAGAAATAAAACTATTGATGGCTACTTTCTTGGAGAACAGACATTTCCTCCCTTCCTTTCTGATGAGGAAGAACAATGCTTACCATCAGACAAAGACACAGAAATCAAGGCTTCTGTGTCCCAGCCCACCCAATGGGCTCAGGCCATGGAAGAGCTCAAAAAGAATTTTGAAAATCAAGTTAGAGAGGTGGAGGAAAAACTGGGAAGAGAAATGAGAGGGATGAAAGAGAAGCATGAAAAGCAGATCAGCTCCCTGCTAAAGGAGAACCAAAAAAATGTTGAAGAAATTAACACCTTGAAAACTAGCCTAACTCAATTGGCAAAAGAGGTTCAAAAAGCCAATGAAGAGAAGAATGCTTTCAAAAGCAGAATTAGCCAAATGGAAAAGGAGATTCAAAAGCTCACTGAAGAAAATAGTTCTTTCAAAACTAGAATGGCACAGATGGACGCTAAGGACTTTATGAGAAAGACAGATATCACAGAACATAGCGAGAAGATTGGAAAAATGGAAGATAATGTGAAATATCTTATTGGAAAAACAACTGACCTGGAAAATAGATTCAGGAGAGACAATGTAAAAATTCTGGGACTACCTGAAAACCATGATCAAAAGAAGAGCCTAGACATCATCTTCCATGAAATTATCAAGGAAAACTGCCCTGAGATTCTAGAACCAGAGGGCAAAATAAATATTCAAGGAATCCGCAGAACACCGCCTGAAAGAGATCCAAAAAGAGAAACTCCTAGGAACATTGTGGCCAAATTCCAGAATTCCCAGGTCAAAGAGAAAATATTGCAAGCAGCTAGAAAGAAACAATTCAAGTATTGTGGAAATACAATCAGGATAGCACAAGATCTGGCACCCTCTACATTGAGGGATAGAAGGGAATGGAATAGGACATTCCAGAAGTCAAAGGAACTAGGACTAAAACCAAGAATCACCTACCCAGCAAAACTGAGTATAATACTTCAGGAGAAAAAAATGGTCTTTCAATGAAATGGAGGATTTTCAGGTTTTCTTGATGAAAAGACCAGAGCTGAAAAGAAAATTTGACTTCCAAACACAAGAATGAAGAGAACCATGAAAAGGTGAACAGCAAAGAGAAGTAATAAGGGACTTACTAAAGTTGAACTGTTTACATTCCTACATGGAAAGACAATATTTGTAACTCTTGAAACATTTCAGTATCTGGGTACTGGGTGGGAGTACACACACACACACATGCACACACACACACATACATAGAGACAGAGTGCACAGAGTGAATTGAAGAGGATGGGATCATATCTTAAAAAAAAACTGAAATCAAGCAGTGAGAGAGAAATATTGGGAGGAGAAAGGGAGAAGTTGAATGGGGCAAATTATCTCTCATAAAAGAGGCAAGCAAAGACTTATTAGTGGAGGGACAAAGAGGGGAGGCGAGAGAAAATCATGAGGTCTACTCTCATCACATTCCACTAAAGGAAAGAACAAAATGCACACTCATTTTGATAGGAAAATCTATCTCACAATACAGGAGAGTGGGGGACAAGGGCACAAGCAGGGTGGGGGGGAGGATAGAGGGGAGGGCATGGGGAGGAGAATGCAATCCGAGGTCGACACTCATGGGGAGGGAAAGGATCATAAGAGAATAGAAGTAATGGGGGACAGGATAGGATGGAGGGAAATATAGTTAGTCCTATACAACACAACTAGTATGGAAATCATTTGCAAAACTACACAGATTTGGCCTATATTGAATTGCTTGTCCTCCAAAGGGAAGGGGTGGAGAGGGAGGGAGCTAAAGAAGTTGGAACTCAAAGTGTTAGGATCAACTGTAATGTTCTTACCATTAGGAAATAAGAAATACAGGTTAAGGGGTTAAGAAAGCTATCTGGCCCTACAGGACAAAAGAGAAGACGGAGACAAGGGCAGAGAGGGAGGATAGAAGAGAGAGCAGATTGGTCACAGGGGCAACTAGAATGCTTGGGTTTGGGGGGTAGGGGATAAAAGGGGAGAAAATTTGTAACCCCAAACTTTGTGAAAATAAATGTTAAAAGTTAAATAAAAAAAAACAAAAACAAATTCCTGGTTTAGGAACTCCATATACAACTTGCACTTTACATAGAGATTATAACTTTAACAAAATGAAGGGCCACACCACTTGGGTGATCATTCTAGACTCTTCAGATGTTAGGGGCCCCTCGGGAGGGGGCTGGGGCCACTCCTTTCCTTCACAATAGGAAATAGCTAACATCTCTCCTCTGAGTATCTCCAGTTCAGATTAAATCTTAAGAAGTTCTTCTGTAATGACTGGACTTCCAAAGGAAAGGGAGATGGGGCCAGGAGACTTTCTTAAAATTTATAACAGAGGGGAGCCAAGATGGCAGAGCAGAAAGACACACATACTCAAGCTCTTCCCCCACATCCCATAAAATACCTGTAAAGAAAGACTCTCAACAAATTCTAGAGCAGCAGAAGCCACAGAGTGGAGGAGATTTCCAACCCAGGGTGACCTGGAATGTGAACTAGAAAGGTCTGCCCAACCAGGACATGGAATGGAGCCCAGCTCAGCCTTGGCAACACTATGCCAGGAGGATGATGTGAGCAGACGTTGGGGGTGGAATTCCCAGGAGCAGTGGATCCCTCAACCCACAGGTGCCAAAGGCAGCTTCAAACGTCAGTGAGAGAGTTTTTTCACCTTGGTGACAAGGGAGCAGAGTTCTCCCCTAGCCCCAACTCCAGGCAGCAACCCCTATGGTGGCAGCAGCAGCAGCAGCAGGCCACAGCTAGGGTGGTGGGGCAGGCAGCTGTCTGCTTCCATTGTTGCATAAAGCCCCTGGGGGAATTGAGCAGATGATCTGAATCTCAGCTTCCAGCTTGCCCAGGGAGTAATTCCTCTCTCTGGATTGTACCACCTTGGAGGAATTAAGAATTTACAGGCTTCCAGAGTATAACCTACTCTTGACAAAGGACCCAAAAGTCAAGTAACTGGTTGGGAAAATGCCCAAAAAAGGCAAAAAAATAAGACTATAGAAGGTTACTTTCTTGGTGAACAGATATTCTCTCCCATCCTTTCAGATGAGGAAGAACAATGTTTACCATCAGGGGAGGATATAAAAGTCAAGGCTTCTGCATCCAAAACCTCCAAAATAAATACGCAATGGTTCCAGGCCATGGAAGAGCTCAAAAAGGACTTTGAAAATCATGTAAGAGAGGTGGAAGAAAAATTGGGAAGAGAAATGAGAGAGATGTAAGAAAATCATGAAAAGCAAATCAGTAGCTTGCTAAAGCAGACCCAGAAAAATGCTGAAGAAAATAACACCTTTAAAAATAGGTTAACTCAATTGGCCAAAGAGGTCCAAAAAGCCAATGAGGAAAAGAATACTTTAAAAAGCATAACTGGCCACATGGAAAAGGAGGTTCAAAAGCTTACTGAAGAAAATAGTTTTAAAAAATTATAATGGAACAGATGGAAGCTAATGAATTTATGAGAAACCAAGAAATCACAAAACAAAACCAAAAGAACAAAAAAATGGAAGATAATGTGAAATATCTCATTGAAAAAACAACTGACCTAGAAAATAGATCCAGGACAGACAATTTAAAAATTATAAGACTTCCTGAAAGCCATGATCAAAAAAAGTGCCTAGACATCATCTTTCATGAAATTATCAAAGAATTCTGATATTCTAGAACCAGAGAGCAAAATAAATATTGAAGGAATACACCAATCACCTCCTGAAAGAGATACAAAAAGAGAAACTCCTAGGAACACTGTAGCCAAATTCCAGAGTTACTAGGTCAAGGAGAAAATATTGCAAACAGCTAGAAAGAAACAATTCGAGTATTATGGAAATACAATCAGGATAACACAAGATCTAGCGGCTTCTCCACTAAGGGATCAAAGGGCATAGAATATGATATTCCAGGAGTCAAAGGAACTAGGATTAAAATCAAGAATCACCTACCCAGAAAAACTGAATTAATACTTCAGGGGAAATATGGTCATTCAATGAAACAGAGGACTTTCAAGCATTCTTGATGAAAAGACCACAACTGAAGAGAAAATTTGACTTTCAAACATAAGAATCAAGAGAAGCATGAAAAGATAAACAGGAAAGAGAAACCACAAGGGACTTACTAAAGTTGAACTGTTTACATTCCTACATGGAGAGATAATATTTGTAACTCTTGAAACTTTTCTCAGTATCTAGGGAGTTGGAGGGATTATACACACATACACACACACACACACACACACACACACACAGAGCGCAGAGTGAATTGAATAGGATGCGATCATATCTTAAAAAAATGAAATTAAGTGGTGAGAGAGAAATATATTGGGAGGAGAAAGGGAGAAATGGAATGGGGCAAATTATCTTTCATAAAAGAGGCAAGCAAAAGACTTTTCAGTGGAGGGAAAAAGAGGGGAGATGAGAGAAAAAACATGAAGCTTACTCTCATCACATTTGACTAAAGGAAGGAATAAAATGCATACTCATTTTGGTATGAAAACCTATCTTACAATACAGGAAAGTGGGGGAGAAGGGGATAAGCAGGGTGGGGGGATGATGGAAGGGAGGGCAGTGGGAGGAGGGAGCAATTTGAAGTCAACACTCTTGGGGAGGGACAGGATCAAAAGAGAGAATAGAAGCAATGGAGGGCAGGAGAGGATGGAGGGAAATATAGTTAGTCTTACACAAAACGACTAATATGGAAGTCATTTGCAAAACTTCACAGATATGGCCTATGTTGAATTGCTTGCCTTCCCAAAGGGAATGTGTGGGGAGGGAGGGATGAAGAGAAGTTGGAACTCAAAGTTTTAGGAACAACTGTTGAGTATTGTTCTTGCTACTAGGAAATAAGAAATACAGGTAATGGGGTATAGAAAGTTATCTGGCCCTACAGGACAAAAGAGAAGATGGGGACAAGGGAAGGGAGGGATGTTAGAAGAGAGGGCAGATTGGTGATAGGGGCAATTAGAATGCTCAGCATTTTGGGGTAGGGGAGGGGAGAAATGGGGAGAAAATTTGGAACCCAAAATTTTGTGAAAATGAATGTTAAAAGTTAAATAAATAAATTTTAAAAAATTAAAAAAAACTTTAAATAATCCATTATTCATTCAGCTGAATGCATCTCTATATCACTTGCCACCACGTGGGCACACTATCACCTAATCAGATAGAGTCAGATCAAATTTGATTGAGCTATTAATTATATTAAATCAAGTTAAGTGATTTTTCTTTCTCTCTTCTTAAAATACTTCCTCAGTCCCTGAGTCCTTACTGAAACCATCTGAAACTGACCCATCCAGAACTATTCAAACATTCTTCTCTGCTTTTCATATTTGCAATCAAAATACTTATTCATCTTTCCAAGTCTCTCATTCCTGTTACTCAGATTATCCAGTTCCTCATCATCTTCACTATAACTGTCTGCACTGGATTCTCATTCTAGTTCAAACAAAGCAAAAGTTAACTCTACCACTATATAGCAAACATCAACATTTTCACTGCTTATTTATAACCAAGTATAGGTTTCAAATTATCAAATTTCTATCACGTCCTTTTAAAAACCCCAATCTATATAAGAAACTCCAAATTTAAAAATTGTGTAGCAATTGCATTAATGCTGCATCTAACATATACCCATCCTTATATCCTTTACAATCATAAATGCCAAATAACAGTATCTTTTTCTGCTTACTCCTGATAGGAAGAGCATTCTCAGATGCTGCTTGTTATTCTTTCAAGACAAATTTTAACTTGAAATCATGTCAAACCTGGATTTGTAATCACTAATGATAAGCATTTTAGCCCTCCTCTTTTTTTTTTTTACTCTACTTTCTTAAGGAGCTGAAAAGCCATCTTCCAGCTCCCTCCCCTGAGCACATGGTCTAGGCATGCACATGGATACTGCTGTTTCATCCATATCCTTCTGCCTTGGGAATTTCAGGCACTAGAAAGAGTTGAAATTCCACCTGCTCTCCTTAGGTTAGCACAAAATCCAGGCAGGTACTCGAGGAACCTCCATACTCACCCTCCTTGTCTTCATCCTTCAGAATCTGGAGAGAGTTCGTGCCCCCAAGAGAAATCACTGAAATTCCAAAGTGAACTTGCAATTTTAAGCACAGTCTGGTATCAGATACATTGACCCAATTCAAACCTAAAGTACAGATTTTAGCTTTGAGATCTCATCAAATCAAACTCAACTTTTCCCTGTAGATTGCCTGAGGTTCATTTTCCCTTATCTTTCTTTTTTTTTTCACATTCAAAAAAAAAAAAAAACAAACCGTGGCCAGGTATTAAGAGGGATCCCTGCCCAAATAAAACAACAACACTTAATCATTTCCTTCTTATCTTTTCTTTTATATTTTGGTAATTCATCCCAATTCTCGAGTTTGTTTCCCAAAAGACTATCCTTTGGAATGTCACATAATTTCCTGGTACCAGTAGTCTGGGACTGATCCTGTCCCATAATGGCTATGATTTCAAAACTACTTTAACCGAGGGGCATTGCCCTCCCCTTCCAGTAGGAAACTGAACTAATTAACCTAACCTATCAAGGAAGGTCACCCTCCCTTTATCAGTCACCTAGGCACTTGTAGACCTCTAAGCTTCCCTGGTTTCCCTTACCTGGGTCGTGCATGCACAACTTATGTGACTGAACCCAGCCAATTCTCTGACCTTACTAATATGTCCTGGGGCTTCACCACTTGCTTTTTTTTTTGCTTCTCCAAGTAAAGTTTCTCTCTTTGGGATCTTACCTGCTCAGGGAGGAGTCCTACCCTTCCCGTGTTCCAAGGACCACCAGAAAAAACTCCGATGGGTGTCTGCCCATGGACTCAGAAAAGGAGGGTCTTCTGACAAGTAGATGGGTCCAGGGCAAGCCCTCAAAACTGTGTGGGTCAGAGACCACAGACTCAAATGAAAATCAGAGACTTCTCAAGGTAGAAGCAAAACAGCAAGATTTTATTACGATCTCAGTCTCAGGAGAAAGGGCATCTCCTCTCTGATAAGTAATCAGGAGAGTGAGGTGCTTGCAGAAGACAAGGACAAAGATTATATAGTCCTAACAGAAATCCCCCACCCTCCCTGCTGGCCCTTACTCCCACTGGCTGGAAGGCAGGCTCACAATCTAAACAGGGGCAATTTACCTTAGAAATAAGGAGCAAGGAAGTAGTACAACAACCAATGTAAAGCTAACACAAATCTGATAACCTCATTTGGCATGCAGTATGCTGAGGTGGCACTCCAAGGGGTGGGGGTGAGGGCTTAAGGTTCAAGTTTCTTCAAGGTCACATAATTTCTGGGAGATAGAAACTTAGGCCTAACTACCTACTAGAAGCCTACTGTCAACTACTGAAAAGTCTTCACTGACTCTTTTTCACTCACTCTCTTCCTTCCATCCTTCCTTCTCTCCTTTCTTTCTCTTTTTTCATTCCTTCCTTCCATTCTTCCTTCCTTTCTTTCTCTTTCTTTTTTCTTCCTTTCTCTTTTTTTCTTTCTTTCTTCCATCTTTCCTTCCTTCCTTTCTTTCTCTTTCTTTTTCTTCCTTCCTTCCTTTCTTTCTTCCTCTCTTCCTTCCATCTTTCCTTCCTTTCATCCTCTTTGTTTCTTCCTTCCATCCTTCCTTCTTTTCTTTCTCTTCCTTCCTTCCTTTCTTCCATCTTTTCTTTCTTTCTTCATCTACTTATCTAGTAAAAGACCTAATAAGGTGAAGTGAATTATCTTGGGTCACCCTGTGAATTACAGAAGCAGAGAAGCCTAGATTCCAGGCTTCCTGACTCTCATTCTTGGGCTCTTTTCATTGACTAAATTCTTCCTCTTACCTTCACTGGGGACCTATATGCAAAGCTGGTGCTGCTTTACTGATTCAGATCTCCAACTCTGACCCTTACTAACTGTGTGACTATAGAAGAGTCATTTAATCATCCAGGGTCTTGATTTGCTCATCTGTAAAATGAGAGTGTTGGGCTAGATATCCTTTAAGGCCCCTTCCACTTCTAAGTCCATAATCTTAAAATTTTGTTCATTTGGTGCAATTATGTCTGACTCTTCTTATCCCTGTGAACCATACTGTTCACAGAGTTTTCTTGGAAAAGAAATTGGATATTTCCTTTGCCAGTGGATTAAGACAAACTTAGGTTAAATGACTTGCTTGGGGTCACCAGGTTAGTGTCTGAGACTGGATTTGAACTCAGGTCTTCCTGACTCTAAGCTGTGTTCTATCCACTGAGCAACAGAGATGCCTCAGTCTTGTGATTTCTTGTTGTTGTTGAGTCATTTCAGTCAAGTCTGACTCTTTGTGACCTGATTTCTGGATTTTCTTGGCAAAGATACTGAAGTAGTTTGACATTTCCTTCTCCAGCTCATTTGACAAATGAGGAAACTGAGGAAAACAAGGTTAAGTGACTTGCCCAGATTCACACAGCTTATAAGTTTCTGAGGACAGATTTGAACTCATAAAGATGAATCTTCCTGATTCCAAGTCCATTGCTCTATCCACTGCTCCACCTAGCTGCCCTATCTTATGATTAGATAACCTCTAAGATACCTTCTAACCCTAACCCCCTGATCCTCTGAACTTCTTCCTCTAAGTCAACATATATATGTATACATACATATGCAAATATGATCCTAAAGAACATAAAGAAGGGGTTTTGCCCTTTCTAGAAACAAAATTATTACCTTCCAGGAGATTACAATCTAGGAAAAGCTAAGATAAAACTAAAATATGAGATAGTTCCAATTAGTGATAGGTGGCTATGTGGTCCATTGGTATAGCACCAATGCAATATTCACAGTGCCTATGGTGGCCATGAATATCCTAGCACAATTCTGAATAGCAAAATAGCAAAATACCATGAACTCTTCACATGGAAGACAGAAGCAAAACACTTATTCAGAAACCAGAAATCCAAATCCATCATAGTAACAAAAATCTATAAACAATAGCAATGCAATGAACACCATCCCCAAGACTTGTCTAGGCTTCCTATAAATCAGCTCCATTAAACAATTCATAAGCAGGCTCTTTCACTCACACTAGCCAGTTGCCTGCTTGCCTGCTGCTCTCCAAGGTACCTGTTCTCAGCTCTGCTCTAGCTCCAACTCTTCCTGCTCCACCTTTTCAGCAAACTCCTCCCACCACAGGCTCCATGTGACTCAGACTTCCATGTGACCCAGGCAGGTCACATGAGCCTATTAATAAATGGAAAAGATCTTCCCATTTAAATTACCATTGCAAGTGGTTAAGAGGGCTAGACTTGGAGTCGGGAGAATTCTAGTTGGACTTGAGTTCAGATCCTACCTGAGACATTTTTAGGAGCTCTGTGACTTCAGACATATCACTTAATCTTTCTGTGTCCCCATCTGTAAAATGATGATAATAATAGCACTACTTCACAGGATTTCTGAAACTCAAATGAGGCAACATGTGTGAAATACTTAAATATTATTATTATGAACCAATATGAGTGGTACAGAATTTAGGTCTATGGAAATTTCCGAGAAGATGGAGACATAACTCCTAAGTGGGATGACCATGGAGAAGACTGAATCTGAGAAGAATTGGTAGGATTTTTCCAAGCAAGTAAGAGGAATGATGTAAGTAGGAGCAAAGAGTGCAGAAAATGAAAAGTGATTTCTGGTCAAGGTGATTTAAAACTAGTTTGTCTAGATATGAAATTTCAAAATGTTTTTTATGTCCATTATCTCACTTGATCCCTGCAACAACACACTGAGTCTGTTCCACCCACCAGAAGTTGGGGTTCGCTTAGAATCTGTCTCCCAGACTAAGTGAACTGTCTTTTTAAGGTGACTAAAAGGGTTGCCTATTGGTCTTTATCTCATAGAGATTTAACCCATAGGATTGCTTTCTTTCTCTTTCATAAGCCTCTGATGTTGTGATTATCTGTTGACATATTCAAGGGACTAATTTGTACCTCATAACAGGATCATTTGGCATTTATATTTTTTAACTTAACCCCTACTTGGTGGACCCCTTTTTTGTGATTAGGACTTGGACTCTAAAGGACTACTTCCTTACAGAAAGTATTTAATTACTAAATTATTTTACCCCATTTTACAGATGAAGAAACAGACCCAGGGAGTTGGAGAAGTTTGACTAAATTGAAACAAGTCATTATAAGGGCATCTAGAAAGAAAAATTAGGTTTTCTGACTCACAACTCAATTTTTACAGTTCTCTATCAACATATTCATACTCCTATATTTAAACATATGCACACATTCACTCCTATCTCAATAATGAGGAGACAAAAATACACATTCACACATCAACACCTCAATATATTTACATGTAAAGCATACAAACACAGAGATATGGTCCACATAAACATGTGCATGCTAAATCTCATGTGTAGTCAGCCTCGCTTCTCTGCATTTTGGCATATGCGACCTGCCTAAAAATGGAGAAAAGCCACAAGGGCAATGTTTAAAATGAGATCAATACATTTAAACATACCCCTTTACCAAAAAAGGAGATTAGACTCAAAAGAGTGAGCTAAAAAAAAAGTTTACAAGTAACAAATAATGAAATAATAGAAAGAAAAAAGGCAGCTAAGTATTGAAGTGGCATAGAGATTGTCTTGGAGTCAGGAAAACCTGAGTTCAAATTCGGCCTCAGACAATTATTAGCTATGTGACCCTGAGCAAGTCACTTAACCTCTATCTGCCTCAATTTCCTCATCTGTAAGATTATAGTAACACCTACCCCCTAGGGTGATAGTGAAGATAAAATTAAATATTTGGAAAGTGCTTTGCAAACTGTAAAACAACATTATACATATACATATATGTATATGTATATACATATATGTATATGTATAATGTTAGCTATTATTGTTATTGATATTATTAAGAATTTCTCTAAAACTCATAAATTAAATAATCTATCTTTATAACGGCAGTTCTTTCACAGTTTCTTCATGCCTCCATAGGAATGTATATTAATTCATTAACAAACACTTGTTAAAGTGTACCTGTGTGCAGAGCACCATATATATATTATGATCCCCAGTATTATGATCCCCATGTTGTTTTTTACCTACCCAGCCTCAGTCTTTTTTTTTAACCTTAGTGGCATTCTGATGCTTCTTTGATGGGCAAAAGTGACATATTGCTTCCTCTTCCCCACTCCCCTACTCAAAACCTGCTCTCAGATCTTCAGTTATTGAGTCATAGAATTCGCAGAGCCAGAACATACCCTTCCAATTTTACAGATGAGGAAACTTTCTTGGTGGGGGCAGATAGCCTTTTTACCTCCCTCCCTCAGGAGACATGCTCAGCAGGATGTGGGGGGTGAAAGGCTGGAGGGAAGGTTTCTCATCTTCTTATCTAGGGCTTGAGAAGATCTATGTCTAAATTGTACCAGTTTGGAGTTTTTATTGGTGAGGTGAGATATTGGTCTATACCTTGTTTTTTGCCAAATGACTTTCCAGTTTTTCCAACAGTCTTTCACAAATAGTGAATGCTTGCCCCAGCTGCTAGGATCTTTGGGTTTATCAAATCCTACTGTATTTATTTGCTTCTGTATGTTGTGTACCTAATCTGTTTCAGCAATTAACCTTTCTTTGTCTTGTCCAGTACCAAACTGTTTTTAATGATTATAGCTTTGTAGTCTGGTTTAAAATCTACTACTACTGGGTTCCTTTACTTGTCACCTTTTTTTTCCCCCATTAATTCCCTTGATTTTCCTGACCTCCAGATTTTTTTTAAATTTCGATTTTCTTGATTCCTCCAGATGAATTTTGTAATTCATTTTTTTCTACCTCTCCTTAGTAGTTTGAGTGGTATGGCACTAAGCAAATTAATTCAGGTAATATTGTCAATTTTATTTTGATTTGGCCTACCCATGTCATACAATTTCTTAATAATAACATCTTTTACTTTCATTCATCTTTAGAATTTTTGGTTGATTATATATTGCAACCTGCTTGGACCTACCATGCACCCTCACAGTTACAGTGCCTTATATTTTAATTCATTGGTGAAGTATATAAGAAAGTAAAAATGTAGATGAAGACAAATATATCAATATTATAAAGGGATGCTGGGTGTTGGGCCTCTTGGAATTATTGCGGGATTCAATATGTAGGAAAACTCCTTAAAAACCAACAAATGTTCTACAAAGGTGAAGTATGCTTATTGATGTAACAGATGTAGCACAGCTCTAGACATTTTTCCCACCTTTGTTCTCTTTATATTATTCCTATGCCTTTTGTAAACACCTGAAGGACTGTTATGCTAGGGCAAAAGGGTGGTAGTTCCACTAAGATTGATAGAAAAAAAGGGGTTTTTTTGGGAGGAGAGGGCCAAATCTTTTCCATTTTTCTTCTCTGTATAGTTTCTCTCTCCTTCCCTCTTTCTCTCTTTCTTTGAATGCCCTTGGGAAGAATTTATTTAGTTGGATATATTGAGAAGCTTTATTTAAGCTGGTTTTAACCTCTCTGACTTCTCTCTGCTTTATGAGATGCTGCTGCTCACAATCATTCATTATCCTGCTTAGTGGGATTTTATAGATGAGTTTATTTATATTCTAACCCAGTATTGCCTTTGACCGCCATCTCTCCATGTTTGGCAAGTAAGTCAACAAGCATTTATTAAGCACCTATGAGGTAGTAGGCACTGTACTAATTAGGTGCTAGGGAATAGTAATATCTAATATTTATACAGTACTCTTAAGATTTGCAGATTATTTTACAAATATCTCATTTTATCTTTACAATCACCATGGGAGGTAGAGGCTATTATTATTCCCATTTTACAAATGAGAAAACCAAGGCAGAAGATTAAGGGACTTCAGGCCCAATTTTCTATTCATTGCACCAGTTAGCTGCCTACTAGGTTACAAAGAAAAGCAAAAAATCATCCCTGTTCTCAAGGAGCTTATAGACTAATAGGGGAGACAACATGAAAACAACTATGGACAAGAAAGATATATACAAGATAAACCGGAGATAATCAACATAGGGAAGGCGTTAACTTTAAAGCGGAGTGTTGATCAGAAAAGGCCTATTACAAAAGGTGGAATTTTAGTAATTCCTAAGAACTTTATGTTATTAGGGTAATTAGGAGTCTATATAAAGAGCATGGAAGTGAGTTGATTATGTTGGAACAATCTTAAAAAAAAAGAATGGAATAGTGAGAAACAGTGATGCATTGGGATAAAGGGAGAGGGAGAGAATGGGAGAAATTATATACCATAAAAGAAGCATGCAAGAAAGTTTTTATAGCAGAGAGGGAAATGCTTGAACCTCACTCTCACCTGAACTAATTCAAAGAAGGAAGAATACCGATACACATTTAGTTGGGTATAGAAATCCATCTTACTCAACAAAAAAGTAGGTGGGGGAGAGAAAGGGAGGGTAGATTAAGGGAGGCAGTGGTCAGAAGCAAAATAGACTTTTGCGGAGCGATATGGTAAATAAAAAAAGAGGATAAATAAAAGAGAATAGGTCCCAGGGAAATACACAGTTAACAATTATAACTGTGAATGTGAATGGGATGAACTCATCCATAAAATGGATGTGGATAATAGTGGATTAGAAATCAGAATTCGACAATATGTTGTTTACAAGAGACACACTTGAAACAGAAAGACACAGAGATAAAATAACGGGCTGGAGCAGAATTATACTTCAGCTGGGGTTAAAAAAAAAAGGCAAAGGTAGCAATTCTGACACAGACAAAGCAAAATCAAAGACACCTAATTAAAAGATAATCACGGATATGACATTTTGCTCAAAGGTATCATAGACAATTAAGCAATATCAATATTAAACATAGATGTACCAAATGGCACAACATCAAAATTCTTAAAATAAAAGTTAAACGAGTTACAGGAGGAAATAATAAAACTATTTTGCTGGGAGAACCTCAATTTATCCCTCTCAGAACTAGATAAATCTAACCATAAACTAAATAAGAAAGAATTTAAGGAGAAGAAAAGAATTTCAGAAAATTTAGCTATGCTAGAGCTCAAGAGAAAATTGAATGGGAATAGAAAGGAGTATATCTTTTTCTCAGCTGTACATGACATCTTCGCAAAACATGTGCAGCAGTGGGGAACCTGTAACTGGAGGCCACGTTTGGCCCTCAAGGTCCACAGGTGTGGCCCTTTGACTGAATCCAAACTTCACGGAACAAATCCCCTTAACAAAAAGATTTGTTCTATAAAACTTGGACTCAGTCAAAAGACCTCACCCTAGAACCTAGAAGTCTATATGCAGCCTTGAGGTCACAGGCTCCCCACCCTGTATTAGGGCATAAAAACCTCATAAGCAAATGCAGAAGAGCAGAAATATTAAATGTATCCCCTTTGGACCATAATGCAATAAAAATTACACTCAATAAAGAGCCATGGAAGCATAGGTTAAAAATCAATTGGAAACAAAATAATCTAGTCCTAAAGAATGAGTGGGTCAAAGGACAAATCATAGAAACAACTGATAATTTCATTAAAGATAATGACAACTCTCAGACAACACACTAAAATTTGTGGGATGCAGCTTATGCACTACTTAAGGGGAAATCTACATCCCTAAATGCTTACATCAATAAAAGAGAGTTAAGAGTAGATAAACGAATTAGGTATGCAATTTAAAAAACTAGGAGAAATTTAAAATCTCCAATTAAAGACCTAAATAGAAATCCTGAAAATCAAAAGAGATTAATAAAACTAAATGTTAAAAAAATAATAATCATTGAACTAACAAAAGGTGGGATTTTAGCTGAAATCTGAAGGAAGCCCAGGAAGTCAGGAGATAGAAAATGAGAGTTCCAGACATGGGGGATAATAAATGAAAATACCCCAAATTGGGAGATGGAATGTCTGGTGGGAAAAACAAGAAAACCATGTCAATGGATTGTAGGCTATGGGGGTGGGTGGTGAGAGATGCAAGATGTAAAAAGACTGGAAAGGTAGGAATGGGTCACATTATGAAAAACTTTAAAAGCCAGAGATTCTCTACTTAGCCTTGGAGGCAATAGAGACATTCAAGTTGATTGAATAGGGTGTGTGTGAGATATGGTCAAAGTCGTGCTTTAGGAGGATCAATTTGACAACTGAATGGAAATTGGACTGGAGGACAGACACTTGTAGCAGGGAGACCAACCAGTAGCCTGATGCAGTAGTCAAGTACGAGATGATAAGGGACTGGAACAGAATTGTGGTGATAAGAGTATACAGAAGGGGGAAGTAATGGAGCAATGTTGTGACAATGGAAATGTGTGTTGAAATGGAAGTCAAAGAAGTCATCTAGGTTGCAAACCTAGCTGACTAGATGGTACTCTCAACAATTATAGGGAAGTTGAGTGAGGAAAAGAATGAGCTGTATGGATGTGCAGAATTTAAGATACCTACATGACATCCAGTTTGAGATGTCCAATAGGTAGTTGAACATGTAAGGTTGGAAGTCAGGTTAGAGCTGGACAAATAGATCTGAGATTTATCTGCATAATGATGGTAACTGAATCTATGGGAGATGATGAGGTCAAGTGAAATAGTAGAGGGAGAAGGTCCTGGACAGAAGCTTGGGGGACCATGTTGAATAGGCCAAACCTGGATGAAGGTTCAATAAAGCTTGCAAAGAAATGGTCAGGAGAACCAAGACTGATTAGCATCACAAAAATGTAGAAAGTCTGAGAGATGAGGGTGCTTGACAATGTCAAAAGTGGGAAAGGTCAAGAACAATGAGAAAAGGCCATTAGATTTGGAGATTAAGAGGTCAATTATAGGAAAGAGGCTACCATGGAAGGCTTGAGAAGGGAGGAAAAGATGTGGAAAAATAACTGTGGTGAGTAGGATAATGAACTGATTAGGAAAATATGAAAGGACTGCCTCATGCTGTAAGAGCCAGTAGGCAAATTAGGTTACCTGGAGAGAGTGTGACCTGGTATGGAGAACTCAACTTGGGAGTTAGACCTGGCTTCGGGTCCTGCCTCAGAGAAATTTAATCATAGCCTAGTCATTTATTCTCTGTAATAGTATTCCCATCCACAAAACATACTGTACTAATATTGTATTAGATACGTCAAACTGTCGAGGAAAGCTGTTGACAAACCTAAAATGCTATAAATGTTAGAATTACTGAAGCCTTAAACACAAATGCACTCTAGCTGCAGAGGGAGGATGTGCCAATGCCTTCATTGGAGCCGTGAGCTTTGGAAAATTTGAGTCCCAGACCATTAGGCAAAGGGGAATCAAACTTGGCCAAGAACATGGCTAATTGTTCTTTGTTGTTTCACTCTTTTCTCCTTGTTCCTTATCAGGATCTAGTAGCACATAGTAAGCAACTAAATACCTAGAACTGCACTAATTTAATAAATTCCCAGTTTCTCTCAGGGTTGAGGACAAAGAAAACTGGAGGTGGATGACCATTGAGATTCACAATTTGAACCCCTAAACCATGCATAGAATCATAGGCCATATAATCAATAATGAAAACCACTTTAAATGACTATCACTCCCACTTGAGGTCTCTAAAAGCGTGTTTCCTTATATTGTCAATTATGCCAGGCTTTCAAAATCCTTAGATCTATATCCCCATTTTAACTAACCAAAATTATTTCCCACTCTTTCTCAACACCACTTGTTTACTTAAGGTATTTTCAGTTTCTGCCATACTCATGCTATATACTCTGCTCTCTCCTAATACAGTGTATTCCCTCCACATTTGTCCCATGCAAAATCTAGCTAGCCCACTCTGCTTTCACCCTTCTAGCAACTCTTGTGGCACTTTTAATTTCTATCACACAACTTAAGAGCTGCTTGTAATCTTAAAATTTCATAAGCTTTAGTTTTACCTTTACCTCTTCCTACCCAAATTTAAAATAGCTTGAGAGACTCATATTTTCTATGTATTCCCAAGCATTTTTTTTGAGAGTAGAGTGTCTCAAGGGTGGATTGGCTACAGATAGGGATAAGTAGCTGGCAAAAGAATGACAGAATGTATAGGTGTAACACCTGAATACAAGAAAAAAGACGGCGGAAGGACTCTTGCTAACAAGATGCGCTGTGTGACCAATATGTAGGCAAATATTGCTTAGCTGTTAGAAGAAAAAATTTTATTACTCCAAATAGTTCAAGGCACATGGTATAAAGATGAGACAGTACAAAGAAAAATCTTTACCCATTATGATTTATTCTCTACAATACTTCATTAGAGGATAGAGTTCAATGATTTACACTCAGAAGTTATATAGCTAGGAGGCAACCAAGTGTAATACAAAGAATTGGTCTGACATCTCTGCACTGAAGGTCATACGAGGTCTCTTGCTTTAGGGAAATGAAATGAACAAAAAAAATGAACAATAAAGTTCTAGAAAACCAACAGAAAGACAACTGTCAGTGAAAACTGCAGATGTTAATGTGTCATGAAAAATAACTGATCCTGTGCAAAAGTTAAATGAACATCCAGGATTTTTTTTTTTTTTTACAGACAGTTTTTCTTATAAACAATAAAGTATTCATGTTTTTACTATACACCTTTCAAATTGAAAGGGACTCTACTGACAATGGCTGCTTTAACATTATGAAGTCAATAAGTTTTAAGAACCTCACAGTGGAAACATCCCAACACTGACAAACTCCAGTGATCAAAGACATTATTTTAGTTAATGTAAAACAAGGACAAGTCATAATTACAGAGATAACTTCCTAGCTGTGGTTATCATGAGACAATCAAAACTTTCCAGACCAAAAGGCACTCACAGCTAGGGATGAAACAAACTCCAAATCAAACCAGCAAACTTGGAAGCTGGTTCCTTAGAAACAATAGTTGTCCAGCAGAGCAGTGCAGGAACAAAATGAGACACTATGCAGAAACAGGAGATTTAATATTCTTTAGTCCTACCAATCGCCACATAAATTTGGCCATTCTTATCACTGCTGTCAGGCAAGTGGAAGGCAGTTAAGTTTCAGTTTGGAGTTGTCATCTCCCTATGCAAAGCTGCCATATAATGATCCAGACATAGGATTATTTCCTGAGAACCACCTGCCGTGCATTTTTATGAGGTGACCTTGACCAGCATACTTCTAAATTACCTTCTTACTAGACCACATTTAGGATTGATACTGACTATGCCCATTCCCTGAAGGGCAGATCAGTTTTCCTTGGTCCACTCATTATTGCCCTTCATTCTACCAAGAGGCATAACAGCATTTCCACTTCTAAACTAGGTGTAAATGTGAGAGGGGGTGTAAATGGAGTAAGGCTTTTTCATTCCAAAGACATGGAGCCCACTTCCGTTTGCTTGCTGCAGTTAACGACAGTCCCCCAGTACTGGAATTTTTATTTTATATTTTGTAGTATTATTTTCTCAGTTTGCTATTTTTAAATGGTAGCTACCCTCCCCCCACCCTCCCCTGAATAAAATAAAAAAACACATCATACACAGGAGAAAGACACAGAACAGGGCAACATTTAAAAAAGAAAAATAGGCTTGAATAGCATGGCACTGTATGCTTGCATGACCAGTCTCACTGAGCGTGCTCAGGGGTGAAAGTTTAGCACCAATTTTTTTGCTTTTTTTTAAACTCTTTAGAAATTAAAACACAAATTCTAACATAGAACATTTGAACAGTAATGAGTGTAGCCCTATGTATCAATACTGTTGTACAGTTAGAGGTGGATAGTTTGCCCAGAGCTGAACCACCCCTCTACATCAGTCCATGGCACCTAAGAGTAACTACTATCACTCTAGTTTGTAACGAGACTGATTTATTCTCAGCAGCAGGAAATCATGAAACAATCCCTTCATCTTCCAAAGCTTTTTCAGTAACATTGCAAGGGAAAAATGGTGATACATGAGAAATACCCAGCACAAAATTAAGTCTGGGGCGATATTGCACAGAAATCCTGATGTAACTCCCACCTTTCCCTTACACAACATGTATCCTCCAGAACAGCAGAGCATAATGTTGACACACAAAACTGCAAACATTTCCAAGAAACTCGAAGGACAGCAATGCCAAGAACAGCATGCATGTGGTTTCTTAGATTTCCCTCTTTACATATTAGAAGAAAACTCACAGGAACTTTTGACAGTCAGCCAGTTTCAAAAAGCCACACCATTATCACACTGAAACTTTAAAAAATATATTCATTCCAATACTGTATCCACTGGGTCGGTCATGCACTTCATCTCAAAGTCCTCTAATCACTGTTGCTGGTAATCAGTGTATAATCATCCAACTGGCCTCCTCTTCCTCAGTCATTTTGCGATGCTTTATTCCAATGTTTCTTCCAAGTCCATGAGTCACATGTACGAGCACTGCCCAGTGACATCACTGAATGAGCCAGTGAAGAACAGGTGGAAGGAGAAGGAAAGAGGAACCTTACTAGCAGACATTTGGAAATCAGCAAAAATGAGAACGGGAAGTATGAGTGCACATGGAAGTCTGAATGGTCTGGAATAAAATGATCTCTTCTTCATTTTGCCCTGGTGGGTTGGCAACTCCCAAGATGTTAGGCAAGATCGGCGACTTGCCAGTTAAAACTACGCTGCTTTGCTCTGAAGACCTACAATAGAAAACAGTGAGTCTTCCCTCTAAAAGATCCATACATGGAACTGCCTGCATAAAGGTCCCCTAGGAAGCTTGCCTGAAATTAAAACTGCCTCGAGACACTGGATTCATTTGTCTTACTCTGTCCTTGTAAAATCCCTGACCCAACTGTGTATTTAAATATCAACATAGCTTTCAAGACCCTAGATCCAGTTCTAGGCACTGCTACCAAGGTATGGGTGAGGTAGCCTAGTGGTAAAGAAGAGCTTTCTTGGTGAGACATGAGCATCTCTATGTTCACATACATACTCAGCAATGGTATTCTGCCCTTCTTCAGGCATCTCCAATCCATTCAGAAGCAGGCTATACCATATAAAGCACTCTTTGATACCAGTAAACTCAATGCAAGAAGAGTGCCAGAAAATCCAGCTGACAGTGGGATGAGAGATAAAACGTTCAGGGTTTATTTAGCAATGGTGAGATCTGCAATGTGCCATCCAAAGGACTTTCGGATATTTGACTGGTCTCTGTACAGGAGCCTGAAAGGACTCATGGTGCCCAACAATTTAACCCTAACATGATGTCTGCCTGTGATGCCTGGGAGCTGCAATCAACTCTTGGTACACACCAAACCAGAGGTTTAAAAAAAGGAATTTAAAATAACCTAAAAATGTTTCTTGTTGGACTCCGTTGCCCAGACTGCCAGGGGAACGCTCCTACTTGATCTGGGGTAGGTAAAGGTAAGTGGGAAGGAGAGAAGAAAAGGAGGAGGTTGGGGGGGCTTTCATAAATCAACAATTCCAGCTTCCAGTGTGTGGCTGACACACGACACAGCAATTTGAAGTGGCGCTTGCATGCCTAAGGGTCTTCTGCACCTCACACAGTAATTCCTAGTCATGGAGGAGCCCCAATCCAACTGAACCCCATTTTGAGGAATGGCTGAGATAAGGCTTGGGCCCCTGAAGTTCTTTTTCACTCAGTGCAATCCCCCCCATCAGCTGGAAGGCAGACTCGGCAACGGAAGCTAGCATCATAAAATGGTGCAGTAATAGAAGTAACTGGACCAGGAAGAGGAGGCGTCTGCTCCAATGATGTCGTAGCCACTGGCGGCCACGGGGGGATGGGACTGGTCATGCAGCCGCGTGTCAGGAGTAATGATTGTAGAGGGGCGGGGCATGAAGAGTGCCATTCTGGAAACAAGGTTGACGAGAAGCAATATACTCTGCATAACTGATTGTCACTTTCTCGCTGCGGTACCTGTGAGGAAACAGGAAAGGGGATCAGAAACATACAACCATTAGTTTTATGGTATTATTTATTTGGGAAAAAGTAAAATATGTGCTCTAATTGAAAGAATAAGATGAAAGAACAAAAGCAACCTCATTTACAAAGGATGAAAGACAGCACAAAAAAACAATGTTTGATTATTACAAATGAACAGGATGAAAAAGCACATTTACAATCCATACCTGAGCCTGTCTTTTATGAACACCTCACCTTTAAACATTATCTACATTTATCATCAGGATGCATTGCAGCAATCTGCTAATGCAATCTGGATGAAGAATTCCAGTGTCAAAATAAAGTGGTGGTATACTTTGAGATGGTTGCACCAAATGTCCCAATTTGGGTGCTCTCTCTCTCTCTCTCTCTACTACTACTACTACTACTACTACTCTCTCTCTCTCTCTCTCTCTACAGAGAAGGTATGATAGTTTAGACAAAAATGCAAGAACAATGTATACCTCAAACTTTCAGGACAATAATCAAGTTAAGCTGTTTGCTACTAAATGTAGTAAAGGAACCTAATTTTAGGCCACATTATGAAGAAGCAGGCAAAAAGATCTTTGGGCTATAGGAAGGTTCTCTTTTTCTAGATGAATATACGTGAACAGTGCCATCAGAATCTAGAGCATTTTAGGTTTGCTCTTAAAAAGAGCCATGAATCAAGATGTAAAGCATGGGGTGTTACAAACCTATGGAGCCTACTACAGACCACAGGAGCTAGGCGTGATATTCCTTACCCATAGCCATCTCTTTCTCACTGTAACCACTTCTCCACTGCAAGGTGATTATTCCTGAATTTTGACAGGGATATGGCTGTTCAAATAAATTATAATAATAATAATGCTTTGTATTTGAAGAGTGCCCTTCTCTGGAGTCCAAAAGCACTTCATAAACACTAGGTTATCCTCCAATCGGACCTGTGAGGTTAGTAGGTGGCAAATATGATTATCAACAATTTTACAGATGGGGTAACCAAGGTCCCCAGAAGCTAAGATTCTCAGCTCTTCCAATTCCACTAGAGGTATATTTTATAGAGATTGGAGGCTCATAATTGGCAATTATCCAAACCAGTTAGGGCTAGTTCTTTTCAAAGAGATGCCATCAGGCTTTCCATGGATAGTCTAAGTGGATTTTCTCTGGAGAAAAAGGAAATCAAAATACTTCAATTCAATGGATTACCATTTTTTTAGTTTTCTTTTTCCCCTCATATGTTTGATAAGACCATTTATCATATGCTCACATGAAGCTATGTATCACTACAATTCCTGTGTGAGCGTAACTACAGATATGCACACACAACTGTATTAAGTATATTCTTTATTGCCACTTTTTAGTGTGCTCTCCCAGACTTCTTCCCTGATCCATTACTGGAGAAGGTATTACTCTCCCCTTTACTAACAAAAGTTAACTTACAATTCAATTATAATGATAAGGACCCTGGGACAATGACTTACCTGGTGAGTTTAATTGTTTTTCTAAATTCATTGGTAATTGGAGCCTTAAAGCCGCCTTTCCTGAGCAAGGAGTCTATCGTCTGGATCTGATCCCAGTCTGAAGAAGAGAAGTCACAAAGTTTTTAGCACTGTCATACATTGCAAAATGAATGCTGTTAACTGTTCAAAAAGAGAAATGGGATTCTAGAGGAAGTAAAAATCTAACATCAGGCTGAACAATATACATACAATCAGAAATAAGGGAAATATAAAAGATCAAGATATGACATGCATGGTCACACACCTATGCACTTGCCTGCACATACCCTGTGTATGTGTCTGACTCTCCTAGAATCCATGAAGAAACCGCAGCATCTGTGAAATAGTAACCCCATGTGTTCCACAATGCGTTTCCCCAGGCTCCCTGTTCTTGCTTCATTGACTCATAACCCATTTCTGCCAGATGACACCCGAGTTCAGTCACCTACAGTATATTAAAAATGTCCCAACTTAGCCTGGCCTGGTGGACTAGTGGCAGTGATAGCACACTGTAATGTGGGAAGATGAGCTCAAGTTCAAAGCTTAATAAAGATAAAGAAACTGTGTTCTTGCAAGAATTTAGGAAAGCAAGGGTGTGTTTGTTGTGTTTGTTGTGTGTGTGTGTGTGTGTGTGTGTGTGTGTGTGTGTGTGTGTGTGTATGATAATGGATCAAAAGCCAATCAAATACAAAGAATATAGTAACTTCCCCATAGGCTGCAATGACAAAAGCATACTTAATTTTCCCAATAGCCTTTCAGAAATGGCTATAGTACTTTAATGAATACACCTCAAGCATTCTTCCTGTCCTCATCATTAAAAAACATTTGCTGAATAGACTACACTTGGACCTCAAGAAATTCATGCAAATGCAATGCTTCTTTCTTTTGTGCCAAATCTATATTTTGATTTGTAAAGTAAATTCAAGCATACCAGAAACACAAATTGACAGGGCAATTGATATCTCTCATCCACTTCACTGAGAAATTTTTAAATAATTATAAACATTTTTCTTTTTTAGACTTAAACCCCAAAGGTTAATACCACAAAATACAAAAAAAATGTTGCATACCACAAATGAACAAGTAATCTGTAGAGTTTCCTTTTTTGAGAATATTTAAATAGTTTCACACATGCTTATTTAGAGAAAACCTGTATAATTTAATTTATATTGTATTATAAAAATTTAAACTACCTGTTTCTTTGAATATACAGTAGCTGTTTTTGGTTCCTGCTAATTGCAAAAGTTAGTGAGAATTTTTTGATCAACAAAGATCTAAGACTTACACCAGTAAGAATTCTTTGGGCAATCAATTTTTTTTGGTTATAATATAAACTTGTTAAAATGAATACACTGCTAGAGATTTCTTTCCTAACTCAGGGATCCTAAAGCATTAGCAGGTGAAAATGCTCTGAATTTAGAAGAAAAAGAAGGATCATTCATGTACCATCAACAACCATTCACTGATCCTTATAGTTCCTAGATGTTTTGCGTCTGGTGAATAGTCTGAAAATTTAAGTGAGTGTTGTTTTTTAATGTGAGTAGAATGTTTTGAGAAGGAAAGGGAAAGTGAAGGGTAATTGCTACTTGATAGCAGGACAAAAGTGGTAAAACAATCTTTACTTCCCACTCCACCAAGAACAAGAACAATCAGGTTCTTTCACTACAACTGTGGCCATTACTGGACTAGTAGAATTGGAGAAAGCACTTACTCAAAGGGATTGTTTGTCCCATGTCTGTTAGA
The DNA here is from genome assembly GCF_028372415.1 of Notamacropus eugenii. NCBI lineage: Eukaryota > Metazoa > Chordata > Mammalia > Diprotodontia > Macropodidae > Notamacropus > Notamacropus eugenii. The sequence continues at coordinate 320,049,651 of NC_092876.1, forward strand.
AAATGTAAATAGTTTATTATAAGAAGCTCTCCTCAAATAGTCAACAACAAAGGCTACAATATATTGAATGGAGTACTTCTCAGTAGTGAGTCAACACTGATATATCTCCTTGAGTTATCTTTGATGCAAAGTTATATGCTGGGCTCCCTTTTTTTGTCTTTACACTCTCAAGTGACCATACCAATTTCCAAGTGTTTATCACCTCTAGGTAGATGACTCCCAGATCTATACATTCAGCCTGAATCTCTCCCTTGAGCTTCTATCCTACACCACTATTAGACATCTCAAACACGATATCCTAGAGACATCTCAAACTCAATATATCCAAAACATAACTCATTATTTTTGTCTACAAAGCCTTTCTTCTACTGAACTTTCTTGTTTCTGTAGAGGGCAACACCCTCTTTCCAATTTCACAAGTTAATCTCAACTGTAACATCATCCTTGACTCTCTCTCGCTCCACATAAGCAATCAAGTGCCAAATATTGCTATTTCTTGCCACCACATCCCTCACATCAATACCTTTTCTCTGCTCACATATAGTTACCACCTCATTACCTTTCACTTGGATTATTAAAAAAGTCTAATTGGTTTCTTTGCTTCAGATCCCCAATCCAAGCCATCCTTCACACAGCTGCCAGGGATTTTTCTTAAGCACAATACTGGTCATAGCACTTCCCTACTCAAATTCTAGTAGCTCTCTATTGCCTCTAGGATAAAAATAAACTCCCGTTTGGCACTTAAAGCCCTTCACAACTTGGATTCAGTGTCTATTTCCACTAGTGTACATTACTCCCCTTACTGAATTCAAACAATAGTCAAATGTTATAATTATGCCTTTGCACTTTCTGCTCTTTCTTCATTGCCACCTCAGAGAATCTCTTATTTCCTTCTTCCTTCAAGAAACACATCAAACGCTGTCTCTCCACACTGCATTTCCTGATCCTGCCAACTGTTTGTGCACTTTCCTCCCTAATTACTTTGTGTTTATCCTGTATATATTTATAGATGGTACATGTTATCTCCTTGAAAGAAGGCACTGTTTTATTTTGCTTGTGTAATCCCAATGCCTAAGGAAGCACATGGCGCATTGATAAATGAATGCTTGTTGATGGACTGATTCATCTCAAAAAAGTCTTTGGGGTTTCTGCATATAACAGAATTCCTCATTCTATTTTGCCAATATGTGGCCAAAAGGAGAGTGGCTGAAATGGTAGTACTTAGAGAAAAGAGGACAAAAGATGCTTGGAGTTTGTACATACATTATATGTACCTGAGAACAAAATGGGGGTACACAGTACAAATGTATAAATTGCCAATCTGGTACAGATTGTTTTGTGTCATAATATATTAACATACAATGACATACTGTATTAACCATGTTGTAAAATTACCTTGGTTGGGAAAACCTTATGTAGGATTGGTCTATAGGTGGTCAGATAAGAAAGGGAAAAAATCTTCCTTATTCCTAAGAGCACTCTAAAAAACTCACAGGCACAGCACACAAAGAGACCAGCAACCACTGAACTCGCCAGGGCAAATTATCTATGTATCTATGGAATGATAATCCCATACCAACAACCCCTAAAAAAAATATTCTGTGAGGCTAAAATAGTTGTCTTCTTTGCTCTACTTGTGTACCTGTTCTCAAATCACAGTGTGACAGGGCCAGGTACAGTTGACCTGTAGGCCTTACCTTTCCCCGCCATTTCTCATTTCTGAAATTTAAAATAGGCGAGGAAGTGAAGTTTGATTTCTCTTCAAAGATGAATGAAATCAAACAGAAACTAAGAATGACTGAGAATGCTTATACCAAGTTCCTACAAAAAAGGAAACAATATGCAATATGGTCACGGATTCTAACTTACAACATGGCCATGAAATCTACAGTGTAAAGAAGTTGTAGATATACAATACTGTGCTGTACTCAAAGTACTTTACACACAGTGCCACACCCAATTTTGCCACCTTAAGTTTAACGAGATTCTTCTTCAGGTTCTATAGGAATTTAGCATTAAGAGGTTATTCTCTAAAGGCGATAATTACAGCCCTAACAAAATGGAGTCTTCTCTCAGCTCACCTTGCTCCTTAGCGACCTCAGGTAAATATGTGGCTGTTCTTTTAACACCTTTTTCATTGATGAACTCAATTCGAATCCCATGTACCCCTACCTGTATGGGAAAAAAAAGCAGACAAATGAATGACATTTACATAGTCTGACTGCAATGTTAGTTCATTCATTATCCACACATAACCTGACACTAATTTCTAAAATTAGCATGAAGAACTGAGTTTTGGGAAAAGAGAAATCAATTGCATTAACACAATTTATCCTGCCTTGGTTGCTCAGGAGGAAAAAAATTCTAGACTCAGGTTCTGGGTTAGAAGATAAGAGAAAGGAAAGAAAAGCTGCCCATCCCTTTTAGATCCCTGCCCATCCCTGTTTTTGGTCTACGGGTAAGAGTGGCAGAGATAAATTTCTTAATTAACTGACCTGATTCTGGACAATTAATCTCACTTTTAACATTTACTAATTGTGCGAGTATTTCTACTATTAAATTCATATAACAAAGGATTACCTAAGCTCACTCAGGAGAATCTTTGACCTGGGAACTACAAAATGTCTTTAATTTGGTAAAAGGAGGAGGAGGAAAAGGGTGGAGATGGAACAGGGAAGGAGTAAGAATAACTGGTCATCACTCTTTTCTTATTCTTAATATTTTTATGTCATTAACTTTTCCCACCAATTTTTCCTATCTGAGTTAACATTCTTATAACTCTCTTAATGAAGGAGACACATTACCATGTACTAACCCGAACCCACATGTAACGAGAGAGATGCAGTTCCAAATGCAGCTGTTCTCACCTCCCAGTCCAGGTAATCACTGGCATCCTCAAAGTTAGTAAGGAGGGAGACAGAGCAGAAAAGTTTAGGCAGCTCCTCGCGGGTCAGGGGGGGAAATCGGCTGTCCTTAAGTGCACTGTAAAATGACATTAAATCACAAATACACAAGAAACAAACTAAAATGAGGCAGCTTTGGATTAAGTATCCTAAGATCACAAATGCCCCTATCCTGAATATGAATGAATCTTACTTCAGGTATTCTGAAATTGTCTAACTTTTCTAAAACAAAATACTAAAGCACTTTATATTATTTGTTGTTTATATTTTGATTTCATACAATTCTTATTGATTCACCAGATTTAAACCTTTATATTTACTTTTTTACTAAAAAATATGCTCAAAACTGACTGTAACTTTGTTCTTTTATAAGTCTCAGATAGGGAGGGACTTCCCTGACAATAGCAATTTTGCAGTTCTCTAGTTCTGGTGTCATTACCTGGTTAATGTGTATTCCCTGAGTCCTGAATGAAGATTCATGGCTGAGAAGGTTCCAATGCAGCCACGAAGTCGTTTGTCTCTCCCAGTCTTCCATGTCACAAAGAGTGGGCTAAAAAAGCAAAACAAAACATTCTCCAGACTCACATTAGTAACATGTCAGAACTGAACCTTCTGGATTTGTTTTTTTTCAGTTTCTATTATTGCTACCAAAATGATTTTCTAAATTGTTGACTGCTTAAATGACTATTTTGGGAAGTATTTTTTCTCTCCTGTGGCCTACTTTTTTTCATCTTTTCCCAAAGTCTCAGATTTTCCTGGTTATAAAGAATCCCACGTAGTTATGTAGAGGATCTATGTAGGTTTCTATCATCCTGTGTTCTTCTTTCTTAAGATTCCTATACTTTCTATCTTATCTTTAAATTTTAGTTTTTCATCTTTTCTTAGAGACCTATTTTTACCACCCTTCCTTCCCATTTACTCCTCCTCTTTTTCCCTTATTTTAACATGACCCATTCATTCCACCTCTTTCAATTAACTAGGGAAATTGCTCTTACCGTTCACCAGGCCTCTTTATTCCTTATTTAAAACTCTTCCAGATTACCTAAAGTTTTCCAAAGGCACATGTCTCAGACCATAAGTGTTTGCTACAGTTATGTTTTATAATAATTTGTTTTCCTATTGCCTAAGTTTTCAGAGAACACCTGGTGCTCCTCATAAAAGTACTAACAATTGCCATTGTTTTGTTTTTCAAGCTAACATCATGGGTTACTTACTATGAAATATCTAACATTTTCTGGATCTTCAGGAGTAGCTATCTCTAAGAATTATTTAAAATTCTTAATACTTTACATTCCAAATCTCCCTTCTACTCACTCAAAACCCTTTCTGGAAATACCTGAATACCTTTAAGTTCAACCTTATAATGTAGGAGTTCCTAACCTTTTTGGTGTCATGGACCTAGACCTCATGGGCAGTCGGGTGAACACTTCTCAAAAATACTTTCAGATGTTTATAATAAAATACATAGCATTATATAGAAAATTATACTGAAAGACAGTTATCTCTATCTCTCTAATTCCCTATACAGAAGGAATTCTTAGACCCCAGATTAAGAGTCACTGTGCTAAGCAATTATGAACTTTTCCCACTTCACATATGATGGCCTTTCATTCTTCCATGGAACACTTCCTCATTTCTTTAATATAATACTTCAAAAAAAAAAATTTCCCTGCCAATACCATAGGTTCACAGATTAAGAGTTAAAAAGGACCTCACAAATCATTTAGTTAATATAACAAATGTTAGAAAACATAATACTATTACAGATACATAGCTTCAGTTTTTACTGTTTTAAACAGAATTTCTTCTTTAAACCTATCCACAGCACAAGCTCATATCTGGCTGGTTCTTGGCTCTTCTAAATGCAGAATATAAAGTGTATCCCTCCCTCTCACACTTGAAAGATCACTATTTCCACTGGATCTCAAGCCACTGTTGAGGAGCTACTTGTTTTTCTCAAGTCTCTGCTCCTGGCCAGCACATTCATCACCTTCTTCCCATTCCTTGTTATCTTTTCTAATTGGCTTACATTTGCATTTATATGGGGCAACAACTAAAAGAAGCTTCCTAGGTCATCTTTTACCCTTCCTCCATATATGACAATAATAATAATCTCTTCAATTCATAATCTCTATCACATGTAGTAATATTAAAATGGGTCTATCTAATATAACTCATTTTACTTTAAAAACAAAAATACCACAACAAATTCCTAACCTGTTCATCCATCTGCATACCTCTTACTTTCTCTGTCCCCTTAATTTTATAAGGGATGTGGTTTATAAACACTGAAAAAGGGCACTAGGTTCAAATCCAAGCTCTGCTATTTATTATCTGTGACCTCAAGCAACTTAACCTCTCTGAACTCAGTTCCCTTATCCATAAAATGAGAGAGTGGGGTTAGATGATCTCCAAGGTCTCTTCCAGCTCTTAATTCTATGAAATGGAAAAGCTGGTACAGAAAAAAAAAGTTGTGGCTGTCCTTAAAAAGAATACATATAATATTAGGAAGATGTTACTTTCAAAAGGTATTTTAAAATCTTGCTTAAATATTAAAAAGTTTTAGTCGTCCTTTGTTTTTCAATACCAGTAACTTTTCCTTAAATTCACCTCCTCATTCAATTCCAAACTCTTTTTTTTAACAAAAACATTTAAGGTAAAGCAACTAATGAATACTGCATCCTACATTCATAATTCATAGATGGTACTTCTCTACTGAGAGGAAGGTGTGTTTCCTTATCAGTTTTCCAGGTCAGTGATCGTTCTTAACAATTTCTCATTGCCTCTCTGGGCATATAAAAGCTTTATATTGGTTTTATTGGACCATTTGTGCCCGAACTGCGGTACACCAGCCTTCTGAGCTCATACTACTCTGATCAGTCTATCAGACACACTATACGTTAACTCCGACATTGTGATGTCATTTTGGTCCTCTTGAAGGACAATTGGCTTTAAGAACATTAGAAGCTAAAAAAACCCCCCACAAATGACAGTTTTACTAAGCTGCAATCACCAATTCTTTTTTCCATATCTTTTCTTAGTAATTTGCTTTCTACAAAGTACACACCAATGGATGTATGATTAAATATTCTTAAGAAATGACCAACAACTTACAAGACCCCATGGAAATCTACCTCACTGAGAATAAAAAATTAAGGCATAGCCATCATTTAAAAAAAGACTACCTAAACTTCCTTTCTTAAAGTTCCATGTGTGTGTTATTTTGTATAATCACTATAATTGTGCCTTGATTGGTCTGTCCTCAAATCCTGCAGTGCAGATCAATCTTCTTTTAAAACAAAACAAACAAAAACCAAAACAAACCAAAAAAACCCCTTCATGTCTTTTTCCCACTGAAATATCTCCAATGGTTCCTTTGATGTCTCCATAATAAAATCTATACTTCTAAGTGAATCATGTAAGACCCTTCATAATCTTTCAAACCTACCTTTCCAGCTCAATCACCCCTTATTCTCCACTGTGAACCCTGTCATGTAGCCAGAATGCTATTATCTCTGAGCCAAAGTATATCATGTTAATTCTTCTTATCTTTCTTTGCCTATACCTTCTTCCTCTTTCCCCATTTATCCAATTCAGAGCTGTCTACTGATGAAAAGGGATGCCTCAGAGAAAAATGAGTTTCCAAGTAGAGGCAAAATGCTCTGCCCACTGGATGGTATAAAGAAATCTGCAACAGGTGGGAAGTTAAGTCTTAGAGAACCATCATAAGAGGCCTATGATCCTAACTCCAATTCATCCTGCAAGGTCCTACTCAGTTTCCACTTCCTCTTTGAAACCTTCTCTAACAATTCCAATCCAATCAGGTATCCTAACTACAAACTCTCAGAATTTATCTATACCACTCATTTGGACTTACTTATGCACTACTGTGAGACAACTCTTCTATGGTAATTTAACTTGGATGTGCACCTGATTATTTTCCCAACTTGAGCTACCAGGGTTCTGAGGGTAGGGATGGTAGAACACACAACTCTGTATTCCCCATAATCCTTAGGTCAATCATATGACTATTGTAGGTGATCTATAAACATATATTTTTTAAAATGCAAGAATGTTTCATTTAAGTCCTAGGAAAGGAAATTAAAGAGCCAGTATTTCTAAGGGTCACTTTATAATATGGCCCTAAGAAAGCCTTTAATCCCAAAGGAGATAAAAATCATGACAAGCTACCACAGACCAAGCAATATTTCCAAATCTGTACTTAAAGTGGTTAAGTACAAATCATCAGCTCCAGGTCAAAATTTTAAAATTAAAACATAAAATCCTCTTTCCTGTGTTGGTGACCCTTGGCTTCCATAAATGCTGATATGCACAAAAGAAACAACAAGCAAAGTAAAATGCAGTAGAAACTGGAGGAATATGTATTTGAAACAACGCAAGATTACTGAAGATGGAAATAGAGAATTATGACAAAACATTTGAGTCCCCCACCATCTATAAATCCACCCAATCAGTAAACCCTAGATAGCATCATCTTTCAGTTGGACAAACCGGATACAGGTTAAATAACTTACCTAAGGCAATGTGAACTAGCAGCAGAGCCAAAATTAAAACTCTTCCTGATTCCTAGGTCATACTTTTATCCACAAGATTACACTTCTTTCGAATGCAACCCATCTCATCCACTGCTGAATCCAGTAGATGTTCTAACATTTTGACTTTTATGTCTCATTGTTTTATTCCTACTTACCCATCTTTCAAATGATTATTAAAGCTTTTTATGATATAAAGACCACACCCTCCCACACAGGAGCCCAGAAAGGTGACAGCATGCCTGCTGGGCAATTGCAATCTTCACTGCCCACACATATGCATTTACTCACTAGGGGTCATTGGTGAATCTAGGAAGTCGTGGCTGGGGGAAGCCATAGAGGTGACAATAGAGGACATCGAAGCAGTAGCAGCACATTTCCGCTGTCACCACCAGATTCTTGGTGGTATTGGCAGTTCCATTGGGCCGAGAAAGTGGGCTCAGAGCTCCCGAAGTGGGATTCATTCGAGTAATTGGGGAATTTCCAGGCCCCAGAGTTAAGTCAGACACATTCTCCCTTCCATTGCTCCCATCCACATGCTGGTGGTTCTGAAGAGGACCTGAACTAGAGCCAGGTACAGTTGTTGACTGGTTCCCGTGACCATGTGTTCCACTTCCTGATAATTTGGGCTTCTTTACCCCACAACAGCCTGCTGCCAACTTGGGCTCTAGTGGAGGAACACAGCGTCTTTTTCCCATCCTGATTCAGTGCTTGAGGTCTGGAATGCTGCAGAACCCTATCAAGGGGGGGAAAGTGAAGAATTAGACTAAATAGAAAAAAAAAGTGTATGTAGCTATAAATCTTATTTCCCATTCAAGAAGTATAACTTGCATGGAAAAAAAAGATCAAAGAACCATGGGGCTAGAGAAAATTTTGAGGTACCACCTAATGCAGGGGATACTCAACCATTTCCTAATAAATTACTCTTGATTTTCTCAAAGTCCCCAGAGGGTGTATGCACATGTACATATGTACTTTAACAGTGCAAACTGCTGAGAGTTGCCAGCTCTCTCCTCATTGCTGTAAACTCCTGTGAACTGAGCTAGTAACACAAGTGAGGTGCAGCAGTGGCAACTGGGATGAAAACAAAGATTTCAAGATGAAATGGTCTATCACAATTGGCCCACACCCCCTCATCCCTCCTTTCAAGTTTATTCCTCTTATTTTCAGAATTAAGACTGGATTATTCTATTTTTAAGGAAATGCAGAGAAAATGTCGTAAAATTCTTTGGCATCCTATTCCAACATTTAGTAATCAATACTTAGTTCTTCCTCATTAACTCTGATCTCCTTGCTACATGTTCTCAGTAAAGATAATATAGGACTAGAGAAAATATAAAATCATAGGTTTAGAGTTGGAAAGAACCTTAGAAGTCATCTAGTCCAATCTAGGAAAATGACATTCAGAAAAGGAAAGTGACTTGTCCAAGACAACACAGGTATTAAAGCAGCAGACACAGGATTTGAATTTACGTCTTCTTGAGTTCTAATCCAGCACTCCTTCCACCCAGCCACTGTGTCTTCCTATAACTGCTTTAAATACCACTATCTTTTGTAAGAATTCAAAATAAGCCAAAAGACCATCATTAATCAACACTCAACAATAACACTAGTTACTTTCACCTTTCCTCCCTTATATGCCTGATTTTCCAACTTTTAAATGCTCTTTAGTTTTCTTTTGAACCCTCTTCAAGCTCTACGCATTGCTTACTGTAGCTGCAAAATAAATAAAAATTAAAAAAAAAATTCACAACCAGACAAACCAGGACAGAGTAACATAACAATATAACAAGGTGATCAATACGACCAGACTACCAGGATACAGCTCACATTTTATTCATTTCACAGAAAGGAAAAATGAGTCAAAAAGCATGAAATCCACTTAGACAAACAAAAACAAATTAGGGGGAACTGCAAGGGGACACAAATGCTGTTTGATGACAATAGAAGGAAAATGTTAACTAACAATCTGGCAGTAAAATCTACTGGACTTTTAGTCATAAGGATAATAACAGAAACTACTCTGGGACAATTTATAACAGACTAGTTTTAACACTAGAATTATAGAATTTTAGAACCAGAAGGAGCCTTAGATAGCCAGCTCCTTCATTTTATGGATAAAGCAATGGAGGTCCAATGGGATGATGACCTAGCCAAAGTCATAAAAGCTAGTTTGGTGGCAAAGTTGTCTTAGTAAACAACCCAGAACTCTTAATTCTATTCCCCCTGTAAGAGTTCTGAGTCACTTAGTGTTAGTGAGTTCTGAGTTAGACCTGAGCTGACACTCACTATGGGAGAAACTGAAGCTCCCTACAAACATTTAATAGCTCCCCAGGGACTCTGACCACTCACAGGGAAACACCCATTTTAGTTTTCACCATCAAGGTAAGCAAAGTCAAATGCTAGTGAGAGCAAGAAATCTCTTATTTAAGATAATATCTGATATAGATTAATAAAGTAAATAATTTTAAACTACCTATTAGCTAAATCCTGACCATGGTGTCTATTCACAATGCTTACTTAAAGAACAATTTTAATGGCAGATTTTGCCACTATAGGTGGAGGTTTAAAAAAAAAAAAAGGACCAAATAAAACCTATGGTCATCACCTCAACTACAAGACAATATATTTAAACTTCATTCTGTCACTGTCATATTAGTATAAGATGAAAACTATTGGCATCCTCGCCTCTGCATCATTTTCTAAATTATCTAATAGGGACAAGTAAGGGTAGGGAATAATTAGTCAGTGTTTATGGGGAAATGTATTAACTACAAACCGTAGAGTGATGAAGCAGTGTTATCTGTAGAGGGCTGGAATCTGAGTGGAGCCATCAGTGTCCTTAGGTGGCCCTGCATTTAGGTCCCCTGCCCTGAGAGAAGCAAAAAAAAGCCCCTTAGAGGGTTTTTTAGCTTAGAGGAGACAAAGGTTGAACCATACAAAGAAAAAAAATTTCCTCTTCCACATAATTCAATTTTGTATATGGTGGTTATATTCTTAAGCTAAAAACCCAGCTAAGAGAAGACCTGTAACTTTACCGAAATTCTTCGAACCAAGTAAGAAAGAAGAATTCCAAATCTATATCAGGTCTGAAATTTAAATGAGATTGGGAGAAGGATCACCCTGCACTCAGCACACAATTAGGTATCTGAAATGTGCTTGCTTTCAGAACTCTCATACAAATGGTCACATTCTAATTTATTTTCAGTTTGGTATTGGTTCTATCTCCTACTGGAGCTCTTACACACAATGAAAGACAAAAAGATCTCCTGGTTTTGTTTATCCTGGGCATTTCTCTGGAGATCACTAAACTAGTAATAACTCAATAACCTCACTAGTCAACTAAGGCAAATCTGACAATGTCAATCTTACATGTACCTGCAGCATGAACCTGATAACTAAAAGAAACTTCTCCAAAATGGTCCAGTATGTTTTTTTTAATCTTCACATATGCCAAAACCAAAACTTTTGAAGGTAAACAATTACTGCAACTCTGCTTCCAAAGAGCCATCTACACAGACAGGCAAGATAACCCTTGGGTCTGCCACACAATGACCAAATAAATACTAGGTACTTGATAGTAGAACTTAATCTAACTGAATAACAGCATACTACCATGACAGACAGCCCATCTGTCTGACTAGACAAAAATAGACATACTATCCAATGGCACAATCCTCTTCTTCCAGAAACCATGAGTAAATTTGTTTTCTCTCTTCTCTATCATTTTGACGAAAAAACACCAGTAGTTTACAATTCTCTCAAGCATTCTAGGTTGGGTGCTTTAAAGTCATTGTTCCATTTATTAGGAATGGATGTTACAAGATGCTGTTTCAATAAAAACTATATATCAATGAGACCAGTCCTTCTAGGTTGATACGTAGTGACTTTAAATTTAAATTTAGTAACCAGCAACAAAAGCAAACATTCGATTACATAGTAACTTTTACAGTCTTAGAGCTTTGTTTAAAAAAAAACAAACATTATAAGCTGGCAGTATATCACTTTCCTATTATTTGTCCAAATCAAAGAGGATGCCCTTGTTAATGAAAATGAACTAGTTGAAATCTCATTCTTGTGGGATATGAATGCAGTCCACAGGTGGAAGAAAACTAGAACTAATAGGTGTGTCTGCCTCTAGTGGGATTAAGATTGGATTAGCTTTCCTATTCATCTAACCAACATCAAATTTCAACCCTACAGAGAACAAAATTCCCTCAGGATTAAACTATCTCCATATTTTCCCATTAGCTGTGCTATTATAATTTCTATTACAATTATGATGAATCCTGTCTGCTACCTTCCCAATGCACCGAGCAGACTGCTGGGTCCTCAAATAAATCTAAGAGATTCTGGTTTCTCAATTATGCATATGTTTATTGATAAAGAAAGTGACTTTGTTATTCCTTTTTTTAGGAGGAAGAATTCATATCAGTTATCTATGTTCTGTGATTGGCTTTGTGACCAACAAATTTAGAAAATACTAATGCCATTTAGAAATGCTAAGCTACACAGAAGAGCTCCCTGCCAGTTGTTTATAAGCTGGAGGGTGGGGACTAACGTGTTTGTCTTTCACAGTGCCTAGTGTCTTTCTTATATCAGGCTCTCTATAAACATCTTCTGAATGAATAATTATGAATACAAAAACAAAAGTAATCAATCATCTAGAACATGCACTCCAGGTTGACTGCAAGGTTTTAATTTATCTAAAGACCTCAGAGTTGGACAGTATTCCCTCGGCGTTTTGTCTTTGTTGTCCTTTCACCCAGAAGACTGCTTTGCACACAGAATGTACTTTATAAACGTCTGTTGAACTGAATTAGAGACTATCTTCTAAGAATCTTCATATGAAAATGACACATTTTTCTTCAGAGGGTACAATCTACAACTTGATCACTAGGTTCTCCATTCCTTTATGGCGCTGACTTAGTTGTCACTGAAGCAATGAGGTGATTTGGACTGTGGTTATCCATCCTTGTCATATCAGAAAATGCCCCAACTGCCTCCTCCTGGGTCATCTCTAGTCATCCTGATGAATATCTGGTCACTGGATTCAGATGGCTCTGGAGAAGTGAGGTGGGTGACCTGCACAACCCTCCCTCACTCAAAACAAAGTCAAGTGCAAGTCATGTCATTATTTTTCTGATGGCATGGTCTTCTTTGGCAACGAAGGATGAACACACACAATCAGAAAATGCCTGAGAATTGTAAACTCTACTCAAAGCAAAGTAGATGACTGAACAATTATTCATGGCAAAGCAGTTTGTCAACTCAGATAACTCAAGCTACAAAGTTCTCAGTTTAACTGAATACTCACTTAAATTTACTCAGTTTAAATTATGCAGTTTAGTTATCTTTTCTGCTAAAATCCACTGTTCAAGCTTTCAGTTAGGGTAGTCTTCATATTAGAGTATTTTTGCATACATTCAAGTTCTGGTGGCTCTGGTTTGAAAAAGGGACACCAGCTGCTACTTCATTTGGGAGTTTTTGTTTGCAAACTAAAAAAGTTTGAATTTGTGTGACAGAAAGTTAAGACTGAAGACCTATTCATCTGTACAGGTAAAGTGACCTTTGATGGCAATTTATAAAGTTGCAGAGAAGACTCAGGATTCAGATGGGTGTTAGATTAGATGACTTCTTAAGGTCCCTTTCAACTCAATAATTCTATGATCTGTGATGGAACCTATTAATTCCACTCTCAGTAATTTTATTTTACAAATAAGTTTGTGCTCATTCCCTCATGGTTCTATATACTAGATTAGATGAACATTCTATGACACTATGTTTGACTGTCCCTTGTAGATCTCAGTCATTTGAAGAGGACCACCATCCCTGTTAAAAATAGCATTCTCTTATTACAGGTAGCAGTATAATAATTATAAAAAATTTCTCTAACATGACATTGGTGGTTACTTGTTCCCAGATATTCTGGAAGACCAGTCTTAATATTCAGAAATTCTACAAAGAACCACTTTATAGTTTGACAAATTACATGATTAACATAGCATTACGTTTCTGATGAACTTTTAATTTTCTGTCATTAGTGATCACTTTTTCCCCTTTCAATAGTATGCGTATGAATAAAATCACTTGTTGACCTTTCAGTATGAGATGTTAAGAAAACTGAATAGTTCATGGGCTATCCCAAAGTGGGAAGGAACCCTCACCTACCTGTGTCTTTAATAAAAGCTGGTTATTACAAAGGAACATACTTTTTTTAAAAAAAGGCTCATTTGATATATATGCCATTGTTGGAGAAAATATGAAGCCTGTTGAAAAGGTTAACTACTACACAATATGGTTAACTGGGGTTATTTTCCAACTTAGGTTAAAAGATCTATCAAAGACTGAATTGAGGGAACATGTACTTTTATTTTTTTGAGAAAGAGCCTCGAATATCATTTCCAAGACTTGGGTCCTCTAACAAAAGGGATAGAAACTTTTGGGTATATGGAAGTAAGAGTTCTGTTCAAAGTCTTGAAATCTGTCTTAATCAAACTCTTTACAAAGCTGAGTAAGACATAGCAATCTTTGTTATAAGGAAAGGTAAAAAACTCACAAATTTATTAACTAATTTTAGGGGTAAAGAAACTGCACCTGAGCTATAATTTTGTCCTGCCTACAGAAATGAGTAAGAGGGGAAAAAAAACACTCTGGTACCTGCCTCAAACAACTGCTTCAAGGATTGTTCCTTATTTTTGCTAACTCAACTTCAAGAACAATAATTGTTTGTAAATTATAATTTCAACCCTGTCATCCCAGAAACAAGTATACAGATAATACATACGCATTATCTACTATTTCTTTCCAAAACCTATTTGGACAGATGTTCAATACTTCTTCAATTTAGGATGAATCACATGTCTGGGTTTGAGTTCCTGATCTGATACTATGCGACCATGGACCAGTCACAACTTCACAGAGCCTTGGCTTAATAATTTGTTAAAGAGGGCTAAAAATAAATTCTACATATCTACAAAGCTTTCTAATGTGTGTGGAAAATCTTGAAAATACAAAAAAGGCTTTCTTGTTAAATTCTATGGAATTACTTGCTATAAAGCTTCACTTTAGACCTTTGTTTGGGGTTTATATTTAGTATACCAATTTTTTCCCATACCATCTGTGAATTTTATGTACGAATTGGATTTCATGAAAATGATATCAACAGCAAAAGTTGAGACAAACAAATGCTCCAGGAGGCAGTGTACAGCATAAACTTACTGCACAGTTCTATGAATTCCCTTAAATACTGATCTGCACCAACTCCAGAGGCTATTTCTTGTCAAAACCAGTGGAAGTAGTGTTTAGTTAGTATAGTACACTTGGTAAATTTTATTTTCACGCAGTCTTTGCTGCAAATCATAACCTAACTAGAATAAAAAGGAAAAGTTGAAGCTATGCTCTCTTCTAATTTTGCTTTGCAAACTACAGAAAATAAAATGACTTCAATTAAAGCCAAAGAGAAAGAAAGTACAATGGATCCCATCACTATCAGGCCTCCTTGGGGAACTAAAAACATCAAAACTGGAAGCTTTCAAGGTATGCAGGACCTCATATTGGAAATGAACACGCACACCTGGGCTGTAAAGTTTTCTTTTATTTCTAAGACAGGTACACATTTTATTTTGAGTAAGTACAAGGTCATACTCACTGAAATCAGAAAATGTATATGGCCAGAGGGGCAGCTACAGCAGAGGGGGGGAGCTATTTTGTATCTGCAATGAATTTTCCTTTTTCCAGTTCCATTCCTGCTTTCTGTACCTAGAATGTAAAGGCAGTGAATTAACAAAATCCAGAAAGGAGAAATAAGGCCTATTTCTCTGGAGTAGGTAAAAAAAAGAGCAATTTCTAAAAAACTGTGGCTGCAGAATAGGATTTCCTCACCTCAAAACATTCAGAAACCTCGAAAAACGTTAGTAGACTAGCTGAAAGCAGCAGCAATGGTCATAGCTCCCGAACTACCCTATCCTTGATGTTGGATCGAAGGGAAGGGTGTTGATGAATTTAATGTTTTATAAAATGCTGTGGGATACAAGGTGCATTAAAAATTCTTCTAACTTTAAGTTAAAACTTGCTTGCCCCTGATTTCCACATCCTCAGAAAAGCAATCAGCAAAGAACTGGTGGACACAGCCCCCTATCAACACCCCTGCCAAGGGAGTAGGGGCAACATATTTCATTTGCTTTGTAGCAAGGATGATTGGAAGCCCTAGAACCCCACATTCCTACTCCCCAGTCCTCCTCTGGCTCCCAGGGCTAGAGAGAGTAAGGACCAGGAGAAGGGGCTAACTCCAAGGAAAAGAGTGGGGGTGCTGAGCAGGCCCCATGTTCCGAGGGGCTGAGGAGCAGGGAGGAAGAAGGTGAGGGATGTCTGGGAGGCTCTGCTTAGACAGCAGGTGAAGCCGACAAGTCGGACAGCGGGGGACGGGTCGGTTAGGCCCAGAGGAAGGGTGCTGAGGGAAATACAAGGGGAGGCTAGGACAGGGGAAGGTCACACCAGGACAGGGATGGTGGAGACTGGAGGAGCCACAGGGGAGGCTTCGGGGTTAGAAGACGGTTGGGAGATGACAGGGGAGTCCGCGGCCGGGCAGTCAAAGAAATCCTTGGGATAGCAAAGCAGAAGACAGTGGGAAAGAGTAGGAACGTGCCAAGTAAGGAGATAACGGGACACCACGGGAGGAGGGAAAGGGACGGAGAAGTGGGAGACGTCGGGGGTACGGGGAAGGGGAGGCCGGGGAGCAAAGAGGAGGGAAAGTGGGGAAAGAAGAGGAAAGATGGGGGAGGAAGGTGCGGGGACTAGAGGAAGGAGCTAGGTGAGCCGGGGGGAAGAGGGAGCAGAGGCAGCCCTAGTGCAGGGGTAACGAGGCAGGGGCGGCGGGTAGAGCTGGGGCCGGCTGGGGGGAGGGGAGGCCGGCGCGGGGGGAGGGGGCGGCGGGTCCCGGCCCGGCGGTGGCCGCCAGGGGGCGCCCGACACCGCCAAACTTTCCACAAACCCGAGACTGTTTCGAAAAGGGTTTTAAAAGAAAGGCAGTCGGAGCTCCGCCGCAGGGGGCCGGGGGCGGCGGGCCGGCCTCGGGCCGCAGGGGTCCTCCCGCTCGCCCCCCGCCACGAGGCAGCCTCAAGTCCTCCGGCCTACAGCCGGCGGCCCCCCCACCAAACCCCGGCCTCGGGCCCCAGGGCCCCCCAGCCCCGGCTCCTCCCCCCCTCCCTCCCCGCAGACCGGGCGCGGAGGGCGGCGGCGACGACCCCGACTTTCTCACCTTTTTTCCCGTCCCTGGAGCAGCCGGGACTTCTCGCGCTGTGCCTCCTCCTCCTCCCGCTTCATGGAGCCATGCGCCTGGGTGGGGGCTCCGGAGAGAAGCGGGCCCTCCAGTCGGAGTGAAGAGCGTTGGGCCGGGCCAGGCCAGAGGAAAAGGAGGAGGAAGGGGGGAGGAGAAGGAGGAGGAGGCGGAGGAGGCGGAGGCGGCGACGACGGCGGCGGCGGCGGCAAGGAGGAGCTGCTGGAGG
Source organism: Notamacropus eugenii (assembly GCF_028372415.1). NCBI lineage: Eukaryota > Metazoa > Chordata > Mammalia > Diprotodontia > Macropodidae > Notamacropus > Notamacropus eugenii. The sequence goes on from NC_092876.1 coordinate 320,066,613, forward strand.
GATTCCCTGGGCGGCTGGAGGACTGAACCGAGGTAGGAACTGGGTCCTCCGATATCCCGGCAGCCTTCCGGAGACAGTGAGGTAATGGAGGAAGAATGTACGGAGTCCTCCAGAGGCCCATCCACCCTCCTACGACCAGGAGAAACCATAGAGAAGAGACACACTCTCGCGCAAAGGAATTATAGGTACAGAAGCGCTACTCCGGTGCGAGTCACATGACTAGAGCCGGCCCACCTTATTGGTCAGCGGCCAACTCGGGGAGTTGGAGGCTGTTATTCGATTGCTCCCCCGCCGAGGCGACGGTTTTACTTTGGAATTAAGGCTCCACCCCCCCCCCCCCCCACACACACACACACACACACACACCGACCCCGGAAGATACGAGTGGGAGGGGTTTGGTGGCTTACCGGAAGGCGGAGCGTGTGGACTACAACTCCCGACATTCAAAGTGGAGAGCACGGCGCGGCGTCTGTCGGCCTTTGTAGTTCGCTCCATGCGAGTTACATCCCGGGAGTCGTAGGGTGAGCCTGCAGGCGGTGCGGGGCCAGGTGGGTGCTTTGTCCTGCTCCGCCACCCGCGCCGGCTCCTCCCGGGCCCCAGACCCTGGAAGCCGAGGCGGCCCACCAGGCATCCCCGGAGGTCTGAGTGAGGTGTCTCAGCGGAGTCCCAGGATGGACGACGAGCGTGCCTTTCCCAGGAGGTTGGTCCCCAGCCCGGCTCCAACACGTGCGCTGCCCGTCCATGCCCGGGCAGCGCCGGCCAACGGACCTCACCCACCGGCCTTTTCCTTGAAGCGGGGGCGCGGTGGCCAGGTGTCCGTAAGTGACTTACCCAAGGTCACGCAGGCAACGTTCCCCTCTGGTTCTGGAACCCTGAACCTTCAGACCCGCCGTGAGCTGGGGCCCCGTCCCCGCGTCCTTTTCCCAGCTCTGCCTCGTTCGCGGTGCCCTTACCTTGGGCAGCAGGGGCGTGGCCTGGGGGAGTGCTGCCAGAGCCGCCTCTGTCGGGGCTCATCGGGCAGCTCCTGACCAGCTGTGTGTGACCTTGGGCGAGTCATTAACTCTCACTGGCAAGATAGGCGATACGAGCGTTATGTCAGTCTTACCGAGTTAGGAAAACACGATTTTCCGAAAACCACCGTGTCAACGGAAGCTGGTGTTTTATTGGTCAGAAGAGGAGTAAGTCGGCTTTCTGGAGCCCAGGAATTAAGCTGAATAAATAGCATTTCACTCACTTTCCTGCTCTTTCTCCTAAAAGGGACTTCAGTACAGGTCAGTTCATCTGATTGTGTGACATGTTTTAATGTAAGTTTAGGAAATGGAAATAAAATTTTGTTATTAGGAGGGGAAAATGTAGTGCGAGAGTTTGGGGAAGGCAGTTTCTAGGGGCTCTACAATCCAAGGGAGGCCACATTTTTAGAGCCTAGAATTGCATTCATAAAACTATGAGAACGATTCCGTATACGGGTATCTGGGCTTCAGAGGACGCTCTCAATTTGCATTTTGGCATTCTTACCGCTGTACGGAAAAATAATGAAAATGTTTGTCTTCTAAGACCAAGTGTCTAGTAAAAAATGCAAATCATATGTAACAGGAAAGCTTTCCAACAAAATACTTCTGCTTCAGAATACACAATGTAGAGAATCAGAGTTTCTTCTATAAGGGATGAAGAAAAATCTTAAGAGCAGATTTTAAGCAATTATACTTAGTAAAAGGGCAAAAGAAGCAACTAAGAGAATTCAGTATAAGTTTACAGTCACTGAGGTCAGAAAGGAAAATCAGCTAATTATTTTTTAATACTTAAAAAATCCCCATCCCCTTTTAATCATTTTTAACAAATTTTAAATAAAATGAGTACTTACCTTGACACAATAGGACAGAAAGGGGTGTGCATGAAACTGAATATTATATACACTTTGCTTTTTTTCTCTAGGGTATATAATCAACATATTATTTTTATAGCCGTCCTTTTTGTCTGTGATTCCTTCTGTCCTCTTCTAAACAGTTCTTTTGCAGAAGAGAATATAATTTTCTAGAAAGCTGTTTCTACAAGTGTGCTGTATTTTTGTGACATGTTGCTGACCCCATCATTTGTTAAGGACACTCAAACAATCTTCTAACCTTCCTTGTCTTTGCATGACAAACTATTGGATGATCCATCTGGACCATGGCCAAAAGCCTACGAGGCAACAAGCCAGAAGCCAATTTTTCTGTGTGTGGGCAAAAAGGCCAGGTCTTAACAAAGTAATCAGAATAAATTTGAAATACTGAAGGTCTTTCCAGTAGAAAAAAAAAGCAGGAAAGGATGTGTTTGCAGTCAGGGAAGGAGACTTAGTTTATTGCTCCCAAGGCAGTACTGCACTCATTAAATAGCACACAGATAAGGGGAATTATTATTGCTCCCAGGTTATCACTGTTCAGAGTGCCAGGAGGCTTTAAATGAAGGTGCTGAAACTGGACTCTACTCAACACCAACTTAACAGAAAATCATGCTTTGAGCTATCAAAAAATGGAAATAAAGGAGCTCAGAAATAAAGCAGGGCTAAGGTAACCTAAAAAGGTTACTGATTTTAGAGTTCATAAGTGATTCTTAAGATAAAATTATCAAGGAAATAAGCAGATTTGACTTTAAAGCCCTTTACTGTCAGTAACCCAAGGGTGCTAGAGTACAATGAGTAAAATAGAGTACTAACAGTGTATAAATGGAAAGCTCTACAGCTCTCTGAAAAGTAATGGGTCCTAACAGAGTCATTCAATTTTTTAGTGTCTCAGTCTTATTTACAAAGTGATAATGATAAAAACTTTTCATGTAATAAATTAAAAAAAAAGCTACCTGCCTTTCACCTGCTTAACTTTTATAGAAAATGGTAATGAACAAAATTAATATCTTTGCCTTTTTTCATTTCCCATTTTTCATCATGATTTATTTGAATAGATCAGGTGGTAGCTGTTGCAAGTGTATGCAGTGTCTTCATATTTTTATTCCAGTTAGATGATAATTAAGTAAATGGTCTGGCCATACAATATGGGCAGCTTTTGAATTACTATCATATTAATAACAAGTCACTTCCTTTCTTTTAAGATACATTCATTTTTCTTTTTTGTTTTAAAGCATATCCTGCGAGATGTTGTGCATGGTGCACACTGTTTAGTATCTGATTCTCCTCTGGAAAAAAGTATTCATGGTGGTTGTTGTACTTTGTTCTAGAAGAGGACCAAAGTGAAATCACCATGATAAAGTGAAGTTTCAACGTGTACCATGTCTGATCACACCAATACGAGCTCAGAATGCTCTACCACAGATTGGGCACAGATAGTCCCTGTGAACATCTAGGGTGGTTACTCCAAATTTGCACATCCTACATTTACTTTGTGCTGTTTCATTTCTGCTTTGCTCATAGAGCTCAACACACTTTCTGATGTGGGCATGCCATGCTGAGTGGTCCTGTGCCAAGTGTCTCCCATGTCCCACAATCAAATCCAGAGTTCTTGAGAGTGTCCTCGTATCGTTTCTTCTGACCACCATGTGATCGCCTGCCCCATGTGAGTTCTCCATAAAATAGTCTTTTTGGCAAGCATACATTTCTTGTTCGAACAACGTGATCAGCCTATTGGAGTTGCACTCTCTGAAGCATAGTTTGAATGCTTGGCAGTTTAGCTCAAGCAAGGACTTCAATATCTGGTACCTTATCTTGCCAGGTGATCCTCAGAATCTTCCTAAGACAGTTCAAATGGAAGCGATTCAGTGTCCTGTCATGGTGTTGGCAGGCTGTCCATGTTTTGCAGGCATACAGCAATGAGATCAGCACAGTTTGGTAATCAATCTAATACCTCTTTTCTCCCAAACCTTTCTTCGAAGCCTCCCAAACATGGAGGTAGCTCTGACAACGTGTGTGTCAACCTCATTGTCAATGTGTACATCCCTGGAAAGTACACTAGCAAAGTAAGTGAACTTATTCACATCATTCAAAACTTCTCCATTTGTCGTAACCCATGGTTCCACACATGGATGGTGTGGTGGTGGCTGATGGAGCACCTGTGTTTTCTTGGTATTGATGATTAGGCCAAAATTAGCACAGGCAGCAGAGAATTGATCCATACTTTGTTGCATCTCAGCTTCAGAGGCTGCATTGAGTGCACAATCGTCTGCAAACAGAAAATCATGCACTAACACTCCCTCCACTGTGGTCTTGACTTGTAGCCCTTTCAAATTGAAGAACTTACCATCAGTACGGTAGTTGACTTTGATGCCATGTTCATCCTCATTGAAAGCATTTGTCAACATGGCTGAAAACATCATGCTAAAAAGCATGGGAGCAAGCACACAGCCCTGTTTCTCTCCATTGGTGACTGGGAAGGCACGAGAGTATTGTCCACCATGCAGCTGGGCAAACATATGAAACATCATGAAATTGACATACAATGCTGATGAACTTCTCTGGGCAACTAAATTTTGACATAGTTTTTCTGATCCAAGTTGCTGATCCAAGGACAGTTTTAGAAGCATTCTTTTTGTTTAGTTTCAACTTCTCTTTGACTTGTGGTCTTGTTAATCATTTGAGTGTCAATAGTGATGTGGTCCAGCTGTTTCAGTTTGTTACTGAATAAAGATCTTATGGTTAAGGTTCCGACAGTTGTGATTGTTTATAGACCTCTAAAATGATGGGGATACTTAGCATGCTGTAACCACTCCATTACCATCACTGAGGAGGGGAACAAAAGAGAACGGAGGGCCATTTAAAACTTTTTTTCCCTTTATTTCTAATTATGGAAATGGTTGTCATTTCAAAAATACTGAAACAAGCCTAACAACAACAACAGCAGCATAGGCATCAGACAGTCCTTGGCACTAAATAATACTCAAAGGTTTTCCAAAATGGAAGACTCTGCCAGTACTTATGCCTCTCATGGCCATAATCTTCCTGATCTCAGAGTCTCTTCCATACTACAGTGAGACCCTGGAATAGACCTTTGCGAAAGCCTAATAGTTTGTACCAGGAAAACTAAATGGATGGGAAAATGTGCTTTACCAGATGATGACATGTCATTGGAAGGCCAGTCTCATTGAATTAATGTGGCGGAGCTATCTTAAATGCTTACGTAGAAAGATACAGATCAATTAGACAGGAGAGGAGAAATGTATCATTAGAAAGTGATAGACAGTTTCCTATGGGAGAATATGAACAAGAATTTATGACAAAAGCCAGCATTTACGTACTGCTTTAAAGTTGGCAAAGTGCTTTACCTATGTTAACTCGTTTGATCCTCACAATAACTGCGTGAAACAGAGGCACATATAGGCTAAGTGACTTACCCGTGGTCACACAACTAGTAAGTGTCTAACATCAGATTTGAGCTCAGGGCTTCCTCACTCCAGGCCCAACATCCTAATTGTTGCCCTTTCTACAGGACAGAATGAATAGTTATGTTTCAGTCTTCACCAATAGAACTATCTACAAATTTGATCAAGGGTCCACTGAAGTTCTAAGGAGGCATGTTAATAAAAAAAGTAAATTTGCCACTTTTATATTTTTATGTTTTCTCTGTGAGCAGAGATAGGGGTTGGGAAGTAATTCCTGGGAAAATGCCTGCCAACCTGGCTACATCAAGATAAAATACCAAGCATTCAATGAACAAAGAGGCAGAATTCCAGCGTAAAATGACACATTCATAACAGATTCAGTGAAACCTCAAATGATTATTGGCATGAGTGACCTTTTCTTTCCCTGGAACTCCTAGAGCTCCTCTTGATGTAATGTCCCTACCATTCATTCCACATTTAACAGATGCTACCTTGTATTTCAATTTGTGAAAAGCTATCTTGTTATCATAAGGAAGAGGAGGCACTACATCTTATGCTTAGAATCTCAGGATTTAGAACTGAAGGGACCTATCATTTGCTCCAATCCCTTCATTTTTACCCTTGTGCAAAGTAGTGCAGAGAATAAGGAGCAGGAACAAGATATGAAACTAGATCCATTAACCTCAAATCCAGAATTCTTTCCACCATGTCACACTGCCACTTCTATTGCTATGATAAAATATGAGTGTTCACAACTATGCCATTAATGTGACTAGTAGGGTGACAAAAAATGAATTTAGTGACTTGAAATTTGATTCTCTAAACCAGGGGTGGGGAACCTGTGACCTCGAGGTCTCATGTAGCCCGCTAAGCCCTCAAGTGTGGCCCTTCGACTGAATCCAAATTTCACAGAACAAATCTCCTTAATAAAAGGATTTGTTCTGTAAAACTTGGACTCAGTCGAAGGGCCACACCCGAGGACCTAGAAGACCACGTGTGGCTTAAGGTCACAGGTTCCCCACCCCTGCTCTAATTCAATTTATATGTTTTATACTAAAACATTCTGACGTCTTCTACTATCCAAGGCCTTTAACAGTTGTTCAAAGGATTTAAGACTTACCGGGGAAGGGGGCGCTGATACACTTTAAAAATAATAATTTTTATTGACATATTTACTTTTAGATTGACTAGATTTCTCCCTGCATCTCTCTTGCTATCCTCTTCCTGAACAGCTGTTGTAAGGAGAAAAAAAGCTCAACAAAAACATTTTTTAAGAAAAAGGGAGGAAAAAATTCAGCAAAACCAATACATTGAAAAATTCTGACATGTGATAATCTGTACAGTGACATACTTTCTGTATGCATATCTGAAAATGCACTTTGGCCTTAATGTTACAACGGCTCCAGAATTATCATCTATTCAGTTTTTTTTCCCTCTGAATAGGCCAGAAATCAAGATTGCTGTCTGCCTGGTTTCTCTCCTAAACTCCATTCCCACATCACCAACTACCTGTTAGATGAATTGCAGCTTGATGCTCCGTAGGCATCTCCAACTCCACACGAATTTAGCATAACTCATTATCTTTTCCCTTGAACTCCCCACTTCCTCATTTTCCTGTTTTTGTTGAGGGCACAATCATCCTTTCTGTCACTTGGGGTTGTTCTTAACTCTTTCCTTTCCCTCACCCTTTCTGTCTAGAATCAATTGCCAAGTCTTGTTGGTGCTTTCTTCTTGGCACCCCTTGGCTGCATCCCTTTTCTCCACTCACAGATTCACATAGCCTTTTATGTGGATGATTACTATATCTTCCTACTTGGTCTTCCTAAGTAGGCAGCTTCCTACAGAGTTGCCAAATTTGATGTTCCTAAAACATAGCTCTGACAGAATCCCAGGCTCAAGAAGATGAAGTGATTCCACTTTGCTTTGTGAACAAAATAAGTCTTCTTTTTGACTTATAAAGCCTTTCAATTCTGGCTCCAGTCTACATTTCCAGAATTATTGGACATTATTCTCATGCAGTGTATGTTCCAGCCAAACTGGCATATTTATTATTCTCTATGTAGGAGATTCCTCTTCCCTATACCTACCGCTGTGCAGGCTAGTTCCTGTTCCTCGAATGCTTTCCCTCATTGCAGGCCTTACAAAGGGTCTAATTTCCTTCACAGTTTAACTCAAGAGCCACCTCTTACAGAAAGCCTGACCTGATCAATCCTGTTGCTAGCACCCCATTCCCTGGGAATTACTATGTATTCATATTACTCTTTAGCATAAATGATGTTTCCCTCAAGTAGAACATAAGCTTTCTGAGGGCAGGGACTGTTCTGTTTTTAAGCATGTACAATGTGATAGAGGAAGCTAAGAAGTAAAAGTGAATAGCACCTGGGTGAGGAAAGAGCAGAAATTCTTAAGGACAAATAGATAGAGGTATCCTTACACATTTATCTATATTATATTTAGATATATAGCATATACACTTCCTAATTTTATTTCTTAATGTGTAGCTGGAAAGGGAGAGGGGAGGAATGGGGTGCATTAAATATCTCAATATATGTACATATATTCATATATCTATGAAAAGATCAACCTGCATTACTTGTGCAATCCCCTGCCCCAAGCAATAATCTCAGCTACAGAGTAGTCAAGTCAATAGTTAGAATGTATCATTAGAATGTATCACATTGAAAAAACATTTACTCTAAAAAGGTATAGAAATATAATGGACATTATCAAACTAAAGATGCAGATACTGAGGTGACAAAGATATTGAGGTGACAAATGACAACCCGAAGGAGAGCTCACAAACACACTGGTTATAAGGGAAAGGGATTGAAAGGGAGTTTAACATGGGAGAATTAGAGACTGAACCTTACATACTGTGTAGGTGTCAGGTACTATAAAAAAAGAAAAAAGAAAGTTAACTGTCCAAGTCCAAAATGGGGAGGCAGGGTTGGATACTTCATCTAAAAAAAGTTCTAGGTATTTCAAGGGAGAGTGTGCAACCCAATGAGAATCAGCAGTATGAGATGGCAGCTGAAAAATGAGTTTGCTCAGGTGATGCTGAGAAACATAATGGCCAGAAGGAGGCAAGTGACAGTGTTACCCTGCCTTATCCGAGACACATCATGTTCACTTCTGTGGACATTTTATGGACAATGACAAGCTCTAGGACATTTGGAGGAGGAGAGCTCCCAGGATGGTGAGGGGACCAGAGGCTGTGCCATGTGAAGAATACTGATGGAAGGAACTGGAAATGTTTATCCTGGCAGAGACTTAAGGAAGCTTGGAGTTATCCAGATACATTAAATGTCTTTTGTGGGAAAAGGATTACATGTTCTGTTCAGCCCCAGACAGCTGAAGTAGGAGCAGTGGGTGATAGTTACAGTGAGACATGTTTAATTTTTAGGTATGATATTTTAAAATAGCTTCCTAATAGTGCAGTTCCACAGTGGAATAGATGGCTTTAGAATAGAGTGAGTTGCCCATTACTGGGGGTCTTCAGACAGGAGCCGAAGTGTCCTTGTCAACACGATGCTGAGTGTTCAGGTCTGAGCTGGGGTAGCTATCCTGAGGTCGCTTCCAGTCAGAGATTCTGGATGCTGTGATGTTTATGTTTTTCGTCTAATGCTTGTAAGTAAAACTAAAAAGCTTTTTTTCCTTTTGGCTCATGAAGATACTTTCACTGTTTTTCCTTCTTACCAACCTCCCACTCTTCTTTTTCCAGACAGCTTTATTCCTGTGTTTGGCTAACAATTTAAAACATTTTTAATCTGTAGTCAGAAAAGGGGAGGAGTGGAGTGGGATATAAATTATGAAGGATTACCGACCCAGAAAATGGAAAAACTGGTTTAATGAGTTCAGGCAGCTCTCCCTTTCCTCTTCCAAAGAAGTTTTGGAGTTATTATAATTAGTGGAATTTCAAATTTTGACCAAGTTATCCCAGTTCCACATTATCTGTGATGGTCCAGTGATAATGCCAGTTTCTTTTCCTTTATGGTTAGAGTAATGGAATTAAGATTTTCCAGACGTGCAGAATAGATTAAACATAAATTTATTACTGTGGTTCAGGTAGCCTTCTTGCCTTTCTTACTTACCTTCCTGTGTTAAGAAACCATTCTCCTTGATACATTGACTTTAATCTTGGTCTTCCAAGGCTCAAAAAGGAACTCCAAGAGCTTTTCTAGTAACTAGTTCAACTATATGAGGAAACAGGTGAGGAAATGGGAGCCCATAAAACCAAAGAAAACAGGTGAGGGGGATCTCGGAGATCACCTGGTAAAACAGGATCTGTTTCAGTAGGTACTAAATCTCTTCACTGAGGTCGGTTCCAAATGGAGTGGGTTTGTCATAAATCAGTCATTTTTTTCTAGTTTTGCACGTGATTGTACTGGCTCTTTTATTCTCAAATTGTCTCATGCACATTAACCTTGTAGCACCCCCCCCCCCCAAAAAAAAGCCCCAAACAAAAACAAAAAAACTCCTTGAGGGCAAAAATTCTTTTTAAGAAAATCTCCCCAGTGTTGATAGGTTGATTGACTCAGGAAAGGTAGGTAAAACAGATTATCTCCACTAGTGATGACTTTTAAAACCATTTTTTCTCATGTGGACTCATCCTAGCAGTTGTTTTGGAGGGTAGGGAGGAAAGGGAGAGGCAAACAATCCAGAAAACCATCCTGGTAGTGTCTTTCCTGTTTCGAAACTTTGAGGGGAAAGAGCTGGCTCTTCAGGCAGAACAGCCATTTTCCTCAGTTATTTAACGGACTGCCTTTTTGTTCCTTTGCAGTCCAACCCTCCCAGGCCACTGCACTTCAGAAGGAGCAAAGGAAATATTTGCCAACCTTGTTCTCCCATGTTTTTAAACAGTTTAGGGAGCTTGGGTTAAACTATTATTCTTGTTTCAGATGAACAAGATGCAGTGTGTGGTTTTTAAGGTCTGGAAGCCTCATTTGTGTTGGATTTCAACAACTTGAGAGAATTAAGAGATTAAAAAGCCAGAGAAAAACTAAATTTGGGTTGGGGGTGGGTGGGTGATAGATTAACTTCTCCTTCTGAGTAGGCAGGAGACAGAAATATGGAAAAGGTCTCTGTCTAAATTGAGCAGAGCACAAAGGCAGAGCTATTGTTGTTCTGTCCCGGAGCTGAGTCAAAAATACTTCCTTGCATAAAAGCTAGCAAGACCCCATTTTCTCCTTGTGGGTTGTACGCATGTGTTCCCTCACCTTTTGTTTTTGTTACTTTTTACACCTACCATACCTTACTGGGAACAAATGGGGGAAAAAGTTTTCTTCTCTCTGGACTCTCCAAGTGTTTTGTCTGGCTTGGTAAAAAAGCATTCCCATTTTTTTATGCCCTTTTCTTTGTTCTGCTGCTAACTCAGAACTTGAATTTGCACACATTATTTTTTTCAAAGGCTGAGTCTCCCTATCTCACCTGGGTTGAAAGTATAAGGGCAGTTCACAGCTTTCCCACTACTAATACACATTGACAACCAGTCCTTAAGTTCACCCCTCCTTAGGCAATCTGGTAGCCCCCTGCTCCTGAGGGTTCACCATATTAATGTGAAATTTAGGAACTTCTGCCGACATCCGATTGGCCTAGCACACAGCAGCTCAGGTCTCCCAGGTTTAAGAGATCTGCTAGCCCTCAAAATTCCCAGGAGCTGGGATTTCAGTAGTGTACCCTCCATGCCTGGCTGCACTGTTTTATGTAATCTCAGAGTTAGAAAGAACCTCAGAAGGCATCTAGCTCAATCCATAACTGAACAATTTTGTTGTTGTTCAGTTGCGTCTAACTCTCCATGACTCCATTTGGGATTTTCTTGGCAAAGATAGCGATAATGTACATGAAGCACTTTATAAATCTTTGTTCAGTCCTGTCCAACTTTTATCGACCCTAGAACCATAGAACACCAGTGTTGTCCATAGGGTTTTCTTGGCAAAGATATTGGAGTAGTGGATTAAGGCAAACAGAGGTTAAGAGCGAGTTGCCCAGGGTCTCACCAGTGCTGAGGCCAGATTTGAACTCTAGGTCTTCTGACTCCAGACCCAGCACTTTATCCACTGAGCCAACTTTAGCAGGCCTCCATAACTTTGTGTGGGTTATTTTTGAACAGGTTGTGAAAAGACATTGACAAGAATTAAAGAGGATGATAGTAGAAGGGTTGAGATCTATTCTGTTGATAGGAGTATCCACATCACTGAGACTGAAAGCACCAAAGGTTGGACTGACAAATTCAGTGAGTGGAAAAAAGGGGGAAGTACAGCAAAAGTTGTCATGAAACCATTTTAATAGAGGGAAACTGACATTGCATTAGTAACCAGTCATATCCCATAGGAGAGGCAGTTACAGCCTCTGAGAATCACAGCCTTGATATCATTAGAATTCTAAAAACACGCCAGCACTAGGGGTAATTTTGGTGAAACCACCAGTGGCATACATGGACATGAGCCCTGGGTTGACATTGAGGAAATCTCCAAAGCATTGGTTTTCAACGTGTGGTCTGGAGACCCCACAGGGCTCCCTGAGACCCTTTTATAGTTTGTGAAGGTCAAAACTCTTTTCATAATAATACCAAGAACTATTTCTGTTATGGCAAATATTGATAGATAGAAATCCATGTAAACAGAAGCTCTTTGGAGGGGGGAGGGTCCTTAATAATTGCCAAGAATATAAAAGGGTAATGTAATGTAAAAAGAGACCAAAAAGTTTGAGAACCACTACTCTAAAGATTTAGAAACTAATGAAACTAAAGTAGTGTACCTTGAGGAAACCCCAATCCTAGTTAGCATTTACTTGCTTAATTGACCCTTAATCACTTCATTCTAGGACTGTTAAGATAGCTTGTTGATAGGTCTGTCTGCCTCAAATCTTTCCCTCTCCAATCAGTCCTTCATTCAGATGCCAAAACAATTTTCCCTAAGCGCAGGTCCAGTCATGTAACCTTTCCCCTCTCCCATTAATTGGAATTCTAGTACTTTCTCTCTTTTAATTATTTCCAATTTATCCTGTACATAGTATATTTATATGTGTGTTTATCTCTTCCATTAGCTGAGAGCTCCTTAAGGGGAGAGACTGTCTCTTGCCTCTTTTTGTATCCCTTAATACTTAGCACAGTGCCTGCCTGGCACATAGTAGGTGCTTAATAAATGTTTATTGACTGAGTGACTACACACAGTATCAAATAAATTGGGAATCCAGACCAGAAAGAAAAGGCTCCAAGAATAGCCAAGAAAGCCCTAATTAAAAAAATATGTAATAAAAGGAAGAAGTTTCAAAAGAAAACTCCACTAGCAGATAGGCAGTAATTTAAAACATTATATTGAGGATATTTCTGTGTTAGAAAGGTAAGAAAAATAGGCAAATGAGAAGGAATACTTGCATTTTAGTGAATATTCATAAATCCAAAATTAAACAGCAAAGTTGGAAGGTATTTTAGAGATCACACCTCTAGTTTTTAATGGGGAAATTGAGATTGAGAAAAGTGAAATGACTTTCCTAAACTTCGCACACACACACACACACACACACACACACACACACACACAATTAATGGTAGAGTGAGGTTTCATTTCTTCGGACTATCAATCCAGTGCTTTCTACCATGTTATACTACCTCCCATTCTTCAATATATTTTTCCTTTAGGTCCCTTGAACAAGTGGTATTTACCTCTTTGAACATGACTTGATCCATTCTTATAACCATGATGTTGTGGAGCTTAGCAATTTCTTTGTTTGCACCCCAAACTATAGAAATGAACTTCTTGCTTCCTACTCAAGAAGTGTTTTGAGTTTTCCCACCTTTTAATTTGAAAAGAAGCTGACATTATAGCTGTTTGGCCAGCAATGGGGACCCAACTTGGAGACTTCTCAGCTGCTATCTTACTTGTCTGGAATCTCTTCCAGAACTAGAAGAGATGATGAGAAGGGAAAGGAATATAAGAAAGATGAAGAAAGGACCATTAGTGACCAGATCTTTTACCAAACCTATATGTGATCCAGGAGATATTCTAGATAAATATTAGTGACATTCTATCCCTTATCCTTTCATTTCATTTTTCATTCTTCAAAAGCGGTAAGGCTGTTTAATTCCTTGAAAGCTGAAAAATGTGTCCAGTTCCTAAAATTTGAGGCAGCCTCTTAATTTAATGCCAAAGTTGTCAAGCCTTGCCTTTAAAAGAAAAAAAAATTTTGTTGTTTGTCATTTGGTTCATAATATTTTGGCCTTAAAGAACCTAAATCAGAATTCAAATATCATTTGTATATGTCTTTATAGGGAAAAACTATGCCTTTAGAAAAAGCAAGAGTTTTCCCAAAGGAAAATAACTCTTAAGATACAGGTGAGGCCTCAATTTTTTGCTATAATTATATTTAAAATATAGAATTATTATACCTGTTTTAAATTGAGACCAGTAGTTGAAGTTGGGTGGTTATTCCACCAAGAAAACCATGAAGACCAAAGACTTAGGATCATTTTGCCTCTGAGTAGACCTTCAAACACAGGCAGCATGGAATGATGAAATCCACAGAATAGCTAGCAGTCAGGAGACCTGGTGGGTTCTCGTGCTCCTGGTTCTGCTGCTTTTGAGGGGTGTAACCTGGGTCAAGTCACTTAATCTCTTTGAGCCTTAGTTCTCTCAGTTGGAAGAAGACTTGGACTAGATAATCTCTTTGTTCCTTCTCAGCTCTAACATTCTGTGACTGTGATTCACGTTTATTGGAAGGATGAAAAATTGCTTTTAAGCTCCATTTCTTAAAGCCATGGTTATGGCTGGGTTAGCTTAATGCTGAGCCAATATCCTGTGGCTGGCTGATTTCTCACAAAATGGAATTCTAGTAAACCATTTCTAGCCTAACATTGCACTGGCTGAGGCAGGTTTACTCTTGTTACATATTTTCTATCAGTTTTACAAACCTTCTTGCCTCCTGTTCCAAATAAAAGTGGGAAGAATCAGAGAAGCATCTTATCTAAATCTTCTGGGACCAAATGTCATTCTGGAGTAAGGACAGGCAACCAGGGCTGATTGCAACTGTATTTTAGAAGCTAATTGCAAGTTATGTCAATGTAGTTTAAATCTCTATACTACTTGACATTTCTAGAGATTGAACTTTCAAAATTGAAAGCAGCTAGATCTTTTGCTTCAGTGAAAACAGGGAGCTAATCGATACTGTTCCAAAAGGGAAGAGTTCAGACTGGGGCTAATTCTAGAACCCTCCTATACATGAATTTACATATTTATAAGCCGTAAGCAACCTAGGGGATAGGAAGGGTAACCACATACTCATTTATTTTTTTTTTTAGAATATTCATGTTTAAGAATAATCTCCTGGTATGGTCTAAAAAGATTAAAAAAATTTTTTTTTAAAGAATTATTATCTGCCAACATTAATAGACTTCAAGGATCCAATAAGTTATTGGCTATGTTGTGAACTTCTTAGTTTAGAGAGAAGTCCATATTACTCAGAGGAGCTTTTGTATTTCCAGGAGCATTCCTTACCTAGATTTCTCAATAAAGTAGGGGTTCTTAAACACTTTTTATGGCATGGTCCCTTTGGCATTCTGGTGAAGCCTTTGACCCTCTTCTCAGAATAGTGTTATTAAATGCATAAAATAAAATACATAAGGTTAACAGGGAAACCACTTGTATTGAAATAATTATTAAAATAATAAAAATTAAAGTTCATGTTACTCCCAAGGTAAGAACCCCTGCTCTAAAATATACTGAAAAAATCTCAGCTCTTCAAGTGGCTGAGAGTCTGGAGATGCAAAATTTTCCTCCTATAAAAAGTCAGAGAAATATGGAGGAAGAATGCCGAAGATTTGGTCAGACGTGGGCAGTTTGTCAGCTTGTTTTCATTACCTATTTTTCTTAGTTATAAGGAAGAATTTCTTTTATGTTTGGGGGTTGTAGTGGGGAGTGACAGTGATATTTAAAAAACATCCTTAAAATGTCAATCAAATACACATTTTTTAAAAGGTGAGAAGCATACAGATTCAGTCAGTGACTTTAAATGAGACATGGCCACTCAGTAGAGCTCATCAAGGGTGGCCACTGTTTCCAGGAATGGGGACAGGGAGAAACAGGCATTCCAGTTGTGAATGTCTGGTACTCTGAGTGGTATAGGATCATAGACTGAAAGCCAAAAAGGTCCTTAGAAGCCTTCTAATTGAGTCCCTTAATTTCTGAGACCCAGAGAAATAACCTGCCAAACATCACCCATACAGCTAAGTGGCTGAGCTCGAACTTGACCAAGGTCCCTCTGACTCCCAAACCATGTATGTTGAATGCAGGTGAGAAGCCAGGATTGTTTCTTTTGCCCACCTGGAAGGGGAAAACCAACTTTCACTGAGAAAAAAATCACAGATGACAATTGGATAATAGCACAAAATAAAAACGAGGGTGGGAACTAAGACCAAAACTCCAGAGATGAGGCTCTGGGAAAGGCTTTATAAAACACAAAACCAAAGGCCCCCAAAACTATAGTACTGATGTGTGCATTTATATGGTGCTGGGAACATAGTAAGCACTCAATAAATACTTGACTTGAAAAACCAAAAATATTTCATTCAGACCTCTGCAGAAATTGAAATAGGACAAAGTAATCGTACCATTTTAAATACATGTTCAGTAAGAAGGGAAAATTTGCCTAAGAAGTCAGGTAAAAAAAAAATAGGATTAATTCTTTTGGCATGAACTGGTGGCTTATTGGAATTCTATCAACTCTCTTAAGGTCACTAAGTATGTAGTACTTATGTATGTACTCATAGTATGTACTCATAGCAGGCTAATTTACTTAATAGACCCCAGGGACTTGAAGGAGTTAATATATCTCCCTCAATGGAGCAATTTATAGCCAATTCTCCATTATGTGTGTTAATGAAGGGAAGCATGAGCAAATGAAATCTACAGATCATCTCTACATTTGATTTTAGCCGATGATTCTACCTTCTCTCTCATGAGACCTGCTAAAGAACAAACTGAATTGCAGTCAGCTTTTATATTTTCTCTACCTACTCCTGCTATCTGATGGAGGGGGCCAGATGAGCAGGTCAGATAAGGGGGGCTGACTTATCGACAAAAGGCATCAGCCTGTGAATGGGTACTTGCAGTCTTCTCACTGGTGTCTGTTAATGCAGACTCCAGAGATGCTAGGATTATTCATTCACAGCATTGTAGCTTGATAAAAGTAAGAGCAGCTCTGCTAACTTACTACTTTTCATGCATGATCTCATTTGAGCCGAACCACAACCCTCTGAGAGGTAGTTTTAGTATAGTTTCATACATAAGGAAACTGAGGCTCAAGGTCAGACAGCTTGTAAGTAGCAGCGTCAGGATTGGAATCTAAGTCATCCACTTCCAAGTGCAGTGCTCTTTCTGGTACACTGTGCTGCTGCTGCTTCCTTATGGTAACAGAATAAGGCGAAATTAGTTATCTGTCACATCAGGAAGCTAATAGGCAGAAACTTGGACGGCCTAAAAAAAGGGACTTTAAAAGTACAACATGTCCTAAAAGTCTTAACGCAGTTTTAAACTTTAATAACTTTATAATGTTACCAAATTACCCCTCCCAAACCACTTCATTTGAAAGTTTAATTATTTACATTTATTTGATATTTATTTGGCCATGTGAATTTTAAATAGATTTTTAATTTTCACAAGATGGGGCACCCTGTCATTATGTATGTGAGTGTCTGAATGATACTTTGTCAGAAAATCAATAAAGGTGGACCTTTTGCTTGGCCATTATAGTCATCATAATGTCTCCATTAGACTTTTTCTTGGAGGTTCTCGTTAAAACCGTCCTGTGTGTGTCAAAACCTCATTTTTTGGATGATCTCAAGGCTAGGATTTTGAATGCAATCTTTTCAATTAGTAAGCAGCAGTTGATGAAAATTTTTAAGTTTGAAAAAGTTTAAAAATTGACTAAAAGTGATATATAGCAAAAAGACAATGGTTATGTTGAATTTTAATAAGAAACATCAGTATTTTAAAATTTCTAATAATTAACCTTTCAAATGTTGGTTTTTGTAAATTCCTAACATTTACTTCTGATGTTTATTAAAGCTTAAAACCACACTAAGACTTTTCCTTTGGGACACACTGTATATTCGGAATAATCCATTCAGTCTTGGAGCCTCTGCTGTCTTTAGGATTGGCTATCCAAATGGAAAGTTAGCCACCTTTCCAAGAAACGCCTCTATAATTTTACCTCCAAGGCAGCTATTGGCAATTCAAGCTGGCATGTCTTCACATAAAGTTATTACTGGCAATAATTGTGCCAAAGCCATTACTGCCAAAAGTAGCCACCCTGAGTGACCTTAAAAAATTAAGCTAATGACAATTTTATGTAGTATCGAAGTTATTCCATTTTATTAAAGACCAATACAAGCCTTTCCTTGTCTCTCCAGCTTATATCTGAGCCTGGATGTTCAATCCAAAAATGCGGGTCAGCATTTTTTTCCACATTAAAGTATGTTTTTCTGGTCATTTTGGAAAATAAACTCATACTAAAGCCCCCCCAAAAAGCCATAGGTATAAGTATTTATATAATGGTTTGTCTCACCCACACTGACAATGATAATTTTTTTTTCCTATGTGCATGTTTTTGTTTCATGGAGCTTGGTCTTTGCAATGGCAAGGACACCCATATTGTATTTGGACATTTACTTGTTTCCATTTATTAATAGAGTTGGCTAAGAAGTTATGACTACCTGGGTTCAAGTCTAGCTTCTGATACATCTAGGCTCTGTGATCCTGGACAATTCCCTCAACCCTCTCAGCGTCCCAGTCAGCTCTCTAAGAATAAAAATTGCAGAGCAGGTACTGATCTACACTAGTAAAGAGAGTTTCCTCATTGTAGTTCCCTATGCCAGTGAAATCAAAGGTCCATTCCAAACCCCGCCCCCAAAATATAGACACATATATGCATATACAAGCGTGTATGTGTATATGTACACACTCTCTCTTCACAGGGTGTCCCAAAGTCTTGGTGCAGTTTTAAGCTTTACTAAACATATTATTCTAAGGATGTGTATACATATTCATAAATTACATATGGTCCTTTGCTATATTATAGACAGTAAGAGGGAAAGTAAGAATAAAACACCAGATTAAAAAAATATCAATGGGATTGTATAGCTGGAAGGGATATTATATTTTCCCAAATCCCTTATTTTACAGATGTGGAAACTAAGGCCCAGTGGTTTGTTGTTAAGTAACAAAGCTAGAGATTTAAAACCAGATCTTCCAATTTCCAGCTTAACATTCTTTTCACCTTAATACCCTGCTTTATGCTGCAGTATAAGATCTGGATGATAGAGACACCAACTGGTTCATTATTTTTCCTTCTTTTGAACTGTGTGCTTCAGCAAAGAAGATATTAGTGCCACCAGAAAAAAAAATATTTAGGACTAAGAAAATGGGTCACCAAATGCTATTCCCATCCAATGCTCACTTTTTTTGGTGATTCCCAATAAAAGAATTGCTGTTACTATTTTTTAACTTTTTGCCTTCTAGGAACTAGTTCACAAGTTGTTAGAGATGTAGGAGGTATATAGCACATTTTTAAAAAGTTAGGGTGGTTTTTTTTTTTTTTGCATAAAGAAAAATTAACTAGTCTGTTAAGACTAATAATTTCAAAAGGAAATAAGGAGAGCCAGGAGTAGCTAGATATGACTTTGGTTAAAATTACATGGTTATCTGTGAAGTTGAAGCATCCACAACATGCCAATAAAAAAAAAAATCAATTTCTGGACAGTATTATTAAAAATTTGGAAAACTCTGAAATAAAAAGAAATAACCTGACATCCCCTCAGTCCTTGAAAAATGTATGAGCAGAATAACTCTTTGACCTATATTATGTTTTCTTTTTCTAAGTGGGGAACTGCTTCTGTGCCCACCCTCCTGAACAACACAGTCTTTGGGGGATGGGGGGGTGGGCTCCCATTTAGTGACTGAGAAGGCTTGTCTAAAGTGCCACAGCAACGACAGGATCTGTGGATTCTGTTCAAATCACTTGTTCTATGTAAAAAATATAATATGTCACCAATTTTGACAAGACTCATTCTGTTGCAACAAAATCTAGGGTAATTACATTTGACAGAACTTGTAAAAACAAAAACAAAAGCCAGCAGGTTAAGAAAAGCCAGTTTACTAAAGCTAGGACATCTGATTCTTCTCTAAGAGGATGTTAATTTATCCTAAGGTCTAGTCTAACCCAGAGCTGCTTGAGCTGATGAAAACTGATGACTATCGCATTGACGAGCTTGAGATACATAGTACACAAAGTACAACATATATATGGTTAGGTACTATAAATAACAAAGCATTTTCTGTTTGGATTAAATTTCCTACTAAATAGGGTGGGAATTGTCAAAGAGTTACTCTATTATTATTCCATCTATTTAAGGAATAAATAAGGATAACTAGTGACAACTAAGAGCAAATTATCAGCCTATTTTCTCAGGTACTATGGGCACCCCAAAATAATGCTCTCTGCACAGGAGGCATAGAAATACTTAGTGAATATAGAATACCTCTGGATTAAAGAAAATGTTTTTATGTTGAAACATTATATTAGATGACTTGGGCTTTGCCTATCTTTCCAACCTTATCCTTCACTACTTTCCTACAAAAAGTCTTATTTTGACTAAACTGGCCTACTTTTTGTTCCAGGAAATGACCATGGCGTTATTGCCCCCGTGCATTACGGAATGCTCCCTCTTTCTCTCCTCTTTGCTTGTCTTCAACTTCAAAGTCCCATTCAAGTCTTATCTTTTCTATAAATCTTTACTCAACTGCTCTAGAACTCGGGTATCCATCCCTTTTAATTCTAATAGAATTTACTGAACACAGCAGTTATATGACTCTTAGAATATTTCCTATTTAGTTTAATTTACTTGAAACAGAAAGCCCTTACTATGCTCATCTTGTAGGGCAGGGATGGGTCTTTTCTTTGTATCTTGAGCACCTAGCACAGTTGCTCAAAAAATGTATAGTTGATTATTTCTGAAATTTGAACCGTGTGCTTTTGCAAATTGCTGATTATGTCTGACAGGTTAAGTTGACTTTTGGAAAATCTTTGTACAAATTTCCTGACCACAAAGTCAGCTAATATTGGTCATTGGAACAGAGGAAAAGCAAACAGATAACCATACATTTGTGAAATTGATACAGTAAACCAGAATAGGACAGGAATATTTTCCCAGGATCAGAGATGGAAGGGACCTCAAACCCCATCTAGTCTAACATGAGCCTGGTATGGAAATTCCCTTTACAACATCTCTATCAAGTAACCATACATAGTCCCTCTACATGAAGACCTCCAATGAGAGGAAAACTGCTAATGCTTCCTGTAGTCAATTTCACATAATCATGATATGAAATCAAATCATACTTCTTAGTGACAGAAAAAAAATTTCCAGGTGCTAATAAGCAAATGGGGCAGGAGGAGCAAACTTTGTTCTGTAGATTTATGTATGTATTAATTTCCTGCTGGAACCTTATTCACAACTATAGATCCTGCTACTGGCAAGTTGAGGCTGATGGATCATTTGAGTATAGGAGTTCTGAGATTCAATAGGACCAAAGTTGATCGGGTGCCCACACCAAGTCAGGCTCCAATATACTGAACCCCTCCATCGTCCCTGCTCTGGGAGCAGAGAGCCACCTTAAGAAGGGGCAAACAAGCCCAGAGTGGAAAAATGCCGCAGGTTAAATCTTCCATGTCAATCACTATTGGGATTGAGTGAAGTAGCAGGACCCAACTGAAAAAAAAATTTCAACAGAGAATAGATGCAAAGTCCTAAGCCTTACCTCAGTTGTATTTCCAAGTGTTGTTACCTTGCTGTAGATTGTTTTCTTGGACTACAGTCACTGCCTGCTTATAAATCTCTTATAAATCACAGATCACAAACAGAAATCCCTATTAAAAAGTTGAGGCCATGGCATCATTGCTTTACTCATGTTTGGCTTCTTGGAATGAATCCAAATTTCAGTTGGGGACCATTTTCTCATTAGGTGAGACCATAAAGAAAAATAAAAATAAATCATTTCTGTTGACTTTGGCCTTATGTGCTTTGAAAAAGAACACAGCCTCGAGTTCGTGAGTACTGAAGGAGCTATAGAAGCCAAGTATGGGAAATTGGATTATTTTCAATTAATTGCCCAATTACTTGGAACCTGGGGTGTCATCACTGCTGTGCCCTCTGTAAAATGAATGTCAGCGTCTTTGGGATGTTGAAAAGGAATTTCTATTACAGGACAATGCTATTCTCTCTAGAAGATTTTTTCTGACATAACAACAGATAATGATCTTTACCAAGAAGTTTTTCTTTTAGCTTTATTTTCCTGCCTGGGGCCTAAGAGGTGAATACAGAATATTTACATGGGATTTTACAGCAATGTAAGATTATAAACTATAAAAAGACACAAGATGCTCATGTACAAAAACCTCACTGAGTCCTTTATTAATGTCTGGAGATGTATGGAGTACATACAATTAACAGCATCACACCAGCTATAGGAAGTACTGTGTGGAGGATGTACTTCAAAACAAGGATCCCAGAGCACCAATGGTGTTGCCTGCCCTGAACCACCACAAAAAAACCAACTTGGACACACACAGGACAAACAATACCACAAAATCACTTTGAAATGGTTCTTTTAAAAAATAACAAGAGCTAGAAGTTCAAAACCACTTAAAATCTGAAATGTGGCAGCTCCCCCAGTGGCATGGCACTGGCTGTAAAAAGCTAGTTCAGACAAAGAAGGTCAGAAACAGAACTGACTGGGAGGACTGGAAGAGGTTTCATGTTCATTGTGGAGACAGATATACCAGATGGTCCAAGTGGATATTTTCAGTTCAGGATCTATACATTTCCTGTAGGAATCCACTGGGTAAACAGAGTTTGTAAAATGGAAGGCTGAGAAATGCCTGCCATCTAGTTGTGTCACTAATTCTTGTTCAGTAAGCACTGACACATCAGAGGGCTATAAACAAATGCGATCACAAAGCAAGTTTAAAAGGGACAAGGCTGAAATTAAGTTTTTGGTTCATCACACCAGGTTGACAATGATCCTTTTTGAGTCACTGGGTGCTAGGTCCCTTTGGCTGTCTTCTGTGTACTCTGGATATCTTCCTTTATTTTCATTTTTCACTTTGAAAAAAAACAAAAACAAAACAAAAATCAAAACCCCAATACCATTCTCCACAGAGTCCTGATTCCCCTCAGTTTAGACTTTTTCCTTCCTCTTTAATTTTGACACTTTCTTGACAGTTCCGTTCTTGTTTAGAAGTTTCAGGACACGCTCCTTGTGATCTAAAACTTTGAGCATGGAGTCTCTGGCTTCACTGATTTGATCCATCACAAGTTTACATCTCTGCATATTTCCCTGTAACGGAAGACAGCACCATTCAGTTATTATAAAAGACTGTTTGAAATAATTTTTAAAAAATCGTATTTCTGATCACACTTTTCAGGAAAGTAGACTATACATATAAAAAAAAATCTTAGTTTGTTGGTAAGTAATTTAAGATTGACAGTGGATTATTTTTTTCTAAAATTACCAAGTGGTAGCTAAGGCTTCCTGGTAAAAAACTCAATAAGCTGACTTAATCAATAAGATTAATAAGATTAATAAGATCAATAAGATGAGGCCAGGACTCATACCTGTATCAGTTCATTTATTCGGTGTAGATCATCATCAGTTGCTGCTTTTTTCTTAGGGATAATACCTTCCTGTAAAGTGGTGAGTCGTTCATATACATCATGCTCCAGATTTGTCTGAAATAAATAAGAACAAACAACTAAATATAACCTACTATGAGATTTTAGTCTTTATCCTAAGCAAGAAAGGCAGCATGGTATAGAGGAAAGAAAGCTAGCCTTACAGTCAAACGTCCTGCGTTCAAATTTTGCCACCAATGTATACCAGCAGTGTGACCCTCTAGGAAAGTCATTTCATTTTTTGGTGTTTTGGGCAACTCCCCACACCCAAAAAACAAACAAAAAATGAGTAAAAACAATTGTGCTGCAATTCTAGTTAATCCCTTTGATTTTGCAAATAACTAAAGAACTATTCAGGCAATCATTTTTTCTGCTAGTCTGCCATCCCTTACAAGATGTAAATATATCATCAGACTAACATCATTTTTTGTTGTTTGTAAGGATGTATTTCACATACTGGCTCAAATTCCTATTTTTTTCTTGCTTTACTGGTAATAGCTTTGCTCTTTTAGAATGCTTCTAAAAAGATTACAAATCTTTCCAGATAACCACTACTCTAAAGATAGGAAAATTTAATCTAATTTGTTTCAAATATTTTGAACCTTTGTATCAAGCAGAAGCCATTTTAAGATCCTAGGATAAATACAATGTGTATACCATTCTGACAGTAAGCTACCTCAAATGCTAAAATTTCAAAAGTTCTTCAGAACAAAAGGTTTTCCTCATAGATGGTCAACTGGCTTATTAAGGAGCTGCAATATCTAATTTCCTTTCACTGTGGCTCAAACTGTTGAAACTCTTCACTTACCAACTGTAGCAATTGGGCAGCACAGAGATGAACTTTCCAACCCTGGGCTCGGCAAGATACTCCTTTCTGATTGGCTATTTCTTGCAGCATGGCTTTCTTCTCCTCTGGAATCATATGAATATAAATGTGAATTTATTCATTTCAGTAATAAAAGCTAAAACCACCAATGTCTGTCTTCAAAGTAGTTCCTCTCCTTCATTTTATTCAAGTACCCATCAAAATGGAACAAGAAACCCCTTCCTCAGTCCAGGAGCCAAGAATGCTTCAAAAATGTTAAAAAAAAAAAATTTAACCTGTTAAAGACCTTTTAAAACTGGCAGATTTCTAGTTATTTTTTATTATGAACATGAAGAAACATCAACAGAACGTTTCCATATTCAAAGAACAGAAAAAAAGATGAAATATGAAACAAATCTTTGTTATGTATAGCTTTTAAAAGAAGTACATATTCAAATTAACAACGTATTCCCAACATTGGCCAGCCAGTGTGGATCCCCTTTGGAACTTCTGTGTATTTTTAAAATGTAGTATAGAAATCCTTTTCTTTCTTTTCATTACTATCATCAAACTCTCCACTATTTTCTTCCTCTCTCTCCAGCCAATAAAAGCCATCTCTTGTAACAAATAGAGTCAAGCAAAACAAATCCACACCCTGGTCTGTCTGAAAATAAAAATGCCTCATTTTGTACCTACAGTATTTCACATTACCTTTCTTCTAGAAGGTGGAAAGCTGAATTATCATCAGTTTTTTGAAATCATTATTTATCTTAGATTGATCAATGTATTTAAGTCTTTCAGAATTGTTTTCCTTTACAACATTGAAGTCACTGTGTAAATTGTTCTCCTGGTTCTACTCAATTTACTCAGTGTCAATTCATGCAAGTCTTTTCAGGGTGCTGCCAGTCTGTTCCTTTGATCATTTTTTACAGCATAACAGCATGCCATTTCATTCCCTTACACCTGAGGTGTCAAACTCCCACAGGCAAATGGCCTGAACCAGATGAAAATGAAATTGGGAAATGTTTAACAAAATAAATAAAAATACAAGCCAACACAATATTAATCTGTGGCTTTCTAAACTGATATGCTGCTGGCAAGAATCCCTTTCTATTTCAGCTTGACACTACTGCTCCACAATAATTTGCTCTGCCCCTCCTTGGTCAAAGGATACCACATCTTACTCAGTTTTGTGCCACAACAAAGTATTGCTATAGCGTTTTATTAAATACAGAGACCCTTTCCTACTGTCTGATCTCTGTGGGGTATGTGTCAGTTAGTGCTACTTCTAGGTCAAAGGGTTTAGTGACTTTCTTGTTACAGTTTCATATTGCTTTCCAGAACTGTTGAACTAATTTGTAACTCCAACTGCCCCTTCAAATAAGTGTAACCTTACCTAAATGGAGTATTTATAAAGACAGCACCTAGAACATAGTAGGCATATACAAATGCTGCTTAGTTCCTTTTGTTATCTTTGGGTGTGTAGTATGATCTCGGAGTTGCTTTAATTTGCATTTCTCTTACTGAATAAATGAAAAAGCATTTAAGTTATTACTACATGCAAAATACTTTGCTAAACTCTGGGGGTATAAAGGGAAAAGAAGTTACTCCCTAGGGGATAGGGGAGGGAAATAATATATACAGGAGGTTTCACCTGCAAATAAAAGGCCTCATGATCATTATCAGTGATCTGGAGCACTTCATCATATGGCTGTTGATAACTTGCCTTTCTTCTTTTGGTAATGACCTGTTCATATTCTTTGACTATTTATCTAGTGGGAAGTAGTCCTTGTTCTTACATATTTGTATCAATTCCTCATGTATCTTAGTTATCAAACCTTTATCAGAAAAATCTGTTACAAAAGATATTTTCATTAGTAAACTATTTCACTTCCAGTTCTAATTGTTTTTGTTTGTACAAAAACTTGTCTTATATCATCAAAATTGTCCGTTTTATTTCCCACGATCCTCTTTATCCCTTACTTGGTCAAGAATTCTCCCTGATTCACAGCTGTGGAAGTATCTCCTTCCCCTTTCCTCTGACAGGTTTTACAAAATACCTTTTATATCCAGGTCATGTATTCAATTTGGACTTGAGATAAATGCTGCGAAATGTTATTATAGGACTAATTTCTCCCAGACTGCTTTCCAGTCTTCCCAGGGGTTTTGTTTTATTTTTAAATCTATTTCAAAGTCCTTATTGCAACTGTTGCTGTCATTGGGCTCACTGATTATTATACTACTGTGTTTGATTGTTTCTGGTTCACCTAGTCTGGTCTGTGGATCCACCATCCTCAGAATGCTCTCTGTCGTTCAGTCTTCCATGATCCCCTTCCCCATTACCATTGTCTGCTTCTCAAGGTACGTCTTGTATTTCTCCAGCAGAATGTAGCCTCCTTAAAGGCAAGGAATAGTTAACTGTTTTCCTTGTCCTCATCAGCAAGCTCCATGTGTAGTAGATGCTTAATAAATGTTTGTAGAACTGAATTAAATATAAGCTCATCCCTAAAATATTTAGGCTATCTAAAGTAAATATGATGACATTTTATTTTAATAACTGAGAAACATAAGCAAATAAATTTAAACCATATGAGTATCCAGATCAAAGTTTTAGGGTTTCTGACATCCCCAAATTACATAGTCACACTGCCCTTTATCAAGAAATAGTCCCAACGAGTAAACTGGGATAAATTAGTAAATCTATTAAAAGGGGTAAGTAGGTAGCACAGTGGATTGAGTGTCAGGCCTGGAGTCAGGAAGACCTGGGTTCAAATCTGGGCTCAGACACTTATTTACTACCTGTGTGACCCCAGGCACGTCACTTAATCGCATTTACTTCAGTTTCTTCATCTATAAAATAAGCTGGAGAAGGAAATAGCATGCTACTACATTTCTTGCCAAGAAGAATCCAAATGGGATCATAGAGAGTTAGACATGACTAAAACGACTGAACAATATGTAAATTAGAACTATAGAATGAAAGACCTCGAGTCATTGCTGATGCCATTAACTGCCCATCCTGCAGTGTGTGTGGATTCTGAACAGAAAAGGATGCCCAGTTTATCCTGGCAGCTGCTATTTTCCTGACTCCTCTCAAGGACTTTCTTAACAAAACCCCTCTTACCCAACATTTTACCTGAATCATCTATAGACTAGTACAGGCTGAAGGAGAAATTCCTTGAAAGAGGAACTTTTATGCATTTTTGTTGTTCAATAAATTTGGTGAAATCTCTATTGATAAGTGTTTTATATACATACATGCACATATATGTATACACACATGTACACACACACGTGCTTTGAACCATTTTTCCATTACAGCCTTACTATAATACTGTCTTCAAGGCCCAGGATGTGGCATCATGTTATATGTACCAACTTATTACAGGGCCCAAGATACAAGCCTGTCAAACTAAACTATAAACTATTGTAGCTAGGAACAACTGCAGCCTACTTAAATACTTACAAATCCTCCTGAAGCCAATGTTAATCTTCACATCCCTATCTGATGACTTGGAAACAAACTGTTTTTCTGAAGTCAAGGCTATTTCCCCCTTAAACTAAATATCCTAGGTTGAAGCAAATAATGATAACACTTTGTACCTAA
This sequence comes from Notamacropus eugenii, assembly GCF_028372415.1. NCBI lineage: Eukaryota > Metazoa > Chordata > Mammalia > Diprotodontia > Macropodidae > Notamacropus > Notamacropus eugenii. The sequence continues at coordinate 320,094,048 of NC_092876.1, forward strand.
AAAGACCTTTATGCTAGTGAGAAAAGTGAAGAACATATTGCTCAACATGGAAAACAAAGTGATTCATTTTACTGGGTCACCTACATTTATCATGGAGATTTCTGAAAACTCACAACAGATACTCATGGTTTATATGTAAAAAGCCATTCCTCTCAATGGATATGAACAGACAGTTTTCAAAAGAAATGCAAGCTATCAACAATCCTACAGAAGAATGTTTGAAATCATGAATCAGAGAACTGTAGGCAAAAATAGCTGACACCTATGAAAATGGCAAAGATGATTTAAAAACAGGAGGGGGCAGACACTAGACCTGCAGTTTCATCAGTGGAGAGAACTTCCAGTGAAGACCTAACTAATGTACCACAATGGTTACCAGAATGTGAAGAAAACCCTAGAACACTTCAGTGATGGCCAGTGATCTCCAAGGACTGAGAGTGAAGTGCACCTTTTCCCTCTTCTCCTGGACCAGAGAGGCCATGGACTACTGTGTAATGAGGTTTACCTTACCAGATAAGGCCAGTGTGTTGACTTATTTTGCTTAATTGTAATTATTTGTTACAAAAGATGGTTCTGGGGAGGGGAGGAAGAAGACTCATTGATAAGTGACAGCAACTTTTTTAAAAACAGCATCAATAAAGCATTTTCCAAAAAGCAACTCATGACTTCGATACAAAAAGCCATAAGGTCTGTTTTCCACAAGACCATTCTGCTACTTCCAATGTGGCTATGCTTTGGTGCCCATTAGGAAACATCTGTATTTGAAAGGATTCAAATGTTTACTTCCTTTAGGGGACCTTTCTTACCTTTGACTCTGACATCGCTGTACCTCTGGAAGTGATGATAAGCAGCTTTCCAGGGGTTCCGGTAATGTCGGAGCAGAGTAATGGGAGGTCTTGGACGTACAGGGACATACCTCACACCTTCTTCATCTATTAAAAGGGAAAAGAAAAATAAAATAGAGAGTAAGCAATACATCTGATTTTCCTATCCAATTTCACCTATGCCCAGCTTCACAGTTTAAAATCTCAAGTGCAGATGACTGACTTGAGAAAAGTGGAAAAAAAATAATGCTTCATTGGAGATCTACTTCCAAAAGCCACCATTACCTATGTATTCCTTGGGAGGAGACTTGCGTTTCTCAGCCTTTACCAGCAAACTCTTAGGAGTGGATTTCTCATCATCAGTACTATTTGTCTCCATCATGTCACCTTCCTCTGTTGAAATCACATGCTGTTGCTTCCGTGGTTTTTTCCTTGGAGAGGCACCAGGTGGCAAGTCACTTGGAGGCATCGACAGGTTGTTGGCCAGCAGCGCAAGAGATGAAGACACAGTGTTGGTTGTTAATGGAGGGACTGCTGACAGAAAAGAAGCACAAAGTCTATGAAAACACAATTGCAATAAGAGACTGCATTTGCTTTCTGACAGGGTACACAGAACTTCTCTCTATTAATGTTACCTAAGTAAGTAGAGTCCCCAAAGTTCATATAGTGACTATGTTAGAGGACTTAAAACATATTAAAAATGGTGATAAAACCTCACTGCCTTATTCTTGTCTTATTAGACAGTGTCTGTCAGTTAAAAATTAGAAGCCTATAGCACAAAGAAGTTAACTGATTTGCCTAGTGCCAAGACTAAGTCTATAGTGAGGCTAAGAAAAACTGAAGTTGTGACCCGCCCAGCCACCCTGGGTCACCCAAACTGCCTTTCAAAAGAAACTATTCTGAAACTTCCTGGAAAATGTCAGTGGTGAAAAAGAGAGGAAACGATGCAGCTGGGAGGAGAATGGGAAAACAAAACATTTTAGTAAGCATAGAGAGAAACTGATCACGAGTCCTTTCTTCAGGAATAACTTTATGAAAATTCTTAACTAGCCTCTTCAAGAATCTTAAATATCCCTCAGCTTTCACTACATATATGTTCTGGTTATCTTCATTTTCTTAATAGATACTAAGAAAAATGGACTGTATAAGCTATTGGTAGCAGCAGAAAAATAAAGGGTAAAAAAAAAAAGTTGTTTGCACTGACTTTATTTACTAATGGAAGAAGACTGCTTTCACCTGTGAATCAAAGTCTCCAAGTTTTAGTCTTCAAAAAGAAATTTACCTCCTTATACTTACTAAAAATCAGAGTCTTATAATGCAGTGGATACAAAAGCTTTGACAGGAATGAACTCTGAAAAGAGGAGCTCTTTGTAGGAATTATTTTAAATGGACCACCAGAGTCCCAGCTTTAACAATATGGTGATAGGCAAAAGGACATTTCTAAAGGGAAAAGAAACTCTTTTCTTTGCAGGAACTTACCAGAAACAGGGCGCATTATGTCCATAGGTTCTACTTCTTCTTTAATTTTTATCTCTGGCACTGCAGGCCCCATTACAGTGGACAGGCTGCCACCCACCGCTGACGATGCAGGGGGAGCAGCTGCAATAGTGGTAATGGGTGGTGTGACAGGGACTGCTCCTGTAATTGTTGACAGGGCCACTGACGGTTGTGACGGGGGACTGGCTGCTGCAATAATAGTGGGAATGGCAGGTGGTGGCTGCTGAGAGGTGGGCTGCACGGCGATGGTGGGCTGATCACTACTCTGACTGGACACAGCCTCCACAGACACAGTGACTGGTGCAGCCATAGACACATGGATTTCTGGCTTAGGTTTGGCACTAAAACATAAAACCAAAACATTATCAAGTTGTTTTAGTTAGTAAACACCTAGAGAGAGGAGCTTTGAATAATTCATTTTGTGAAGCATCCAAAATAATACCTTGTACAATTAGGTGCTGTATTCATTGATTTAAAACTACACCAGAATAAATGATATACTATTTCCAAGGTGAACTTCAGGGTAATCTTTTTAAAGAATCAGTTTTAAACCTCCAAACTCTAAGAGAATAATGACTCAAAAATATCACTCCACATTAATTTTTAAATCTTCACCTATCCTGTTTGTTTCTACTTTATTCACTTTCTATATGAAAAGTACTTCTAAATAAAACAATCATTTTGTTCACCTGGTCCACCTACCCCCCACCCAGGTGTAGTTAAAAAGGATGTAAAACCTAAGACAGGATTCATACCTGCCAGCTATATTTGAGAAAGTTTTCAAAAACCATGAATATTCTTCTCAAATTTGAAACATACTTTATGAAAATTTTTAACTTAAGGAGGCACAAAAGTCCAAATATTTCTCATAGGCAGAAAAAGGCAAAAAGAAGAAACTAGAGAACAATCATACAAAGAAAACAAGAGTAGAAAATAGATCTTCAACACTTTAAAAGTAGAAAAGTAACAGTGAAAGAAAAGAATTTATTAATCTTTAGCAAATTAGCAAAGAAAGATATCTATTGGAATGGGGAGGTAGCTTATGGTTTTAATACAACCAAGAAACAACTAAGACTATTACTGATAGCCCTTCACTGTTTCTCATCAAATGCATCACTTTCCTCCTTTTCCTTTTTTTCTCCCCTCTTTCCCCTTCCTAAGTCAGCACTTCTAGACTGCCTGTACCCTCCTGGGTCACCACTGACCCTGTCTGGTGGCATTAAAGGATTAAAAGCTTGTTGACCCCTTTGCTAGAACCAGTAGTGTCCTGTGTATTACACAAAAATGCACTTAAGATATTCATTCTTAAGTTATTTCTTACCACAAAGTAGTGCTCTAATATAATGTCTGTTGTAAAATGTTGAAATATTTAGTTCCTCACACTACCTTAAGTAATACTAGTCACATTCAAGTCAGACCTTACCCCGAAGGTCTGGGTGACCCAGATGTACTCCTTATGGAGCTTTCTACTCGAGGACTAGCGACTTCAGGTGGCTGAGGAGGAATGAGGCTCTTCCGGACTGCCATTCTGAAACAGAGACACCTTTAAAAAGAGCTCCAGATACAGCACATTAAACATTGACAATTACATGATGCCTTCCACCTGTCAAACACTGGAGTAGTAATCATAATGGCTACAATACTACCTTCACCTTGTGCTTTTGTTAGTATCGTTATTTCACTATGGATTCAGTCTTGAAATGAAAAAATCCAGCTTACTAAAAGTGTTAATATAAGCATCCTTGGCAAATTCTTCTCTGCTTCGGGGAAGGTTCTTAATGGTTCAAGATGCCAACAATACAAAACTCTCAAATTAAAGCTGTGAGAGCTACTTCATTTCCTAAGAAGTGATTAGAACTAGAAAACGAATGTTTTAGCCTTCCAAATTTGGTCACTTTTATAATAGTGTCCACCATGCTAAAAGTGAAAAGTCAGTGCAGAGGTTCATAGGACAATACTACACGTAGTCTGTGGTGAATCACAGTCACTTTTTAAGTCCAGAATGAACAACTTTTTTATACAAAAGAAAAACAGACTGTGGTCATTAACAACAAAAACACCTCCCTAGAAAAGAGAGCACAGTAAATTCCAAGACTACTCTAACAATTTTAAGAATTCAATCCTGAGAGAAACCATGGAAGCCTATATGCAAACCCCTTTAAAAATCATGGACTTTTCATTCTACAATCTCTAGGGCCAAGTTTTTGGGAGAAAATAAAAATGCTACTTCATGACCAATCTAATGATTTACCCTTGTTGTTAGCAATGGAGAGGTACTAATTGCTGCATTTTTTTTGAACAGCTCTGTTCTAAATTAAGTATCTTGTATTGTTTTGCAAGGCTGGAGGCCTCCTCACCCATCAGTGGCTGGCTTCTTTCGGAGGATGCTTGGGCGAGGGGATGAGCCTTGGGCTGGCGCGCTCGTGCTGGCACTCTGGCTGTGGGTCTGCACCACGGTGGTAGCTGCTGGAGTGGCATTAAATGTATTGCTAATAGGATTGGCTACAATTGTGGCTCCATCTGCCAACACCACTGCTGGGAGGACAGAAGAGAATATGGACAAGAAGGAAAAAAAGAAAAATTATTCAAATGCCTTGAGTGGAAGAGAACATTTTCAACATGGTTTCTTTTCCTCAAAGATCATTAAAAAACCTACTTCAGAGCCTGTGCACTCTAGCACTTGTCACAATGGACCAGCTTTTCAGGGCTGCTGGCACTGTGCTTTACTTGCACAGACTCAAAGAAGAGGGAAGAGAAGATTTAATAAAATCATGAGTGATTAATAATAATGATAGTGCATTCTCCATACACTTACATATTCCTTGGCCACATGGCTCAGGAGGAGAAATTGAGGCTGGTGAATGCACAGCCTTCCCTCACTCAAAACAAAGTCAAGTATAAGTCATGTCATCATTCTCTGATGTCAAGGTCTTCTTCAAAAACAAAGGACGAACACAACAACAACAACAACCACATGTTCTTTGACTATTTATGATGTCTCTTCATGCACATTATTTCACTGACCTACATAATGAATGTGGGAGGGAAATGACAAATATTCTGCATTTTACAGTTGAGGAAACAGAGGACTAAGAAGGGCTAAGTGACCTTCCCAAAAGCATACACCAGGGAGAGGCAACCAAGACTCCACTCTAGTGCAGTAATTCTAAGGTCAAGGGCTTTTCCCACTATAATACAATGCCTTATAATCAAAATTTTTCTTCCTTCTTTATTTATTTTGAGCACTTTCTAGCTCCAAGACTTCCACATTATGAGATTTTATGGTCATATATGGTCTATTACTAGGTCTTAAGAACACAGTTATGATGATGCTGCTGTGATGGAAGAAATACAAAACTGCCCTGTTTGTGTTGTGCAAATTGCCTAAGGCTTCTCCCCCATCCTCAACCAAAATTTTTTTTAAAACATAGTCAAAATTGTCAGCAAGAATTTGACTGTGCTTAGTTGATAAAATAGGTATTCATGAAGACACTTAAAGTGGATTCCCACAGCAAATACTTTAACATATAATTAAGATTTACGTAGGAAAGACAACTTAGGATAGTGAAAAGGACATCAGACTTCAAAAAATCTCAGTTCTATTCCTAGATCTTGGCCTTGGGCAAAATCTTCTAAGTCTTAAATTTTGTCTTCTGTAAAATGAAAATAATGCTTACCAACTTAAAGGATTCTTACGATTGGCTTGTGGTATAAAACGAAAACAGCACATGATGATGATACCTGACTAAGAAGCCATTTCTGAGGTTTACTAGTAGTTAAAATTCAAATGAAAAATTCTGGGTTTTATGCTATACAGCGGTATCAGGGTAGAGGACGGACTTGGCCTTTGAGTAAGAAAGACCTGGTTTCAAGTCTTGTATCTGATGCATGCTGGCTAGGTGATCCTGGAAAAGTCTCTGCCCCAGGTAGGCAATTCTCTAAGATGGAAGTCGAAATAAATGCTGAGCTATCTGCACTGACAGGGAAAGTTTCTCCCTGGAAGATCCCTATACTGAAGAAATCATAAGTTCAGTTTAAAAATAAAGGTTGTCAATAACCTAAAAGTCAATCTTCTTTAATGCAAAGAGACAAGGGGAAGATATGAACCGATGCAAGGTGAAATCGATAGAATAACATGCAAAAACTCCAACGTGAAGGGAAAGCTCATTAAAGGGAAATGCTGACTGTAAGTCCAACAATGACTAACACAACAGAGAAAGCCATGAATAACAATAAACACACCTTCCCCCTCCAGTTGGTAGAGGTGGAGGGGACTACAAGGGCAGAATGCTGCATGCATCTTTACAAATGGTCACTTTATCAGGTGTTTTTAATTAATTTTCTGTTTCAAGAAAGTGTTCAATTTGAGGGGAGGAGGTAGAAAAAGTTAGCTCATTTAAAGGCTGCACTGACATTTTTCACTACTTGGAAATTTCTATGAAAAATACGAGCATGCATTTTCCTAGAGATCTTTTTTTTCCTCTTCATGATAATATTCAAGGTATTTCTTCACTATGTAATTACTGAGTCAGAGGATATGATTATTTTTATGCCACTTGTATTGTCACTCTGCCCTCTAAGAAGATTCTACCAATTGGAAATTCTACTACCAATGCATGACATAATGACTTAATCACTTAGTACTGAGTTTTCTCACTTTTTTAGGTATTTTTGTCATTTGGTGATTGTTAAATGTCACAAAAACTTTTATTTTTTTTTCTGATTTGGAGTGAGACTGAATAAATTTTCAAATGGACTAGAAATCTATTTTCTATTGTAAACTGAATATTCATAGACTTGCTTGGTACTGAGTGATGATGCCTTTTAATTATTATAAATTTTATGTTTTTAGCAGTTATATTTGCAGAAATTTGATCAGTTATTTTTTCATTTCATTATATTTTGGTAGTGCTGAACTCAGTAAATGTATACTTCTAACCTTGTCTCAGATAACTTCTTGCTATTTTATCTGCCTTCTACAACCGAGACAAATACTCGCCTTCTTTTTACCCTTTGTACTTTAATTTCTTATAATTTTACGATCCAGCTGGAATTTATGGTAATTTAAAAAACAGATCAGACACTGCAAATTAATATTCTGTATTCAATGTAATTTACTCATTTCCAAAAAAAGTTTGTTCTATTTACCATTCCTTGTTAGACAAAGACTATCTTCCCAGAAAGCAAAGCTAAATGAAAAATTCCTTGTTAACAAACAGCTAAATCAGAGTGGAGTTTATCTGTGCCTTTGAGTAGTGCTAGAACATTCTGTTACCTGAAGTCTTAGTTTCACTCTGAGGTTGCTGAGCACCTATTGGTGCAGGTTGAAGTCCTTGTGTATTGATTGGTGTTGCTGAGTGGATTCCCTGTGTTCCAATTGGTGCTGGCTGGATTCCCTGTGTTCCAATTGGTGCAGGCTGGATCCCTTGTGCATTGATAGGTGCTGGCTGGATCCCTTGGATATGACGAGCATGAGATGCATCTACTGTCATCAGCTGCATGGGATTTAGGTGCACTGTAGAGGCCACCCCAACACCTGTCTGAGCTGTGATGGCAGAGTTTGGTGCCTGAGCTGAAACTAAAGAGTATCATAAGACTGTCACTACAGCAAAATTAGAGGGCCTACCAATATATACTTTTGACAGTCTTTGCAAAAAAAAATCCTGGCTATTGCCTCTCAGTGTATCATAGTAGAGTCAGGAAGCCTGGGTTTGAATCCCACCTTAAACTCATAGTTTTCTTGTTCAGCAATTTTTTTTCAGTTGTGCCCAACTCTTTGTGACCCCATTTGGGGTTTTCTTGGCAAAAATACTGGTGTGGTTTGCCATTTCCTTCTCCAGCTCATTTTACAGATGAGGAAACTGAGGCAAATAGAGTTAAATGACTTGCCCAAGGTCACCCAGCTAGTAAATGTCTTGAGTTCAAATCAGGTACCCATAAATATAAATTTTAAATTGTGTTTTTTAAAAGGATAGAGTATATACTTATGGGTTTCTGTCTTTTTAAAAGAAAACTCTGTGACCTCCCCCCCCCCCCTCCCCACAAAAAACCCTCCAAACACCTGCAATAACACCTGCAACTATTAAGGGGAAAAAACAAGTAGCAAGGATAGCAGCTCCCTAGGAGCAACCAAGTTTTTTCACTGACTAATTAAATCCACAACTTTTTGAATTTCCAGTGCGATCAGCCCTGAAGTAGAAGCAGACTTGTTCCCAGAGACACATAATCTGACTACAGAATGGCAAATGAAATTGTAGTCAGTTCACAACCCCTCAATGAGCACTCTTAGACCTGAATTTATTTCTGTGTGAAGAGGAGAGAAAAGCAGGCACCTGAGATTCAGGAATTCCCATATATGAATTGATATTATCCAACACTATTATGAGTGGGAACAGGAAAAGAAATTTTTGAGGTTTCTTTGGTGATGAAAATTACCCCTAGGCATATTTACTAAGGAGGTCAAACGATGAAAAGATCTATGTTCACACAAATATTTATAGCATCTTTTGTTGTATCAAGTAATCAGAAACAACTGGGTGCCCAACCCATAGCTGAACAAACTGTGGTACGTAACAGAACAGAATATTATTGTACATTAAGAAATAACTTAATATGAAAAATTCAGGGAAGAATTTCAGGGAAACACAGACTTCTATGAACTGACACATCAACAAGTATTCATTAAGTGTCTACCATATGCCAGACAGTAGGGGCTACTGAGACAAAAACTAAAGTTTCTATCCTTAAGGAAGTAAATAGAACTAGGAGAACAGCTTATATGATGACCACTGTGATGCAAAGGAAAACAACAGTGAAGGTCATAAGAACTCTGATTCATGCACTAACTGGTTATGACTTCACAGGGTAGATTACTGGGATAGCAAGAAGTGTATGCTGTCAGACAGGACCAATGGGTTATGCACTGATCTGATTGTACTTTGTTTTGGTGGGGATGTTATTGGAAAGTGACTTCAGTGTTTAAAAAAAGTGAAGAAAAAAGCATCAGTGAAGCATTTACTTTAAAAGTACAGTTTGACAGCACAAAAAAAAACCATTTGATGACTATCACCAATGTTACAGTCTGACAAAAACTGACTTGACAGATGATCAAATGTCTTGTATCTATAATTTAAGTAATTAAAAATACCTCTTACTTTTACATTTTTGGCATTATGTCCACAGGGCCAGTGATATTATGAATGATTACATTTTTATATTTCAGCCAGCATTTGAATACTTTTAACTAGTATTTAAAAACAGGAGGATAAAGTTAATTTTTCCTGTAATAATGATTAGTCAAACTTTACTCTTTCCTCCAGGGGGACAAGGGGAAGATATGCATAGTGTTGGGAATGGGAAAAGAAGACTGATTTATATGGTACAGCACAAGGCAAGAAAGATTCTGCACCAATCTGGATATAAACAAGTCTTAAATGACTTGCTTACAAACTGGCATCATTAGCAGCAGCAGCAGCAGTATCATATTAGGGAACATTTAGTGAAAACTGACGGGTTTACAAAACATTTTATGTACATCACCAAATTTCATTTGTACTTCCAACACTCATTCAAGAGAACAGGTTGGAAAAGAGAATAAGCATTTATAAAGTGCCTCTGTGTGCTAGGTGCTGTGCTACATGCTTTACAATTGTTCTCTCATTCAATCCTCACACAACAACTTTGGGAAGCAGGAGCTATTATTATCCTCATTTTTCAATTGGGGATATTGAGGCAAGCAAAAATTAAGTCACTTGCCACAGCTGGTAAGTGTCAGAAACTAGATACAATTATTTGTATCATTACATATTATATTACAATAATATTATTATTGCACCCATTTGTCGGGTGAGAAAACTGAAGCTCAGAGATTAAGTGATTTGTCCAGTCTTCGTAGTGAGGTCAAGGGCAGGATGGAACCCAGGCTATCTAGAACTCTACATCTCACACTACATATTCTTCTACCCAAGCTCCTAAGGAGGGGAAATTCTCTCTATCTTATGGCAGTATCTTTGGAAAGGTAAAAGCATCCCCTGTTTACCCTTGAATAAAAAAACAATGTCAGCTGTTCTTCTTGCACCCCTGGTAACCAGGCTGTAGTTATTTATGCTGAGCTGGTTATTTTCCAGAATCTCCATACTTTGTCTTTCAGAAATAGGAAAAAACTGACTTAAGTATCTATGAAGTAGAAAGAGACTACACCTTCCAGATGCATTATCACTTAGGCTCAGGTCAATTTTTGGTATCAACAAACTGTAGCTAAATGATTGGTTTGCTCTGTGGGCTATGTTGCTCTTCCTTAAAATTCACATCTGAATCTTAGGAACTTATACCCTAAAGTCCTGAGTGCTCCACAATTCCCTCTCACCCCCTGCCCAATCCAGTAAGGCCTAATTTAAGTACATGAAAGCTATAACATTTAGAAAAAATATAAGGGAATAGTCCTCACCTGGATATTGTCGGATAGTGGATACTGAACTCGTGATGGGAGTATATGTGTGTGCAGTCAATGGGTATGCAGAGGGTGGGTATGTTGGCAAAAAGTATTGGAACTGGACAGGAACAGACTGCCTAGAGATAGAAAAGAAAAATTTCAAAATACTCTGTATGCTTATTCAGTCATACCTTCCCTCAGTCCCAGGATGACTACTACTTTGCCCCAAAATACTATACCAATACACTGTCGGCCTGAAGTATTTCTCCTTTTGTTTATGGCCAATTCAGAAAACTTGGTTCCTATCAACCAAAATTATTCTTTTCTTCCTGTTCACATTTCAATTCTTTCAATGCTCAGCTCTCTTCTGAAGCCATTTCACGCATATGGTCTCACCGTGTAATTGCAGCTACACCTTTGATCTTGAATGGTTTCAATTACTTACCACAGAAATATATTCTTTTTAAGAATTCCCTCTCAATATTAAAACAATTTTTAAAAAAAGCAGTGCCACTTCTTAAGTTTCACAAGAAGAAAATATAGATGAAAAAGTTGACAAAAACATAAGGCCCCAAACATGCAGCAAATTCTGTTCATTATAAAAACTTTGATGCTAGTTTTGTTTCACTAGCCTCAGAATAAGAGATCGCATACTTTCCTGAGGAGAAGATACTTCTGATTTCCCTTAAGTTTCATGACTTATGATGGTGAACAGGACGTTTCTGAGTGTGTCTGTACACTGATAAAAAAATATATGACCACCTTGGAAGAGTAACCACCTTGGAAAAAGAAGTTCAAGCAAAAGGTTCAAGATGGGCCATTAGGGTACAGGTCTCAGTTCATAAGCCTTCTTGAGATAAAAACCTTTATACCTATAAAACGTTTAAGTGAACTGTTTGGTTCTAAAAAATGTTCAATTAAAAGCATTTAAGTAATATTTAGGTAATTTAATATTTCCTACTTATACTTTTATGTATTATATATATTCACATATATCTACTGAACAGCTATCATAGATACAATATAAATAATATTTTAAATTGACTTTCCTGCTGTCATGTAAACTTTTTAGTATTTATTGTTATTGTTACCTGTGGAGATTTTGTGGAGTATACTCTCAATCACCTGTTCAAGCTTGATGTATTACCTTAAAATACCTAAATTTCGGTATTTTTGACTAAATATTCTAAAAACCATATCCATATGCCATGTGACCAGTGACATTTCTCATACACAGAAATCTGTCAAATAATCCAGGGGAGGTTTTACTAAAATAGCCCCACATGCATAACACCAACATCTAAAGTCTACATGCTATTTTGTGTCTTCTGATTTTGAAATACCCTAACAGTGAAAAAAAAAACAACTAAAACTAAAGTATGTATGGAGCTTTTATGCTTACCTGTTGTCATTTCTGGTTTCCATTGCAACAGGATTTGGAGAGGCCCGATGTCCAGGTAAAGGGATAAGGCTACTCCTCTCCGTTGGATAATCTGGCTGGATCCGGGGAGAAGTGTGTGTGATTTGCTGAGGAACTACCTTAGCTATAAAGAAAATAAAATGGGGTCTTCATTTATTGTTCTCAAGGAAATAGTACTAGTAATGTCTAGGAGAAACACCTGAATTCCATAGGCAATCATGTGAAGCATGATTATTTTACTCACAAGGAAAAAGGAAAAAATTTCTAATAAATGTCATTAATGCTCAAAAACGTACTAAAATGGTTCTACAAATGTGGTTCAAAGACTCCTTTGGAGTCTCTAAAACCCTTTTAGGTAGTCTGTGAGTCAAAACTATTTTCATAACAATACTAAGACATTTTAATTTCTAATATGGTTAGTATCAGTAATAACCCTCATAAGCAAAAGTTTTTTAGAGGTCCTCAGTAATTGTTAAAGAATGTAAAGGGGTCTTCAGAGCAAACAGTATGAAGACCACTGCAATGTCTCTTTCACCCACTTTTAAAACAAGAGAGTTAGACAACAGAACTGGGACACCAAAAGATTTCAACAGACTAGGACAATGGGGCAAATCTAAATCTAGTAAGACAAAATTTAATAAGGATAAACAAAGTCCTACATTTGAGGTTTTTTATAAAATAAATTATACAATTAACTGGATGGAGGGAACTTGGCTAGATGGCAGTTCATGTGAAAAGGACTTGGGGGTTTTAGTGGCTTAAAACTCAATGTCAGTACCCAGTCAAAATAACTAATGAGATCCTAGGCTACATTAAACTTTAGGCATAGTATGAATGCTGGTGATTTCACTGTAACCTTGGTCAGACCACCAATATTGTGCATAGTTTATAATACCACATTTTAGTAAGAATACTGACAAGCTGGAGATTATGAGATTGGAAATCATTCTAACCAGATCAGTTGAAGAAACTGGGAATGCTAAGACTGAGGAGACCATAATAACTGTTTTTCAAGTATGTGAGGGGCTGTTCTGGAGAAAAATTATTAGACTTGTTCTATTTAATTTCAGAAGGCAGAATTAGCACCAGTGAGTGGAAGTCGCAGAAAGGTAAACTGCAGTTCAGTATAAAGATATATATAATAAGGATATGTCTACATATCTATATATTTATTTTTTAAACAACTATTGCTGTTCAAAAGTGGAATGTATAACTTCTACACTGGTGAGTTCCCATCACTAGAGATTGTTAAATGAAACCTGGATGACCCCCTGATGGGACACTGAAACTGGGATTCCTGTTCAGGTACAGGAATACCAGATAACCCTTAAGATCTTTTTCAGATTAAGAGTCTCTGGATAAAGTTGAAGAGACCTCCTCCTGCCTCCAGTTTCTCCAACCCTTCTTTCACATTCCAACGGAATGTTCCTAATGTAAATACCCAATTATACTCCCTGAGTGGTTCTCCTTTGCTTAAATAAACACACTCTTAGGCAGCATGGTATAATGAAAAAGACACTAGTCCTGGAATCAAGAGAGACCTGAATTTCAGTCCTGATTCCTGATACTAGTGGGACGTGTGACCATAGTTAAGTCATTTATTTTCTATTTCTCAGTTTCCTGTAAAATATAAAGACCAGTTGTGAGGCAAGTGTATAAACGTTCAAGTGTTGCTGAAATAAGACTTGTGAGACTGGCACTCATCTGTGTTCCTGGCTACCTTTGCAGTCTTCTTTACTTCATATTTACCTTTGTGTCTTCTTTGTTCCACTAAAGCTACATTATTCACTGTTCCTTGACTTTGTCTTGCTTTCTCTCCTGTTTCCACGCCTCCTGGATGTAACCTTTCCTATGCTTAGAACAGAATGCCAGCCTCCTCGTTTTTTTAAGCTGATGAAACACTCCTTTATCCTTTAGGCCCAGTTCAGAGGCTACTTCCTTCAACATGACTACCTTGAATCTCCCCCACCTACAAGTGATTCATATTTCCTGATACCCTTACGTCTGTTTGACATCTATGCCCATTATTTGTATATAACTCCCAACTAGATGTAAAATCCTTGAGGAAAGGCATTGTTATCCCCAGTGCCCACCAGTACCTTTCCCAGAGTATGCATTTAATAAGTGTTTGCTGAGTTGAAAAGGGAAAAAAAGAAGTATATTTTAAAGGCAGTAACTAGTCTCCTTTCAAATGAGGGGGATAGCTCTGTACTAGATATACAGCAATAAGGTACAATGTTATGATGCTCTAAGTCCCATGAATATCAAAGTCAAAATGTAAAATTTTCACAACAAAGGAAAAACAATGCAAGCATAAAGAAAGAAGGAATTCAAATACTAAGGAACTTTTGCAGGGATCATAAGACCTGGCAGTTTCTACTGTAAAAGAGAAAAGACCTTGGAATATAGAAGGCAAAAGACTGTCACTTACAACCAAGAATAATTTCCCCAACACACCTAAGTATAATTGATAGGGGAAAAGGAGACATTCAGTAGAATATCTGACTTTCAAGAACACTAAAATACAAAAACAAGCATTTGGAGAAACCAGAAAAGATAAATTTATTTGAGCAACAGGAAGGAGCTATTTGATAATGTAATTCTAATACTGGAGAGAAAAACAAGTATCTCTTCAGAACTTAAATGTCTTCAAAGGGTATTTAGGGAGCTAAAGAAGAAAAACTGGAGGTCCTGGGGGCAAACTGGTTCTATTCTGAAGATTTGAAGAGGGGGAAGAGAAAAAGAGAATAAAAGGAATACACCAGTGTAGACAAATAGAAAAGAATACAGCTTGCTCTTCCTTATGAGGTGGAATGAAGAGAAGGGGTATAAACCAGGAGGAGGTGAGGACAGCAGGTTATCTGAAATGGACAAAACAGGACTTTACACAGACAGATAACTACATGCATGAATACAAAAAAAAAAATACAGTGAAACAAATAGAGATGGGGGGTGTAATCAAGAGGGAAGATAAAGAAGGAATGTTTGCATACAATACAAATTTCCTGGTCTGGAAAAAGAATTTAAAAGGCAAAAAAGAAAACAAAACAACTAGACTCTAAGGGTGCGCCTGTTAATTGGGGAATAGCTAAACAAAGAGTGGTACGTAAATGTAAAATTATCGCAATAATAATGAAATGGTGAGACTACTATAGAGAAGCCTAGGCTGGATGAACTGATATAGAAGGAAATGAACAAAGAGTCAACACAATGTAAAGAAAAACGACTTTTAAAGACTTCGTTCTGACTGATGCAAAATGACTAACTGCATCTCCAGAGGACCTAGGATAAAACACGTTAAACACACCTCATGAAAGAAGGCTGATGTCCACTCAAAGTACACTAATACTATATTTCTGAACATGGCCATGATACAGATTCAATTTGCTTGACTCTGCTTATTTTTTTACAAGTTGTTTTCTTTTAGTCCTTTTTGAGTTTTTTAATTGTGGGACTGGAGTGGGTGGAGTTTGGAATACTGATGCCAAAATAAAAAGGACCACTGAAACATTTTTTAAAACATGCAGAACAAAAGGACAGTTTTTGAAAATAATGTACTGAATTTATTATGTACTTAAAAGAAAACCAAGCAGTATGAAATGGAATTCATAGTTTTATATGCAATCCTTTTTGTATTCTGTTGTGAATATGGAATTGTTCTCCCTAGTGATTATGTTTAAAATAAGAGAAAAATAGGTTTTATAAAAAGCAGATTTATCAAACATGCAGTTTACTAGAGTAAGATCAAAGGTAAATGAAATCTAATCATAGAAGAAATATTTTATTCACAACTAGTCAACAGACTGAGAGAATCAGAAGTAATGAACATTAAGTAGCAGATTTCTTTCTTTACAGGGTTATTTGGTGACTACTGGTATAAATCTTCAGAGTATTTAGAATGTAATGAAATCTTAAAGGTCAGAAACACAAAAAGTATTACAGAAATATTAGATATGCAAATGAAAGCCAGTAGTTCTGTTCTAGTCCAGCCATGCTGCTTGTATGGCTGTGTCTAACTATTAGTGTTGTTATTTCTTCAACTATTTCTACTGTGGTTACTCAGGGATAATTTAGGGAAGCAAATGGTAAACTGAAATTGATAGCACTAAAACCAACTGCCCTTATAAAAGATTTTCATAGTGCTCATCCAACTTAATCAATCATACCTACAGTTTTAGATGAAGTGCCTAAAATTTTATCATTAGTTTTAATTTGCATCTTCAAAGGCAAGTAGTAAAAGGAAAATTTTATAATGGGGCATTATAAATTATATAAAAGGACAATTTTATAATGAGCTGAAAATGACTGGTATTTTCGTGTTAGGCATAGCCATGTATTTCTAAGGAGCTAAAAGATATCAGAATAATATAATTTATCCAAAGGACCACTTAACACAAAACCTTATAACTAAGTGGGCCAAGGCCCAGAGATGGTACAGTAGGCCCCAGTTTCCTTACTGCTGGGTTGGCAGTACTAGAACCTGAGGAAGTAGCAGAAGTGGTACTGTCTCAGGTTTAAGGTTTCTTATAGGTGGGCCAGGGCCAACAGAAAGGCTGGATCCTCAGCACCTGTACTGTCTGACCTTGTCCTAGGAGTAAGAGTATTACCCTTGGGGATAGCACTGGATAGGAGGTCACTGTGAGAGGCAGGAATAATACCTCATCCCAACCCCTACCCTCCCAAAAAAGAGCCAGGAGAGATAAGAAGTGTATGTAAAGAGGATTTTGTTATCCTTTTCAGTTTAGTTTCTCAGGATTCATGGCCATGGGAATGTCTAGTTTCCAGGTGTTAGATAAATCCTAGAATAGTTCCAAGGATTCTAGATACTAATTCCTAGAATCATAGTGACAATCCTACTGAGGCTGTGCCATGAGATATGGGAATGACATAATTGATATTTACTACTCTTGCACAGAACGATAATGCTAAAGTTAACTTGTGAGCTTAACATGGCAAGATGCCTTCTTTGTTTGCTGCCCTATAAAAGCAAAAGGGCACTGGTCAGCGAGCATGAGAAAACTGCAGGAAAAACCATGGGGAACTCACAGAAGAATCTGTGTGTGCCTCAACCGGCCCCCATTGAGGCTTAAGGGAATATAGGGGAGTGCACAAGGATGCCTGTCTCAATTGACCCCACTGAGACATAAGGATAGTTGCCCCCTCCCCCTTCTTGTAGGTCCCTTTAAGAATGATGATTAGGGAATGCTGTAGAAGCTGGTTCTCCCAGCAACCATTTGAGAAGACTAGACTAGAATAAAGCTGATTATTAACCTCTCCAAAGCTGTCTGTCTGTCTGACCAGATCAAGAGTAAAACTGTTAGAGGCTGGAGAGAGAGAATTCCAGTGTGTATTATCTGTGAAACAAGAAGGCTCACCCAGAAAAAAGAAAAAGTAAATATTTGTTGGGGCACATTGAACAGAGATCTATATCCTAGTATGTATGTCTATGTCATGAACCATGTCATCCACTTTAATAGGGCTACTGCCTAATCTGATGTTCCTTTCTTAGACTTGATTCCCCTTGATCTCTCTGCAGCAACTGGCACTTTGGATGGCCATTTCCTCCTGGGTATTTTTTCCTGTCTAGGTTTTCATAATACTCTTTCTTGGTTTTCCTCCAATTTGTCTAGCCATTTTTCTAAGTCTCTTTTTCTATTTCTTTAGATATCATGCTCTCTGTGGGGTCCTTTGTCCCCTTGTCTTTTCACTCAATGCTTCATCACTTGATGGTCTTATCAGCTCTCATAGGTTCAATTATCATCTATATACAAATGAGACCCACATCCATATGCAGAGAACCCTGCACTTTAAGTAAATTCACATTGCAAACAGCATTGGTGCAGCCCCTGGCTAGGGATCCTAGGTCAGTGCTTGGAAAGCCTCTCTGACCACAAAGGGGGCGGGAGCCACATTAAGTGGGAAATGGTGGTACCCAACTCTGTTACTCATCTTCACCTCCCTCCTGGACATCTCACACTGGATGTTCTCTAGATATATTAAACTCATGTCAAAACAGAACACATTATCTTCCCCTCAAAACCCCTCCAGTCCTAAAATTCCCTATCACTGTTAAGGGTGGCACATTTTCTTAGTTCTGCAGCCCTACTCCAATGGTATCATAATCAACAACTCACTGTCACCTCCCCCTCCCCCATATCCAAGCTGCTGTCAAACCTTGTTCTTAGCCTTGACAACACTTACATTCTTTCTTTCCACTCATCGACACAACTCTAGTTTAGACTGTCATGCCCTTTCACCTGGATGACTGCAATGGCTTTATGCTAAATATACTACAGTTATTCTGACAGGTAGAGAAATAACATAAAAATTTATAACCAACACTGTGACACTAACAGAAAGTGATCTTAAGTCTCAATGGACAATATAATATTCTAGCTATTAAGACATATCCACTATTTTAAGCCTATAGACTCTGAAAAGCAGGAGACCAATACTTTTCCAACTAGGTGATTCTAACTTTTGTCCTCAACAAGACACTTTTTGCCTATCAATTTTTAAACCAAATTATTTCCATTTTTTTATAGCTGGATAAAACTAAACCATAGATGAGTTTATATAAACTGGCCTAAATTCGAATTTGGGTTACTCACTGTCCAGTGCTGCCCTTTAAGGTATTATCCATAAAAGTTTTAATATTTTAGCAACCATACTTTAGTACTAGCCATATAATTTACTTTAGTAGCTGATTCTTTAGTATATAAGAATTGGCTGTAACATCTTTTGGAGAGTGTGGCGAAGGAGAGGAGTTAATGAGGAAGAAAATTAACATTTTATATATATATATATATATATATATATATACATATACATATATATATGTACATATATATATATATATACACACACACATATTATATAAAATTAACATATATCAAAGTTTCTGGATTGGTCAAAAGTTTTAATTATCCTCTAACATGTTCCTTATCACAACCATTAATGTTTCAAAAGAATACAAAAATAAATTAGAGCCATCCGCTAAAATTGACAGACTGACCAAGAAAATAGTGGTTTGGCCAGAATGTCCTAAGAGAATTCTTTTAAATTTCTTTCCTTTTTTCCCTTCTTCAAGACACTTACCAACCGGAATATTTGAGGTGGTCACAGCAGTAGCATGAGACGAATGAGAAGGCATGGTCATAGTGACGATTGTACTCGTGGGTGCTTGTGTGTGTGACACAGATCCTGGAAAGGAAAAATAAATCCTGAACCACTATTTCTACCATCCTCATATTTTCAAATTAGAGAAACATCAATATGGGTTAGGACTTAACTAGAATTCAAATACTCAAATCATCCCAAAAGTACGTAGGGAAAGAAAATAAATGAAACTCTACTTTTTTTTAAGAGCATATATATTTTTAAAATTTTCAATTCTAAATTTTCTCTTCCCCCCACCCCCTTCATCCTTTCCTACTATTTTAAAGAGAAAGTGGGATACCACTATAGAATATTGACATTTACCAGCCGTAGTTGCTGAGGGAATGGTGTTGGTAGCCAAAATTGGTGCCACAGTTGCTGCTGCCACTGGTGTACCACTGCTGAAGATAGTCTTCTATAGAAGAGTAAACAAAACATAGAATTGTGCTAATTGGAAATATTTTCTATTCTGTTCCAATTTAAAATCAAATAGATTCTAAGAACGAGCAGATCATGACTGACGACTTTAATATTCTGGTTTTGGAGCCAATAAGCAAGATGTTAAATTAAGGTTCACCCTAAAGTTTTACCTGAGCCATGGTATGAAGCTGCTGTTTTGGTGTGCCAATAGCTGGATGTGATGGTAATGTGATTCTGGTTGTTGCGTCCCTTGATTGTGCAGGACGCTGAATACTAATTGCTGCAGAAGGTGGGTGCTGGATAGACAACGTTGGTCGACTAAAAACACATAAGACATTATTTACAGACTACTCAAAGACATGATTCATGGGCAGAGCTGTCAATGTAAGAGATATCAAGATCTTATATTTTTTCATTTATGCTGTATTAGAGTGAAAGCTATATTTTTCTTGATTTCTAAAGAACTTATTTTAAAACACATTAGGCCTTTGACAAGATTACTAAAATGAATATCCAGCTAAACTGTACTCTTCAAACTCACTGAAGTATCCAATGCATAATGATCATCTAAATTGATTTTACTCATCATTAACAAGGCATTTCCTAGATTCCTACTCCTAAAGGTTCTCTTCTGGACCCTCCTGGATTAAGAGCGATTATCAACAGTAACTGTTGTTGTTTCCCTCCCAGCCTGATGTCTTTCTTTTCTTTGCTTCATTAAAGGGACCATGCTCTGACTACTTCTTAAACAGGCCTATTCAATGACTGTGCATTATCTCACCCTAAGTGAGTACCTGCATAGACCTTAGCCTTAAGGGGCCAAGGTCTCCCAGTGCATCCTGGGTAATCTCCAGTCATCCTGATGAATATCTGGTCACTGGATTCAGATGGCTCTGGAGGAGAAGTGAGGCTGGTGACCTTGCACAGCCCTCCCTCACTCAAAACAAAGTCAAGTGCAAGTCTTGTCATCATTTCTCTGATGGCATGGTCTTCTTCAGTAATGAAGAACGAACACAACCCAACAATTCCCCAGGATTGTTGTGAGGATAAAATGAGATACTTGCTATTTCCAAACCTTAAAGCAGTATATATTTATTATTCTTAAAATAGAAATCAGGTGATGGGGGATATTCTTAAAGTTTTGATTTATTAACATTTATACATAATAGTGTTCAACAGCAATGCTACAAATGACAAAATACTTTGGAAAAATGTTTTCTATAATTTTACTCTTTTCACTTATATTGTGTATTACAATTTCACTCCCACTTCCTTTAATAAGAAGTATTAAAATTCAAGACAGGTTCATCAGTCTATGAGGTCTTTAAATTTGTTTGTTTTTACATAACAGGTTGGAAGCACTTATGCTGTTATGGAAAGAGCTGAACAGTTTTTTGTTTCTCGTTGCCTGTGTTAAAAAAATTAAATTGGGAAAAACTTCCAGAAATTACTAGTTTAAATGAGGCTTAGGATTATTGGTAGATTTCAAAATCTATATACTGTAACTGCCTATAATTGTCGACTGTCTTTCAAATAATGTCTCTGTATCAGTAGCACAGAGTATATCTATTTCAGTCAAGACCAATGGTTTTTATTTATGGGGAAGTAATAGCTAAATAGTAAATATAGGGAAAATGAAATGACACTTAGAATTTGCTGACCCCTTCTAGTCCTCTCCTTTCTAAACTCATACTTAAATTATTCTACCTTTGAAGATAATTTATTCAGGGCTCCAATTTTGTCTTACAATTATGTAACAATTCTCGAATTTATTTAACAAAAAATTTACAACAATAATATGAAGATGAACTCATTAAAATTTCTTTCCTAAAGATATCCAGTCAAAAGTTTTATGGATAACTTGGAACTAAGATTAGATTTCATAAGTTCATTCATTTGTTACTGGATCATGCAGCACCTTTAAAGAGTCCAACCTAGCTAGGAATAATGGTAGAATACATAGTGATATATTTTTTTCATGCTGATTCCTTTCACTATTTTTCATTAAGACAAGTTCTTTAAGTACTATAAAATACACTATTAACCTCTTTCAATTTCATATCACTTTGGTCATCATGATCTCCACTCACCTAAGGGTTGAATCAGTAGCATGAGCTGCTGTTGTTGTAATGACTGGAGACTGAGCTCTGGTGGCTGAAACAGTTGCTACCACAGCAGGAGGGATGGTATTTGAGGTGGTCACTGGGGGACGAGACTGGAAATAGAAAAGGAAAAGGTATGTCATTTTAAAAATGAAAAGAAAAATGAGGAATTTGTAATGATGAACTTAGACGGACAAGCTAAGAATTCTTTGATAGCTCAGAAAAACAAATGTGTTTCTTGGCAATGTTTAATATCCACAATTCAGAAACCAGAAGGAAATACTGATTTTCAAGGTGGTTATAGATTGGAATGATATCATCAAAAGCCAGAAAATTTCGGAGGCTAAATTTTGGACAGTTTTGTACTCAAATTTCCAAATATAACCACAATCAAAATTTTCCTTTGCCATTCTTATAACTCAGGAGTTAGTCTCAAGATTTGTAATTTACTTGTTTTCTCCTCTATAGACATCCTGTCAAGGAGTGTCATATTACAAGATTCTTTTCAAACAGACTCTCCTGGAGAGCTAGACAAAACAAGCAGTTAGTTCTCAAGGCAGATTCCATTCTTTAAAAGGACAGAAAAGGTCCAGGGTGGCTACTACCTGCTAGACATTTCCATGTGGATATCCAGCCATAGCTTTCAGTGTTAAATATGAAACTACACTTATTCTTTTTATACTGCAAACTCAGGTGGAGACTTTCTAATGTTTTACTGTCTAATCTGTCACTTAAGCTTGAATCCTTAGGAGTCATGTTTAATTTCTTCCTCTTGATGGGAGGTAGTGTGGAACAATAAGGGAAGAGGGAGGGAGAAGGAAACAGATTTGGAATCAGAGGACCAGGCTTTGGACTCTAGTTTTGCAAATACAATCTGAGTGACCTGGAGCAAATCCCTTAAGCTCTTTGGGTCTGTTTCCTTATTATAAAATGAGGAGTTGGATTTAATGACTTCTAAAGTTCCTTCCTGATATAAATGTATGGTCCTATGATCCTTGCCCCCACAACTGATCCTTCCACCTTCCTTCCACTTGTTCCTTTCTTTATACTCTTGTTGCTACCACCCTAACACAGACCCTATGCCCTCAGATGATTATTTCCCCCTAATCTGCCTGACTTTGGTTTTTCCTCTTGCCAATTTATCTTTTTATAAAGTAACCAGACTAATCCCCCCTAAAATAAGACTTTAAGAATTAATACTCTTTAGTAGTTCCAAAAACTGAAATGAAGCCTCACTGTCCACAGTATAAAATGAAATTTTATTTAAGATCTTTCAATTTCATCATCTGCTACTCTCTTATATAAATCTTTTCCTCTAGCTAACCTGATTTACACTAGAATCCCTTCTTATGCAGAGAACAGATTCTAAAGTCAACACATTGTTTGTCAATGATGAAAGTCAACATGAAAAACGTGTAGTCAAAATTACTCCACCAAGTGTTGGTGGATAATAAGTCCAATGAGGCTACTGAGGGGATTAGAACTGTAAGTGATACACTGAGAATTGAGTGAACCACACCAATTCCATCTTGTGACTCAATTCTGAAGCTAGTTCAGTTCCCTTTCTATTCAATTATGGGTCTAGTTCAATTTTTGTCTTGTGTGAAAACTTTATTCAACTGTGGAAATTGCAAGAAAATGTCATCACACTGAACCTAGCCCTGCATGTCTGGGAAGCTGGACCACTTCTACCTGATTGGTTATGCTGATCAGAAATTCTGTTAAATCCAAAGATTGAAGCAAGGAGTTTTCTCAGTTATACACTTCAAGCAACCCATATGCCTTATCTGAAAACTGCTTAATCAGTTATTGTTTCTGTGTTCCTTTGATTGAATGTAAACACTTGGGAGGAACGGGACACTTCCTTTTCTGACTTCAGAGAATTGTACCTATTCACTCTCCCCTTCCCAACTAGGAAAGTCCCTAATCTTTCTTCCAATCAGAAATCAGATCACCTAATTTTATATCCTGGTTATTTTCTTTTAATTAATTGGTTGTATTTAACTGTTTTTAATGTGTAAAAATCTGTCTCTCCCTGTATTATGGGTCCAGTGCCAAATCTATGGAAGGGCACTGGTCCCAAATTGTTGGGCAAATGGTATGCATTGCTTAATAAAGCGATATGCTTGGAAGCTTGTACCTTTGGTTTCTCGGTCATTTCATCTTTTACCTACCATACCACTTCCCACCCTCTCTATCCTTCCTCTCAAGTCCTCTAAGACCTATGGTCTATATTTAACTTATTTGTGTTATGTCTTTTCTCTGCAACTAGAATGTAAACTCTTCAGGAATCAAGACTGTGCTTTAGGCCTCTTTATATTTCCTGGAGCACCTACAACTAGTAGTGGTCAATTACTCAATATATATATGAGTACCCTCCCAAGACCATCACCTGCCTGGATTGGCTGATGAATGATGTGCTGTACTGCTGGCTGAGCTGTAGCTGCATTTGGCAACTGTGAAGTTGGCCTCAGGACTGTGGTCACCTTAGAACTGGACATCACAGCAGCAGCAGCTGCACCTAAAATATTAAATTGCATTCTTAATTAATAAAATGATCTGTCATGTTTCTGAAATGTAATTAATAGCCCACTTCTATCCATTAGAAAAAAAAAAACACTAGAAAAAAGATAATAAGCTAAGTAACCTTAGTTACAAGGAAGTTAGGTGGTGCAGCAGATAGAGAGCACCAGGTCTAGAGTCAGGAAGCTCTGGGTTCAAATCTAGTCTCATACACTTACTAGCTGTGTCACCCTGCACCAGTCACTTAACTCCTACTTGCCTCAGTTCCTCATCTGTAAAATGGAGACACACTGGAGAAGGAAATGGCAAATCACTCCAGTATCTTTGCCAAGAAAAACCCATGTCGAACCAGACACAATTGAACAACAACAAACCTTCAGTACTTAACTGAAAGAATCAGCTAGCCCAATATAGTAAAATGCTTCTACTTTCAAATGGCATGTATTTACTAACTACTATGGATAGACACTGGACCTATGATTCCACTGGTAGAGGGAAACCCCAGATGAGGAAATTTCCTATACCAATGTAAGCCATTACCTTCTCTGCAATTCCAGCGTAGGTGGCCTAGTTACTGGTTGCCTCAGGTACTGAGAGGTTATATTATTTGCTCAGTCACAGAGGCAGAACTTGAACTCAGATCTTCCTGTCTAAGTCATTCCTCTATTATTATTGCTATTTTCAAATTTGGTAAAAAAACAAACAAAAAAAAAAAAAACAAAAAAAAAGTATGTGTGTTGGACAAAAAAAGAAATTTACCCCAAATATTTATGGGTAAATATATACCTATAAATAAAACTGGCTACAGAAATGTCTAAAAAAGTTGTTTTTATTTTTTGCTTCTGTACCATCATTTGCAGTTTCTTTTGATGACTAAAATGGCCTGTTTTCAACTGACTTTATCTGTTACAGAAAGTGACTACCAGGAGAGCCGGTATTTGGTGAAGAAAGTTGTAAGATCAATTTAAATCAACCATGCTGATAAGTTAGGTAGATTTTATAAAGGGCTGAAAAATATATACAATAATATTATGCCACTCATTCACTTGATACCTCAGGACAAAAGACAAACAGGAACATGCTAGAAATCTGGTATAGTATTGAATTTACAAACAAACTCATACAAGTGTGGTGTGAAACATTATCCTTCAAAAAAACACTCAGATATTCTGTGCAACTCTCTACATAGCATCATAATGGTCCATCTGGTTGTCCTATTAAAAGATTTGGGACAAAAGCTGGCATAACTTACCTCGAGGTAAATGAGAAGCTCCAATGTGAAGAGGGGGCCCAGGAGCACTACTGCGGATGATGGACATCTGTACATTTGTTGTCATAATATGATGCAAATTGCTGGGGTGTCCCTGCAATAAAAAAAGGAGTAACAAGGTATTTAATGTGCTTGTTTAAAGCTTAAAAGCTGACTGTAAATCCTTCGTGTGAGGGAGAATTGCTTTCAGACAGTAAGCACGCAAAGACCACGTACTACAAGGAATTAGGGGTTTATTAAGTGCTTTGGATGAATAAATTTTCTTAGAATTCATCAATTGCTTCTGGCCTAGTTAATTAGTAAGATACATGTAAGATGGCATTTCTAATACACAGTCATCTACATTCCCGATGTTACTACTAATCTATTGTGTTTATTCTGGCCAAACAAAACTTATTTCTGCCCTGATCAGTTCTCTGCCTACTCTTCCGTACTACTACGAAGCCGTTCTGGACTCACTAGAGTATACCTATGAACAAGTAAGAATAAACCAACTGATTGTGCCACTCATTTCTGCTTCTACCAGCTCTTCATCTCCCAAACAGATTTCTGTCTTCTTCTTACAGATGACATATGATATAAAATGCTACACTGGTATTCACTGAATGAAGATCAAGAACAGCCTAGTATTTTATTTTGTAAAACAGTAAGAGGAAAAACCTGTTGTCCACTGATTGTTGCCACGGGAATGGCTGAAGCTTGAGGGATGCTACTCTCCATCGTGACAGTCACTTGTCCTGGGACCTTGGGAGGGAGTGACAGGGTAGAAGGTGGAGCAGGAGCAATGGGACGGCTCGGCATGGTGGGCTTCAGAGGTGGCTGCAAAGAGAAATAATATCAACATCAATAATAATATCAATAATTTTTCAAGTTCAAAAATGAACTTTTCATCCAAGTTCCTAAATCAAAAGTTAGAAGGGAAGTCAGTGTTCATTTTAATTAATATATGACTGGGTTAGCCATTCCATCCCAACATGAATAAGTGAGATACTGAAATTGTCTAGAGTGATGATGCTCAGGGAGAGGGTGTACTCAGAAGTTAAAAAAAAAACCAAAACCCAACAACTCCAAATTCTAAAATACTCCCATGTGACTGTCATTGGCTTCAATCAATCAGCAACTATTAACTGTTCAGTATGTGCCAGATTCTATGCTAAGTTCTGAGGGCCATAAAGGCAAAAATAAAATCATTTTTGCCCTTAAAAAGATTTACTCTATTGGTTAAAAAAAAAAACAAAACACCAAGATGCATAAGTACATTTTAATAAAACAGAGATGAGGCAACTTTGGAGGGGAGTGTACAAATATCTGGAGATGAGGAAAGATTTCACAGATAAGATGGTGCCGGAGCTGAGTTTGAAGATACTAATCCTCTAAGAGGTAGAGAGTGCTGAGGAGGGAATACATTCTAGGCAGGGAGCCATGCCTAGTGCAAAGGCCTAGAGAGAGGAGGGGGAATGTTGTATGTGACAATAGCAAGAAGGAAAGTTTGGCTGGCCTGAGGTGAGTGTGAAGGGGAATAACATCCAAGAAGGCTAGAGAGACAGGATAGGGAAAAGCTGTGAAGAGCTTCAATGGCTAAAGAGTTTATATTTTATCTTATAGGTAACTGGAGGCCACTAGAATTTTTTGAGTAAGTGACCTGGTCAGACTGGTGCTTTAGAAAAATGCCTTTGGCTACGCTGCAAAGGTCAGAGAAGAGGTAGAAGAGAGCTGAGGCTGGGAGACCAATAAGGAGGAAATTATCACAATATGGGCAAGAGCTGATGAAGGCCTGAGATATGGTGGTAGAGGAGAGGACAGATGGGAAAAAATGTTGTAGAGACAGAAATGACAAGATCTAGCAACTGACTGGGTAAAGGGAGTGAGTGAGGAGATGAACATGCCACCAACAGAGTGAACCTAGATGATTAGAAGAATGTGGTGTCTTTAACGGAAATAGACAAGTTTTGGAAGGGTAAGGTTTTAAGGGAAAGGTTCTGTTCTGCACATGCAGAATTTGAGATGTCTCTGAGATAGCCAGTTTGAAATACATCCAACAGGCAACTGGAGATGAGCAACTAGAATTCAGGAGTGATTAAAACTGCAGAGATGATAAACTCACGGTAGCTGTTAAGATCATCAAGTAAGAAAACTGCTCCCTCAAATACCTAACCTCCAAGTTCTTTTATCTACCAGAGGCAGATAGAAGAAGGTTCTGTAGGAAGAGTTACAGATCTGGAGTTGGAAAAGCTGAGTTCAAATCCAGCTTCAGACACTTACAAGCTGAGTGCCCTGGATAAGTCATACAATCTCTTTAAGCCTCAGTTTCCACATCTGTAAAATGGAGACAATAACACCTACTTCCCAGAGTTGCTGTGAGTATAAAATGAGATAATTATAAAATGCTGGTCAAGCTTCAAAGCACTAAATAAATGCCAACTATTATCATCATTACTCAGTTCCTGTGAGCTCCTACATCCCACCTGAGCTGGTCACAGAGATGGCCAGTCTTTAATCTTGTCATCACTCACAGCTGTTCCATTTCTATGTTGATGACTCCCAAACTCCTTCTTCTGATCATACATTTTTATTGTTCCATCTTTCCCTCTGCATCATAACCTCTAACCTGTTCTTCAACTCCACCATGACCTCAGTTTCCTTCACTCCTTAGTTCTTTCTCAGGACTGTATTGGCTACCCTCCTCTCCCTCCCAAACTTGACCCTTTGGTGAAATGGGGAATTCTGCACTATCAAGGTAGCTATGTGGTGCAATGGATTGAGTGCTGAGCCTGGAGTCAGGAAGATCCATTTTCCTGAGTTCAAATCTGGCAAATCACACATCCACTAGCTGTGTGACCCTGGGCAAATTACTTAACTCTGTTTATCTCAGTTTCCTCATCTGTAAAATGAGCTGGAAAAGGAAATGGCCAACCGCTGCAGTGTCTCTGCCAAGAAAACCCCAAATGGGGTCATGGAGAGTCTGACTTGACTAACAACAATCCTCTACTCTTGACTCCCTTGCTGTCTTTTTCTAATGCATACTACACCCTGCCAATCCTGGATCATTCCTACGATTCATCCCCTTCACTCCTATTTATGTGCTGCTGAACATAGCTGGGAAAAGTCATAAAATGTGCTAATATGATCCATTCCAAATTTCTATTAACATCATCTCAACTGGACTCTCACTGTAGCAAGCCAAACTATCTACAGCTTTCTAATTGACTCTCTATCCCACTCACCACAGAGACTATTCCAAAACATCTTCCTCTCTTCTTCTTAAAGCTCCCCTCACTCTGTCATTCCCTCATACCACCATCTCCTGGCTTCCTTTGAGTCTCGACTCAAGTTTTACTTTCTTCAAGAAGGCTTTCCCAGTTCTTAACCTCAGTGCCTTCCCTCTGAAATTACCTCCAACTTGTCACATCTGCCTCTGGACTGTACACAGATGTTTTCATTTTGCTTCCCTCATTAGACTGAACTCCTTGAGAGCAGGGAATCCATGTTTGCCTTTCTTTGAATCTCCAGCACCTGGCACAGTGCCTGGCATATAACAGGTCCTTTACTGACTTGACTCTCATGAACTCTAGGCCCATTTTCAATACCTTAAGTTAGATGTTCTGTTAGCGTCCTGAACCCAGCAATACACACGTAGAACTGTTCCTGCCAAAGCCCTCCTAACTTTGATATCATTGCTGAGGATACCACGATCCTCCCAGTGACAAGGTTCATAACCTTGGTGTTATCTCCAGTTCCTCACTTGAAATCACTCTACATATCTAAACCTTGCCATTTTTACAACATCTCTCACAAATGAAAGCAATATCCTAACTCCTTCTCCCATGAAAGTTACACTTGTTTTGCCTAAAAAAAAAAAAAGTATTAAAATCATCCCTGAGATTTGACTGGCTCAGGGAACCAAAGGTCCAGGCTTCTGACATCACTTTCTGGTCACCTGAATACAAAACAGCCACAGGAAGCTGCCTGGCAGACCATGATGGGCCACTTAGGCAAAGGAATTTGGCTCCACTGAATCAATTCAGGATGTCCTCAATGCACATCCAGGCTGGACAGCTTGCTTCTGCTATGACTTAGTAAATCTCTTCTTGTTAACTGCTGAGTAATCTACAAGTGTCTTATTCTTCTTACATTGAAATTAAACTAATGTCATTAGTCTAAGTTAGGTCTAACCCAGAACTAACATCCCCTTTCCCCACTCCCACAGTCACCACCCCATAAACTGATCTTGACTCCTTTCTGCCTGGACAACTGCAATAACTTTCTAATTAGTCTAACTGACTCAAGTCTCTTCCACTCCAGTCCACTCTCCTTTTGGCTGCCAAGGTGATTTTCCTAAAAAGTCTGTCTGCGAAGCCATACTCCCATGCCTTAGCTCAGTGGCTCCCTACTATTCTTAAGATCAAGTATAAGATCTCTGTTTAGCCCCTAAAGCCCCTAGCAACCTGCCCCCTTCCCACCTTTCTAGTTTGTTTACACCTTACTCCTCTCAACGTATTTTCAATCCAGTGACATTAGTCTCCTTGCTGTTCCCTGAACATGACACTGTATGTCCCATCTCTGCCTTTGAACTGGCTGTCTCCTATCCTTGGAATGTTCTCCCTCCTATCTCTTAGCTTTCCTGCCTTTATACAAGCTCAGCTCAAACCCCGCCTCCTGGAGGAGGCCTTCTCATCTCCTCCAGCTCCTGAAGGCTGCAAGTGCTTTCATTCATTCTGTTTATTGCTTCTATGTATATAGCTCTCTATATACCAGTCCCCA
The DNA here is from genome assembly GCF_028372415.1 of Notamacropus eugenii. Lineage (NCBI taxonomy): Eukaryota > Metazoa > Chordata > Mammalia > Diprotodontia > Macropodidae > Notamacropus > Notamacropus eugenii. Next base: position 320,124,454 of record NC_092876.1, read on the forward strand.
TTAGAATGTAAGTTCCCTGAGGGCAAGGACAGCTGTATGTTTTTCTTTCTTTGTCTCCCCAGGGCTTGTATAAGTGGCACACAGTAAGCACTCATTAAATGATAACTAATTGAGAAAATGTAGAAATAAAATGGCCCAGGACAGAAGCCTGAATATAGCTGCAGTTAAAGGGTGTAATGTGGAGGATGAACCAGCAAAGGAATCTGAGAGGAAAGCTGAGGTATGGAGAAGAACCAAGAGAGGTAACAGGGTCACAAAAACTTTGAGGAGAGAAAGTATCCAGAGGGAGAAGATGGTCAACAGTTTCAAATAATGGCCAAGGGTCAAGAAAGATGAGGACAGATAAAAGGCCATCAGATATGGAAAGTAAGAGAATGAAATTAACTTCAAAATCAATCATGAAAAATCTGGTAAAAAAACCTATTGATGTGCACACACACACACACACACACACACACACACACACACACAGTAATCCTAAAAAGTTGGAGATGATCATGAGGCCACATATCTAAAGACATTTGGGAAGTTGCTAAAAATTATAGGTATGTTTTCTGATTATGGCTCAATATGAAATTTTAACCTTTCCTTTAAGTTACCTTCATAAGTCCCTCTGAAAATGAAAGTGGTACTGCTGGAGTCAGGTGTGCTGCTGGTGGGGCTGTGACGGTGACTGGAGCCCCAGAGGGTACTGCATGGTGGGGAGGCAACATTTGGACTTGTGGATAAGGTCGCACCACAACTGGCTCTTGCTTTTCTTCACGAGACTGTAGGGAACTACTGGAGCCCAGGTGCTCCCGGGGCGTGATTTCTGAATCTCGATTAGATTCATCGTTAACTAATAAAGACATTAAAGGTTAAAATTAGTTTTGTCTAGCACCACATTACATCTACTATAAATCAATGAATATTGTCATGTAATTCCAATTAGATTTGAAGACTCACAAGTAGATTAGTTCTTCAATGAACCTAAATAGCATGGAAATTTGCCCATTTCACTATAATCACAATTTAACAGGACACCATCCCTCTATTTTTCAGTTTTGCCTAGTTTAAATTTTCTACATCATGGGAATTTGTTACTTGGGAAATATTTCACAATTTAAACTATGGGAAACTCTTAGAGAAATGGCTTCCTGGCTTAAAACCCACTATAGTAATATTCCATCTTGAGAGGTGGGTAAGAAATGACTACAATATAAAGCCAAAGGCACAAATGAAACATATTTAAAAGAAGAATGTCTACACTGTACACAATTATTAATGTAAATGTTAAAAACAGTAAAAGGAAGATAAATTCTGAATTGTTTTAACAACTACCTTTGGTCCCCGAGAACAGATAATGAAATATCTCTTCTTTCTCCAACAGGTGGGAGATTCCAGAGGTCAAATCATGTCTCCACTAGTCTCCACTAACAGTGGAGGTCACTCTACAAATCAGTTTTGCTCCCCTTTTTTAGTTACAAAGGGGGATTCAGAGTGTACGCATGTTTGTGTGTTCTATAGCCAACAATGACTTGAAAATAATAACTTAAAAATAGTGATTTAAAAAATAAAACAAATACAACTTATTTTCAGAAGTTAAATATTATAAAAAACAACATCAATAACAAATCTCTTAGTCTACATATAAAACAAGAAACCAAGATACTCTCTTGCAGGATGTAAGCATATATCTGAATGTACAATCTGTTATATTCATGAAGAGCTCCAAAATTACAGTAGAAAAATAAGAATGCTATAAATTACACAAAAGTTATTTGATAGGATGGGAAACTCATTTTCTTAAGGCAGACTTTCCTTAATATTTTCTTACTTTTATTCAATTCTCTTAGGCAGGATTTTTATATTTTACTATTTTAAATCTTTTATCCAATTACGGCAAAATAATGCCTGCATTATAAAGTCAAAGTTTCCTCCTTACGTTCAAAACCAATAATAACTACCTATGGAGTACTATAATAGCTAAAGTTTGTGAAGTGATTTATAAGTATTTTACTCACAACATCTGATTCTCACAACAACCCTGCAAGGCAGGTGCTGTTATGTCCATCTTTACAGATCAGTTAACTGAGGTTGATAAGACTTGCCGAGGGTCACACGGCTGGCAAGTGCTGATGAGACATGTTTTGTGACTCAAGTCTAGTATTCTAATCACTACACTACACTGTAATATCTCAAAGACATGATATAAGAAAAACACAATGGAGCTGAAAAAGATACAGAGAAGGGAAACAACGAAAACAGGAGGATATAAATTTCCATATATAAATGGAGTAAAAATTACAACCTTTTAATACAGAAAGATGCATGGTGATTAAAGTCTAAAATCATATTGTCTATAGACAAGGTAAATATAGACATATTGAACAAATTCCCATATCTTAGAAAAAGGGAAAATGCCCTGAAACTCTTAAAAAATGTAGTTTTAGAACACTGCCATTGAACAAATATTTAAATGCTTACTACATAGGTGCTATGAGAGATATAAAAATCTACAAAATACATTTACTGTCCTCAAGAAGGTGGTAATTTTAAAAATGTAACGGAATATTATGCTTCATAACAAATGAAGAGAGATTTGCAGAGAAACTTGTGAAGATATAGAAATGGACACAGAATGAACAGTTTACACAAGAACAACATTGTCAAAACAAACAATTTTGAAAGACTTAAGAACTCTGATCAATGTACTGGCCAACCAACCATATAGCTCTCCAATAACTAATGTACATGCCATGCATCTCCTGGCAGGGATAAAGGACTAGAGGATGGAATGAGATACACACACACACACACACACACACACACACACACGCGCGCGCGCTTGGACATGGACAATGCAGAAATCTATTTTGCTCAAGCATGCATATTTGTTATACTTGTTTTGGTTTTCTTTTTCTAATGGGAGGAAGATGAAAAAGGAGAAGGGTACCAAGGAAAAAGAAAAAAAGCCTTTAATTTTGAAAGTTACATGTTATCATATGCTTAAAAGAAAAAGCAAGAGATTCAGAGTTTCATATATAATCCTCATTTAGTTTGTACATGGGAGTACTTATTTTATTTGGTGTTTGTTAAGTTCTGAATTGAGAAAAAGAAAAACTTTTAAAAGTTTATAATTTAGTTAGGGAGCTAAGACAAACATAATAAAAGTACATTATAAGTGATTTAAGACTAGGAAAAAGAGCACGCCCTAGGGAAGTTAACACACCTAGCCATGGCAATGTGTGAACAGGATTGATGAAAAAAGAGCAGCCTCATAGACCGCTATATGTAACTGAAACTATGCTTGCTTCACACTTCATGCCATTATCCAATCCAGCTACCTTCCCATCCTACTGCAGTGTGTTTCTGCTCTGGGCACAGTGATCAATCAGATTAATTCTATTGTTGCTTATGGAAATAGAGTACGCTTTCTACAGAAGAGAGGGCTACACTCTTCATGCGCTTGGGACTCTAGATCAGGGGTGGGGAACCTGTGGCCTCGAGATCACATGTGGCATTTTAGGTCCCTGGGTGGAGCCTTTTGACTGAGTCTAAGTTCTACAGAACAAATCCTTTTATTAAGAGGATTTGTTCTATGAAGTTTGGATTTAGTTAAAGGGCTGCACTTGAGGATTGAGATGGCCATATGTGGCCTCAAGGCTGTAGGTTCCCCACCCCTATTCTAGACCAAAACACATCTCCTAAGCAAGCATTCTCTTACCTATATTTTCTCCCATATTAAAATGCAAACTCCTAGAAGATAAAGCTTATGTCCCTACCACTTAATAAATTCACTGAGAAGGAAAAAATCACTTCAGTAGGAAGTGATCAAGCAAAGGGGGAAAAGTGGCTGTATTTGAGCTGGAATCTTGAAAGTATGTGACAGGAAGAAACAAAGGTTTTCACAAACTTATGAAACTTACTTGTTACCCTCAAAGAAATGAGAAAAACTGAAATGTAGATAAGTTCTGGAATGGTTTAGAGAAATTCATAGAAAGTTAGGAAAAGCTAGAAGGCTAGAGTGGTGAAACAATTGTTGTAGGGACCTGAATTTAAATCCTATGTCTGACCCATACTAATTCTGTGTGTCTTTGGGCAAATCCCTCAAACTCTCAGCACCCCCAAACCATTTTTGCAGATTAGAAATTGATCTGAAATTTGCTCACAAAAGAAACTAAAAATCTGACCTCATCAGGCTGCTATATGGATTAAATAAAACAAGCCCTCTGTTATTCTTATAACATGATATAAATGTAGATTATTATTTTGAAGTCATATAAGTCAACCATACATTCTTATATATATACTGATGGAACAGAAATGCCAGTTTTACATAATGAAAGTGTCCAATAAAAGATCTACATGATGCTCATTAGTCTTTTTGTACTTATCTTCTCTAATTCTCATTTAATACTTATAATGATAATGATAAGACTTTTAGGGCTATCAAACTATAAATTCTTTGAGATCTGCATCTTATTTTATTTCTTATCTTCCACAAGCCTACTACTATTGTATCTGCAGAGAAAGGAGGTACCTAACATCAATGTAATTTTTCTTCACTTCTGTCATACTCTAATTTTTTGGCATAGAGGCCAGTGATAGTATTGTGATTATAGTGTTAAATCTAGCATTTTATGCAAAGTCTTCAAAGAACTGAAATTGAGGATCATCCAAAGGGTAACGGAGAGAAACATGGTGGATGCAAGAGATGGAAAAGGAATTACAGGATGTTAAAGAAATGTATGAGCAAAAAAAGTTTTATAAGTCACTTAGGAAGAGCCAAAGATTACTGATTGAAAGTTCACATTGAACAGACCTGTGGAAAACTCATGAGAAGAAATGGACAAGAATTATACAAGGCATGTAGATATAGAAGTATTAGAATCTGTATTACTGGAGGGAAAATCTGTTTTGGTGAGATCACATTTCTCATGCCTTTGTGTATTTTGCTTTTTTAAACCTCTCAATATTAAGACAATTTTTATCCAAATCTCTTAAGTGAAGTTGCCAATTTCTATTTTTGAGGTAAAGTTAGATCCACAGAATGACTCCACTGTTTTCCACGTTTTTTGAAACACACACACACACACACACACACACACGAATGAATGCAAAGTAAAACATTTTTATCTAAGCTCTTTGACAATCCATCAACTGCCCCTTGAATCTACTAGGCTGCACAAGGCTGGACTTTCTTGTCTTTAGTACCTAATACAGAAGAGGAAATTACTGGTTGAACTGAATGCTCCTTTGAAGTTAAGTTTATCTTTTCCCATTTAACTAAAAGGGAACCCAAGAGAAGTCAGAGACTTATTCAAGGACAGACCCACGTTGTGGAAAGGTGGAAAGGCAACATGGTATAGCAGAAAGAGTATTTCATACATCGTAAGTAAGTCATAAATCCTGGGTTCCAATTAATCTCAGTCTTTTGTTTTGCCCTCTCCTGTGTACATATCATACAGTAATAAAAAATATAGCTCATGTAATCACAAAGAGGATAGGTAACCAAGACCTCAGAAGCCATTTGTACTGACATATATCTTTAACAGGAATAAAAATCCCTGAATAAGTAATGTAGCCTCTACATGAAGAGCTCTGATGAGGGGGAAAATACCTCCCAAGGTAGCCTAACTACTACAACTTTTAAAAACATCTTTCATATCACCCACATTTCCCAATATGCCCCTTTCCCTTTCCTTTCTCCTTCCCAGAGAGCTATGTCTTAAAACAAAGAATTAAAAATTTTTTTTTGGTAAAACTAAGCAACATATAAAGATCAAGATTTTATGTAAGTGCTGTGCACTTACAATTCCCCATCTCTGCAAAAAAGGGAAGAAAATGCATCCTTATATCTTCTTTGGGACCAATTTTGGTAATTATAATTTCAAAACATTCATTTTGATTGCTTTGTCGTTGTTTTCATATATATAGTTGTAGTCACTGCATAAACTGTTTTCCTGATTCTGCATACTTCTCTATGTCAGTTCACATAAGTCTTCTCATGTTTCTCTAAATTCATAATATTCATTGTTTCTTACAATGCAGTAATATTCCACTGCATTGATAGTACCACAATTTGCTTAACTATTACCCAGTAGAAATCCATTCACTTTTAAAAAGCGTCATTAGTTAGAAAGGTTTTTTTCTTATAAAGAACCTAAATTTACCTTTCCAACGTCTATCCACTGCTCCTACTTCTGCACTCTGGAACTAGAGAGAACAAATTTAATCTTTCTTCTCATGACATCTTTTCAAATATTTAGAGACTTTTATATGTTCTTTTTATGACTTTTCTTCAGGTTATACAGCTCCAGTTCCTTCAACCAATTTTAAATATGGTATAGCACGTTCTAGAGGTTGTTCATCATACTGACTTCCATCCCTTGGTAAAGCATCTTTTGCAAAATGTGTTTTCAGAAAAGAACACAATACTTCCTTATGTTGTCTGACAAGGGAAGAGTATGGTAGGACTATCCCTCTGCCTATTTTAATGTACTAAAATCATGATTTTTTTTTTAATTTCTGCTTCCATACTAGCATCTCTTCTAGGTTATAAAGTCTTTAAGGGAAAGAGTATGGCTTATTCATCATTATATTCCCAGCCTCTAAAACACCATCTTGTACTTTGTACTCATTTAACAAGTGTTGGCTTAATTAATATGTATGTGCTGCGCAATCAAATTGTTAACATCTTGGGCAAGGAACAAGCACCCATAAAACAAGCATCAGTTTGTTTATTTCCAAGATATAAAGTTATATATATATAGATATAAATTTATTAAATATTTGAAAACCTGGTAAGTTTGGAAAGCTGATCTGGCCTACAAAGAGATAAGATGTGTAACTGTCTTGCTGCTCTGGAAACCCTTTTGTTTTAGGTAGTAACTTGAAGAATAAACAGAATCTTATGTTTCGCTATGTCTACTGTAAGTAACAAAGCCAATTTGCTCCTTATAGTAGAAAAACAGGTTTCTACCAGGTAAAATATTGCCTATAATACCTTCACTGTGCAAAGAAAAGGGAGGTTCATCAATGTGTATATTGCTGCTAACTAGAAAACTTCCATTGTACCTATCCCAGTACTCTGTACACAGGAGGCACTCAAATCTTTGTTAAGCTATCTTCTTTGATGCATAGCTTACTCCAAAGACTTTAGAGTTAAAATATCAAAAACCATGTTTATAATAATGACTGTCATTTTTTACACTATGGACAAGTATCCTCTCTACAAATATTTGTAATTTCCTATAATATATGACATTTATTCTATAAACATTTAGGAAGAAATGCTTAATTCATATCAAATTTATTTAAAGAAATGAACTCAGTGATTTCTGCAATTTGTCTAAATAATTTTGTAGACAAGATTACCTCTAAATGAGGAAGGTATGCAATAGCTCACAGTATTCCTCAGTTAGTGATCAAACATTAATCAACCACTTTCAAGTCAGCGTGAAAAATGTCTAGATAGATAGGAGTCCAAGTTTAGGAAGCAGTGGCTATTCCCATCTACTAATTTTCTAAAAGCCGTAAGTTTTAGTATTTGCCTCCTATGAAAGTCCTAGTTCCATATGAAATAGCACGACTGGCAACAAAAGAGACATCTCCCCATGAGAAGAAAGATTTATCCTAGTCTACTTGGTGATGCTACCACCTACCCTGCTTTCATGTGGAAACTAAGCGGTAGAAAAGAACATACCACTTCAGAGAAGTAAGGAAATGGTATATTTACAAGGGAACTTTGCTAAGGAATCCTTCTCTTCCTTATATTACTCCTATAACACTCAAAATAGTTATACTTCTCACATGACATTCATCACACATAGGCAGACCTTAACTCAAGAGGTCAGACACCTTACTAGTGTTGAGGCAATTTCTTCCACATAGTACTTTTTTCTCTAAAAGGCAAGTAATTTGAATGATTCAGGGTTAAGATGCAGCTTTCTGGTTGCCCAGGGTCTTTAAAAGGTCAGCCCACAAAGAGTCAGAGCCCTTCACCCTTGGCACATGTACAAAGCTGTGCATTACATTTCTATGATTTAGTAAACCTTCTTTTATTAACTATTAAATGGTCTGTGAGGCGTCCATTTTGCTCTGATCACAACTTGAAGCACCAGACTAGTCTGAATCAGGTCTGATAAAACACATATACACAACTAACCTCCCAAGACGGTTGAGCTAGGTGGGTGCCACAAAAATTTTCTCACCTTCTATTGGGATTTTCCCCTTCTTTCTTCCCCTTGCTACTGCAGACCCACCTAATGTCTCATAGTCTTCTTCACTCTTGGCCTCTACTTCTTACCTGACTCTAATTCCAAGTCCAGAACAGAGGTGAGTAAACCCTCTATGCCCATTTTTTCCATTTTTACTGTTGTTACCTAATCCTAAAATCTCACAGCAAGTATTTTCAAACCCTATCCTATCAATTTGTGGTACATCCCATACCCCAACCCAGGAAGGCCTCTTCTCATTCTTGTGATATACTTCCCAGAAGAGTGAGTCTTAACTACATTCCTGTTGTGTCAATGAATCTTATTTCAGTCCTTTGAATAACATAAGACACTATTCACTGGTGAAACAACAGGGAATAGTGGAGAGAACACTCATCGAGGAATCAGGAGGCCTTGACTCTAGTCTTAGGTTTGTTACTAATTAGTTAAATGACCTTGGGCATGTCTCTTCAACTCCCTGGGCTTGTTTTTTCTTCTGTAAAATAAAGTGGTTGGACTATAAAGGTGATAAGATTTTGGGGGTACATAGGTGGTAGAGTCAATAGAGTGCTAGACCTGGGAATCAGGAAGACCTAAATTCAAATCCTGCATCACTTAATAATCATGTAACTCTGGGTAAATCACTGAGTTTCTCTCTCCCTCAGTTCCCTCACCTGTAGAATAGGGATAATAAGAGCACCTACCCTAACATTGTCGTGAGGATAAAAATCAAATTAGCTAAAATATATTAAAGCACTTTACAAACAGCTATATACGTTTGTTTTGTTGTTGTTGTTATAATTATATTCCCTCTAAGATCCCTTTTATACTGAACTTTCATACTTCTATTATCATGTACCTGAAACTTAAGTCTTTCTCTAGGGAATCTAACATCTGTTTCATGTTATTAGTAAAGGAAAAATAAACTCAGAAATATACATGATTCACAAATAGCAATAAAGGAGTGCTATTCTCCAGCAGAACAAAGGAGGAGCAGGAATAAGGAGGTAAGGGGGTCAATCCCTGGGATGCTCAGAATAAAAGAACCAAGGTGACAATGAGGCAGCTTGGATTAACAAGTATTCTAAAGGTCTCTTCTGGCCAGAGATTCTGTACCTTTCACTTAACAACTCACAGAGCCACTGTCCTTTCTCTTTACTACTAACCTCAGATGTTACTTTGATGGAACTTCCGCCTTATGCCATGAGAACCTTTACAAACAGAACCTTTACTAACATTCCCATGCTTGATAGGTAGGGAGATGGGAAGAGAGGGATCAATAAGTCCACAATCCCATCATTCAAGATTCACCAGATATATTCCTGGCATTTCAATGTGGAATTGTGAATTCAACAGAAACTGTTGATATACATTGGCTACCTCTTACATTACTATTAATATTCTTCTGTAGAACATACTTATTATAGGTTAAATAGGCTTTTGCAGAATGATAAATTTTTTCAATGAACAAAAATCTGTTTTCTACATATACCACTCTCCCCATTAAAAAAGAAAGGAAAACAAAACCCTTGTGAAAAATATGCATAGTCAAACAATTTAAATCCTGGAATTATCCATGTCCAAAAACAGATGTCTCAATGCATTGTGTCCATCAACTCTTTATCAGGAAGTGAGTAGAAAGTTTGATCATGCTGTCCTGACAACTTAACACTACCATGAGAAAATATCTTTTGAATTCTAAGTAAGTTACTTTTAGGCAAATGTCTAGCATTCTTAGAATTTGAGAGGCTGCTTGTATTGCCTTATGTTGTAGTTACTGTCACCTTTCCCCTGCCAGAGTGCAAGCTTCTAGAGAAGGGGACTTATCTTACGTCCTAAAGTGTCGAGCATATGACAGGCACCCAAATATGCTGAAATAATTTTTTCAGGCTTGAAAAACCTGAAAACTACTCAATTATCTTCATGTCCATCAAGGATGTAAGAAGGGAAGAAATAAAACAGAGATGGAACAAAGTTTTGTTTTCTCCCAAGGTTCAGCACAGGCACCACTGCCTCAATGAAGCCCTACTACATTCTTCCCTACCCCTCCCAGCTGTAAGTGTTCTTTTTCTCTCTCCCCTCAAATTTCCTTTACAATACCCATTTGTGGATATGCTGTACCCCCACATCAGGGTGTAAGGTCCATGAGGGTATTGTTGTCTTCATATCCCTAGTACACATCTGAGGATGTGCCTGGTTCCTTTTGCTTTTTGAACTGACTTATGATTTTACTGGTATAGGGAAAATGTCAAATGTTAGCTCTATGGATACAGATTAGCATCTCTTCTCTGACTTTTAGAGTGTTGTCTGGGGCACTGAGAAGTTAAATTGTCCATGGTCACATAGCCTGCAAGTGTCAAAGGTAGGACTTGAACCCACTACCCCAAAGCCTGCTCTTTATCTATTATACCATTATGTTTTCCATCTGGCATATAGTAATCTTTTCATAAATGCTTACAGAATTGCATTTTAGTTGGAGCTTATAAATTTTAGTTGTTTCAATCAATTATAAATAACATGATAATGAAGATGATGACAGCAATCTATAGTGCTTTTGCAAAATGCTTTAAATATTATCTCATTTGATCCTCCAAATGACCCTGAGAGCTATTAAGATTATTCCCATTTTACAAATGAGGAAAGTGAGGCACATAAAGGTCAAGTGGTTTGCCCAAAGTCACATACCTAGTGTCTGAGACTAGATTCAAAACTCAGGCCTTCCTGGCTGCACTCCATCACCTAGTTGTAGAATCTGCCTAATTTTCTGCCTAATTCTGAACACTAAAACTGGCAAGCTTATTAAGGCAAATAAGAGAACACTTAAAAACGCCTTACCTGTAGCTGTTGGGTTTATCAGCCCTGTAGATGCACTGTTGGAAATTTGTGAGGGAGCTTGGCCTAGCCCTGCAGAAGGGGCTCCTGAACGAGGAAACTGTTGAGAACTCATTTCTACCTGCAAAATACAGTCACACTGTTACAATTTGATCTGGAGATGCAGGATGTTACACATATCTACAGTTGGTACCACTGAGTTTAAACCTTAAAATGACATTACCTTAATTGTTAGAATAACTAAATAACTTATCTCAACTAGACAAAACATCAGCTGAAAAACTAAATAATTTTCAAATGGGAAATGCTACCTGAATTTCTATAACCAAGTAGAAAAAAGCTAACAAATTACTCTAGTCCATTTATGTCTATGGTTGTTCAGTTGTTCTGACTCTTCATAACCCCATTTGGGGTTTTCTTGGCAAAGATACTGGAGTGGTTTGCCATTTCCTTCTCCAGCTCATTTTACAGATGAGGGAATTTAGGCAAAAAGGGTTAAGTTACTTGCCCAAGGTGTTACAGAAACTACTAAGTGTCTGATGGTGGATTTGAACTCAGGTCCCCCTGATTCCAAGTCTGGTGCTCTATCCACTGAACCACCTAGCTGCCCATAGCTAAGTTTATGTCTTATCTTTAATCAAATCACTGTAATATTTTTCTCATCATAAAGGGATCTACAGGACCTATCTACTCTGGGGCATGTTTGCAAAAACACTTTATTTTAAAATTCTCCGGGAAGTATTCAGAAATATATCCTTGATAGATATGAAGATAATTAAGTAGTTTTCGGGTTTTTCAAGCCTGAAAAAATTCTTCCAGCATATTTGGATGCCTGCCATTTCAGAAATTCAGCCATTTACTCATGCCAAAAAAGAAATTTTTTTTAATGTCAAAACTAAAATTTTAACATTTTTACTATTACTTCTTACTTTTCCCAATAATTACAATGCAGAATCACAGATCTCAGTGTTGGAAAGGAACTCAGAGCTTGTCTAGTCCAACCTCAACTTAAATAAGAATCCCTTCCACAACATACTCAACAAATGGTCATCCAATCTTTTCTTGAAAACCTCCAGAGAGGGAACCCACTTCCTCCTGAGGTAACCCTTCCACTTTTTCATATAGCTTTTATTTTTCTTCCTTAAATCAAATTTAAATCTGCTTCTTTGAAATTTCTATTCACTATTCCCACCTCTGACTTCTAGAAAAACAAAAGAAGTCTATTCCCTTTTCTATAGGCCAGCATTTCAAATACTTGACACTACAATAATCATGTCCTCCATAAGTCTTCTCTTCTCCAGGAAAAACATCTTCAGTTCCAAAGATGTGCATATGGTAGGATGTTGAGTGTTTCATCAAATAATCTTGTTGCCTTCCTCTAGATGATTTCTAGTTAAAAATGTTCTTCCTGAAAGTGGTGTCAAGAACTGACAATGGCAATTCTCTATGATGAGGCCTGATATGGGTACAATACTCTCACCCCACAGTCTTAGATACCATATCTCTAATAATGCAGCCCAAAATTGCCCTTTTTTGATATCCATACTAGGTTATCATCTCATGTTGAGCTTGCAGTCAACTAAGTCTCTCCCCCAAGACCACTTTCCGATGAACTAGCCTAGTTCTATCTCCCTCATCTTGTACTAGCAACATTTATTTTTTGACCTGAGCGACCTTAGCCCGCCAAGATATTTTGGATTCATCCTTGCAGTCAGTGGATAAGCCACTGCTCCCAGTTTTATGTCATCTATACTTTTAGCTAACTCTTTTAAATCACCTTTAAGGTTTTTAGGTAAGAATTATACTAGCCAACATACAAGACTTTCTGGCATATTTTAGCTTAACACAGGAATTTCTGCAAATAGGCTTTATAGCCAAAAAATTCAGCGAATAATAAAACCTGCTTGGGAAAGACACAATAGAGTCTTCATTAATTGTGATTGTGTGTGTGTGTGTGTGTGTGTGTGTGTGTGTGTGTGTGTGTGTAACAATCAACAAGTAGGTATTCTTGAAACTTTATGGAGTACTCACAGGGCACATGGCACCTCACTAAATGCTAATCAATTAAGAACTCTGCCTTGTCTTTAAAGATTTTTACAAGTTTGCAAATAACAAGAACAAAAGCAAATCATTTAAGGCTTTGCGAGAAAAAATTTTAAATCATACTTTGTATTTTAACTCCATCCAAAGATGTTATTTCAAGCCATTAAAAAAAGGTACTTCCTTTGAACAATCAGAGAAAATTAAAAGGCAGAGTCATTCAGGATTCACTCAGCTGGGAGAAATGGGAATAAAATCTAGGCTTCCCAACAAGAAATATATTACTCTGTTAATTATATCCTACCTAAAATACAACTCTTAACCACCCCATGATCTTATTTCATGTATTTCGATTTGCACTAAGGTACCATAACTAGGTGGGGGATTTTTCTACATTAAAGGAAAGTATATATAGGAAGCACACTTTGGTAATGCACACATCATAGTCAAAGAAATGTGTGTTTTTGAGAAAACCAGCCTTTAGCAATTTCTAACTTGACAGTAAAGAGATTTTATATCTCCATGTCACTGAAAGGTTCCGTGGTGCAGAGAGATATAGAGTCACAGACATCTCACAGCAAGATTTGACCAAAAGGAGATCAGTCAATGGCTCTGTTTGCAAGACCTAGATTTAAAGATTTCCTTTTCCCTTCCCCTCACATTTATTCTAATAGACTCCTCTAAAATCTGTTTCCAAGCACGTTTTAACTCTAAATGCTCAGGTGCTTCCTTCCCCACCCAAACCAATGAATGGATCGGATGACAGGGCTGTCCCGCCTCCTCTCTCTGGGGTGCTCCAGCCTGGCTCTTCCAGCGAGGGAAGAACAGGTTCAGGTCTTCCCAAGATAACTAGCTCCTGTACCCTGCCGCCTGTCTGCCGTCTGCCGTCTGCCGTCTGCCCCAGAAGCTTCTTTCTAGCTCCTGCCCACTCTTTTTTCCATCAGATCCCAGTCCGGGAAGCGGACTCACAAAGGAACCAGGGAGGGAAGCAGGAGGGCCCCTTCCCCATAGCCAATACAGTCTTTCGGTCCCCGTGACACCGGCTCCGGCCCAGCAAACACCCCAGTTACTAGAGCAGTTTCAGTATTTGGTTCCAGCTTTCTCCCCAAGAACCTGCCCCTCCCCTTCCCACCGCCCGCCTATTGGCCCGGCGCCGAAGGCGTCACACGGGCTCGGGCTCCAATCCAGCATCAACCTCGGCGCCCTAGCCCCACCCTCCCATCGAACCTCGACTAATCAAGCTAGGGGCTCTGGCAGGGCTACCCAAATTTCACGACCCCGCGACCAATAGAAGAGGAGAGATGGCTCGTCCAATGAGAAGGGGCGGGGGGGCGGGGAGGGAGGCCCCGCCTTTGCCTGGGTCTGAAAGCGGCGGGCGCAGGTCCCGGATGTAGATAGTCACTTTAAACTGCTCTGTGAGCCAAACTGCCTCCGCCACCGCCCCCCGCCCGGCCAATCTCCCTGTCTTCTACCCATCAAAGCCAGACCCAGAGCCAGTCGGCCCAAGGCCCAGACCCCGCCTCTTTGCCGCGGGGCACCCCAAGCCGGGGGCAGAGGCTCCTCGCAGCTTCAACTGCCGGGACTAACCGCCCTATCCCAGGCTACTGACAGGACCCCACAACTTCCTAAGCGGTGCGATACCTGGCGAAGGACCAAGCCGACTACGCTTCGTCGGGGCCACCTTTCCCAGGGGACCCTCGGCAGAGCGGACGCCGCAACCCTGGCCCGGCCCGGCTGCCCCGCCCCCTCCCCGGATCCCCTCCTCCCGCCACTACCTGGACTCCGAAGCGCGGAGCCGCCGCTCCTCCGTTCTGCCTTCTCCGTGTTGTTCTCTGCCTTTCCTAGCGGCGCCTCTCAGGCGTCTTAGTCCCCGGGGCTCTGGACCCGCCGCGGCGGCCGCGGCTAGCTCTCCTCTCAACCTAGCACCGCCGCTTCCGCCGCCGCACCGAGACGCCCGCCCATTGGTTGGGGCTGGCACCGCCCACCTCGAGTTGAGCCACTGAGAGCGTGGCGTTAGCCAGAAGGTGGGATCGTCAGGGGAGGGATGTCCCAGCCCGGGGTGATAGGGCATTCTGGGTCTTGTAGTTTTTCCTGACAAGGGGGCGTGACTGGGAGGGTACGAGTGGGCGAAAGGGCGGGCACAGCCGCCAGTCCTGCGTCACGCCCCCCTTTGCAGTCTTCCATTGGCTCTAATCGAGCCGCTTTTCACTTCATGCTACCCTCTCCTCCCCCTACCCAACTGAGAAAAGGCGACCGGATCTAGCGCTGGAGCTCCGCCTTCTCCTCCAGGCCCCCGAACCGCGGGCCCTGGATTTGTCACTTGCATGGCGGGCCACGTAAGGGGGAGTGGGGAAGATGGGACTCCAAACGAGCCCCATTCCACGCTTTCCTTTAAAGGGCAGATGGGGAGGTGGGGCTTGGGGTTCGTTTTTAATGTATCCTCTTCATCTCCCGGGATCCGTTGCACGTGGCGGGTGCCTGTCAGCGGGGATGGCCACCCCGGCCCCGCAGCGCTGGCGGCAGAGGCGAAGGATGTCCCGCTGCTCTCGCCTGCATCTCGAGAAAACCCGTTCCCAAGGCGTTTTATCCCTCCTGACCCAGAGCCGGTGTCCTCCACGTTATGGAAGTTCAGTAAAGTTTTCTGCAAGGGGTGGGGTGGGACCGAGAGCCCTGGACGCCTCAGCAGTTCAACACCTCAAGCATCGGCTCCCCGAGGACCGAGGTGGTTAATAACGATAAGGACAGTAGCCTTCATGCAGCGCACTGAGGTCTGCAGAATGCTTGCTAGATACTGACCTCGTTTTATCTTGACCACAGCAGCCCTGGGAAGGCAGGTGCGCTATCAAGTGAGGCAGACGGAGGTTACGTGATTGGCCCAGGATCACACAGCTATTCAGTGTCTGAGGTCACGTACGGACTCAGGGCTGCCTGACCCCAACACCACTTCTCCATCTACTGCACGATAGCGCCTAGTTTGTGTCAAGCACTGTGCTAAGAGCTTTAAAAAAAAATTTTTTTTTTAATATGATCGCCTTTGATTAGGGCAGAATGTGCTCCTAGCTCAGCAGGGTTGTATCCTTGCCGTACCTTCTTGGTAAATATCTCTTTGTAGAAGGTAATTGACATGACAGGCAATTTCAACAGGAACGATGTTGGATTGCAGGGTTTGAAGGGTTTGAGCCAACTGCATTAGAAGGAACCTCTGCCTGAAGGAGAGATGTAATCGGCCGTGTTTTGGGGACCAGTCTGCTAATGGTGATTGAGAAAGTAAATCCAGGATCTTGTCTGCATCAGTGTGCCTAGGATTATAGACTTTTAGATCCAGGAGGGACTTCCAGATGATTTAGTCTTATTTGTTTTATAGACATGGAAAGTAAGGCCTAGAGAAGTTTGGTTACAATTTGGTTACGATCCCATAGCTATGGGCAGAGTCAAGGAGATTCAAAGTCTTGTACCCTTTCTACAACACCAGGCTGTTTCCCTTTGTCTAGGTAGAAACACAGAGAAATAGTGTGGAGCAATTTTAAAGCAATACAGTTATTTCCAATTTTAATAGCTTCTTTCAACACTATCTTTTCAACATTTTACCTGTCACTGTATAAGGAAGGCTAACTTTGACTTTCTGTTTTTACTTTAACTCACTTTTCACTATTCTGTGTCTGTTCATAGTTCTGCTTCCTACTTCTGCACTGATCTAACCCAGTGCTTCTCAAAGTGTGATTTGGGGACCCCAGGAGTCCCTGAGACCCTTTCAGGGGGTTCTCAAGGTTAAAACTTTTCATAATGCTGTGACATTTTAATTTCTAAAAATGCAAAGTGAAATAGAACCAAGAAAACAATATATACAAAGACAGTGCAAGAATCTATTGAAAAAGAATGCTGTGAAATTACACTGTCTGAGCTCAGCTCCAAAAAATATTTGGGAAGGTACTTTTTTTGCAATGGTGAATGATTATAGGTGTGGAATACTACAGATGTCAGACATGTTTTTGCTTTTGCTAAACGTTTTTTATTTTTGCCTTCATTTTTCTTTTTAATAAGAGATGGCAGTTTAGAAGGCAGAGGGAAATAAATTGGGAAATGTAGGTTACATAAACAGAAAAAAAAGATATAAACAAAACATTTTTAAAAGAAAATTTATTCTTTTGACCTATTCCTTGATGCTTGATTTTGCCACATTTAGGTTTGAAAAGCCTACTTTTGTCTAATTAAAGTTGTACTTCCTACTTATACAAGGTGCTTAATAGTTTGTGTTGAAATGAATAGGTGACTCTAGAACCACATTTGTAATAAGTATTAATTA
The DNA here is from genome assembly GCF_028372415.1 of Notamacropus eugenii. Lineage (NCBI taxonomy): Eukaryota > Metazoa > Chordata > Mammalia > Diprotodontia > Macropodidae > Notamacropus > Notamacropus eugenii. The sequence goes on from NC_092876.1 coordinate 320,141,827, forward strand.
AACTGGAGAAGATGTGGGAAAATTGGAACACTAATACATTGTTGGTGGTGGAGTTGTAAATTGATCCAGCCATTCTGGAGAGTAATTTGGAACTATGCCCAAAGGGCTATAAAACTATCCATACCCTTTGATCCAGCAATAAAGTCTGTATTCCAAAGAGATCATAAAAAAGGAGAAAGGACCCATATGTGCAAAAATATTTATAGCAACTCTTTTTATGATGGCCAAGAACTGAAAATTGAGGGGGTGCACATCAATTGGAGAATGACTGAACAAATTCTGGTATATGAATATAAAGGAATACTATTGTTCCATAAGAAATGATGAGCAGGCAGATTTCAGAAAATCCTGGAAAGACTTACATGAACTGATGCTGAGTGAAAGGAGCAGAACCAGGAGAATACTGTACACAGTAACAGCAACATTGTGGGATGACCACCTTTGATAGCCTTACCTCTTCTCAGCAATGCAACGATCTAACGCAGTCGCAAAAGATTCATAATAGAAAATGCCATATCCACATCCAGAGAAAGAACTATGGAGTCAGAATGCAGTTTGAAGCATACTGTTTTTTTTTTCTCTCAGTTTTTCCTTATTGTTCTGATTCAACTATCATAATATGACTAATATGGAGATATGTTTAATATGATTTTACAGGTATAGCCCATATCAGATTGCATGCTGTCTTGGGAAGAGAAGAGGAGGAAAAAATTTAGAACTCAAAATTTTATAAAAGTGAATGTTGAAAACAATAAATACATTTTTAAAAAAGTATTAATTAAAAGAGCCATGTGACTTACCCCATAGAATCTAGTTCTAACGTGGAGTTTAGAGATTTTGTGTGGCCAAAGGTTGCATGTAAACCACATATAGCTGGTGCTTTTATATCAGACTTAAGTGCGGTAGGCCTGATCATAAGGACTGATGAGTAACTAAACTAAAGATAGGGAAGCCTATAGGCCTTACCATGAAGAACACTCTAAGCGTACAAACTAACAAACTGTCCTAGATTGTCAAATGAGGAAATTAAACTGCTCTGAGGTATCTGATGGGCACATGGGAGAAAAGGTTTTCCTAAACAGGTGGCTTATCTATTCTGCAAGACATGTAAATTGGGAATAAATATTTATATAGCACTTACTATGTGCCAGGTATTGTGCCAAGTGCTTTAAAAAAAAATGTATGTCATTTGATCATCACAACATCTCTAGAAGGTAGCTGCTATTATTTACAATTGAGAAAACTGAGGCATATAGGTCAAGTGACTCATTTGAACTCAGGTCTCTAAGCCCAACACTCTATCTACTGGGCTACCAGCTGCTACTACTATTGTTGCTTAGATCTGGTGCAGTCCTTTACTAGGAAGACTGCTGACTCCTCATTTCTGGACCTACCTCTTTGAGGTCTTGGAAAGTGAAGCAGCTGCACTTGACTCAACTCTGTCCTGAAATGACTTCTGTATCCTTTTATGCAGCTAAGTCAATATATATATTGGTAATATCATATATAATTATATATAATATCTTTTCAGATATTCTTGAGTCTGTCATATGGTCCCCAGTTGCTATAGTGACTTAGTGACTTTGGACATTCTTTTTTTTTTAATAATATTTTTCCAGTTACATGTAAAACCAATTTTTAATATTCATTTTTTAAAAAAATTTTGAGTTCTAAATTCTTTTCTTCCCTTCCTATTTTCCTCTCCCTGAGGCAGTAAACAATTTGATGTGTTATGCATGTGTGATCATGCAAAACATATTTCCATATAAGTCATGTTATGAAAGTAGATTCAGAAAAAAAAACCTGCACAAAAAATAAAGTGAAAATAGTATGCTTCAATCTGCATTCAGACTCTATCAGTTCTTTTTCTGGATGTGGATAGCATTTTTCATCATGAGTCCTTCAGAATTATCTTGGATCATTGTATTGCTGAGAATAGCTAAGTCATTTACAGTCAATCACCATACAATATTGCTGTTACTATGGTCAGTATTCTTCTGGTTCTGCTCACTTTGCTTTGCACCAGTTTATGCATGTTTTCTAAGTTTTTCTGAAAGTATCCTGCTCATCATTTCTTATAGCACAATAGTATTCCATCACAATCATATCCCACAACTTGTTAAGCCATCCCCCAATTGATGAGCATCCTTTCAATTTCCAACTCTTTGCCACCAACAAAAGAGCTGCTCTAAGTATTTTTGTACATATAAGTTCTTACCCCCTCGCCTTTTTTAATCTTTTTGGGATACAGACATAGCAGTGGTATTGCTGGGTCAAAGGATATGCCCAGTTTTATAGCCTTACCAAGTCCCTTCTAATATTTGTCTTTTTCCTTTTTCTGTCACGTCAGTCAATCTCATAGATGTGAGGTGGTACCTCAGAGTTGTTTTCATCTTTATTCTTTAATCAATGATTTTGAGTATTTTTTCAAATGCCTGTAGATAGCTTTGATTTCTTCATTTGAAAACTGCATGTTCACATCCTTTGACCATTTATCAATGGGGGAATGACTTGTATTCTTATAAATTTGATTCAATTCTTTATGTATTTGAGAAATGAGACCTTTATCAGAGTTACTTGCTGGAAAAAATTTTCCCTAGCGTTCTGCTTTCCTTCTAATTTTAGTGGCATTGGTTTTATTTGTCCAAAAACTTTTTAATATAATGAAAATTATCTTATTTTACATCTTATAATACTCTTTATCTGTTGTTTGGTCATAGTCTTCCTTTCTCCATAGATTTGGTAGGTAAGTTATTCCTTGCTCTCCTAATCTGTTTATGGTATCACCCTTTATCTCTAAATCATGCACTCATTTTGACCTTATCTTGGTATAGAGTGTATATTTAGTTAGTCTATATCTAGATTCCATAGTTATAGAATATTAGTCTCTATCTAGAGTCTCTAGATTCCATAGTTATAGAATATTAGTCTATATCTAGATTCTCTCATACTCTTTTCCAGTTTTCCCAGCAGTTTTTGTCAAATAGTGAGTTCTTGTCCCCAAAACTGGGGTCTTTGGCTTTATGAGATACTAGGTTACTATGGTCATTTACTACTGTGTATTATATACCCAATCTATTCCACCGATTCATTATCTATTTCCTAGCCAGTATCAGGTTGTTTTGATTTATAATACAGCTTGAGATCTGGTACAGGTAGGCTACCTTTCTTCACTTTTTTTTCATCAATTCCCTTGATATTCTTGACCTCTTGTCATTCTAGATTAATTTTGTTATGATTTTTTTTTTCTAGTTCTGTGTTTCACAGATAACACACAGAGTGCACTGGAGTTCTCTCTCTGCAGCCTCTAACAGGTTCACTCATTCTTGATCTGGTCAGAGGGGCAGACAGCTTTGAAAGGGTTAATAATCAGCTTTATTCTAGTCTAGTTTTCTCAAAGAGTTGTGGGAGAACCAGATCCCACAGCATTCCCTAATCACCCTTCTCACAGGAGAGGCAAGAAGCAGGGAGCAACTACCCCTATATCTCAGTGGAGTGAACTGAGACAGGTACACTTCTGCACTCCCCTCAAGCTTCAGTGGGGGCCAGTTGAAGCATATACAGCATCCCTTGTGGGTTCCCTGTGGTTTCCCCATATGGGATTTCCCCCCATCTCACTGAACAGTGCCCTCTTACTTTATAGGGCAATTAGACAAAGAAGGCATCTTGCCAACATTAAGTTCACAGGTTAACTTTAGCAATAGCATCATTCTGTGCAAGCGTAGTAAATATTACATTAGGTTTCCCCTTATCTCACAGTGCAGTCTCAGTAGGACTGTGTGTCACTATGATTCTGGGAATTACTATCTAGAATCCTTGAAACTATTCTGGGAGTTATCAAACACCTGGGAACTAGACATTCCCATGGCCATGGATCCTGAGAAACTAAATTAAAAAGGATAACAAAATCCTTCTTACATACTCTCTATAAAATAAATTTTGGTAGTTTTATTGGTATGGCATGGAATAAGTAAATTCATATAGATAGAAGTGTTATTTTTGTTACATTGGTTTGTCCTACCCATGAACAATTGATATTTTTCCAATTGTTTAAATTTGACTTTATTTGTGTGAATAGCATTTTGTAATTTTGTTCATATTATTCCTGGGTTTGTCTTAGCAAGTAGACTCCCAAGTCTTTTATATTGTATGCAGTTATTAAAGGGAATTTGGCTCTCTATCTCTTGTTAATGGACCTTGTGGATAATACATAGAAATGCTGATGATTTACATGGGTTTATCTTATATCCTGCAACTTTGCCAAAGTTGTTAATTATTTCGACTAGTTTTTTAGCTGATTTTCTAGGACTCTCTAAGTATACTATCGTATCATCTGCAAAGAGTGATGGTTTTGTTTCCTCATTACCTATTCTGATTCCTTCAGTTTCTTTTTCTTCTATTGGTATAGCTAACATTTCTCGTACAATATTGAGTAATAGTGGTGATAATGGGCATCCTTGGTTATCCCCAATCTTATTGGGAAGGCTTCTAGCTTACCGCCATTACAGATAATGCTTGCTGATACTTTTAGATAGATGCTATTTATCATTTAAAGGAAAGCTTCATTTATTCCTGTGTTCTCTAGTGTTGGGTTTTTTTTTTTAACAGGAATGGATGTTGCATTTATCAAAGCTTTTTATGCATCTGGTGAGATAATGATATGATTTCTGTTGATTTTGTTATTGATGTGATCAATTATGCTTATAGTTTTCCTAATATTGAACTGTCCCTCCATTCCTGGTGTAAATGCCACCTGGTCACAGTGTATGAAGCTTGTGACATATTTCTTTAATTTCCTTGCTAATATTTTATTTAAAATTTTTGCATTAAAATTCAATAGCAAAATTGGTCTATAGTTTTCTTTCTCTGTTTTCACTCTTCCTGTTCTAGGTATCAGCATCACATTTGTGTCATGAAAGGAATTTGGTAGGATCCTGTCTATTTTTACAGACAGTTAATATAATATTGGAAATAATTGTTCTTTAAATATTTGATAGAATTCGCCTGTGAATCCATCTGGCCCTGGGGGTTTTTCCTCAGGGAGTTCATTGGTGGCTGACTTAATTTCTTTTTCTAAGATGGAGTTACTTAAGTATTCTATTTCCTCTTTTGTTGATCCGGACAATTTACTTATACTTTTGCAAATATTCATCCATTTTGCCTAAATTGTCAGATTTATTGGCATATAACTGGACAAAATAGCTCCTAATATTTGCTTCAATTTCTTCTTTGTTGGTAGTAAACTCACCATTTTCATTTTAGATACTAGTAATTTGGTTTTCTTTTTTTTTTAAATTGAATTAATCAATAGTTTGTCTATTTTACTGATTTTTTTTCATAAAACCAGCTCCTAGTTTTATTTAGGTAGTTTAATGGTGTTCCTATTTCAGTTTTTATTAATCTCTCCTTTGATTTTCAGTATTTCCAGTTTAGTGTTTAATTGGGAATTTTAAATTTATTCTTTTTCTAGTTTTTTCATATGCATGCCCAATTCATTGATCTATTCTTTCTCTATTTTATTGATGTAAATGTTTAGAGATATGAAATATCTCCTAAGTATTGCTTTGGCTGCATCCCATAAATTTTGGTATGTTGTCTTGTTGTCATTCTCTTTAATGAAATTGTTGATGTTTCTATGATTTGCCCTTTGACCCTCTCATACTTTAGCATTAGATTATTTAGTTTCCAATTCATTTTTAATCTATTTTTCCACGGCCCTTTATTGAATATAATTTTTATTGCATTATGATCTGAAAAGGATGCATTTAATATTTCTGCCTTTGACTGAAAACGATACATATAATATTTCTGCCTTTGATTGTAAGGTTTTTGTGCCCTAACACATGGTCAGCTTTTCTGCAAGTGCCATGTACTGAGGAGAAAAAGGTATATTCCTTTCCATCTTCATTCATTTTTCTACAGAGGTCTGTCATATATAACTTTTCTAAAATTGATTGCAGCCATTCTTGACTAGACATTCTAGATATTTATACAGAATACCACCTGTCACACTAAGAGACTTTATTTTTACCTTCAGTTCTTTGTTTGTTTTGAAGTAGCATTTGTCTTTTTTTATATACCAGTGGGTGGAAAATTCAATTCAAAAATCATTTATTAATGTGTTATAATCATTTATTACTGTGTTAGGGGATACAAAAACTAAAATAGTCCCTGTCCTCAAGGAGCTTGTAATTCTCTTGAGGAGAACAACATGTACTTATGAAATGAATTAAAAAATATTTGCAAAATATTTGGGGGGTGGGGTGAGGATGCCAGGGAGAAGACAAAGTCTAAGACAAAGACATTTTGTTAACAACAAAAACCCAGAGTTTCAGAAGACATAATGGAATAATCGAGTTAGATGGAAACCAAGGAGAGGCAGGACTGACATGGGTGGGTAATGAAGGAGCCAGAAATGTGGTCAGGGAAACTTGGGCCCCAAGCAGACTATGATTGAGTGGCACCATAGGGCACTCTCCCCTTCCTAGTAGCAGCGGTAATGTTGATTGGACTATCAATCCCTCCACCTGTGTTCTTCCTCATTGCTTATGCCAAAGTGTAGAGCCAAGGGAACCGTGACATGCTGGAGGCCATCTGTGGAGAAGTTTCTCTTTTGTCTGAGATATGGCAATCGCCTTACTATTTTGAATGTCCAAGATGCAAGTCACCATAGAATGAAACACTGTAAAACAACTGTAGCAACAAGAGGACCCACTAGGCAAGAAAGGGCTTCATAGCTTGGGGTGGCTCAGGGTTTGTCATCAAATGGACTAGCTGCTGGAAAACTTCCAAGATGTGTAACCTCTTCTTGGATGGGGTGGTCATAATGGCCAGGAGATCCCTGTTGTAAATGTGGAAGGTTTTTTTCCTCCTATCAGGATTAACTTAAAAGAATGGAAGGCATATAGATGGAACAGTGGTTGGAGCCCCAGTGTCCTGGTTGGAAGCACCAGCCTCTATGAAACAGGGATATATTGTGGGCAGTGGAAATAAATGCTGCTCTAAAATGAATGAAGGCTAACATGAATAGCAAAGTCTACTAAGAATGGTTGTTAGGTTTTTGTTTTTTCCCTGACATAAAGATAGAACTTTGGAAAGGCACTTGATAGAGTCTGTAAAAGTTATCTCGTTATGCCTTACTCATAACAAATTAATCAATAATCAATAAACATTAAGTGCCCACTATCTGTGAGACTTTGTGTTAAGCACTGGGAGTGCAAAGAAGGACAGTCCCTACCCTCAAGGAATGTACAAATGGGGGGGGATTGGGGACAATGATGCACAAAGGAAGCTGAAGGAAGGGGGCCAGAGTGGCTAGAAGAGGGAGGGAGGAGTCCCAGGGTCAGGAGACACTGAGGAGGTGGGAGTGTTGCTGTTAGGAAATGAAACAAATATAAAGACATATTGAAAAACATTGTGTGTGTGTGTGTGTTCATCCTTTGCTGCAGAAGAAGACCATGCCATCAGAGAAATAATGACATGACTTGCACTTGACTTTGTTTTGAGTGAGGGAGGGCTGTGCAGGTCACCAGCCTCACTTCTCCTCCAGAACCATCTGAATCCAGTGACCAGATATTCATCAGGATGACTGGAGATGACCCAGAATGAGGGAATTGGGGTTAAGTGACTTGCCCAAGGTCACACAACTAATGAATGTCAAGTGTCTGAGGTGAGATTTGAACTCAGGTCCTCCTGGCTCCTACACTGGTGCTCTATTCACTGCACCACCGAGCTGCCCTTGAAAGACATTAAAACATAGTGCAAAGAAAGGAAGGTGATTAGAACATTTATTGTTCAGTCATTTCAGCTGTGTCCGACTTTTTGTGACCCCATTTGGAGTTTTCTTGGCAAAGACACTGGAGTGGTCTCTCATTTTCCTTCTCCAGTGGATTAAGGCAAATGGAGGTTGAATGCCTTGCCTAGGGTCACATAGCTAAGGCTGAGGCCACATTAACTATACCTTTAGGAAGAACAAACTTTAAAAAATAAATTACTACCCAGGAGGTAGTACATAAGTTATTGTTTATTCTGACACAGTTATATCCTTTTCATGAAGTAAATCATTCAGATTATGTGGTTTTATTTATCTTATTCCTTACTATCTTGGTTGGGATTGTAAATGTGTGCCTAATTTAATACTTTAAGGACCTATAACTTAAGTATTGTAGATACTCCTCCAACTAGTGCAATATTTTGGCAGAATGTCTTGGCTAATTGCTATGTCCAAAAGCACCTCACATTTTGGTGGCCAATGTTTTATTGATAAGCCACTTTAAATTTAGCTAGGTCATCCTCTGGGCAGGCATATATATACATTCTAATGTTAGGCTTTGTGTTCTGCATAACTTTTAAAAACTAAGGTTTATCTCTACACCAAAATGAGGAAGAGTAGTAGGATTTTAATAGTTATTATTTACATCAAAAAAGAAACTGTTACATGGTTCTGGTAAAAAACAAATTATCTTTCCAACTTTGCATAGAGTTGATAAGAAAACATTTTAAGACAGGTTACAAGTATTAGTTTTAGATTTATCTAACAACCAGCACAATAATAATAGCTACCTTTTCTGTAGCACTTATTGTTTGCCAGGCACTATGCTAAGTGCTTTACAGATATTATCTCATTAGATCCTCACAACAACCCTGGAAGGTAGGCGCTATCATTATTAGCCCCATTTTACAGATGAGGAAACTCAGGCAGATAAGAGGTAAGTGACTGGCCCAGGGGCACGCAGCTAGTAAGTGTTTAGGGCTAGATTTGAACTCAGATCTTCTTGACTTAAGGCTCAACACTCTATCCATTGTGCTGCCTAAGCTGTCTTAATTATATGATGACGAACAGCAAGGCACAGTGACTTACTTGCACATAGTAGATGCTTAATAAATTCTTGATTGAATATAATCCAAATAAGGGACCATGACATGGTGAAGGAAGTCCTAAAACTTCCTTGACCCTATCTCCAAGTAGGATTGCCAGGGCATCATAAAACATAAAAGGAGTTATCTGGTATTAAAAATGCCCATGAACAATCTAGTATGAAAGTTTCTACTTATAAACTTGCTCAAAAAGCCAGTAACTCATAAAATGTCTAATTGACCCTAATCCTCCCCAGCTCACTTTTGTTTGTTAGGCTTTCTAATTTTCTTAGCTTCGTTCCTCCTAGCACAAAGTAGCAATCTGGCATCCAGGGTCACTCTTGCTCAGGATGCTTTTCCATCTCATCCCTGCATATACAAATACTAATATCCTTCATCAGATGGGTCATATCTCCGTTGGATCTCATCTTTTCTCATTACTCCACTTCTTACTGATCTCCCCTTTCTGTGAACATCAGTAGTGTATTACAAGCCAGACTGCACAATCCAGCAACTGACTAGGAGCCATCTTGTTCACTATATTCATTAACTGGACCAATTAAAGGAAGAGAAGTACCTTGTGCTTCTTCCTGTCTTCCTCCTGGAGCCCAGCACAGTAGCTACTGTTCATGCTTGCTGATTTGGTGGATATTTATTTGAAATTTCAGATAAGAGGCCTATTTTTCTTTTGTTTGTTTCTGAAATTTAAAAAAATAATCTTATTTTAATTTCATTTGGAAGCCAAGGAACATGACTTAAAAAGTGTTATTTTATAGCTAGCTTGTAAGAGCAGAATTAGACTGTTTCCAGGGGCAAATCCAAGTTTGAATGGCTGAATCTATACTGGTTGACACAAGTATAGCAGAAAAAGGGATTATCTGTATCCTAGAGCATCTGGCCATAGTCCCCTGCTATCAAGCTGATTTAAATGGATCCTAAATCGCACAAGTCCTAGGAAGAAGTAGCAGGTATGGTGGAGAAGCTCTGTGATGTAGGAAGGTGAGAGCCTTAGCTGTTCCATGAAAGCGTCAGATGACTGTCACAGGAAGGAAGCATGCCTCACACATCAGCACCTTATGACAATGTCTAAGTCATCCCACCCTAGTTATGGCTCTACATGATTACTTTTTTGAATGATAAAATGTTTTTATTTATAAATTCTTTAAAATACTCTCATCACTAAATATTTACATTGCCAGCACAAATTCAGGAGATCATTACCATTTTAGAGTTTGTGAATTACCATTCTTTTTTTAAAAAAATTATTTATTTTTAGTTTTCGATATTCACTTTTATAAGATTTTGAGTTCTAAATTTTCCCCTCTCCCTTCCCTCTCTTCTCCCCAAGACAGCATGAAATGATATAGGCTATACATGTACAATCATATTAAGCATATTTTCACATTAGTCATGTTTTAAAAGAGTAAGAACAAAAGGGAAAAACCATGACAAAGAAAAAAAAGAAAAACTAGTCTGCTTCGATCTGCAGTCATACTCCATAGTTCTTTCTCTGGATGTGGATAGCATTTGACATCATGAGTCTTTTGGAATTGTCTTAGATCACTGCATTGCTGAGAAGAGCTAAGTCTATCAAAGTCAGTCATTGTACAAGGCTGGTGTTGCTGTTGCTGGGTATAATGTTCTCCTGGTTCTGCTCACTTCACTCAGCATCAGTTCATGTAAGTCTTTCCAGGTTTGTTTTTCTGAAATCTGCCTGCTCATCATTTCTTTTTTAAAAATTATTTTATTTGTTTTCAGTGTTCTACAATCACTTCCATATATCTTAGATTTTCCCCCCTTCCCTTCTTTTCCCCCTACCTCTCTCCCTTTCCTCCCCCTTGCAATCTTACATAGGTTCTACACATACATTCCTATTAAATACATTTTCACCTTAGTCATGTTGAATAGAAGAATTAAAATGAATGAGAGAAACCATAAAACAAAACAAAACATAATACAAAAGAAAATGGTTTGCTTCATTCTGCGATCTAATTCCATAGTTCTTTCTCTGGATGTGAAAAGCGTTTTGCCTGAAAAGTCCATTGGGAATTTTTTAGGTCCTTGCATTGCAATGAAGTTCTAAGTCTACCAGAAAAAATCCTCGCACACTATGGTTGTTGCTGTGTACAAAGTTCTCCTGGTTCTGCTCCTTTCACTCAGCATCAGTTCATATGTCTTTCCAGGCCTTTCTTATAACTCAGTAGTATTCCGTTACATTCATACACTACGACTTGTTCAGTCATTCCCCAGTTGATGGACATCCCCTGAATTTCCAATTCTTTGCCAACCACAAAAAGAGCTAGCTGCTATACAGACCTAGTAGTAGTATTGCTGGATCAAAGGGTACACACAGTTTGGTTGCCCTTTGGGCATAGTTCCAAATTGCTCTCCAGAATGGTTGAATCAGTTCACACCTCCACCAACAATGCGTTAATTTTTCAATTTTCCCACATCTTCACCAATGTTTATCATTTTCCTCTTTCGTCATGTTAGCCAATCTGATAGATATGATGTGGTACCTCACTCTGCATGATTATTAGCCATGCAGTAAAAATATAACCACAAATGACATTTATTTATACAGCAATATAATGTTAGCAAATTCTACCTCTTTGTTTCTCACATCAGTCTTCTCTCTACTCACATGACTACTACTCTTAGTTTAGGTTTTTGTTCTCCCTTGAAGAAGCCTAGTTTTAAAATTTTTTCACTGACTTTCTGGCAAATCAAAAGTTTCCCAGATTGAAAAGCATGGGTGATCAGAGTGCCCTCCCACATGGAACTGCTGGAATAGAAGAAATAGATTTTGTAGTAATTCCACCCCTCACTGCAAGATTACGTTAGCTTCTCTCATCCACTTAGAAGAGTTTTATCCAAAATACCCCAGGGTTGGTGGGAAACCCAGGTTATATATAACCCATTATAATTTTTTAGATTCATATTACATAGTAGAGAACACTGTATCCAGGAGGTTCTTAATGTTTCTTCCACTGAATTAACTGATGGAATGTCATTGCCTTGTTCAAAAACTTTTAATGATTTCCTGATGCCTTCAGGATAAAATATAAACTCTCTGGTGTGGCTTGCCAGGAGATTTTACCTCTATAGTGGCTTCACCATAGAAAGAGGTATGTAAAGCTGTAAAAGTAAAACTAAGTTAAAAATGCATGCATGTTCTAAATTGTAAATTGGATGATGACGAGTATAAAATTGTAGAGAAGGAATTTGAAAAAAGTGAGTAACAAATGAAATAAAATAATCCGTAGCAATGAAGTTATTTGGCATTAAAATTATACTATTAAACAAGGCTATTGACTAATAGATTTGGACTGAATCAAAGTGACTTTGAAATACTTTACCACGGTTTTTTCTAGAACAGTCTGACCTTGCTTCCAGTTGTTTTTTTTTTTCACTCATGGCACACAACAGAAAATACAAATTGTTTGGAGGTTTTCTACCTAGTCTTGACTCTTGCATTTGTGGAAGGCCCAGATTCCATTGCTTTGCTGGTGGAGCAATCACTCCCTACTCAATAGACAGATGGACACATGAATGCACTATAGGTCTAACCATTCTGGAAAGCAACTCCCTCCCCAACTCTTTTCCTCTTCTTCCCACCTCTCCCCCTTTTCCACCCCTCTTTCTTTCCTTCCTCCATACATGTTCTCTCACCCTCCTCCCAGTCTCTCAGTGGGTATCAGGGGTGGGAAATCAGTGGCCTTCTAGGTCCTTGGGTGAGGTCTTTTGACTGAGTCCAAGTTTAGAGAACAAATCCTTTTATTAAAGGCATTTATTCTGTGAAGTTTGGATTCAGTCAAAGCACTTGAGGACCTAGAGGGCCACATGTGGCCTGAAGGCTGCAGGTCCCGCACCCCTGATAGACCCTTCACAGTCCTTGTGGTGAGTATATCCAGGATCAAGGTGGGATGAGAACAGTGGTTTTCTAGGTGCCCCTGGGCTAAAAAAAGAAGGGCAAATTATGTATCCTGGTAGAGGAAGAATCCACTATTTTTTGCTTCCACTATTAGGAATTTTGTTATGTTTACCACTATTCCTTCCTTGGTATAATCCTCCCTTTTAAGCCCTGCGCCTTCCCCCATTTAGCCATTCCTCAATCGATGGGCACCTTTGTTTCTAGTTTGGTGGTACCACAAAAAGCATTCCAATCAATATGTTAGTGTATATTGACCTGTCTGGGGTATATATACCTAGCAGTTAGACTCTCTGCACATTTCAGTCACTTTCTTCCTGTAATTTCACATTGCTTTCCAGAATGGTTGGAAAGTGCATTCATAGTGCATTCATGTTTCCATCTGTCTACTGAATAGAGGACAGAGTAGAGTAGGGAGAGACTTGAGGTAGGTAGATCCACCAGCAGAAAGTGATGAGGTCCTGTACCAAGGTAGTGGCAATATCAGATGAGAGAAGGGAGTGTACTGGAGAGATATTGAAAAAGTGAAATTGGCAGGCCTTTGCAACAGATTAGATGTAGGGGGTGAGAAGTAGTGAAGAATCCAGAATGATTCCTAGGTTGTGAGTCTGAGGGACTAGAAGGATGGTATTGCCGTCTACGGCAAGAGGAAAGCATAATGTTAATGAGAGTTATACCTTACCAACCCATTAATAGGCCTCAGGTGAGCCCATTAAGGGAAGCTTGGTTAAGGGAGGCTTGTTTTGTAGAAAGGCCCACATCTTTTGTTAATTGCTAATGAGGCACTGGGTCATGAGGGTCCTGCCCTCTGGCTCTGAAAAGTATATATATATATACTCTGAGGTGAGGTTTTGCTTTGGGGCCTCCTTTGGAAGAAGGTTTGTGTGCCAGATGAGACTCTGGGTAGCTGTGCCCTCTCCACCCCCCAGCTTTGAAAACCCAGATGTTGGTATTTCTCTTTCTGGTAAATATGTATGTATGTATGTATGTATGTATGTATGTATGTATGTATGTATGTATACATGTTCGTCCTTCGTTGCCAAAGAAGACCAGGTCATCAGAGAAATAATGACATGACTTGCATTTCACTTTGTTTTGAGTGAGTGAGGGCTGTGCAGGTCACCAGCCTTACTTCTCCTCCAGAGCCATCTGAATCCAGTGACCAGATATTCATCAGGATGATTGGAGATGATCCAGGATGAGGCAATTGGGGTTAAGTGACTTGCCCAAGGTCACACAGCTAGTGAGTGTCAAGTGTCTGAGGTGAGACCTGAACTCAGGTCCTCCTGACCCCTGCACTGGTGCTCTAGCCACTGCACCACCTAGCTGCCCCCATGTATATATGTATGTATCTATGTATGTAACAGACAGATAGTTGGATCTATCTATTGATCTCTGATGTATGCATTGCTTATGGTCAGACAATTAGAAGCCCTGTCTGTTGGTCTTTATTTCTCTTCTTGTATTTTCTCTGTTGGTATATGTGATTAAAGAAGATTGTTGACTCCTCAAAAGTTGCTTTCCTTTTAGAAAAGCAGATCTAAGAACCCATGTAGCAGGTCCTCCTATGTAAGCTGGGGTGCTTGCTGCTACAGGAAGATAGGAGGGGGAGAGGGTCTAGGGGGGAAAATAATGAGTTCTATTTTAGACATGCTAAATTTAAGATGTTCAGATATAAAAAAAGTTTAAGAATTATTGGGCTTCCCAAGGGCTATAAAACCTTCCATGCCTTTTGAACTAGCAATATAACTACTAGGTCTGTATCCCAAAAGTGATAAAAAAACAAAAAACAAAAAAGAATAGGACCTCTATGTACAACAATATTTATAGCAGCTCCTTCTGGAAGTAAAGAACTGGAAATTGAGAGAATGCCCATCAGTTGGGGAACAGCTGAACAAGTTGTGGTATGAGATTATGATGGAATAATATCATACTGTAAGAAATAATGAGTAGGATGTTCTCAGAAAAACCTGGAAAGACTTGCATGGGCTAATGCAAAGTGACATGCATTGTGTATAAAGTAACAGCAATATTATGAGATGATTGGCTGTGAATGACTTAGCTCTTCTCAGCAATATGATCCAAGAAAACTCTGAAGGACTTAGGATGAAAAATGTGGAATACAGATTGAAACACACTTTTTTTAACTTTGTTTTTCTTGTTTTTTTCTTTTACAACATAACTAGGATAGATGTTATGTATGATTACACATGTATAACCAATATTGAATTGCTTGACTTCTCAGTGAGGTGGGTGAAGAGAGAGGAAGGAACAGAATTTGAAACTCAGGGTTTTAAAAGCAAATGTTAGAAGTTGTTTTTATAATATAACTGGAGAAAAATAAAATACTAAATACATTTTTAAAAAAGAATTGCTGGGTTTCTCTAAAACTATTCAATAAACATACATATAAACTCATGTTTGGCATTTAAAGTTCTTCACAACCTGGCCACAACCTACCTTTCCAGCCTTATTACATATATTATTATATTACATATATATAATATATGTTAATATATTATTGTATGTATAAAATATATATAATGTCAGATATTATATATTATTCCCCTTCACATAGTTTACAATCCAGTCAAAGTGGCATTTTTGCCTCCCCTAACATATGCCCTTCTACTTCTAGTCTCCATGCACCTCAACTTTTTAGAATCCTTTGCATTTAAAATGTTAATTTTAAATTTAAAGTACAGCTAAAATGTCACTTCCTAAGTGAAGCCTTTCTTGTCTCCCTCTTCCCCGCCCCCATTTATTTTGCATGTACTTGTAATGTACATGTGTTGACTTCTCTGATTATGCTCCTCTTTGAGAGAGGAGGCACAGTTTCATTCTGGCTTTGTATCACCAGTATCTAGTATAGTGACTGGCATATAATAGGTACTTAATAAATGCTCGTTGATTGATTGGTTTCCACTTTTTTTTTTTTGCTCCTACTAAAAAGTGATTATTTTGGTATAAATGGGTTCCATTTTCTCAGAAGACTATCTTGAAGTTTTTAAGACTCTCTGCCTTCTATTTTAAAGGGGGAAGATGGAAAGGGAGAGGATTCATAAAACCCATCAACTTTCATGCATTTAATTTTCAGTTCCATTGATTACTCACAGAGCTGAGTAGTCTCTTCTGTGTTTAGGTTCCACAATATCACCTGTCTATTAGATATTTACACCTGGATATCTCGGAAACATTTCAATCTTAACATGTCCAAATGGAACATATTATCTTTCCTTTAAGACCTACCCCTCTTCCAAACTTCCCTATTTTTGTTGAAGGAACCACCATTCTTCCATTCTCTCAGGTTTATAAATAGGCATCTCCTTGAACCCCATCCTCAACTCCTCACTTTCCCTCATGCTATGTATGCATTCAGTTGTCAAATCTTGCCATTCCTATCTTCATATCTCTATTGTCTGATTCCTTCTTTCTATCACCCAGACATTAGTTTATTCAGACCTTCTCACCTAGATTATTGCAATATCCTCCTAACTGGACTCCCTTCCTCAAGTTTCTGCCCTCTCTAGGCCATCCTCCACAGAGTTGCCCAAATGATTTTTTTCATGCTCAGATCTCACTATGCCACTGCCCTACTCAATAATGTCTAGTGGCTTCCTATTGCATCTAGGACAAAGTAGAAACATCTTTGTTTAGCCTTCAAAGCCGTATCAACCTGGCCTCAACCTATTTTTCCAACCTCATTGGATGTTACTCCCTGCCCTCCACTTTGCAATCTAGACCAACTGGCCTTCTTTCAGTTCCTCACAGAGGATAACCTAACTCCCCATCTCCATGTGTGGAATATACTTTTCTCACCACTGCTTCATAGACTCTGTATCTTCCTCAAGTCTTGGTTGAAACACCTTTTACCTGAAGCTTTTTCTGATTCCCTAATTCACTCTCTCACCACCTTGTATTTATTATTCTCTACGTATTTTTTTCTACAGGGTGTCCAGTGGTACAGTGGATAGAGTAGGTGGGCCTGGAGTCAAGAAGACCTGAGTTCAAATCTAGTCTCAAATTTACTAGCTATGTGACCCTGGGCAAGTCACCTAATCTCTGTTGGCCTGTTTCCTCATCAGTAAAATGAGGAGAATAATAGTTCTTACCTCCTAAGGTTGTTGCAAGGATCAAATTAGAAATGAGATGTCTGTGCCTGTTGTTTCCTTACCACTCCCAGTGCCTAGTACAGTGCCTGGCACATAGCAGAAACTTAATAAATGCTTGTTAAATGAATGAAGATAAAGAACAGAAGCTTAGGGATTAAGTGACTTGCTCAGGGTTACGTAGCTAGTGAGTATCAGACTTGAACCCAAGCTCCATTTTGCTGCTTCTGACAGTCTCAGCATGATGGGGATGTGGAGCGAAAAAGATAAGGTAGAAAAACATGGGGGAGGGAATAGTAAAAATAAATGGTGACCAGTTGCTTTTTCTTTTAAGTGGTAGCTGCCTAGTTCCTGACCAGCACAGGCACAGATGCTTACTCAATTTTAAGTGCTGTGATTCAGAGTAAATTTTTTTTTTGGTGTCCTGATGTTGAAGAATTTTGGATCTTGATTATATTAACACAAAGGTCTGCTCAGCAATTTGGTTTCTAAGAACATGGCTCATTACACCAAATAGGTACAATAAAGGTAGACAATACCTCCTTAATGAAGAAGACAAATTAAAAGACTTTTTTTTTTAGGAAGGGGGAAGAAATCTGGTTAGTAAAAAAAGCTTTTCCCAGTTTCAGAAAAATTGTTGTTGGTTGCATCTCTGCTGACCTGTCTCAACAGCATGTCATGTGAGAAGGTTAGAATTAATATATCTCATAAAAAAATAAATTTGGCTAGCTACAAAATGAAGAGTTTAAGGGACATTTTAATGATTATCATGGTCTATCACTGATTTCATTTTGCAAAAAGACAGTGGATTGATTTCCAAAGTCATAAGAAATGTTGCAAGAGAGAAATGATGTGATAAATGAGAATTCAGGGAAGCGTAGAGCCAATATGTTGTTTTATATCAACATGTTATTTTGTTTTGCTCATGATATCTTATTTTTCATTTGATTAACTCTTGGCTCAAAGGGCCAATTATATGAACTCTGTCCTCATTGGCTGATATTGATTTACTCAGTGCTTTTCATTTTATTGTCTGGCATATATTTTCATATGTATACTTTTGTTACTTGCTACGTGTGTTCATTGTGGTGCTAGCATTTGGTGGGAAAGAAAGCAAGTCTTTCATATATATTCCTATTAAGGAATAGACTCAGGAGTGCAGCTTCAAGCTAAACATTGCTTCTTCTAGACTAATAGCAGATAGATCTCATTCTAGCCTAGTACTCACTCTCTGAGGAGAATAGAATGGCCAGTGTATGGCCCCAACTTCTTACTTCCTCTCCTGTCAGGAATCAGTTTTCCTTGGAAAAGGGGAGGGAGTGATAGGACACTCCAGTGATAGCTGTTCTTGCTTCCCTGCAAGACACATCTAGATAAACTCACATGGTCCCACATAACATATATGATCCAAACAACACTCCAGTACCCCACACTAATCCCTTATATTTGTCTATATATAAAACTTAATTTGCATTATTTATTGGTGACTGAATGTTTTGAGGGTTACATAAATCCCTAAGGCTCCTTTCATGTAGGGGATATATGTGTTGCCCATGTTGGTTATGTGTGTCCACTTGGCTCTTAAATTTGAGGAATGCTTCCTATGTCTGAAACCAATTCATCAAGGCTTTGCTCAGGATCCAAACCCATTTAGAGGGTGTTATCAATTGGATGATGACCTAGACTTATTGATTTAGGCAATCTGAGTATTCATTTCCAGGGTAACTGGATTGATTTCCAACCCCTGGGAGAAAGAGGGATATAGGTGCCTTGGAGAAGAGATGCTCAAAACCATTCTATGTAGTTAAGAAGATTACTAGAACAACAAGTAAATTTTTAGTCAGCTTATCAGAGGATGGAGCTAGTGTTGAATGATTCTTACAGGTCAACACAGAATTTGAACTATAATTGAGAAAAAGTTTGGTTAGAAGACAGATACTTTTCTCTGTGCTATATCCTCTCACCCCTAACCCACATTTGTCATGAGTCTCACACACTTCAGGACATTTTAGGTACAAAGAGGTGATAGAGAAAGATACTCACATTTGGAACTTCATTTATAGAACTATGTGCTCAGCTGAGAGATGAAAAATTACTGGTTATTCTTCTACTGCTCTGTGTTCAGTGAGAGGTGTGATTGCCTTTGGAGAGCTAGGAGAGAGACCATTCCACCAGAAGTGGACAGTAATTCTGACCACACCCATGAAAGTTAGTAGAACATGCTGTACAATAACTCTACCAGCAGGGGGAAGTGCAGGAAGCTCCATGGGAGAGATTGTTGCTCAAGGCAACAGAGAAAAATGAGAATGAAAAAATCCTTCAATTAGGTCTTCCCATTGGGAGATATTGTGGGATTCCTGATCTTTAATGTGATGTCTGGTTCAGAAGAAGCAATGTTTACTTTCCTTCCTTTTAATACAACTTCCCTTTGGAAGTTGGTACTCCCACATGTACAGAAGTTGGAGTGAGCCTTTTGGGCTTTCCAATAGACATTTTCTTAGATTTCTTGGTGAGGGTTTAAACCAACAGAAAGAAGATAGTCCTAAAAGTGGATATTTGCAACAACAAATGTGAGGATGAATGAATACAGCAGAAATTGTGCATATAAATACACTCTATAAAGTAAAAAGAGTCTACAGGGGTAAGAGATTATCCCTACAAGTAGCACTTATATCCATACATCAAATCCAGTCAATCTTTTTCTACATCAGCTGTTCAATTGAGGGGCCAGCTCAGTTCAGATACAGTTGTCAGTCATACCTTCATATCATCTTCTGTGTTTTTTTCTGTGTATTAATGATTTCTGAGTCAATGGGAGAGGTATTTGTATATGTATAATTCTTTTTTTCCTTCAGGTTTTTGGATCTGAGTTCTAACTTTGGTCCTAGGTTCCTTTGGAGCCCAGATATAGAACACATCCAAGAGGATCTGAAATAAGATGATATATATCAGAGATATTTGTTTAGAGCTACAAATATGAACCTCCCTTTCTGACATAGATTTGAGACCCAGGATCTGAGAGTGGAACTTCCTTTTCTGGAGATGGCAACAGATGGTGAAGAATGCTTGAGGGGATCCTAGAAATTAGATTTTTCTACCTTTAAAAACAGCCAATCAATAGGCATTTATTAAGTGCTCATTATGTGTCCAGCACTGTGTTAGGAGCTGGGAATACAATGAACATTTCATCCTGATCCTCTTACTTGTGTCTAGACCCCCTAATTAAGGAAGAGGAATTTTCTGTGTAATGTGTTCTTATCATTTAGTTTTCTGTCCAGAGAAGGGAGATTTTGGGGGGCAACATCTGTCTTGGGGGATAGCTTCAAGACTTATCCCAAATTCAAGAGTTTGAAGATCTGACCTTTCAGTGAGAGAAGTTCCCAGGCAGTGAGAGAAAAGAATATACCGATGTGGCCCCTTGCAGCTAGAAATTCACTAAAGGACTAAAGTGTAACTTAAAAGAGATAGAAGACATGTTCCTTACTGCTCCCAATTATATGAGTTATTTGAGTAGAGGGGTTTTTTCTATGAGCCTAACAGCTCCAGGGTATTTGCCTCTCAGAGGAAATTTTGAAACTTGGAGGGGGGAAATATATAGGCTTTTATGAGAAAGAGGGATTCACTGCATTGTCGGGAATTGTCCTCCTAATAACCCCAAATTCGGTTTTCTGAGGAATCTACAGCACAGGGAATTGTTGATCTGGACGGACTTTAGGACCCTGTGGAAAAGCAGAGCTCACTGCAGAAAGGAGGATAAGATGGTATTAATTGCTTAGGGGATATTTTTAGTCCCTTTATGTGTTTTCTGCGTTTTTATTGGGTTTTGTGAATTCTACTATATTTTGCATTGTCTATGGGGTGAGATAAAGGCTATTCTGTAACTGATACCATTTGTTACCTAGAATGTTTGTGTGGGAATTAAAGCTATTATCACTCACAGTTGTGTAGGCCTAGACACAAACTCTATTTGGAGATTTTCCAGAGTAAACTCTGTGTGAAGGTGAATTAAAAGAGATACTGACTATTCAAGTCAGCTACCAGGCCCAGAATTGGTACATAAAAAGCCAGGACACAGGATACAGACACAAAATTAAACATGACAAAGCGGTGAAGAAAAGACTAGTACAGATCCCTTTTGGGAGGAGTAGAAATAGGACTTTATACTTACGGTCTATTAGAGACAAATATATCCATTTATTGTGTGATATGAAATGGCTCATTCAAAAATATAATGAGAAATAACATGACTATCTAAACTTCAATATCTAAGAAATAAACTAAGAAAATACAAATTTCAAAAAACCACTAAGTGGAAAAAAAGAGATATTCTTAATTTTAACAGAAATGAAACATTAAATTCCAGATGATAGCATCCAAAATAATAAAATAGATGAAATGATATTAACCATAAAACAAGAAGAAAACATTGTAATCATCAGCTCAACATTGGTGAACTCAACTTTGTGTCTTAATAGATCAAAGTTTGAGAAAGCACGAGGGCTACCTGAATCAATGGATTTGAGACAAGAGTCAATTATCTCACGGAACACTGAAAATATGCTCAAGGAAAGATTCCCTAGTTTTTAAGTTTTCAAATGGCCCATGAATAATGTCTCACAGTGACTTTGTTAGAGCTGCATAAGAGAAGAGATATTTTGACATGGTTCCCCTGAAAATTTAAAAGTTGGTTGAAAGGTAAAATAGCATAGTGAGGAGCTGGCCGACGGGTAAGGAAGTCCTGGATTTAAGTCCAAAGATGCCACATAATGGCTATGACCCTGGGCAATTCTCCCAACTTCTCAGCAACCAGGCAACTATCAGTTGCAGAGCATGAGCAGATCTACTGGTACAAGGAGGGCCTTCCATAGAGCTCTGCAGAGTGACAAAGTCATAGGTGAAGTTAAAAAATATTCTGAACGTACAATATATGAATACAACTACAGAATAATTTTTATGCTAATAAAGACATACCTAAGTAATTGGATAAATATTAATTATTTGTGGGTAAACCAAAGCAAAATAATAAAAATTTTAATGCTGCCTAAATTAATTTACTTATTCATTGCCATGCTAATCATACTACCAAAAAGGATTACTTAACGAAGCTAGAAAAAAAAGTAATGAAATTCATCTAAAGGAACAAAAAGTCAAAAATTCCAAGAAAACAATGAAAAAAAAGCTGGGAAGGAGGCCTAGTTATACCAGATCTCATAATGTACTTCAAAGCAATACTTATGAAATTAGTTTGGTATTGGTTAAAAAAAAAAAGAGGTCAATCAGTGGAACAGACTAGACATACAATACAGAGAAGCAAATGAATCTAGTAGCTTAGTGTTTGATAAACCCCAAAATCCCAGCTCCTGGGGAAAGAACTCATTATTTGACAAAAGCTACTGAAAAAACTACATAGAAATCTGACAGAAACTTGATTTAGACAGTATCTCACACCATATGCCAAGATAAACTCCATTTGGATATAAAAAGTCATAATATAAACAATTTAGAGGAAGGACGAAGACATTATCTTTCAGCTTCAAGGATGGGGAAAAGTTCATAACAGAAGAAGGATAAACAGAGAGGATCACAGAAGGAAAAAAATGGACAATTTTGATTACATGTAATTGAAAAGTATTTTGTACAAATAAATTCAATGCAGTCAAGATTATAAAGGTAATAGTTAAATGGGGGGAATATCTTTGCAGCAAAATTCCCTAATAAAGCCTCATTCCCAAGATACATAAGGAATTAATTCAAGTTTATAAGAGTAAGAGTGATTCCCCAATTAATAAGTAGTCAAAGGATGTGAGCAGTTATTTCTAAGGGCTGAGAAATACAAGCTATCTACAGTCACTTGAAAAAATGCTCCAAATTATTAATAACAAGAGAAATGAAAATTAAATCAACTCAGAGTTTCTGCCTTACTCCCTGATCAGATTGGCAATGTTGACTCACCTTTTATTTCTAAAAACATTTTCATTTCATGACACAATTGCCAAAATTTGTTGAAAACATATGATAAGAAAGCCAGCAAATTTCTGTATAATAAACTGCACCTTCCTCACTCAATTTTCAAGAGTAGTGAAGAAAACTGACCCTAATTGAATCCTAGAGAACAAATTAAATTCTCTATTTTCTTAATAAACTTCAGCACATGTTCCATTTTCACTACTTTTGAGCATATTTCCAAATAATTATAACTGAATTCAAAACTCAGAACCAAAGAAATCATAGTACCAAGATATTCTACTTCACATAGCAAATTTCACTGCTTAACGCCTAAGGCCAGGGTAACAATATTCCCCAAGTTAGCAGCAATATATATTCACAACAATTAATAAAAACATTCATTCTTAGTACTTACTAGAAGTATAGAAGATCTTTCCAAAAGTTTTCTTTCCTCTGCTTCCCCCATGGTAACACATACTAATGCAAAAATCAATCATTAGAAATTTAGAAAATGATCACATTCTCAGGTTTTAAACAGGCCTGATGGTGAATGCATAATGGTTCACTCAAAACCCCAAAAGATACTGCTGCTGCTAATGTGGTTAGTTCAATGCACTGAATATCAATCCTTAGGACTAAAAGGAAATCTTTTAAGCTTTGGTCTGGTGATCTCACTCTGACTGAGATGTAATGCTGACATATGTCGACTGAATTACAATATATTCAATGAAGTTGTATGTGTTTCATAATCACTAGTCAGACAATTCATCATATAAATAATTTCTATACCATTTGCAGACTTTTTATTCATCCCCCTTGGGCTGTGTGTTTTTGTTTTAAGGGAGAGGATCTTAATTCCTCTGTAAGCCAATGTCCTAAAATTATCTCTAGTCTCTCTGGGTAGAATTTACAATGCTCTCATTTACATACCCCTTCCAACAGCTTCTTTCATAATGCTGATAAGAGTTTATGATCTTACTAGGTAGAAAATTCAAAGGATCTGGAAGTCTTACCAAGCTGCTTAATAACCATGAGATTTCCCAAGGTACTATTAATTTTGACAAATAACAGTGTATTCATTTTGGATACTTCTCAGTCTTTAACCAGAAGGACATTCTGCCTTCCAGACAAGTCTTTGAATAATAGCTCAAAGTTATAAAATCACAGCATTCAAATTTTTTAAAAAAGGAGTTTAACACCTAAAGATATAAGTGTATCACACTCTAGGTATCTTTCCACAAATCAAAGCACTTTTATACAACAATTTCTGAAAAATCACAATACAAGAAACTCATAAACATAACACTAACATAAAACAATATCATGGATTTGTAACATGAAACAAAACATGTTGCTGGTCAACTTACTTTAACTTAATTGAATATATCTCAAAATCAGCTACATAAATAATTCCATATCTACCAGTTTGGCATTCTATATTAGTTGCATTCAGAAATCAGTATATAGTAGTTCAAGGTGTGGTACCAGCAGTTGCCATTTAGAACACAAATCCAATAAGCTATGAGTAATAATTTTGCCGATTAATTTATCAATCTCAATATGAACCCAAGTTTTATATTGCCCAATTTTTAATATTGCTACGCTATTCAAGCTACTTTTCCTCAACCACAAGAATATAAAAAACTATGGATAAAAAGCTTAGAAATCATAAGAAGTCTCAAAATTAATTTTAACTCCCTAAGGAAGAAACAATTTCTCCAAGTGGAGTTCTCAGCTTTATAGACATTTTCCTATTCTCCTCTTTCAACGAAATCTAAAACTTCCTTAAACTTTCTGTAATATTTTACCAAATTCTGGGTTTTCTTTTGGTCCATGGGAGACATTTTGGTAGCTGGCAAAGTTGAGAACTTTGGGTGAAATATCATATACCTTCCTACATAATCTATATTTCTCCTATTAGGAATCAAGATTGAGTTGCATTGAAAAAAAACCTTTTTGACCTTTAAGAGCACTTCATTTTAATTATATTCATCCTGCCTACCTATGAACAATTAATATTTCTCCAACTGAAGGGACATGGAAAAATTGGGACACTAATTCATTGCTATTGGAATTGTGAACTGATCCAACCATTCTGAATGATTTAATATTTTATTTTCCTACAATTATAGGCAAAAACAATCTTTGACATTCTTTTAAAAAAAATTTTGAGTTTCAAATTATCTCCTTCCTTCTGCCCCTCAATATTTTAACTTTTACCTACCTCAATCTGCCCTCCCTTCTATCACCCACTTTCTCTTATTGCCTTCCCCTCCTACTTTCCTATATGGTAAAATAGATTTCTACACCAAACTGAGTGTGGATATTATTTCTTCTCTGAGCTAATTCCTATGAGGATTTCATGTACTACCCCCCACTCCAACTGGTTCCCTCCTTTCCTCTTCCACTGTAAAATCTCTTTTGGTTTTCTTTTATGTCAGATAATTTATCCCATTCCACCTCTCCCTTTCCCTCCCAGAGCATCCTTTCTTGTACCATAATTTTATTTTTTAAGATAATCATCCCATAATATTTAACTCATACCTGTGCTTTCTGTCTATGTATATATTCTGTCTAACTGCCCTAATAATAAGAAAGTTTTTAGGAATTGCAATCATCATTTTCCCACATAGAATTGTAAACTGTTTAACCATATGATTTCTCTTTCCTGTTAACCTTTTTATGAGTCTTTTCAATCTTGTATTTGAAAGTCAAATTTTCTATTTAGCTCTGGTATTTTCATCAGAAATACTTGAAAGTCCTCTATTTCATTGAAAGTCTTCTATTTTCATTTTTTTTCCCCTGAAGGATTATAATCAGTTTTGCTAGGTACATAATTCTTAGCTTTAATCCTAGTAAGAACACTTTTATATACTTCTCATTACCCCCTGTTTGAGCCTGCACTCCATATTGTGTCAATGTATGGAGTCTCCAACTTCCTTCAGTTTTCTTTCTCTGTCTTCTCACATACTGTGATAAAAGTCTTGCAAACCACAGAACTGTACCTCTCTACATACACTAAGTCAGTGCTTCACTTTTCTTCATTACTATGTTTTCAAACCTGTACCTCTTTATTTCCAAATCTTAACCCAATCTATCTTGAGAATTAGACTCATGCTACTGAGTCTCCTCTTTGCACATTAATACAAGTTTTCTTATACAACTGAAATTATTGTATAGCTTTTACTTTTCCCTGATCAAAATTGAAACTTCAGGGTTTACAGTTTCTCATTTTGTCAAGTTAAACAATTCCAGTGTGGTATTCTTAAGGGTTTGAAAATGTATAGTCTATCTTAATTTCTCTTAAGCAACTTTACTCTTAGTTTAACTAGGCAATTAAATTGTGCTAACTCATTCACAGAAGACCTCCCCTGGGGAGGAGCCAAGATGGCAAAGTAGAAAGATACACATACACTTAGCTTTTACCCCACAGTCCATAAAGTACCTGTAAAGAACTCTCAACAAATTCTAGAGCAGCAGAAGCCACAGAACAACAGAGATTTCTATTCCAGAGAGACCTGAAAAACTGATGGGAAAGGTCTGTCTTGCACCAGACGAGGAGCATAGCCCAGCCCTGCCTTGGTCACAAGGCACCGAGAGGAGCAGATACGAGCAGGCTTCAGGGACAGAATCTCCAGCAGCAGCACAGGTCCTTCAACCCTCAGGTGCCAAAGGTCAGTGAGAGGGTCTTTTCAGCTGGCTGAGAGGGGATCGGGGTGTCTGTATGACTCAGGCCCCCTTGGGAGGCAGCAGCAAAGGCAGCAGTGGACAAGGGCTCCCAAAGCAGGCAGGAGCCTACATCCATTGTTGAAGTTCTCCTTGTAAACCCCCAAGAGAACTGAACCCTGTGTGGTGGCCCTGCCCCCACCTGAGCAGCTGAACTTAATCTCACACTGAATAACAGCCCCACCCCCATAGAAAACCCCTAAGGCTTGGGAGCAGTGCATTTGAATCAGGTGGAACTGGAGGGGAGGTGGTTGTGGAGAGGAAACTCAGAAGTCAAGTAACTGGCAGGGAAAATGCCCAAAAAATAAGACCATAGAAGGTTACTTTCTTGGGGAACAGGTGTCTCCCCCCATCCTTTCAGATGAGGAAGAACAAGGCATACTGACAGAGAAAGTCAAGGCCTCTGCCCCCAAAGGGAACTTAAAATGGGTTCAGGCAATAGAAGACCTTAAAAAACAAGTTAGCAGCTTACTAAAGGAGAACCAAAAAATGCTGAGGAAAATAACAACTTTAAAAAGAGGCTAACTCAATTGGAAAAAGAGGTCCAAAAAGCCAACGAGGAGAAGGAGGTTTTAAAAAGCAGAATTACCCAAATGGAGGAGAAGATTCAAAAGCTCACTGAACAAAATAATTCGTTGAAAGAGAGAAGTGAGTTCAGGGAAACGAATGATATGAGTTAAACCAAGAAGTTAGTAAACAAAACCAAAAATTTGAAAAAATAGAAAATAATGTGAAACAACTCATTGGAAAAACAACTGACCTGGAAAATAGATACAGGAGAAATAATTTAAAAATTATAGGACTACCTGAAAGCCATGATCAAAAAAAGAGCCTAGACATTATCTTCCATGAAATTATCATGGAAAACTGCCCTGATGTTATAGAATCAGAGGGCAAAATGGATATTGAAAGAATTCATCAATCACATCCTGAAAGAAACCTGAACAGAGAAACTCCTAGGAATATTGTGGCCAAATTTCAGAGTTCCCAGATCAAGGACAAAATACTGCAAGCAGCTAGAAAGAAACAATTTGAGTACTGTGGAAATACAATGAGGATAACACAGGATCTGGCAGCTTCAACATTAAGGGATCGAAGGGCTTGGAGTGGGATATTTCAGAAGTCAAAGGAACTGGGACTGAAGCCAAGAATCACCTACCCAGCAAATCTGAACATAATACTTCAAGGGGAAAAAATGGTCATTCAGTGATATAGTCAAATTTGAAGATTTCATGTTGAGGAAAAGACCAAATCTGTATTTAAAAATTTGACTTCCCAAGACAAGAATCAAGAGAAGCATGAAAAGGTAAACAGGAAATAAAAATCATAAAAGACTCTCTAAAGCTGAACTGTTTACATTACTACATGGAAAGAAAATATTTTTAACTCTTGAAACTTTTCTCAGTATTTGGGTAGTTGGAGAGATTGTACATACACACACACACACATACACATAGATAGATAGAGTACAGGGTGTGTTATATCAGAAGAGATGATATCCACACACACACACACACATACACACACACACACACAAAATAAAAATAAAATTAAAATTAAGGGGTGAAGGAGGAAAATTCTGGGAAGAGAAAGGGAGTAATGGAATGGGGCAGGCTATAACTCATAAAAGAGATAAGAAAAGTCTTATTCAGTGGAGGAGATAAGGTAGAAGGGGAGAGGGGGGAAAATAAAGCTACTCTCCCCATGTGTGGCTGAAGGAGGGAATAACATGCTCACTAAATTTGATATGAAAATTTATATACACCACAGGAAAGTCGGAGAGGAGGCAACAAGTGGAGCGAGGAAAATGCTAGAAGGGAGGGCAAATGGGAGAAGGGAGTCACTAGAAATAAACACCTTTGAGAAGGGATAAGATCAATTGTAGGGGGGGAAATAAAGGGCGATAGGGTAGGTCAGAGGGCAATATAATTAGTATTACACAACATGATTACTATGGAAGTCTTTTGCAAAACAACACATATTTAATCTGTATTGAATTGTTTGCCTTCTCAGTAGGGCTGGGGAGGGAGGGAGGAAGGAGAGAAGTTGGAATTCAAAGTATTAGAAATGAATGTTGAGAATTTTTATTGCATATAATCGGGAAATAAGAACTACAGGGATAGGGGTACGGAAATTTATCTTGCCCTGCAAGAAAAGAGAGAAGATGGGGATAGGAGAGCGGTGGGGTGTGATGGAGGGGAGGGTACATTGAGGGAAGGAGCAACCAGAATGCAAGGTATTAGGAAGTGGGGTGATGGGGAGAAAAATTGGACATGTTACAAAGTGAGGTAAAAGCAATTAGTATTAAAACAATAGACTGAATTAATTACTGAGAATAAATCAATGACATCTTTAGTTTGGAGAAAAGAATTTCAGACTAAATTTCCTAGAGGAAGGTAACCTCGGGTAAAATTTGGCATTGATGGAAAAGTCAAGGTTTTAATGGTAAAGTTGATTTTATGATTGTTATTTAATCAGGAACTAGAACATGTATAGAAAGGCATGTAAGCCACTTAAGACTTGCCTAAAAGATGTTCCTTAGCCAAAGTGAAACTATAGTCATATTTTAAACCTGGTTATAGGAACTTGCCATTTTTAGATGCTATGGCACTATTAAGTGACTGTTCTTCTGAGTCTAACTCCAGGTATGGGCAGCAAGAAAGGTGATCTGAGCCTCCAATACATGATGCCAGTAAGCTGAAGAGATGCTGATATGAACTGCATAGGTGATCTGAAGGGAAGGGTGGGAGAGCCGTTCAACATGGGCTGAGGTGGGATTCTCTTGACTCAATTTCCCCACTAACACCTGGCAGACTTTAAGCCTGACTGAATGCAAGTGGATAATCTAATCCTTCCTGGAAATGACATGAAGTTAGAGAGATATTGTATCCCTGCAATGTCCTTACTATTGGTGGCAATTTCCTATAGTCAAAAGGTTTGTAAGCTTAATACTAGATCTATTCAAATATAGATTATGGGTAGGGAAACATCCAAGGTTGTCTAAAATTAAGCTATTAGGCATAGGACATTAGACCAACAACAACAAGTTAGGGTTCTTTAATTCTTAGTAATACTGCGGAGACAATTAGGTCAAGAGCTTGTGAAGTTAGCAACATAAATATTATTTGTGTCTCAGTTGGTTAATGTTTAAAAAAAAATTTTTTTTTCTTTTGTGGTCCATATTTTAAATGCTTTAAAAAGAAGTATCACCTGACCAAAAGTTGGAATTTATCTGTTATAAACTGTGTTAAAAATAAATAATAATAATTACAAAACCCCAAAAAAACAAACAACAACAAAAAATAGAAGACCTCCATTGTCATACAATGATATTTTGAATTTTTCCAAATTATTTGCTTTTGATTTAAACAAACTTGTTTCTAAGCTGACAAGGAATTAATACCCACTTGAGGAAGTTCTCAAACACCAGATAAGGCTCTGCAACTTCAAGCTGAAAAACTACTTCCTTTTGGTGGTTTTTATTGTTTCTTTTTGCTTCTGGAACCACTAGAGACAAAACTTTCAGACTGCTTTGGTTCTGTTTAGAACTGAATATTCTCTAGTCTATGAAATCATCTTCTTTCCTTATGGTAAGGCAAAAAAAGATTTTCACTCTCCAGGAAAGGGAGAGAGTAATAGAGGAGTATGAGTAATATTTGTATGAAATTCTATAAAGTTTCTTACTTTTAACAGTCCTGGAGAGCTATATCCTCCGAAAACCCACTAGGATATTTCAGCGTATACTAAAAAAATTCAAATTGCAATCCAATCATAATTTAGAAATACTTATTAAACAGATTATACTACAGGCACAAATTTAGTCTCTAATTAGTTTGTACTGTCACAAATTTCTGCAAATGGGGCAATGATCTCTCTTAGTTTGTCTTTCTCTCTTTCTGTGAAATCCCATCTTGATCAGAATTAAGAACACAGACATGAAACTATATCTTTTGAAAGCTTCAAAACTCTCAGAAGAAAAGTTCTCACTCTTTTCACTCTTTTTCCTTTGCCTGAACAGACACAGGAAAAAGTCAGCTGGATTTACCAGGACACAGAATACTCATTGCTAACAGCATATACTCTGTTAGACAAAACAAACCATTTTCACTCTTCTTAAGAAGAATTGTAAAGTCTGTACTGTTTGGGAATTCAGGGGAGGGAGAGTGAGGCTTCCTGGGCTTATGATACAGGCTGGGAAAGAGAAGTTTTTTAAGACTCCTTCGATGTTCTGCTGTTTACTACCTGATCTTAAGTTTTTTGTTTCTGTTTTTTCCAGAAAACCTTTTAAGTTCTCAATTGTACCCTTTTGCTTTCTTTTTTTCCCTTTCAATTTCTACTTCCCAAAGATACCAATAGTCCTGCCTAGGAATAAATAAACCTTCACAAATAGATTATCAGGATCAAAACACACATCATCTGGTCATTGCTATTTCCTCCAGATATGCCATAGGGCTACCAAGTACTTTAGAAATAGGACTTTTGACAATTTCCAGTGTTGAGGATAAATTTTTACCATGTCGGCCAGAAGAGATCCAAAATTTATTTTACTTTGTTGACTCCTCATGATTTAGTCTATCCTTAGGCTTAATTGGAGACCCAGTGAGGTTTTTGTTTTTGTTTTTTATTTCTCTTACATGAGAAAGTCAGGCAGAACCAAAGAGTGCCAAAAATTCTAAGGGATGAATATGGGAGAAAACAGGATAGGTTTCTTGCTTATTAGCTTATGGAATATGAGATGATATGGTATGGCATAAGGTTCAGATTTCTCTTACTTCTAGCCTTCATAGAAACTTAGAAACAAAAGGAGACCCTCCTGTTGAAATAAAAGATTCTCTAACTGAACCTTTCCTTTCTATTCTTGAGTTACTGGAAATTGCTTGGCAAAGTATAGGTGTAGTTGCTCAAGTCAAACAGTCCTAACTCTGGGCAACAGTTTATGTTTTAAGATTTTCAGGCACAAGAGACTCATGGAAGGAAAAGTAGGAGACAGAAACTGAACAGACATGCTAATCAGAGATACATTTCCTGTAAAAAATCTCTGACAGCAAGGCAATTATATAATAAATAGACCAATGTACTAGTCCTTCCTTAGACAGAATCAGAAATAACAGTAATTTCCTCATTTCTAATACATCTCCTTGAGTTATTTTTTCTTTTCCATTACTAAAATTTAAATATACAATTAGAAAAGAAAAAAAACATATTACAAACAAATAAAAATAAGAAATTTTTTAAAAATGTCATGTGCGCAGCAGAACATGAGAAGATTTAAAATATATAGCAATAAATTTGCATTTCAAGAAAGCCTGTATAATAAATAGTACCCATTGTGTTGAAAGCTATCCATCTTTTCTTTGCTTCCTTGTAAGTTTTCTTTTGTCCTCTGCTGTGCACTTTTAGTTTATTCTTTTTACCCCTTTCCTCACTCCTCCCTATCAAGGTTACAATTAAGCGTGGATATATTTATATATAGATATGAATATATACATACACATATACATACATATAGACTTACATGTAGACATATATAGACATATATTTTCCCTAACAAATTCTTCTTCTGATTTTTGTTTTTATATTTGTGTATATCTCTTATTTCCTATCCCTCCTAACTCTACTTTACTTCTACCCACTACCTTGCCCTCTTCCAAGGATCATTGCTTTATCTTCCCATTCTATTAATCTAAACACCTTTCTATATCCCCCTTTAACTTATTCCCTCACCCTGCCATCTACAGATCCCTCCTTTATCTTCTCCTTTCTCTCTATCCCTTTGGCATTTTATTTCTTTCTGAATTTAGAAAACTTTTATACTCTTCTAGATATGTTTGTATTGTTCCCTCTTGGATTCATTCTTGATGAAAGTAGGTTTCCAGAACTAATAACTCTCCTCTCCCATCTAATTTCTCTGTGTTAGTTCTTCCTTTTATACCTCATTTGTATAAAATAATTATTCTTTTTAGCTGTTCCTAAACAGTTTTATTCTTAAAAGTTGTACATGCTCATGGCTATCCCAATATTTCTTATGAACTGTCCAGTTACTAAGAACAATCTCAGACATAAGTTTTACAGTTTACATACATAAACGGTAAACATTTTGTCCTTCTTGAGTCCCTTGTAATTAGTCTTGGATATGTACCTATATATTAGTTTTTCCTCAATCTCATTTAATTTTAAAAGTCTTGCTAAAAGAAGTACAAAAGCTCACTGAAAAAAAAGAACTCCTTAAAAATTAGAATTGGTCAAATGGAAGCTAATGACTCTATGAGAGATCAACAAATAATCAAACAAAATTATATAAAGACTGAAAAAGTATAAGGAAATGTGGAAAATCTCATTGGAAGAATAACTAATCTGTAAAATAAACCAAAAAGAGATAGTTTAAGAATTATTAGATTACTTCAAAGCCATGATAAAAAAATAGCCTAGATACCATATTTTAAGAAATTATAAAGAACTATCTAGCTATTATAGATCCAGAGGGCAAAGTCGAAATTGAAAGACTCCATAAACCATTTTCTGAAAGAGACTTTAAAATAAGAAGTCTCAGGAATATTATAGACAAATTCCAGAGGTCCCAGGTCAAGAGGAAAATACTATAAGTAGTCAGAAAGAAATGATTCAAGTTCCATGGAGTTATAGTTAGAATCACACAAGATTTAGTAGCTACCATGATAGAGAAGTGGAAGACTTAGAATCTGATATTCTGGAAGGTAAAGGAGTTTCAATTACAATAAAAATACTAGCAAAACTGAGTATAATCTTCCTAGGGAAAAATGAAAATTTGAAGAAACAGAAGACTCTTAAATAGAAAATCTGACATTTGAACACAAAACTGAAGAGAAGCATAAAAAGATAAACATGAATCAGAAAGCATAAGGGACTTTAAAAAGGTTAGAGGAAATGATTCATGTAGCTCCTAAGAAATTTATCATTATTAAGGCACTTAGAAGGATTCTACTTCGTGAAAGGGTGTGCATGAGTCTATTATGTTGGGTTGATCTCAAAAAAATAATGGAAGAGTGGAAAAAGAAGGATGCACTGGGAGAAAGAGAGTGAGGAAGAAAAGGGAAAGCTAACTCACATAAAGGTAGAAGGAAGAGTTTTTTATAATGGAAGGGAAAATGAGGAGGAGCAGGCAATGCTTGAACCTCATTGTCATCTCAATTTCTTCAAAGAGGGAAGCATATGACTATATACATACTGTCAGTTATAGATATTCATCTTACCCAACAGGGAAGAAAGAGGAGAAGGGGCTAAAAGAAAGAAGAAAGATGGTAAGAGGGAGGGTAGATTAAAGGAGGTAATGACCAAAAGCTAAACAGATGTTTAGGGACAGGGTAAAAAAGTAAAAGCATAAATAAGAGTGAATAGGATAGAAGGAAATCCATAGTTAGCAATCATAATTGTGAATGTGAATGGGATGAACTCTTCCATGAAATGGAAGCAGATAGCAGATGGTTTAGGAACCAGAATCCAATAATAAGTTGTTTACAAGAAACATATTTGAAGCAGATTGACACATACAGAATTAAAATAAGGGTCTAGAAAAGAATCTATTATGTATCAGCTGAAATTAAAAAAGCAGAGGTAGCAATTATGATCTCAGACAAAGCCAAAGCAAAAATAGACCTAATTAAAAGAGAAAATAAGGGAAATGACATTTTGCTAAAAGGTACCATAGACATTGAATGGATGCATCTCATTCAAAGAGAGAATGTGATAAGACCTTAGCCTAAAATGGTCCGAGTTGCACATTGCATCCTGGACCATCTCCAGTCATCCTGATGAATATCAGGCCACTGGACCCAGATGGCTCAGGAGGAGAAAGTGAGGTTAGTGACCTTGCACAGACCTCCCTCACTCAAATCAAAGTCAACTGTAAGTCATGTCATCATCTTGATGTCATAGGCTTCTTTGAGAATGAAGGACAAACACAACTGTAGACAATGAAGTAATATCAATATTAAGCATATGTGTGCCAAATGGCTAGTATCCAAATTCTTAAAAGTTAAATGAAGAGGCTGGAGCCAAGATGGTGGAGTAAAAGCAGGGACTTCCTTGAACTCTCCCCCAAAGCCCTGTAAAAAATGACTCTAAACAAATTCTAGAGCCCAATGAAATGACAGAGTGAAACAAATCCCCAGCCAAGACAGGAAGGGTCTTTTGCATCAGGCAGGGAACAGGGAGCAGTGTGGCCTGGGCCACACTGGCACAGACTGGCTGGAGCAGGCCTCAAGGGACTGAATCATTGGTAGCTATGACAGTTTCCAGACTTCTCAACCCACAAATGTCAAAAAGGTCAGTGGGAAAATTCTGTGGGATCTGGAGTGTGCCATCTGGCTGAGTCTGACCCCAGCCCCAGGGCAGTGGTGGTGGTAGTTGTGGTGATGGTGCTGGTGGCCAGTGGTGGCAGCAGCAGAGGATGCTTCTGGAACTCTGGGGTCCACAGATTGTGGGGGATTGAGAGGATGAAACAAAATCCCTGAGGCCTGGGACAGTGCACCCAACCCTACCCCAACCTCTACTTGAAGCAAAATTCAACCTTGAAAAAGAGTTAGAAAGTCAAGTATTTGATTGGGAAGATGAGTAAACATTGTAAAAGAACTCAGACTATAGAATCTTACTTTGGTGGCAAGGAAGATCAGAGCATACAATCAGAGGAGGACAGCAGAGTCAAAGCTCCTATATCAAAAGCCTCCAAGAGGAATATGAATTGGTTGCAGGTCATGGAGGAGCTCAAAAAGGATTTTGAAAATAAAGTAAGAGAAGCAGAGGAATAATTGGGAAGAGAAATGAGAGTGATGCAAGAAAATCATGAAAATTGAGTCAGTGACTTGCTAAAGGAACCCCCCAAAATTCTGAAGAAAATAACACCTTAAAAATAGACTAACCCAAATGGCAAAAGAAGTCCAAAAAGCCTTAACACTTTAAAAAGCAGAATTGGCCAAAGGGAAAAGGGGGTCCAAAAGCTCACTGAGGAAAATAATTCCTTCAAAATTAGAATGGAGCAAATGACTTTATAAGAAATCAAGAAATTATAAAACAGAACCAAAAGAATGAAAAAATAGAAAGCAATATGAAATATCTCACTAGAAAAACCACTGACCTGGAAAATGGATCCAGGAGAGATAATTTAAAAATTATTGGATTACCTAAAGCCATGATCAAAAAAAGAGCCTAGACCTAATCTTTGAAAAAAATTATCAAGGATACTCAAGAACCAGAGGGCAAAATTGTCTCTGGAAAGAGAAACTAAAAAGAAAACTCCTAGGAATATTGTAGCCAAATTATAGAGTTCCCAAGTCAAGGAAAAAATATTACAAGCAGCCAGAAAGAAACAATTTGAGTACTGTGGAAATACAATCAGGAAAACAGATGATCTAAAAGCTTCTACATGAAGCGATTGAAGGGCTTAGAATATGATATTCTGAAAGTCAGAAGAGCTGGGATTAAAACCAAGAATCTCCTACCCAGCAAAATTGAGTATAATCCTTCTGTGGAAAAAATGATCATTCAATGAAATAGAGGACTTTCAAGCATTCTTGATGAAAAGACCAGAACTGAACAGAACATTTGACTTTCAAATACAACAATCAAGAGAAACATGAAAAAGTAAACAGGAAGGAGAAATCATAAGAGACTTATTAAAGTTGAACTGTTCACATTCCTACATGGAAAGATGATATTTGTAACTCATGAGACCTTTCTCAGTATTAGGGTAGTTGGAGGAAATAGATAGGTAGGTAGGTAGACAGATAGATAGATAGATAGATAGATAGATAGATAGATAGATAGATAGATAGATAGATGATAGATAGATAAGCAGATAGACAGGTAAGTGGCACAAAGTGAGTTGAATATGAAGGCATGATATCTAAAAAATAAAATTAAGAGGTGAGAGGAATATATTGGGAGAAGGAGAAAGGGAGAGATAGAATGGGGTAAATTATTTCACATAAAAGAGGCAAGAAAAAGGTTTTGCAATAGAGGGGGAAAGGGAGCAGGTCACAGGAATGAGTGAACCTTATTCTCATCAGATTTGGCTTAAGGAGGGCATAATATCCATCCTCAATTGGATAGCTTACCCTACCAGAAAGTAGGGGGAAGAGAATAAGAGGGAAGGATGATAGAAGGGAGGGCAGACTGGGGGAAGGGGTAACCAGAATGCATGGCATCTCAAGGTAGGGGAGGGGAAAGATGGGGAGAAAATTTGGAACTCAAAATCTTGTGGAAATGAATGTTAAAAACTAAAAATAAATAAATTTAGGTCTTAAAAAAAGAAAAAAGTTAAGTGAATTACTGAATGAAATAGTAAAACTACAATAGTGGGAGCCCTCAATTTACCCCTCTCAGTCCTAGATAAATTTAATCATAAATAAAAAGTTAAGAAGATGAACAGAATTTTAGAAAAGTTAGATATGACAGACCTCTTGAGAAAACTGAATGGGAATACAAAGGAATATACCTTTTTATCAACTGTACCTGGCACCATCACAAAACTTACCATGCATTAAGTTACAAAAACATCACAAACAAATGCAGAAAAGCAGAAATATTAAATGCACCCTGTTTGGACCATAGTGCAATAAAATTTACATTCAATAAAGAGCCTTGGAAGCATAGAATTAGTTGGAAACAAACAACTTAAAACTAAAGAATGAATGAAATAAGAAAAAAAATCATATAAATTATCAATAATTTCATTAAAGATAACGACAATGAGACAATATATAAAAATTTGTGGAATGTAGCCAAAGCAATACTTACATGAAATTTTATATCTCTAAAAGTTTACATTAGTAAAAGAGAGAAGGAACAGATCAATGAATTGGGCATGCAACTAAAAAAACTAGAAAAAAATTACCCCCCAAAACTAAATACTAAATTAGAAATCCTAAAAATCAAGGGTGACATTCATAAATTGAAAATTTTAAAAACTGAAATAAATAAAACTAGGAACTGGTTTTATGAAAAAAAATCAATAAAATAGATAAACTACTGGGTAACCTGATAAAAAAAGAAAACTAAAATACCAGCAACAAAAAAGAAAAGAGTGAATTTGCCACTAATGAAGATGAAATTAAAGCAATTATTAGAAGTTATTTTGCCCAGCTATAAACCAATAAAACTGGCAAGCTAAATGGAATGGATAAACAGTTACAAAAATATAAATTGCTCAGATTAACAGAAGAGGAAATAGAATGCTTAAATAACACTATATTTTTTTTTTAAATTGAAGAAGCCATAAATAAACTCCCTAAAAAAAAGCATCCAGGACCAGATGGATTTATAAGTGAATTCACATGGAAACTTATGAGAATTAGATTTACATTTTCCTCCATTTGTCTCTTAACATTGTTTTTTTCAAGTTGTGATTTTTTTTTCCATTTCTCTCTTCAGTTAATCTTTTTTAAGATGGTCTTATTCCCACTGGCTTTCTTCTCCTCACAATTCCCTTCTCCCATTGTTACTCCTTTTCCTTTAGAGTTTTGCTAATTAGTTCCTTTTTATTTCTTGCTTTTATCTGGTTATTTAATCTTCCCCCTCTTTTTTCCCTTGGTCAGATAGATTCCCTCTCCTCTCCTACTCTTCTACTAGTCTTATTCATTAGTTTTCTAAACTTCATTTTTTGTGGGTGTCCCTTTCCAGATAGGATTTCTCTTCCTCACTCTCTTAATTGTTGTTGTTGTGTTCATCCTTTGTGGCCGAAGAAGACCGTGACATCAGAGAAATGATGACATGACTTGCACTTGACTTTGTTTTGAGTGAGGGAGGGCTGTGCAGGTCATCAGCCTCACTTCTCCGCCAGAGTCATCTGAATCTAGTGACCAGATATTCATCAGGATGGCTGGAGATGACCCAGGATGCACTGGGAGACCTTGGGCCCTTTAGGCCAAGGTCTTTGCAGGTACTCACTTAGGGTGAGGTAATGCCCATTCATTGAATAGGCCTGTTTAAGAAGTAGCCAGGGCAGAGGCCCTTTAATGAGGTCAAGAAAAAAAAGGACATCAGGCTGGGTGGGAAACAGCAAAAGTTACTACTGATAATCACTCCAAAGCTAGGAGGGTCCCTGCCTAAGGACTCTCTTAATTATCTATGCTCTCTGTCTATTTGAGACCCTCATTCTCTGGTGCATGGCCCCTATACTGATCTAGTCTTTCTTTATTCTCTGCTTTCTTCATGGAACCAGAACTTCTGATGTATCCATTTTGGGATCTTCCCTCTAGGCAGTTTTTGTCTCTGCCTTGTAAAGCTAGCCTTGAAGATTCTCTTTTTCCATTGTTCCTCATGCCCAGGGGGGGAAAAACAGTTCTAGCAAATGACAGAGAGAACACTGCCCCATGTCAGGATCACTCATCCCATCCTGTTTATGCAGCCTACCATTGACCTGTTGACCTAACTTCTCTCCAAGTCACCTTCCTTCTCCATTTGCCTCAAAATCTTTTCCCTGGGTCCATGATCTCCCCCTCCCCAAGTCACCAGTTACTCCCAGGAACTCCAATTCCCCTTTCACAAGGCAGGTAAATCCTCCCATCCTGGGATATCCATTTCTTCCTCTAAATCTTTTCTGCCTCCAAACAGAGATTTTATATCCTGTGATCTTGTTCATGATGCCAACTGTATCTCCCAGGCAATATTCACTGCACCGAGGGCAAATGAATATGCCAATGTAGTTCAGAATCTCAAAGCATAACATATTCTCCATATAGAAGACAGAAGAAAAATATTCATTCAGACACCAGAAAGCCAAATCCAAAACCAGAAAGCCAAATCCATTAAAGTGGCCAAGAAGTCAATACACATTATCACTGCAGGGGACAAATCAATTACCAAGCCTCCCGCACCCTGCTGGGGCCTTCCCACAAACAAACACTCACTAGCCTAGCTGTCTGCTTGTTTGTATCTTCTCTCTCCCTCCACCCTAACTGTTCTCAATAACTTCTCAGTTCTGTTTCACCCTTGCTATTCAACCCATTCAGCAAGCTCCTCTCACTACATGTGGACTTAGTTTCCATGTGATTTAATGAGGTCATATGGGCCTATTAATGAATGGGAAAGATCTTCTCATTTAAATTACCATTACAGAGGCAAAATAAAAATGAAACAAACATGAGTAATACTAAAGTCAGAAGTCCTAAGCCTTTCCTTCTAGCTTCAGAAAGACTAAGTCTCATAGACTCACAGTCTGGTCCGTGTGATGAGTAATGCCACGTCTTGAAGTTTCCAAGGAGTCTCCTAATGCACATTAGTGATGATGAACCAGAGCAACACTAAGAACACTGGAACAACAGAATAGATGAAATCCTAGTATAGTTACAAATATCTTTTCCTGGTGTAAGGTGGTGATGATGAACAGGAGTAACTCTAGAACATCAAGTCCTCTGCTCAGACACTTCTGATGATTAACAATTCTTAATCATGCATGAGAGTTATCTGTAAAAACTGACTAAGAGGTTATAAGTTGCTTTTACACACTCTCCAGATCTAACTTGATAGCTGGGCTTTCTCTATATATTATATCCATTCAGTATTCCTTGACCCATCTGCCAAAAATCTCTTTTTCTGAGAGCTGTATCAGGAGAATGATACAAAATCTTTACCCCAATCCCCCCAGCCACTAAGAAAGGGCCTGCCCCCTTCTTCCACAGTGGCTAAATAAGGACTCTCTCTCACTCTCATCCAGTGATTCAGACTTACCATCAAGTCAACTAAAGGATCTCCTTTCTTCCAAATAAATGCATATCAGCTATAATTATATAGCAAAAATTTCACTTCCCCCATGCTATTCAAAAGCAAGATACCTCTCAACAGTATCACTCATTAGTTCCCCAAGTCTTTTCTGGGAAGGAGCCCCTTGAACAACTCCAAAGAAAAGGAAGTCTACCAATTGAGGGAAATTTCTGGGTGTGTGGAGCCCTCTGACAGGGCTGGAAGTTGAGGAAGGGCTCAAAGGTATTAGTTAAAACTATGTCCAAACACAGTCAATTATTCTTAAGAGGTCTTCTTGGAGCCCTGTAGGCCAGAGCTCACCAAATGGAAGAACTTGCTAGTATCCCTCCTTCCTCAGGTACCTCCTGTTACCCCCTGTTACATGGAATCCTTGCATAACCACACAAAATGGCATTTCTTAGGAGCCTACCCCTCATAACCTAGAATCCAATGGGCCTGTGAAGGAGACAAGGTTCTAGAGCTTGAATTGGCATAGTCCTGTTTGTGAAGAACACCAACACCCAAGGGACCCAGGCAAGCGCGATTTCTAATGTACATTTTCCTGTGCTCTAACCAGTTTTTTAGAGGCATAATCTTTTATTTCCTACCTATAAGAGGAAATTCTGGACAAAGGGTGAATGTATGACCTAGTGTTATTTGTTCAGAAGCATCTAGGATTCAATAAGTTGTAAGCAACTGCTTTTCAAAAGCAGTATAGTGAGTGCCTACTCTGAGAAACTTGGAGCTCTAGATTCCTGACAGTGACTTACTCTGGCCATATCTTGGTGACTTGCCAAAGGCTCCACCTTGCCTACTTTTTCTGGACAGAGACCTCCAGAAACACAGTTTTTTCAGGGCCATAAGGTCCCAAGGGGAGAGATTGCTAGACATTTTACTTTACATCTTCCACTGTAGCCTGTTTTGGGTGCCAACTGAAAGACACTGATTCATGAGTGACTTCATAAATTGGGGCTATCAGAATATCCAGGTCCAGAATGTGGATTTTCCAAAATCTAGAGTCCAATAAGTCTCGGGGCTTCTTTCTTAGGTTGAGGGAAAACGAAGTTAATAGCTTATTCTCAACTGTTTTTGGAATCCTCTAGCCCAGGGTTGGGGAACCAGCAGCCTTGAGGTCACATGTGGCCTTCTAGGTCCTCAAGTGTGTCCCTTACACTGAATCTAAACTTCATTTTTCTGGGATACTCCTGCTCTAGCCTTTCCCCACTCTGTTCCCCAAAACTTGACTGACAGCTAGAACCTAGATTTTCTTAGGATTGATTTTCTATCCCTTTTCCTTCATAAGGGTCACTATCTAATCTAGGGTCTTTGCCACCATGTATCATCTGTCCTTGTCAACTTTATGTCCCTGATGTAGTGGTGTACACCAATGCTTTCAGGAAAAGAGGCCTCTTTCAGGCACTTCCACCATAATGCCTACTATAATGTGGCAGTAAGAAGAGTTCAGGTAGCCCTGTAGGAAGATGGGGAAGGTATATTGAACTCCTCAGGTGAAAGCACTGTTCCTGACTAGTTTTAGCCATGAAATGGAAAAAAAAGCATGGGCAAAGTTGATAGCCCAATGCCCCTCACCCTGGGTCGAGGCTACCTGTTCTACAACATTGATGATGTCAGGAACAGCTATAGAGATAAGCCTGATAACTAAGCTGCTGCATACCATGTGCCTTCCTCACACATAACACAGGGTTGTTGGAAGGGGATCTTATACAACAAAGTATTCCAGTTTTCTTCATCTCCATCACTAGAGAAGCAATATCCTTCACCTCTTTGGAATGTTAACTACATGGGATGTGTCAAGACAAAGTCATCAGCCTCACTCTCTGTTCCAGTCATTGAAGTCCAGTGGCAAGACAAAAGTCAAGATAATTGGCAGTAGCCTGGGATGCAGTGGATGACTTTGGCATCTTTGATATCTGACCAAGTTCTAAGTACTCCACAGTGCCCTCTTTAGCTGCCTTCATGCCATGACTACTGGAACAAATTGTTCTCATCTGCTCATTCTGCCTGAGGAAGTATTCACATTCTTGGGGTAGATACTCATTTAATTCACTGACTGGTTTCAGGCTGGTCAATTATCTTCAACCTGGTCTAGCCATCTGCCAAGATGATTTACTGGGGTGCGCCCCCTGCACATGCTACAGCTTTTTTGAGCCACAGGTGAAAGTTGAGTGCTAAGTAGACATCAAAAGTGGATGAGCAGCCCTGAAAAGGGCTTGGCAAGCCCTCACCCCAGAGGTTCTAGTCCTTTCTGAACACCGCACATACCCCAATGCATAATAGTAGAAAGAGTAGAAGAGCAGTCAGAGGATAGGAATAAGAGTAGCTGAGCTAGGGAGGATGATTGTATTCCAAGAAGTAATAGGGCAAAAGGATTTTTCCCTAGGCAGATTAGGTAGCAGTTCTGAGTGACAGGGATTAAGGCAGCAAGAAGCAAGACACCTGAAAAGGGCACAGCAAGGCTTCACCCCACAGGTGTTACTCCTCCAGGAACACTGCATACATCCCATTAAAAATACTGAAAGGATAAGCCTGGGTGGGAATTGTCCAGTCTTCACTCCCCTTTCCAATTAATCAACAAACATTTATTAAGAGCCTACTAAGTGTCAGACACTGTGCTAAGTGTCAGGGATACAAAAAGAGGCAAAAAATAGTTCTTGTCCTTTAGGAGCTCACCTTCTAATGGGGGGAACAATATGCAAGCAAACATATAGAAGGCAGTTATATATAGGATAAATAGGAAATAATTAACAGAAGAAAGGCACTGGAATTAAGACAGGGCAGGGAAGGCTTCCTGTACAAGGTGGGATTTTAGTTGGGACTTAAAGGAAGCCAGGGATGTCAGTAGTTGGCATGGTGGAGAGAGAATATTCCAGGTGCGTAGGACAATCGAGAGAATGGCAGGAGCAGTAAGGTGTAAGGAGACTGGAAAGGTAGGAGGAGACTAGGTTAAAAGGAGCTTTGAATGCCAAACATAGGATGTAGTATTTGATCCTGGAAGCAAGAGGAAGCTACTGGATATTATGGGGGAAAGAGATATGTGTGTGTGACATGTTTGGACCTGTGTTTTAGGAAAATCACTTTAAGTGGCTTGAATAGAGAATGGATTGAAGTAGGTAGAGACTTAAAGTAGGCAGACCCATCAGCTTCATGTCTCCTGTCTCAGCAGGAAAGGAAACCTCCAAGTCAAAGACCACAGTGGGTTCTTGGCTAGGGACCTATACTCCCCACCTCCATCAGGAGAGATCTCTTCACTTGGGTAACCATAAGTTCAACTAACTTTACTTTGGCTTTTATTATGAGGTCCCAGAAAGCCCAGAGTTCTGTCTCCAACTACTGAATGGGTTGGCTTTGTTTGCCTTTATTTGGACAGTGTTGGCAGTCCAATTTATGTATTGCAGTTAACAACATCCAGAGAATGCTGGCCTTGGCAATTTCTTTACCTTCCTGGCGAGCCTCCTTCAGCACCCACCAAGTTAAGTTGGTGACAGGAAGCCAGACAGTGTCTCTATCAACTCATACCACCCTTCTCCTCTGTATTTGCAGGGCTCTTCCCCAACTTAGCCATAGCGTGAGCCACGAGACCATCTCTCATCCTAACCTGCCAAGATTATGCCAAATGTTGTAGGCGTAGATCTAAAGCCAGCACTCTCTTAGTTCAAGTTTGATGTTGGAATGAAATCAGGCACTCATGAGTCACTGAAATTTTTAGCAAAGGAGGAGGTTTACTTTGCTTTAAGACAGATATAGGGGCACTTAGTTTCTCTAGACCTTGCCCCACTCATATCCATATGGAAATGAATTTGCTCATTTAATCATCAGGTTATAGTAAATTGCCTGGTATCAGAGACCCACCAAGTCTGAAGAGGCACTGAGCCCATATGGTTTGGGTTTTTTTAATGACCCTGTGACAGGATGCTGCATTAGAGAAACTGGGGTCAATTAGATTTTGAGGGGAGGAAACTTCACCAGGGAAGCCACTGGGGAAACTGGGGCTGAAGGAAGATGTGGGGATTGTGTGTGGGGAGGAAACTGCTATTCAATCACACCCTAACTGATGGAGATGGGATCTGAACCCCTAAAAGGAAAAGCCCCTGAACTTTCCCATAAATTTCAGCAGCCTAGATCTCTGTCATATCTCTGGCATCTGGCCCATCCGAATATAATTCTTCTAATTGCCCTTTCATTGTAGCCTTCATTGTCTGTACCTGACCTACTGGCCCACTCCAGGCTACTTGCCACTTCTTAATCCCATTCAAATCTTCCCACAGTCTTTCTATATAAAATATCAATCTTAAACTTGTCAAATGTGCAGATTCCTTAAGAATCTGGTCTGCTTCTATTGGCAACACAATAAACCTTGTCTCTGACTAAAAGAAGGTTTGAGTGGTCAAATTCTTTCAAGACAGACCCCTGCCCCATACCCTTACATATCAGGGTTCCTAGCACTCTTAGACTGCAACATCACCACCAAAACAAGGCTTCTTACCTTCACTTACTCCTCTGCAGGATCTTTCCTGAGATACCACAAGGCAAATCTCTTACTCATTGCTAGCCCTCTATTTGACCTAAATACATTACACACTTTCCTCTATTTCTTCACCTATTTTATAATTTTTTCACACAAAAAAATACTGATTCATCTGTAGGC
The DNA here is from genome assembly GCF_028372415.1 of Notamacropus eugenii. Classification (NCBI taxonomy): domain Eukaryota; kingdom Metazoa; phylum Chordata; class Mammalia; order Diprotodontia; family Macropodidae; genus Notamacropus; species Notamacropus eugenii. The sequence continues at coordinate 320,186,774 of NC_092876.1, forward strand.
CCAGGTCTACCTCTCCACCATTACCTCCAACTAACTTGTGCCTTCACCCCATCTCCTTGTATCCTTTTCTTGCTGCTATTCCTTTGTTCTGGTAGAGGACTATGACATCAGGGAGGTGATACCATGACATACAAGTGAATTGGATTTAACTGAAGGAGGGTTGTACAAAGTCATCAGCCTCACTTTCTTCTCTGAAGTCCTCTGGGTCCATGGCCAGATACGGATCAAGAAAACTGGAGATGGCCCAGGATGCAGTGGGGAACCTTGGCCTTTTCAAGTTAAGGACTTTAATAGGTCTCAGTTTGACAGAGGCAACACCCTTTCAGTGATTAAGGCTTCATTAAAATGAGGCAAAGAATGGCCTCTTTGGAAAAAAAGATGTGGGAGGGGAAGACCCTCAGGGTTTCTGTCAAAACAGAAACAATTGTTATTTGCATTCATTCTGAGTCCATCAGGGCCAGAACAAGGACCAAGTAGGGTTGGTCTGGGACCAGAGTGATTTGGGGTTAAGGCTGATCTTTAAGAGAAAAACCAAAGCAACAACTACAACAAATTTTTAGAGATTAAAATTTACATTCCCTTTGGGCAGAATACCATCAGGTAAGCATGTGTTACCCTCTGTGGAGAGAGTATAACGAGAGAGAAGGAAGTGAAAAGAAGTAGGAGAGAGAGAGAGAGAGACAGAGAGAGAGAGAGAGAGAGAGAGAGAGAGAGACAGAGAGAGAGACAGAGAGAGAGACAGAGAGAGACAGAGACAGAGAGAGAGAGAGAGAGACAGAGACAGAGAGAGAAAGAAAGAGACAGAGACAGAGAGAGAAAGAAAGAGAAAGAGAGACAGGGAGAGAGAGAGGAAAGAAGAAAGGAAAGGAGGAAGGAAAAAAGAAAGAAGGAAAGAAAGACCATGTTGCCCAACTGAAAGTTCTATACTCACAGTTACTGTTTGTCCTTTGTTCTAGAAGAGGACCATGACATCAGAGAGGTGATACCATGACACACAAATGAATTGGATTTTAAGTGAGGGAGAATTGTGCAAAGTCACCAGCTTTACTTTCTATTCCTGAGCCAGAAAGAAGTTTCTTACTGGCCTCTCTGCTGTCACTCTGTTTTTATCCTTGGCATCTACATCTGTTTAATCCCCTTCATTTCTGTTGCTTAGAGTATTTGGGAAGCAAATGACCTCTTCTGTTTTCTTTCTAAGAATATTTCTAATGCTTCTTTATTGTTGAATATTCATCTTTCTTCATCTGTATTTAAGCTCAGGTTTGCAGGGCAGATCAACCTGAATTACATTGTGAGCTCCATTAATTTTCCTGCTTCCTCTTGAATTTCCAGGTGGGTGCAGAACAACCATGTTTTTCAGATTTACTTTCCTTTACATTTGAAAGTGTTTCTCTTGGTAATTTGCAGAATTTGTTGTTTCTGCCAGCCTTTCTGGAGAGCAATTTGGAACTATGCCCAAAGGGCTACAAAAATGGGCATACCCTTTGACCCAGCAATACCCCTTCTAAGACAGTATCCCCAAGAGATCATAAAAATGGGAAAGGGTCCCATATGTACAAAAATATTTATAGCAGCACTCTGTGGTGGCTAAAAACTGGAAATCAAGGGGAATTGGGGAATGGCTGAATAAATTGTGGTATATGAATGTAACGAAATACTATTGTGCTGTAAAAAGTGATGAACAGGAAGACTTCAGAGAGGCCTGGAAAGACTTATATGAACTGATGTTGAGCAAAAGGAGCAGAACCATGAGAACTTTATACACAGCAACAACCATAGTGTGAGAGGATTTTTTCTGGTAGACTTAGAACTACATTGCAATGCAAGGACTTTAAAAATTCCCAATGGTTTCTTAAGGCAAAATGCCTCCCACATCCAGAGAAAAAACCATGGAATTTGATCACAGAATGCAGCAGATCATTTTCTTTTGTATTACATTTTGATTTGTTTTGTGACTTCTCCCATTCATTTGCATTCTTCTATGCAACATGACCAAGGTGAAAATGTATTTAATAGGAATGTATGTGTAGAACCTATATAAAATTGTATGCGCTCATGGGGAGGGAAGGGGGAGGAAAGGGGAAAGAAGGATGAGGGAGGGAGAAAAAAAATCTAAGTTATGTGGAAGTGATTGTAGAACACTGAAAACAAATACAATAATAATAATAATAATAATAATAAAATAATTTGTTGTTTCTGGATTGAATTAATAAATGTATCATTATGTGTATTGGAGTTGGCAGTCTTTTTCTTTTTTGAGGTGATACATAGATTCCTTCAACTGGCATTTTTTTTTCTGTGTTCAGAAGTTCTGGGTAGTTTCATAAATTGTTTCTTTTATTTGGTATGCAAGTTTTTAACTGTCATATTCTAGGAGACCTATAATCATTAGATTGTCTCTACACATTCTATTTTCAAGATTGACATGTTTTGCTTAAACAGAAAGTTTGTTTCTTTTACTGTTAATGCTTTCTATTTTTCTTCTTCTAGAATGTCCATTAGTTTTGTGTATTTGCATTCCCAATCAGTTGTCCCTTCTTTTGTTTGAGACTTACCATCTAATCATTTAATATAAATTTTGGACTTTAATAAGGACCAGAGCTTGAATTAAGGAGAGCCTGGACCTAACAGTTTCTTTGTTCTCTGAAGCACACTCAGAGAATACCTCTTCTTATGTCAACAAAGCCAGATGGGGCTGACTTAGCATTCCTTAGGAAACCCTTAACCCAAGACACTATCTTGAATAATGGAACTTTTTTCATATCTTAATATTTTGTGGACATTGTTATGCTATGGCATGTTAATAGTAAAGAAAACACAGATATCCTGGGTTGTAATTTCAATTTAAACTTTGTCAACTCTGTTATCTTATTGTATTTACAACCTATGCAATTAAGAAATTCCTTTCTCATGGTCTAGTTAATCACTCATGGAGAACATAAATCTGAAGGACACAGACTACCTTGGATTGTCCTAAACAGATATAAGCCTGGTCATTCCTGTAACAGTCAGTCAGAAGTTTTTCTGGCTCCATGATGATCATGTAACCACTAGCTTTAAGGGAATAAACAACATGCATTTAGCCTGTTTGCCTTTTTTAACTAAACTTTCAGGTCCACAGTTATGGTGCCATGACTCAGATTGGAACTGATGTATTAGAATGGAACAGCTCCCCACCTTGCCAAAGCCAAAGATTTAGGCACCTCAGGATTCTTTTTTTCCTGAAGTTTTAAACCCTTATGGGGTTGGGTAAGTCCTCCTATTCCCAGCTTCCAAAGGACTGCCACTAGTTTGATTGAAGTCTGAAATTTCCCTTTAAAGCTAGCTCAGACATTAAAAGATTGAAGGAATTGGAATCCAATATTCCGTAAAGCAAAGATGATGGGACTACAATCAAGGATCAACTACCCAGAAAAGTTCAGGTAAGGAGATGGTCATTCAACGAAGTAAGGGATTTCCAGACCTTCCTGACAAAAATGCCAGAGCTTAACAGAAAATTCAATCTTCAAATGTAGGTCTCAAGAGAGGCATAAAAAGGTAAACAAAGAGGAAAAAAAACTTGTTACTCAATTTGGGCAAACTGTTTACCTCCCTATAAGGGAAGATGATACCTGTTAATCTTGAGAATTGTACATCTGTAATGAAATATACAAGGGATATACATAGAGGGAACGGGTATAAAGTAAATGATATCATGCTAAAAATATGATTTAAGCATGTGAAGGGATTGTATCAGGAGGTGTGAAAAGGAGGAAGCAGAAAATGGTAAATTACATCACAGGAAGAAGTACAAAATTATAGTAGAGGGAAAGAGGGGAGGGAGATGAGCATTGTTTGAGAGGTACTCTCATCAATTTGGTTCAAGGAGGGAACAATAAACTTAAGTATATAATTCTAACTAGCTCTATAGGCAGTAGGAGAGGAAGGGAGAAGAAAGGGGAGGGGAAACTAAAACGGAGGGAAGAAGCAGTAAGGGTAAAGGGGAGTAAAAGGGAGGGGGGCTAAAAGAAGGAAGGGAAGGCTGCAGGAGGTGGTGGTGATAAGTGAAAACTATTGAGGAGGGGAAGGGAGATGGAAGAGCTAAAAGCACAAGTGATGGGAAAGAGGATGGAGGGAAATACACAGATTGTAATCATAAAATCATAACTGTGAATGTGAATGGAATGAACTCTCCCATAAAATGGAGATGGATAGTGGAATGGATTAAAAACCATAAACCAACAATATGTTGTTTACAAGAAACCCATTTGAAATGGGGGGATACACACAGGGTAAAGGTCAAAGGTTGGAGCGGAATATATTGTGCTTCAGCTGATGTAAGAAGAGCAGTGGTAGCAATCCTAATCACAGACAAAGCAAAAGCAGAAATAGTTCTAATCAAAAGAGATAAGGAAGGAAGAAACTATATCCTACTAAAAGGCACCATAGACAATGAAGCAATATCATTACTAAATATATATGCTCCAAGTGGTATAGCATCCAAATTCTTAGAGGAGAAGTTGGGGGAGTTGAAGGAAGAAATTGACAGCAAAACTATACTAATGGGGGACATCAACCTCCCCCTCTCTGAACTTGATAAATCTAATCTCAAAATAAACAAGAAAGAGGTTAAGGAGGTAAATAAAACTCTGGATAAGGTAAATATGATAGATCTCTGGAGAAAATTGAATGGGAATAGAAAGGAATATACCTTTTTCTCAGCAATACATGGCACATATACAAAAACTGACCATGTACTAGGACATAAAAACTTCACAATCCAGTGCAAAAAGGCAGAGATAATCAATGCATCCTTCTCAGATCATAATGCAATAAAAATTATATGTAATAAAAGACCATGGAAAGATAAACCAAAAATCAATTGGAAACTAAATAATCTAATCCTAAAGAAGGAGTGGGATAAAGAAGAAATCATAGAAACAATCAACAACTTCATTCAAGAGAATGGCAATAATCAGACAACCTACCAATCTTATGGGATACTGCAAAAGCAGTTCTTAGGAGAAATTTTATATCTTTGAATGCCTACATAAATAAAATAGAGAAAGAGGAGATCAATGACCTGGGCATGCAGCTGAAAAAACTAGAAAAAGAACAAATTGAAAATCCCCAAGTAAACACCAAATTAGGAATACTGAAAACCAAAGGAGAGATTAATAAAATTGAAATTAAGAAAACTATTGAATTAATAAATAAAACCAATAGTTGGTTTTATGAAAAAACTAATAAAATTGATAAGCCTTTGGTCAATTTGATTTAAAAAAGGAAAGAAGAAAATCAAATTACTAATATCAAAAATGAAAGGGGTGAACTCACCTCCAATGAGGGGGAAATTAAAACAATAATTAGAAATTATTTTGCCCAACTTTATGCCCACAAATTCTACAATCTAAATGAGATGGATGAGTATTTTAAAAAATACAAATTGCTCAGATTAACAGAAGAAGCTGAATACTTAAACAACCCCATCTCAGAAAAAGAAATAGAACAAGCCATCAACAAACTCCCTAGGAAAAAATCTCCAGGGCGAGATAGATTTACAAGTGAATTCTATCAAACATTTAAACAGTTAATTCCAATACTATATAGACTATTTTTGAAAATTGGGGAAAAATGAGGGGGGCAGAGCCAAGATGGCGAAGTAGAAAGATGCACATACACATAGCTCCGAACCCACAAACCACAGAACAGCTAGAGGGGACCAAGCCAGGGCGAATTCTGCACCCAGAGACCATGGAATATTGGAGCGAGGGAGATTTCTGCTCTGGAGAGACCAGCAAACCTCTCGCGGGGGGGTCCTTCGCGCCGAGGACTGGGCTCCGGGACGGGGAGCAGAGTGCAGCCCTGCCGCGGCCACGACACCGTGAGGAAAATATCCGAGAGGGTTACGGGAACGGGATCTCCAGTGGCCACGCGGGTCCCCCCACCCACAGAGAGACCTGCAAACCTCTCGCAAAAGGTCCCTCGCACTGCAGACACGGAGCCCAGCCCGGACCTGGCGGCTCCAAGAGGTACAGATCCGAGAAGGCTCCAGAGACGGGTTCCCCAGCGGCGGCACAAGCCCCCCCACCAACAGGTGACTGACGGGGGTAGGTAAGAGAGTCTCTTTGGCGGGTTGAGAGGGGAATGGGGTGCCCCCATGGCTCGGGCCCCCCCAGGAGATAGAAGCTGAGAGGCGGCTACAGACAGGGGCTCCCCAAACGGGTGGGAGCCTGGATCCATTGTGGAAGGTCTGTGCATAAACCCCCTGAGGGAACTGAGCCAGAGAGGTGGCCCTGCCCCTGACCTCAGCACCTGAACTTAATTTAACACTGAATAGCAGCCCTGCCCCCGCCAAAAACCCTAAGGCAGGAAGCAGCATTTGAATCTCAGTCCCCAAACGCTGTCTGGGAGGACCAGGAGGCGAGGTGGGTGTGAGGAGAACATTCAGAGGTCAGGCCACCGGTTGGAGAGAATGCCAAGAAAAGGGAAAAGAAATAAAACTATTGAAGGGTACTTTATCGGAGAAAAGACACTTCCTCCCTTCCTTTCTGATGGGGAGGAACAATGCTTGCCATCAGGCAAAGACGCAGAAATCGAGGATTCTGTGTCCCAGCCCACCCAATGGGCTCAGGCCATGGAAGAGCTCAAGAGGAATTTTGAAAATCAAGTTAGAGAGGTGGAGGAAAGACTGGGAAGGGAAATGAGAGGGATGAGGGAGAAGCATGAAAAGCAGATCAGCTCCCTGCTAAAGGAGAACCAAAAAAATCTTGAAGAAATTGGCACCTTGAGAACTAGCCTAACTCAGCTGGCAAGGGAGGTGCAAGGGGCCAATGAGGAGAAGAATGCTTTCAAAAACAGAATTAACCAAATGGAAAAGGAGATTCAAAAGCTCACTGAAGAAAATAGATCTTTCAAAACTGGAATGGTACGGATGGACGCTAAGGACTTTATGAGAAAGACAGATATCTCAGAACATACCGCGCAGATTCGAAAAATGGAAGATAATGTGAAATATCTTATTGGAAAAACAACTGACCTGGAAAATAGAATCAGGAGAGACAATGTAAAAATTCTGGGACTACCTGAAAACCATGATGAAAAGAAGAGCCTCATCTTCCATGAAATTATCAAGGAAAACTGCCCTGAGATTCTAGAACCAGAAGGCAAAATAAATATTCAAGAAATCTGCAGAACACCGCATGAAAGAGATCCAAAAAGAGAAACTCCTAGGAGCATTGTGGCCAAATTCCAGAATTCCCAGGTGAAAGAGAAAATATTGCAAGCAGCTAGAAAGAAACAATTCAAGTATTGTGGAAATACAATCAGGATAGCACAAGATCTGGCACCCTCTACATTGAGGGATAGAAGGGAATGGAATAGGATATTCCAGAAGTCAAAGGAACTAGGACTGAAGCCAAGAATCACCTACCCAGCAAAACTGAGTATAATACTTCAGGAGAAAAAATGGTCTTTCAATGAAATAGAGAACTTTCAAATTTTCCTGATGAAAAGACCAGAGCTGGAAAGAAAATTTGACTTTCTAACACAGGAATGAAGAGAACCATGAAAAGGTGAACAGCAAAGAGAAGTCATAAGGGACTTACTAAAGTTGAACTGTTTACATTCCTACATGGAAAGACAATATCTGTAACTCTTGAAACATTTCAGTATCTGGGTACTGGGTGGGAGTACACACACACACACATGCATACACGCACACATACATAGAGACAGAGTGCACAGAGTGAATTGAAGAGGATGGGATCATATCTTAAAAAAAAAAATGAAATCAAGCAGTGAGAGAGAAATATTGGGAGGAGAAAGGGAGAAGTTATATGGGGCAAATTATCTCTCATAAAAGAGGCAAGCAAAAGACTTATTAGTGGTGGGATAAAGAGGGGAGGCAAGAGAAAAACATGAGGTCTACTCTCATCACATTCCACTAAAGGAAAGAATAAAATGCACACTCATTTTGATAGGAAAACCTATCTCATAATACAGGAGAGTGGGGGACAGGGGCACAAGCAGGGTGGGGGGGGAGGATGGAGGGGAGGGCATGGGGAGGAGAATGCAATCCGAGGTCGACACTCATGGGGAGGGAAAGGACCATAAGAAAATAGAAGTAAAGGGGGACAGGATAGGATGGAGGGAAATATAGTTAGTCCTATACAACACAACTAGTATGGAAATCATTTGCAAAACTAAACAGATATGGCCTATATTAAATTGCCTGTCTTCCAAGGGGAAGGGGTGGAGAGGGAGGGAGCTAAAGAGGTTGGAACTCAAAGTGTTAGGACAAAATGTAATGTTCTTACCACTGGGTAACAAGAAATACAGGTAAAGCTATCTGGCCCTACAGGACAAAAGAGAAGACGGAGACAAGGGCAGGGAGGGAGGAGAGAGGAGAGAGCAGATAGGTCACAGGGGCAATTAGAAAGCTCGGGTTTGGGGGGGGAGGGGATAAAAGGGGAGAAAATTTGTAACCCAAAATTGTGTGAAAATAAATGTCAAAAGTTAAATAAAAAAAAAAAGAAAAATGAGTCCTCCCAAATTCTTTTTATGATACAAATATGGTTTTGATACCTAAACCAGGAAGAGATAAAACAGAGAAAGAAAAGTATAGACCAATTTCTCTAATGAATATGGATGCAAAAATTTTAAATAAGATTTTAGCAAAATGAATACAGCATCTTATCATGAAATAATACATTATAATCAGGTAGGATTCATACTAGAAATGCAGGGCTGGTTCAATATTAGGAAAACTATTAGCATTATTGATTATATCAACAACAAAACTAACAAAAACCAAATGAGTATCTCAAAAGATGCAGAAAAGCTTTCAACAAAGTACAATACCCATTCTTATTAAAAATGCTGGAGAACATAGGAATAAAGGGAACTTTCCATAAAATAATAAGTAGCATCTACCTAAAACCATCAACAAGCATTACATACAATGGAGATAAGCTAGATGCATTCCAATAAGATCAGGCATGAAACAACTATTATTCACCACTGTTATTCAATATGGTAGTAGAAATGTTAGCTGTAGCAATTAGACAAGAGAAAGAAATTGAAGGAATAAGAACAGGCAAAGAAGAAACTAAGTTATCACTCTTTGCAGATGATATGATGATCTACTTAGAGAATCCCAGAGATTCAAGTAAAAAACTACTTGAAATAATAAACAACTTTGGCAAAGTTGCAGGTTACAAAATAAACCCACACAAATCTTCTGCATTTCTATATTTTAATAACAAAGTCTAACAGCAAGAGATAGAAAGAGAAATCCCATTTAATGCTAGGATAGACACTATAAAATATTTGGGAGTTTACCTGCCAAAACAAACACAGGGATTATATGAATACAACTACAAGACACTTTTTGCATAAATAAAGTCAGATCTAAGTAAGTGGAAAAACATCAGTTTTGCATGGGTAGGCCAAGACAATATAATAAAAATGACAATTCCACCTAAATTAATTTACTTATTTAGTGCCATACCAATTAAACTATCAGATAATTATTTTCTAGAGCTGGATAAAATAATATCAAAATTCATCTGAAAGCTAGCTCAACTCTTTATAGATCCCCTGTACTGATTGATCTCAGGAAAAATTAACACAGGTATTACTAGCACTAGTGTCAATTAACTAAAGATAGCCCTAAATTATGTTGGCTGTCAAAGTTACTTTATCTTAAAACCAAATTAAGTTTAAAAGTCAACAAAACATCTAGCCAACAATGGGAATGTTTCATCTTGGGCTTGCTGAAATGGCTGAGGGAGAATAAAAAGCAGGAGTATCTTCCCTTAAGGCTCCCAAAGCTGCTTCAACACTGTCCTCCATACTGACTAATTCCCTTCATCTCACTCTCCCCTCTTTCCCAAAAACCCCATCCCCTCTTTCTCCTCCAAACTCTGCTCCTCCTCTACACTATTCCTTGATTCCTCCTTCTCCCCCTTTTCCTTAAGGATTTCCTACACATTAAACTGATCATTTGGAATTATTAGAAAAGAACTCCTAAGATTGTGAGTAGCTCCAGGAGCTCACCTTAAGTAAAGTACCCCTTCCCAATTCTGATCACTTAGCATTCCCCATTCCTTCCCAGAATTTTAGAGTATCTCAGAATGGGGATTTTTAACAGCTACAAGGATTCATGTTAACAACTCTCATCCCAGATGAGATATAGAGAGGAGAATGTAGGAGAAGTGTAGGGGCAGCAATTCTTGCATCTCTCTCATTTCTCTTCCCAGTTTTTCCTCCACCTCACTTACTTGATTTTCAAAATCTTTTTTGAGCTCTTCCATGGCCTGAGACCATTGAATATTTATTTTGGATGTTTGGGATACAAAAGCCTTGACTTTTAAGTTTTTCCCTGATGGTAAGCATTGTTCTTCCTCATCTGAAAGGATGGGAGAAGATATCTGTTCACCAAGAAAGTAACCTTCTATAGTCTTATTTTTTTCCCTTTTTTGAGCATTTTCCCAACCAGTTACTTGACTCTTGGGTCCTTTGTCCAGAGCGGGGAATCTGTAAGATCTCAGTTCCTCCAAAGTGGCACAATCAAGCAGACACTGGTCTGGGAGCAGTGAGGGATTTCTGTGCCCAGAATCTTAGCAGTTTCCTCTCCACAGCCACCTGGCCTCCAGTTCCACCAAGCCTGCACTGTGGGGGTGGGATTCAGTCAAGCTGTGGGGGTAGGGCTGCCATTCAGTGAGAGAGGAAGACCAGCTCCCTCTGGGCCTCTACACAGGACTGAGGTAACAATTAGCTCCTCAGTGCCCCCAGGGGTTTTTACAATCCAGCAATGGATGTGGGCTGCTGTAGGGGCTGAGGTAGGAAGTGCCCACCACCTGCCCAGTGTAGCCTGTGGGGCCGCAGCCTGAGGTTGGAGTTATGGGAAGGCCCTTCTCCCTTCCTGGCCAGTGGAAAAAACCCTGTCACTGACCTTTGGCCCTGTGGGTTGAGGGATCTGTGAACCTGCTGCTACTGGGACTGGGCATTCTGAGACTAGACATTCTGCCCCCAAGGGCTGTTTGTGAGCAGGCCAAGGCTGGGCTGGGCTCTGCTGTGTGTCCATCTAGTGCAACAGATGTTTCCCATGGTCCTTTCAGGTCACCCTGGGCTGGAAATCTCCTCCACTCTGTTATTCTCCACTTTTGCTGCTCCAAAATTTGTTGCCCTCTCTACAGGTATTTTATGGGCTGTGTGGGGAGAGCCTGCCTTGGTGTCTTTCTATTCCACCATCTTGGCTCTGCCCCTCCGAGGAAGTTCTCTCTTTCTGTTAACATATATGACATTGTCCCTCTTTTTCTTTTATAGAAAATCTCTATTATCAAGAAGTGCTGTAAGTATAATACTAAGTCTATTAAACAATAAATGGAAATTGGAACATCTCTGAGTTACTATAATGGGATGCAAGAATGAATAGCTTACAATTTTAACCTATATTCCTGGCCAAGTAAATAAATATAATATAGAGATAACATCCTCCAAAGGAGGAAATGATTAGACCAAGTAATAAGACAAACATGTAAGGTGATAGATGTCTAATTAAATGAAATAGCAAATTTTGAGGAAAAGCAATAGGATCAGACTGATTCCTCTAAGATTTATATACAGATGTATATGATTGCCTTCTAGAACTTATCATGTTTTGGTAATAAGATCTCAAATCTGAATTTTTGCACAAAAATTGTATAAGGTAGTAGTAAAGAGTGAGTTCATTTTTATGGTTGAACCCTCACATTTTAAAAGATTCCCATTCCAGGTACAGGATATAGGTAAAGACAGAAACAGCAAATAATATAAAGTGAAATTCTCTGAAGTCTCAAAAAAAAATGGAGAACCAATTTTAAGAGATTTCACTGATTTATATTGTCAGAATTTTAGATCTGAACCAGAGAAGTAGAACTTTTTTTTTAATTGTCCCAAGAATAAAGCCTAGACACTAGATAATTACACGAGAAATCTGGGATTCAAAAAGTGTTGTTTAAATGGACATTAAGAATGGATTACTGGGATACAAGGAACTTAATGCTAATTAACATTGGAAATAATGATTGCATTTATTTGTACGGTTCATGTTTAATTTTCTTGTTTATCTTGGTGGTATGTAAATCTCCTTTTTCCAAACTACTCTACTGTGAGCCATCTAAGTTTTAACCTGTACTTGACTTAATGTAAAAATGCAATTTTGTGAACTGTGAGAAAAATTGTATTGTGTTGTTTCAACCTAGCCCTGTGTGGCTGGGAAACTGAACTATATCTATGTACCTTTAGCCATGTTAACTTTGTTGTACTGTTTCATCTCAATTATCAAATCATATGTTTTCTGGGAGTCCCTGTCAGGTTTTCTGTATAGACTCTTGGATCCATCTGTCACTTCCATTGCCCCTCCTTCTGAGCTGACCTTGCTGTCCAATTTCAAAAGTACCTGAATTAAGATGACATCAGATGTAGACAGCTTTCCCAAGAGTCCAGACCAGACCAGACCTGCAGGAAGATCAACTCCCTCCCTTTCTGAGCCCTTGAATACTCAGGACTGGTTATTTAGAGGTTTCTCTACACCTTCGTTGGTCTACAGGTGAAGCCTTCAGCTGGCCTTTGACCAAAAGGAGGGAATGATAATCATTTAATATAAATTTTGGACTTTAATAAGGGTCAGAGCTTGAATTAAGAAGAGCCTGAACCTAACAGTCTCTTTGTTCTCTGAAGTAAACTCAGAGAATATCTCTTCCTCTGTCAACACGATGATCATATAACCACTAGCTTTAAGGAAATAAACAATATGCATTTAAACCTGTTTGCCTTTTTTAACCAAAATTTCAGGTTGACACATTTGATTCAAATTTTTGTATTCTGACAATTATTTCCTTTATGAGAGGCATAAGTTCTGTTCTCAGAAGTCTTGTTTCTCTTTTAAGTCAATCAGGAACAGTGTGTTCTGTGTTCTCCCCAAAATCCAAAGGGTGCTTGGTTTCATCAAGTGCTGAATCATTTTCCTACATTTTAGTACTTATTCATAGAAACCTGAACTCATGTACTAGATCTGGAGCCCATATTTCCTTCTGTTCTTAATGCTTAAGCTCAAGGTCTTTGAACTTTCTTCCTCATGAAATCATTGGCAATTTCAGTCTTTTCCTATTTTTTCCTCCTACAGTTTATTTTCTGACTCCTTCCCTTCTGATAGTGGTTTCCCTGTTGACTGAATCTCAAAGTATTTGAATCTCCTCCCATGCCCATCAAGTCATGGTTCAGCAGCCTATGCCTCTACCCCAAGTTACCTTTGGGGGACAAAACTCTTGTACTCCCACAAAAACGAGCCTGTCCCATTCTCTCTGTTTCTCAGTTCTCTGGCCCAGCAATATAGAATTTTACAATGCTGGTGCTATTGCAGCCTTTGTTGATTTCTGTCCTTTGGAGTTTGAATCTCCAAGGTTCTGGGAGGAGTTGGGGAGGGGGGAAGGTGGATAGCAGTTTAAAAAACAAACAAGGGTTTTAGTGGACAGCAAGTTCAGTATGAATTCACTGACTGAATGATATGGTGGTCAAGACTGCTAATGCAATCTTAGGCTACATTAAGAAATATCCTTGTCCAGGACCAAGAAGGTGATGTCCCTCTAACTTTCCAAAACTAAATATCTTTTCCTGGCCACCACTTCCCTATATGTTTTGTCTTCCCCTATTATAAGTATTGTCTTTGTTTTTCCATCTCAGTGCTTACCATAGTGCTTGCACATAGTAAGTGCTAAATAATCCTATTTTATTCATTCATATAAAGAGAAGACTTTCTTAATGATATCTGAATTCACTAGAAACTTAAATGGGTTTAGAAAACAGTGACTTAAAAATATTATGTAGAAACACAAAAGATGGTCACCTTTGTCTAATGAGCTTGTACCTACCTTTCTCACCTTATCAATCCAAGTCAGCTGTAGGGTTGTTGTTGTTTGAGGTAATTGGTGTTAAGTAACTTACCCAGGGTCAAATAGCTAGTAAGTGTCTGAGGCCAGATCTGAATTCAAGTCCTTCTGACTCCTGGGTTGATGCGCTATCCACTGTGCAACCTAGCTGCATGCCCCACTTGTCCTTCCTCCTCTGTTGTTGCAGTTTGTACAATTTTGAAATTAGTTTCAAATAGCTAAAATCTAGTAATTATGCAGAGAATGTATTTTGTGATATGGAGATTATAAAATACTAGCTAGACTTCTCTTCAGAGAAGGCAGATTACATAGCAATATGAATCGTTTCTCTTGGCTCTGAGGAGCTGATGTGGGCAACAAAGCTTCTTGGTGTACCCAAGCTTCTTGGTCACTCTGTCACTATGTATCCCCAATCTACCATGAGTAATATTGAAGAAAGCACATAACTAGAATACGGGCTTGGAATAGGTTGAATGAAAACATACATCTATTCATTACAATTAGTAAGAAAATTTAAAACTAAGTATCCAGAACAAGAGGATAAGCAATGTTTAGTAATAACTCAGTTAAGTACTTTGTAAAAATTTACTAATCTAAATGCTAAATATTTAGAAGACGCTTTTAAGGTTGCTTAATAGTTATATGTTAACATTGTATCTTATTCTGGTCTCCTGAGCACCCCCTTACCTTTTGATCAGCAAGTTTTAGCAGGAAATAAGACTGCAGAGTGGAACCTGGAAGTCATGTACAAAATGTTCCAAAGATCAAAGGCGCATAATTTACAGATTTTATTATCATTAACTAAATATTTATATATATTAACTAAAATTTACATCCTGGCAATATGTGCCAAATCAGGGAGAAAACCATCTAGGGGCTACTTGTCAAAGTTCTAATCCTATGATATGTAAATTCTAGACAAATTCCAGACCTGCAAGGCTCCAGACCAACAGAACATCAAAAAGGTACAGATAATGTGAGCTGATAACTTTGAAGTTTTAGCAATAACTTTGGGATGATATGTTAATGAACTAATACCACAGATAGGAATTATTCCTCCCCTCCCCCCCTATAAAATGAGACCTCAAACTCTTATCCTGCTGACTACTCTTCCATCTCCATTAGGTCCAACCTGCCTAATGATCCTCACTTTAATCCATGGTTACATGAGTAATATTCACTGCTTCTCCCCCTCCCTGTCCTCTTCCTCAAACAGTTGCCTTCACCTTCTCATTCCCCTGTCCCTGAGCTGCACTGTCGCCTCTGTACCTCCTGCCACTTTTTGTAGCTTGTCTCTGTGTCTTATTAAAGTGTAATTGCTTTTGGAACTGTGCCAAAAGGGCTATAAAACTGCACATACCCTTTGATACAGCAATAGCACTTCCAGGTCTATTTCCCAAGGACAGCATAAGAGAGGGAAAGAGACCCACATGTACAAAGATATTTATAGCAGATCTGTTTGTGGTGGCAAAGAATTAGAAATTGAGAGGAGAGACTGAACAAGCAGAGGCATATGAATGTAATGGAATACTAATATTGTATAAGAAATGAGGAGCAAGCAGATTTCAGAAAAACCTGGAAAAATTTACATGAACTATTGTAAAATGCACTGAAAATTTTGTGAAGATTCGGAGAATACAGTATAAGAGCAAATTGTATCATCTGGGATGTTTGTTATATTGTTGGAAGGAAGTATATCCTAACATATCTCAGCTTATGTTATCTTAATGAAACACAAAAGAGTTACTTTTTTGGGAAAAAGCAGTAAAAGAAAGCTGTGCCAGAGAAGAAATAGTTTTAACAGTAAATCCTTCAATAAAAACTAGATTTTATAGGAAAACTCCATAAGTGTAGCCTCCGATAAAACAGATGCTTTGACTGGAAAGATAACTGATAAGATTACAGAGCCAGCACTTATATGAGAAATTCATTCACAGTATCACTCATGGGCATGCCATTGCAACAAATTGGAACCAGAAGTGCACAACATGTTACAAGATATCACTGACATGGTTAATCTTATAAATATCAAATCATGAAAAAAGTAATGAGATGGGCAGTGACCATGAAATTCTTTTTTGCCACGTAGAATACTGGCTATTATGTGGCAAAGCAGAAAAAACTTTGAATTCATTAGGGAAACAAGAAAAATACAAGCCCTGAATTTTGAACCAATAAAATGTCTGAATCTAGCAATAGCTATATTTCAAACCAGAGGTACACTTAATCCTTTAACTAGCATATCGGGCCAATTGGACCACTGAAACTAAAGCAACTTCAACTAAATTCAGTGCTTCCAATGTGTACAAAATCACCTGATACTGCCAAGGTAGGAACATCCCACAAATATATTCAATATCTTGTAATCCTTAGGCACATCAGTGCCTATGAATTAATGAATACAAAAGAAGAAGGCAAAACAAGATTTTGTTCTGTTTCTTTCTAAATACCGAAGTACACGGTCAAAATTTTTAGAAAACAAAAAAAAAAACCTCAATAAAATGTAATTAAATTGCATTTATTTAAATCTTTGCATTTTGTGAAGTGTTTCCCCCACAATCCTGATGGGCAGTGTAAATATATTATCTTTATTTTACAGAAAAGACACCAAGGCTCTGAAAATTTAAGTTATTTGTCTGTGATCACACCACTAGGAAGTGTTTGAGGTGGATTTAAACTGGAATCTGCTGTGCTTTATCCATTATATTGTCTTCTATTACATGCCAACTTCTGCTAACTCATTTTCCACAGGTCTGAAGTTCCAAAGAACCCATTCTTGACTAATTAAAAATAATTAGAACTTAAAGAATTAAAAGGATTATTATCTGTGAACAGATGATGATCAAAATCCATGTTCTCCTTAAAGAACATGAAAGATGTCAGGAAATAGAGAAGAATACATCATTCTATGGAGAGGTGTATCAATAATAATAGGAATAATTTAAAGGGCAAATAGCCTTAGGAAGGATGAGAATTCTTTCGACAGAACTGGTAGAACAGATTTGAAAGTAAGTTGTTATTGTTGATAAAAGTACAATGGTTTTTTTCTTGCCAAACTGCCCCAATATCTATCTTGGTATTTTTTGCATATTTTCACACATGAGGAAATAGGAGGAAAATGGATTCATTTTGAAAATGTTTGTCTTTCCTCAAATAGGGAATTCTAAATTTACAGAAAAAGAGAAAGAAAAATCAGTATACCATAATTTTACTAGATTTCAGCAGTATCCCTTAATGGTCCCTTCCAACTAACTCTGCACTTCATATAATATTTAGCATAAAACTGGGATCTTTGAATTAGCAAAGGGGCAGAGGAAAAAAAGGAAGAAAGGAAGGCATTTCCAGAAATTCAGTAGCATCACTTAGCATTTCTTTAGCTTAGTACAGTACCTGGCACATAGTAGGTGCTATATATTTATTCCCTTCTAACTAACTCAGTATTTTTATAGTTTCTACATACCTTTCATTCACATGAAACCAAAGAGATATCAGAACTGAATGTGACTTAAGAAGTGAGACTTTCTTGTGAGACTCTTGTGAAATAGTTTGCAGTATAGAAAAAGTTAACTTCCTACCAAAACTAAAACAATTACACTTCATGTAATGTTCTCAAATAGTGACTTTCACTTTGAAAAGTTATTATTTTAGTTATAGAAAATAAAGGGTAACAAGCTTCCAGTGGTGAAGAAAGCTAACTCCCCAAGGAATGGTAAACTCACATGATTAGAAGCAGAGCTGCAGGTCAGTCAATAAGCATTTATGAAGTTCTTACAAAGTGCTAGTCATTGTGTTAAATCCTGGGGATACAAAGGTAAAATATATTCCTTATTTGCAAGGAGCATAATGAAAGAAAAGCTTAAAGCATACGTGAAGTCATTCAGAAGAAAAGCATGGCAATACACAATTACCAAAAATATGTTCCAGAAGCATGGAGAGAAATCACAGTTTATGATAATATAATGCTTTAACGTTTGCAATGTGTTTCACACGTATTAACTTATTCAATCTTCACAATAACACAACAATGACATAAATGCTATTATTATCATCATTTTGCAGATGAAGAAATTGAGGCTAAAAATTGAGGCAACTTATCAAGAATCACAAAGCTAGTAAGGCAGCTGAGGCAATACTTGAATTCAGGTCTTCTTCAATTCAAGTCTAGTCACTCTATCTACTATGACACTTAGCTTCAAAACAAAGGACAGTGAAAATGGACAAAGTATCTTTATCATGTTCCCCCAGACTTTTTAAAAATTATATTGTTGAAAGTTTAGGTTAGGGGTAAAAATTAAAAGCTTTAAAGAGAAGACTGCTTTAGATAGGCAATAAACATTAAGTACCTACTATGGCACTATGCTAAGGACTGAAGATACAGAGAAAAGTAAGTGTCTATGAGAAATGTGGTTTGGGGATCACAAGACTTCCCAGGCAAGGGGAAGGAGTTAGCCCAAGCTCAGGAAGAGCGGCTGCTGCCCATTGCTTCCCTTCCCAGAGTGCCCTCTGGAAGACCCATGCTATAGACCCATTCTCTCTGAAAGAATTCAGAGACAGAGCGGGCAGAGGAAGACATTTATTACCCTTCTCCAGAGGAAGCAGGTGTGGTGCTCATTAGGAACCCCCCACTGACACAGAAGCAGGAGTGAAGCTACACAGTTCTGTCCTTCCTGTTTGAGTTATGGTTACTTCAAATTCCTCACTTTATTTCCCTACATTCCCTCCTAATGCAGATTACATAGGCATGGTAGCGAGGATACATGTGACTTGGATACAACCTCTAGGTTCTGAGCTGTTTGTCACACCCCCATCCTTCTAGTTTCCCCCTGAAGCCAAGATACACTCACACATCGTCCTTACAAAATAGGTTATGCATGTTTATCTTATCACAAGCTCCCATCAGCCTAAGAGTTTTACTATTTTTCAAGAACATTTGTAGAAGCAAAACAAGATACCATAATGTCCCTTTTTACAGTCCTTATTCTCAAGGAGTTCATAATCTAATGGGGGAAGATAAGAAGCACATAAACATATATAAGCAAAGCTGTACACAGAATAGGAAACAATCAACAGAGGGAAGGTAGTAGAATTAAGGAAGTCTGGGAAGGGTTTCCTGTAGAGTGTGGGATTTTATCTGGGACATGAAGAAACTGTGTGCATCTGGAATGCTTCCCTTAATTAGAGTGTGATGACTTGCATGTAGGCAAAGGACTCTATATAGCTGAAACTTTTTATGGTCACAGATGACCAGATTTTACCACATACAATTTTGTGGCAAGGTCCTTCTAGAACAGTGTTTTACTGACACAATTTTTCGGGAAAACTTTACCTAAAAGAAGACAAATTGTCCCTGGGATTTTATTGACCTCAGTTTCAATGAGACAGCTTCCTGGTCATCTTCCTTATTTCATCTCAACATCAAACCTGAACTAAGAGTGCAAATCTTTCTTGGGTTTTTACAGTCCTCCAGGCACTGGCTGTACTAAAGGGGGAAAAGGGAAAGTAAGTAAAAACAAATTAAACAAAAGGGTCCAGAAGAAGATAAAACAGAAATCCTAGGGCTTTCTTTTCCCTTCTAGAAGGGCAAAGTCTCAAAAGTTTTCTTTTGGGTAGTTCTCCTAACATGGCCAGTACTAAGGGAAAAAGGGGAACTAAAGCAAAACAATGTTGTGGAGAACAAGTCTTAGCAATCTTTCACAAACCTCAGACTTGTCTACTGATTACATTTTTAAATTACCTTTGGGTTTATTCATTCCTATTTTCCTTCAATTTGTCTGCCTAACTGCTGTACTTCACCTCTTCCTTTTCTTTTTTCATCACTTTTTTTCATGATTAGATCTAAATTTAGTTCTACTGCTTAGTTGTCACTCAATAAACATTAAGGGCTTACTATGCATTCAGGCACCCAAAAAATCATTTTAACTCACTGAATAAGATGTCTCTTGGTAGAGGATCTTACGTTCTCATAATTATTTTTCATAAGTTAATAGATACATTTTTTTCACTGTTCCTCTTCTACTTTATTATACAACTCAAGTGACCACTCAATGATTTTCCTCATTTTCCACTGGGGTTCCATAGGAAAATATTGCTAGCTCAGATAAGCTGCTTTTCAGTCTAGATTGTTTTGATTACATCACTTAACCAGAAGGTGGTTGCATCTTTCACAATCCTTTCCTTAAGCATCAGTGGAGCAAGAATTGGCTTATAACGTTAGGAGAACTGAATTCTGGTCCTGGTTCTATTAAAAACTTACAATGAACAAACCAGGTTCTTTTTGGAGGGAACTATAAAATCTAGTGAGGCAGCTAGGGGGTGCAGTGGATAGAGCCCTGGAGTTAGGACCTGAGTTCAAATGTGGCCTTATTTAGTAGCAGTGTGACCCTGGGCAAGTCACTTAACCATGTTTGCCTCAGTTCCTTATCTATAAAATGAGCTGGAGAAGGAAATGGCTAAACCACTCTAGTATCTTTGGCAAGTTGGACACAACTGAAATGACTCAATAACAACATAGAATGTGATTCTCGGACTAAGCTATTTTAGTTTCTTTCCTGTCCCAGTGTGTGTGTGTGTGTGTGTGTGTGTGTGTGTGTGTGTGTGTGTGTGTGTCCCAAACCCCCAGTGATGGGTGATGGAACCTGAGCCCCCAGAAGAGGAAGTCCTTCAGTTCTTGAACTTTCTCATACATTTTAGTAACAGAGACCCTGAACCTAATGAGGGCTGGAGACATAGAGGTACAGGAATCCCAAGACTGTAGTTCCCTTCGTGAGCCATCTGGAAAAGAATTCATGGACTCAAACATTGTTAAGGTCAGGGTGGTAACAGCTTTTCAGTGGGCAAGAGTTCTTAGAGAACCTGTAACCCTATAGGCGTACAGGCAAAGTTTATATAGGATATTCTATAGTAAAATATGTGCCAAATATGCTAATTAGGTAATTCAGGGTAGGATTGGGGACTGGTTAAGGAGTGATTAGTTCTTAAAGGAACATGCACTTTTAGTATGGACTGTGCAGGTATTTTACCCAGAGTTCATTGGGAAATAGCCCCAGGGCAGGGTACATGGAGGTGTGGTTTTAGGCCTGAAATGTCACTAAGTCAACTAACAATCAAGACTGACTAAGGAATACTAGGCTGCTCTCATTAATGTCTTGTCAGACAAGATAAATGTAAGGGAGTATATGTATGTCTAAATCTAGGATTCATATGATTGGTCAGTGAGTAGTAAATGTCACTATAACCCAGTGCACAGCCAGTTCAGCCAGTACACAGCTGGTTCACACTAATAAGTTCTATAGGTGCAACTGGCTACTGTAGCAGGGAGATAACTGGGCAGGTTGTTCTTGGGATAGGGAGAAACTGCTTGGGACAGTGTTTTGAGGCTAGGGAGAAATGTGATTTTAGGACTGGGGTCCAAGCACATGCACCCAAGCACCCCATCAAACCCAGTCCCTGGTATTCACCTTTTAACTGTCCTTTCATTATGGCCCTACCATTTAATTCCTTTCATTGTCCGTACCTGGTCCACTCCAGGCTACTTGCTACTCCTTGATTCCATCCAGACCTTCCCATAGTCTTCTACTGTGTACACATATCAATCTTACCCTCATTAAATTTTACAGATTCAGTAGGAATCTTGCTCGCTTGTATTGCTGTCACAAATACTGCACATTTACTGAAAATCTCGCTGCCCATCTGTGTATAATAAAACCTCACTACCCTCATTGGAGGAAGGCTTGAGTGGTCAAATTCTTTGGAGGGAGACCTGTCCTATACCCTTGCATCTCCCAGTTCCTAGTACCCCAAAACACATCATAAGGACTGACCCCTTCTCTCAATCTTTATTGCTTATTTTTATGCTGTTTGATTGAAAGAGGCAAACAGGCTTGGTGATATATAAATTCATCTTGTTTATTCCATTAGAGCTAGCAGATACATGATCATGGAGCCAGAAGGAAACTTCTGTCTGATACAAGAATGACTAATCATATGTTTTAGGGCAATTCCCAACTCAGCATGTCTATGTCACTTAAATTTATGATTCCCATAATATGATTAACCATTTTATGAGAAAGGAATTTTCTTAATTGAATAGGTGGTAAAAGCAATAAGTGAGTTGGCAAAATGTCAATTGAAATTACGACCCATGATTTATCATTAACATGCCATAACATAGTATATGTCCAGAAAATATTAAGATATGGAAAAAATCCCATTATTCAAGATAGTATCTGGGGTTAAGGGTCTCATAAAGAATGCTCTTTAGTCAGCCCCATCTGGCCCTGTTGACTTCAAACAGGAAGAGAGAACAAAGAAGCTGTTTGGTCCAGGCTTCTTCTGGTTGGTTAATTCAGGTTCTGGACCTTATTGAGGTTATTAAATTTACATTAAATGATCATCAGCTCTCACGGCCATTTCCTATTCATTGCTTTTGTTTGTCTTCCCTTTCATTCTAGGCTGGTAAGTTTCTTAAATGCTGGTTAAAGGGAAATGGGACTATACTTAGCCCTGGTTCTCTTAGTGCCCTGGGCAAATAAATTTTTATCCCTGGCCCTCAGTTTTACTTTGGAAGATGAGGATCTGTGACATTACTTCTATCAAACTCTTACTGTGAGGAGAGCCCTATGTCATTACCAAGTCCTCTACTCCTGACTTAGCTCTTCGGTTTGGCTGTATTTAACTAGCTTTAACTTTCTTCACCTAAAAGAGCACACTATCAACCTTCTCCATGACATAACTGTCAGAAGAATGCCACTCCGTCTCCCTTTTGTGCTCAGAAATACTTATTTCACCCTAGACTGGCTGTGAGAAAGCTCCCAGGTTAAAAACAAAGCCGCGTCAGTGCATTTAACTTTGGCCAAGACAACTGCCAATCAGGCAACTGGGATGGAAGCTTTCTTTCACACTGATGATGATAATAAGGAGAGCCTTTATAAAGCACTTTACAGTTGGCAGGGTCTCCGGATCGCCTGAGTTTTCACAGCCTGACCCCCGGCTTCTCAAGCCTCTGCTGGAGCCCCACTTTCTGCAAGGCGCCTCTCCCCGTCCTCCTTCAATCTCGGTGCCTCCCTTCTGAAGGTAGCCCTCTTTTATCCTCTTTGGACGTGGCGGTAGGCGGGTCGTCTCCCCCATTGGGGGAGGGCAGGGATCACGCTTTTTGCCTTGCTTTGTATCCACAGCAGTTGGCACCGTGCTTGGCACAAACGCTTCATTTAATCCTCAATGACCTTGGGAGGCAGGTGCTTCCACTATCCCACTCTTAGATGAGTTAACTATAAAGCCCAGCAAACTCTAGCCCCGGGGGCCGGGCTGACCGAGGAGCGGCCGGGCAGGGAGGGGAGGCCGGCGGCTGGGGTGGGCTCCGAGGCCGGGCACCCTTATCCCTTCCGTCGCTCTGCTCGGGCCAGAAAACGCGGCGAAATCTCGCAAGGGGAGCCGATCTCCACACACAGGCCGGTGGGGGGAAGGGAGGCCACAGCCGTGCAGACGCAGAGAAGGCGAGCCCAGGACCTCTGCGGCCAGAGTGAAGCCGCCTGCGGGGCTCAGAAGCGGATAAAGGGCGCGAACGTTCCCGGATGGAAGATGGCGGCCGAGCGACGCTCTGGCAACCTTGGGCCCCGTGCTGTCACTCGATGGCCGGAAGTCTTCCGGACACGCGGAAGCGGAAGTTTAGGTGGTCGGCGACCCGGGCTGTTAGCTGCCGTGTGAGGCCGGTCTCAGAGAGCAGCCGGTGCGGCTGGCCGGGGCAGAGTGGGGCGGGACAGGACGGGAGCGGAGCGGAGCGTGTCAGCCGCTCACTGGAGCGGCAGCCGCAGCAGCTCCCGCCCCCCCAGCGCCGTCGTGGTCGCGGGCGGAGCGTGAGTCCGGCTCCGGGATGGACAGGAGGAGGGCAGGAGGCGGCTGCGGTGCCGCAGTTGCGCGCCGGCTGACAGGTACGTGGGGAGGGCGGGTGGGAGGCGATGCGAGGGCCGCGGCCGATCGGGAGGGGGCTGGGCGAGGAGCGGGGAGCGAGGCCTGCGGGCCGGGGCAGGGCCGGCGACTTGGGCGGCCCGGCTGCTGGCCTCAGTTTCTGATCTCCGCAGAATGGGCGTCGCGGAGGGAGCCCGCCGGAGCGTCCGTGCACGTGCTCCCCAGGCGGCGGGCGGAGTCTGCTGGGTCACCTTGAGCCTGTGCCGGCTCCGTGCCTCAGTTTACCCAGTTGTGAGGTGGAGTTGGTGATGGCTTCCCGGCTCTTCTCCAGTTCTGGCCGGAGGGCAAGCTTTCCGGGGAAATGTTTCGAGCCACCTCAGTACTGTGTTTAAGTTAGTTGTTCGCTGTTAACATCGAGTGTTTAACATCGCAAGCCCTTTGAGGGAGCTTTGTTTGATGTCCACTGTTGAAAGTACGATAAAAGTACAAAAGTGGGGAAAGCTGTTGGCTGACATTTCTCTAGCTCTTTAAGGGTTGCAGAGCACTTGCCGGTGTTGTTGCCTCTGAACTTGATAACAAGCCTGTGAGGTGCGGGCTGTTACTGTCCCCGTTGTACAGATAAGTAAACTGAGGCTGAGAGAGGTTAAGTGACTTTTCCCGTGTCACCCAGACAAGGGTCCGAGTCACAGTTTGAATTCAGACTTTCCTGATCTATCCCCTTCCCTACTTTATTTTAGACCACACTTTATGTAAGCAAACAGCGAATACCAGAGGTTTGAGGGCAGGACTTGAAAAGGTCTCTAACCTTTGGAATTGATGAGGCCTTAAATAAAAACAGGGCATGCATATTGTTTCTTTAATCCCGTAGTTTGTTAGCCAGATGCTGGATAATGAGGTTTCGTTTTCATATTGCAATGACCTGGCAGAGGCTCAAGGTTTGCGCTGCCAAAGGTAGTCATTTCTGTGATCTGGTCTTGTCTGTTGGTTCAGATATAAACTTAATCGCATTTTGCATCTTTTGCCAAGTTTGGAGGTTAGCATAGCTTTTCTGTTATCTCAAGTTCCATATTATTATTTCATAAGTTCAGACACAAAGGGAGATTTTCATTCTTATAACAGGAGTGTTGCAGTTTTGATCTCAGAATGGCCTTGTAAAAAGTGTCAACTTTTCATAAAGAATTTTTGAAGGCCTGCAGTTGCATGATGATTGCACTTCCCATTCTGCTTGCACAGTCTTTAGAATTCCTCTTAATGCATAGTACCACCAGTAGTCAGTTACGCTAAACAAGCAGCACTTTGTACAGCAATTGAGTCTTATTTTCAGTGGCTGTTAATATATGTTTGTAGAAGTGCAAAGCATGTAACTTTCGTTTTTCGTTGAAATTGTTAAGACATCTTAATAAATGGTTGTTGCCCGTTATTCTGATTCTCCAACAAAACAGATGCCATTTTTATTCTCAGAAAACCAAAATTATGGTAACCCTCACTATAGCTTTCTCTTTCTTCATTTGGCTTCCTTCATCTATGTTAAAACCTATTTAATACAATGAAACTAAGTTGTATCTGTATGATTTGGCTCTACTGTTTAAATAAAATTCACCATAATTGTACTATTAAATTTTTATACTTACATTTTTCTAG
Source organism: Notamacropus eugenii (assembly GCF_028372415.1). Classification (NCBI taxonomy): domain Eukaryota; kingdom Metazoa; phylum Chordata; class Mammalia; order Diprotodontia; family Macropodidae; genus Notamacropus; species Notamacropus eugenii. The sequence goes on from NC_092876.1 coordinate 320,212,231, forward strand.
AAATTCAAAGCACTCCACATATTATTAATGTTAAATAGCTGTTTATATAAAACTGATAAAAGTGATCTGGCTAGGCCCAGAATTTGTTACTGCTTTGCATTTAGGAGGCCATACCACTGTAGTGTTCTCAATTCTGCTGTGTCAAATTGCAAGTTATTGATTGACAAGAAAGCTTTATGTTTCTAAGATTGCACTTGTCACCTATACTTCAAGAGCTTTTGAGAGGAAAAAAAATTACTTAGTAGGCTACCTGTTTTTTTCTTTTTTGGTTTGTTTTTGCCAAGCTTTTAACTGTATGTGTGTCTTCTGTGATAGTAGCAACTTTCCCTTTCCATCTCTCCTCTAACAGATTTTTGCTGACTTTTTGTTGGAGAATCAAGAGTGGGGCAGTCTCTCCTCTGAGAACTGATACTCTATAATTCATACCTTTTCTATTCATTTCTTTTCCCCCCTCCCCTCTTCCTATCTTACTTCCTTAAAGCATATGGACTGTTTTTATTGTAGTACCAGGGTTTCTGTATATAGAATAGATAAATTATTGATATGTAGATTTATTTTCTTCGTTCAGTATGGCACAAATTTAAAGCATTAATACAATTTTATTCCAAAAAGCTGTCCATTTTTCACTACCCTCATATTTTCCCCCTAACCCCAGTCTCCATGCTTTCTTAATAGTTTATCCCATTTCCATTCCCCTTCCCCCTCCCACTATACCAAGTCCTAGCTTGAACTTCCTTTTAAAAATTTCCATAGATTGTCTGTCTCATTTGACCCCTCGATGTCAGTTATAATCGCCCATCTTTTAGTTTTTTTAGTCCAAATTTGTTTTCCCCATTTTCTCCAACTATTTTCTCAGTTAGCACAACTTGGGCTTCTTTTACCCTTTCTGAACCCATGAGTACTCTAAAAGGATCTGAGTGCCAGTGATGGTAACCACCTTAGGACTTTCAGCTTCCTCATTAGTATATATTGACTTTAAAAATTCAATTTTATTTTCAGTTCTGAATTCTGTTCTTTCCTCTCCCCTCTCCCCCAACCACTGAGAATGCAAGAAATACAACACCCATTCTACATACAAAGTTGTGGGAAAGCATTTCTATGTTAACTATGCTCAGGAAAAAGGAAAAAAAAAGACAAAAAGAAAGAGGAAAAATATACATCTCAGTCTGCACTGAGTTCATCAGTTTTCTATCTGGAGGTAGACAGCATTTCTCATCATGAGTCCTTTGGAATTGTTCTGGATCTTCTTTTCCAGGTGATTATCTTTACAGTATTGCTATTACTATGTAAATTGTTCTCATTCTGCTCACCTCACTTTGGATCAGTTCATATGAGACTTAAACCAGATTTTTCTGAAACCATTCCCTTCATCGTTTCTTAATTCCATCACGTTCTTGTTTTGTAACTTATTTAGCTGTTCCCTAATAGATGGACATTGCTTTGGTTTCCAATTCTTTGCCACTTCAAAAAGATCTGCTTTAAATATTTTTGTACATATAGGTCCTTTTCTTTTTTCTTTAGTCTCATCAGAGTATTGTACCAACTTTTTAAGGTTACATTTCCAGACTTTCATTTCTGGGCTATTGTTTCTTCCCCATTATTCCAGGCCTACCACAAAGCCTTGTACATGGTAAGTACCTTGTCCTTTGTTGAATTGAATCTTCAAGCAAATGGTATAATGTCACTGTTTACAACCTCTAATTATAGTGTAATCTTTCTGGTTTCATTTAAGCTAGTTATGTTTTTATTTTAGGACATATAAATTTGTCATGTATTAATGACATAATTGACTACATAAAAAACAAGAATAATAAAATTATGATTGTATCAGTAGATGTGGAAAAAGAAAAAAGCCTTTGATAAAATACAGCACTTATTTCTGCTAAAAATATTAGGAAGCAAGAAATAAATGGACCTTTCCTTAACATGGTAAATAGTACGTATCTAAAACAATGACCTTCTAAGTCAACCACTTTAAAATTTGTACCAGTTCAAGGTATTTTCCTTCCCCTGCTGCCAGCCCAGTTTCTTAATAGAATGTGGAGAATCTCCAGTGCAAGGAAAAGCAACCCTCCCTTTGACTTCAAGCCTCCTACCTCCTGCTGTACCTGTGTGTTCTCCATTTAATGATGAACATTTTCACACCAGGTCATACCCTTGACATGCCAGTAACTCTGAATTCCTGTAGATCATTATCCAAATCCTACTCTACCTTCCCTACAACCTGATATTTTCACTTCCACCTTCCTCAACACTTTTGCACCAAAGTTTTATCCTAACTCCATCCAATCCTTCTGTCATGCTCTCTGGAATACCTGCCTGTTCCATAGGCAACAAACTTCCTTTCATCTTAAATTTATTCTTTTTCCACTCATTCTATCTACTAGCTTTTATTGATTGAATGACAGGCTCATGACAATGCTATTGTCACTCGCAGGAAAACACCGTCCCAGTGTCATCAGTGCCTATACTCCTATCATGGCAAACCCTGATGAAGTCAAAGAAAAATTTTATGAAGACCTAGAAACCCTTATCCTCAATGTGCCATAAGAGGACAAGCTTATAATTCTGGGTGACTTTAATGCTAGAGTAGGCCCAGACTACCAGACTTGGCAGGGAGTACTAGGGAGGAGTGGAGTTGGAAACAGCAACAGCAATGGTCATTTACTGCTGAAGACTTGTGCAACGCGTGACCTTCTCATCACCAACACTGTCTTCCATTTACCTAAATGCAATAAAACTTCATGAGTGCACCCTCGCAGCAAACACTAACATCTAATAGATTATGTGATTGCAAGGAGAAGAGATAGACAAGATGTGAGAGTGACAAAGGCAATGTGTGGTGCAGAGTGTTGGACTGATCATAGACTTATCCTTTCCAAGCTAAATATTTGCATTCATCAAAAGTGCCACCCCCCAAGGCAGAATGACTACCAGAAGAATTAATGTCAGCAAATTAGAGCTCTTCTCTGAGAATGAACAGTTTGTTGTTGACTTGGAGGGAAAGTTGAGCCAATGCACAGTTGGCAACAGTGGAGCAGAAAAGGAGTGGGCAGCTCTCAGAGATTTGGTGTACAGCCCTGCATTTGCTCATCTGGGTCAGAACACTCGCAAACACCAAGACTGGTTTGATGAAAATGATGGAGAAATTCAGAAGCTGCTAAATGAAAAATGAGAACTCCACAGGATTTATCGGCAGGATAGTTCATCCACTTTTAAGAAGGCAGCATTTAATTTCATCAGGAGCAAAGTACAAGCAAAGCTTAGAGAGATGCAAGATTTCTGGCTCAGTAAGAAGGCAGATGAAATTCAGTTTTATGCTGATAGTAACAATCCAAAGCACTTTTATGATTCCCTGAAAGCTATTTGTGGACCAAAAAACTATGGTGCATCACAACTACTCAGTGCTGATGGAGCCACATTGATTAGTGATAAGGACATGATCCTAGAGAGATGGGCTGAACACTTCCATAGTGTTCCCAACAGACCATCATCAGTCAATGCCGAGGCCATTGACCATTTACCTCAGTTGAAGTCAATCCCTCCTTAGCTGAACTTCCAACTGAAGAAGAGGTTTGAGCACCTGGTGCTGATTCTATTCCAGCTGAGATTTACAAGATAGGGGGACCATTGCTCATCCAAAAGCTGACTGAAATTTTCCAGGTTACATGGCAAGAAGAGGTTATCCCCCAGGAATTCAAGGATGCCTCCATTGTCCATCTCTATAAAGGTAAAGGGAATAGATTATCCTACGACAATCACAGGGGCATCTCTTTCTTAGTCATTGCTGGCACAGTTCTTGCTAGAGTCCTCCTTAATAGACTCATCCTTCACCTGGAAGAGGGTCATATACCTGAGAACCAGTGTGGCTTCAGAAAGGGCTGAGGAACAGTCAATATGGTGTTTGTTGCCCGACAACTCTAGGAGAAATGCCAGGAGCAGAACAGAAGTTTGTACACAACATTTGTAGATCTGACCAAGGCCTTTGATACTGTTAGTCTTGAGGGCTTATGGAAAATTATGTCAAAATTTGGTTGCCTGGAGAAGTTCATCAATATTGTACGTTAATTTCATGATGGCATGTTTGTCCAGGTTCTGGATAATGGACAAAGCTTTCATGCCTCCCCAGTCACCAGTGGAGTGAAACAGGGCTGTGTGCTTGCTCCCATACTTTTTAGCATGATGTTTTCAGCCAGGTTGACAAATGCTTTCATTGAGGATGCACACGGCTTCAAGGTCAACTACCTTTTTGATGTTAAGTTCTTCAATTTGAAAAGGTTACAAGCCAAGACCAAAGTGGAGGGAGTGATGGTGCATGATTTTCTGTTTGCGGTTGATTGTGCACTTAATGCAGCCTCTGAAGTTGAGGTGCAACAAAGTACGGATCAATTCTCTGCTGCCTGTGTTAATTTTGACCTAATAATTAACACCAAAAAAACACAGGTGCTCTATCAGCCACCACCACACCATCCATGCGTGGAACCATCAGTTACAATAAATGGAGAAGTTTTGAGTGTTGTGGATAAGTTCATTTGCCTATGTAGTGTACTTTGCAGGGAGGTACACATTGACAATGAGGTTGATGCGTGCGTTGCCAGAGCTAGCTCAGTGTTTGGGAGGCTCTGAAGAAAGGTTTGAGAGAGAAGAGGTATTAGACTGACTACCAAACTGAAGCTCTACAGAGTTGTTGTGCTGCCCTTATTGTTATATGCTTGTGAAACATGGATGGTCTACCAGTGCCATGCCAGGAAACTGAATCATTTCCATTTGCACTGTCTTAGGAAGATTCTGAGGATCACCTGGCAGGATAAGGTACCAGACACTGAAGTCTTTGCTTGAGCTGAACTGCCAAGTATTCAAACTATGCTTCAGAGGGTGCAACTCCCATGGGCTGGTCACGTTGTTTGAATGCAAAATGTCTGCTTGCCAAAAAGACTATTTTTATGGAGAACTCGCATGGGGCAGGTGATCACGTGGCCAAAAGAAACGATATAAGGATGCTCTCAAGGTCTTTCAAGAACTTTGGATTTGACTGTGCAACATGGGAGACACTGGCACAGGACTACTCAGCATGGCGTGCCCACATAAGAAAAGGTACTGTACTCTTTGAGCAAAGCAGAATTGAGATAGCACAAAGTAAATGCAGGATGCGCAAATTTAGAATATCCACCCCAAATATTCATACGGACAGCTGAGGACATTCTTAGGGCAGCAAGGTGGTACAGTGGATAGACCACCAGTACAGGAGTCAGGAGGACCTGAGTTCAAATCTCACCTCAGACACTTGACACTGACTAGCTGTGTGACCTTGTGCAAGTCACTTAACCCCAATTGCCCCATCTTGGGTCATCTCCAGTCATCCTGATGAATATTGGGTCACTGGATTCAGATGGCTCCGGAGGAGAAGTGAGGCTGGTGACCTGTACAGCCCTCCCTCACTCAAAACAAAGTCAAGTGCAAGTCTTGTCATTATTTCTCTGATGGCATGGTCTTCTTCTGGCAAGGAAGGGCAGACACACCCATATGGACTATCTGTTCCCAACCTGGGGTAGAGCATTCTGAGCTCGCATTGGTCTGATCAGCCACAGTCAGACACACTGAAATTTCACTTTACAATGATGATGTCATTTTGGTCTTCTTCAAAGACGAAGGACAACAAACAACCAGTTGACATCACCTAGTAACCTTTCTTCCTTTGAGGTCCATATTTACCACCCAATCAAAATCCTTGTAGCTGTTGTTTACAGACCTCCAGATCACTCTCCTTCCTTCCTCAGTCAGTTCTATACAATTTTCTTCTGCTTCTCAGTTCTGGCCTCATGGAACTTCAGCATAGATATTGATTTTTCCCTCAAATATACTAACCACTCAGTTCCTCAACCTACTCACCTCCTATGAGCTAATCTTCTACCTCATATCAGCCACACACAAAGATGGTTATTCCTTCCCTTGATCTTGTCATCACTCAGTCCACTTTTAGGAATTCTGAAATTTCTTATCCTACCATAATCCATTGGCTTTTCACACTTCTCTCTCAATCTCTCTCTCTCCCCCTATTTCCCACCCTCTTTCTCCCTCCCTTCCTCTCATTCCTCTCTCCTCTTATATAATCCTACTCTTCTTTCATACTGTGATCTCCAGTCCCTTGAGTCCTCATTTCTCTCCTGGGCCATCTCCTGCACTAGCCACTTTCTCTGCTTTTCCTCATCGTGAGCCCTTGGTGAACTAATTCAACTCTACGCTCTCTTGTTCTCTTGAGTCCCTAGCCCCCTTATCATATCTCAGATTATGCCCAACCAGACCTCAGCGTTGGATCACTCCCACTGTTGCTTTCTTGCCTGCACATATGCTGCTAAATGAAAGTGGGTGAAATCACATACTGTTCTGACTAGGTCCAGTATAAATTTATGTTATATTATCTCAATTAGGTCCTCACTGCTGCTAGGTAAGTCTTCTGTGTCTTCTTTATCAACTCACTATCCCACTCTACTCAACACCTCTTCTAAACCTTTTCATCCCTCCTCAAACCTCCCATGGTTCCCCATTCCCCCACTCTCTCAGCTGTGAACCTTTTCTCATGTTTTACAGAAAAAATTGAGGCCATTCACTATTAACTCCATTTTCTTTTACTTAGATGGCTTCTGCTACTCTCTTCTTCATTCCTGTTTCACATGATGAAGTGATCTCCTTACCAAAGCTAACCCCTTTTCTTGTTTAAGTGATCTTGTTCTATTCCATCACCTCCAATGGATTGTTTTCTGTGTCCTCACCACTCTTTCACTTATTTCCTTTTTTAAAATAGTACTTTATTTTTTCCAATTATGTATAAAAACAATTTTTAGCATTCATTTTTATAAAATTTTGAATTCCAAATTTTCTTCCTCCTTACCTCTCCCTCTTCTTCCTAAAATAGTAAGCAATTTGCTATAGGTTATATGTGTGTGTATTTCCTTTCCTTCTGCCTACAAACATGATCTGCTTGTCTCAAATCTTTCCCCATTCCAATCCATCCTCCATTCAGCCACTAAAGTGATTTTCCCAAAGAGAAAATCTGATCATGTCATCCCTGCCCCATACCCCATGAGATCCAGTGACTTCTTATTTCTTCTAGAGGCAAATGTGAAATGCTCTAGCATTCAAAAACCTTCATAGCTTAGCTCCCTCCTTTCCAGTCTTGTTACACCTTACTTCCCAACACTTCCTCTTCATTGCAGTGATACTGGCCTCCTGGCCATTCTACAAAAAAAGATACTTTCATCTCTTATTCCTGGGCATTCCGTTTGGCTGTTTCCTATGTCTAGAATGCTCTCCCTTTTCTGTTCCGACTATTGACCTTCCTGGCTTCCTTTAAGGGCCAACTAAAATCCTACCTTCTACAGGAAACCTTCCCCCACCCCTCTTATTTCCAGTGTTTTCCTGTTTTAAAATATTTCATATTTATCCTGTATGTAGCTTTTTTGTGGTTCATTCATTTCAGTTGTATCCAACTCTTTGTGACTACATTTAGGGTTTTCTTCTCAAAGATACTGCTTTGCCTTTTCTTTCTCCAGCTCATTTTACAGATGAGGAAACTGACAGAAACAGGGTTGAGTGATTTGCCCAGGATCACACAGCTAGACAGTTTCTAAGGGCATATTTAACTTAGGTCTTCCTGACTCTAGGTCTGACACTCCATCCACACTGTACTAACCTAGCTACTCCAAAGTACATGGCTTACTTTGCATATATTTGTTTGCACATTGACTCCCTTATTAGATTGTAAGGTCCTTGAAAGCAGAGGCAGCCTTTTGCCTCTTTTTGTATCTCCAGCACTTACCACAGTGCCTGGCACATAGTAGATGCTTCATAAATGTTTGTTGAATTAGATCTAAGCTAGAGATCTTTTCAGTAAGATCAGTGGCAAAGCAAATATGTCTATTGTTATTGCTCTTTGACACAGTGCTAGTAATGCTAGGTATAGCACTGCAAGAAAACCTACTTAAGAGAATAAGCACAGGTGAAGAAGAAACAATTACTGGTTTTTTGCAGATGATGTGATAGTGTACTTTGAGAACCCTAGAGAGTCAACTAAAATTCATTGAAATAATCTTAGCAGAATTACAGAATATAATTTTCAGAAGCAAGTGAACCTAATAGCCTAATGTTTGAGAAACCAGAAGGACCCTCCTCCCCCCCCCCCGCCCCCCCAATTACAAGAGTAAGGACTCATTATTTGATGAAATCTCCTGGGAAAACTACATTGCAGTGTGGCAGAAATTAGGTTTAGACTAGCTACTCTCATCTTATACCAAGAGAAGCTCCAAAAGGATAAATGATGTAGCTATTGCTTTTGAATTAATAGTGACATTTGGGAAATTGCTTTTTTTTTTTTTTTTTTGTCATAAGGAGTGTATTTTGAAATCATGATATTTGTTTCTGTCTGAGGAAATATCAGTGGAAAAATACACTTTGGAGGAGATATATATTCTTTAAATCAAGTAAAATTGATAAACTTTTATTTAAACAGTTTTTTGTAGTGCTGTTTTATCCTTTCACTTTCTCTTGGGTTTTGTTTTCAGACATCTAATTCTGTGAGCACTGTCTTTTTTCAGTTTCTTTTGTGTATTTTTTTTTTTCAGATTCTATCTGTTACAGTGATTGCTAGCCCAGATTTTTCAAAATCTCAGATTATCTTTGGCCATTTCATGAGAGTGTTATAAAGTTATTTTAGAAAGAAAAAATAATAAAACAATACATGCCATTCACCATTTTAAAAAAATGGGGCAATGAATGCTAAGAAATTAAAATATTAAGCTCCTAATGAAAATACTAATTTTGAATTTATTGCATTGTAGTATTAGATTTTTACTTAAGCTTCCCATCTTCATTTTGTAGAATTTGGTTTTGTTTTTGTAGAATTTAGTTTAGTTATTTTATATATATATATATATATATATATATATATATATATATATATATATTTTATAACTGAATATTTATTAGATGGCTGCCACTTGAAGTAGGATATTAACAAAATGTAACTGTTGAGAGAGTGAGGTCATAACCAATGTTTGTCTGAAGTCACGTCATCCATGTGTAAAAATAATTTTGCTATGTGTACCATAGTCAAGTTTCTGGATTAGGAGATTTAGTTCTGACTATACTTATCTCATGTCACTAGACCAAGAAAGAATGCCATAATGCATCTCATATATCGTCATGACTATTTACTAGTTTTCCTTTGAACTTTTATAATTGAGTGAATTATTTTACGACCATGAAGATACACATTGTATGGGGAATGTTGACTAGGGTGCTATTAGTAAACTCTTACCTAATAATGAAGCTCTTTAGAGTAGGGGAAATTGTAGCAAGAATAATCCAGGAATATTACCTTCTTAAAATCTCTGCATACTTTCTACTAGGATGCCATGATATAATGAAACCTGCCTGAGATTCATTGTACCTGTTTTCTAATCCTCTGACTATATATTTCTTGCCTTCTGCAAATAGTTTTCCTAAGTTTGTTTCTTGTTATTTTTGTTGTAAAATGAAGAGGTTGGACTAGACTGTTATTAATAGCCCTTCTGTCTCTAAAGTTTACTTCTTTTATTCCACCACTGTAGATCTATTCATTAAAATTTTTGTTTATTTTAGCCTTGTTTTTCCATCGTTATCAAAATTAAAATGATAGATAAGGTGGCCTAAGTTCATTGTGCTCCTGATAATCCTTTTCATATTTATAGTTGGTATTTCATAGTATCCCTTTGAAATTAAGTGATGTCACAGCACTAAAAAATACTCTTGTTAATGACAACAACATGTAAATGAAAACAGTAGCAAAAGATCTTGTCGGTTTCCTTGCCTTAAGTCTCTCCCTGTTCCTCCACCTGGTCTACTTTCTGCTCAGCTGCCAAAGTGATCTTAAGCAGGTTTGACCTTGTCACTTTCTCCCCTCCCCCAGCCCCATTCTAGAGGCTTCCTATTAACTTTTAGAATCAAACATAAGATCCTCTGGATTTAAAACCCTTAAAATCAATTTGTTAAATTTTTATGAAGTGTCTACTATGTGCCAGGCATTCCTTAATCTAAAGGAGCTTAATTCTAATGGGGCAAGACAACACACAAAAGGAAGCTGAAAAGGCGAGGGGAAGGTTGGGCTATCAGGTAGTACCCTGGTGCTTGGGCATAATGTTCCTGAAACCAAAAATGTTGCTGAAGGAAAAATGGAGAGTTAACTGGAAAGTTTAGAAACTTCAGAGCCCTCTACAAAGGAAGGCTTTGGAAGGAGTTTATTGTTCCATCTTCCAGCCCTCCAATATGAGGGGAAAGGCAACTGAAGGAGTTGAAAAAGGTGGGGAATATCAAAACTGAGTTAATTAGCATGGTGATGAGAGTTCTGTTAATCAGTTTTTCCTGGGTGATGGTAGCTGCTGATGGAAGGTGGAGAGTTATCTGGAAAGTTCTAAGAGATAACCTGGCCCCTTCTTCCTTTTTTTACACTTTATGTCCCCTCCCTCTCCTCTTCCCCTTATTCTCTGATACAGAGACTCTTTTACAGGACACTCCATGTCCTGAGTCTGGGCATTTTCACTGATTGTCCTAGTTTCCTCCTTCAAGTCTCATTTAGAATAACCTCGCTTTCTGCAACAAGCCTCTCCCAAGTCTGTGTCCTCCATGTTTAGTGCATAGCACATGTATAGTAGGTGCTTAATAAATGCTTGTTTATTTGTTTACTTCACTAAAAGTTCTCTGAACTAAAATTAATTGCAATGATTAATTATGGTCCTAGCAAACAGTATGAATTATGCATTGCCCTTGGTAGAAAGATGGGAGATTACCATTGTGGAAAGGGTCATGATGGGTCAGACATGGTTATTTTGGTTGGTTTTGCTGAATTGTTTTTCTTTGCTATTTGGAAGTGTCTTCTGGAGTAGAGTGAGGAAGTTATGTTAGGAAATGCCTGTATTATTTTAAAAGCTGTTAATTAAGAGAACCACATAAGAAATATTTTAGGTTTGACTATGTCAATTATTGATCCTTTGTTGACCATCTTGTACATGCTAAATACTATACTGTGTTGCATGCCATCCTTCACAGTCATTCCCTTGTTTTGCCTTCACTTTTGGTACTTTTTCCTTCTTAAAAGACTTAACATTTAAAAAATATGATTTTAAAATTAAATCTGATGCTTTTTCCCCCCACTTAGGTATTAACTCCAGAATGGAAATTCTGATTGCACTGTGCCTGTTTATCTCCTCAGCAAAGGCAGATTCTAAAGCTATTACGACATCTCTTACTACAAAATGGTTTTCTACTCCGTTATTACTAGAAGCAAGGTAAGAAGCATGGTTAGTTCTTTGACCTATCTGAGTTAAACAGAAAATAAATTTGACAATGGATGTACAATAAATCATTCTGGAATTATCATCATCAAAAGCATTTATTAAGTACCTTCTCAGTGTAGAGCTATGCTATACAAAAGAAATTGGTTACTGCTTTGTGGAAGAAGTGATGTGGCATAGATATTAATACAATATATGAAGTAAAGGTATTGAATAAATTAGATTATTTACATTGTAACTAAAGGTTAGAAAGAATTTTATGTCAGTGACTCCTATTTGGAAAACATTTTCTGAGAAAATAGTTGATAAAGAAGGTTTGAAAAGATGGACAAGGAACGGTATTGTAGCATAAAGACTTGGGAGGTCATAATGAACAAAGGAAAATTGAGTGAATTTAGTTCATTCCCAATTGTTTAATTATGTTTAATTCCAGTGCTTTTTGGGTTCCTTCCCTCTGCTCTCTGTGTGCTTAGTACTAAGCAGTATCATTAAATTTTACAGAAAGCCCGTTTTTGATGGGAATGAAACAAGTAAAAAGAGAAATGTAGGCATGTTGCCACTTTAGTGGGGCTCAGTGTGGTGGAAGGAAGATTGTGAATTGTTAATGTTGTAGTCACTTTATTTCACTAAAACCTTGGGATTCTTATTGTTGGCTATATTTTGAAGTGATCATTATAGTTTCTTCTCAGCTTAAACTTTTTTGTTATTTTTACATTTCCCCTTAATCCCAGAAAAATTTGAAAGACTTATTATGAAATACTGTGGGTTTTTTTTAATGTAGGGGACAGCTTGCTTGACAAAGGAGAAAACACTAATTGGCTTTTTTGGAAGTCCTTCAGACTTGGTACGTGGTCCCAAGTCAGTTGCTTACTTAACTCTCTTGCCCCTCACCCTTCTCAGTTGTAGTGTGATAATGCATACTTATTCTCTACATGTCATAGTGATTCTATGATATTTCAATGGAACATCTCATTATATGGGAACTTCTGCTACAGATCATAACCCTTCCATGCTTTTTCATCCTGTGTGATTCTTGGCCATGCCTCCCATAAATAAGTCTTACAGAGTTTTGGCCTAACATACTGAAGGCCTTCTTTCAGATCTTTTAGTATTTGATGGTAGATAGTTTCTCCAGCAGTTCCTCAGCTTTTGTGAGTCAAAGATCTCATATTTTGACCTCCAGTAGTTAAACTAATGTTTATATTTAGTCTCACAAATGTGTTTTTTTTTTTTTAGCAGCCCTATCCTTCCCTCACCCCCCAACACCTTCCACCTCCTTTCTCACTGTTCCACTGATGTCACTGAAGAAGCTGAAGGAAGGGTTGTATCAGATTTATAACTTTTATTTTTGTTTCATGAATTCAAAATTTAGAATTAATCACCTGCTGACTAGCTTGCTGGTGACTGGTCTTACCAAACTTAGCCAGGTCTTTGGATAGCAAGCATAGTCTTTCCCAGGCACTGTTCTCAGTGCCCGTCTAGTTGGGTAGAATCTGCCAGAAATTGTATATCACTGGCATAACCTTCAAGAATCCAAGGCTACCTCGATGCCTCGATGGTACAGAAGAAGACATATGTGGAATATATGATAATGAAGAAAGAACCAATGCATAAAATTTTTGGAAGGGTTTGAGCCCTTCATATACAGAAGGTATATTAGATGTAAAATGTTCTTATAAACATTTTTCAAATAGTGCTCAGTGAGACTCTGGTGTTCTTTGGCATGTGTATTGAATAGTTTTTGTGAGCAAGTTTTGATGTTGATATTTTTCCCTCTATAAAACAGTTATTGTGAAATTGTATATGGGGTAAAAATACTTGTTATAATTTTTCATTATAAAAAGTGCTTGACTTTATTTTGTTTGATAATTTTCCCAACATCCTTTTATCCTTCGTGTATTATAACCCTCAAGTTCCCTAGACCAACATTTTTGTCTGCTGTCAGTAGAATTGTACAGGCAGAGAGTGTTCTTTGGACAAATTCGTTTGGAAAACACTCTTAATAGAGTGTTAATATAAGTGACTAACTTAAGGTCCCTAAATGTTCTTGGCATAACTGGATTACTTCTTTTCCTGATTGTTTATATTATAATTTTAAGGACTTTGTCTAATTTCAAATGAGTGAAATTGGCTAACATCTTGTTGATAATCTTTATCACTATTCAATTATCCAATGTTTCTTGATAATATGCTTAAAACTTATGGTGAACTTGCGTTTCATTAACTCATATTTTTACTCAGTCAATGTAGCCTCCATATACTAAATAGTGCCTTGTAGCCATTTTTTCTAAGAAACTTGGGAAAAAAAACTTATTTATAAAATATTGTGTTCCTAAGACTTTTTTTGCTTCTGAAGTGAACCCAAAAGCCTTTTTGAGTTTTTGAAATGCCTTAACATAAATTTAAAAAGAACATTAGCTGCTGGATAGTCCCAAACCACTTGATACCCACTGTTTGTAGACTGTGCCTAGCCTGGCCAGAAATTTTTTCATATTTTCATATTGTCATCTATCACTATTTTGGGCTTATCCTTTAAGGTATTAAGAAGGGATTATGTTGTGATTGTCATTCTTGGTACTTTTATATATTTGCCGTTTCCAGTTTCTAGAAACCTGTATCTTCTTTATTTTTTTTCCTGTCATAGATATTCTTTATGCCTTTTTTTCTTCCCCTCTCCCCACAGTAATTTCTCCAATTATCTTTACTCTGGCATCCCCTATTTCAACTTCACCCACTTTTAAACTGAGATAGTGATCCGGCTGGTTGAATTTGAAAGTTCAGTGGATGAACTTTGTTCATTCAGAGTTATCCCATCTCTAGAGAATGGCCCGGTTTTAATTTCTGAAACTGAAAAGAAAAGCCCTCAGGTTTTTTGTCTTAGTCTCTCCAAGAACTCTGGGTATGTTGTGAGAGACTTTTGTCTTTACTGCAGAAGAAGAAATATACTAGTTAGAAATGTAATGTAAATAAGTTCTTTTTAACATCCTTGTAAGGAAAGACAGCTTTCAGGCTAGTTAGTCTCCTCCTAACTGACATTTCAAATCCTAAGAAAATGTGCTCTGGTAAGGTAGCACTTGGTCCCTTTTTTAAATTCAGCTTTTAAAATAATTGCTTATAAAGGATACCAGACAATTTTCCTTTTTTTAAAAAATTTTTTCAGAATAAGTATCATGGAGTCATAATTTGGACTAGATCATATTGAAATTTGTCAGCTATAACTTAAGGCTTAATTTAAAACACCTTTTTCTATGATAAACCTTGTAGAAAAGTAGAAAAGTTCGTGTCAGTTTTTATGTCCATATTTGTGTATGAGTTAATTATTACACTGTATATAATAAAGAAGATATTTAGGTTCCAGAGAAGCTATTTCATTATACTAGGAACAATGTTAAAAGCAGATGGTAAAAGTAATACTTTAGGTTTATGTTTGACTATCTTTTAATGAGTGGGTGGAGATCGCCATATTACTTTAATTGGATAGCTATGAGAGTTAGAGATCCCTTTTAAAAGATTTATTATAAATATTAAGTATCAATACAAACAGTTAAACTTGCTTGCAACTACTTAAATTTAAACATATGAATTTCACTATATAAAATGTTGCATTTAAGTCTGCCAAGAATTCTTAGCCTCTTTCCCATTTGTTTTTCCTTATTATAATAGTGTGTTATTCTATTCTTTTGTTTCTGCTTTTTTTTTCTTGTTTTATCATAAAGGTCCTTCTAGATTCCTTTATATTCGTCATACTATTCCATTCTATCAGTGTGTCAGAATTGATCTAACTGTTCTATTATTGGACATTGGGTGTACGTCCAGTTTTATGGATATCTTTTGCTTATAATTTACCTTCATTTCCTAATGTATAAACCTCTTCCTCTTACATGAGCAAATACAGATTTGAAAAAAAGTAACAGCCACATGTAACGCTAACAGGATACTCAATGCCTATGGCGGCTATGAATATCCCGGTGCAGTTCTGAATTGTGAAATACAACAGACTGTCCACATGGAAGATAGAACCAAAATATTTATTCAGACAGCAGAGAGCCAAATCCATCATGGTAACATAGTATCTGTACACAATAACAATGCAGAGAACAACACCATCCCGAAGCCTTTCCCCTGCTGGGCTTCCCACAAACCAGCTCCATTAAACAAATCGCAAGCAAACTCTCACTTGCAACTAGCCAGCTGACTACTTGCCTGTATCCTTCCTAATTCTGACTGCTCTCTGACTAATTTCCTCTCAGCTCTGCTCTAGCTCCACCTCTTCCTGCTCTTCTCCTTCCTGTTCCATGTGACTTAGACTCATGTGACTCAGACTTCCATGTGACTTAAGCAGGTCACATGGACCTATTAATGGATGGGAAAGATCTTCCCATTAAGAAGCAAAATTATATTAACAGTAAGCAAAAAGTGCATTATCAATACACCAAACTAATCAACATACTAAAAAATGCTTCTGGATTTTTTTGGTTGTTTTTGCAATTGTGAATTATACTGCTTTAAAAATCTTTGAAATAGTAGCTCTTTTTTTTTCCTTTTGGATAACATTCTAAGGGTATGTTCCCAACAATGTCAAAGGATGGATTAAAAGGATATTTTTGTAATTTTTTTAGGATACATTGTCAGGTTACATTCTCAAAAGATTCTGATAATTTATAATTGTACTACTAATAAATGAGTGTATCAATTAATCCATAACCTCACCAATTTAGAGTTTTGTTGTTCTCAATTATTTTTGCCAATTTTGGAGGTATCTCAAAGTTATTCTAATTTCCATCTCTGAGGCTGAGCACTTTTCCAAGTATTAACAATCTGTGTTCATATCCCTTAACTATTTAATGGGGATTGGGAACTGCCTTTGTAAATTTTTTAATAGTTCTTCCTGTATTTTAGACATTTAATTTTTATTTCCTATTTTTAGATTTTTATTATAGTTGTAGAAAATTTTTTTATATTTAGCCATCTTATCCCTACTAGTATCCTCTATTTAAGGAAGGGAAGGGGAGGGAGTCACTTGATCACACAACTGAGATAAGCACTTTGCCCCTTTAAAAAAAAAAATTCAATATTAAAATCCTTTTCTTACACTTAAGTCTCTCATCTCATTTAGCTGGAATTCACTGAGGAATATGCTGTGAGATATAGAAGTTTCCTTCCAGAATGCTAATTGGTCTTTCTAAGTATACCAATTTCTGTTTCCTATATAAAGAAAATATATAATAGTCTTCTATATGTATTTGACTGCCTGATATCTCTGTTCTGTGTCATTGATCTGTTTCTCTGTTTTTTGACAGATAATGTTGATGGTAATGGTTTGTAGTATATTTTAAAGTCTTGGAAGGGTTCCTTATAATCATGTATTGGTCTCTTCTCCCTAAACAACTCTAGACTCTAATTTTGGAAAGTTCTGTTCCAGAGTACCTAGAAGCTAATTTTCTTAGTCCTTTATGGCATTTAATACTCATAAGACTTTAGAATACATAAACCATATTTGTTTGAGGTAAACAAAAAATAAAATTATCAGAAAATATCTTCTATAATTGTATGATAGATATTTATTTTTTATTCTGATAGCATACTGCCAATCTTCAGATCTTATATCTCGTTATCATGCCCTCTTTATGAACTGCTACTTTATACCTTCTTTGCTTGTACATAGATGTAATATTAATGGTGAATGGGGGAAGAGTTAAAGATCTTCCCTGCCCGGTAATAGACCTCAGGTGAAGCCTATTAAGGGAAGCCTGATTAGGAGAGGCTTGTTTTGTAGGGAGGCCCATACCTTTTGTTTCCACTAAGGCACTGGATCACAGGTTTGTGCCTCTGCCTCTGAAAAGTGTATACATACTCTGAGGTGAGGTTTTACTTTGGGGCTTACTCTTTGGAAGAAGGTTCATGTGCCAGATGAGACTCTGGGTAGGTGTTAAGGAGGCCCCTGGCTATGAAAACCCAGATGTTGGTGCTTCTCTCTTTGGTAACTATGTATGTATGTAATAGTCAGACAGTTGGTTCTGTCTGTTGATCTGTGATGTTTGTATTGCTTATGGTTAGACAGTTAAAAGTCCTGTCTTTTGGTCTTTCTGTCTCTGCTTGTATTTACTGTTGTTGAATGTAATTAAAGTAGATTATTGACCCCTCAAAAGTTGCTTTCCTTTTAGAAAAGCAGATCTAGAAACCTGTACAGCAGGCTCTCAAGTGTATGCTTGGGTGCTTACTAATACAATGAATAAATATTTATTCACTTTATTTGCGTAGTAAGTATGTTTCTTTACAGATCCTTACTATTTCTGACTCCTTGTTATTTTTTATATTGTAAACACTTGGATGATAGGAATTGTGTTAAACCTGTTTGGTACAATGGTTAAAATGGTGCTATACTCAAGGAGGCTTTTCTTAGTAAATGAATATTTTTGATGATTACTATAAAAAGCCTTTTTATAGGGAAACTGTTTGAATTGCCGGGGAGAAAATGTTCTTTATTTTTCCTGTGTATTTGGATATAGTGATGGAGTAGAATGAGATTTGTACTCCCTAGTTTTGACAGGTTGTGGGAAAGTATTCTTTTTTCTAGGTAAAATGAAGTTAAGACTTGAAGGTTGCTGCAAAATTGCTTTTAGAAAGTGACAGATCACTATCATGTAAATAATATTCTTCCTTGGTAGGAGAAAAAAGTCAGTTAGCTTTAAACTAGCTAACCCATGACAAGATCCAGTCTTAAAAAGTGAATATTGGTTCAAATAAAGTTTGATTAAACCCAAGTTTTGCATTTTCTTTTAGTGATTTTTAGATTGTTTCATTAATATGAAGGAGATTTTGAAAGCCATTTTAGGTGAGTTTAAAGTTGAAACAAGCATAAAGAAAATATTTAATTCTACAAATAAATTATGGTTATTATATCAATATCAAGTCAAGATATATGCTTGAAAATTTGTATTGAAACTTCAATACTTAGATAATCTGTGGTATCATTGATATAAATTATTCTCTCTACCTATTCAGATTGTAACCCATTCATCATGCCTACTAATCCTGTGCAACTTGTCATCCCATGTATCTTTCCCTGGGGTGCCTAAATCTCCCAAGGTCCATCTTCTAAGAAGTATAAAATGAGATAATATTTGTAAAGTCCTTAGCATTGTGCCTGCTACATAGTAGTGCTGTATAAATGTTAACTATTATTGGCTCTGGACAGTTTGTATGTTGTAGGGGAGCACATGGGCTAATTATCAGTTATACCTTATTCTCTCCCTGAGTGACCAGCTCTTCTCTTTTTCCGTGAATACATTTATCTAACATCTTTTATGTTGTTTTTCCTTTATATCTTCATTTATAATGTGTTACAACCCATTGTGTAACTCTCCTTTGCTCCTTGGGTGACCCTCAACTTTAATTCTGCAGGGCCTATGGAATTCCATGACTCAAAGCAATACAGCATAACCAGAAGAATAGTGTTGTTAAAAAAAAAAAAAGAAAAAGAATCCCCTGTTGAATGTGAGCTCCTTGAGAGTAGGTACAGTTTTTTTGTCTTTGTACCAAGCACAGTGCCTTGCACAGTAAAAATACTTAACAAATGTTTCTTGAATTGATTTGATTAGAAATAGATGAACTTTTGTTTCAGCGAGAATCTTGGCATCATGAAAAGCACTGAAGTCTTTCCAGTCCAATGTCTTCTGCTTGTTCAACTCTGGATCCAATTCATTGTCTGTTTTTTCAATATTTGTTCTAGATCAGCCAACGCATATTTATTTTATTTTATCTTTTAGATTTGTTTATTTATTTTTAGATTTTGGCATTCATTTCCACAAGATTTTGAGTTCCAATTTTTCTCCCCATCTCTTCCCTCTCCACACCCCAAAATACCTTGCATTCTGATTACCCTTCCCTCAATGTACCCTCCCTTCTCTCACACCCCACCCTTCCCTTATCCCCATCTTCTCTCTTTTCTTGTAGGGCAAGATAAATTTCTATACCCCATTACCTGTATTTCTTATTTCTCAGTTATATGCAATAATAATTCTCAACATTTGTTTCTAATACTTGGAATTCCAACTTCTCTCCCTCCTTCCCTACCCATCCCCACTGAGAAGCCAAACAATTCAATACAGGCTATATATGTGTCATTTTGCAAAAGACTTCCATAATAGTCATCTTGTATAAGACTAACTATGTTGCCCTCCATCCTACTCTGTCCCCTCCTATTTTTCTGTTCTCTCATTTGACCTTGTCCCTTCCCAAAAGTGTTTACAGATTTCTCCCATTTGCCCTCCCTTCTATCATCTCCCTCACCCCACTTGTCACCTCCTCCCCTGCTTCCTGTAGCGTAAGATAGATTTTCATACCAAATTTAGTGAGCGTGTTATTCCCCACTTAAGCTGTATGTGAAGAGAGTAAGCTACGCTTTTCCCCTTTTACCTCCTCCCTTTTCTCCTCCATTGAACAAGATTTTTCTTATCTCTTTTATGAGTGATAGCCTGCTGCATTTCATTTCTTCCTTTCTCCTCCCAGTATTTTCCTCTCTCACCACTTAATTTAATTTTATTTTTTTATGGATATCATTTCTTCTGATTCAACTCAACCTGTACTGTGTGTGTGTGTGTGTGTGTGTGTGTGTGTGTGTGTGTATGTATGTGTAAGTGTATAATCTGTCCACCTACCCAAATACTGAGAAAAGTCTCAAGAGTTACAAATATTATCTTTTCATGTAGGAATGTAAACAGTTCAGCTTTAGAAAGTTTTATGATTTCTCTTTCCTGTTTACCTTTTCATGCTTCTCTTGATTCTTGTGTTTGAAAGTCAGATTTTCTTTTCAGCTCTGGTCTTTTCATCAAAAATGCTTGAAAGTCTTCTATATCATTGAATGACTATTTATTTCCTTGAAGTATTATACTCAGTTTTTCTGGGTAGGTGATTCTTGGTTTTAATCCCAGTTCCCTTGACTTATGGAATATCCTATTCCACGCCCTTCGATCCCTTAATGTAGAAGCTGCTAGATCTTGTGTTATCCTTCTTGTATTTCCACAGTACTCAAACTGTTTCTTTCTAGCTGCTTGCAATATTTTCTCCTTGACCTGGTAACTCTGAAATTTGGCTACAATGTTCCTAGGAGTTTCTCTTTTTGTATCTCTTTCAGGAGGTGATCGGTGGATTCTTTCATTATTGATTTTGCCCTCTGGTTCTAGAATATCAGGATGGTTTTCCTTGATAATTTCATGAAAGTTGATATCTAGGCTCTTTACTTGATCATGGCTTTCAGGTAGTCCCATAATTTTTAAATTGTCTCTCCTAGATTTATTTTCCAGGTCAGTTGTTTTTCCAATGAGATATTTCACATTATCTTCCATTTTTTTTCATTCTTTTGGTTTTGTTTTGTGATTTCTTGGTTTCTCATAAAGTCATTGGCCTCCATCTGTTCCATTCTGATTTTTAAAGAACTATTTTGTTCAGTTAGCTTTTGAACCTTCTTTTCCATTTGGCTAATTCTGCTTTTTAAAGCATTCTTCTCCTCATTGGCTTTTTAAACTTCTTTTTCCAATTGAGTTAGCCTATTTTTAAAGGTGTTATTTTCTTCAGCATTTTTTGGGTCTCCTTTAGCAAGTTGTTGTCTCGCTTTTCATAATTTTCTTGCATCTCTCTCTCTTCCCAATTTTTCCTCCACCTCTCTAACTTGATTTTCAAAATCCTTTCTGAGCTCTTCCATGGCCTGAGACCACTGAATATTTATTTTGGTTGTTTGGGATACAGAAGCCTTGACTTTTATGTCTTTCCCTGATGGTAATCATTGGTCTTCCTCATCTGAAAGGATGGGAGAAGATATCTGTTTACCAGGAAAGTAACCTTCTATAGGTTTATTTTTTTGCCTTTTTTGGGCATTTTCCCAACCAGTTACTTGACTTTTGGGTCCTTTGTCAAGAGTAGGGTATACTCTGAGGATCTGTAAGATCTCAGTTCCTTCAGGGTGGCCCAATCAAGCTTGTACACTGGTCTGGGAACAACCAAAAACTTTTGTGCCCAGAATCTGCAAATAGTAGAGTTTCTTCTCCACAACCACCTTGCCTGCAGTTTCACCAAGCCAGCACTGCGGGGCTGAGATTCAGATGAGCTGCTCAATTCCCCCAAGAGGTTTAGGAGGGGGCAGGGCCACCACTCAGGGCTGAGATTCAGATGAACTGCTCAATTCCCCTAGGAGGTTTAAGTGGGGACAGGGCTGCCACACAGGGCTCAGTTCCCCCAGGGATTTTATGATGAGGCCTGGATGCGGGCTGCTGCCTGCCTTGGGAGCCCCTGCCTCTGCTGCTGCTGCCTGAGGAGCTATGGGGACACCCTGCTTTCTTTTCCCTTTCACTGACCTTTGGCACCTGTGGGTTGAGGGATCTGTGCTGCTGCAGAGGATTCTATCCCTGAAGGCTGCACGGTTCTGCTCCTCCCAGTGCTGTGCGGCCAAGGCTGGGCTGGGTTCTGCTCCACGTCCAGTGCGACAGACCTTTCCTGTCAGCCTTTCAGGTCACCCTGGACTAGAAATCTCCTCCACTCTGTTGTTCTGTGGCTTCTGCTGCTCTTGAATTTGTTGAGAGTCTTTCTTTGCAGGTATTTTATGGGCTGTGGGGAAAGAGCTAGTGTATATGCATCTTTCTACCCCACCATCTTAGCTCCACCCTGCCATTGTTCACTCTTTAACCTATTCCTGATGACAGTAAGATTCCAGCACTACCTGTTCTCCCCCCACCAGCTTCTTCTGTGTCAGTTTTTTTCTTTTATGCCTCATTTGTATGAGATAATTGCTCCTTTTTATCCCTCCCTACACAGTTTTATTTTTTTACAATCATACCATCATACTCAGCACAGCCCATGCCTTTTTCAAACTGCCCAAATAGTGATTACAATCATAAGAGTGATGCTAATATTTTTACATATAGAAAATAAGCATTTTTACCTTATTGAGTCCCTTATAATTGTTCTTTAATGTTTACCTTATATTTGTCTTGGATGTCATATGTTGAAATTTTCCTTAAGTTCTTGGATTTTGTCACAAAAACCTGAAAGTCTTTGAGTTTGTGAAATGTTTATTTTTTTTCCATTCAGGATTCTACTTAATTTTGCTGGGTAAGTTATCCTTGGTTATAACCCCATGACCCCTTGCTCTGTAGAATATAGTTTTTCAAGACCTACAGTCCTGTATTAGCTGCTAGGTTTTTTATAATCCTTATTATAACTCCATATTTGAATAGTTTTTACCTTGTTGCTTCCGGTATTTTCTCCTTAGCCTGGGAGCTTTGAAACTTGGCTATGATATTCCTGTGTTTTCTTCCTGGGATCTCTTTCAGGTAGCGATTGGTAGATTTTTTTTTTTTTCCCTCTTTCTACTTTGCCCTCTTGTTCTAGAATTTAAGAGCAATTTTTTTGTGATAATTTCTTGTAATCTTTTTTTTGAAGATTTTTTTTAATCATAATTTTCAGGTAGTCTGACTATTCTCTTTGATTTGTTCTCCAGATCACTTGTTTTTCTGATGAGGTGTGTCACTTTCTCTTCTATTTTTCATTCTTTTATTTTGTCTTATGATTTCTTGGTGTCTTAAAATGTCATTAGCTTCTCCTTGCCCAATTCTAGTTTTCAAGGAATTATTTTCTTCCTTAAATTTTTGATTCTCTATTTCCAGTTGGTTGACTTCCTTTTTTATAGTTTTCTTCATTTTCTTGAATTGCTTTTATTTTTCTCTCATTTTTCCTTGATCTCTCTTATTTGACTTTTTTTTAAAGTCCTTTTTTAAGTTCTTCCAAGAACTCTTTTTGTGCATGGGACATTTGATGTTTCTCATTGAAAAAGAAGTGGCTTTCTAAGCTCCATTATCATCCTCTGAATTTGAAACCAGATCTTCTCTATCCCCATAGTGGCTCTCTATGGTTGGGTTCTTTCTCCTTTGCTCATTTTTCTTTCTTTATTTTTTGTTTTATTTTGTATTTAGCAGCTATTAGTGTAATCAAATTGTAGTCCCAAGATATGGAGAGTGATACCCTAAGCTTCAGGTCCTTACTGTTATCTTCTCAAAAAGCTTGGGCTTTCCTCCCCATTCCTAAGCCACAGCTGGGGCCCCCAGCCACACTGTCCTGCACATGCTCTTGCTCCCTGTGGTCACTTGGATGGCTACAAACTACAGCTGTCCCCTCTGCCTTGGAACTGAAACCAGGAACTCTGTTCTCTTCTAAGTGCCCACATGCCCACAGCCAACAGGGTCCCCGCCCCTCAGTGGCTGCCCAACCCAGGCTAGCACAGCTGTGCTTGATGTCCCTCAGCAGTAGAAAGTCCTTCAGTCTTTTCCTACTCAGCCGTCAGACCCAGACATTTCTAAGATGGAGGCTGCCTCTCAACTCAGCTGTCCCCAGGGCTTGTTTCTTGATTCTGTAGGGTAGGTTTGAAGGTGTTTACACTTACCCCCACCACTGAAGGCGTGGCCTTTCCTGGGGTCTTCTCAAATTGTCTTAGGAGGACAACTGCTTTACCCCATGTTTATTTCTGATGCTCTGAGGTAATGTTCTGGTTTTTTTTGTGGAAGAAATTTGGAGAACTGAAAGTTTTCTGACTTACTCTATGTTCTTACCAGAGTACTCTGAGTTACTAAAATTTAAAAATATATCTTGATTCAGTTTTGAGAGGCTTATAGGTTGTGTTTTTTTTAAATAAAGGGTTAATACTCCATCATCTTCCACAAGGACATTTGCTGTAATTATTTTCATGGTGGTATTCTTGCAAGTATTTAATCATGAATCTTGCAAAACAAGATGATCAAATGTCCTATGAAATGATGTTTCTTGTTTCTTTTTGTTCCATGATAAAACCAACTAGGTCAACTCCCTTATTTCTCTTTTCAGGGAGAACCTATGAACTCTCCTTCCTTTTGGATGCAAATTCCTTTTCTGGATTCATTTATAGCAAGAATATCATGATTTATATCATCTAGTTCCTGATGTGGGATGCCTAGTCTTTGGTTATTAGACAGTCATCTGACAGTGTCTAAGTTAATATTTATAAATGGCATAAAAACTCAGATTTTTAATGTCATGCATCCTCTTTCCCCACTGCTTTGTCACCCTCATTGCAAAAACAGAAGGGGGTGGAATAAGACCAAGTATTTTTGAGGTTTTTAAACCATAAGGTTTTATAGGTTGCCATGACCAAAGAATTTATGAATATGAACCTTTCTGTACTTAGATAGGTCTTGGAAAAACAGATTTGATTTTTTGCTTATATCTGATTACATACACACATACCTACTCACATGAATACATACATATGTATATGTATGTGTGTTTATACATACATATCTGTTATAGTATGTATATTATATATATAAATATACATTTTTATATGTACTTTTTATTAGAATATATAAGCTTATTGTGAGTAGAGATCTTTTTATTCCTTCTATATGTATTCTGCAGTGCCTAGTATGGTGTGTGGCATATAGTAGGTCCTTGATAAGTACTTGCTGATTTATTGGATCATATTTAAAGCATCTTCCAGCATGGTAGAAGCTGTTAGAGACTGCCTTCTGTTGGTGTTACCTGGTGTTCACAATGAGGCATTAAAGTAAGATTTTTAAAATGTGAAGCAAAATACTGACTGGAAGAGTTTCCATATTGTACATACTATAGTATTACATTCCAAGAAATTTAAGAAACTCAGATGTTTATCTTGTCTTAGGTCTCCCAGCAAATTCAGTACACAGCGCCATTACTGGAATTGAATGTTTCTTATCCTTTATCTCATGTTTCTACTTGACAATGTTTTTGAATATCTGGAGCTTTTTAAACTTTCTTTTTTAATGGACTTTTCGACTGACTTCAGACATTTCTACTCTTCTCTTATTCCAAACTTTGTAAACAGTTACTGAGTCATTCATTGGTTTCATTTACTTGCATTAGAATCTGAATTAGGAAACTATCAACTTTGTTAATTGTTTTGCTTTCTTTATTACTATAGTTTTGCTGGTTGATTTTAAAGATTTTTTTCCCCTCCTTTTGACATTTCCTGCTTTTCTCCCAGTGAATTTTTAGCAGAAGACAGTCAAGAGAAATTTTGGAATTTTGTAGAAGCCAGTGAAAATATTGGATCAACGAATCATGATGGTAAAATTGCAGTAAATACTGCTTTGACTTTTTTTTTTTGTCTGTTCTTTCTCTTTATACTGTGATTTCCTTTGTTGTATATGAAGTGTAGAAGGTAAAAAAAATTTTTTGTTGTTAAATGACTTAAGTTGAGAAGTAGTAGAGTTAGGACAGAGTAATAATAGGTTAGATACAATTCTTAGCAATTGTGTTAGAAGTGATTTCTTTGTCTTAGTACTTTTGTCCTGAATGGCTAAAGCAAAAAAAAAAAGTTTAAATATTTTCTGATGATGAAATTTATTGTAGGTTATTTCAGTAAATAACAAATTTTGACTTGAACATGATTCAGCCTTTGGTCTAGGAAATATAGTAAGAGAAAACTCATCTTAATTTGTGAACTAATTGTTTAGTTGATCACTTATCACCATTGTGCTCATTATTAATGTTATGCATAATGTGTTCCATTATGTATACTTATGAATATAAGTATTCTTTCTACCAGCTAAAAAGCTCATCAAGAACTTGAGTGGCAGAATACCAAATTCAGCTCTGAAAAGATATGGTCTAAACTTTAACAGTCTTTAGGGATATTAAAATGTTTGAAATATGTATCTTCAGATTTTACTTTTATAACTTAGAACGAGCTAGAATTGTTTTGAATTCTCAAAAATCAGTTTGCTTTTTATTGGGCCAAATTTATATAATTGTGCTTCGTAATGAAATTTAAAGTGAGTTGTGTTATAATTAATAACTATAATATGTCTATATTACTCATGGCACTTTTGGCTGATAGAAGCTGGTTATAGAAATGTTTCATTTCCTTGAACGAAGCAGGAAAACTTTTTAAAAATAAAAGAATAGCTCTTATTTATCAAATGCTGAGGTCTTCTTTTTCTTTTGATGTTTCTTATTTCTTTTTATTTAATATTTTGTTTTTCCCCAATTACATATAAAAACAATTTTCAACAAAATTGTTTTTAAAATTTTGAGTTCCAAATCCTTTTGCTCCATCTCTACCCCCTTCATTGAGAAGGTGAATAATTTGATATCGGTTATACATGTGTAGTCATACCAGACATTTCCATATTAGTCATGTTGTAAATTGCCTTAATTTCCATTGCAAAACTTTCTCCAAAACTTTAAAAATAGCCATTACTCTTGTACTTTTTCCCTTTCATTCATTATATCTACTTTCTTTCTTCCACTGTCTACTAAGAACTTTCTCAGAATAGAGGCCATTTTCTATGAGCTCCTTCTTCCTTTCTCTACATCTCTTAGACCTGATTAATCTCCTAGTCTCTCTTCCTTTGCCTCCTTAAAGAGGTGATCTTTCTTCCTCCCAAGGATAGCTGCTCTTCATGTTACCTTGATTCCATCCATTTCCCTTTTCTTCATTACGGTAACCCACAATTTTTCCCCCTCTTTACTCTTCACTCTTTTCCTGTTGCCTAGGAATCCACCCAAACCTCATTCCTGGAGAAAAAAAAATGTCTATACCTTCAAACTGTCATCTCATATAGGTCTTCTCTTTCACAATCAAACTACTAGCAAAAGCTGTCTATACATGTTTCTTCCATGAACTTCTTTGCAGACCTTGTCTGTTAACTGAAAAGTTTCTCTTCAAGGTTTTTGATGCTTTATTAATGACCACATCTGTTTTCCTTTTCTCAGTCCTTCTCCTCTTGACCTTTCTGCTGCCTTTGACTTTGCCTGTGGAACCCTTTCTTCCTGGACACTTTCTCCTCCGTGGGTTTTTATGACTGCTGTCTCTTGATTTTCCTCCTACATGTTTGGCTCTGGCTTCTAGATTTTCATCCATGTCATGCTTCGTAACTGTGAGCTCTGTCTTGAGCTCTTTTCTTTTCTTCTTCATATAGTGACATCAGCTGTCATGGCTGTATGATTATTGTGTCTATGCAGATGACTTTCATCTTTATATTCAGCTCTAGTCTCCCTCTGTAGCTTTGGTCACACTTTGTTTTTTTTCTGTTTCTGTACTACCATCTTTCCAATAACCCAGTACTAGTATTGTCTTTGACCCCTTACATCACATAGACAACTAGTTTGCCAGATCTTGTCTTTTCTCTCTATTCCTGTGATCACTCTCTTAGTTTGAGCCTTCATCACTTCTTACCTAGACTGTTTCCATAGCTTCATATCCTCTTAAGTCAAGTCTCTCCCCTTTTCAGTCTGTCCTTCATACAATTGCCAAAGTGATTTTCTTGTTCTAAGTTTGACCCTACCAGTCCTTTACTAAATGCTCCCTATTATCTCCTTGTTGTTCCTTTGATTAAATATAAACTTGTGTTTGGCATTCAAACTTCTTCATTACCTGGTCCCAACATATCTTTATAGTTGTGTGTTACTTGTCTTCCTTCATATTACCATCCAGTCAGGCTGGCATTCTTGCTGTTCCTTTTGAAGATACCCTTTCTCTTGTCTCTATGCTTTTGCATTGGCTCTGCCCTATGCCTGGAATATGTTTCCTCCTCATTTCAGCTTCTTGGAAAACCTTGTTTATTTCAAGAATTAGCTTAAGTACCACTTTCTACATGAAGCTTTTCTTTTATTACCTCAGATGCCAGTGCTATTGCCCAAAGTTACCTTGAATTTATTTTGTATCATTTTATGCCCTTATTTACTTATACATTTCCTCTGATGGAATATGAGCTTCCTGAGAACAGGGATTGATTCCTTTTTGTCTTTGTTTCCTCAGAACCTTGCATAGTACCTTGCACATAGTAGGCACTTATTAGATTCTTATTGAGCAACATAGTAGGTGCTTAATAAATGCTTGTGGGTTGATTAGATAGCATAGTCCTAATATCACAATCCTGGGATAACTTAGATATTTTGTTTTTTAAAATAATTTTTAGGTATAGTAATTGAATTGATCATTTGTAATCATGTATAATTTTTGATTCTTTGTTTTCTTCTTTGACAGGTACTGATTATTCCTATTATCATGAACTGTTGAAGACAGCATTTCATTATCTGTCACCTCTTCAGCAGAACTTGCTGAAATTTTCTCTGTCTCTTCGCTCCTATTCAGCTACCGTTCAAGCCTTCCAACAGGTTAGTACATACCAGTACCTTTATAGAACAATTATTCCAGCAGAATCATGATATCATCAATCTGAACATTGAGTAGATGTTAATTGGTTAATCTATACATTGACGACATACAAAATGCCTGCTTGGGATCTCTTGTTTAAACTAACTTCTTGTTTGTATATAATGACCCTTATTTGTAGTTGTTAAATCGTAAATTCTGTTTGGGAATTCTGTCTCACCCATTTTGGATGAAAAAAGCAGAATATATTTCACCTAAATTATCCCTATTCCAAAATGCCACACTCCTAAATTTCTAAGACAAATAGCTTTGTGAATGTGCCATTCCTTTGCTCACTTCCCTTTATTTCTGTTTAGCTATGTCATTTTTTGGTAAACAGATTAATTTACAGAAGTATAAGGGATCTCATAATACCTTTTCCTTTTCCTATCTCATTACATCCAAGTATGTGAACCCACATTTAATTAAACTTGCAGACATGATATCTCATTAAACCCTTATATTTATGTCTGTCATTATACATCCATTGAATTTGTGCATCTTGTTTTGTCTTTCTCTTAGAACATTTCATTATACTCTTTACATAATTAAACCTTTTCCACTTACCCTTCTTTTGGTCCCTTTTCTGCTTGCCACAGCTCATTTTTTTAGGACATTTATCATTCTTTCCATTTGCATTCATATTACATTTCATGGCTCATTTACCTAAAGTGAATTGCCTGTACCTTCGAAGTTAAAATTGATGTTTTTAACATTTTCAAGTTAGACTCCATTTTGCAGATATCTTGTTACTGTTTGAGACATTGAATCAGAGTCATAGAATGTTAGAACTGGAAGAGACTTTCAAAATAATATACCCTAATCCCCTCATTTTGCAAATGAAGAAACAGTTTTAGAAAGATAGCACCTTTGAATTTAAATAATGGGGTTGGGTGTTTGGAAGAAGTAGGATTGCATCCATAGTTGGACTATTTTATTTTTTCTCTTTGGCTAGAAATTACTTTTAAAAATTACTCTTATTTTACCTGGCAGATAGCAGCTGATGAACCTCCACCAAAAGGTTGTCACTCATTCTTTTCAGTGCATGGAGAGACAGCTTGTGATTTTGACACACTTGGAGCACTTTTACAGACAGCATCTAAAAGGTAGAGTGTGTGTCTCTAAAATTTTCCTATCAATAACATGTAATCTTAGGACCATAGATCATAGATTTTAGAGCTGAAAAGAACCTTGGAGACCAAGTCCAAACCTCTCCCTTTATAGGTGAAGAAACTGAGACACAGAGAGGTTTAATTGAAATCCAGGTCTTCCTGATTTCAAGTGCAGTGTCTTACTCATTACACCAAGTGGCATTCTCATATGTGTTATGTGTTATTTTTATTTTAAAATTTATTCTTTTTTATTTAATGTCTCTAGTATTCATTGACCATTACACTATTATTTGTATCTTAGGACTATGTACGAAGTTTGTTTATTAACTTCATTTGAAAAATTTGCATTTTTTAAGAAGCACTACAAATTGGGGATGTTTGTGATAATATTCTATAAAAATCTAGTTTTCAAACAATTAAGACTATTTAAATAATTTAAATTAAATCTAGATAATTTAAATTAAATAATTCAAATTTTATTAGAATATTATGTCAGTAATTAAAAAATTATTTTTCCCACAGTTAGGTTATTTGTGAAAGCTAAATTGGAGGTAGATATTTTACTATGTCTCTGGGGCATCGAGTTCCCTTATCTTCTGCTAGTTTTTAATTGTAATCTTATTCACTTATGGTGTTATGTTTATTATATATGCCTTAGGTATTGAAATGTCAAAATGGGTATTGGCTGCATATTAATGAAATGTTGAGACAGTTCTCTCAAATTGTTCATATGTTCAGTAATAGAAATTCATTATTTTGTTTGACTTTAATATTTTTTAAAATATGAGCGGTAACTTTGATTTCATTCTTTGTTTGGAGCTAGATTATATCGTTGACAGTCTTAGAAAACTTGCCTAATCTTCCTGGGACCTAGTTTCCTTATTTTTAAAATGAGAGAGTCTCCATTTCCTCTGTAGTATCCTCATCCATGCCCTCTTCTGGTTTTTGAGAGTCCTGCAGGACTCTGTCCTAGGGGTCTCTTTTCTCCTTCCCATATACTCTCTAAATTCCTCAGCTTTCATGGATTCAGCCATGCTCTCTTTGCAGAAGGTTCCTAAATTTATACATTTAGTCCTGTCTTCTCTCTTCTGTTACAGTCTTGCATCATCACCAACTATTAAGCATTGACCTATTGGACATCTCCCACTGTATATTCTATAGACATCTCAACCTCAACAGAACTCATATTTCCTTTTTAAAATTAAAAAAAATTTATTTACTCTGATCAGTCAAAATTTTCCTTTTCACCCTCCTGTCCCCATTCTAACCTCCTGTCAAGAACAGGAGAAAAACAAAACCCTTTACTAACACATTAATAGAATTCATTACATTTCTCCCCAGATTTGTCACCTTTTCAAACATTCTTTTTTCTGTCCAGACTCCCACCATCTTTCAGATGACCCAGGTTTGCTTCTTTGTAGTCATCTTTGTCTATTTTTTTCTTCCTCACATCTTATATCCAGTCAGTTGCTAAGTCTTGTGGCCTTTAACTTTACAACATCTCTCAAATTCTTCCCCTTCTCTCACCTTCACAATCATCTCCCTAGTTCATGCTTTTATCACTTCTGTCTCCTTATTGATGTCCCTGTTCCTAATCAGTCATCCTCACAGTTGCCATATTGACGTCTCTAAACTACAGGCCTGACATGTCCCTTACTGGCCTGCTTAAGAACTATAAATATCTACTTGTTGCCTCCAGGACAAAATAGGATTTTTTTTCTGTTTGGCATTTAAAGCCCTCACAATTTGGCTCTACCTTACCTTTATAGACTTGTTTACAGATTACTCTCCTTCATACTAGTTCTCACCAAATGGTCTGTTTGTTTTCCTTTGTTCTTGTCAGTCAGCAAGCATTTCTTAAGCACCAGGTGTGCTAGCTGCTGGGGGTAAAAAGGTAAAAACAAAATAGTCCTTTCCCTCAAAGAGCATATCTAGCAAGGGGAAAAACCGTATTTTGACATGTACAAAATAGATAGCAGGTAATTATCAGGGAAAGGCACTTGCACAAGCTGGGAGAAAAGAAAAGGTTTAGTGTAGAAGGTGTGGCCAGAACTGAACCTTGAAGGAAAGGATTCTGGGAGGTATAAGTGAGGAAGGCGTACATTCTGGGGATGGGCACCATCCAGTACAATAATATGTAATGGAACCAGGTTGTAACGGGCTATAAATACCAAATAGGGGAGTTTCATATTTGATTTATCAGTTAATAGGAAACCACTGGCGTTTATTGAATATGGGGGATTTACCTGGTCAGACCTATGCTTTAGGAAAGTCACTTTGATAGCTATAAAATGTTTGAAGGTCTGTTATGTGGAAGTTTGTCCTCTTGAGTCACAGAATTCAGAATCAGGAGCAATGGAGTTTGCAAAGAGTTAAATTTAGGCTTGAGATATTAGGATAAACTTCCTAATAATTGCATCTTTCCAAACGTGGAATGGGCTGCCCCAGGAGGTGGTGGATTCCCCTTCCTTTGGGGTCTTCAAACAGAGGTTTGATGACCACTTGTCAGTTATTGTAGTAGAGATTCATTTGGTATATAAATTGGACTAGAATATAATAATAACCAGCATTTATATAGTGCTTACTGTGTGCCAGGCACTTTACAGTTAGTTTTAGCACACTTAGCACACTTTGCCATTGTTATCTCATTTGTTCTTCACAGCAACTCTGGGAGGTAGGTATATTATTCTGTCCATTTTACAGCTGAAGAAATTGAGGCAAACACAGGTTAAGTGTTTGAGGCCAGATTTGAGTTTGGGTCTTTCTGATGGCAGACCCTAGCGTTCTATCCACCAAGCTGCTTGCAGTGACAACTCTGAGGTCTGTTTCATTTCTTACATTCTGTGATTTTTTTGAAGTCATATGGGCTTTATGTCACATGTAAGCCTAGTTAATATTCATAAATACTGTCAACATCATACAATATATATAAACAAAAAAACCCAAATGATTATAGCAGCAGATGTAGGAAAGGCAGTGATAATAATGCAACAGTCATTCATGATAAAAACAAACACTAGAAGGAGTAGAAAGAGGGATTTTTTTTCTCATGCTCTTGGTATTAAAATACTTAAAGTCAATAATAGTAATTAAACTCTTTTGCAGAAATGGAGTTGATTTGAATTGTCTTATCACAACTTTTGATGTTTATTCCCAGACCCAAACCAAATTTGTTCAAAGGGGATCACAGATATCCGTCCTTAAATCCTGGAAGCCCGGTGGTGATATTCTACTCAGAGATTGGCTCTAAAGAATTTTATAATTTCCACCATCAACTTGTAGCAAAAAGCAGTGCAGGGAAAATCAATTATGTTCTCAGACACTATGTATCAGTAAGTATTGTTACTATTTTTAAACTTTTATTGGCTGTTTGTTCAGCCTGGCATGTATATTTATGTTCTTTTGCATCCATTTAATTATTTCAATCACGCTTTAGTATTTTCATTTTCATCACACCTATTTATATTTTCTTTATACATTTGTGTAGAAGGATTGCTTGCCTTTCCAATAAAAATTAAAAAGAAAATAGTGTTCAGGGTGGCCAAATGAAGAAGTTATTGCATTTTTATTCCAAAAAAACCCGTAAATAGCATTTTCTAAATTATAATTCGTTAGTGAACTGATATTTCCCATAGTTCTTGACAATTCCATTTTCTCAATTTTTTTGGCTCCAAAATAATATTGAAAAATGAGGTTAAATTAAGTTTAATGATTTTATACCATTTGGAGCATTTAGCTAATTGTTTTTAAAGTATTTTTTCATATCAACACATTTGTACATTGATTTTCCAACTTACAAGCATCTCATGTATAATTGACTGCCTCAGCTTGAGACTGGCCTCCTCCTGACAGCTCTAATTGATGCCCATCAATTCTCTTTATGCTCCGGCTGAGAATGCTTGGGACTTCCTTTTACTGCTTCCACTAAAATCTTTGGAGTCTCACTCCTACTGCCTCAGTTGAGAGAGAGAGGAGAATATGTTCCTGGCATCTGAGGTGGAATATCTGAATGAGTATCCTATTAAAAAATGTTATAAATAGTGGTTATATTTAATTGATATGTTATAGGTCAGATGGGCTATTTTGCATTATTCTAGGGATCCAATTGTTTTTTTGTAATATTGTGATTCTATGGCAAAATGTGTTATGCATTCTAAGCAGTTTATTTATGAACTTCTAGAACGTGGCCCGTTTATAAGATTGCAATTGTGTCTATTTAACTCATATTTTTTAAGACACTACCCTGTACAAGGTATATGTATATACATGCACATTTGTATACATGTATGTGTATCTACACATGCATATATGTATACCTGTGTGTTGTTACATAATGACATTTCCTATTTTAGGAGACAAGTTCAAAAGATGTGATAATAATGGAGGTACCAATTTTACTTTCAGAATCCTAGTAAAGAAAGAGTCTACCTTTCGGGGTATGGTGTGGAATTGGCTATCAAGAGCACAGAGTACAAGGCCAAGGATGATACTCAGGTGAAAGGTGAATTCTTAAAAATAAGAACAAAAGTTGTCCTGTTTCTCTGCTTTTTGTAACCTAAAGTTCTAAACCATTTTGGTCTTTGAAAATTTTTTCTTCTAAATCCTTTGTAGAGACCTAAACCTTACTCCTTGAAATTTTCTTTCCACTCTTGTCGGAGTATTTTATGTAATAAATGACATCTTTCTGGCCAAGAATGTTAGATGAGATGCCTTTCACAACTTCTCCCTATCACACTTTAATTAGTTAATGGAGGGAATGCTGAACAGTGTGAATCCATTTTTTTCTGTACCTTTCTCACTTCCTTTTTTTCATTTGTAAGAAAAATATTTACTTTCATCCAGACTGCATGTGGATATGTTTTCTTATGCCACTCCCCACTCACTTTATTTTTTTATCTTCTTCATTTCCTTATTTGCATGGTTTAAATTAAATAATTCCTTTTAGAAGGAAAGGGGAAGGCTGAAAAGTATCATCTAAAAAGTCTCTTCTTTTTTTTAAAAATCACATCAAGAAATAGTAAAGATGTGATTCATCTAATAACTTCATTGGAAAAACAATACAGTAAATAATGCAAACTTTTATATTCACTATCAATATTAACGTGCATTTTCTTTTGTTTAGCTGGTTTAGTGAAAAAGCTTTGCTGGTTTTGATTTTGGAGGCTTCCCATATTTCTTTCAAGTTTATGAATGTTGTATTTCATTTGTAAAATTTTCTAATATTTGAGTAGAAAAAGCCTATTCTTACTTTATCAATAACAGAAAACAACTGAAAAATATTTTCCAAAAAATATGTATTAGGACTAGCTAAATTTGAAAAACTAACAAAAAAATAACACTATATGTTATCATTTTCATAGTCTCAGGTTGAATTTTTTGTACACCAAACAAAATATATGATAATATCAGTATTAGTGAGTGGTAATATGTATGATAATTTGTGCTTTTGTAGGAACTGATACTAATGCTACAGTAATAGGTGAAAATGACCCAATTGATGAAGTTCAAGGATTCCTTTTTGGAAGATTAAGGTATGATCACCAGATTTAATCAGAAATAATCTCCTTGGTCAAAATTTGTTAGTTGCTTGCTTTCCAACCATTGTAAGTTCATAGAATTTCATCTTTGGCCTATTTATCTTGTCTAACTTTCAGGATCCTTCAATGAGTGGATTTTAATAAAAATAGTAATTGCTTATTCTTTGTAATGCTTTGTGTTGAGCACTAAGCATGCAGATAGAAAGAGGCGAGGGAATAAGCATCAACCTACAGAGAGACCCATGACAAGCTTTCTTGCATGCAGTCCAAAATGAGATTGCTACTGTGCACATTGTAATGATTCTGTTTATGTTTTGATTGAATGTAAAGCATAATCACTAAGGCATATACAATATTATGTGTCTGCCTGATTTTGTGCTCTGGATCTATGACTTGGTTTCATATCAGCATGACTCAATCTCATGATGAATATTAGGAGAAATTGAACTATTTCCCCCAATTTTTTGTCCGGGAAACAGTTATTTTAGCTTGAGGAAGTGATGGTAGCTGCCAGAAATATAAAAACAAAGTCATTTGGGGAATTACAGGGATTAACTATGATTTTATAAGCTTTAAATCCAAGAAAAATGCTCTTTTGTAGAAATGGTCTTTATCTGTAAAATGAAGGGACTGGGTTAGATGATTATCTTTGAGGTTTCTTCTAGCTCTTACTACTATGATTTCATAATTCTAAGTATACTCCAACCCACAGGCATTTATTTGAAGGTCACATAAGGGACCTTATAGAACAATACAAACTTTATTGCCATGTCTGTCATAACTTGGTAATTATGTGTGACTTAATCAGAACTCTGTAAAATTTTGTCCAGGCTTTATACATTTTTTGTAGGATCACAGATGTAAGATCTGGAAAGGACCTCAAATGCCATTTTGCTGAGTATTCCATTTTATGGATGTGAAAATTGAGGTCCAGAGAAGTCAAGTGACTTTTCTAAGGTTATGTACCTTACTAAATGACACAAGATTTGAGACCAAAACTTGTGTTCTTGCCACTATACCATATATAATTTCCATTTTCTTAGGTGTGGAAAAAAGAGATGAAGTAGGAATCATCTTTGATAATGGCTAGTGTAAATGATTTATTTACTTTAGCTTTAACATTTGCTAGTTATATATGACTAAGTCACTAACAGATGATTTCTGACCTATTGTATGTATACTTTAAAATTTTTGTTTAGCCTTAGCACTGATTAAACCTTTATGTGGTCAAGATCAAAATATTTTTGAAAAATGATTCAGCAAGCTTCTTTTTCCTTGGTAGTCTGATTATTGATTACTTATAAAGGTGCATTGTGAAAACTGTAGAGAATATAAGTGACCCCTTCTTACTGAGTAGCTTATTCATTTGAAATTAAAGCTTCTTAAATGACATAGGTATTCTTCATCAACTTGACTTTTTCCTATGGACTTATCACATAGCAAGAATGAGGGATATCAGAAGGATACTTCACATGTGGCCCCATTGGGTCCACATAATGTCAAAAGATGGAGAAGAATTTCGCACTATGTTGGGTACACTTCTCATAATGGATTT
Source organism: Notamacropus eugenii (assembly GCF_028372415.1). Lineage (NCBI taxonomy): Eukaryota > Metazoa > Chordata > Mammalia > Diprotodontia > Macropodidae > Notamacropus > Notamacropus eugenii. The sequence continues at coordinate 320,248,977 of NC_092876.1, forward strand.
TATGTTATGGATAGGAGCTGCCTATGTGGGAACATGTGGATGGATTGCAATCCACCTTTTTGGAAAGAGGGATGACATGGATGAAATACAAATACAAATAGCAATTACTTGATAGTTTTATTATGAACAGTAGAGGAACTACTGTAGAAGTCAACCAGTTGGAACTGAGGGACCCAGATAGTACAATAAATTAATTTTTTCAGTTCTGTATATTGGAGTACAAATTGGCTTCACTTCCACCTGCTAAGATAATACAAACTTTTTCTTGTAGTTAGGTAAAAAAGGGCTAGTATAAGGACTTGGCAAGTGAATCTTGGACTAAATGCAATTTCCCTTGCTTATATATAAGCTTTAGATGATCAGCTATAAGAGCTGATATTCCTTAGGACACAAATGGAAGGAAACCCAGTAGCCCCAACTTTATTTCTGTTTAATATCAACCCAGTTGATGAAAATTGTGTTTGTTGAAAGAGCATTTTTATGAGTCTTGCAATTGTATATCTTTTTCATGTCTTTTTGAATTTTGTGTTAACTTTTAGTAGTAAGTTACAAATAGGAAAGAAATGGGTAGAGGGAATTATATCACCATTTGATCACTTTTAGTCATAAAATTGAATGCAGGCTTAAAAAAACAACACTCCCATACCCGATGTTAGCATAAATTTTATGTTATGTTTGTATGCAAATATATTTTGAATGAATAAGAGATAATTGGCACTTTGAATCTGATTTTCCTCCTGTTTTTGTCAGAGAACTGCATCCTGATATGAAGGACCAGTTAAAGGAACTCCGGAAGCATCTTGTGGAAAGTACCAATGAAATGGCACCTCTGAAAGTTTGGCAGTTGCAGGGTAATGCCAATCTAATGAAATTATATCCTACTTGTAATTTGGTTTAATTTTCTAATAGAGGAAACATACAATATGGATATTTAAACATATCTGACATTTCCCCTATGGTATTAGAATTGATCAGAAATTTTGAAATGAGTTTTAATAACCATGATAAATAATGAAAAGGCATATGTAAAATGTAGCCCTGGGACCAAATAGTTGGAGAGAGGTATAGAGATAATGTAGAAAATTTTAGGATGTGTAGATTAGTTAGAAATTCAGCCACATTCACAGTAAGTAAATTTTTTTTAGTGTGCTAAAATTTAAGCATGTGACATTTATGAATTATTTATATTGCTAGATTTTCCATTGGCTTTTGAGTCAACTAGTAGCTCTATTCTTAAAAAATATTTCTCACTTTTGGAAGGGTATAAAATGTCACTTTTATGGTATAAGTTTTTTCTCCTTGTTCATTTTCTTTCACTTTTAGCTGTTCAGCAAATTTTTACTTTTTTCAAATCATTATTTCCCAGAAGTTCTGATAAACCCTAGTTTTAGAAATGTTATAAATCTAATGGATGGTTTGGGATAGAGATGCGAAATCTGTGGTCTCATGGCCACATGTGACCCTCTAGGTCCTCAAGTACGGCCCTTTGACTGAATCAAAACTTCACAGAACAAATCTCCTTAATAAAAGGATTTGTTCTGTAAAACTTAGGCTCAGTCAAAAGACTGCACCTGAGGGCGTAGAGGGCCACATGTGGCCTCAAGGCTACAGGTTCCCCACTCCTAGTTTAGGTTCTGTCTCAGCAGTATTCAAGGTATAAAGTGATTTACAGAATACTGTTTTTCAGTAGCTAGATCCTAAAGGAACCAAAAAGTGCTGTGAAATAGATTAAACTTGGAGTTGTGTCTCTAAAATACCATCCTTTTGAATGACTTTATTTGAAAGTCTTGTGTTTTACCAACAAAAGAGTATGAAAAGTTTGTCAGTTATAAAGTGTGTGTGTGTGTGTGTGTGTGTGTGTGTGTGTGTATTTATCTGCGTGTGAACATCAATATATTGTGTAACAACAGTTACATTTTAGCATTTGGCTTAGACTTTATTCTTTATTTCTTTTCTTTTCCTTATTTTTCAGATCTAAGTTTCCAGACTGCTGCCCGAGTCCTGGCTGCACCTCTTGAGGTAGCTTTGGTGGTTCTAAAGGATCTCAGTCAGAATTTTCCTACCAAAGCTAGGTAATACAGAAGAAAGCACAGGGAAATGTCCCCCTTTAACATAGTATCCAATGATAACCTGTCATCTCATTTTGTTAAAATTCAAAGTGAAGTTTACTAAATGTAATAGAATTTAGAAAACCAGAGCACTGCATCAGTGCAAGGTTTTAAAATGTCTTTTCTAAGATTTGCTTAGATTAGTGTTTAAAACAGAAATGTGTATGAAGTTCTAGGGGAGATTCATGGAATAAATTTTGCTATGAACAATTCTTACATGATGTATGCCTACTTCCTTACAAAAGCATTAAAATATTTATGTGAAGTCTAAAAAGTTAAAATGACATTTTGACTGAAACAATATTGTATCTTGAAAGGGAGGAAATGAAGATGAAGAAAAATGAGCAAGACTCTTATTTTCTAATTTCCATTTTCTCTCCTTTACTTGCTAAGTGTGCTAATAATTGTTCAACATAAGTTTTTCCATGTTGAATCAAACCAGACACTATTCTTTTACATTAATGTAGAAGCAATATTTCAGAAATATTAGTTGGTGCTCCCCAAAACTCCCTACTGTGTTTAATCTACATTATTTTTCTACATTTGAATCAGATTATCAGTGTTTATATGTAGTAATGTGTACATTTTTCTTAATTCTGAAGCTGTATTTAAATTTGTATCAAAATTCTGAAGTACTCACTTTTCATACCTAATAAACATTAGTCTTTTGTTTCATATTCCTGCTGAAGTATTTTACCAAAGGATCAAAGTTAGTTTCCTTATACATTGTATTACTATTTAAAATCATTATAAGGTTAGTGCTAAGTTGTGTTGAGCTCTGATATGAGATATTTTGGAGCTTTTTCTTTTTAAAGAATTGCCTGGCAAAGCTCATTTCATAAATCTCACAGTTAATTCTCAATCATATCATTCATAGATATTGAATTGAACCCATGAACACCACTAGTGAGTACTTAAATACAATGCAAAACTTGTTCCTTGAAGTTTTTCATTCACTTTATAGGCATTAGAGGTAACTTGTGTTGTTGGCAGTAGTATTATTCTGTTTTTAGCCAAGAGTCTGGAAGCAACCACACATCTTTTAGAATTCTTTATTATGCTTTTTCTTTTGGAAGTAGAGAAAAATGTGCTATTAAATAGCAAGGGGGTACATAATCATTTTTAAGGATTGTATTTTTAAAAAACCCTTTTAGGAATAATTTCCTTAGCACTTAGCAGTGTGTTCTTCAAAATCTAACCCCTTTCCATGAGCAAATTTGTATTTAATGTTGATCTAAGCACCATATTGACTTTTTTGTTTCCTTAGAGCAATAACGAAAACCGCTGTTAATCAAGAACTCAGAACTGAAGTGGAAGAGAACCAAAAGGTAGCATCTACCAGAACACATTAGCTTCTACTTTCTTGGTGGTGGGTGGTGAATGAGATGGGAGATCTCTTTCAGAGTAAATAAATGTTGAATTTACTATCTGTTTTGTCTGGGTGCTACACCAAGGGTTTTCCAAATACCTCCCCATTTTCTTCCTTCTAAAACCCAGTGCTGTGAATTAAGTTTTTTTTTGTATTTTGATTTCAACTTTACCTTGACTTAAGGTCTTTCATCCAAAGAATTTGGTAGTGGCCATTGTCCCATCCACTTTTGTAGTGGAAGAAGTGATGAAACTCATTTGAAGTCTTTAGTCTGTTATATAAACTACATTTGATTTAATTAGTAAAATAATAGTTGATTTAATTAGTAAAATAATTCAGTAATGTAATTAGTGCCTACTGAAATTGTTTCACTGAGATTTGAGTAATTCAGATGTACTATAGTTCCTCTGCTAACCCTAGCAGGACAAAATAGCTGGTGGCTGTGGAGAGAAAGCCATCACCTTCCATCACTGCCTTTTATTAAGAAGTAGAAGCTGTTCCTGTTAAACACAAGACTTATCCATATTATTGGGATTTTCAATTAATTTGATTTCTTTTTTTATTTTATTTTATTTTTTATTTATTTAACTTTTAACATTCATTTTCACAGAATTTTTGGGCTCCAAATTTTCTCCCCCCTTGTCCCCTCCCCCCACCCCAAAACACCGAGTATTCCAATTGCCCCCATCACCACTCCGCTCTCTCCTCCATCATTCCTCTCTGCCCTTGTCGCCATCCTCTCCTCTGTCCTGTTGGGCCAAATAACTTTCTATACCCCTTTACCTGTATTTCTTCTTTCCTAGCGGCAAGAACAGTACTCGACAGTTATTCCTAAAACTTTGAGTTCCAACTTCTTTTCCTCCCTCCCTCCGCACCCCCTCCCTTTGGAAGGCAAGCAATTCAATATAGGCCAAATCTGTGTAGTTTTGCAAATGACTTCCATAATAGTCGTGTTGTATAAGACTAACTGTATTTCCCTCCATCCTATCCTGCCTCAAATTACTTCTATTCTCTCTTTTGATCATGTCCCTCCCCGTGAGTGTCAACTTCAAATTGCACCCTCCTCCCCATGCCCTCCCTTTCATCGTCCCCCCCACCCTGTTTATCCCCTTTAATTTGACTTCTTATGATGAAGAAGAGACTCAGTACTGTGTCCCAATTCCCTAAAAATTGTAGGAAACAAGATTAAAGTTCCCCTCAGAGCTAAAAGGCAATGGTAGAAAAGAAGACACAAAATTGGCAGAAGTTCTTTTGAATGTCCTTTTGCATGTCAACAATCTTTTTTTCCTTCTAAATTTTCAGTACTTCAAAGGAACATTAGGATTACAGCCTGGAGAGTCTGCCCTGTTCATCAATGGATTACACATTGATTTAGACACACAGGACATATTTAGGTATGGACATCAGCATTCTTCATTCTCTGAAAAAATATTCCATTCTACAAGTCTTAATAGAATTGTGGCTCAGGTGTTAACTTTATTGACTATGTATTAAAAGGCTTCCAGTGTTAGATGAGACTTACTCAAAGGATAATTGGATATAGGCAGTTTTCTGTGTGATTTTATACATGAAATATTGCTCTTTGGTAACACACCATCACCTGCAGTTGATCTGCATAAATGTAGTTATGATATCCATATGGATAAAAAGTAAACCCTTGCCTTCTTACCACTAAATATTTGTATTGGTCATCTTGGCCAAAAGGTCTGTGTGGAATAGAACTTCCTTCTCCAGTGAAGGCCCATTGATGTGACTTTTCTGGAAAAAAATGTTTTTGTTTCATATTAATGGAATGTTTCCAAAAATATTGCTGTTCATGGTCTCTAAAGTGTTATCCAGTAATATTCTGTTAATTACCAAATTGTGCTGAATTTTTTCCTTACAGCTATATTCCAATTTACTCTTGATTTGCATCAACCCATATTTCTAAATTCGAATTTATCCTTTGACTCATAAACTTTTAAATAATAAATCTTGAGTCCTTAGTATTAAACCCCAAAGTTAGTAATGATTTGTAGGATGCCATTATTTATAGTAAACACCTGTGTTGTCAAAATTAAGCTACAAGGCCCATATGATGATGTTATAGATGGTCATAGAAAGTCAGTAAAATGTATATATTTTAAGGAGCTTAATCCCATTAGCACTTTTTGTCTTAGGTTATCAATATGGAAAGCATATACACACAATTGAGTGAGTATTTAACTCAAGTTAAATATTAGTTCTTATAAACAAAAGACAAAAGTACTTTGATAAAGTGGTGAATGCATTAGATTTGTATATTTTGATAGAATGACCCAAAGGCTATTTCACTAAAGCCCTGGCTAGGTTTTTGAAACTGATACCACTGAAGTGAAAGTTCTGTCAGATGTTACTAAGTAGCAGGAAAGGTTTCAAAAAGGGCCCTGACACATGGACTCAGTTTCTGTCTTACGTTGTTAAGAGGGGTTTCACCAGTGAGTTGACTGCCAACTGACAGACTTTTCAGCCATGTATATTCATAGGATTGTACATTCTTAGTCAGTGGAGTGAGGACACACACTAGTATTAACATCACAAGCCTTTAAAAGTATTGAAGTAATAAAAGAATAAAGATTCTAATCACTTCTAAAAAATTTAAACCATCTATGGTATAGATTCTACCACTATCTATTTTAGTTTGCCTGCCAGGATTAGAACCTCAGCAGCCTTCAGGTGTTTCTGGGAATAATCACAGTTCTATAATTTATTTCAGCTTGTTTGATGTGTTGAGGAATGAGGCGCGTGTTATGGAGGGCCTGCACAGACTAGGAATAGAAGACTTATCTCTGCACAATATTTTGAAACTGAACATCCAGCCATCAGATGCAGACTACGCTGTGGATATCAGAAGCCCTGCTATCTCAGTGAGGACTCTTTTAATTCTCAAATATATTATTCAAGTATCATTAACATTTTTTCCTTGATTTTTCTCTCATAAAAAATTGCTACCCCATTTACTCTATTACTATAAATTAACTATGTGTTAAAATTCTTGGGGCCGGTTTTATTTTTCATTACTCAAATTCATATATACCAAAGTAGGCTATTAACATATCCTAAACATATAATATTTGTTCTTCATCCCACAGTTTATAACTTGATTTAGAGATACCTGATGTTCAGGGAGTCCTGTCTAAGGGTTTCTTGGAAGAGAATATAGACTTTGTGTGTTGGTTGCCTTTAGGCCTTATCCCCAGAAACTGCCCTGAGGTTTTGTCACCCAAGGACAGAGGGTAGGAGCAATTGTTTGTTTTGGACACCTTGAGCTGAAGCTCCTAAAAGATCTTGACATTTTATTTAATAAATGTGTTTATAGAATGGTAATTTTCTTTTTTTAATTTTTTAAAACTTTTGTTTAGTATTTTATTTTCCCCCAATTGCATGTAAAAACAAATTTTAACATTTCTTTTTAAAACTTTGAGTTCCAAATTCTCTCCCTTCCTCCCTCCTCACTACCTACCCCCCATTCAGAAGGCAAGCAATTCCATATAGGTTATACATATGTAGTCATGCAAAACATTCATAATAGTCATGTTGTGAAAGAAAGCATTGACAAGAAAAAAACTCAAGAAAAATTAAGTCAAAAAAGTATGCTTCAATCTGTATAGAATGGTAACTTTCAAAGTGAAATACGAGTACTCTAAAGGTCTGTAGGCAAGTCTAATACTCAAGTCACTAGAAACTATGGGGTTTTTAGAGCATTTTTTTTTACTTCACATTTGAATCTACTTTACAAACATAAAAGTGAGTGTTTTTTTAAAAACTATAACCCGGGTAACAACACAAAGATACATATATTCTCCTAAGGAATTTACCAGTATCATGTAGAATGCATAGTGCTTACAGGAAGCAGTGAGTATAGTAGAGAGGCCCTTTAAGCCCTGGAAGACCATAATGCCTTCTCAGTGAAGGCCATTATTATTTCAAAGACATTCTTTTAATTGCTCAGACCAGAATGAAAAAAAGGAATGGATACAGATACTGGCCAAATTACAGCATGAAGTTGGGTAGGGAGCTTATATATACTATATATACTCTCCAGTATATATTTATAAAGAGTAGATTGATACTTCAGATGAACTGCAGTTTGGGCCTAGAACTGAAGAGAGAGCTATTAGGCTGGATCTCATTTAGCAAATCATACCCTCACTTTCAGTCAATCAATAAACATTTATTAAGCACTTACTATGTGCCAGGACTGGGATATAAAAATAAGGCAGAAGTAAGTCCCTGCCTTCAAGGAGCTTACAATCTAATTGGGGGAAATAACAAGCATATTTTTTATGTGCCATATCATAATTCAGATATTAAAGAATCAATGTAGAAAAAGAAAAATTATATCTCTGTTGTTGAGACAAAATTTGATCAAACAAATGGAAAGATAAAATAGCTAGCTCTGAGGCCACACACAAAAAAATAACCCACAACAAAACGTCAGTATGAGATTGGGGAAAAATAAGTATGTCTGTACAAAAATATTCATAGTTGCTTTATTTGTACTAGTAAAAATCTGGAAGCTACCGATTTGTCCAATGGTTAGGGAATGAATGAACGTATTGTTATAGGTCAACATAATGAAATATTATTGTTCCATTTTAAAAAGCTCAATTCAATTAAACAAATGTTTATTGCTTGCCTCTTACGTGTGCTAAGTGTTTAAGATATAAAGACAAAAAAGAAAACAGCCTGTGTCTTCAGGGTTTTTATGTTGTATTAGAAAAAGATGATAAATATGAAATGATATTGAAGCCATATTTTAATGTGAGGTGAAAAGGCATAACTTGAAGAAGGACTTATATGTTTATAACTGTATTAAAAATAAGTTACCTTCAGGAGAGAAATTAAAATTTAAATCATGTGAATATACGTTGGGTTATAATCACTGGTTTTGTTTTTGTTTTAAATTTGTTTTTTGTTGAAATTAAGTCTATACTATTTTTATTCTAACTTAATAACCATCAATAAAAGCAAATGTTCAGATACAAAAACATTTGAACAATTTAGTTTGTTTTTAAAGTCTATATTGAATTTGGCAGAATATTATTGGGAATATCTTGCTTCTGTGTTCCCTTCTGAATAACTTCTTATCAAAATTTCAAAGATCTTGTTCTATTATATCAATAATGTTTATATTCTGATCTCTGCTCTCTTATGCATTCCTTTATAATTCTTTGCATTTTTGATAATCTTATTTTGTTGTAATTTCTCATGGCACAATAATATTTCATTATGTATGAGTAATGATTTCTGGCTAACATGCTCATATGCATAATTTTCTTAGTAGCTGTCATTTTTTTGCCAACTATTTGTTGAGCCATTCCCCAATTAGTAGCCATATGAATTATTTCCGGTTTTTTTCTTTTATGTGTACTGTTAACTGTGAATATTTTTGCACAGATAGACCTTTTTTTTCTCATTTCAATAATAGAAATAGTAGAATTACTGAACTGGAAGATATGATCAGTTTTAAAAACCTTCCCTTAAAGTATGATAATTTGAATGGTGCAGGATCTGTGATCTCCATTAGTTTGGCAAACTGGGAATTCCTTCAACCAATGCAGATTGCAACCTGTCTGTGACTTAAGACAAGTTCTCAGAAGTTGCGTGAGTTACATAGAGGTTTAATGACTTGCCTTGGATCTTGAATCTAATTTATATCCGAGTGGAATTGAACCTAGTTCTTTCTGAATTTAAGTCAGGTACTATGTACACATTGCACCATCTACCTCTTATATTGTCATACTACTTTCAAAATGATTGCACCAATTTATACCCATGCTGCAATGTGCCTGTTTCTCTGCATCCCTTCCAACAGTGAATATTATTATCATCTTAATTACTTTAAACAATTTAATGAGTGTAAGGTGGTATCCAAATTGTTGTAATTTGTATTTTTTGATTATTAGAGGGTTTGAAGTTTTTCAGATGGCCATTAGTTAAAACAATTTTTACTTTTGAGGACCAATTTTTATGTATCCTTTTACCTCTTAGGAACGAAGAAGATGAAACTTTTAAAATGTTTGTCAATCATTGATTATGAATGAAAGATTTTTATCACATCTTTATGGCAAAGATTTTTCCGATCTTTTTGTTTCTTTTATATTTAGGATACATTTATTTTCTCTCTTTTCTAGCTTCCCATTCTCCTTTCTGCCTGGCTCCCCATTGTCCCCCATGTTAAAAGAAAACACCTCCCCCCCCTTTTTTTAAACAGATATGTATAGTCAAGTAATTCCAGTTCTCTCAGTGTTCTATTCTGCATATTGAATATGTCACCTCTCTGCCAGGAGGTAGGTAGCATAGAATGTCCTGATCATCAATTGCATTAGTCAGAGATCTTGAGTATTTAAAAGTTTTTTGCGTTTATAAAGTTACTATGTAATGTTTTCCATGTTGTGCTATTATCACTTCGAATTACTACATAGAAATCATCAATTTGGACAGTGCTTTAACAGCATTATCGTATTCCATAGCATTCACATACCATAATTTGTTCAACCATTCTTCAGTTGATGAGCACTTACTTAGTTTCTTGTTATTCACCATTAAAAAAAGAGATGCTATACATATTTTTGTATGTAAGGGGCCTTGTCCCCTTTCTTTGATCTCTTCAAGGTATAGAGCAATTATTTGTATTGTTCAAAGAGAGTGCATAGTGACTTTTTGGGCATAGTTCCAAATTACTTTCCAAAATGGTTGTACCAATTCACAGCTCCACTAAAAGTGCTTTAATGTACCTGTTTTACTGCAACCCCTTTAGTCATTTTCCATTTTTGTTACCTTTGCCAGTCTGTTGGGTGTGAGGTGGAACCCCAAAGTTATTTTAATTTACATTTCTTGGATTATTAATGATTTGGAGCCTTTTTTTTTCCCACTTGATTGTTGTCAGCTTGGATTTCTTCCTTTAAAAACTACCTATCTGTATGTATCCTTTGATCATTTATGAAATGGAGGATTGTTTTTGATTCCAATAAATTTGAATTAGTTCCTCAACTGTCTTGGAAATGAGACCTTTATCAGAGAAGCTTGGAACAAAAATGTTTTTTTCTAAATTAACTATTTCCATTCTCTTTTTAGCTGCTTTTGGTGTGTGTGTGTGTGTGTGTGTGTGTGTGTGTGTGTGTGTGTGTGTGTGTGTGTGTGTGTGCGCGTGTGTGTGTGCGCACGTGCACGTGTGCATGTACGCGCGTGTCTGCATGTACGCGCGTGTCTGCATGTACGCGCGTGTCTGCATGTAAACTTTCCAATTTCATGTGGTCAATTTTGATGACTGCCCAGTACTTGAGTTCTGATTTGACAGCTTGTTGGAATGACTTACCTTTCATACTTAGTTTTTTATTTATATTACTAAATTCCTCATCAGAAGGTCCTTAGGTTGCTGTTTTCTTTTTAAAAATATTTTTTCTCTTTAAGATGATTCTTGTGAAGCTTATTGCAAATTCTTATAGGTTAACAATTGTGAAATCTAGGTTTTTTCTTTTTTTTCAGTGGATCAACAACCTTGAGGTTGATAGTAGGTATGGTTCTTGGCCTTCCAGTCTACAGGAGCTCCTTCGACCTACCTTTCCTGGCGTTATCAGACAAATCAGAAAAAACTTCCACAATTTTGTAAGCAATGTGCTATTTATTTGTTTATTTGTTCATTCATCCATTTGTTTATTTAGGGCACAGTAGATTTCATTGGCCTTCCTTTGATTCTTCTTCCCTTAAACTTCTCTGTCTCTTAAATGTAGAGATTCTTTTCCTCTGTTCCTGCCTCTTTTTACTTGATGCTTTTAAAAAGATATTCATATTTAAAGGATTTTGAGAAAAATGATAACTTTCGGGATTATAAATGTTGGCATAGAGTTGTAGTTATTGTTGGCTGGAAATATTGCTTTAAATCAGTACTATGAAGTATGCAAATGCGGTGTCTTAACCTTTCCCATTGTGAAGAAAATATAGTCCTTTTTGTAACTCAGAAGAAGCATATATATTATGGAGATTGCATTATAATAATTTCACTTGGAAAGTACTTCTAATTCTCCATAATTTTTAGTTCTAGGAGGATTGTGAGATATTTCTATCCTCTGTCTTTTTTTTTTTTTTGGTAGAACTTACTTTTTTTGAAAAATGAATTTTTCCCCTTTAATAATTAATTTTTCCAATGATGTGCTTCAATTTCTAATAATTATTTATACTTTTGCACCATCTCCATATTTGTAAGGAGAGAAATCAGGGGATCTTATTAGGGTTTTTTCCCCTTAATTCTGTTGCTCTCTCACATTGCCCTCTCCTTCCCTAGAATAGTAGCCAGAAAGCTATTTTTTCGATTAGCAAATAAAATTTCCCTAAAATGTAGATGGGAACCCATATCTTTTGACCAAAGTCTTCTCATTTTACATATTCTATTCCTGAAACTGCTTCTGAACTTCTTAGCCAAAGTCTACCTGCCTTCTATTTTACTCTTTGCCCTCTACACTCTGGTTATTTGGTAGCAGATGAATATTTAATGAATAATTGCCTTTTGTGGGGCATAAATATAATTTGTTTTTTAAGCTGAAAAAGTTGGATAAAGGACTGAAATATAGGACTCAATCTGGGATACATTTGTGGCCTTGGGAAATGTTGCAGTGAAAAGAGCATGATTTAAAGACAAAGGGTTTGGTTCTAAGTCTAGAATCTTCTATTTATTACTTAATGTGATTTTGTACAAGTTCCCCTCTTGAACCCTAGTTTATTTATCTGCAAAAATGTAGATGTGGAACCAAATAATCTGAAGGTTTTCTTGCAGCTTTGACTCCTATGATCATCTTACCTTGCCCTTGCAAAAGTTTCTTTTTTGTGTTTTTTTCGTGAATGGAAAATGGTAGTGATTTCTATTTTCTTGCCTTCTGAGATGTGTGATGAAAAGTAATTCTGGAGAAAGGCCATCTTTAATTATAAAGTTATAGTAATATTTTCAGTCACATAATGACTTATGTATAAATGCTATTTCACTAATTCTTTTTTAAATTTTTCATTGTCTGCAGATTATCATAATTGATCCAGCTCATGAAACTGCAGTAGAATTGATAAATGTAGCTGAAATGTTCCTCAGTAATCATATACCACTAAGGTAATAATACTATGTTGCTGATTTTTGTATATGCATATCTGGGTTGAAATTTTGTTTCTCATTCTTAAATGATTTGATTAAAATCTTATACCTAAAGGTATGAAAATAATGTGTTTAATGAATTGTGATTAATTGGTCATTGATGAAGTAAATGAATGTCTTTTTTGGCACACAATATTTCATATTTTTTTGAGCAAAAGCTTGTTATCATTGGATGGTTGAAAAATAACCTATCTGAAAATGTTTCCTAGGCTTAGCCTTCTTTTTCGTAGATATTCACATCACAAAAGATATTATTATATTTGCAACAGATCAAGGAATTTCTTGGTTTCTATAGGACTAAATATATTGTTCATACCCATTTGCAGAGACCTGTCAAATTAACAATGAATTATGTTTATCTAGAAGCTTCTACTGGAAAAAAAAAGTCAGTTTGGTGAATAGGTAGCTTACATATCTAGTTTTCTAGTATATTATTTTTAAGAAATACTTTCTTTAACTGTACACATTATTGGATTTTCTTTTTATTAATACCCACATGGTTAGATTGGCTAAAGTTTAATTTTTTAGACAACATGAAGGTAAGATGCGTAATCTAAATCAAGCTCTTGTTGAACCCTCTATTTGTGTGCCTTGTGTTCATCCTTCATTTTGAAGAGGACCATGACATCAGAGAAATGATGACATGACTTGCACTTGACTTTGTTTTGAATGAGGAAAAGCTGTGTAAGGTCACCAGCCTCACTTTCTCTTCCTGAGCCGGGTGCATAGCACTAGCACATACCCTTGGTGATAACATAGGAATAAAAGATATAGTCTGTGCCTCCCAGGAAGTTAGCATTCATTTGGGAAAAAGCAGATTACACATGTGAAAAAATAAAACTGTAAAGGGTGATTTTAAAATTATTTCCTGACTCACACACTCCCAGGTGCTATAGGTGTTTATGTTAACAGAAAAACAAGCATCAGGAATGACATTGTAGGTTGGAGCAGTTTGGAAAGGCTTTGTGAAAGAAATAGGGCTTGAACTGGCTGGGCCTTAAAGAAAATGGCACATTTGATGCAGAAAAGCAGAAGTGGGGCTTTGTCAGATGGATACAGATAGCTGCTGTATCGATGTATTAGCTGAAGTGAAGCAGTGGCCTATCACAGGAAAAGTACGAGGGAAAGGCCAAAAGGATCACTCGCCACACTCTTCTAGGCACATTCACTGAAGTCAGTCTTTATTGAAATGAAGCATTCAGCTAGTTGGAGTAGTATTAGTAATAACAACAATAATAAATATATCATTTGATCTTTTTGACAACCCTGGCAGGTGGGTGCTATCATTCTCATTTTACATATGAGGAAATTGAGGCTGAGAGTTTGGGACTTGCTCAGTGTCACAGAGATAAGTGTCTGACTTCGGATCTAATGCTCAGTCTGCTATACCATCCAGCTGCCCTTACTGTTTGAGCAAGCCAGCCTGTCAGCAGAGTTCTTAGTAAGCACTTAGTAAGTACTGTGGTAAGTGCTGGAAGACACAAAGAAATGCCCTGAAGGAGCTTACAGTGTAGTTGGAGAGACAACATGTAAATAATTAGGAACATAAAAGCTACATGTAGAATAGATGAAAGGTGACCTGCCTAACTATAACAAACAGTTCTTATCAGGGAGTGGTTACTAATTAGAATTTTAAAGTCTTCCCTGTAATTTTGTGGTCATTGTATAAATTGTATAAATCACCTTGTTCTGGTCACTTTGTTAGTTCAAAGGGGCCTCCCTATTTCCTTTGAAACCATCCATTTCTTCATATCTTTTGGCACTCAGTAGTCTATTACATTCACATGCCATGATTCATTTAGACCTTCTCCAGTAGGAAGATAGCTCTTTTGTTTCCCATTTTTGACTGTTAGGAAAAGAACCGTTATAAACATTTTTGTATATATATAACTTCTTTTGGATCTCTTTGGGGGTACAGACTGGTAGTCTTATGGAGGTTGGCCAAAGGGTATGTGTTATTTAATGAATTTTTGCTTATAGAGATTACAGTTTAATAGGGAGAAAATTCACATATAAATACTTATAATGCAAGGTATGGTGAGATAACTCTATGGGAGTGAAGAAAAGAAAGGACATTAATCATTTTTAAGTGCCCATGATTTGCAAGCATTGTTCTAGGGCCCTAGCACTACAAAGACAAAAATGAAACAGCTCCTGACTTCATGGAGCTTACTTTCTATTGGAGGAGATGACATGTTTACATATAATTATACTCAAAATAGAAGATGCTTTTTGGGAATGGAGGCACTAGGAGATTGGGGAATCAAGAAAGATCCTTGTTATGAGGTGGTATTTTGAACTTTGAGGAAAACCAGGGATTCTTAGACATAGAGGTGAGGAGTCACTGTTCTAAGCTATGGTGTTAAATTTATGCAAAGGTACCAGGTTATGAAATGGATTGGAATATCTTGTGTTGAGGAACAGCAGAGTCAGTTTAGTTGGAAAGTAGAGTTTATGAGAGTAATATATTAAAAGCCTGGAAAGGAAATTGGGATCAGATTGTGGAGTGCTTCAAATGCTAAAGTGAGGAGTTTGTATTTGGTGTTAGAGGTGACAAATGAGCCACAGCATAAATTCAGTATTTTAAAACTGAATCAACAGGATTTTTGTGAGGGGTTGGATATAAAAAACAGGTTAGAGTTGAACTTGTGGGAAATAAAAAAATCTGGTGAAGGTTTAGGCATGCTAACTTGAGGTAACAGTTGAACCACACTTCTTATTGTCAGCACATTTTTGGCAGAATAAAGTGTGGTATTTTGCATGTGTTCCTTAAGTCACTAATTGCTATATAAATTGATTCACATTTTATTTTTCACAAATGTGACTTCTCTGTGAGGTTTTCATTCTTTCTTATTTGGTGTGAAACTTAACAATCCAATAAAATGTGTTTGCAAAGAGCTTTGCCACATTATGGATTTGATTTGTGCTGTAGATCAAAATATGAGACCCACCTTGCAGTGTAATGTAGACTGCATTTCTTTAACTGTAATATAGAAACTCTGTAAGGTGAGTTTTATCCTTGTTCTATAATATTCATTTTATGTGATAGAGTAAGGGATTGGACAAAATTATAGCAGTTTTAAGTGGGCAGGAAATTGTCTCATTCCAAGCTTAGCTTCCTGATTACTTTTGCAACTCTTATATGATTCAATTATACTATGTTAGTAGTTATGTTTTTTTCCCACTGAACTACTGTGAAATGTACATTTTTATGTCTGTGTTCATCCCAAAAAGTTTTCAGTAGGGCTGGAGCTAACTGTTTTACTTTCATCGTTTAGAGATACGTGAAATCATGATGTCAGAGAACTTGACTGTAAAAATCCCAACAATGTCTTATTTAAGGAAATAGTTATTTGTTGCAAATAAGAATATTTCTTTTAAAGTTGAGAAAGTATTTGTCTGCTCAACCTCTTATATAATGGTTATCTTTAACTAGGAACAAGCATATAATAGTATATAAAATCATTAGAATTTGCTTTTCTTATTTGCTGGAAATACCACCATTGCTTATGCCAATCCTACATTAAATTACTTTATTTGTATAAAATCAAATATTCCTGTTACCACATAAAGTTTTTTTTTTTTTTTTAATGAAAATGCACAAAGGTGCTACTCTTCTGTTCACATGTTTAGGATCATAGATTTAGAGATTGTTTAGTCCAACCTCATTTTACAGGCTAGAAAAGTATGGCTCCATGGGTAAATAGTTTGTCTGCTGTAACATAGGGAGTGAGTGACAGAGCCAGGATTTGAGCCTAGACCCTCTGACTCCAAGTCTAACATCCTTGCCACTGGACCTCTGTACACATGATCTTTTGTAGGTTACCCCCATCATTACAGGAGTGTTATTTGGGAAAATTTAGAGGACGAGGAATCTGAAGTCTGAGGTTCTAGGCTTGGCTCTTCCACCACCGAAGTTCTACCATCCAGCCTTAGACAAGGGACAGGGTCAGTTTCTTCATCTATCAAATAGGATGATATATTTTTCACCATACCTGCTTCATAGAACTTTTGTGAGACCCTATTGAGATAATACTTGAAAAAGTGCTCTGAAATGTTAAAAGCACCACATGAATCCAGTAGTTGTTATTTTTTAATAGAATTGCTTTTAGAGGAGACACAACCAGAGCAACTTTCCCTTTGATAGCTGTATGGTTTAACTTTAAACAGGGCAGCCGGGGAGCAGCGTGAGTCAGGAAGGCCCGAGTTCAGATGTGACCTCAGACAATTGCCAGCTGTCTGGCCCTGGGCGGGTTACTTTGTCTCAGTTTCCTTAGCTGTAAAATGGAGATAATGATAGCACCTACTTCCCAGGGTTATTATGAGGAGCAAATGGGATAATTATGAAGTGCTTGCCTTAGCATGATACCTGGCACAGAGTAAGCCTTATGTTATATTACTGTTAAACAGCATTCCCAACATGAGATTACTTCCTGTAGAGAACTACATTTTTGCTTTCTAAATGGAAATTGTTCTTGTATTCTGAGAATTCAAAATTTAATCCCATCCTCATCCCAATGTAGCTCAGTTGCTGAGCTCTCTCCCTTTAAAATTCTGTGTATCCCAGGGGAAGATCCCTCAGAGCTATACTTTTTGTACATTTGCAGCTTTAATAAATATTCCCTGTTCCCCCAAACTTTGCACAATTATATTTCTTTCCTCTCTGTTCCTCTCCCTTCCAAGTCTAACCCTGGCTTTGAATGTGGCACAGTATGTAATGACATATTTAATTCATTCCCAGTAAGTTTTTTTAAGGACATATTTTCATTATTGGTTAGTTGCAATCCTTGAATTTGATATAAAAGATAGACTTTAAAAATATTTGACTTCCTTGAGATAAATATTTATTTCCCTCCCCACAGAATTGGTTTAATCTTTGTAGTTAATGACTCTGAAGATGTGGATGGGATGCAGGATGCTGGAGTGGCCGTTCTTAGAGCTTATAATTATGTTGCCCAAGATGTGGATGATTATCACGCCTTCCAGACTTTAATATCAGTAGGTATTTGTTTAAGATGTTAAAGTTTGTTGTCTAATGTATAATTTTTTTAAGTCTGCAGTATAATAGGATACTTTATTTCTTGAATGTGGAAAGGAAAATATTACTTTTCTTACAATTACATGTGAAGTAATTGTTCTTATAGAAATGCACACATGAGCCACTCCTCCATACAGGAATCTAAGATCATAGTTTTAGAAATTGTCTAGTCCAATGCCCACACTTTACAGGTGAGAAAAATATAAAATGCTCCTCTTCTGATAAGAAGGGTACCTTCCTTTTTGAAGGTTCATCCATTTGTAAGATACCACCTTATACTTTTTTCCGTAAGGGAATAAAAAGTACTGATCGTATTTGACTGTGGCATATTTGGTGGTGGCATTCTGTGGCTTTTTTCCCAATAGATAATTCAGGCTAATAAATAATGTATTTTGAGAAATGTCAGAATACCTGATGTATAAAGGTAGAATATTGCTGGCCTCACATTTGCCTAACAATCCGAATGCTTACTGCAATAGTAAAATGACAAATACAAGTCAGCAGGCATTTTGACACATACTGAGTGCTTGGGACACAAAGACAAAAAATAAATAGTTTCTGCCCCTGCTTGGTATCTTGGTATCATTTTTCTTTATAAGTTCATACTTTACTCACTTACTTACCTTATCAAAGCCAGAATTCATTTTCTCACACTGGCTTTCCTCAGCCAGTTGGCATTTTAGACATGATGTCAAATGTGTATATTTGCTCATTTATAAACAAAATCTTTATGATTTGTTTTCCTCGTTTTTTCCTCATTTTAAGTATCTAAAAGGAAGGCATCTATAACTATTGTTTGTAGTTTATCATTAACTTAATTGGGACATGTCCATAGCATATAAACCATTACTTTGGCTTTTTCCACAGCTTATTTTTAAGGGTCGTGGTGGTTTAATGTTCAGATATTTATAGTTTACAGATTCATTAAAATTAGTTTAGCGTTGACACTTTAAAAGGTTCCTAACGGGAATAAATTTATAAATAATTTCTACGAATCTTGCTTGAAAGTTTTTTTTACTTAGAGACAAGTATAGTTTTAATTTCCAGAGAAATGAAGAAAAACTTCATAAGCAGATAGGTCAGTTTTTTTATACCTGTATATTTTGTTGGGGTTTATGTAATTATATTACACAGCAGTTTCCATAAACTGAATTTGTAATTTTGGAAATTTTTCGTGTTTAGTTTAAAGAAGGAACATTTAGGGAGATTGGGAGAAAGGACAGTTAAGCTTAAGTAGTAACCTCAAAATGGATCACTTAAATGTTTATATAAAAGGAACACTTTTCTCACTTTCCTACTATACTATTAAAAGAAAATTGGCCTGAGAATGGTATTCATTTTACTTTAACTAGGTATTTTTAAAGTATAAAACTAAGCTTTTTTTCTTCCTCAGATATATAACAAAGTAAAAACTGGAGAAAAGGTGAAAGTTGAACATGTTGTCAGTGTTCTGCAGAAGAAATATCCATATGTGGAGATCAATAGTATTTTGGGAATTGACTCTGCCTTTGATCAAAATCGGAAGGTAAAAGATTTATTGATGTTTCTTTTTCATTTGGCTTATTTTCTTTTTCTTTCATAAAAGAATTTTATAACAGAGGACAGAAAACTTGATAATTTTTTAGGGTTTGCATGTATCAGTGTAAATGTTGTTTGTAAGTCTTATGAAGAAAAAAGAGACCATTCTGATTTAGCTGATGCCATGAACAATATTGTTTGTAAATGGAAAATACTCAGTTTTGTGAAAATGAGTTGATAATTTCCTTAGTATATAGATTGATAAGGCTTTTGGCACCATTCTTTATTGAATGTTTCAATAAAAATTAGATCTTCAAGTGTGGGTAAAGCTTAGTGTAGAAGAATTATAGAATTTGATGTAGGATTTAGCTGAATGTGCTGTTTTGGTGATTGTGCAGTCTTAGTCTAAGAATGAATCTTAGGGTGGAAAGAAGGTATTATGCTAAGACAAGTAAAGTAGCAAAATAGTGGAAAAAATTAAGGTTACAAGGACAGATTTTTTTGTTTAAAGTTCCTTGTTTTCATTTAGTTATTCAATAAGCATTTCAAAATCACCTGCAATGTGCCAAAGCATTTGTGCTTTGGATACGGATAATAAGAACTATGATAGATGGGTTGATCGATGTTCATCTCTATCTACATATATGTATTACAATTTGTAGATGCAAATGTGCATATGTGTATTATATGTAATTACAGTTTGTAAAATGTTTTGCATTTTTTTTAATCGTTTGATCCTCACATTTGGTCTTCCGGTGAACTAGGTACCACAGGTATTAGTGTCTCCCTTTTACTGATGATAAAACTCAGGCTTAGCAAAATTAAATGATTTACTCACTGCCATACAGATAGTAAAATCAGAGATGTGGTTTGAACTGCTGGCTTCAGTTCTAGTACTCTGTTTATTGCATCATTCTGCCTTCATATGTCATGGGATCCAAAAACAAAGGATAAATTTACATTGTCTTGGATCTCTGTGAACTTCATTCATTTTTCAATAATGGCATATGTTAGATGTCCCAAAAATAGAAAAACAAAATACTCGAGACTAAGTGGAACAGCACAAAATTGTGCAGTGTAATATCAGTGTATTTAGACTGGCAAGTTCCTGAATATGTATGATACATTTTAAAAAGTTTTAATAAAGTTATATTAAATGAGAAGAAAATAAATAGGAGCAAAAAATTGATGCCTCAATAGATGTGCATTAAATTGACGTCCCTAGTTTGCCTACCAAAAAAATGTACTCACACTCTGGAGGTCTGGACCTATGAATTCACTGGTTTAATAAACACTGCATATAAATTCCATCTGCTAATATCAATGAACAAGTTGTGTGTAACTTGTAGTCTGAGAGAGTTGCTTGAGGCACTGAAAGTAAATGAGTTGTTCATTGGTTGTATAGCTAATATATAGCAAAAGGCAGGATTTGTGCTCAGATCTTTCCAACTCCAAAACCCAGCCTCTTTTATGCTATACCACATTGACTTTCAAATCCATCCTAAGAGACCACAAATACTGCCTCCAGACAAATAATGAGTACTTTCCTTAGTGATGGCTGTGAGGAGCAGGCTAGAAATAGGATTGATGGTTTGGGTCTGGGATGTCTCCATCCAAGTTGGAGGGGCAATGGTAGTGGTTTTACTTGCTTGACACATAGCTAACTACCTTTTGTCTCATTGAAATATGATTTCAAGCAACTGGAAATATGGTTAAAGATTTGATTATTATCATATAGTCTGTTTTGCCTAGAATATTTGTAGAATGAGGACTTTTTTTTCCTTTTACCTCACAAAAGACTAAAACTTTCTTATCTTCTTGTGTGTGTGTGTGCGCGCGTGCATGTGTGCGTGTGTGCGTGTGTATGTATACACATATATTTATTTATTCTATTTATAGGAAGGAAGAGCTTACTATGAGCAGACAGGGGTGGGGCCTCCGCCAGTTGTACTGTTTAATGGCATGCCATATGAAAAGGATCAGCTGGATGCAGATGAACTAGAAACAATTACAATGCATAAAATCCTGGAGACTACAAGCATCTTTCAAAGAGCTGTGTACTTGGTATGTGAAGATTCTGAGCTGGATTTGGATGCAGTGTGATCTCTTTATTAAGTTCTAGTTTTTGTAGTTTGCCATAAAAGTCTTCAAGCAGTGGAGTTTTACATACCCCAGTAGCAGTTGTTTTTAGACTTCCAGCAGGATGGCTGCTGGTAATCTCTTCAGGAGCTTTCACTAAGAATGTTGAATTTGAAATGGCAAATGCTATGGGATTTGGCATTAGTTATCACACTAAAAATATTAGTTTTCTCAAAGGATATATTTTTCCATACTATATACAAGTTTTTTGATTTAGAACAGTTGCCTAGAAATTATAAAATATTTAAAGATTAAACGTAAAATTCATATAGTATGATGGTTGACACAAGTATATTTCAGAAATGGTTTAATTGTTGTTTCTAGTATTGTTGTGTTGAAATAAAAAAAAAAACTTGTCAAGTAAAATCTGTGGACTTCACCAAATCTAAGTAAGGTAAAATTTTGGTGAATATGTTCTAGCTCTTAGAATTTCCTCTGCATGATTATAATTCAATTTATTTCATCAAACAATTGCTTTCTTTTAGGGACTGCATTCAGGGTAAAAGCATAAGTTCATGATTCTCTACTGGGTGATATTTGGTTTAATTGCTCAAAGTCAGAAGTCTAAACTTGAGGAATAATCTTATCACTACTCTAAGAGAACACAGTAAAATAGTAGGAACTCTTCAAATATTCATTCTTGCATTTTATATACATACATATATATATATCAGTGTTGTGGAATATGACAGTTCAAAGGAAATAAATTTCTAAGGCATTTGACTTATTGTTTAGAATAATAGCCTCTAATTTCCTCTAATTGTCATACGTTTTCTTTACTTGTTTCTCTTGTAGAATGTTTGGGTCAGGCTTATTTTAATTTGGATCAGCTCATCTGAAATGATTAACCAATGTGTATGTATGCCTGCACTCTGTCCAGCAAAGGTTTATTTAGTTTTTGATAGTAAATTTTTTTTTTTTTAAAAAGAGAGAAGATTCAAATTCACAGATTGTACTTGTGGTTGTGCTACCTCAAGAATTTATTCTTGGTATTGGGCTAAATAGATTGAAATAGCACTTACCAAAGGAAAAGGCTAAACTAGATTCTTGAACAGAATTTGAAGTACAATTTGAATTCTATTATTCTTTCTTTTAGAAAATCTATTAGTCATAAAATATACTAATTTTTAACTATTTTGCAAATGTCACTATGACTGTAGATCCTACTTTTTTAAGAATTTCATTAGTGAACATAATTATTGTATTGAATTAATAAAATATGTCAGGAAAGGAAGAGAATACTTTATTTAGGAGCAGAGGTGATTTTAGCCATTCTTTCTGTCTTAAAAATAAAAGACATTTGCCAGAGAATTTTTTCTCCAAATATAATACATTGACAATTAAATTCATACCAAGTCTTTAAAAAGTTCAAGACTAAGATCATAGC
This sequence comes from Notamacropus eugenii, assembly GCF_028372415.1. Taxonomy (NCBI): domain Eukaryota; kingdom Metazoa; phylum Chordata; class Mammalia; order Diprotodontia; family Macropodidae; genus Notamacropus; species Notamacropus eugenii. The sequence goes on from NC_092876.1 coordinate 320,271,696, forward strand.
TCAACAGCTTTCTGTTCTCCTCAGTTTGTACTTTGATTGTCCCCTTCAGAGAAAAGCTAAACTAAAAAACTAAAGAACTACTTACTTTTAAATTCTTTTGTCTTCATTATAGTAAACATGGATTTAATTGGGGCAGGAGGCCACATTTTTCCACACTGTGGAATTTGTATTCTGTTACAGTCTAGAAGGAGTTTACTTATACAAAAAAAGTTACTTATCAGATTTTGCCATCTTTGATTTTCTTGTAAACATATTATAATGGCAATACTTTAACTCGTCTTTATCTTTTCTCTAGGGTGAACTGTCTCATGATCAAGATGTGGTTGAATATATCATGAACCAGCCCAATGTTGTTCCACGAATCAACTCTAGAATCTTGACAGCTGAGCGGCAGTATCTGGATTTAACAGCAACTAGTAAGGGGCATCTTCTTTAACAATTCTAGAATAAGAGACACTTTCAGAATCTTACTTTGATTAAACCAGGGACCTTTTAAGTTGAAGTTATATTTATTGATGCTTCTCTAAAATTATAAAGTTCAAAGTACAAAGCAAGAGTATCATTGATGCCTGAGAGCAGGAAGCAGGTTTCTGTCTTTCCTTTCTCCCTTCCCCCTGTAAACTTGTGAAAGCTATATTTTAAGCTTTTAAATTACAAAGATTTTTCTCTCTCTCCTTTCCCCCTTATCATGGTACCCTTCTGCTACTCAGGCCACCAAAAAAGGAAAAAAAAAGAAAACAAGTGACTTGTTTTTCAAAAATATCCAGTTCTGTATAAATGCCAATTAATAGAATTATACGTACAGTATATGCATATGCATACGTGTGTATGTATAAAATATAATAGAATGTTGACTTCCTTGAAAGTCAGCATGTTAGGAATGTTCCTTTCTTTATGTTCCTGTTACCTTTCCCTGTCACCCTGAGGCATGTACCTCTGCTGTTCTTACACTGAGGCCCTCAGAACACCTAAACATGGGACATTCAGTTTGAACACCTCTTAGGAACTGTGGCCTCACTTTAACCCTAGCTTCATTGGCTTCTTCCTTGGATGTCCTCTTAAGCATTTTAATATCCAACTTAAAAGGGTATCTTGAAGTACTGTGAGGACACTTATCACTTGTCATTATGGTGGCTATGAAATCTCATTCAGAGAACCACAAAGGATTCACTTTGATAGATTTATAGAGAAGTTACACTGGAAATGGTTTTTCCATTGTGTGAAAAGAACACATACACATGTAAGATGATTATATTTTCTACTTCTTATTCTTATCAAAACTTGAGATTTCTCTTTATGGAAGAGCAAGGTATAATTTTTCAGTTTTATGCCTAAATAAAAAAGGCAAAGGGGAGCCTAGCCTTTCTGGCCACCTCTCCATGCCTATACTCTTAATAGAGGTATGTACAGGGAGGCAGAATATGATGTGGCTGCCTCTACCACATGAATTAAGGTTTTGTTTTTTTATTGCCACTGATTTTAATTAAACTACAGAAAATTCTGTTCTGAGGAAGACTTGAGAACATAATCATATGTTGATTGACCCTTTTTCAGTAGAGAATAATAAGATGAAAATTACATTGAAGTTATGTCCCACAGTGTAGGAGCCCCTGGAAAGGGTGTAGAGGCCTAGGAGAGATTTTATAGGAAAATTAGCTTACTTCCTTTTTGCCTTGTAGTAGCAGGAACTCAGGAATTGCTAGGTCTGGAAATTTTGTAGTCAGATAGTTGGTTGTAATCCTATCATAATGGAGTTATAAAGTCACGAAGGGAAGGGTATAATATGTACTGAAAAGTAAATCTTTCTACTTCATTAAACACAGGTGGACAAGAAAGTTTCTTAGCTGGACATCATGAAAGAAAGACTTTGATATTTTAACTCCAAAAGCATACATGGTTCTTAGCTATGTTAAATTGTTTTCCATTGCCCAATTCACTTCACTTATTCTCAGTTTAGCATTGAATTAAAAACAAGGAATGGTGACTTCTCTAATATAGATTTCTGCACTTTTGCATGCCTTTTTTCTTTGTGAATGAAGAAGCTTTTCTTCCAGAGCTCATAGCAATAAATGTTCCAATGTCCTATTAAAGACAGATGCTCTACAGTGTGCATGGATTAGCATTGTATCAGATAGACACAGGAATAGAGTATTGATTGAGACTTGATTGACCATGGTTTCTGCCTCGTATTTGGCTAGTCAGTTTTGTCATTATTTGATTTTCACAAGCTCGTTGCTAGCCTTTACTGATCTAGGAGTCATCACACAGTACCTAAATGTACATTGAAGCTTTGTCCTTAAAATTTTAGGTGAGTTTGAAGCCTGAAAATGAGCCACCCAAGAGACTTAGGTGCATTACCCTCTGTGCTTCATTTCAGCTTCTGAGACACCCCATTCAGAAAATGACTGACGTTATGAAATGATTTCTAATTTCTGAACTAACAGTATTGGAATAGGATTTTATAGTGTAAAAATGATCACATTGCAAGCTGCAGTGTAATACAATAAAACTTACTTGTGTATTCATTTGTACAGTATAACATTCTTTTTATAAAAAATAAGTTTTTATTGATATGTTCTGTTTCTTATGTCATCATAATTGTCTCAAATGTTCCTCTCCCTGCTCCCTCTTTCTTCTCTTACATCCCTCCCATCCCTAAGAGAGTCAGCATAAATAACATCATATGTTTTAGAGGGGAAAAAATCAACACCAACTGATTAGTACATGGAAAAAGTCCAAAACTTTGTGCAGTGTGTGACCCCTGGAAACCACCTACCTCCTCAAATGGGTGGGTGAGTTGGGAGTGTCCTCCCAATCTCTTGGTCAGGTTTTGTTGCCAGCTTATTGCTCTGCCAATGTAGCCTCTCTTCCAGTAGCATGGGAAAGCTAGGGAAGAGATGTTGAGTGAGGTCAGGGTCACTGAGTATCAGTATATTTTTTCAGGATTCTGGGTGTCCTAGTCCCTGGACACAGCTGAAACTGCTTTATCTTGGGTACAATTCCTGTTTTGGAGAGTTTTGAGAAGTCATGATGTCCAGTCCTCTGTTCATTAAAATGATTGGTATATGTAAGATAGCTCTCTGTCTCTCTCTGCATATACATATATATATGTAAAAATAAAATTTATATACAAACAGTATCATATCAATAATAATCCTTCATTTTTACTGCTCATTATAAAGTCCTTTTATCCCAATAACCTTGTGAGATAGGTAATGAAAATAGTATTTCCATTTTATAGATGAGGTAGCAGGTTTAATTAGATTAAGTGACTTTCTCTAAGCCACACAGCTGAGTGGTGAAATTGGAAATCTGACCCTTTTCATCATTCCAAGTTCCTCGACTTTTTCTAAAGTAACACAATCAATTAACAAGCATTTATTAATCATCCACTAGGTGTACCAAGCTCTGTGCTAAGCACTGGGGGTACAAAGAGAACAAAATGGTTCCTGATCCCAAGGAGCTTATGTTCTCTGGGGGCCACTAGTAAATATTCAGTTAATCCTTGGTAAATGAATGAGTTAATGAGTTTAATTTTTCCTTAATTTAGCCTGTCTCATATATAGGAGGTAGTTATGTTTCCTAATAGACTTCTTACAGAGGGAGATAACTGGGAGTTGCAGAAGCTTAGGGAAGAAAAGAATCTACAAAAACTCCAAATTTCTACAGAGGAAAATTGAGCCAAGGAGTTTCTTGCACATCTTTTCAGTTTCATAGTGGGATCTAGCCTAGGAATTCACTTCAAGCAGTATAAGGAGCCTTTGATACATCTGCACGGCCTGGAAGGGCTAAGTTGAATACTACTTGGTGGGGAGTTTGGGAATGAAGAAGGAAAGGACAGTATTTCAAAAGGGATAAAAGAAATAGGACATTTGGAGGGTGGGTGGTGCTTGATTGGATGTGTGAGTGATTAGAGAGAGGGGGGAACAGATCTTCTAGTTATTAGAGGAGCTTTTAGAATTCGCTGGCCTGAAGTATCCACTTACCTATCCAGTCCAGCTCATTGCCCCACAATAGGATTAGTTTTATAATCCCTTCTGAAATGATGTTATGGATTCTACTCTCCCCACGTGTCTATCCCTGACATACCACAGTCAAACAAATCTTGAGACTGTTCCCATGCCCCAAACCCCTCACTGATTCCTCACTATTTAAAGTCTCTTTCTCTCTTCTCCCAAGTATGTATTGATGTTTGTGTATGTATAATATGGTATTCTAGTATTCATTTTACCTTAAATGAAAAGCCCCCTGAGAAAGCAGAGACTATTTTATAAGCATGTTATACTTCTGATATCAGATAAACTCCAAAATCCTCTGCTAAGTTTAAAGACAATCAAGTTACTAACTGGATATTAGCACTGTAAGAAATATTTGTATGTGACATCATAGTATAAATCTCTATTATGTTTTCCTTTTCAGATAATTTTTTTGTAGATGATTATGCTAGATTTTCTCTTTTGGAGTCACAAGATAAGACTGCAGCTGTAGCCAATAGTATGACTTATTTGACAAAGAAAGGTAATCACTTTGGTTCTTATCTTTGATCCAATATATGTTTGGTAATTGTGACAGTAGTTTTTATCATGTCCTGGGAAAGATGCTATGAAATTTCATTTGGTAGCATTTCAAATAGTAGTTTTGAATTCATTGTGAAAAATGATTGATGGATTGAAAATGGTTAATTCGTTATGGTAGGATATTATCTATTTCCCAGAATTATTTAGAGAAACTCAGTCATTGAAAGCTTTATTTGTATTTATTATTTATGGGTTTTAGGTAAGGTTTTATTCTTTAGATACTGATATAAAAGTCTTCCCTTGAGGTTGGAAAATGACTGTCCTTCTGAGGAAGTTTCTCTTAAGATCTTGTCACACTTACTGTCTTTTCACAATACTAAGTATCAGCTGGAAAAGCTAATTTTGTTCGTTCTGAATTCCTCAGTGAGACAATTTGGTTTTCAAACTATGTATATTTAAATTCAGAAATTTATGTGCCATCTGGCTCCCTGAAGAAGTAAATTCTTCAAATTAGAATAATGGAGCTGTACTCCCAATACTGATAAAGAAATTTTCAAGGCTCTCTCCCTTCTTATCTTGGACCCAAGGAGTTGTATTTAAGATTCTTTTTCTTCAGTTGTGCTATGATATTATTTCCAAAGTGAAATTTCGTTCTCTCCCACTCATTTGTCCTTTCCTATTGTCCAGGAATGTCTTCCAAGGAGATCTATGGTAACTCATAATTTCAGAACTTCAGATTCCTTTATTTAAGTATCTTGTATCTTTTCTGGGACCCTCATAATTGGGAATTTACTGACACTTTATAATGAGGGCCCTGGAACCTGTGGGTAACAACACCCTTATAGCAGTGAAATTAAATTTTGTTTAAATCAATGTAAAGTTTAATTACACATCAAAAGGCTGCAATTTTTTAAAAATACAATATGTTACTTGCAAGTTCAAAGGTTCCTTGTAAGTTCAGGTGCTAATGGTGCTAATTACACACTTTAATAGAATTAATCAGTGCATGTCTGGAACTAAGCGGTATGGATATAAACTCTTTCACCTTTTTGCATGTAAGTACCAATACTTTCACTTTGTCTTTACTAAGAGCTTTGCACTTTGTAAAATCTTGCATGGGTTTCAGATGTGCTTTTCAGTGCTTTACCGATATTATACCATATGAAATTTCTTGTCCCTCCAAATACTATTTTCATTTTTCCACAGATGATTCTTTTATTAGACCAGTAACCTTTTGGATTGTTGGGGATTTTGACAGCCCTTCTGGAAGACAATTATTATATGATGCTATCAAGCACCAGGCAAGTCTGTGCAGGTTCTCTTATAACTTTGTTTAGGGCTAGAATTGTTCTCAATAAGGTCCCATTTTTGTCTTGCTTTTAGCAGAAGCAGCACTGAATTGGGCAGCAGAGGACCTGTGTTTGATACTTAACTCTGGTACTTTGATTGATCTTGGGCAAGCCATTATTTTCTCATTGTTCAGATGAGGGGATTGGCCTAAATGATCTCAAAAGTCCTTTCCATTTATCTTCTAATCCTATAATATATCAGGGTTTGTAGGCAAACAGGATTTTTATTTTCTTATTGGTAGAGTGAAAGGAATGTCAGTATTACATAAAGTTGTCTATTAGCTGGGAAGGAGAGAAAAGACTACTGTTTGCTAGTCTTACACAAAAGAATAGGTTCCTTTAAAATGAAAAAGAAAAATTAAAAAGAAATAATGAGAGCCTCAGTAACTTAAAAGTATTTATTTAAATCCAGTGATTAGCATTATGTTTAGTGATGCAAATGTTTCATTGCATTTGGTATGGTGAAGAGAGGACTCGTATTTTTGAAGACATTAAACTATAAGGCAGATAAGAAAAGACAGATCAGGCTGTATCCACGAACCCTTGAATGGATATATAAGCATAACATTGATCCCTCTGTCAAAAATTCCTCATTTGGCATAAGAAGACATGCAACTTTGTTCAGTGTCCTTCTTACTATTGTTAAGCAAAGCATAAAAGAGGCACACTCACTTAATGTAGTTCCCCACCATCATGAAACGTGAAACAGTATCCAGATGGAAGAGGGAGTTTACAACTGATGAGGTCCTCCAGATGTTCCTGATTGTGGAAAGTATTTTGCTTCAAGCTATAGAATAATGTAGCCTCCTTTTTGATATTCATAATCCCAATTAATACTCACACACTAAGGTGTGTGCCTATTTCTACACAGCAAGAACTAAGTAGATGAAGAAATATGTTTCCAGACTGTAATATGTAATTGGATAGACAGGCCACTGATTTGATCCATCGTTGCCTAAATCTTAGATACAGTAGGTGGGCAGTGGGGTAGGCTCAGAACAGAATGGGATAGAGAGACGAGTTTGCATTTGAGAAAATTGTGTATGGCTTTCAACAATTCCAACCTGCGCACAGAAACAAAATCACATCTTTTTAAAACAAGTATTCTTCCCGTGATGCTATATGGCTGTGAATTATGAAGTATTGCATACTGGGAAGAATCAAAATGTGGGCGACCCAAACAACAATGAACAGTGTTGCTAAGCATAAGTGAACTTTAGTCAATACTGGTTCACAAGAAGTATAGGAAATGTATAATCTGAAAAGTAGGTGGGGCAACCACATAATGAGTGTGAGAGATAAGAGGATCTGATACTACTCTTCTCCCTGTGTTAACACGGGGCGGGGGGAGGTGCGACTTTTTATGAGAGATTTTATGAGAGAATGTGAACAAAAGTTCCACAGGAAGAGAAGGAGTGGATGACTTGTAATCTGCACTGTTGAACGGAATACCTGTGTAAGCTGAGATCACAGGTCCTTTGAAGTACATGTGTGAGCAGACACTGAGTAAATACAGACACAAGTATAGATGTTGGAACATGAGAAGATTATAAATGAGGAGAAAAATGATTTTAAAAGTAATTGTTCCATGAAAATAAAGTGTTTTATTCATTCCCTTGAACTTTGTCACATAGATTAGAATTAGACAATCCATGTCTAATTCTTTCTGGTTATATTAAACCTTTTTTTTAGAATAGTCAGATTGCTAGTTACTTTTCTTTTTAGTCATCACTTGTAGCATATTGCAAAAGTGTGCTAATATTATTGCCACTTTTTGTTCAGTCACATCCACTGAATAACTTTTAACCCTGATTTTATTAACACAGAAATCCAGTAACAATGTTCGAATTAGCATGATTAATAATCCTCGAGAAGAACCACGTTTTGAGAACACTCGAATCTCCAGAGCTCTCTGGGCAGCTCTCCAAACACAAACCTCTAACTATGCCAAGAATTTCATCACTAAAATGGTCAAGGACGAAACTGCAGAAGCTCTGGCAGCAGGAGTTGACATTACAGAATTTGCTGTTGGAGTAAGTCTTTGTGCCTTTTTTATACTTGTTCCATTGCATTACTCACTGTCGCAATGAACTCCTGAGGGGCTGACGCCTCTTGTTCATTATCACATTAGCTTGTAAAATTCTCATTCTTGGCCTCAGAGGGCCCATTTTTGAAATTGTGTGAATTCCTCCTGGAAAGAAAAATTTTGCAACACTTTTTATGTCTGAAACTCACGGGGTATATGAGGTACATCCAGAGTCCTTTGTTTAATGCAATGCCTTTATCACTGTAACAGAACACTGGATTTGCACATGTATAGGACCAAAAAAAGTATCATTTCCATCATAGATTTTTGGAGCTAGAAGCTTGTGAATTCTAAGTGTGTTAGTTATATGAACTTATGCTGTGAAGTTATTAATTCATCAATTACTCTGTTCAACTTTTTGCCAGTTAACAAATTTAAAAAGTCTGTGGTTTTAAGAGTGCTTTGAAAATAAATATCAGTTCTTGAAGTATACATTTCCTTAAGAAAAGAAATTAATTTGAAACAAAACAGATAAGATCAAGATGTACAAACTAAGTTTGGCAATGAATTTTGAGAATATTAATTTAATTGTACAAAGAAATAACCAAGAATTGCTGGCTTATTAGAAGGAGCCCACTATATTATATGCTGTATAGTGTTAGTGATAGTAACAATGAATCATATTCCCTCGTTAATTATTCAACCAAAAGATTTTTTTACATCTCTCCTCCAATTTCTGTTTATTCATTTTGATTGTTTAATAAAAGCAATCCTAATTTTTCTTTTAGGGCATGGATGTTGGCCTTTTTAAAGATGCCTTTGAATCTTCCAAAGCGGATTTTATTTTGTCTCATGCTCTGTACTGTACGGAGGTTCTAAAGCTAAAGAGGGGAGAAAGGGCCGTGATCAGCAATGGACGGGTAAGGAATTCAACCAGATTGAGGACCACACAATTTATAAGTAGAACAGTGTGAGATTGTTGGAGTGTTCTCCTCTGAAGTGTATAAATTCTTCAAAACAGCATTTCTTTCTTCCTAAACATGATTGTTGCGTGTTAACCAACAAGCATTTATTTAGAGGCCACTTTGTGCCAAGCATTGTGCTATGTCCTGGGTCTACAAATATAAGAAAGCAAGACAGACACTACCTGAAAGGAGCCCACACTTAAATAGGGGAAGACAACACATCACAAGAAACCATAAATGTGGAGGGGGGTGTTGGGGGAAAAAGATGATTTGGAAATGACTGAGAAGGTGTGAGGAAGCCTGAGTCACAAAGATAAGGTGAAAGCTTACCTATCAGAATCCAGGGAGGATGGTATTAATGAAAGGGGTATGAAAGGCATGGTTTGGCAATGGCCTGGACACAAATGAAACAGTGTTGCTCTCAGGGATCTAGTCTAGCCAGGAGAGAGAACCTGTACATAAATATGTGTATTCAAAATGGGTAAAGGATAGTGTTGTGGGGGAGGTCTGAGTAGCTGGGAAGAACAGGTAGGGCTCCACTGAGAAGGTGTTGCCTGAGCTGAGCTTTAAAAGGAACCTGGGAACCTAAGAGTCCTTGATGGGCATGTGCATTCCAGGCCAGAAGTCCCCTAGGTGGGAGGTGGGGTGTTATGTGAGACAGAGCAAGAATACTAGTTCAGCTGGATTGAAGTCTAGTGAAAGGGAGGTAATGTTTATTAAGGCTAGAAAAGTACATTGTGGCCAGGTTGTTAAGAGTTTTAAATTCCAAATAGAAATTTATGTCCCGAAGGAAATGGGATCTATTGAAATCCATTGAAATTTGTTGTGTTGGGGAGTGACATGGTCAGACTTGCACTTCAGTAAAAGCAACTTCGGCCCCTGTGAGGAGAATGAATTGGAGAGGGGATAGACTTGAGGCAGAGAGACCATTTAGGAGGTTATTGCAAAAGTAACAATGAGAGGTGATGAGAGCCTATACCAGCATGATAACTGTGAGAGTGGAAAGAAAGAGATGAATATGAGAAATGCTAAAAATTGATAGGATTTGGCAGCTGGTCAGATGTGGGAGGTGAGTGAGAATGAAGATTTAATTGTTCCTCCAGGGATATAAACCTACTTGAATTACTGAAAGAATGTAAGTGTGAAGGGAAAAAAAAAGAACATAAGTATAGAATAGTGTGTAGAGTGTTGGACTTATAATCAGAAAGATCTGGGTTCAAATCCTACCATAGATTCTTATCAGTTATGTGACCCTGGGCAAGTTACTTTTCTTTATGCTTCTGTTTCCTCATTTGTAAAAGTGAGAAGGTTGGACTTGGTCTCTTAGATCCCTTTGATTATAAATCATGATTCTACAATCTTGTGATCACACCCTCAAAAAAAGAAGGAAGTTAGGAAAAGGTAATAATTCTATTTTTATCATGTTGAATTTGAAATACCTTTGGGCCATTTAGGTGGAGATTTCCAACAGGCAGTTGTGATGCAGTTTTGCAGCTGAAGAGTGTGATGAGGGCTGGGAATGTAGTCATTAGGTTAATCAACAAACAATTATTAAGTTCCTACTATGTTCCAGTTATGCTAAGCACTGGGGATACAAAAAGAGACAGAAAATAGTCCCTGCTCTTAACAAACTCCAAGTGTAATGAATGAGATGACATGAAAATAAACCCATACAAATAAGATATATATATAAAATAAATTGATAATAATAAACACACAGAAGGCAGTAGCATTAAATAGGGTTGGGAAAGGCTTCTTGTAGAAAGTAGTATTTTATCTGAGAACTGAATGAAACCAGGGAAGTATGGAGGTAGAAATGAGAGAAGAGAGAGCTTTCTAGGTATGGAGGACAACAGGTAAAAATGCCTGAAGCTTGGGAGATGGGATGTTTTGTTTGAGGCCAATGTCACTGGACTGCACAGTAGATATGGAGGTTCAAGGAGAAAGGAGACTGGAAAGGCAGGAAAGGATCGGGTTGTAAATGCCAGAGGATTTTATATTTGATCCTGGAGGCAATAGAAATCCATTGGAGTTGAAGGAGACTGGAGAGGTGGGAGGAACATGGTCAAAACTTGTATGATCAGCTTGACAGCTGAATGGAGGATAGATGGGAGTGGAGAGAGACTTGAGACAAGGAAACCATCCAGCAAGCTACTGCAGTAGTCCAGGTATGAAGAGATGAGAGCTTGGACCAGGATTGTTGGTAGTGTCAGAGGAGAGAAGAAGTGTATGTAGGGGAGGCTATGAAGATAAAATCAACCGACGTTGGCAACAGATTGGATATGAGGGTGAGTGAAGGGTAGAGGATGACACCCTCCGTTGTGTTCTTGAATCACTGGGAGGATGATAGTATCTTCAACTGTAATAGGAGATTAGAAGAAGCGAAAGTTTTGGGGGAAGGATAATGAGTTCAGTTTTGGATGTGTTTAGAGTAAGATGTCTACAAGACATCTAGTTCGAGGTGTCCTGTAGGCAGTTGGAGATGCAAGATTAGAGGTCATTCAATTCCAAAGGACTCATTATTTTCAAAAAAAAAAAAAAAAGCTATCCACCTCTAGAGAGATAACCGATAGACTCCGAGTGCAGCTTGAAGCATACATTTTATTTATTTATTTTTGTTTTCAGTGTTCTACAATCACTTCCATATATTTTAGATTTTTCCCCTTCCATCTCCCTTCTTCCCCTCTATCTCCCCTTCCTTCCCAGAGACAGCATACAATTTTATGCAGGTTCAACACATACATTCCTATTAAATACATTTTCACCTTACTCATGTTGCCTAAAAGAATTAAAATAATGGGAGAAATCATAAAACAAACCAAAACATAATACAGAAGAAAATGATCTGCTTCATTCTGCAGCTGAATTCCATTGTTCTTTCTCTGGATGTGGAAGACATTTTGCCTTATGAGACCATTGGGAATGTTTTGAGTCCTTGTATTGCAATGAAGTACTAGAAGTATACATTTTTTAAAAATTTATTTTAGTTTTCTTGTTTTTCTGTGCGTGTGTGTGTGTGTGTGTGTGTGTGTGTGTGTGTTTTGCAAAATTGCTAACATGGGAATAAGTTTTGCATGACTTCACATCCATGATCAATATCATATTGCTTACCTTCTCCATGGGTTGGGGGAGGGTTGAGAGACAGGGAGAGAATGTGAAATTCAGCATTTTAAAAAAAATGTTAAATGTTTTTTAAGTGTAATAGGAAATATTTAGCAAAATAGGTAAAAATATATTTGAAAAAGAAAAAAAAACCTGGAGGTTATAAAGAGATTAGGGCAGGACAAAATGATTGGAGAATCATCTGCCTAGAGATGATAGATGAAACCATGGGAGTTGATGTACGATCACCATGTAGATTTGTCATCTTCATAAAAGGTGATTATTGAATTCATCAGCTTGTGGAATAATGGAGTGAAGTGGAGGGGGGGGAGAGAGAGAAAAGTGCAATTTATAGCACTTGGTGACACCTCTGCAAAGGGGATGAAATCCTCTTAAAACGTGGGCCCAGGGCTAAATAAAAGATATTGTACGACCAGGGCAATGGGGGGACTTCAACTTCCTGTTGTTAGTGCGCTCTCCTCATTGCAGCCTGTGACTGCATTATTTGTTTTTTCAGTTCTGTGTCATGCTGAGATTTCCTCATTACAAACATCTTTAGATCATACAACTAACCACTGTACTTCTGTTTTCTTCACAGATTATTGGGCCATTGAAAGATGGGGAACTTTTTAATCAAGATGACTTCCATCTACTAGAAAATATAATTCTGAAGACCTCAGGGCAGAAAATCAAATCTCACATTCAACAGCTCCGAGTAGAGGAAGATGTGTAAGTTTGAGTTGAAAGGAACTAATAGATTAACTTAAGACAGTGGGCTTCTCTTAACAGGATATTTTCTTACTAAATCTTTTTTTTGTATATGTCTACTTTGTGCATATGCTAGTCATAAAAACATGCTCTATTTCTAGATTTTAAAAATACAGTAATACTCCCTAGTTGTACATTTTACTTGATAATCTTTTGGGGAAAAAAAAATCAGTATAAATCTTAGTAGATAGAGAACTGAATTTCTTATTTTCTTTTCTACGTGGAAGAAAATAAGTTGTTTTTCTGTACCGGGTATATACTGTCTATCCTGAAGCCATGTGATCATATGTTCATGGATGCTGAATTTCCATTGCATCGTGAATGTTTAAGGACAGACTCTAAAATTCAAAAGGTTCTCTGCTATTATTTTTGCATTCTCTCATGCTATGGTATAGCGTTCAAGATAAAGTGTTAGAGTTAAGTCTTAACTTCAGTGGCTGCTGGAATCATTGCTTTGTCAAGTTGTTTGTGTAATGTGTGAGGAACTCCTCCTCTTCCTTAACAGTCATAAAGAAAGGTACTTTAACAAACAGATGCCTTTCAGATGGCGCTTAATATGCCAACAATTTCTAGCTATAGTTGGTCGCATACTTTGTAGAATACCCCTGGGCCATACCTCTGTCTACTGAGGAGGCTTTGGAAGTTCCTTGCAATGTTTTTGCATTTTAACCAGTGTGACTATGAAACTGCCTTGTCCGCAAACCACCAGAGGTAGATCCATTTCTAACTGAGTTGTCCTTGAAGTTCACTAGTAGCCAGGTTGATTCTCTAATCACCACAGATTCCAAAATATACCAGATGGGAGGGCAGCTAGGTGGCACAGTGGATAGAGTGCTGGAGTGAGGAAGACCTGAGTTTAAATCTGATCTCAGACATTTACTAGCAGTGTGACCTGTGGCAAGTCACCTAACCCTATTTGCCTCAGTTCCTTTATCTTTCAAATGAGAAAGAAATAGTAACCCACTCCAGTAGATGCCAAGAAAACCCCAGATGGCATCATGAAAAGTTGGACACAACTGAACAACCAACCCACCAACCAGATGAGAATACTTGGATTTCCTTGAATTACTCCTTTTCCTCAGCATTCTAGTTAGGGTGCTTTTAGCAGAATTCTGTTAGTAACAGATTCCTTTTAGTAGAGAGGGTGTCCTTTGAGATATCCTGGAATTGTGCCATGTTCCATCCTAAAGGTTTTTTAGATAGTTAGATTGTTCTTTAGGGGAACTCATTGTCTGTTGGCATGTTGGCCCCTATTCCAGGGGAAGAATACACATAACTGAGGTACCCGCTGATACCATGTGAATTATAAGAGACCACATTCTATTATGCCTATATTTAAAGTTAGAATCAGAGACTTAAACCAAGCAAAGCATCAGTTTGTAACATTTTTTACTCAGTTTTGTTTGGTTCAAGAGTTTTAGGAAATTTTTGTATTCAGTTCAACTTCATATTGGTTCTCTAAATATGTTTCTATTTTCTATTAAACTTGGACTTAAAAAGTATTATTCATTTTGGGTTCAGTATAATAGTTTGCCGTTTTGGTTCATGGTTCAGTTTAGTTTCTTTGAACTTGATTTCAGAAATGGAACAGATATCGTCAGATTATTTTAAGTAATAATCTTGGTAGAAGTGTTTGTTATACTTCCCTTGATGTTTCAGATTGCATATAGATGTATATTTGAAAATCTTTCCATGAGAGAAGCATGCTAACATCTAACATATTTCTCTTAGGGCGAGTGACTTGGTCATGAAAGTGGACGCTCTCCTCTCTGCCCAACCTAAAGGAGAGGCCAGAATTGACTATCAGTTTTTTGAAGACCGACACAGGTATAAAAATCATGTTGACATTTCAGTACATACCTTAGAACAGGTTTGCTTTTCTTATTCCATGTGATTTTGAATTTAATATGCATCACTTTGATTTTTTTATTGTAGACTTTGAATAGACTTACGTCAGAAAAAGAAAGTCATTAAGTGCTTACTTTTCAGCTTAATCATCTACCAGCATCTACCAACTCTAAAAGTTGTCCTTAAATGATTTTGTATCATTTCCCATAGAAAATACAAAGAATTTAGTAAAATCGACCAAAAGATCTGGTCAGTTCAGTTCAACAGATTTCAAATGCTTACTTTGTCTAATGTCACTGTGCAATTACTGAGGATAGTATGGCTTCTGATCTCAGGAATCTTTCATTCTAATGATAGGAATATTAAATACCCAAATAACTGATAGAGTAAAATAAGCGTAAAAGAGAGACCATTTTTACCTTTGGAGTAGGATTGAGGGTCAGAAAAAAGTTTCTAGAGAAGGTGGCCCCATAGTTGGGCTTTAAGAAAGGGAAATGAAATCGCCATTGCATACATGGGAGATAACCTGGCAAAAGGTATGTGTAGAGGTCAGGGTGAGGATATGCAGTAGAAGATGCAGTTACCTATTTTGGTTGTTAAATAGAGAAATATTGAAAGGGACTATTATGAAATAAGGTTGGATACATCCTGGAAAAGTATTCTGTGTGTGCTGAGATAACATCTGGTTTGACCTAGGGAAAAGGGGAGGCAAGGAAAAATTTCAGGATTAATTAGAAGTTGTAGAACTGCATTGATTTTTATGATGAAATCTGTGTGACAGTTAGGGATTGGGTTAGGAGAAGGACCCTTGGTGTTGGTACTAGCTACTTTTTTATCTTTACCTGGCTAGCAGTTATTAAACGTGATAGTTCTCCATTTTGGTCTAGTTTATCTGGACTTTCAAAATCACTGCTTATCAGTGGTTCTGACTAACTATCAAACACAAAATGGTAAAACTGTTCATTCATAGATAAGCATCGTGAGGATGCTTATGGTGGATGAGCATCATGAACATGAGAGGGAGGGACTTTTCAATTCTTTATTGGAATATGGAATAAGGGTAGCTAATTTCTTTGGCAGCCTGAATTTGATTTTTACATAATTTCATAATTTTGTAATTAGCATCACCAGATGCTAAGTCTTCCTAGTTCTTGCAGCATTTAATAAGAAATCAAAGATTTTAGAATATAAACCAAGGACTAGATCAGTTATAGTTCTCTATTATATGTATTTCACAAAGATTACTAATTTTTTCTGTTATCTGTTGATCTATTTACAGATATAAATATGTTGTATATCTATATTTGCATATAGATATGTATATATCAGTATATATTCTATATGACAGTATCTATATGCATATATATATATATGTATATATATATATATATATATATATATATATACACACATAGGTGTCTACTAACATATAGCTTAGCTATCATGCAGTTATGTCATATGCTAGCCTAGTCCCCCAAAACACCTTTTGTTTGCCATACTTGAAGTTTTTAATTGAATATAAATTTGCCAATTCTGAATAAGTTCAAAATGTTAGGATTTTGCATCCTTAGAGGAAGGAGGACCATTTGACAGTAGATCATGCTACATTAAGAACACCACTTCTGGTATACGTTTTGTACTGCCACATATTACTGCCACACTTACCTTTTATGAAGAATCCACTTTTGCGTGAAACTTCTACTTCTTCGTTCCCATTCTCAGAAAATGGCATAGAGAATAAAGTCTAAATATAGAATGCCTTATTTTATTATAATATTTTAATATTTCTTCATCTATTACCTTCTATCATTTTATCGAGTACATTACGTTTTCCAAAGTGCCATTGTCTCTTGTATGTCTACACTGTTACTTCTTCCATCTCTGCACCTCTGCACAGGTCACTGTCACTCCTCTTAAATGTTCAACTCCAGACCCCTCCTACCCAAGCCCTTTGCTGTTTCCCTTCCCTCCAAACAGGGTTCTAATTGAACCAACAGCATTAACTATTAAAACAGATTTTTCTTCTAACTCTCCTTAACTTTGTGATTACTGAAGGTTGTTGTGATTACTGAAGATTATTGGGTTGATACTGCCCAATGAAATAGTAAAGGATTTTTGGATTTTAAAACAAGAGTCAAACTAGTTATAACCTTCCACAGTTTATTAATCCCAAAGGCTCTTTGCTGTGTTCACTGCCTTTTTCTTCATACATGTAGATAATCTGTTCTGTATATGTTCTACTTTCTCTACATAAATACAGACCTTCTAGATGCTTTCTTAAACCTAAAAATGCATCCCTTTACCTCCTGAGTCCTACTCATGGTTTTTAGTTGAAAACATTTAAGCTAACTTATAGTGAGTCTAAATTGTTAGAATTTTGCATGCCTGTAGAAAGAAGGTGGTTTGATACCTTATCATGCAAAAGAACATAGCCCCTGAGGCTCAACGGTTTAGATCAGCAGTTGGCATACTATGGCCTACAGGTCAAATGAGGCTCATGGCCTCATTTGTATGACCCAGCGGTTGGCCAGTCTTGTGGGAGTTTTATATACTATAAAGATTCATAGAGGGAAAAGCCAATATGTGAAGTAAAGGTCCAGACATTTAACGTTATATTCTCTTTGCTTCTGGCTAATGATTTTTCCCTCAATTTTTCTTTTTTAGTGCTGTTAAACTGAAACCAAAGGAAAAAGATACATATTTTGATATAGTGGCCATTGTTGACCCTGTCACCAGAGATGCTCAAAGACTTGCTCCACTCCTTATGGTATATTCTTTTCTTGCATATTCTTTAGCACAGTGCCTGGCACATAGTAAGTGTAATAAATGCCTTCTCCATTCATTCATTTATTCATTTACTTATTTACTAATTCATTCATTCATTCATTCATTCATTCATTCATTTCCTGGTGGTATGCCTGAAAACAATAGTGCTTTAAAGATAATCTTTAGCTAAAATAATTTGTTCCACATCCTATAATTATTTTGGTACTTTGGCCATTCTATATTAACTTATTTTGATCAGAATGGTATTAGAAAACTCCAAAAAGAGCTTTTGGGAGTGTAGAAGAGTACTTAAGATCAAAAAGAACTTTATGGGGCTTTGAAATTAATATGAATTTGGGTCATCTTATGCATCCTATGCATTTTAAAAAAAATGTGGGAAAATTATGCTGGTTTTTTAACCAAAGTTAGCAATAGTAAAAGCTATTCATTAAATTTGTGACATGTTTTACTGCATGATATAAAAGTTAAAGTAAGCAGAAAGCTACTTGCCTATTTACTTCTCTTTAATAATTACTATATTACTATATTTTTATTGTAGTATTATATACCCTAAATTGGAAAGAAACCTAATTTTAATTTCAGAAATTTTGTCACGGAGTCCAGCTAGCATTTATTGCATATTGTTTAATGATAAACTATAGTTAGTACAATTAACTTTTTTTAAAATGTGCGTTTTTCCTTTAAGTGTTTCACTGTCCTTTATGGTTTAAAAAAAGATGTTGACAGATGTTCATGTTTATTCTTCTTTAAACTTTGGGTGGGGAAAATCTGTGGTTCACTTTCAGCATGGGGCAGCGACTTAAAACTTAAATGATCTGTATGGGGATGTGTATCATCTTCTGTAAACCTCCTTATTCCTTCTCTTGTGACTTGAAGTTATGCTCTGTGCATAATAAAAACAATAGCGGGAGTCAGGCTAAATACAATTTTTTATGAAAATGTCTTTGTTCCTGCCAGATAGTCCATGGCAGCTCTATTCCTTATGTAGATTGAAAATGAAAAATTCTGCCACTCAATGTGTCTCTCAGTTTGTAAAGTTTTGTAAAAAATAAAAATTAAAACCTATTTCCTGAGGTCAGAGATGTTTTCTGTAACAAGAATTTTGTTTTGCCATTTTATTTCCTTTTAGGTTTTGACCCAGCTGATAAATATGAATCTAAGAGTGTTTATGAACTGCCAATCTAAACTTTCAGATATGCCTTTAAAGAGGTAAGTCAAGCCTTTTGACAAAGGAACTCCTTGCAGTGATCACTGTTCACAATCAGTCACCATCTCTTGAAGCAACAGTAGAAATCACCATCATATTGTGGAGGATTAACCTAATTTCCACTAGTCAGAGGTTCTGAGAATTCAGTATAATTTTGGAAGACTTAAAGGCTTCCAAAGTAGGCTCTTTTTGGTTAGTGATCCAATTTTCCCATCTATTTTCTTTCCTTTCATTAGTGATACTTGGTACAGTTTTAAGAATAATTTGACTCAAAAGTATCTTTGGTTCATTCAGCTAATAATATCAGATTTAATGTTTATGTATAGAAAATATTCAAAGCTTAAGCTGCAGAAGGTCCTCAAGTTATAAACAAGTTGTATTTCCAGTTTGTTTTTAAGTCTGCCTTTTGGAATGTGATCCATTTTTTTCACTGAATGCATGAAAAGATAGAAATGAAACTAATCTTGAAAGAGTTTGCCCTTTTTGAGTGGAATGGCAAACCCTTCTCCATCTTCACATAGTAGAGTATAGCAATTCATATATATGAATGTTTGTACTTTGAGTTTTTGTGTATTTGGAATACATTTTATTTACCTAGGTAGAAAAGGCCGTGTACTAATTGAGTTCTTACACATCTTTTTTTGTTGTTGTTGTAATTTCAGCTTTTACCGTTATGTTTTAGAACCAGAGATTTCTTTCACTGTTGACAGCAGCTTTGCCAAGGGTCCAATAGCCAAATTCTTGGATATGCCTCAATCTCCTCTATTTACTCTGAATTTAAATACCCCTGAGAGTTGGATGGTAGAATCTGTCAGAACACCTTATGACCTTGACAATATTTACTTAGAAGAGGTAAGTATTTCATTACTCCTAAATGTCTACCATGCATGTAAAAAGTTGATTAAGATTTAATAGAATAATAAAAACAAGAAATAGCTCATTGAATAAGTTAAGAATTGTAGAACATTCAAACCAAAAAAGACCTAAGAAGGTTTATCTCAAAAGGCTTCTATATATTGCAGCCATCCAAGGTAAATGGTTTTAAATATCCTAGATTTCTCTACATGGGGTATTCTTTTTGATTCAGAAGGTATTGAAATTTTTTCAATACATCCAGTCCTTTTTGGAGTACAAACAAATAAGAAGACAGCCTATTCAGGAAGAAGCCACTAGCTGCTCTATTCAACAGAGCACTGGGGCCTGGAGTCAGGAAGGACCTGAGTTCAGATTTGGCCTCAGGCACTTATAGCTGTGCAATTCTGGGCAGCTCACTTCACCTCTCTTTGCCTGTTTCCTCAACTGTTTGCAGTTATCATTATATATTACTTGATAGATATAATAATAGCACCTACCGCCCCAGATTGTTGTGAAGATCAAATGATATTTGTTCCTGAAGTCAGGAAGATCTGACCTTAGATCTGGCCTCAGGCATTTATTAGCTCTGGGGCCCCGAGCAAGTCACTTAACCCTGTTTGCCTCAGTTCCCCATCTGTGAAATGAGCTGGAGAAGGAAATGGCAAACCACTCCAGTGTCTCTGCCGAGAAAACACCATGGACAGAAGTCCACGGAGTCACGGAGAGTCAGACATGACTGTTCAGTCAGACTGAACCAGAACAACAACAACATAGCATATTACAGAGGAAATGCTTCACAAATGCTTCTTCTCTTCCTCACTGTCTCCCTGCCTTCTTTCCTCACTTGCTCTCTCCCTTCTTTCATTCCTCTTTTTCTCCCCTCTTTCCTTCTTTCTTTCATTCCTCTTCCCTCCCCAAGGACTTTAACTCCCTCATCAGTCCACTCTAGTACTGTATATAACAATCTTTATTGCCAGAATATTTGTGATTATGTCTCACCTAATTATCTTTTACGCAAATGAAATATATTTGGTTTATCCTCTTTGGAAGTACATGATAGTAGACCAGTATCTACCTTCCAGTACTGGAATTTACTGCTAAGTTTAGCTCATTAGGCTAAATAAACCTAGATTCTTTAAGTTTTATTTATTAAGCATTTACTATACACACACACACACACACACACACATGTATATATATGCATATATGTATATGTGTATGCATGTGTGTATGTGTATATATAATGTGTGTATCTATAATGTGTGTGTGTGTGTATACACACATACTTTACTCTACTAGATCTTATGAAGGATATTTTTAAAACTAGAAAACATGATCCCTATTTCCAGAAGAACTTAGAGTGGGTAGTCATTTTCGTAGGGTTTTAGTGCGTTTCAGTTTTCCATGTACTATATTTATTTGTGTATCCCCTGTTACTGTTGTAACCCCCTCACTAAAATGTTAACTTTTTGAAGATTCGGACTATCTCCTGTGACTTTGTATCACAAGTGACTCAAACAGTTCCTTGTACACAGTAGGCACTTAATAAATGTTTGTAGGATTGAAGTTATTTTTCACTTTTTCAGTTTTCTTCTCCTTTTTGAACCTTCTCCATTTTTCTACCTCCTAATTAAAATTTTAAGACTCCAACTGTAGGTAGTATTTAATTCAGTATAAACTCTATTCACTGACATCCTGAAGGAAGACTTAAGGTTTACTTAGCTCTTATGCATCCTAAGTCAACACTGTTTCTACAACTTAGAGTCTTAGAAAGTTGTTCAGAGGTCTGAGAAGTCACACAACTAGGTGGGACTTCAACTCAAGTCTTCCTGGTTTTTATTTTTGTTTTGTTTTTGTGAGTCAGTCAGGGTTAAGTGAATTGTCCAGGGTCACACAGCTAGTAAGTGACTTTCTGGTTTTGAGGACAGCTCTACCCACTATTTTCTGATGCCTCTCACTTCATACATCGCACATTATACTGTGGTCAATAAATCCTAGTATTCGATTAGAATTTTAAGCTCTAATGTGGACATTGACATTGGGCAGGGTCGCAGAGCACTATGTTAATGAAGCTGGGATTAGAACCTCATCACTTGAAGTTACACAGTGTAGTCTCTTTCATGAACAAAGCTACCACTTGGTAATTAGAGATCCTTGCATTCATAGAAAGTTTTCTCCAAGGAACACTCAGGCAGATCCTTCCAGCAAGTGAGGCATTTGGTGAAGACAGTAAATGATTTTAGGCCTCTATGGTACCATAAAATACATTCAGGGCATTATCTTTTAGATCATTAGTATTTAAGTTATAACCAGAGAATTCCTACATTTCCCTAATTGCTTATTGTCTTGTGTTCTTATGTAACTTAAATTCCCGCAGATTCACTTTCTCTTCCCTTTGCCTCTCTTGCATATTTGGTCATTCTAAATTCCATCAGTTCTTCACAGTGTATGTCTGTTGTATACATCCTTTCCTCCCTCATAGACATTCCTGTCCTCCTAGCTCATCTCTTTATCACTTCGGAATAACCTCCTCCCGCCGTTGGCTCCTTACGTCTGCTTTCTTCCACTTATATCCTGGCACGTTGCTATGTTAATCTTAAATTATTGCTTTCATCAGTTCCCAGACCTACGCAAACATCTTCAGTGGCTCTTTAATCCCTATAAAGGCAAATCTAAGCTCCTTCCCTTAGAATGTAAAACCCTCCCAAATGTGACCCTAATCGATCTTTCCAGCTCTGTCTGCCTTACTGTGCTGCTTCTACCCAGGCAGTCTGCTTACTGTCAGCTTGCGCTGGGCTTTCTCACATCCATGCCCTTGCTAATACTGTTCTTGCTGCTATGCATTTTCTCCTTTTCACTTGTCTAAATCCTATCTATTCTTTGAGGCATAGTTTTAAATCCTTCTCTTTCCATGAAACCTTCCCTGATCCCTTAAGCTGGAGCTGTCTGTATTTCCAGTACTCATTTTATGTACTACTCATTTAGTACTTATACTGCCTCATGTTGTTATTTTTCTCTGACTTCTTTCCATAACTAGATTATTAACTTTTTGAATGCAGAAATTATACCTCTCGTAGCAGTGACTAAGCAATTTTTGGTACTTCTTAGGTGTTTAATACTTGTTTACTCACTGCCAACGTTTGACACAGTATCTCCTCAGCTTTAACAACCTTTATGTAAATTAATTCAGAAACATATAGGCATCATATAAAGAAACCATAATTTGTAAGAAAAAACGGCAAATTTAAAGATGTTGAAATGATCCCCTTCCTTTTTTGACAGGTGGATAGTGTAGTAGCTGCAGAGTATGAGCTAGAGTATCTCTTATTGGAAGGACACTGCTATGACATCACAACTGGACAGCCTCCACGGGGACTCCAGTTTACACTGGGAACTTCGGCAAACCCAGTTATTGTTGATACCATAGTTATGGCCAATCTGGTAAGTAGGAAGGATCAGAATTTCTGAAATATGCGGCATGGTTAAAATTTATAATTAATGCTAAATTTGCCTTATCAGTCATTAGATTAGTGGTAAATTTGTTCAGGAAATTTGAATGTCACAGGAACTTGTAAAAACTCCAATTTTTTACTGTACCAGCTATGGGCTGTAATAATACTTTGGATTCTGAAGTTTCACAAATGATCTGTGGCAACTCAGAAAGACAAGTTCAGGTTACCTCTTCACAGCTCTTAACATTTGATAGCCATTTTCTTTTCAATGGCAAACTTTGTTTATTTGTATTTTTTCTCCTCAGAAACACAGATGTCAGGATGATTGTAGGCTTGGAATGGGTGTTTTGCCATGAGTTACTTAGATGTAGATTTTTGAGATTAGCACTAATACATATTAGTTTCTCTAATAAGGTATAAGAAACTACTGTTTTTGATAGAGGTAAATATCTCTATGAAACGGTCTTTTGGTATTTCCAAGTGTACTGATAATTGATTTCTCTTCTTGTTACAGGGCTACTTTCAATTAAAAGCCAATCCAGGAGCCTGGATTCTCAGACTCAGGAAAGGACGATCTGAAGACATTTACAGAATCTATAGGTAGGACCTATGAACACATTTGCATTTGCTTAAGAAGTTAATTCTTATGAACATTTATTTAAAGGTAGTCTATCATTCACTCACAAAAATAGCTGATCAATAGATATTATAGTTAATATTGCCTGCTAGGTTTAAATATTTTTCAGCAGATAATTAAATATGCAGGGAGTCAAGGCACAGTGAAATGAAGACATGGGATGTAGGCATAGTCAGGTTTCATTCCATACAGAGTCATCTATGTTACCAGTATCCCATAATCATTGTATTTAAAGGATAAAAAATACTAGCAAGAGAGAAGTGAGTAATTTGAGCAGAAAGAGGGAAAAAAAAGAATAAATGTCAGATTTTTCAAAGCATGCTTTGAAAAGCATGTCTCTATAATATGTAATTTGCAAATCACAGAGTAAATGAGATAAGACATACCCTTGACTTTTTTTCTTTTTAAAGAATTGAATTGATATATCCTGAAATGAAAGGAATGTTAAAACAAAAAATATCCCTCTTCCCTTCACAATTCAGAGAGCCATCTCTTGTAGCAGAGAATTAAAAGCAGAGTGGGGGGACAGGCAGTTCGGCAAAACTACTCACCATGTCAGTTGAGTCTTGACAATATATGTAAAGGTCCACAGCCATAATCCCTCATCTCTTCAAAGAAAGAAGGGAGGTTCATTTTGTCATCCCTTCTTTACGTCCGAGCTTGGGCAGTATAATTATGTTGCCCGGTTTTGCTGTTCTCTTTGCATTTACATTATTATAGTCATTGCACTTACTATTTTGCTGGTCCTGCTAACTTTACTTTGTCTCAGTCCATATAAATTATTTCATGCTTCTCAGCATTCTCTGAGCTTGACTGAATTGTAATTGGGTATATTAGCCATCATCTGATAAATATAGAGCCCCCAAAACCTTGAAACGTTGGGCAACATTTAGGTGTTCATTTTAAGGTGCAGTATGAGCCGTAATTAAAGACAAATTCTAACACTTATCTTAATGACCACTTCTCTTGGTGGCTCAGACTTATATAGTCCTTTTCAACTGAAACATTTTCCCCATAACAACTCTGTGAGGAAAGTAGTAAGTACCATCTCTTGTACTTTTTAGACGTGGAAGTTCACAGAAGTTCGGGGATCTTCTCAGTGTCGCATGCATAGCAAATTAGGGGCAGAGCTAGACCTTACACTTGAGTCTTCTGATGAAGAGTCTGGAGTTCTCGTTGCTGTTTCTGTTCTTGCTGCTGGTGTTACAGCCGCTACTATTACTACTACTAACTGTTATTTATGTAGCGCTTTCACGTTTGCAGAGTACTCTATGATGATTATCTCGTTTTATCCTCATAACTTTGAAGAGGGTACTATTATTATTCCCATTTTACAGATGAGAAACCGAGGCTGAGAAAGGTTAAGTAATTTAATTTGCCCAGGGTCACACATCTTAGAAGTGTTCAGGGCAGGATTTGAACTCAGGTATTCTTGATTCCAATTCCGGCACTCTATCCACTGCACCTAGTAGCTACCCATACCATGTCATGAAAAAGTACTTTATTCCTGGTTAATTGGGAAATAGTTTGTAATAGGTATTTTGCAAGGAATATCTGAATATTTGAGAGGTTTTCCACAAGGTCTAATTTAAATTCTTTTAGTCTTACTTGAGAGTGAAAGTAGCTTTTTTTTTTTAAACTTCAGAAATTCTGTAGTATTATTTAGTACGCATTTGAGAGGTGTTACCATAAAGATATTTCCTGAATAGAAAATAGTATTTGACACTAACAGTAAAGAATATCTTCATTTTTAATCATTAGAAAGATATAATTAGCCTGAATATAGTATTTTATATTTACCACATTTTTTAAAAGTTTAGGACCAGACTTATATAAAAATGGTGAAAAAGCCTAAAGTTTACCTTCTGATTGTTTTTGCCATTTCCTTCTCTGTCTCTCTTTGCCATTCTTATCCTCTACAGGAAAACTAGAGCTTTCATTCTCTTCCTCATTTGTCCAGGTTTGACCCTACTGTATGTGCCCCCCCAGTACTTGCTCACCCCTAGTCACAGTGTCCCCTGCTTCAGACTCTGTCCCCCATAGTACCTTTTCCTACACTCTGTACCATTTGTTCAGGGTCTGTCTGTGTGCTAGATAACAGCGTATATACTGAAATTTTGCTTGATCTTGTGTTGGTGTCATCCTTTTGGAAACTAGCTTAACCCAAGGAAAAACTTTTAATGGCTGAATTTTTGGATACTGAGACAAGACAATAAGGAAAGTAATTTGGACACATGGAGGCAAAACCAAGCCCTATTCCTTCCTTCCCCAATACATCCATGCATAGACCATATTTTGTTTCCTGTTATGTAGTACCGACGTCACATGACTTCTTAGTTCTAGTCCAAGAGGATAGTTTGTACGTACTAACAGAATTGGGAAATGCAATCCACTTGTGTAGTTTACCAGTGACAGACTTAAGAAGTGATGTAAGCCTAACAGACAGGTTTGTTTAATATATTTAAATCCATATTAGATTCTCTGGACTCAGTGCCTCTTATCAGGTTACAATAATACGGCATATGTTACTATGCTTAGTAATATAACAGCTATGCTTGTGTTGTACTATAAGTGGCTTCCTTGAGAACCCATAGAAGAAATGGGACGTTAGAAATTAGACAAGTCAAGTCAGCAAGTATTCATTAAACTCCTACTATGTGGTAGACAAGATAGCTGCGTGGCACAGTGGCCTGGAATCAGGAAAACTAATCTTCCTGAATTCAGATCCAGCCCCAAACACTTACTGACTGTGTGACCCTGAGCAAATCACTTCATCCTGTTTGCCTCAGTTTCCTCATCTGCAAAATGAGCTGGAGAAGGAAATGGCAAACCACTGTAATACCTTTGCCAAGGAAACCCCAGATGGGGTCATGAAGAATCAGACATGACTGAAAAATGACTGAACATCAGCAGCCACCAGTGTGCCAGATGCTGCCACAGTGCTCGGAATGGAAAGAAAGACAAAAAATAGCCCCTTTTCTAAAGGGGCTCATAATGTAATGGGGGCAGACAACACACAAGTTATATACAGAATAAATTGGGAGTAATCTAGAGAGGGATTGGAAAAGGCTTCCTTTAGAAGGTGGAATTTTTTATGGGACTAGAAGGTTGTCAAGGAGGCAGAGATATGGGGAGGGGGAATATATAGATGCTAAGACCTTCCCAATACTTCTGTGTTCTAAGAATGTTTCCATATTTAATAACTTTTTTTTTAAGCCACGATGGCACAGACTCTCCCCCTGATGCTGATGAAGTTGTGGTTGTTCTCAACAACTTTAAGAGCAAAATTATCAAAGTCAAGGTGAGTTTGAAGAACTAGAAATAGCCGTTCTCCTGTAAGCTTTCAGAGGCAGTTACAAGGTTATGTCTTACATGTGATAGGACTTTCTTGCATCTTGTAGTCAGACGCTTGTAAGTTAACCACAGAAATACCATAGATAGCATTCTTTTACTTAAACTAGGAGACATTCATTGTGAATTTTGTACTTAATTCAACCCAGGTCTCATGTAAGACAAACCCCTGTTCCAAAATTATTATTTACTTAATGGTTTTTTTCAAAAAAATTTTGAGTTCCAAATTTTTACCCTCCCTGCCCCACCCGCTGAGAACCCATAGTTATTTTAATTGCTAACTTTTTATATTTTTTTTGGTTCATATGTAGTAGCCAATGCTTTACGTTGCACTCTTTATTTCATATAAATAATTTCCCTGGAAATTATTCCAGGGGAAAATATGATTATCAGTTTTTTGCTTTACAGATAGGTTAAGTAATTTTGATAATATGCTTATATTTACAGGTTCAGAAGAAGGCAGACATGATGAATGAAGATTTACTAAGTGATGGAAATCATGAGAATGAGTCTGGATTTTGGGAGTCACTTAAGTGGTAAATTTTTTCCCTTTTTTTCCGCTTTTAAGTAAAAACAGGTTATACAAGTGCACTAAACTACTATCGTAGAGCCTTTCAGATTCTTTGCCCTCAAATTTTAGGGCTTAGGTAGGATAATTTAATGTTTTCCCACTAGATTAGATTCTTTTTCCATAAGATTATTTGAGACATATGGTACCACATAGACAGCTCCCTCTGTGGTGACTCATTATATGGTTTATTCTACTATTGAAAGATTTCTGCCTTCTAGGGGATTATCCCCTTGAGTATCTTTTCCATTCTGAAACTTGCCAGCCAGAAGCAAGTTGAATAGGAAAGCACATTCAAATGGCATTATATCTTTATCATTTCTCTTGTGTATTGCATGTCTGCACCAGCAACTTAATTGTTTTTTTGCTTCTTCTCCATTTTTATACTTTAGGGGTTTTACTGGGGGTCAGAAGACTGAAGAAGTGAAACCAGATAAAGACGATGTCATTAATATTTTCTCAGTAGCATCTGGACATCTATATGAAAGATTTCTTCGGTTAGTCTTTTCAGATTTTTGTGTGTACATGTGCATGTGTATAGATTATCAGAGAATACTTTTGAGAACATAGAAGAACAGATTCAGGCAATGCGTTGAACTACATGACCTCTCAAATTCTTTATGATACTAGTACTTTGTGTTTCTGTAAAGTAAAACACTATGAGATTATGGCCATAAATTTTTCTTTCATACCTGATATGAAGCATCTATGTAATAAGCACTATGCTAGGCACTAGCTATACAGAAGACATAAATGTAATATTCCCTTCTTCAAGCAGCTTACTTTGTATAAGGAGAGACAGTTTGTACACATAAAATTTTACCTGGAATACATACAAAGCAAATACACAGTAAGTTTTTAACATGCTCTAGTGACCAGGGGGATGAGGAAATGTCTCATGTGAAAGGTAATCTCTGATCTGAGCTTTCAAGGCTATTAGGGACTCTTAAGAGGTGGAGGTGAGGACCAAGTATAAGACCATTTAATAGACTACTTCGAGTGATTCATGGTGGAGCCTTTTTCCATCAGTTCAGTTGCCATCTCTTAAGGAGATCATGATAAACATTGTGCTATAGGAGAAAGAATGCTGAATTTGGTGTCTGAATACCTAAATTTATAACTAGATTAAGCCTCTTAATAGTTTTATAATCAATTCGCAGCACTTCTCTGGAGCTCCATTTCTTCTTTAAAATGAGAAGGGTGGGAATGGGTGATTATGGTGCAATAGATAGAGGACAAGGCTTGGAGCCTCATTGGACTCAGAGACTTGAATCTCATCTCTGAAAAAAATGGAAAAGGAGACAAGAAAAATGAATCAACCTATCCATAAGAGTTATGCAGAACTGGGAACCACCAAAAATTTTAAGGTAGGCTTAAATAAGATGAGGAGATGGTCAAATCTATAACATTTCCCAAATTCAAATCTCCAGTGAGGCATGATTTTATTTGTTTGGAATTGCTTTAGGTAAGGGAAAGTTTAAGTATATAGTCACATACATATTATAACTACACCAGCACTTAACATATCTGTTTACCAAGTATTGGCTAAAATTAGGAATTGGGAGGTGAAAGTAGAGGCCTGGGACATGTTATACATGCTGTTTGCTTGTCTTACAAAGCCTAAGTTGTATGAAAGATTGGGTACAGGGAGTGGGAAAAGGCTGGTCATAGTTAGAACTTAGAAGAATGATTGCCCTCTTTCTGTGTGCCTGAATATTATTTTAGAGAGCTTTAATTAGAACACATAAGCCTTAGAAAATGAGGTTATGCCAACTGTCATTCTTAATTTTAACTTAATTCATGCTCCAAATGTTCCTAGCACTGAAATGATCAAAATGTTATTGGAGAAGTCTTTTAAACCTTCTTTTCTTTAATAAAAACATAATAATACACATAATACTTCCACTAGGATTCTTCTCTGATGTCATATTGCTTCATGGAGGTAACCCAGGGTTCTTAAAGACTCTGATATTAGAATGTGAGCTCTGATAGGTCCTGTCAAACTGGAAAGATTTTTGAACAGGACTGGTAATGTCTGTTGTGCCAGGACTAGCTTAACCAGGTCGATAGACACTTCATATTGGGTGAATTTTTCACCCTTAGTCTAATTATCTACTAAATTTTGTAAGGATATCATTCTGCTTTGGTGGAGGGGGAGTATCAATATCAGATGTGTTCAGTCATTGAAGTATTAAAGATGCTATGGCTCATGGGTTACTCATAATTTATACAGCGCTTACCAAAGAGCAAGTTCCTCCTACCATGAGATGAATGATGTAAGTATTCTTATCCTCATCTTATGAATGAATAAAGAAGTTTAGAGAAAAGAAGTTGACTTGCTCCAGGTCACACAGATTGTGACTGTCAAAAATTGGACCTGAACTCAGTCCATTCACCTCAATCAAGGTTTGGTTTTTTTTTTTCTTCCCCAGTTTATGCTGACAAGAATACTGTCCAATGATACTCATTACCTTGTAACCATTCAGAAAAGCTAAATTTCATAGAAAGGAATCAGAATTGTTTAGAGTTGAAAGGGATGTTATAGATCAATTTACAGAAGAAGAAACTGAAGCCAAAGAAGGGAATTGAATTGAATAGTTAAAAAAAAAATCTCCTTGTTGAAGTTTGTGAGCTGACTTTCTTTAAACATCTCACAAGATTTGATTGGAGGTTGAAATGCTATAAAGCCATGTGGGAAAGCTCTTCATTGATGCAAATGAGTGGGAGATTTGGCTCCCTTCCAATCTTCTTTCCATGCAAACTTTTGGAGAGTTATGTTGTGGTTGCCCATTGTTTGAGTTATCCCCAAAAGCTGCTGTGGCTTTGTCCTTTTATCTGGTGGAGGGTGGTTGCTGTGATAATTGCTAATTTGGCACTGAGATTGATGTTTGTATTGTGCTATACATCTCTTCCTCCCACTTGAATAAAACAAGTATTTTTAAAGTATACCATAATTCAAGTAGAATTGCAGAGGTTTTCTTTTTAGTAGAAAAATGGTTATTCACTTGATTGGGTGGTAGTTTCTGTTTGGTTTAGTGTAGTATAAGAGTCATTTTCAGTCTGATATTATTTAATAGGGGGATTAGGAGGCTTTCTGGATTAAACAGTCTTCTTTTGCTTAACTGAGCTGTCAAATAACCGCCTCGTACAAAATCTAATGGTCTATTTTAGATAATGGTAGTTGATAGTATTGATGTCAAAAGCAGCATAAAGTGTTTTTTGTTGGTTTTTTTTGCTTTTGTTTGACAGTATAATGATGCTCTCAGTTCTGAAAAATACTAAGACGCGTGTGAAATTCTGGTTCTTGAAGAATTACTTGTCACCTACATTCAAGGTTTGTTTATCAGTGAAAAGCTAAATATTATTGTAACAGGGATACCCCTAAACCTCCAAGGGCTGTTTTACCTACTTTCTTCAGTCTTTACTTACTTTCAACATGATTTTTTTGGGGAGAGGGTATTTTGGCCAGTAAATATGTTTATTTGTTTATCTTTAATTTTGACTTTCTGTCATTCTACTGGAATTCCACCAAAAGAGCATTTCCATATACAAAAAACAGAAAAAGAATGCATATGAAACTACCAGTTTCCATTATGTTTAGCTTATTTTCATTTTTAACATACATGATAAATTCCTTGTCTGTTTCTAAGATATCCTCTTTGTATCTTGCTCTGAACCTCCATCTGTTCTGTTCTGTACATCATTTTTAGGAAGTCCTCTTCCCTCACAGTTCTCTAACCTGCATTCCTCCCCCCAACATTAAAATCCTTATTATTGGTCCCTTCTTGGTAACAGATAAGCAAAACAAACTCTTATGTCAGGAGGTGGAAATCATATTACTTATCTGACCTCTGTAGTTGTGCCAGTGAATGTTAAATTGTTTACAATTTACCAATTCTAACCTTCATGGCCACTTACTGCCACATCAAAAATTATGTGGAATGCCATGTAATTCTCTCATGGTCAGACTTGGATCTAGGATAAACCTTAATGTTTATCAAAACCATTCAAGTCACAATTTTCCTGGGGGATAAGATAGGAATATCTCCCAGTGTGGAATGCCTTCTTTAAGTTCATATTTCAGTCAACCATATAACTCTTCTAAAAAATAAATAATTTAAATTTAATTTGCATTAATTTACTAAGCTGGCAAAGCTTTAAATATAAAGCCTTGTAATAGACTATGTCTACCCTCTGAGAACTGACTTGCCACCCAGATTAACCTCAAGGTTGCCAAGCCTAGAGGCCTGTATTGGGCTACCCGAGTCTTCCTTACCTCACCTCCCGAGGTCTTCGGCTGGCCACGCCGGATGCACGTATGAGAGAAAGGACGTTCCAGAGTCAAACAGGGGTTGAGCTTTATTACAGGGTTTCAGTTACAAGTGCAGGGGGGTCTTCCTTAGGAGGAAATTTCCTAAGGAGGCTAAGCTTAAGGGATTGGAAGTAGAAGTACAAGCGGGGAGAGAGGGGGAGGGGAGAGAGGAAAGAAAAGAAGCGGAGCCCTACTTTTCTCTTTGGCTCCACACGTGCTAAGAGAGCTTTTAGGCTTCCTCAATCCTACTTAATCTTCAGCCACACAGTTTGCATCTCAATACCGTGCTGTTAGGTAACTAGGTGTGCTCCAATCCGGGACGACCTCAAGGGCAGGGAGACTCCACCCATCAGGTATCTCCGGGGGAGAGGCGGAAATACCCGAGCTAGCCGAGCTAGCTCGGTCTGACCTTCTCGAACCCCCGCTGTTCATGGAGGGCCTCGTAAGACTCTAAGATTTAGAAGTCCCACTTTTACCTGCCCGAGACTGTCCACACGGAATTGAGCTTCCAGTCCCAACACAAGGTGATGAATTTTTTAGTTGCAGAGACTAAGATGGCCTACTATAAAAGACTTATAATCTGTGTTAATTGAGGAAATACCCATACTGGAAAAGTAAAGGTACAGCCTTAAAGTATTAAAGGAATTAATGTAAAAGGCTTCAGAATTGTTAGATATTTCCATAATTTCAAATTATGACCAAAATTGGTTTGCCTGAAACAACTGTAGGGGATTAAGGTGGGGAGTATTTTGAAGACAGTTCTGTTGGTTAAATGTGTTTCACCCATGTAATAGTCATACATTCTGGATTCTAATAAATGACTTAATATGTTTCCTTTACTTATAAAAGGAATTTATCCCATACATGGCAAAGGAATACAATTTTCAGTATGAGCTTGTTCAATATAAATGGCCTCGGTGGCTTCATCAGCAGACAGAAAAACAGCGCATCATTTGGGGCTACAAGATTCTCTTTCTGGATGTACTTTTCCCACTAGTTGTTGACAAATTCCTGTTTGTGGATGCTGATCAGGTAAGCTATTGAGGCCCCAGCTTTGGTAAATTGAAAGAAATAAGAGTTTTAGGGTGTTTGCCACCATCTTCTGATCATCTACCCTAGTCTGATTATCTACTCTAGTAAAGGAGAGGTTTTGTGTGGATAATGAAAACCTAACCTTACCCAGCTGGGTTGCTGAGCACTGATAAATGATGCAGATAATCTATAGAGAATGAGGATTTTTCTGGATCGCAATTAAAAGAGTCCACACCAAAGAGAATTTAGACCAGGACAGCAAATGCACTATTATTTACCAACCTCTCCATTAACCACCCCACCCCACCCCTCTGCCTTTCTCATACAACATAAGGAGGAGGGGCTTTTGGCAAATTTGAGTATTTGCTAGTAAAATAATGAAACTAAAAATGAAAGAACTTATCATATTAAGGAAAACTGAATTTTGAATAGTAAGTGATTTTTGAGTTCTCTAAAATGTTTAATGTGTGATTAACATACTTTTTTTCAGTCAAATTATTTTTAAAATTGTGAATGAAATACATGTATTATCATCTTTTGGAGTCATATTAAATCCCTTACTGGTGCAGCCCAGTACATAAATTTTTTTTTAATTTGCTGTATCCTCTGAATACTTCCATCAGTCTCACTTTAACCTGTCACTAAAGATGATGGAGCTTTTCTTTCCCATTCACCCTCTACATGGCTTCCTTCTCTCTGCTTCCTCTCCTCCTTTGCTAATGTAGTTTTTTCTGTTTGAGTTGGATAGATAGTGATTAAGGAGGAGAGGCCAGAGGTATGTAAAAAGAAATGAGGGAAACTTGGTCAGTATGTAATTGAAAACCCACTGTAGGTCTTGAAATAAAAGGTGTGGAGTCCTTACCCTCTAGAAATTATAGTACTTAAGGACACAGCATGTTCTAGGCATTCTTAAAAGTTTTTTATATCATGGACCCCCTCCAGAATGTTTTTAAAGACATAAAATAACATAGATACAATCACAAAGGAAACAAATTATATTGAAATACAGTTATGAAAAGATTGAAAACAATTTCATGGACCCCATATTAAGAACTCTTGGCATATATACATGAAAAGACTTCAAAACAACTTACATGTTAACATGAGGCACTTTTAATTTTTATCAGAGATATTTTACAGGCTTGAAAATTGCAAAATTTCCACTCATTTTCAGTTATTCTATAATACTGATGTTTTAGTAACTCAGACTTCCTTTTTCCTCATTTAGAATTGGTGGGGTCTCTTATTATAACGCTTTGGAACCTCTGAGGTTCACTGCCTCCACCATGGAGTAGTTTTTAACTGTTTGTGGCTCCTGCAAATATTGATTGTGCTTCACAAAGATACTTATTTGTTAGATATCTGTACCGGCTTTATAGGTGTTTTTAGATGTGACTTTTGGCTTTCTTTTTTTTAAGATTGTTCGAACAGATCTGAAGGAATTAAGAGATTTCAATTTGGATGGTGCCCCTTATGGTTATACTCCATTTTGTGACAGCCGCAAAGAAATGAATGGGTACAGGTTCTGGAAGTCAGGCTACTGGGCCAGTCATTTATCTGGACGGAAATACCATATCAGGTACTGAGAAAGTGACTCTGCATATTTTTTTCAATCACCATTGCAACTGCTGCTATACTCACAAAAGGGTGACTAAGAATTTTTTTTGCGGGGTGGGGAGAGATGTGAAGGAAGAGAAATATTGCTGTAGGAAAATGAAACCAATATCCTTCCATTTTGTCCTGAGATCAGAGGAATTACTGTATTGCTTTCTGTTCTGATTCTGAATTGGCAATGTCATCACAACTGTGACGATCAGCACGATGCTTTGGACCTTTGACTAGCAGCTATGTTTCGGTTCACTACAATAGTTATTACCAGAATTGCTGATACTTGCTAGAAATCTTTGGTCTGAAGATGTTTGGTTGTCTTTTGACAATGATGATGATAAGCAACAGTGATGACAATAGTGACAATTTTTTGCTTTGGGAATTATTTTTATTTTTTTCTTCTGGAAATAATAAATTCCCCTTTGAAATAATAAATACTTGTGACCTTTAGCTCCCCTGTGACTATCTTTGTTCTCCAGAAGCAAAGTCCAAATGTTTGGCCACTAAGCCATTTATTTCTTGAATGTGGTTGAATTGGTGCTTTTGACATATTCCATGACTTTTAACAGCTGGGTCTTCTGTACTTAGTGCCCTCTATGTTGTGGATCTGAAGAAGTTTAGGAAGATAGCTGCTGGAGACAGACTCCGGGGACAATACCAAGGTCTGAGTCAGGATCCCAACAGCCTTTCAAATCTTGATCAGGTAAATAATCTCTTTTTATGGTTTAATATATTCTGTCATAACTATGTGCTTGGTCTTAGAATGTTGGGTCAAGGCTAAAGTATCCCTTTTCCTCCCTCCAGACTTTACCCCGGTTTTTGTTGAGGCATGTTACATCTTTCTGAAAACTTCCTGAGTTGTCTTAGTTTAAGGAACAGAATGAGAGTAGGAGAGAACAGAGGAGACTGAAAACAGTGTTGCTTTAATCACAGGCTATCTCTAACAGTTTTTCCTTGGTGTTCCTCCTCCAATATGGCAAGAATGAGTCATTTGAAGTTGGGGATTGAGGGTAGAGAGAAGGTTGGCTTTCTGATCATCTGCTTGTTTAGTTTACCCCCCCAAAATTATTTATTTTCTTGGAATATGATCTACTGCAAAGCTGTATAAATATGGTCCATCACCAGTTTAAATGACTTTGCATGTGATACCATGTCACTTTTTACCTATGTCATAAAAATATAGGATTTTTTATTTAATATCAGATTCCTTTAGGTGTCTCCTTAATTTTCCTATTTTGTACTTTACAATGGAATCTAATTTCAGTTGACTAGCTTTAGGTGGCTCATTGTCAGGCTATGCTTTGAATGTGTTTTAGTCAGTGTCCCAGACCTCATGTCATTGTTTAGTAGATACATGGTACATGAACAGTAGCTTCCATTCACTTCTCTCTGTAAAGTAATTCCTGAGAATAAAACAGTTTACTGAGGTAGATTCTTAAAATAGCTCTAAAAGGCAACATGGTATGATGTAAAGATAGTGGACTGGAATTCTGGAGGGACTGGGATTCTGGAGGGACTTAGCTTTTAAGACTGACTCCTATATACTTAATAACTATATGGCCTTGGGCCTACAGTTTTTTTTCTCAACCTTAATTTCCTAGTTTGTGAGGCTGGAATAAGGGTACTTGTATTATTTTCCTTCCAGGGTTGTTAGGAAAACTTTGTAAATCTTAAAGTGCTATATTTTTTATTACTTCTACTTCTACGATTACTACTACTACTACTACTACTATTTTTACGGAAGGAGATGGCAGTAGAATATGTGTCTTTATGGGTATGGGGTACAGTCTTTTCTGGTAGCAAGAAAACTAGACAAACCCGTGTAAGTCTCTTTTTAAAAAGACAACAAAAAACCATGAATTCCTACTTTTGGATAAGGAACAAAATTATAGGTACCAGAAAAACCTCTACATATCTTATAAGTGGACACATTAAATCAAAAGGAAAGTTCTGCCAAGAAGATACTCCGTGGTTTGTGTGTGTTAAATTTTAGGTTTCTGCTTGTTTAGTGTTAATAGATATTTTATGGAATTTCTATCCCTAGGGTTGGTGGGGCTTATTTTTTTGAAATAGTATTGTGTCTTTTGATGACTTAAGTTGAGCCCTATCTAAAGGTGGGATTACTAAATGAAGAAGTTTACCTTCAATTGTGGTATAATGGAAGACGCATTTGACTGAGCACACTTAATCTGGGCTGTAAGCCAGCTCAGCCACTGGTTCTGTGGCCTTGAACAATTCACTTACCTTGATCCTAAATTTCATCATCAATGAGGGAGTTAGACTAGATGATCTCTTAAGAGCCTTCATCCCCAGGCTTAAGAATCTCCAATTGGGTGATCATTTAAAACGTTAATTACAAGTAACATTATTGCTGTTTTCTGGTCCAGAAGTTTTTAAGTTTTTCCTCCATTAATCGTTTAGATGCAATTGTTTAAATTTTATTTTGTTCGCCAAACAGGATTTACCCAATAACATGATACACCAGGTGCCAATTAAATCACTACCGCAAGAATGGCTTTGGTGTGAAACATGGTGTGATGATGCCTCCAAGAAAAAAGCAAAAACAATTGATTTGGTAAGCTGATGTTATGACTGCATTTTAATTTCATGTTGTCTAAAGCTAAATAGTTTTAATACAAAATTTGTTTATTTTTGATCAGTTTTTTTCCCATAGTTTCATAACTTGTATTAATACAGATCAGTATGGAGAGGCCTGTCTTACTACAATTATAACTATTCTTCCTGCAGTTTAGAGATGATAGGAATCATGGTTACCCAGTATAATTTATTGTAATTGATTGATTACTGAAGAAGGGAGAAAACTGCTCTAACTGTGCTAACTAAAAGTACCCTGATTTAGTATTTGAACCAGGTGGCTCTTCATTCTTCCCAGAAAAAAAGACTTTTATCTTGGATACCAGACCCCTTCATCATATTATCTCGGCCTATGTTAATTTTATCTTTCTCCATTCCATAGCCTCATTCTTTTTGTGTAGTCTATCTTAACCCTGTTACTTCCACAATTTTAAGTTTTATATTTGGTAACTTCAAGACCAAACAGAGCTACTTTTTAGATTGTGACATATATTTTGAACCTTTCAGCTAGATGTTATGTTTCCTTCTTTTTAATACCAATGTCCATCATTCCCAGTGTAACAATCCAATGACCAAAGAGCCAAAGCTGCAGGCGGCCGTCCGGATTGTCCCAGAGTGGCAAGACTATGATCTCGAAATCAAACAGTTACAGGGTCGTTTCCAGAAAGAAAAGGAAATGGGAATCAGGCATCCAGAGAATGAGACAAAAGAACCAAGCATAGAAGGTAATCTTATACTCTTACTTTTAGACAAGAATCTTTTAAAGGTGATTCATGTTTGGGCTCCTTTTAAGTATTTAGAACATTGTGTTACAGTGGTTAGAGATAATGAAAATTTACCTATTCATCTGCAGTAATTATATGTGAATAAAGAGCTATATAAATACATGGTGATATTATAATTTTTGTTGCTATTTTTGATTGACTTAATGATGCATTTACCTAATCTAAAATTTTCTCTAAGAGCACCTGCTTTACCTCTTTGTTTTCCCAAAGATTGTAATGAATGGATTTAAGTAGAATTCTGCAAATCAGTATAAAATTGCCCTAAGCAGTGTTCTTTAAAAAAAAATGTGTGTATTCATATATGTAATTCAATTTAGCAAACATTTATTAAGCCTCTACTGTGTACCAGGCACTGTGCTAAATTCTGGGGATACCAATAAGAAAAAGAAAGGTCCTGCCCTCAAGGTGTTTACTGTCTAATGAAGGAAGCTGCCTACCTGGAGGGGGCCATAATGGTGATGGGGTTGAATCCAGGGAGAGCAGTTGATTAGAAATAGTTGGGCTGATGGCCCTCTTGGAAGGGAGCCTTTGGGAGGAGTCTTTTTCCCTACCCTCCAGTTGTCCTGTCAGAGCAGGAGAGGCATAGTGAGGCTGAGGCTGTCTCTGGGATGATGGTCTTGGGACCATAGAGGTGATGGAGTGTAATCCAAGGAGTAAATACCATACACAGCCAAAACATAGCCTTTGCATTTTGTCTTACTGTGACTGTGGCTTTTGTAACTTTGTGCTCATTGGCCATTTAAGGAAGTTTTATCAACATGTATAAATGCAAAATTTAAAATTGTTGATTAGTTGAGCTCAAGAATTGGGACCCTACTTTTAAAGATTTAAATAACAAGCAAAAATAAGAAATTACGGGCTGTAGCTTTTATTGGAGGAATTTCCTAATATATCAGAATTTATTATGCTATTTGAAGAGCCTGCCAGATCTATGTAATGATGACTTTAGACTTCCTGCTTCATTTTAATTTTTCTCCTTTTCCACAGGGCTTCCAGAACATGTAGAATTATGATCCCTAAAGGAAGAAATGAAGTGAATACTGTTTGAAAGACAATTTTTATATTAAATACTAGGTTTTTTTTCTGGTATGTCGACACAACTGCTGATAAATTGGATAAGAGGATGTTTCCAAGTCTTTTAAATCCTGGAATTTTGGGTTGCTGTATCCAAATGAATTATTTGGCTCCAGATCATTGGAATTAAGATTTCACTGGATTTGTACTGATGCAGAATACCTGATTGTAGATTCTAGAGTTTTGGAGAATGAATCTTCTGGGGATTTCTGCCAGAAACCTAGAAGAATTACCTTCCAGTAATACTAGAAGAATACAGCGGCAGATGAGCAGAACACATGTTCTTTGGGATCCACATCACCTCAGTCAAGAGAACACCCACGATACCTAGTCATGGGGAGCAAGACATCTAAAGTGCACGAGTTCTTACCTCAGTTTTTGTTTGTTGCTGGAGCTAAGCTCTACAAGCTGTACTGTAGAGTAGAACTGTGCCCTGAACAGATTTTATCTTGTAAGAAAGAGTGGTATTCACATGATCTGTGTGGTTTGAGGTTTGCAGAGATTTGTTCCCTGTTTCTGAATAGCACATATATTGTGTCATGGAGACCGAATTCACAGATCATCTGTTTCCTCAGGACTGGCTTCATACAAAGGCTAAATTCAGTGGGAGGCTACCCAGCGTTTTGGGGGTGGTTCGGGGTTGGGGTGGCATATACTTGCAAGTTGGTCACCCTCTCTTTTAACCTGGTAGTACCACAGTGTCTTTTTAAAAATAAAAATGTTGTTGTCCCATCCCCCAACCCTGTAAACCTTTTGGTCCATTGTTTCATAAATTTCATTTTTATAGTTTTTGGTTTTGTTTTCAGGGACAGAGGAAAAAATCAAATCTTATAGCTGATATGTTTAACAAAACCAAGGTACATGAAATCACCATGATCATATACCAGGTTATTACAATAATAGGATTAAGAGGGAATTCTGAAGGCCTTCTGGGCAGCTCATCCACCCTACTTCTCAGTAGGATTTTATTTAAATAGACTAAGTGATGATGCCCATATTTTTGTCAAAGGTTCATTTCAAAATTTCGTTGTCTGTTACCCAAGAGCTTCGTTATTCTTGTTGTCATCCCTTTGCATGTTACCTTGTGTTCCTTTTTGTTTATTGTTTTGTTTTAATGCTCTGCAAATGATACTTGAGAAGACAAAGACTTTGAATCCACATGGCTACATTATCAGATGAAAGAATCTTAAACATGGTCAGTCAAGCTAATGCCTTCTATGTCTTAATTTTTATAGAGCCCTGAATCACCCTGGTGTTTTTCTCTATCTCAAGACCACCCATTGACCTGGGGACAAATGGGCCACGTGTGTGACATGGCAGAATAAACTGTGGGGTACCAAGCAAGGCAGTATTTAAGTTTCCTGGTGAAGCTCACTGGGCTGTATGCAAACATGACACTGTTGTGCATATTGCTTATTCCAAGAGAGGTAGGAGCTATCAGACCTGCCATTAAAAGCACATATTTCACCTGCTTAAGAAAGGTTTTTAAATTTTATTTTCTAAAATGGAAAACCTGCCATCTCTAATCTGATGCTGATTTTCAGCCACAGCTTTATTTGAAATCTTTCTAAAAATTAAAGTCATGTTTTATAGAAATTTGGAGAATTGCTAAAATAGCTCATTACCTACCTTGTGCAGAAAGAAAAGCTGGATTAAGGATCTGCACCATCAAAATGAATTTAGCAGTTACCATTCACTTTTCAAAATAACATTTTGGGGTGAGTTGGTTTGTCTTGTTTGCATCCTTCCCTCCTTTTACCCCTAAAAATGTATAGGAGCAGGAGAGAATTTGATGACTTGAACCCTAATTAAGTAACACCCAGGTCCTCAAGACCTGCCACAAGAAGTTGCTGCAACATGACCCCTTTCCCCTGGAGCTTCTGAAGACTTACTTGAAGGATTATGACCGGTAATGATTAATCACTCTTGCTCTGAATAAGCAGAATTGTCTGTACTTCCATTAAGTTTTATTTAGCCTACTCTCTTGGGGGGGAAATCATGTCCAAAAATATATATATTCTCCTCAAAAAATTGGTATGGCAGTAGGAAATAATTAAGTAAACATGTTACTAATTTTTTAAAACTTCTATATGGTAATGACTTTTTTGAGAGGATCTACACTTGAAGATTATTTAAGAGTGCCAGGTTTCATTCTAGTGTCTTCCAGCCAAGTTTTCTTTTGACATAATTGCTTCCCATAAAGGAGACTGAAGTACAAACTTTCATTTAAAGCAAATGCATCTTAATCACCTCTGTATATAATTCACCTTGTTAGAAAAAGATGGTTGAATAGTTTACCTAACATTCAAGAAGGTGCCTTGGAAAAGGTTTTGTTCTTCCCAACCAATCATTCTTTTGCTGTTTAGCACGGCTTAAATATTTGATTAATACTCAACACCTCAGAAAATGTTACTGTTACTTGAACAATAGGGTAAAGTCATCTTTGACTTTGCCACCAAAAAAAGGGAGGGGGAAGATATGGCAGAATGGTTAGGAAATAGATCACTTTAGAAATTGAGATTGATTACACTGAATCTCATTCAAGTTAGGGAAATACTGGTTTGTGGGTTTTTTTGGACTAGTGATAGAAATGTTCAGCAGCTGCTTTTGAAAAAAGGAAAAGCCAACATTTGTGTGGAATTGATTTATTTTTTTTTCTATTGTTATACCACATGTGGAAAATTTTCTTTCCAGAATAGTTCTGGAGAGAAATGATTTAGCTTATAACTATCTTATGTTCTATGAACAGTGGTATTTATTTGACTGAGATCTTAAAATCATGTGGCATATATGTCGGATGACTGTGGAGCATTTCATATTAGTGCATATTATAGACTTAACTTTGAGCTACCACTTTCCCCTTTCATCAAAATTAAATAAGTTGGTTATCCACAGTAATGGTAAAGTTTTGAAATGTGATAAAATAGTACATTTTAAATCAAATCAACAAAGGTCAAATACTTTGTTCAAGGCACTATTTATCTGATATACAACCTCACCCCATGGGAATGCAGAAATATATGTGTTAAATACTACTGCCTTTTTTTAGTCACTGGGTTAGCTAGATTACCCATCATTATCTACACATCAATATGTTAAGGCAAAGCAAAGGCAATGATCCTAGTTTGAGAGGCAGCGTGGTATGGTGGAGAGAGTACTGGATTTGGAGGCAGAAGACCTGGGTTTAGATCACTCCCATGCTACTTCTACTGCCTTTGTGACTTTGGGCAAGTCATTTCACCTCTCTGTATTTGTTTCCTTAGGAGTAGCTGGATTTGATTGATTTTGAACAACTTTTGCTCATAGAAGGACCAAAAATTGAGTAAGGAGCCCCAAGTAGAAGGATGGCAGTAATCAGGGATACTATTTTTCATAAACCTTAAAAGTGCTATATAAATATGATTGTCATTAGTATTGTTAATATACAGATGTAGTTCCCTGACAAAGAGGACTAAGTTCCCCCAATTTAAACAGTGATGACAATTTGGTTTGAGGGTGGTGGCTAGCATTTCCTAAATGATGCTGCTGGTTATAACAATGTGTTTGAAATGCCAGCTGTACACGTTTGTTTACTGTTCTATCTCTGTACTTCTTTGCCCACATCCATTTTAGACTGAATGAGGTCTTTCAAGATAATTAAGCCTGAAAGGATAGAATTAGGAACACTTGGTATATTTTGTTTGGATAATGTATCAGCAGCATACTAATTGGTGAAGTGTCCAATGGTTGCAAAAACCGCTTGGTAGTAGTCTTTTGGTATAAGAATGAATGGTGAAGCCACACTTAAACACTGTTTGTTTTGTCATTTGGGTGACTTGTTTTTTAAAGACCTGGATTTCATGGAACTACTTTATAGGAAGTCTGGAATAACAGTTTATAAGCTATTTGATGGAAAAAGGCAGCCCAAACTACCAAAGTAACTGATGATTTCTTTAGTCTGACCAGGGTGATACTTTTAATTTCATTCTATGTTTCCTAATCTGATGTGTGGGGGGAAAATTCCTCAGCAGAGTTTTTGTAATGCCAGTATCTGGTACATGTTAAAATAAGTAGACCATATTCTGTCAAATAATCATTTGGATTTCAAAACACTGTGCATCTTTTAGGACTCAGAATTCGTTTGGATTTCTTGTCTGTAGTTGGTTCTTTGAATTATGTAGTTGATATAGAAGTATCACAAGTTTGGAAAAAGACAAGTTTAGAATTATACTACATGGTGATAATGCTTATAATTTCCATAAAACTGTGGGAAAGAAACAGTTTCTCAGGATTTCATCAAGTGTTTTTCTATTTGGATTGTGCCTTTTAATGGAAACCCCCTTTAGGAACCTAGATTCCCCCTCCTCCCCAAATATTTTTCACTGTTTAAACTACCTATTATCAATAATGATTTTACAGACAAGAATCCCTGAAGAGAATTCAGTTACCCAGTTACAGGGAGGATATTTGACCATCTTGATCAGTGTTTTATATAAAAGTTGATGGCTTCTCACAGATATGTTGTGTTATCACTGGGCATTTTTTTTTTAAGCTTTGATTTGATTGACTTTACGACCAGCCTCAACAGCACAGAGGCTAAGAGTAGGAACAAATTGATTTGTAACATGAAATTCACACCCCTTTTCTACCTGTCATAAATAATAACACTGGCTTAGCTATTTTAGAACATTCCAGATGGTTTTTTAACATTTACTAATTGGAAATACAAGTTTAATTTATGCTTCTCACCATCTGAGTTTCCTGAGATGATTCCCTCCAAAAAGAAAAATTAGGGGCAGAGTGAACAAAATTCGCTAAAAGTTGACAGTTGAGAAGTCTTTGGATTCTCATAAAAAGATTCTCATAAAGATTTACTTTCAGCTACTGGAATCTGTGGTAATGAAGGGGCAAACATGTACAAAGGGAAAAAAGGGTGTTAGAATTTTAAAGAAACTATGTACTTTTTTAATCTTTTTAAATATTCTATTTTACTGTAATTCTCTTAATTAATGCAATGCGGAGTTCAGGTGCTGACACTTGATTGGGAGCAAGCTTTGGGATTTTAAATGTCTGCAGAACTCTGCAGCCAGAAGTAAATTGAAAATGAATTTCCTCAAACTGTAATGCAAATGAGGCCTGCTCAACATAATAAACTGTTTCCTCCCTTCTTTAAAACTGCTGTCTGCTCTTCCTGTCACTCACACTTTACATTTAAGAAGCACATAGGACCACAGAATATTAGAACTGAAAGGAATTTCAAATCATCCTAGTTGTTTTGTTTTGTTTGTTTGTTTTTTAACATTTAACCTTTTTTATTTACAGATGAGGACTTTGAGTCTCTAAGAGATTGATTTGCTTGACCATGATCCCACAACTAGTTAATGGCAGAATCATGATTAGAATCCAAGTCTCCTGACTATCAAGTACATTGTTTTTTACTGTACCATGCACTTGAAGATTCAGATAATAACCAAATTTTTTACTTTTCCATTCACAGCTATCCTACTGTTAGAAATGGGTTCCAGGAGTATTAG
The DNA here is from genome assembly GCF_028372415.1 of Notamacropus eugenii. NCBI lineage: Eukaryota > Metazoa > Chordata > Mammalia > Diprotodontia > Macropodidae > Notamacropus > Notamacropus eugenii. The sequence goes on from NC_092876.1 coordinate 320,316,047, forward strand.
GGGAATAACTGTATAATACGTTTCTATCCCCACGAAGCTTTCTAGATTTAGAAAGTGCCCAGGTTGTCTGAAAGCCCAGCAATATTCCCAGTCATTGTCTCCTTGCCCCTTCATCTCTCATCCCAATGGGGGATGACCACATGTGATCTGATGTAGCGGGAATTAGATAACTCCTCTTCCATTAAAAACATTCTATCACTCTGTTACTTTGATTATGGCAAGCTATCCCCACCACCCTGGAAATAGATCTGGTTGGTTTCTGCCTCTGGATCCCTTTCTACCTATGAATACCAAACATCATAGCTTCATTCAAAGCTTCAAACACCCTACTATACAGTCAACCTCAGTAAGTACATAGAAGACACTTAATAAATTTCCTGACAAATCAAAATCTGAGTTGAAAGAATTGTCAGAGGTTTTTGAATGACCCACACCTCTGTGGCCAAGGAGCTTGAAGAAAATTACTCAAAAACCCTCACTACTTTCAGAGTTAAATAGCTTTGATGATCAAGAGATTGTTGCTTGTTTTCAAGTTAGTCATCTTTTTATTCCTTAATCCCACTTCTCTTTAGAATATTGGGACACACCTGTAGTTCTGTTCATGCTCTGTCACATAGATGTATATCATGATGGCATGGTCTGTGGACAAAGAACCTTCCCAGTCCACAGTCTCACCAGGACTGACTGTATAGCTATTGGGAGGAGCATAGACCAAATTCCCAACTTTACTACTGCAGCCCAGAGAGGAAAAGTAACTTGCCTAGAATTATACAAAGAATTAGTCACTGAGCTCGGATTAGAACTCAAATCTGCTAATTCTCTTATAAGTGGATTTTCCACTACCCTACTTCCTCTGTTGCTAAAGAGCTAGCTTCCTTTCCTAAAGATAGCAATTTAATGCCTTTTTAATAGACAGTGGAATGATCATAGTAGTTGTCTATTGAGGTGCAGATCACCCCTGACCTTAGAGAAAAATAAATGAAGTACATGTGGTCACCCTGGGGTCTGTGATTCTAGGTGGAGGGTAAAAAGCCACAAAGGACTTAGTTCCGGGCCTGAAGGATGTTATAGGCTATATAGCAGAGGAGAGAAGACTTGTAGAGTACAAACAGGGTATGACAAAAAGCAGTCCTCATTTATGTGTGATCTAGAGGTACAAATCCTGGGCTTCCCCTCCGCTCCTGCCTGACTTACTTACTCTGCTTGAGATGAGAGCCTCTATAAAAAGTGTGGAGAAATCGAAAGAATTGTGACAAATAGGCACCTCACGGGGCTAACTCCCAGGAAGGACCAGCTGTGCTTTCTCACCCCCAAAATGTCTTCCTTCTAGTGCCTGAAATCATAAAACCATAACGTTAGAACTGGAAGGGACTTGAGAGGTCAAATCTAACCCTAAGATTTGACAACTGATGAAAATGAAGTTGACAGATGAAGTGACTTGACCAAGGTGATGCAGCTAGTAAGCAGGGTTTGAATGTAGGTATTCCTGACACCAGGTCCAGCCCTCTATAATAATAACTAACGTGCAGTGCTTACAGGGTGCCATGCGCTGTGCTAAATACTTCACAATTATCTCATTTGATCCTCACAACAAACCTGGGAGGTAGGTGCCATTATTATCCCCGTTTTCCAGATGAGAAAACTGAGGCAAACAGGTTCAGTGACTTGCCTGGAGTTACACAGCTACCAAGTGTGTGAGGTTGGATTTGAACTCCAGGCCCGGCACTCTATCCACTGTGTCACCTAGCTGCCCCACTCCCTATGCCACCCTGCCTCATATCAAATCTTTCATTTCCAATTCTGTCACACTGCTGGGGCTAATGAGTCTCCTTTTAAAAAAAAAGAAAACATGCTGAGTAGATTAATTTAGACTAAAGTAGTACAATAGAGTAGTAAAATAATTGGATTTTGGAGTCAGAGGACCTGTGTTTGAATTCAGACTCTGCTGCTTACTACCTTAGATTATTCACTTCCCCTGCTAGCCCCTTGTTTTCTTCATCTGAAAAATGAATTAGACTGGATGACTTCTAGGGTCCCTTCCCTTCAAACTCAAATAGAAACATTTATACCTAAGAATCCCTGCAGGTCACATATTGACTTAGAAAACCACAAATTAAATGTATCAATGTAGTATTGTATTTTTATTGATTTTTGTTAAATATTTCCCACTTACCTTTTAATCTGGTTCAAGTTACCTGGGCCACAATATCTGTGGGCTGTGTGTGACACCTCTGATCAGTGGTGGTCTAAAGTAGGAATCCTGATAACCTATTTCTTCTTTTTTTTTTTTAAAGGAGACTCATTAGCCCCAGCAGTGTGGCAGAGGGAAATGAAAGATTTGACATGAGGCAGGGTGGCACAGGGAGTGGGGCAGCTAGGTGACACAGTGGATAGAGTGCTGGGCCTGGAGTCAGGAAGACGTGAGTTCAAATCCAGCCTCAGACACTTAATAGCTGTGTAACTCCAGGCAAGTCATTGAACCTGTTTGCCTCAGTTTTCTCATCTGTAAAATGGGAATAATAATGGCACCTACCTCCCAAGTTTGTTGTAAGGATCAAATGAGATAATTGTAAAGTATTTAGCACAGTGCATGGCATCTAGTAAGCACTGTATGTTATTATTGTAGAGGGTTGGACCTGGTGTCAGGAATAGCTACATTCAAACCCTGTTTACTAGACGATTCACCTTGGTCAAATCTTCCTAAAAAGCTACTTCCAAACCAATGTTTCATCTCCTGACTCTTGCTTTTGACTTTCCAGACTTCACCATCATGCTTTGCTTGTATTTTCACCCTAGAATTTCCCTTAGTGCCTGTGGCCTTCTCACTCTGAAACATCCTTCTGCCCCTTTGTGCCATCCTCTGGCTCGCCCCCTTTCCCATTGGTGAATCCTTTCTGAGGCCTTCTTTTTGAAGAGAGACCCAGGCTGGCCATCCTTCATTCCCTTCCCAGTTTTGTGTCTGACTGGTCTTAACCATGATGCCCTCGGTACCTGTCCCATTCACCCCCTTGTTATGCCCAATGTCACCTAATTCTCTTTTTGAAGAAACTGTTAATGATATGTGGATATGAGGCATCTGTAATGTTAATAGAATAGGAAGATCTTCCTCACCCAGAGGGTGCTAACAATTATACAGTTTTTATATCGCCTATAAATAAATATTAAGTTGTTTGTATTATGAATGGGAAACTCTTGTCCAGTGACCAACACATGGTTGGTTGGAAGAAATGAAACCCAATGATCTTAACATTCTGGTATAATTAAGTAAAACTGGAAGACAAAAGGAAGTTACAGCTAAATGAAAGAATAACTCTCTGGTTCTCTTTGGTTGAAGCAAATTAATGGACTTGGTAAAATGGGTTTTGTCATACATCCAAGAGCAACCAGAAGCATGATTTCATGGAATACTATTTCTTGTTGAAATGCTTATAAATTTTGCATTTACAAAAAAAAATCCTTATAAAATTAATTGCGTTTTGTGCATCATCTATTTCAAAGGATTAAGAAGTTGAGGATTTCTATGAAGAATTCAACAAGACATTCCAAATTAAATAATAAATGTTAATACTCAGTATCTTTAATGCAAATAAGGCCACAAGGAAAGATGATGACGATATGTTGAAAAATATAGTTCAGGAAAAAAGGAATAAGATCAAAGGCTTACAAACGATGCCTCACATCTACAGATCATTAATACTTTCTTCGAAAAGAGAATTAGTTGGTCCTAACATGACAAATACCATATAACATCATAAAAAAAAAGAAATTGAATGTATTTTAACAGACAGAAAGTAATCAGTAGCCAATATGGTGATCATTTCGAAATGATCAGTCTTTGTGAAGTAAAGATAGAGAGACAAATTAAGAGGACATTGCAATAGTCCAGGCATAAAGTGATGAGGACCTCAACTTAGGTGGTACCTACATATAGAGAGAAGGGGTTAGATGTGAGAGATTTGTGGATGTGGAAACAAGATTTGTTAACTGATTGGTCATGTGCCATGAGCAAGAGTGAGGAGTCAAGGGTAATTCCAAGGCTAGAAACTTGAGTGACTGGAAGAATATCATTTTGCCACATGGAGAATGATACAACTATCGATAACACTGGTTTAGAATGTAAATTCATTTTTAAAATCCCACAGGAGGATGGAAGATTATTATGATCAGTGTTAGTTGAATTGACTGCCAATGGTATAGAGTAGATAGAATGCTGAGTCTGGAGTCCTAAGTTCAAATCTGGCCTCAGATTTGTGTAGACATGAGGCATCTATAATGTTACACATCTACACATACTAGCTGTGTGACTCAGGGCAAGGCAGTTCACCTTTCTCTACCTCAGTTTCCTCATCTTTAAAATGGGAATAATAGCAGAACCTTTCTCTCATGGTGGTTGTATATCAAATAAGATAATATTGGTAAAGCACTTTCAATCTTAAATCATTATATAAATGCTAGCTAGAAAGAAAAAGTTTACAAAATCTTGGTACGAATAAAGCAGTATAATATGGTGGTTAGAGAGAAAGACTTCAGAGTCAGAAAGATCTGAGTTCAAATCCCACCTCTGACACGCTGTCTTACTCCAGACAGTAATTAACCCCTCACTGCTCCCAGGCATTTTTCCAAGGTGCTTTTCTGCATTAGTAGAGATCAAATCAAGTCATCAAACATTTATTAAGCTCCTACTATGTGCCAAGCACTATGCTAAGCGCTGAGAATCCAAAGAAAGTAAAAGAAAACAGACTGCTCTCAAGGAGCTCACCGTGTAGTGGAGGAGACAACAGGCAAACAACTACATGTTCAGTCATATCTGAGTCTCCATGACCCTATTTTTAGATTTTCTTGGCAGAATACTGGAGAGGGGTTTGGCATTTCCTTCTCCTGCTCATTTTACAGATGAGGAACTAAGGCGAACAAGGTGAAGTGACTTGTCCAGGGTCGTACAGCTGGTAAGTGCCTGAAGCCAGATTTGAACTCAGGAAGATGAGTCTTCTGATTTCAAGCTTGGTACCCTATCCATTGCACCACCTAGCTGTCCCAAACAACTGTAAACAAACAAAATATAGACAGGCTATACAGAGGAAAGCACAAAGACTATACACTGAGAAAGATTGCTTGCAGAAGGTGCAACTTTAACTGACCCTTGAAGAAACCAGGAGGTGGAAATGGGGAGGGAGAGGGTCCCAGGTGTGGGAGAAAGAGATCAGGGATGGGGGGCTTTGTGTGAGGAACAGGAAGAAGGCCAATGTGTCTGGACCACAGAGTAGGGATGGATTGGTGGAAAAGGAAAGTGTAAGAAGACTGGGAAGGTGGGAAGGGACTAGGTGATGGAGGGTTTCAAAGCCAAACAGAGGAGTCTATATTTGATCTTCAAGGAGAGATTTTCTTATGCTAGAAAACATCACAAGGCCAGTCCAACACAAAAAAATGCTTGGCAAGAAAACCAGCTACACCGTATTATCTTAAGGGCCTTTAAGGGCTAAAGATACAGTTGCAAATGGAAAATATCAATAAAAAATTTTTTTAGCAAATTTTTTTCTCCACCAGTGACAGCAGAGCCACCATGTTTGAACTCTGTTATAATCGCCAATTCATGACTGCATCAGGAAAGAGTCACAGCATGAAAGGAACAAAAAAAGGGGACAGCAAGCTGGACTTGAATAAGTAAATATATTCAGAGCAGGTCTTTGCTGGAGGCAACAACATTTTGAGGGCATTTAGGGATCAGTTCTTAAGATAATAGCATTAAAAAAGAACTTTAAGAAGGTGCTTTACATGTTTTGTTTGATCCTCATAACAACTCTGGGAGTTGTTATTATTTCCATTTTACAGATGAGGAAAGTGAGACAGACAGAGAGGTTAAGTGACTTGTTCAGGGTCGCATCTGAAGAAGGAAGAGAAAACCAGATTTGTAGAAGGAAAAACCCTGAACTTCAGACCTTGTGATTGCCCCCTTCCCAAATAGGAACTGTTGGCCACATATAAAGTCAAAACTAGTTGTTCTGAAGCTTGAGGTAAGCATCAAAAAACACACCTGGGGCAGGTAGGAAACTGGGTAGAAAGACCATGAAAGAAAACCTCAACCCTCAAGACTCAAGGTCTCCTGAGAAGGAGAAAGCCCCAGAGTGACCATGCCTGACCCCTTTGGCCAGAACACCTTGAAGTGGCTGCTGAGTCTTTGTGGACAGCAGGGAGGCTGAAAAAGAGCTTACCTGGGGTGCCTCTGGGAGGGAACATGACATCTGGTAGCTTCTTATTTTAACTAATTATTCTTGCTAATTAGACTCTAAGTGAGTTATTTATGCTTACTGAAGAAGGCATACAAGTAGTGCCAGTACCTTGTGTCTGGGGTGATATCCTAGTCACTTGGCCCTTTCTAGATCCCACCAGCTTTGGGGAATCTCTTCCATTTGGACTCCTGCTGGATGTATTCCTTGATAGAAGCAAATACCTTTGTTGTCTCTTTGTTTTATGCCTCACCTGATATTAGACATAAATGAATGAAAACAAAAACATTAATTGCTTACTATATCTTGAGCACTGTGCTAAGGGCTGGAAATACAAATAGAAAAATTAAGCTAGGCCCATCGCTCAGGGAGCTTACACTCTAATTGTGGGTAATAGCACAATAAATGGAAGGTCAGCTGTAGGACAGATGGAAAGGCCCCAAAGTCCTAATGCTGCAGTGACTGGGCAGATGGCAAGGTTTCCTGGTGTCCTTTTGCCACAGACTCAAAGTTACTTAATGTTACATTTTTCAAGGGATCTTAGTAAGGTTTTAAAACATGCAGGAGAGAAGCCTGGAGGGAGAAAAGTCTTTAATGTGATATTTTGCTCTACCAAATCTACTGGAGCTGGCTGACACAGTGGGACTGGAGTGAGGAAGACCCGAGTTCAATTGTAGCCTCGGAAGCTTACTAGGTGGGTAAGCGTAGGCAAGTCACTTAACCTTTGGCTGCCTCAGTTTTCTCCCCTGTAAAATGAGGATAATATTAGCACCTACATCCCCAGGGTTGTTGTAGAGATCAGGTGAGATAATGTTTGTGAAGCACTTAGCATAATGCCTGGTGTTTGTTAAAGTCTGTTCCTTTCTTCCCAGATCTCTTCCTTTTTTATAAACAATAATTTTGTGACTGTAAAAGTATGGTCTACCATGCAACATTGTGAAAACTTGCCAGTTCAATTCTCATGCCTTCAACAAGGATGCCCTTGAATGCACATGTATACTGTTCTCACAATGATCTCATGGAGTTGGGAAAGAATGTCTTATTTCTCCTCCCTCTCCTGTGCCATCTGCCCATAGCTGCCAAAGACCTAGAATGAAGGTATGACCATGGCTCCCTATTGCCTCTCTTCTGGGCTTGGAAAGGCCTTCACAATGTGGCCCGACCCTACTTTCCAAACCTACCTTACCATACATTCCTCCCCTTCCTGTACTCCATGCTCTGATGTTACTCATACATATACCTGTGCAAAGACTGTCCCTCATAACTGGAAGCTATGCCCTCCTCATTTCTGCCTCTTAAAATCAGCTCAAGGGCCACCTTCCACAAAAGGTCTTTCCTGATCTCCTCAGGCTAGTGTCTCCCCATTCCCCCCTCCCCCATCCCATGCCCTCAATATGTCTATACTGTATATTCAGTATAAATTCCTGTTCGGTCTTTTTGGTCATGTTTAATTCTTTGTGACTGTAATTAGAGTTTTCTTAGCCAAGATACTGGAGTGGTTTGCCGTTTCCTTCTCCAGTTTACTTTACAGATGGGGAAACTGAGGCAAACAGAGTTAAATGACTTGCCCAGGGTCACATAGCTAGTAAGTGTCTGAGGTCATATTTGAACTGAGGGAGATGAGTCTTCCTGTTTCCAGGCCCGGCACTCTATCCATTGTGCTACCTAGCTCCCCTCCCCTCCTTTTTGCACTTAATAGTATTTTATCTTTTTCCCAATTATATGTAAAGAATTTTCAACATTCATTTTTGTAAGACCTTGAGTTTCAAATTTTTCTCCCTCCTCTTCCCTCCCCTTCCTCTCTCCCCTCTCCCCAAGACAGCAAGCAATCTGATATAGGTTATATACGTATAATCATGTTAAACATATTTCCACAGTAGTCACGTTGCAAAAGAAGAATCAGAACAAAAGGGAAAAACCATGAGACGAAAAGTCAAAATAGCATCACCTAGTTGCTCTTTCATGTCTGACTCTTCATGACTCCATTTGGGGTTGTCTTTGCAAAGATACTGGAGTGGTTTGCCATTTCCTTCTCCAGCTTATTTTATGGATGGGGAAACTGAGGCAAACAGAGTTAAGTGACTTGCCCAGGGTCACATAGCTAGTAAGTGTCTGAGGTCAGATTTAAACTCAGGTCTTCCTGACTCCAGGCATGGTGCTAGCTACCTCCTTAAAATATGTACATATATATGTATGTATACATACATACATACATATGTGTGTGTGTGTGTGTGTGTGTAATATATATGAAATGGACCCTTATATAAGATAGATGCTTAGGACTATACATGTTTGTTCAATGAATGAATGAATGAAATAAGGAAGGAAGGAAGGAATGGATGAAGCACACAGTTATGGTAGGAGTAGTGATTGTCATTGATCAAGAAATACTGCCTCACTCTGTAATGTATTTCCTTTGGCTTGGAGGATTGTGCTAGGGACCACCATTCAGCCCTTAGAATTCTAATCCTGGGGTTTGTGAATAGATTTAGTGTCTGTAAATTTGGATGGGTAAAGTTACATCTTAATATAACTGTTTCCCTTTATAAACTTATATATTTATTTTATGCATTTAAAAACATTATTCGGAAAAGGGATCCATTACACCAGAAAAGTTAAGAACCCCTGCCTTCGAGGCCTGTTGATTTAATAGGGAGAGGTGGCACCTAGTGGCAAGACTCACCATTACAGGTTCTTTGCCCTCTTGTTGCAAACAGGCTTGGGAGCCCAGTTTCCCCTTGCTACAACGTAGGCTCTCAACGGTGTCTTTGGCACTGGGGACCGATTTGCACTAAGGCGTCCACATTCGTTCTTGCCTGGTCCCCCTGCTGAGCAGCAGCATATATTTGGTTGGCAGGTGCCTATGTTGTTACTCAAAGAATATTTGTGTTGTATTTGATATAATTTGCTTGTTGATCATTTTGTGGCAGATGCACTGATGTACTCCCCACAGACAATCCTTTGTACTTCCTGTGTCAGTCCTAGCCTCTCAGGGTATCATTAATCTCTGGATATTAATAGGTGAAATTTCTATAGGAATTAAAGTTGGAACAGTATTTTACATACCTGGCATCATTTGAACCTCATAACAGCCTCTTTACTGATGGGCAAACTAAAGCTTTGAGAGACTATTTGATTTTACCACAGTCTTCTTCTTCTGGTATTAGAATCAGGATTTGAATCTTTTTTTCCTAAATCCCAGTCCAACACACTATGCTATTACTCTGTTGAGGTGAAGGTAATACGACCTCACCTCAGTGCACCTTGATGAGGGAATTAATGCAGTTAGTTAGTCATCAAAGCTCCCACTGTGTGCCCGTTGTCAGGTGGTGTGTGTGTGTGTGTATGTGTGTGTGTCTATTCGTCCTTTGTTGCTGAAAAAGACCATGCCATCAGAGAAATGATGATATGACTTGCACTTGACTTTATTTTGAGTGAGGGAGGGCTGTGCAGGTCACCAGCCTCACTTCTCCTCCAGAGCCATCTGAATCCAGTGACCAGATATTCATCAGGATGACTGGAGATGACCCAGGATGAGGCAATTGGGGATCAGTGACTTGCCCAAGGTCACACAGCTAGTGAGTGTCAAGTGTCTGAGGTGAGATTTGAATTCAGGTCCTCCTGACTCCTGCACTGCTGCTCTATCCACTGCACCACCTAGCTGCTGTGAGGTGCTATAGGAAACAGAAGAAAGATAAAGGACATATCTCCTGCCCCCAAAGGCTGGTCCAGTTGAAAAGAAAAAAACAAATGTTCATAATCCAGTCAGTAACATTTATTAAACATTTACTATGTACCAGACACTGTGTTTAGCACAGAGAGTAACAAAGAAAGACAAAAGATAGTCCCTGTCCTCAAGTAGCTCACAGTCTGATGGGGGAAACAACAGGCAATAGACTATGTGCAAACAAGATCTATAAAGGGTAAATTGGATAATCAACAGAGAGAAGACACTAGAATTAAGGGAGATCAGGAAAGCTTTCTCAGAGAAGGTGGGATTTTAGCTGGGACTTGAAGGAAGCCAGGGAGGCTGAGGTGAGGAGGAGAGAATTAGAGAATTCTGGCCATGGAGTCATCAATTGGCCCATCAAGTGGTATGTGTGGGCTAGTGACTATGACAGGGTGATTAAGAAATAAAGAGAACATCGTGGGCTAAAGGAGTCAGAGAAGACTTGGGTCTTTTATGTTGCCTCAGTTATTTTTTTCTCAAGTCTTCTCTTCCTTGCCAAAGTCTACTTACTTTAAGAATTCAGGGACCAGTGATTGTGTCACGTGGTAGAGATTTCAAGAGTTGTTGTGACCAACCTGTACAAGAGCTAAGGAAGACACTGCCCTACTCACCATTATGGGTCAAATGAAACTGCTTATCAGTTAAAAGATATCAGATTATATTTTTAAAAAATAATCTGGAGTTCTTGGAACCCAGAAGCTAATTACCAGAGCTCATCAGAAGATCATAGATTCAAAACTGCAAGAAATATTAAAAATGATCCAATAAACACTTATTGAAAGGAAACAAGCATTTATTAGGCTCCTACTATGTACCAGACATTGTGCTGAGTGCTTTAGAAATATTATCTCATTTGATCCTCACAACAGCCCTGGGAAGTAGGAGCTGTTATTATCATCCCCATTTTTACAGTTGATTTAACTATTATTGTTGTCCTTTTCCAGTTGACTTATCTAGGGTCACATAGCAGTCAGGTGCCGTGGGAGTACAGAGCAGTATTTCATTATTTTTCATGAGTTCTCTCTTTTCTCCTCTTCAGCTCAGGACCACTTGACATCCTTCCGCAGCATGGTAAGCAGAACTTCTGCAACAAACTGATTATGGGGGTAAGGCGGGGGCAGAGGGGAGGCAGGCATGGATGGGTGGAGATCTTAGTCAACAGATGAGGGTACAGATCTAGCAGGGGGAAAGAAGTACTTAACACATAAGGAGCATCAAGGAACATTGTGTATTAAAATTGTTTTGCATCCTTTAAAACGCTATGTATAAGTTGGTTTTTATTATTGCCACAAAAATCCTATTGATACCCAACTTTTCAGGAACACCTGTCCAGGGGCACCTGGAGATATTATGATGCTGATTGGTAGGCTGTGTTACCAGTTGTGACCTCTAGATGGCGAACTTGCACTGCCATAGGACCTGGGGGCGTCTAAGCTTCTGCAGGCTTCCAGCAACGTTTAAGTGGGGGTGATATTTGTTCTGGGCAAAATGCATCCAACTGGAATATTGTGTTTTTCCAGTGCAAAGGGTGATTGACACATCAGCCTTTTTGCCTTGAAGGATGTTAGGTCCCAGATGACAGCTGGCTGGCTGGCTGGCTCCCTTTAGTAGTGTTTTGTTGTGTCTAACCTGGTGAAGATAGAACATAAGATGTGCTAGTAGGAAACCCTATCCCTTTCCCCGGAGATGAGGGATAGCTTAGGATAAAGACAGAGGGAGGCCTAGAGGGGCAGGTGAACAGCTTCACCTGGCCATGACTCACCTTGCTGGATACCTCAAGTGCCAACACATCATGATTCTTTCTATTCCACTGGGTCTTCTAGTTTGTCAGAGCCATCTTTCCACATTATCCCTGGATCTCAGAGTTAAAGAGGCTTCAGAGATTATATAATCCAGTCCTTATTAGAGCAGAAATCATCTCCACAAGAGTCATGACAAGAGACTTTGGTGATGATGATGATGATGGTGATAGCTGTCTGGCACTATAAGGTTTACAAAGTGCTTGACAAAACATCTCATCTAAGTCTCACAAGACCCTATGAGGAAGGTATGACATTTTACAGAGGAGGAAACAGAGACTTACAGAGGTGTTCTGACCTATCCATGGTCACACAGCTATCAAGAGTGGGAAGTAGGATTTGGTAGAACATTATCCCTTTTGCTTCCTTATAACAGTCCAAATCAGAGAATAATAGATGGTTAGCAGTGGGTTAAAGATACCTTAGTGATCACCTGATCCAGGGGATCTTAATCAGGAGCCCATGGAAGATCTATGGATAGGTTTTAGAGAGTTGTGAACTTGGACAGGAAAAAAAAATTTGTATTTTCACCAATCTCTAACTGACATCTAACTTTTCCTTTAATCATGAAATTACAAAAATATTTTGAGAAGAGATCTATAGGTCTCACTGAACACTAACGGGATCCATGGCACAAAAAGGTCAAGAGCCCCTTAGCAAATCAAATCTCCTCATTTAAACATACAAAGAAACTAAGGCCCAAAGGGGTAATGACTTGGCCAGGTCACCCAGTTAGCAGAAACAGAATTAGAACAAAGGCCTCCAGGTCTCCAGTGTCAAACTATTCCCACTGTACCATAGACATATCCAGCTTTGCTGATGTAAGAGCAAATGAATGACTTAAAATTTTATGAGCTCACACAGTGTGGGTGACCCTGTGGCTTCCTCTTACTAAACTTTAGCTCTTCTGGAGAAGATGCCCAGAAGCAGATCCGTATGTGTCCACTGGTTTGTGAACTAACCTATCTCTTTCATTGTCTCAAAGCCTCAATGCCTACATGTGGAGCTATGTTCTAGGTGGGATGGATGATAGAGAAAAAGGAAAACATATGGTTCTTGTGCTTACGGAACTCACAGTACTCATATGTAAGAAACAATTCACAAACAGTACAAAACATTATAAAATTAGGTGCTAAATTGTATAGTACAAACAATTTGCTAGTGAGAAATTCTGAAAACAGGAAGAACAGTGTGGGCTGGAGTAGTCAGACCTTGTTTAAGGGTGAGGGGGAGTGTGAAGATTTGATCCTCTGGAAATTCTTCCTAGCGGTCTGAAAATATGGCATTGTATGCTTTGAGTATGGAGTAATACTCTGGCACCAAGAAAAAGCTCTGAGGTTATACACTTAGCTACCCAGCCCACATCTAATAGCAGCTTGCATAAATCTCCCAGAATCCCAGGGTTTTAAAGCACCAGAGAGACTATTTAGTCCAAGCTGTATCAGAAAGGATGCCCTCTACAATACTTGGCAGGTGGTCTCTCTGCACTCAGTCTCTCCCCTCTAATCTTTTATGTAGTTGCCAAATTGAGTTTCTTAAAGTACCACATCACTCTCCTGCTCAAGGAGATTCAATGGCTCCCTGTTTTCTCTAAAAAGTATTATCTTCTCCATATCCTTTTTCCTTTCTCCCCCTCTCCTCTTTCCCTCCCTTCTTTCATCTTCCATCCTTATCCTCCCCTCTTTTAGTTTAAAAGTCTTCACAATTTGGTCTAATCTGTTTTTTTCCAAGGTTATTTCACAGTGCTCTTCTTCCAATACACTGTGCTCTAGCCGAATTGGCCAACGTGATGTTCCTTGTACATGAGACATCATCTTCTGCCCCTGAGACTTTGCAAAGGTTGTCGCCCATGCCTGGAATGTTCTCCCTCCTTCAACCCCCTAGCTCCCTCTGCCATCTCCTTCAAGAGACCTCCCTTAATCCCCCCATATAAGTTCTCTCCAATCACTCTGTATGTATCCTGTATTTACTTACCTGTGAATACGTCATATCCACCAGGTAGAATACAGGCTTCCTGAAGGAGCAATTGTATTACATTTGAATTTGTATCCTTAGTGCCTAGTATAGTCCCTAACATACATTTTTCCCTTTAAAAAGTTAAAATGTAACAAACACCAGATAAAATGAGCATTGAGACATAGATCATAAAACAGAAGGAGAAGCTTGTATGTGAAACTATGAATCTATATTATTTAGAGCTTGCTTTTCTTTTTGAGGATGTAATAAATTCAGCATATAAATTTCAGTGCCATCCTGCTTGTCAGGGATGCCTTCTTTTCTCTTCTCATTTAGAGTGAGGGTGTATCCTGCTTCTAGCTCTCATCTCCTTTCCACCTACATACCCCACCCTTAATTTAAAAAGAAAAACAAAACCCTCATAACAAATATGCGCAATCAAGCAAAACAAATCCCACGTTGGTCATGTACAAAAATGTATATCTCATTCTGCATCTTGAGACTCCATCACTTCTCTAGTACGGGCCAGCTACCATATCCTACTTCCTCATGATGGGTCATCCTATTGATTGAACTTGTAGGTATTTCAAAGTTGGTTTTCTTTATATTAGTTGCTACTGCATGTGTTCTTTTGATTCTGATCATTTCACTCTGCATCAATTCATACAAGTCTTCTCAGGATCCTCTGAAATCAGCTCTTTCATAATTTCTTACAACACAATAATATTCTATCACATTCATACACCAATAGTTTGTTCAGTCATTCCCAATAGGTGGTACCTCCTTTAGTTTCCCAGTTTTTTGTTGTCACAAAAAGAGCTACTATAAATATTTTTGTACATATGGGTCGCTTTTCTCTTTCTTTCATTTCTTTGGGGTGTAGAACTGGAAGAAGAATACCTGGGTCAAAGGTTTCTGTAGAGCCTAACAACTTTAGTACAATAACAGTACATTAATGTGCCTTTTATTGCAGACCCTCCAATATTTGTTGTTTTTTTTGTTGTCATCTTTGTCAATCTGATAGATGGTATTGTCATGGTAGAAATTGTTCTCTTTTTTCTTCTGATTTCATTCTTCCTGTTCATCAGTTTTCAAAGAAAGACAGACAAACTCTCAATAGCCACATGCAAATAAAGCACACTGAAGTTTCACTTTTACTCGTCGGATTGACAAGATGACAGAAAAGGAAAATGACAAATTTTGGAGGGTCTTTAGAGTAAAACAGTCACATTAGTACACTGTTGAGGGAACTATGAATTGGTACAGTTATTCTGGATAATAATTTGGAACTATGCCCCCAAAGTCACTAAACTTTGCATATGTACTTTGACTCAGTGATACCTCTTCTGGCTGATAGTCCAAAGACATCAGAGGAAGAGGAAAAAGAATTCATATGTGTAAAAATAATAGCATTTAAGGAAAAAAACTTTGAGGACTCGAGATCTCTGATCAATGCAATGACAAATCATGATTTCAGAGGACATATGATGGTGAGGGCTACCCATCTCCTTAGAGAAAGATGATAGATTCAAGATGCAAAATGAGATATAGGTGTTTGGATATGGGAATTTATTTTGTTTGTCTATATTTATTATAAGGGTTTCATTTTTCTTTTAATTTGGAAGGAGGAGTGGGAGGAGAGAAAATGTTTGTTAATTGAAAATAAAATGAAAAAAGCAAAACAAATGAAAAAAGAGAAAATGTCCTCTTCATATCCTTTAACCTCTTAGAGAATGGCTCTTGTTTTTATCATTTGAGTCAGTTCTTTATACATTTTGAATATGAAATCTTTATCAGAGTAAATTTTTGCAAAGATTTTTCTCCCAATTAACTCCTTTCCTTCCAATTTTAACTGCATTGGTTTTGTTTGTGCAAAAATTTTAAGATTTTATGCAATCAGAATTGTCCATTTTACCTTTAGTGATTTTCTGGATCTTTTGTTATGTCATTAACTCTTCCTCTATCTTGAGTTGAGAAAACTTATTTCTCCTTGCTCCTCTACTTTGGTTATAATGTCACTTTTTACTTTAAATCATATACATTTGGAGCTTATCTTGGTATATGGTGTCAGATGTTGGTCTATATCTAATTTCTTCCTGACTACCTTCCAGTCTTTCTAACAGTTTTTGTTGAATATAGGTGCTTAATAAATGCTTTTTGATTGATTGGTCATCTAGATTTTGTTTGAAGACTTCCAATAAAGGGGAGCAGCTCATTCCACTTTGCCCATAGTTCCAGTTGTTAGGAAGCTTTTCCTTATAACAAGCCAAAATTTCTTTTTTATAACTTCTGTTCATTGCTCATAGTTCTGCTTTCTAGTCAAGAAGAACAAATTTTTTCACTATTCCATGTAACAGTTCTTTAAGCACTTGAAGACACTTATCATGTCTCCTCCACACCCTCTGTCCTTCAGTCTTCTCTTCTCCAGATATAACTACTTCTTTCTCTTAAACTGATGGTCATATGTTATATGGTGTATATTTATGACTTTTCATGATCCTGATTGTCCTACTCTGAATGTTAGGTCACTTATCAGTATTTTTTTCTTAACATATAAGACCTAGAACTAGAACATATTACTCCAAATGTGATCTAACAAGGATAGAGTTCAGAAGTACAGTCATTTCCTAGTCCTGACCACTATGTCTCTCTTAATATGACCTATGATTGCATTAACTATTGGATACCATAGCAGTCTGGAACATAATTAGCATTTGATGACTAACTCAATAAATATATGCACTAGACTATGATACAACTGGGCAGATTTTGAACTGATCAAGTGGTCCAGCTCAAAGAATAGCTGCTAATGGATCTATGTCAACTTGCAAGAAGTTCTCATGTGGGAAACTCAAAGGATCTGTACTTAGCCCTCTGCTGTTTAACATTTTCATTAATGAATTAGATAAAGACTTAGATGGAATTCCTGTCAAAATAGAAGATGACACAAATCTAGGAGGCACAGGTAATACACCAGATGATAGAATCAAAATTCATAATGAAACTGAGAGGCTGGAATATAGGGTCAAAACAAATCAGATGAAATTGGATAAGGACATGTAAAAGAATAAATGAATGGATGGGAAAGTATTTAAGTATTTACTTTGGGCCATGTAACATGGTAAGTACTGGGGATATAAGGACAAAATAAGACAGTGCCTGCCCTCAACAAACTTACATTCTAATAAGGAAAAAATACCTATATATAGTAGTGGCAAGGTAAGAGATCTTAGTCTAGGGAGTCACAAGGATGTTAAATCTTACACTTGAGTTAAAAAAATCAACTTCACAAGTTCAATTTGAAAGAGGCATAGTTCAGTAACAATTTGTCTGAAAAAAAAGATACTAGACTTTTAATGAACAAATGACTATAAATTGTTCTGATTTCTTCATCAGAAAACTGCCTGTTCATATCCTTTGACCATTTATCAACAAGGAAATGCCTTGCATTCTTATAGATTTGAAATAGTTCTTTATATATTTGAGATATGAAACCTTTATCTGAGAAACTGTCTATACAATTTCCCCCCAGTTTTCTGCTTTCCTTCTGATCTTGGCTACATTTGTTTTATTTGTATAAAAATCTTTTAATGTAATCAAAATCATCCATTTCACATCTCATGACCATCTCTATCTCTTGTTTGTTCATAAATTGGTCACCTATCTATAAGTTTAATATATTCCATGTTCTTCAAATATTCTTGAATCCCTAGATCATGTATCCACTTTGACCTGTAAGATATTGGCTATGCCCAATTTTTGCCAGACTGCTTTCCAACTTTCATAACAATTTTTACCAAATAGTGAATTCTTATCCCCCAAACTTAAGTCTTTATACTTGTCAAACATTAAGTAACTATATTTGTTTGCTGCTGTAGATTGTATGCCTACTCTGTTCCACTGATCTACCTTTCTATTTCTTAGAAATACCCGAGAGTTTTGATAATTGCTGCTTTATAATATGTTTAAGATCTGGTACTGCTAAACCTTCCTTTACATTTTTTCCCATCAGTTCCTTTGATATTCTTGACCCTTTGTTCTTCCAAATGAATTTTATTACTATTTTTTCCAGCTTTGTAGAATAATTTCTGATAATTTAATTCAGATAGCATTGAATTATAGATTACTTTTGACTAAATTGTCATTTTTATTATATTGGTCCTGCCTACTCATGAACAATTAATATTTCTCCATTTATTTAAATCTGATTTTATTTGTGCACAAAGTTTTTTATAGTTTAGTTCATATAGATCCTGGGTTTGTTTTGGTAGGTGTATTGCCAGGTATTTTATACTGTCTGGAGTTATTTTAAATGGAGTATCTTTAGCTGTCTCTTCCTATAGCTTCCTGTTGATAATATATAGGAATGCTGATGATTTATGTGGGTTTACTTTATATCTTGCTGCTTTGTTGAAATTAGCTTTTTAGTTGAGTCTTTAAGATTTTCCAAGTATATCATCATATTATCTGCAGAAAAAGATAGTTTTATTACATCATTTCCTATTCTGATTCCTTCTAATTCTTTTTCTTTTCTTATCACTATTACTAGATTTTCCAATATGGTATTGAATAATATTGATGATAGTGGGCATCCGTCAGGGCATCACACCTGATCCTACTGGGAAGGTTTCTAGCTTATCCCTGTTACAAATAATGCTTGCTGATAGTTTTAGGCAAATGCTTCTTATAATTTAAGAAAAAGTCCATCGATTCCTATACTTTCAAGTGTTTTTAATAGAAATGAGTGTTGTACTTTATCAAATTTTTTTCTGAATCTATTGATATTATCTTAGTAAATTAAGAAGTAGGCAGTTAAAAAAATAAGATGGATGTACAAAGTTTGAAGGAAAACAAACACTTCCCTCTAACTCTCCAAATCCTGGCCATGCTTCAAGATACTTTTCCTCCATTCAAAGCCCTTCTGACTATTTCTGTCTATATCCATTTTATAGGTTTATGGGCTCGAGAGTGGGAAGGAATTGTAGAGTGGTAAACTGATAAATATTAAGTCTCAGAAAGGTGAAATGATATGACCAAGGTCACACAGCTAGATAAAGGCAAGTCATTCAGCCTCAGTGGGACTCAAAATGGATTACTCAATACTTATCTCCCACTACTCTTCTGTGCTCTAACCAATCTAGACCACTTTACATTTACTTAACATACCCATCTGTTTCATACCTCCACATATTTGCTCAAATTACCCATTTCCCATCCCTGACTCCTGGAATGCTTTCCCTCCCAAACTCTACCTCACCCTATGCACCTCTTACAATCCTAATGATCCTTTGATCCCAATGCAAAGCCCATCTCCTCTGTGGAGCTTTTCCTGATCATGCAATAAGAAATGCTCTTTCTCTCTCTCTCTTTCTCTCTCTCTCTCTCATTTTTTTTTTTTTTTGGCATAGCACAACCCTAGCGCTTAACGTTTGTTCACATAGACCTTTTCACACACTGTAATTGTTAGTTATCTTCATTGTGCTAGCCTGGCCAGTCAGGATTCATGACTTGTCTGGAAGTACAAGAATATTCCTAGTGGTAATTATAGGTGAGGTCTATTACAAGAACATACAGGATCAGGAGACACTTACATCACCTCCATAGTGTCTCAGAATTGCACAGAATTCTTGATTTTGAAATATGTTGAAGACTTTGCCAAGTAGGAAGGGCTCAGTGATGTTTGGGATGATGATCTACCATTTTCTGGTGCTGAGTAGTTTTATATCCCATTAGATGACTAGATGGAAAAGTACCCAATATTCTTCTGTCACAGTCAAATAGCTGCCAATTAAAGCCATTCTAAGAATCTTGACCTTCCTGGTGACTTGTGATTTGTGATGGTGATTTCCCAGGTATCAGTCAGAGGAACACTATATGGCTTTACGCTATTCAAAATTTTATAGTGATTTGGAGGAAAGAATAGATGGTCTACTTTTCAAATTTGAAGATGATGTGAAATTAGAAAGGTTAGCTAATTTGGTAAATGACAACTAGAATTCAAAAAGATCTTGAAATCTAATGAGATGAAATTTAATTGACATAAATGCTTGACTCTAAACTATTAATTCTATAAGTATAGAATGAAGGAGATATAGCTAGGCAATAATCCATGTGAAAAAGAGCTTGGGTTTTTAGTGAACTACAACTTTACTAAGTGTCAACACTGTGAAATGGTTGCCAAAAAAATCTAATATGACATTAATTTGGCTTTCGTGTTGTTCAGTCTGACTCTTGGTGACCATATTTGAGGTTTTATTGGCAAAGATACTGAAGGGGTTTGCTATTTCCTTCTCCAGATCATTTTACAGATGAAGAAACTGAGGCAAACAGATTAAGTGACTTGTCCAGGGTCACCCAGCTAGGAAGTGTCTGAGGATGGATTTCAATTTCGGAAGATGAGCTTTCCTGACTCCAGACCTGGCACTCTATGCACTGTGCCACCTAGCTGCCCATTGGTCTACCTTAATGTTGTCCAAAATGAGAGAAGGTATCGCCTCATTGGATTCTACCTATACCAATTCTGGGTTCCACATTTTAATAAGGACATTAGTCTGGGTTGGTTCTAGAAGCAAGGAGAAAACTCCATACTATATAAGTGTTTGTTGAAGGACCTGAGAATGTTTAGGCTGAAAAAAAAGAAGCCAGGGAAAATATTATAGCTGTCTTCAAATATTTAAAAGTATTTAAAAGACTATCACATGAAGAAAGATTAATTGTTTTGTTTGTTCCTGGAAGGTGGGACTAAGATCAGTGAATGAAAATTACAGACAGATTTCAACTAGATATAAGGAAAAAGTTCCTAGCAGTTAGAGTTATCCCAAAGTCAGAAAAACTGTCTCCAAGGGTGGATTGAAGGGTGCTTGTCTTTGACTCTCTGTCTCTGACTCCCTGTCTCTGTCCAGTGTCTCTGCATTTCTCTCTCTCCCACCCTCCTTCAGCACAATTCCATTGTATACTCCTTACAACAGACTGTGGTGCAGAGACCATCCTCACCTTCTAAAGAGAGATAGTTTCATCAGACACCTTAACTAAAGCCACTTCAGGACTTGGAGGTGGGGGGAGGAAACAGAGGATGTCATTGCTTTAAAGAAAATATCTTATGCCTTGTTGGTAGTTACATTATTTATTTCCCCTCCTTTATTTATGGCCTTTCATAATTCACTGGTGGCTCTGATTCACTTTGCCACTCCTGTGTTATGAGATCATCAATAACACCTAGGAATGAATGATGTTTCTACAATCAGGGGACCCAAATGGAAATCACAAATAGACACACACACACACACACACACACACACAGAGTCTGTTATAGATGAATCTGTGTTTTACCTGGCCATGATATAAGTTTAATTTACTTCAAACACTGATGTAGGGGAATGATACACAGTAAATTGAATTGTTCTGAATTAAGCATATGCTGACACATGTGACGTGTGATATGAATATACATATGTACATTTTATCTATTACTGCTTTCTCATATTTAACCATGCTATACTATACCATGCCACACCACTCCACACCATGCCATACCATACCACACCATACCATACCATATAATGCCATGCTATGCCATACTATACTGTCTTCTGTTATGTGTATATGAAAAAGCAGTGTAGTGGAGTAGAGGGAATGGGTTACAATTGTCTTATGTCATAGCTAACAAATATTGAATAGAAGAAAGATCAGTGAACAAATTCATGAATTATCAGACAGCTTTCATTCTATGCAATTGTTTATTTAGCTGACAGGATTTTACAAAAACTTGTCTTAACTAATTAATAGCCATTAATAAGCCATATCATATTGAATTTTTTAAACCTATTGGAACTTCAGGAATTTGTGGATCTAAGTCCCACTATCTTTTTTATACAATATCATTTATAAAATCCTTGACTAAGGTAAAAGTACACACACTAACTTAAACTAACAACCTTCGGAATTGAAAAGTAAAGGGAAATACCATTCTGGAACATGCTAATTGCTCTTCCCTGCTGAAGACTACTCCAGTATCATTGCCAAAAAAAACCCCAAATGAGGTCACAGAAAGTCAAACACAACTGAAAACAACTCACTAATGACAAACACAAGCTGAAGACTACAGATGAAATTTAGTCTTTGACCCTAAAACTTATAACAGGACTTGGGAAACTAGGGCAGTTTTAAGATGGTGGTGTTTTGACTTGCCTCTCCCAACCTCCTTTTAAAAAACCACATCCATGATAAAGATAATTAGACAACAGGGGAATTGTTGAAATGATATCTGGGTCCCCATAACCTACAAGCATGTTTGAAAATGTGTATTATATGCAGTCTGGCATAGCTGGAAAAGTACCAGACATGACAGGTAGTCAATATTCAATTTAAATTCAAAGAACTGAAATTTCATAGCAGATGACAGGCAAAGGTATATTACAGATTTCCATAAGGAGCTTGCTACCTGTAAGGGTAATAGCTAGTCTGTGCATGCCCAAAAAGTATGAGAAGATGAAGCAAGGAAAAAATCCTCGGGTGGAAATGCTTTTGTTCTTACCCTCAATCTCTCCATTCTAAACTGAGTCAAAGAACAGGAATGAAGTTCTCAGTGGGAGAAAAGCTGATTGGAAGTCAGAAGACTAAACTGTTATGTGACTTTGGGTCAGTTACTTCTCAGTGCCTTCACTGATAAAAAAAAAAAGAAGAAGGGATTGAATTAGATGAGTTGAATGATACTTTCCAGGTTTACATCCTTAGGCCATTGAGGAAAGCCATACCCATTTGAGAGAGTGATCTACCTTCAAGTCTGGGCCCTGAAAGAAATCAAGGTGAACCTTAGGGAAATTGGATCTGTGTGATCTCCTTTTGGGGAGGGGGTTCCATGGAAATCTGTGTCTGAAGGAACTCTGATATTCTGGTACTTAGGTCATCTCTACATTGAACTTTATTACCTCTCTTTTAGTTGATCAAAGACTTTATGTTTGTTACCTTTCTGGCTTTTGTCCATGCTCTGGATTACCGAAGTTATCATGTAAGTGACTCAGTTTACGTGTTTACATAGGATGGCAGATGTAAAGGTGGAAGAGACCTTAGAGATCATCTTCTAGTTCAACTCCTCATTTTACAGATGAGAAATGGAAGCACAGAAAGGTTAAATGTCTTGTCCAAGTGAGGTGTTGCTGTACTTGTTAGCATTCAGAGCAGTGTGTCCTGCTATTGCTTTCTTTTTGTAGGAATGGGAAATTATTGGTAAACAAGGAAGAGAGGGAGAGTGATAGACAAAGAAAAAGATGAACATGTATGAGGAAGACAAAACCCCAAAATGGGAGCAGCCAAGGTGGAGGGACCGTGGGAAGATGGGCACACTAACACATTGACAGAGCTGTGAATCTGTCTAACCATTCTAGATATTAATTTTTATTTATATAAGAAAAGGGACTGCACTGTTCATATTTTTTGATCCAGTGGTTCCATTACCGGATGAATATCCCTTAGCAGAATTCTTGTGATAACAGAGATTGGAAACAAACATAGATGGGGAAAAGGTTGAAAAAAATGATGTATAAATATAATGGAATATTGAACAATCAATAAGAAATGATGGATACAAAGAATTTAGGGAACTATGGTAAGATTTATATGAACTGATGCAGAGTGAATAAATAGCAGAACCTAAAGAACTATTTATATGGTATGTATATAAAATTACAACAATATAAATGCAAATACCACTAACTGGAAGCCAATTAATATCAGAAAAACAAATGATGATCTTGGAGAAAAGATAACAAACCTCTTTTCATAGGAGAGAGGTGGGGGACTTCTAAGGAATGATCTTATATATCTTATCAAGTACAGTCACTGTATCAATTGCTTTTGCTTAACTGTATTACTGTGTTAAAAGGCAGAAATAAAGGGTGGGGAATCTTTTGGGGAAGGGAATAATCATTTATATAGTGCCTACTATGTGCAAGGCAAAGAATTAAGCACTTTATGAATATCTCATTTGGTTCTCACGGTAATTCTGTTATTATCCCCTTCTTATAGTTGAAGAAACTGAGGCAAAAAGAGGTTTAGTGACTTGCCAAGGGTTACATAGTTAGTAAGTGTCTGAGGCTGGCTTTGAACTCAGGTCTTTCTGATCCGCAGTGGCATCCTTATTTCAAATCATTCATTTCCCTTTGTCATACTTCTGAGGGTTAATGAGTCTTCTTTAAAAAGAAATTATATGAGGCAGATTTAAGGGGGTATTGGGGATTCACACTTTAGTAACAAAAGATCAGAACTGTCAAACACAGCCCACAGATATTGTGGCCCAAGTGCCTAGAACCAGATTAAAAGGGAATTGGGAAATATTTAATACAATAAATAAAAATACAATATAGCACAGGTAATATTAATTTGTGATTTTCCAAATCAATATGTGACCTGCAGGGATACTTATGTACTGGTTAATCGTCACCGACCCCCCCCCCGCCCCCCCCCCGCCCTTGTAGATTGTAGAACTGGAAAGGAGTGTTAGAAGTCATCTAGTCTAATTCTCTCATTTTTCTGATGATAAAAATGAGGCGTGGTGAGGGGAAGTGATACAGTAGTAAGTGGCAGAGCCTAGGTTCAAATGTAGGTCCTTTGACTTCAAGGTATCTGAAATCAGATTTGAACTCAGGCCTTCCAGACTTCAGGCTCAGCAACCTACCCACTGCTCCACCTAGCTGCCTCTGTACTTCCTAACTACATTTTTGTAGAAATTGTTCTAGAAATGACTGTGGGGCAAAGACAAAACTTTTTTTAAAGTAGAGAGTATTAGGGAGAGCTAGTTATATTACTTCTCCCGATTTTTATCAATACAAGTCACAATACTGATAAAAAAAAAAGATGCCTAGGTAATCTTGGGGTAAAGGCTAATTTCCCTTGTCTTTTGGTATACAATATTCTAGCTTCTTTCATTTTTCTTGTGTTTCTTAAGTAGTCTTGGGTGATTTAAGCTGATATCTGTTGATATGTGGACTTCTTTTTCTAGCTGCTTTTCAGTCTTTGACAATGAAGCTTTTAACCTTGTCCACAGAATTTCTGGGTGACTCAAATTTAGAATTCCTCTCTGCTGCCATCCTGTAGATTCTTTTGCTTTATCCTTTGCCCTCTGTTTCAAATACTTCTGATTTTTTAAAAATTTGATTTTCTTCACAGACCCTTTGTCTCTTCATAATTTTTCTGGTAGATAAGCAATTCTCAGATTGCATTGTCCAGATTTATCTTCTAGTTTTATTGCTTTGGTGTGTAGAAATCTGAGGTCTTTTTCCTTTTTTTAAAATTTGTTTTTTAATCTACATTCCCTGTTCACCCAACTACATTTTTTTTATTCTCTCTGAGTCTCTGTGTTCTTTAGACAGTCTACTGCTTCCCTGAGATCTTCCATTTTATTTTCTACTTTGTCAGTTTTTGTACATCCAATTTCATAGATGGCCAAATCATCCTTTATGTTTCTTATGGGAATATTAAACCACTGTGGAGGTCCTTCCAATACACACATTCTCACCTTTAGAGAAGTAATTGCTGTTGTAATCTTTCTGGAGTTGTCCCATAGTATTTATTCATTATACTGAGGTATATATTTTGCTTATACATTTCAATTTCTCTGTTAACTTTATGAAAGGTTTTTCTGGTAAAGTTTTTTTTCCTTTCTCCATCTTTCTTCGCTACTGTTCACCTATCTTATTTGTTACAGTTATCATTATTTTGAGGCTGTGCAGCAGAGCTAGGTTTAGAAATACTTGTTCTCTTTGTCCTTGGAAGTCCCTGAGGGGGACAGTTGAGAAAGAATGTCCCAGTGGTTCTTTATAATATCATCCTGGGAAGGATAAAAGAAGACATATTGCTGCCCTGGAGGAGATTATAGTCTTGTTGTGGAGCAGAGAGAAACCTAACACAAAACTGTAATTAGAAGATCATAAAGTGTACAACAGGGCACTAATTGTCTCTACCTCTAATGTTGTCAGAGTTTCTCACATGATAGGATGAGTCTGGGTACACTTTCAGGGATTTCACTTCAGGTATTTTCTGCCTTTCCCTACTAAATCAAGGAGTTTCTCTACATGACACTATGCAGTATGTTGTCACCAACTCCCCTTGCAAACACATAATCCATAAAGTTAACAATGGTAAAGTGTTGTTCACAAACTGAATAAAATAGAACCCACAGAAAATAAACCCAGTTGCCAATTAGCATGGCTTCCCCAGAGATCTGCATTAACTCAGTTACTAACAGTCATGCCCAAGATATGTTCTTAGCAGGAATGACTTTTTGCAATTCCCTAGTTATTGACTTTTATTGTATTTCTCCACCACGCTGAGCAGATGGTGATCATCGCTCCTCTTGTAGTTTTCCCCAGTTACTAGTAAGTGATGATATATTTCCTACTGAAATTCTCTATCAATGTATCACCTACATGTTGCTCCACCTACAAGTCTCTATAGGTGATATTGCTAGCTTTTTTTTTTTCACTCAGATAAAAAACTGTTATGGTATGCATCCTATTCTATCTCTCCAGAGAGAGTAGAGTATTGCAGATCAAAAGCTATGCTATACCAGGTATCTCAACTCTGAGGTCTCTTCCAGTTCCCATCTATCTCTAGCCTTATACAAAAGTTCACTGAGGTGTCAAGAACACCTCATACCCATAACATCTGTAGCCTGGTCTTCATAGTCAACACCAGGTTTTATGATTTAGTGATTCTATATCTTCTTTACCTCAGGCATCTGGATCAATCAACCAATCAACTGAAAATCCTTTTTAAAATGCCAGCTATATGCCATACACTGCTAGACACTGAGCATACAAAGACAAAAATGAAATCATCCCAATGTTCAAGTAGTATATATTCTACTGAGAGATATCATGTACATGTATAGGCATACATAAAGTATTTACAAGGTAATGTGGCGGGGGGGGAAATCTGAGAGTATAGGTAAAGGCTTCATGATAGAGCTTCAGTTGAGCTTTAAGGAAACTAGGGATTTTAAGAGGTGGATGGGAAGAAGGAGTGAATTCCAGGCATTCCGAACAGCAGCATAAAGATAGGAGGAAGGAAATAGAATGTTAAGTGTGAGGAAAGCAAATTAGGATCAATCATAGATTGTAAGGGGTTGAGTCATGTATAATAAAGATTGCAAAGGTAGTTTGGAGCCTGACTGTAAAATACTTTCCCTAGGTCTAAAAGTTTGATAAACGCCTATCAATTTCCTTTCCTTTGCCTCTGGGAACAACTGAGAGGAATTCTTTAGACTTTCTGGGCTTGCTTCCTCCAACCTCTAGACCAGGAGTGTTCTGGAGCCAGCTCAAACCATTTGGAGAGAGTTAATTGTTAAAATTGCAGTGTGAACATTTATAACTTGGATTTCAGCAAGTGCTCCAAATCCAGACTTCATTTACTGTTTTGTTGATTGCCCAGACTTAAGCAAGTGATAATAACACAGACTAAACTTCAAAATGTGCTATGTGTACATTCCCCCCTACTCCGCCACCCCCTCCCAAAAAGATCAAACAGCACATCCCTTCTGTAGGTCTTCTACCACATAGAACTAAGAGCCATGGTGTGATTTGTGGGTTTGTTTCTTTCATGGCCAACCTAATGGCCATTTCACAGCCAATTCTTGGCCAGGATAGTCCTGTCTCATCAAGGACAACCATCTGCTTTCTCCATATCTCCTCACTTGTCATGGGTGCCTACTCCCTCTTAGGTGATTTGTGCTGTCCTTCCAACCTGATGAGTTATCTTCCTAAAAGATGATGCTCAGAAGTGAACACAAGATATTGGAAGAAATGGAGTGGAATCCCAGCTCTTCTAATCTTAAAAGAAAGAAGAAAAATAGGATCTGCAAACTCGAGACCATTAAGCTTGACTTCAATTAATGGCAAAATTCTATGTATTATTAAAGGAATGATTAGTGAACATCTCTCTACTAGGGGAAATAGTGATCACGGAGCAAACATGGTTTTACCAAGAGAGATTATGCTACACTAATCAAATTTCTTCTTTTCTTTTCTTTCTTTCTTTTTTCTTCCTTCCTTCCTTTGTCTTTCTTTCCTTCTTTCTTTTTCTCCCTCCCTTTCTTTCTTTCTTCCTTCCTTTCTTTACTGATATATTAGGAAAACAGTAGATACAGTTTAGTATTAGGAAAACATTTCATTGATGGAGTATCTCATCTTATACTTTTTAAAAAGTTTTATTGTTGTGTTTTGTTTTTATATTCTAACATTACAGATTTGTAAGTCTCTTTTAATAAAGTTGTTGCTTGTCCTTTTTTGAGGAGAACCAATATCATGGGTGACACCTTGACATCACAATTGTGTGAATTGTGAATTGGATTTAAGTGAGGCTGAGTTCCACAAAAATCTAAGATCAACCACACAGTGACCTCATCTGAAAGTGCATGCAACGTCTTACACCTATTGAAATTTCTTCTCTATTAAAAAAATTAGCAAAAATCTATTTTTTCTCCTCCTAATTCTAGTCTATGTCAATGGAATAGAAAAGAAAAACAATTTTCTTGCAACAAACACACAGTCAAACAAAACAAATTCTCTCTCTCTCCCTCCCCCTCCTCTCTTTCTCTCTCCCCTTCTGCACCTTACATCCATCACCTCTCTGTACTGGATAGCATATTTCAGTACTGATCCTCTAGAATAATGAATACTTATTCTATGATCATAGTTCCTACAGCTTTCAAAATTATTTGTTTTTACACTTTTATACTTACTTGTTGATTGTACTAATTTTATTCTTTATCAGTTTTATAAAAATCTGCAAAATTGTTTATTTTTGTAATATTGATGTTTTGTTATAAGTTGTTTTTTGGTTCTGCTCACTTCTGCATCAGTTCACGAGTATTTCCATGTCTTTTTGAAATGTTCTATTTCCTCATAGTATTCCATCGAATTCATGAACCACAAGTTATTTAGCCATTTCTTGATTGATGGGCAACCCTTTGGTTTCCAGTTTTATATCTCATATTATTCTTTTACAAAAATGGGGATGTGGTAGACAATACAACAGTTAAGTGATGGAATGGCTTAACACAAAGAATAGTCATGAATGATTAGCAGTCAATTTGTAATGAAAGATCCTTTAGGTGTTTACTAGTCAATGACCATTTCTCCAATTCTGTTTTACTTATCTTTAAAAAAAAAAAAAAGTGATATACCTTTTTCAGTACGATTACAGAGGTGCCCAAATGTCTTAGAAAAAAATACAAGAGTGAAAATTGTAAAGCTAGAGAGCACACCAACAGGTTCTTTCAGAAAGTCTCAGATATGAACAAAATGAAAACAAAAAGTGTTGATGTGAATTTGACATTCTTTTCAATCTTCTTTGTCTTTTGCGCCACAATTTAAGAACATGTATAAACTCAATACAATTAAAATTTTCCTTTTTTTAAATTGTTGCTTCTCTATACAGCTTACCTGGGCAAGTAGATGGTGCAGTGGATAGAACACTGGGCCTGGAGTCAGGAAGTCTCTTCTTCCTGAGTTCAAATCCAGCCTCAGATGTTTACTAGGTGCATGATCCTGGGCAAGTCTCTTAACCCTGTTTGCCTCAGTTTTCTTTTCTGTAAAATGAGCTGGAGAAGGAAATGGCAAACTGTTCCAGTATCTCTGGCAAGAAAATCCCAAATGGGCCCATGAAGCGTTGGACATTGCCGAACAACAACCCCGCCCTCCCCTCAAAAAAAACCAGACCAAAAGCTCATCTACTTCATCTGGGAACCTGCCTCCCACTGTTATGAGAAATTCTCTCAAATAATCTTCTGGAATAGTGTCTGTAGCTTTTTTATCAAAAGAATTTTTTTATGACATTTTCTGGTTCTTTTCCATTTAACTTTTTTCCAAACATTGTGGAGAACATGGCAAAATTTATAGGACCTGGAGCTTCATTCATCATGGCATCTAGGTCCTCATTAGTTGGATTCTTTCCTAAGGAAGCAAGCATATCATAGAAAACTCTGACAATGAAACAATCTCTGTTCTGTTCAATCATACTAAAGGCTAATACTAAATTTAACTAAAGTTAAATCACACTAAATTCCTGAATCTATGACTAATCAAGCATAGTAAATACATCTGAAGTTGCACATGAAGGGTGTTTCTTGGTGGTCTTTGTCTTTGTCTTTGTATGACATGTTGACAATTAAATCCCATGGCTGATGGCACAGATGACAAAGTTGTTGAAAAAACAGGAGCAGAAGAAGGAAAAAGAGAAGGAAGAAGAGACAGAAATGGAGCTGTGGCTAATACCCTACACTATATTTGTTGTTGCTGAGTCATTTTCAGTTGTATCTGACTCTTTGTGACCCCATTTGGGGTTTTCTTTGAAAAGATCCTTGAATAGTTTGCTATTTCCTTCTCCATCTCATGTTACAGATGAGAAAATGGGGTAAAGAGGATTAAGTGACATGCCAAGGATCACCCAGCTAATAAATGTCTGAGGGTGGATTTGAACTCAGATGGATGAGTCTCCTTGACTTCAGACCTGGCACTCTATCCACTATGCTACCTAGCTGCCCCTATACTACATACTTTGTCTTTAAGAGGCAGTGTGCCACAGTGGGCAGAGTCCTGGACTTGGAGTCAGTTAGGAAAATGAATATGAACCTTCCTCAGACACTTGCTACCTATGTGACTGTGGGCAAGTCATCTATTCTCTAAAAACTCTAATTTCCTCACTGTAAAATGGGGATAAACATAGTGCTACCAAGAGACAGAGATCTGACTTCAGTCAGAAAAACCTAAATTCACGTGCTGCCTCTAAAATCTATGGTCTGCAAGACACCAGGCCGGTCCCAGAACCTCCCAGTACCCCAGGCAACTCTCTTACTACAAACTGCTCAACAATGGTAGATCTCCATTGATAGAGGGAAGTCACTTTCTTACCGTGAAGTTCCCTATGCCAGTGACTCCAAACTAACACTTTGCAAAACTAAAAGTACTCTCTAAATGTGAACTGTCATTGTTCTTATTTTATGTCATTAGGATTTCACTCTGGAAAATATCATCCTCTTTTGCTGGCTTTTCTTATAGAATTTTGGACCATTGGATTTTACCGGAGAAAGGAGAAGGCAGGAAGACAGGAAGAGGGAAGGAAGAAGGAAGGGAAGGAGGGAAAGAGATCTCTGTTAGCTGGAGGAGTGAGGGAAGGCTTCTGGTAGTAAGGGACAAAGACTTTTCTAGCTCAGGAGTCAGACAGCTCCCTGCTGAGCTGATGCTACCTTTGTAGTGTCCTCTGGTTGCATTAATGAATGGCCTTCAGTCAGCACATGAATCTGAAGCTGTCAATTTTTCATGCACACATGACATGAACTGCTTTGGAGCTATGGGCTGTCGAGAAGAAGATTTCATCTTTCATAAGGAAAGTGCCACTACCCTTTGGAGAAGAAAAAGCTCAGGAGCGCGAGGGGCAGAGTAGAAAACTGCTCAGGATGGGGGGAAGGGTAGCATTTACATCTATGTAAAAGCTCCCTCATAATACAATGAGAGACCAGGAGGGATGAGGTGTGGAGCAAGAGAAGCTAAAAAAAAGTGCTCATCCATCCTATCAACTATAGGAGGAGACGATGAATCTGACAAACAAATTTCAGAATTAGAGCAAGAATTTCATTATATTTTGAAAAATTATTTTGCAATTAACTCCTGAGAAAAACCTTGTGATTCACTCACACACAGAGCTCAGAAGTCCAGGCTTTTCCTTCCTTATCATCACACCACTGCCCCTCCCAAATGCTCAGCAGCCAGGCTCAGGGAGTTAGAGGATTTGGGTGCTTAAGGTGGCTGAAGACAGGCGGCATGAGTTCAGACTGGAGGTGTCTGACACCCGCAAGCACTAGGACTTGGTGGCTATTGCTGATGCCTGCTCTTTAGAGGTCTGGTTTCAGCCACTGGGGTTTCCTAGAGGACCTTGAGTTCAAACAAGAGCTCTTCATTGAGAATCAGAAGATCTGGGTTTGAATCCGGACTTTGCTACCTATTACCTACATGACCTTGGGTAAGTACTTAATATCTCCAGCTCCAAATGTCTTCATTTAGAATATGATAGCACTGGCTAGACAATTTCTAAGGTATGAAATTCCATGTGTCTGCCTTCTCAATAGAAAGAGGACTGGGCCTGAAGTCAAAAAGACCCATCTTCCTGAGTTCAAATCCAGCCTCAGACACTTACTCGCTGTGAGACCCCAGGCTAGTCACTTAACCCTGTTTGGCTCAGTTTCCTCATTTATAAAATGAGTTCAACAAGGAAATGGCAAACCACTCCAGTATCTTTGCCAAGAAAACCCCAAATGGGGGTCACAAAAAGATGAACATGACTGAAGTGACTCAACATACCTTCTCT
Source organism: Notamacropus eugenii (assembly GCF_028372415.1). Lineage (NCBI taxonomy): Eukaryota > Metazoa > Chordata > Mammalia > Diprotodontia > Macropodidae > Notamacropus > Notamacropus eugenii. The sequence goes on from NC_092876.1 coordinate 320,348,113, forward strand.
CTGGACTTTGAGAAGAAACCAGCGATTGCTGGCTATTGTATCTGGGGCCTATTTGGTTAGTGCTCACTCATAACAGGCTAAGTGATTTATCCAAAGTCACACAGCTTTTAAGTGGCAGAGCCAAAGTTTGAATCTGGATTCTCTGATACTTGGTCCAAAGCTTTTCCCCCTTGGGTGTGCTTCCTCTGTATCCCTCACAGCATCTGCATTGAGCTGGGCACAAAGGATATACTCAGTAAACAGTGATTATGTTTCAACTTAATTTTATTTAGAGTGTGTTTGTAAAATTAAATTTTAAATCCTTAAGATTTTGCCACCACCTGAATAGATCCTAATTGCTTAATATCAGTGTATACCTGAACCTTTTAGAATGTAAACTTTAGTTCTGTGCTCTCAGGCTGATTGCCTCAGCCAAGCAGGGAACCCATAACCTCAGTTCTTCTAATGGGTAACTTGTCACCATCATTCCTAGGAGCTGGACTATTGGAGCTTGGCACTGGACTTTCATTTTGAAGTCTTGTCTCATAGGATCATGGGATTTTAGAGCTTAGGATCATAGAATCTATGAGTAGGGAGGGTCTTCAGAAGACATCTAGTTCCACTCTCTGCAGGCTTCCAAATACAGGAATTCCTTCTACAACACCCTGCTGCTGCTCAACTCTTTCTACTGGGAGGTCAAATGACTTTGAGAGGCCACCCCTTTCATAACTAGGCAGCATCAATTGAGCTGAAATCTGCTTATTCATAATTTACATCTCCTGGTCCTAATTCTGTATCTTGGAGCATCATTGAACAAATCTAACTCTTCTATACTGTGTGACAGTTTCTGAAACATATGAGGTCAGCTGTGGTGTCTCACCATGAGCATCTTTGCTGCAGTCTAAATATTCCCTTCAATCAGGTCATCTAGTAATTCCCCTTTTTCCTCAGATGGGGAAACTGAGGCCCCAAAATATGAAGAGCTAAAGCTTTGGACTAGAGAGTCTTTCTCTAGAATTTGAACTGCTTTCCTCCTCATAGCATAAATCAGCCTGTCTTCTCCCCAGGAGCTGGCAATTGTATCTGGGTTATATTTCTGACCCTTATCGTTGGGATATGACCCAGAGATTCCTAGAAGATTCAACCCCATAATACTGCAGAGGCCCTAAGGGGGCAGACATCCCTGATGGAAAAATCCACAGCCACCAGTCAGCCTTCCAAGTTAACAGATTCCCAAAGGACTCAACCAAGAAAAACAAAATGGTATTTCAAAGGGAAATATGGAGATTGGACTTCTAATTTAGGCCCTTGCAACAGATGCTGCTGATCTTGTAAAAATAATTGCTTACATTATTAATGTAGGTTTTTCCCTTTGTTGAAAGAAGGTGAAAATATCCACTTGATCTAGAACAAGCAGGAGCCTGAAAACCTGCTCAGCCACAGTGAGGAGGTCCGGGAAGGGTTGCCACATTTGGAAGAACAGTTTGTTGCCAGAAGGCTGGAGAAATTTACTTAGTATCCTCACTTTTTGTCCTTTCCCTAATTAACTTCCTCACTGGATTCCCAGCTCTCTTTCCACACAGCTTCCCTCAGATTATAGGAGGAAAAGTTTGCCTCTGGGTCAAGCATAACCACATTGGAAGAATACAAAAGGCAATTTTAATCAAATGAGCTCCCCCACTCCCAAATCACCCAGACTCTGACATGACTCTCTAGTGAATCTGTCTAAGAAGCCCCAAGGAGAATTCAGAGGGTTTCCAGAACCCTGAGGGAAAATTGGAGGAGAAGCCCTTTGACCTCCTGCTCTTGAAATGACTGTTCATTAGAAAGTGGAAACTCCCCACAGAGATCTCTGTTGGAAAGGAGAATACAGATGTTGCACATGTTGGAAAAAGGAGATAACAGATGTTGCCAGCTGGAATTCCCCATGGGGGAAAGAAAAGTTCATTAGCTTTTGACCCCTTCCCTGGGTAGGGAAGGGTCATTGCTGGGAAGGGTGAGGGAAGAAGTACATGACCACACCCAGCCTCCTCCTGTGGCTGGACCTACTCTTTTTTTTAAGACTGATTTAAAAAAAATTTTTTTAATAGACAAATATTTATTTTCTCTGTCTTCCATTTCTTTCCCACTCCTCCTATTAAAAAAAAGAAAATAAAAAACAAAACCTTTGTAACAAATATGCACAGTTATGGGGGAAAAATTGCCTTTTAGCCATGTCCAAAAATGTATATCTCTTTCTGTCTATTTAGTGACAGCGACAAGGAGGTTGCATTTTTGAGCATCAGTCCTCATCCTCTAAAGCAGGGTGGGGGAGCCTGTGGCCTTGTGGCCACAAATGGCCTTGTAGGACCTTGGGTGGGGCCTTTTGACTGAGTCCAAGTTTGACAGAACAAATCCTGTTGTTAAGAGATTTGTTCTGTGACGTTTGGATTCAAAGGGCCACACATGGGGACCTAGAGGACCACATGTGGCCTCAAGGTCACAAGTTCCCCCACCCTGCTCTAGAGTTGTGGTTGATCACTGCTTTGATGACAGTTCTTTGGTTTTTCCAAATTGTTCATATCTACAATGTTGGTGTCATTGCACACATTGTCCTCCTGGTTCTACTAACTTCATTCTCCACCAATTAATGCAGGGCTTACTTTGTCCGGAGTAGATGAAGACAGTGGAATTGAATCTTTTTTTTTTTTTAAGTTGATGTGACTCCTTCCAGATACTCAAGAGTACATGTTATATGAGGATTGGTGGAAGAAACTGGAGATGCTTAGTTTGGAGGAGAGAAGACTCAAGCTGGACTTCCTGGATGGATGAAGGGTTGTTATGAGGAGAAGAGATTAGGCTTTTTGGCTTGGCCCCAGGAAGAAGAACAAGAAACTACAGGCAGATGTTGCAAAAGGAAAACACTTCCTAATGATTGGATTTTTTAAAAAATTTATTTATTTATCTTTTAACATTCATTTTCACAAAATTTTGGGTTCCAAATTTTCTCCCCATTTGTCCCCTCCCCCCACCCCTAAACACCAAGCATTCTGATTGCCTCTATCACCAATCTGCCCTCTCTTCTATCATTCCTCCTTTCCCTTGTCCCCATCTTCTCTTTTGTCCTGTAGGGCCAGATAACTTTCTATACCCCATTACCTGTATTTCTTATTTCCTAGTAGCAAGAACAGTACTCAACAGTTGTTCCTAAAACTTTGAGTTCCAACTTCTCTTCATCCCTCCCTCCCCACACATTCCCTTTGGGAAGGCAAGCAATTTAATATAGGCCATATCTGTATAATTTTGCAGATGACTTCCATGATAGTTGTGTTGTGTAAGACTAACTATATTTCCCTCCATCCTATCCTGCCCCCCCATTGCTTCTATTCTCTCTTTTGATCCTGTCCCTCCCCAAGAGTGTTGACTTCAAATTGCTCCCTCCTCCCATTGCCCTCCCTTCCATAATCCCCCCACCCTGCTTATCCCCTTCTCCCCCACTTTCCTGTATTGTAAGATAAGTTTTCATACCAAAATGAGTGTGCATTTTATTCCTTCCTTTAGTTGAATGTAATGAGAGTAAACTTCATGTTTTTCTCTCACCTCCCCTCTTTTTCCCTCCACTAAAAAGTCTTTTGCCTGCCTCTTTTATGAGAGATAATTTGCCCCATTCCATTTCTCCCTTTCTCCTCCCAATATATCTCTCTCTCACCCCTTAATTTCACTTTTTAAAGATATGATCCCATCCTATTCAATTCACCCTGTGCTCTGTGTGTGTGTGTGTGTGTGTGTGATCCCACCAACTACCCAGATGCTGAAAAGTTTCAAGAGTTACAAATATTGTCTTTCCATGTAGGAATGTAAACAGTTCAACTTTAGTAAAGTCCCTTATGACTTCTCTTTGCTGTTTACCTTTTCATGCTTCTCTTCATTCTTGTTTTTGAAAGTCAAATTTTCTTTTCAGCTCTGGTCTTTTCATCAAGAATGCTTGAAAGTCCTCTATTTCATTGAAAGACCATTTTTTCCCCTGAAGTTTTATACTCAGTTTTGCTGGGTAGGTGATTCTTGGTTTTAGTCCTAGTTCCTTTGACTTCTGGAATATCCTATTCCATGCTCTTCAATCCCTTAATATAGAAGCTGCTAGATCTTGTGTTATCCTGATTGTATTTCCACAATACTTGAATTGTTTCTTTCTAGCTGCTTGCAATATTTTCTCTTTGACCAGGGAACTCTGGAATTTGGCCACAATGTTCCTAGGAGTTTCTCTTTTTGGATCTCTTTCATGTGGTGTTCTGTGGATTCCTTGAATATTTATTTTGCCCTCTGGTTCTAGAATCTCAGGGCAGTTTTCCTTGATAATTTCATGAAAGATGATGTCTAGGCTCTTTTTTTGATCATGGATTTCAGGTAGGCCCATAATTTTTAAATTGTCTCTCCTGGATCTATTTTGCAGGTCAGTTGTTTTTCCAATGAGATATTTCACATTATCTTCCATTTTTTCATTCTTTTGGTTTTGTTTTGTGATTTCTTGGTTTCTCATAAAGTCATTAGCCTCCATCTGTTCCATTCTAATTTTGAAAGAACTATTTTCTTCAGTGAGCTTTTGAACCTTCTTTTCCATTTGGCTAATTCTGCTTTTGAAAGCATTCTTCTCCTTATTGGCTTTTTGAACCTCTTTTGCCAGTGGAGTTAGCCTATTTTTCAGGGTGTTATTTTCTTCAGCATTTTTTTGGGTCTCCTTTAGCAAGGTGTGGACCTGTTTTTCATGTTTTTTTTGCATCTCTCTCATTTCTCTTCCCAGTTTTTCCTCCACCTCTCTAACTTGATTTTCAAAATCCTTTTCGAGCTCTTCCAAGGCCTGAGTCCATTGAATATTTATTTTGGATGTTTGGGATACAGAAGCCTTGATGTTTATATATTTCCCTGATGGTAAGCATTGTTCTTCCTCATCTGAAAGGATGGGAGGAGATATCTGTTCACCAAGAAAGTAACCTTCTATGGTCTTATTTTTTTTCCTTTTTCTGGGCATTTTCCCAGCCAGTTACTTGACTTCTGAGTTTCCTTTCCACACCCACCTTGCCACCAGATCCGCCCAGCTAGTGCTTGGGGGCTGAGATTCAAATGCTGCTTCCCAGCCTCAGGGCTTTTGGCGGGGGCGGAGCTGCTATTCAGTGTGAGATTAAGTTCAGCTGCTTGGGTTGGGGCAGGGCCACCACACGGGGCTTAGTTCCTTCAAGGGGTTTATGCTGAGACCTTCAATAATGGATCTGAGCTCCTGCCTGCTTTGGGAGCCCTTGTCTGCTGCTGCCTCTGCTGCTGCCTCCCGAGGGGCCTGAGTTATGGGGACATCCTGCTCCCCTCTTGGTGAGCTGAAAAGACCCTCTCACTGACCTTTGGTGCCTGTGGATGGAGGGATCTGCGTGGCTGCTGGAGATTCTGTCCCTGAAGCCTGCTCAGATCTGCTCCTCTTGGTGCCACGTGGCCGAGGCAGGGCTGGGCTCTGCTCTGGGTCCAGTGCGTGACAGACCTTTCGGGTCAGTTTTTCAGGTCTCTCTGGAACAGAAATGTCCTCCACTTCGTTGTTCTATGGCTTCCGCTGCTCCAGAATCCATTGGGAGTTCTTCTTTACAGGTATTTTATGGGCTGTGGGTTTGGAGCTAGCATATGTGTATCTTTCTACTCCGCCATCTTGTCTCCTCCCCCCATGATTGGATTTTTTTAAAAAGTAGAATGGGCTGCCTCAAGAGGTAAACTTTCCATCCACATCCTTGGCTGGATGCCCTCCTGTCTAGTGGATTATAGGATGGGTTCCTCTTAGTGGATGGGTAGCACTAGATCCTGGACTAGCCACTAAGGTTCCCCCAACACACAAATTCTATGATTCTGTTCCTTGGGTGCCCAGGAACCTCCACTGCAGTGTCTCCCTTAGGTTCACTCTCTTTTTCTTTCTAAATGCTTTATTGATATTCTTTTTGAAAAGGATTTTATTGATGTGTTTTTGCATTGCTTTCATTTCAAGTATATCTATCCATCCCTCTTCCCTCCCTAGCAATCCATTTTCCTTGTAACAAAACATTTAAAACAGAAAATAAAAAAGTTCAGCAAAGCATCAGTCAAACCTGAGGGTATAGACAATATTCCACCCCCACAGCTACCTATGTCTGGAGAATGGAGAGAGACACATTTTCTTAATTTTTCCCCAGGACCCATCTTAGTGATTGTAATTGTATAACGTTCAATTTCCACCCCCAACCCCCCCCCCCCACGTCCCCTCCTCTCCATTTATGTTGTTGTAGTCATTTCACATATTGTTTTCCTGGTTCTCCTTACTTCACTGTGAATTAGTTTCTGTGTCTTCCTATGCTTCTCTGAATCCTTCATATTCTCTATGTCTCATGGCACAGTCATGGGATACTCACAGAGGTCTACCACTTCTACTGTGAGGGTTTGCCTAGCCCTTTTCAAGGTTGCCTATCCACTTTCGGTGAGCTCCTGGCACCCAACTCTCACCTTTGCCTACAAGAAGCTGTAGCATGGGCAGTGGCCACACCCTGGTAAAACTGCTTGGGTGGGCTAAGCCACATTGACTTCAAAATCGTTGATGAGTCAGGGGAGTATCTACGCAAGCATGTGAAGACTTCCCTGGGCAGAATGGGTGGATGAGAACAACTTGTTCCAATGGCCACAAAGAAGGCTGAGGCAGGTGCCATGGAATGCTTAGAACTTGGTCAGACATCAAAGACATCAAAGTCATCTACTGAATCCTAGGTCATCACTAGTCATCCTGACTTTGTCTCACTACTGGGCTTCAAGGACTCTGGAAGATAGAATGAGGCTGATGACTTCATGTAACTCTGCCTCATTTTAATCCATTTCATACTCAAGAAGATGTCACTCTGTGATGTCCTTGGTGCTCTTTGAAAACAAGGAGGAACAGCGGTTCCACACATGCATCACATTTATCTGCTTTGTTTGTAGCACGGATGCTCTTTTTAACATCATTGTCATTTTCCAGTTTCTCCCTACGATATTTTTCCTTGTCATACACACATACACAATTAGCACATCCAACAGACCCACTATCCCTGTCAGAAAGCCTTATGCTACTCACCTATTCTATTCAACATTTATCCAGCCTTTAGTCTCAACCTTTCTCAGAGAGTTATCACCATAAACATAGGCAGGGTAAGGTATTTAATGGTTGTTAAGGATTTATTTAGATCATAGGAACTGGAAGGGGCTTTAGAGTCCACCTTGTCCAATCCTTCCCCCATTTTATAGTTAAGGAAACTGAGACCCAGAAAAGCAAGTAACTTGTCCAAGTTCACCCAGCTGGTATGTAGTAACTGCCATGTCCAGGGTCTACTGACTCCACACATGTGCAGTGTTCTTTCCATCACACTATGTGGAGGGAGACTGGGGTCAGCTATAGATAGGCACACCCCATTCTTTTTGGTCTTTTCCCTTCCACAGACACCAGTTTACCCTCTGGAAGAGCTTGTGGGCAGATGCAGGTAGAGCCTGCATCTGGTCAGAGGCAAGTCTTCCCTGGATGAGACCACATGACTAGATGTTCCAGGAGCTTAGTGGGGTGAAGATCTCCCAGCTTTCTCATCTACCACGGTCATTACCACTCAGCCAAGAGCAGGGCTCTCAGGAACTAAGCACAGAACTGGTACATTTCATTGGGGAATGAGGAAGGAGGGAGTAGAATATAATGGAAATAGTGTTAGGTTTGCAATCACAATCAAATTACATTTGGGGATGGATTTTGCTGCTTACTGGGTGACCATAGGCATGCCAGTTCTTTTATCTGGGCCTCAGTTTCCTCATTTATAAAATGAAACAGCTTAATTAGATGATCTCTAAGTTCTTGTCTAGCTCCATGATTCCATGAAGAGTGTATCTTTTATCTGGAAATAAAACTAGCAGTTTTGGGGCCCATGGCAATCTTCACAAAATGTGCCCAGGGTAAGTAGCAATAAATATGCCCTCTCATCAGCCTTTTAAGACAATTCAGTTGGAGGTAGCAAACATGGGACACAATACTCTGTGGAGGAAGAAGACAGGAATCCCTCAGGACTCTTTTAGACAATAATTCAGGGTATGTGAGTGTAGGGATAGTGATGTCGGATAGGACTGTGCTGGGCAGAAACATACCTGGGTTATTATTATCTCCGTTACACAGATGACAAAATTGAGGCAAACAGAAGTTAAATGACTTGCCCTACCTTGTTGTCCCAAAAAGTATAGAGTTGAATAAAAAACTGCCCTTTGACCTGAGTTCCTGTTCTACCTCTTTGTCTAATTGGTTAATTGTGAGCAAATCACCTAATTTCTCTGAGTCTCAGCCAAAGGATGGCAGAAGCGTGCCATCTGGTAGCTTTCTATTTTAACTATTTGTTTTTGCTAACTAGATGCTATGGTCAGTTGTTTCCATGTGGCTATCACCCTGGGGGAAAAGCCCCAACCTCATTGTAGCTCTAAATTTGTCCTTTTCTTGAGCTGAAATACCATTTGTAAGTGTTCTTCAGTCTCCTCTTGCCCAAGTTGCTGTATATTGAGTGCAAAATGCAGTCCTGCTCTTGGCTATGTACAGTCTGCTTCCCCATTCCATGACTGCCTTCCGTGTTTTCCATGTCCTTTTTGAGTTGAGGAGCCTAGTTAGACTTGTCCTTACTTTGTCTAGTGGAAGAGTTCCTCTTTCTCAAGAGCTATGTGCAAATCATATGTTTGCGTAGCAAATCCCTTCTTTCCTTAGCCTCCCTGTCAAGTAGTTAATGGTCTGTAAGCAAATACCTTTAAGCACTAAGCCTGGGCTTCCAGCTGACAGGACCCTGGTGGCGAATCCTCCCGTATAGTGAAGACCCCGCCCTCTTCTTCCCATCCCAGTCCCCACAGAGGCAGAGAGATGTAGTGAATAGGATTGGACCTCAAGTCAGGAAGACAAGACTTCAGTCATTTATGATTGTAGCATAATAGAGCCAGAAGCAACATCGATTACCACTTCCTCATTTCACAGATAAGGAAACTGAGACTCAGAATAGGGAAATGACATACCCAGTGGTATATGGATCATAAGGAGAAGAGCTGGGATTAGAAACCAGATTTCCTGACTCCAAATCATGAGGCCCCTCATGAGGCAAGATATTTAATCCTTCAGGATCTTTGTTTTCTAATGAAAGAATGGGGGTGAAAAAATAACAATATTCATTCTATAGGCTTGTTTTGAGAAAAAGTATGTAAAGTGCTTTGCAAACCTATATAGTGCTGTATATGTCAACTATTATTTTCAAGCACATAGATGATAATCCTGGGGCTGTCATTTTTCAGTCTCCATGACCCAGTCTGGGGGTTTTCTTGGCAAAGATTCTGAAATGATTTGCCATTTCCTTCTCCTTGCTCATTTTACAGATGAGGAGCTGAAGCAAACAAGGTTAAGTGTCCTGCCCAGGGTCACACAGCTAGTAAATGTCTGAGGCCAGACTTGAACTCACAAAGATGAATCTTGCTGACTCTGTGCCTAGCACTTGAGCCACTTTTGGTTGGTTGTTGTCCTTCATCTTCAAAGAGGACCAAAATGACACCATCATGATAAAGTGAAATTTCAGTGTGTCTGACTGTGGCTGATCAGACCAATACGAGCTCGGAATGCTCTACCACAGGTGGGGCACAGATGGTCCATGTGAATATTTGGGGTGGATATCCCAAAACTGTGCATCCTGCATTTACTCTGTGCTGTCTCAATTCTGCTTTGCTCGTGGAGCCCCATATCCTTTCTGATGTGGGCACGCCATGCTGAGTGGTCCTGTGCCAGTGTCTTCCATGTAGCACAGTCAAATCCAGAGTTCTTTAGAGAGACCTTGAGAGTGTCTAACCACTGTATCACCTGGCTAACCAGCATTGGGGCTATATTTTCTGAAAAGAACCCTGTGCAACCTTGTAATGATAGTAACATATGTATGTACATATATTTGAGTTATTATATTCTTAAGTATATTAAGCATATACTTAATATATTCATATACAGATAGATGGATATAGCTATAGATACATTTCACAGATAAGGAAACAGGCTCACGGAAATTAGGTGATTTGCTTGCAGTCAATCAATTAGTAAGAGAAAGAGGTGGAACAGGGACTCAGGTCAAAGGGCAGTTTTTTATTCAACTCTGTACTTTTTGGGACAACTAGGTAGGGCAAGTCATTTAGCTTCTGTTTGCCTCAATTTTGTCATCTGTGAAATGGAGATGATAATAATGCTTACTTCCACAGCTCTTGTGAGGATCAGATGAGATAATACTTGCAAAGTGCCATGCAGATCTTAAAGTGATATATAAATGCTTGATATCATTAATAAGATTTAAGGGCATTTGTGCTTTATCAGTGGTTTCCTGCAGACAAAGGATGAAGCTCTAAAGGAAGAATTTCAGGTATCAGTGAGTTAGATGGGGAAATCATTTTGAGAGAAGGAGGGTGCTTCTGAAATCATCCAATAAAAAGGCCTACATTTATTCCAAGGGCCAGTCTTACTTCTTCTTTCCTATATATAATAACCCTACTTGTGCTGTAGGAAAATGTGGGTTGGTTTCACATAGGATTTCAGAGTAAATCCAGGGTGGAGTGGTCCCTGGTCAACATATACTTTTTATTTATTTATTGTTTAAAAGAATCATGCATTTATTTGGTGACATTCATTCAAAAATAACTCTTACTCATGCCTTTTGTTTTTACATCATAGGCATTTCCCAATATCTTTTCCCAAAGCTTCCCCTACCCATTCCAAATTAACCCTGTCTTGCAACACTCCCCCCACCATAAGCAATTAAAACCAACAGATATAATGACCATACTTGATAGCATAGGCAGCATTCCACATGGGGCACCATGGTCCCCCATCTCTCTAGTAAGAGAAGAGAGGTGCCCCCTTATCTCTTCTAGGACCAAGACTGGTTGTTGGCTTCATTGACTGTTCTTTTCATTTACCTTATTGAGGTCACCGTGTATATTATTCCCCTGGTTCTACCTTGTATCAGCTCATACAAGTCTTCCCACCATCATATACTCCTGAAGGGCAGGACGAAGCCTCCCCTTTGGTGACGTGGTCAATAAAAAAAGGATCTTCTTGCCTCTTTTGGTCAAGCCGGTTCTGGGCTTACATCTCACTTTAAGCTTTCCTAGATGCAAAGCATTATTTCCCACAAAAGGCATTTATTTGGCCCTCTGCCCTCTTACTCACATGCCTGTAGAAAATACCCATCCATCCTGAAAGAGCAAAAAGCTTATAGGCCCACTGTCATAGGAAACACCTGAATGCTGGTGACTGGTGACTCACCGTGCTAATCAAGTTTCAGGTATCCAGCTCCAGTTCACTCTGGCCAGCCAGATGGAGTTCCCTTACTATTTATGGCCCAACTGAGACTTAGCTGGATGAAGGCAGAGATGTCTCAATTACATTCTAATGGCCGTCAAGACATTCAAAGCAGCATGAAGTGTGTGTGAATTATTTAACATCGATATTTGGTTGCAACAGGCACATCTGGATCCCATCACAGCTGCCCAGGAGAATGGCTTTGGTGGGAAGGGCAAAAGGAAAATGAGCTGCAAGTTCCTCCTTTGGAGGGCTCATTGATATCATTCATCTCCATCCATCTTTAGTTCTAGAGAGCAGTCAGACCTTGCCCTCTGGGATTTATTTGGTGGGGAAGGAATTTGGGGGAATATTACTGACTCAGCTGTTCTGAGAGGCAGCCAAAGCTAACTGGGAGGCCCTGAGGAGGCCAACACCCCGAGAGCTCAGCTGGTGATGTCATGGTTTCTTGCAAGCAGTGGCTTTCAGACTTTCCAATGCTGCATTCACAGACAGGTCAAGAGGCTAAGCTATGGGAAACATGTAAGGCAAAATCCCCTCCCTCTCTGACCGCGAGGAACTCCAGGGCAAGCACTATGCCTTATTCATGGTTGCATCCTTCATAAAAATGGACATAGTGCCTTGAACAGAGTAGGCGCTCAGTAAATTTGAAAAGCCACAGGGCCCAAAGAAGACATGAGAAGATACCTCCAATTATTCCTTTGTAGAGATGGAAAGTCCACAGGAGTGAAACACAGCAGTTATTTTTAGATTGTTTTCAATGTATCAGTTGGTTTTGGTAATTTATTTTCTATCTTCCTCGTTTGCTCTTAAAACATTCTTTTCATTTGGGATGGCTCCAGAGAGGGAAATTTAGGTGATGCCATTCTTGCTTGTACATAGGAGGAACTTCATATGTGTTTGTTGAGTTAAATTTGTTTTTTCAGGCCTCTGACCAGTGATGTGCTAGAATTAGCTGGAATGGGCTCCAAGAGCTGAGCTGATTGTTAAATTTTCAGTATGAGTGTTTATGCCTCAGAAATTGGCAAAGGCTACAAAGCAGGGCTTGATTTACTGTTCTGACTCTGGTGCTTATCTCTCAATGAAGAAAATGTTGATGATACAGATTAAACTTAAAAGTGTGTCCTACAGTAATTGTTAAGCCAACATCTCTCTTTCTCCAACCTCCCTCTTACACCATGCCAAGGCTTCTTCTGCTCCTTAACTCCCATCCCTTGTCTCTCAGTCCCTTTTTGCTCACCTTATTCTCAGGAAAGTATCTGAACTAGGAGAGTAGAACTTGAAAGTAAAGGACACTTAAGAAGTCCTCTTTATGTCAGTCCAAGCTGAACACAGGGCACTGTTTCGTCTCCCAGAGGAATCTGCCTTCTAAGCCTCATTGTGAAATGAAAGACACTGGCTCCTGTTTAAGAGATTTCAGCAAACTTTTCTTGCTCTCCATCTCAACTTGTTGGTTGGAAAGGATCTGAGACCTTGATTCTGAGATGTAAATGACCTAGAGCTTCTTAAAGTCATATGTAACTTGGGGATTTGTATTTTAATAGGGATCAAAGATGTAGACTTAGCAACTTATGGAAAGAATAACGGTGGAATTGCAAACATCTGCTACAGATAAGGGGAAGTTATTTGGGAGTTGGGGCCTTCCTGAATTCCCTGAAAGCAGGCTATGGAGAAAGCCCCTGTGTGCAGAGCAGGGCTGTCCTAGAGCTTGTTGGATCCTGCTTGAAAGAACTGATTGGTTAGTGTTCAACGAGAGCACTTACAAATGTTAGAAATCAGGGCTTGATTGATTGATTATTGGCTTAAGAAAGTGTTAATAATGAAGACTAAACTTAAAAATGTATCTTCTGTACAACATGTGCCCCCACCCCCATTAATAGCTGTTAGACATTTACCTGTACACCCTTGGGGTAAGGTCAAACTGTTTGCCCATTTGGAGCAGCATCACAGACTAGAGAGGGTTAAAGTAGACATGGACACAAGGTCTGATTCTGCTACTTGTTACCTTTATGCACGTCACAGAATCATAAGCTCCAAATCACTCAGTTCAAATCCCCACCCCATTTTACAGCGGAGGAAACGAGGCCAAGCGTGACTTCTCCGGGGTTACATAGATAATAAGCCTCAGACACAGGATTTGATTCCAGATTCTTTGACTCCGTGTTCTCTTTCTGGTCCTCATTTTTCTCACTTATAAAATGAGGAATTTCAGACTACAGGGATCTAAAAGCCCCCCTTTGTCTCTAAATCTTTGACAATTGCCTGATCCAGGTTTTGAACACCCACTGTCGCTCCTGAACCTGATTCTTCATCTGTAGGATGGGAACAGGAATATCTGCTTTCCTTACTTCGTAGTACTCTTGAGAAGCCGAAATGGGACAACAGAGGGTATCCCCAAAAGTCTTAGTGCAGTTTTAGCATAAATGCACATAATAGCTTTAAACCTCACTAAGACTTTTAGGACACTTTGTATATTTGTTTAAAAGGCTATTGAGTAGTTCTTGAGAACTGAAATAGAGGATCAGGAAATGGATAACTCAGGCAAAAATCTCCTTTATCAGAGTGAAAAGGGCAATGGCCTGAACTGACCCCTTGGAAAAGTGAGATGCTTCTTGTGACAAAACAATCGCCTTGTTGAGCAGAACTTGACTTTGTCATCTGCAGTTGTGTTTACATGACAGATGTGGGTACATGTTTAACATGATTTTACATGCACATCCTGTATCAGACTGCTTGCTGTCGGGAGGGGAGACGGAAGGGAGGGAGGGCGAAAAATTGGGAACTCAAAATCTTACAGAAATGAATGTTGAAAACTTATCTTTACATGTAATTTGGAAAAAAAACTAAGTGCAAAGAGAAGATTACATCTTAAAAAAAATAAAGTTGTGTTTAAAATTAGCAGCAGGTAAAGAAGGAAACACTCTAGAGATGGGGCTGTGGGAATTCCATGACTGTAGCTGCTCCTGGCTGTCCAGGGAGTGATTTCTTCATCGTTTTCAAGTAGTATTTTCTTGGAAATGACCATGGTCTTTGTGTGGGTATTAGTGTTGGCAGGGCCCCTTTATGTGTGGTGGAATGGGAGGTACATGGAACGTGGAGTCAGAAAGGACCTGGAGTTGAAGTCCAGCTTCAATAACTTATTTGTTTTGTGTCCTAAGACTACAGCCAATGCACCTAGCCTAAACCTCAGTTTCCCTATATGCAAAATGGGGATAATAATGTTCTTTATCTTACAGGATGTTTGTGAAGATCAAATGAGAAAATTAAACTTAAAATCGTGGAAACTGTCAGCTGCTATTTCAATGCCATGATCTGAGGAGGTTCTGAGAAACCCCCCTTCACCTCAAATATTTCTGTTATGAGCAGATGACCTGAAACTACCAGTTTAAAAAACTTTAATCAATGCTTTGTTTTCATCGTCCATCCTCTCCAAAAGAATCTTCCCTTGTAACAAAGAAATACACATAAGTAAGACAAACACATTGGCCATAGCTGAGAATGAAAAAATATCTTGTTATGAGGCAGCTAGGTGACAGTACAGAGAGCACTGCACCCGGAGTCAGGAAGGCCTCAGTTCAAATCCTGCTCTTAGACACTTACTAGCTGTGTGACCTTGACCTTGACCAAGGTCTGCCTCAATTTTCTCAACTGTGAAAGGGGGATATTAATAACACATACCTCCCAGGGTTGTTGTGAGGATAAAATGAGATGGTATTTGTAAGGTGCTTATTAGCACAGTGCCTGGTACCTAGTAGGTTTTTTAATAAATGTTTGTTTCCTTCCTATGAAAGGAGACTGGATTAGATGACCATTAAGGTCCCTTCCAGCTCAAAATCCTATCACCTATTATCCGCTAACATCTTTGTTAAAATTAATTCACAGTAATCTGAAGGTGAGAAAATCAGAAGGTACTAGAAGGAAGAGGCACACTTCTCTGATGCCACAATTGGTCTTTGCAAATAATCAAAATGAAGTTTTTTGTCCAAAAAGGGGATATTTCTCAGGCTAAGTAGGGAATGATCTGTCCAATCTTAGGATGTGCTTTTAGCTAAGCCATTTAACTTTGGCAGGATCTTTCTCATGATGAAAAAAAGTCTGAGACTTAAGAGACCCCTAGAATTAGGAACATGATCTGTTGGAAGAGAGAACTGACCCATTAGAGGACTGAACATAGAACTCAGGCTTTTAGCATCTGGTTGCAAATTAGTGCTGTCCCTGTGCAGGCAGATATTGTCACAGATGTTTTCTATGATCAGTGGTTCTCCAGGATTTTCAACATGGCAGAACCCTTCTCTAATTTTCATCACTTGAAAAGCACAGGGACAAATGAGCTTGGGTTTGGGAAGAGTATTGGTACTGGATTTGGAGTCAAGAGGACCAGGGCTGGAGTCCCACATCTCTGTCACTCTCTGACATGGGGCAAATTAATTTACCTTGCCGAGCTCCAGTTTCCCCATCTGTCATTTGAGGCTAAAAGAATTTGAACTGTTTCACAGGGTCATGAGGGGAGGGGCAGGGAGATAGCATATGAGATTAATAGCCATGAAAGGCTGTATAAATTGTAAAGTGATATGTAATTATTAGCGACTGTTGGGAGGATCATCTGAGATAATATATAAAAAACCTTTTTCCAGTTTTAAAGTGTTACATAAATGCTAGCTATTACTCTTATTACTTTTGTAATTTAAAATTATAATTTGGGAGACGAAAAACCCAATTTTCTCAGACATTTTAAAGACTGAATTTATGGTGTCCAAATGTAAAAATATTTCTGAGGAGTTGAATGGAACCATTCAAAAGTAGAGGAAGTTAAAAAAATTGCTTTTTCTTTTTTCAGATTATTCAAAAGCTTTTAAAAATGGCATTAAAAAAATATTCACTGAATTGAATTGAAGGGTAACTGTTAGGAAGCCTAGAGGAAAGTGAACAAATAAAAGGGTTCCAAAGTAATAAGGAGTTTTCAGTCTCATAGTAATAGTGACCTCTGGTACTTGTTGGAATATAAATGGAGTCTTGCCTGCTCTTTCCTTGCTTCTAACTTGCCTTGCTAGCCGATTCCCCTCTTTATTCTCATTTTGAAAGAGACATACCTCTATTCTATATCCAAAGGTGCTATACGGTAAGGGCCTTGCCTGGGGTAAGCACTGGGCTCTTTGAATTTGTAGAGATCCACTGGAAATCTGTTGCTCGGAACTAGAATGACTGAAAATCCTAGTTTTTAGGATCCACTAGGAAAAAAACCTAGCAAATTTTCTTCCTCTAATTGGACAATCTATTTTCCATGGCTTACCTTACAAGGATGCCTAGTTTCACAGTGACAATATTTGCTGGTTAGTGTAGAAATATGTCATATAATCTTATACTTAGGAATATGAAAGCTAAAAGCTGTGTAGATTTTTCATTCTTAAAATACTAGTGCCACCCTTTACGACAGTTCATAAATGTCCATTTTTTTCTTTTAAGCCATCTTAGATTTTTGCTTTATTTGTGACATGAGTCCAGAAAGCTTATTCGAAAGCCATATGGACTGTGAGTCCATAGGGTGAGGTTTTTTTTTTTTTTTTAAGTAATCTTTTTTCCTGCGGGCCTAGAAACCTCAAGCAATCAATTCTACAAATTGAATTCCCTTGTGGGAGGTACAGCCTCTTGGGCTGTTTTGCAGTTTGTTTTCCTTTTAAGTAAACCTATGTGAAGGGAGAATTAGAACCTTCTTTTGGACTGGTGGGGCTCCATGGGGAGAAATTTCAGGTGACGTATCATACAAAGAAAGGCCCAGAGAAGACTTATGTCTGGCTCTCCAGTGAGAATGCTTTATGAGTAAAAAGTTTTCCTGAGGATACTTGGGGTGCTCTGTGTATGAAAGGGATACCTGGAGATGTTTTGTTCATTTCTCCCTATGTTAAAGGAAGTCATGGAAGACTTTTCATCTGGGACTCTTTGTTTTTTTTACCTAAAGGTGAGGGGGTGATAAGAAAGAAAATAAAATCTCTCTTCTCAGAGGGAAAGCCTTGTTCTTTTGAGATGTTTTTGAGATGGGGAAGACCTTTGATGCTTTGTGTGTTGAATATTCATTTCCCAATCTATGAACTGTGCCACAATGATTTTTCTTGAGACTTTTTTGTATGAGAAACTGGCAATGACACTCAAAAACGAAAACGTGTATACACTAGAGAGCTCTCAGCACATAGTAGGAGCTTAAATATTTATTAAGCCAATATTTATGGCTGATTGATTTGGGACTTTGGACTTTGCCAAATGTATTCCAATGGATTTGTTGGAAGATGATAAGTCCTAAGCTGGGGGTAGCCAGGAGAATGTAAAAGAGGTTTTCATAGTCCCCAAACCCAACTAACATAGCTAACAAAGATGTTCTCTGCCCTGATATGCCCTCACATTTATCAGGTGAGACTGCTTCTTTGACCGAATTACAGAATGAGCTGAACAATAATTCAAAAGCATAAAGTAGGGGAAAACAACCTAGTTAAGCAAGTTGGTGGTGACTGAAATGCTTTGAGTTAATGGATAAATCAGATGACAGAAACGTGTTAGGATTGGTTGAAAGAATTAGATAACACTTCTTTTAAGAGATTCCAAAAGCACATTCTAGCACATTAACTCTTTGAGTGAAGCTTTGGGAATGCTTTGAGGAGCTAGATCTACTCCCAGGAGGCAATGGGGGTGGAGTAGGGGGCAGTGAAAGTAGAATGTTGAATACAGTAGTTAATGATCCATCACTGCCATGCTTGAGATTGTAACCTTGAAATCGTGATCTTTAAAATGGAAACTGCTAAATTCTGTTATTCACACTGTTTGGTATCATTGTGATGATACACTATCTGGGTAGCATTGTGCAGGTGACCAAAAGAATACACCTAAACATACAGCCTCAAGAATGCTGGTCTTGCAAAAATTGTGCAGTTTGTAGAGCCCTGGCCCTGGAGTCAGGACCTGAATTCCAGCGTGACCTGACACTGAATAGCTGTGTGACCCTGTTACCCTGTTTGCCTCAGTTTCCTCATCTACAAAATGAGTTGGAGAAGGAAATGGTCAACCACTCCAGTGTCTTTGCCAAGAAAACCCCAAATGAGGTCTGGAAGAGTTGACACAACTGAAACAACTGAACAACAACAAAAATGTTGCACATTGTTGGAAGAGCGGCCAGACTTCCAGAGCACTGTGGCTGCGGATGACAGAATAGGAGTGACAGACAACACGGTAGCCAGGGTTCAATTTGAAGATTTATTTCATTTGCTAACATTCATTCTTGACCTAGACAAAAACAATTAGAAGATTATTTTTTTGTTGTTGAACCGTTTTCTTATACGAATAACCAAACAATTCTTTCTCAATGAACACAACTTTTTCTTTTTTCTTTTGTTAAGAAGCTATAAATAAATAAAAGCTTTAAATGTTACCGGGCTCAAGTTAAATTGAAAATGTCGCAGACTCGTTGCTCAGAAAACCCCGGCTTTCCTTTTTCTTAGCTCCAGGAGAACACCTGGGTCTGCTGGGCCTAGGTTGGGGCTGGGCCAGGGACTGATTTTTTACCTTACTGGAGTTTTGAGTTTGCCCTCTTGGCAACACCCTCTCTCCCTCTTCCCCCATGAGTTCTCTAGAAGATAAAGTCATCAGAAAGGGCAACTGTGAGGGGAAACTCCCCTTCTCCACTGGATCATCCTTAATGTTTCCAAGATGATGCTGAAATGAAAGGTAGTACAAGTGAGGCCTTCAATCAAAAGCCAAGTGTGAACTGAAAGTTCGAGGACGGTCATTGGCAGCTGCGGGTTTGCTCTGCCTCACGGGTACCCGAAGTGTTGGTGATGGAAAGAATAAGAGACCTCTTTTTTTTTTTAAACTTCCAAATGCAAATGAAGAAACAGAAAAATCATCACTTCGAGGGGAATTAGGGCAATTAAAAATAAGTTAAAACATATTTCAATATGTACAAAACAAATCATGTGCTCCCAGCACCATTCTCAAAGAAGATCAGCCTTTTAGAGTACAAGTCTCTTGATTCAGTCCTCCAAGGGAGTGCCAGGCTTGGTGCGAGGGGAATTACAAGAGAGGAATGCAGCTGCATCCTTCCACATCGTACTCGGGCCAGTGTACCTGGCAAATGAAAAGTCCCTTCTTGAATGCGGGAGTAACACCAAGTGAAGCATAAGTGGGTTCTACAGCCCACACTAATCTTGGTGAGAGATCCCTGTCCCTCTTCCAAACCACAGCTGATCGTTTTGATTAGAGAAATTCTCCATTAAGATTTTCAAAGCTAAACCACTAATTACTGGTTTGCCATTTAAAAGGGCCAACTCTACTAAATTTGCCCACAGAATCACCTTAATTTCTTGCATATGACATGCACCCCCAAGCACATAATCTGCATCCCCCCAGGCATGTAACCAGCACCTACCCAATCATCTGTCTATGTGATGTACCCAGCTTATGATGTGCATTTTTAATCAGGTTGGCAGAAATAGGCTGGGAAGGCAAACCTTCCAATGAGCCAACTGCTCTCTGCCATGGCATACAAGCTAGCAACCCATCCCATCTGGTGCTTGATTCCTCTTCAGTCCCTCGTGTATAAGGAAATACAGCCCAGATACCAGGACATGCTGCACTAAAGCAAGAAATCAAACCAGGAAAAAAAAATGTTTCCCCCTTCTCTGCAGTGATTTTTTTTTTTAAACCTAGATATCCTAGTGAAAGGTGGGCTAAGAAAGGTCCTTGGTAACACACCTTGATACAGAAGTTTGTACCTAGTCTTCTTCTCAGGAGCTCTCTTGGTGAGGTTCTGCCTCTGACTCACTGTGTGACCCTGGGCCAGTCACTTAAACCTCTCTAGGTCTCCCTCAATTGTATCATCTATCAAAAGAAGATAAGAATACCAGCTTCAAGGAGTGTCACGAGGATCACTTCATAGATGTGAAAGCACCTGGAACAGCTAAACATAGCTACAGTATTTTTATTCTACTCCACAGGCTGTTGTCACAACCTGTTCTGGAAACTCAGCTGCGCTTCCAGGAAAGAAGGGGTGAAGAGGCAGCCTGCTGGGCACACACCTAGAGAGCAAGAACATCCAAAGCCTTGTCTAGTGTTGGGAAGCTTTTGCAAAGTGAGAGGGGCGTAGGGATTCTTCAGAGCTGCTGATGCCACTGAGGACATTTCTGGATCATTTGGTTGAAGGGTCGGAATGTCTAGTGGTTGGTTCTGCTAGAAAATGCAGGTGGCATCTCGGGTTGGGGGTAAGAGGGTACCCACTTGAGTTAGGTTCAGATTAGAATAGATTGCCTAATCAGTCTCCCAGGGTTGCTGGGGAAAGGTGGGGAGGGGAGCCTGGTTTTGGATTCTGATACTAGGTCATTCCATAGAGCAAGGGTATTATGCAATGAGACCATGCTGGAATGCCCCAGGACTGAGAATCCCTTTTCTTCAACAATGCTTTCTTTCCAAACCTCACTTTACAGAGTGACCAGAGAGGGTACCAGGCTAGGAAATCTGGGGAGAAGGAATGGCTACAGGAGGAAAAAAGAGAGGAAAAGGAAGATGGGGGTGGGAAAGTGAAAAAGACAGGGAGGGAAGTAACGGCAAATGGAGATCTGGAAACAGTGTGGGATGAAGAAGAAGAAAAAAAGGAAAGAGGAAAAGAGGGAGAGAGAAAGCAGGGAGGAGGGTGAAAGGAAGCAAGCAGGATGAAGGAAGAAAAGATACCACAGAGATCCGGAGAGAAAATGCTGCCTTGGGGGCTTGGCCAGTGGACTGGAAAGGTGGGTGGGGAAAACGATGAAAAGGTTTAATGGATGAGAAAAGTGGCTCTAAAATAGTATTCACCAGAAAGCAAAGACACACCCCAGGGGCCAAAGGATCACACTGAAATCTGTAAGGGAGGTGCTTAACACGCTGAAGGCCTGTCACTTAGAACAGGCAGAGATTGCAAGAGGCTGAGAGCAAAACCCTCTGGAGTTTCTGGTTAGCTGAACTTCTGAGCAACAAGTTAGTCATACACCTCTTCTCAGTACCAATCTCTGCTGATGACTTTCTAAAATACCCAAGTCCCCTCCTTTTCCTATCCCCTTCAGAGATGTGTGCATGACTTAATGGAATTCTTCTTTCCTGACCCAGGGCCTCAAGGACATCGTCCTGAACATCCACTCTGATTGTCTGATGTTGAGAGAGACGGTGTAGGGGAACTGAGCTGAATTCAGAATGGGCTCAGGACAGCCCTTGGAAATTATTTTCTTGGCTAAGTCCTTCACACCAGTATCGTTCCTTGTGGTTTACATTTTTTTCACCTAAAGTTGAACGGCAGCCATTGCCCTTCCCTTCCTCCCCATCCCACAAAAAGAATTCTGGTTAATTGAGGGTCCTATATCTGAGTTGTTCTTAATTGAGATTTTAGAAATTTTTAATTTTTGTGAACTGAGTTTCACTCTATTTATCTATAAGACAAACAAGCCATGTGAAAATAACTGGAGTTTGAAGCATGGGGCAGAGTTTTTGACTGGGGTCACATCCTGAATCCTTTAGTAAATCTCCAAACATGAAGGAAAGTTTAGGAGGGCTTCCATAAGGTCTCTTCCAGAACATTATGCACACTCAGGGGAGGTTTCCATCCTGTTCAGGAGACTGGCCTCATTCCTGCTTTGTGCCATCCCATTTAGGCAGTAACATTTCCACGGGCCAATTGGTGCCACATAACTGGTTGATGGAGTGCTGGATGGAGGTTCCATTTAAACCAGTTGGACACCCTCTGATGATACCCTCTGAAGCCACAGATTCCGTGGATAAAGGCAGTGACACAAAAGCAGGACATGGTGCTGGCTGACCCTGGGGAGTGAGAGCTGCTGGGTAAAAATACCTCAGTGGGCCTAACTCCCAGGGCCCCTTTCTTATATCACAGGCTTGCTCACAGCTTTGGAACATATAACTGCCTTCCTCTGATCACTGCCTACCCTCCAAAATGATTCAGTTCCAGGGGATGATTAATAAAGTCTAATACTTTTACCCTTCTACCCGAAATAATTTCCATGTCATTACATAAGTGTGGAGTACAGCAACAAAGATACCCAAGTGGTTTGGAGAATGTGCAATAAGATAGCTGGGAAGGGGCAGGACTCTATCGCTGGTCCCCAATTGACAGGCATCAACTCCAGTTAGAGATTCTGATATAAAGCAGGAGAATGAAATCCGACTCATTGCGGGGAAAACGATTTGAAATGGCACTTGGGGCCAGCAGGACTCCAGCCAAAGACCCAATGCGTGTCATCTTCCTTCTTCCTGTGGCTTTTCTGTTGTGTTACTCTCTAAATAAGGAGGCTGTTTAGTTTCTAGGCAAACCTTAAAAGCTAGGAATGCTCGAAAGGAGGGCAAGTTCAGGGGAAAAAAATACCCAAAAAACTTCTTCAGGTAATTCAAAAGAAGCAATTGTGTTTTCCTGAATAAAGAAAGGTACCTGCTCGCATAAATATTTCAGATGCTCACAAGTGTAATAAAGGCATGGGTGATGGTTTCTGTCTGAGTCTCTTCAGGTTTTTGAGTGAGATGGTCTCCAAGTTCTACAGGAAGAATCTGCCCGATGAATTAAAACAAATCAAAACAAAACATTGGTATTTTGACCTTTTTCTAAGGCTCCATGGACTGTACCTAGAGAAGGGAAGGGATGATATGTATATGTGTATGTCTGTGTGTGCACATAAACACCACCAATTCTATATGGAATCAAATTTGGTTTCTCTTTCTTGCGCTCTGAAGAAGACCTCTGAGTTATAGATGAAGTGATCAGGGTCCCTTAGCATGGGGTGCATCCTAGACAGCTTCAAAATCCCCTGTCCTCCCCACTCCCCCTTGTGCTTGAAGCCTTTCCTTAATTATCTTTGTTTTACTGTTTTCCTCAACCTGAGCACTGCTGCTTTCTGTGGTTAGATGATGGACTGACAGCCAAGCTATCCTGTCCCCTAGACTTTCTTTTTCTTTTCTAAAAGTTGCCACTGACTGCCTTCTCTCCCACTGGCCTGGAAACTCAGGGCACAGATGCAAAGAAATGTGAGCTTGGGGCACAAACCATTTGTGCAGTCCTGGACCTCAGGTGAGAGGAGCTGACTTGGTGGTTCTGTGTTAAGTACAAGTTGGATGTGACCCATTTAAAATTTTCCTTTATTTATTTTTTAAAGAATGTCTGGCCTTGTAGAAACAGTAAAAAGCCACACTTCCCCAGCCCCTCTCTCCCTCCCTCCCTGTTGTGTATTTTTCAGACACATCTACCTTCTGTTAAACAGACTTGGGATTTTTTAAATAAAGTTTTGTGGGTTTCTGTCACACAACCATATGATCCCCCCCCATGAGAATTCTTGGGTGCTGTCAAATAGAAAAGGCTCCCCTGGGCTACCACTTCTCTATAATATGGCTCATGTAGTCTTCAGTGGGCAAACGTCCCTGTTCCTCTGCCTCTTCCTTGGGAAGGGCCTCGCTGGACCGGTGGAGAAGTCTTTCCTCTCGATTTTTAATCCTTTGCTCCATTCTTTCCAGCTGCCGCTTGTACTGGTAGCGTTGCTGGAAGAGGTCCTTGGCATAGTCATAGAGCTGCACATCCAGGTCATTCAGCTCCTCAATCCTCCGGATGGTTTCACTGTCCGCCTCCACACCACCGGCCCGGGTGCTGTTGTACTGCATGAAGGGCCGGATGAACTTCAGGTTGAAAGTCCTTTCAAATAAGTACTGGGTCTTCCTCTGGAATTCCGTCAGGCCGAAGAAGGCCATGTCCCGGAGGTTCTTCTTGGCACTCTCCAGGAGGACCTGTGCCCGTTTGTTCTCAGGGATGAAGGACATGTTGTAGCAGCCTACCAGGCTCAGATCGGCCAGCATCCTTACCTGGCGGTTGTTGGCCAGGTTGTAGGGGCAGTCCATGAACTCCTGCAGGGTGCAGCCCGACCAGTCTGTGCCTTCATAACACGGGGGCAGCTCCTCAGGTGTTGGGGTCCGCCCATCACACATGTGCAGTGAGGTCTTCCAGGTGGCCCCGCGCTGAACATGCCGCCATTCGCTGAGGTAGCGGGACACGGGGTCTCTCAGCAGCGTAATATAGTAGAATTTTCTGAAATAAACAAGAAGAAGAACAAAGGAGAAGGGTTGAGAATCAGTCAGCAAGTGTTTCTTAAGCATTAACTTACAAGATTTCTGTTAGGATAAAATAAGATAACATGAAATATTTTGCAAAGAACTATATAAATGCTAGCTACTATTAATTTTACTACTACTCTACCACCACTGCTACCACTATTATTACAATTATTACTACCACCACCACTACTACTACCACTACTATTATCGCTGCTAGCTGGTATTTGTAAAGAAAAGAGATTTGCAAAGCACTTCACCTACATTAGCTCGTTTAAGCTCCACAACAACCCTGGGGTAGGTGCTTTTATTAACCTCATTTTACAAAGAAGGAAACTGAGGCTAAGTGATTGAATGATTTGCCCAGGATCACAGCTAGTAGGTGTCTGAAGCAGGATTCTCGTGCAGGTTTTCTTGGTGGACTTCCAAGTCCACCGTTCTATCCAGAGTGCCAGATCCTGTGCTAAATGCAGGAGACACAAAGGAAAAGCAAAAATGGCTCTTGCTCTTGGAGGCCTTCCATTCTAATGGGGGATAAAAGGGTACATACTAGCACTTTAGGGAGATCAGGTATGGCCTCCTAGCACTTGAACTGAATCTTACAGGAATGAAGCTAGTGAATGAATATGAATTTAGAGATACCTCATATTTGGAAGAGTCTGGGTCTGTGAACCAATAACAATTTAATTTCCCCACTAGTTTAGGTGAGATTGAACAAGATGAACCTCTGAGGTCCCTTCTAGCTCTGAGATTGACTGTGGTTTCAAAATACTTCTCCCACCCAAATTCTACCCTTCCTCCAGGTTTCCATTTAGGGTTCAGCTCAAGACTCAACTATTCCATTCCCAGACTACAGTGGTCTATATACTCTTTTCCCCCCGAATTCTTACATTCCTTAAACTTAGTTTCTTGGAATTATTATATTGGAAATGGTCTTATTTTCTATCTTTACTATATAGTACTTCGCTATACAGGGTGAGATTGTAAAATAACATGAGGGGTTTAAAAAAAATAAAAACACCAGATCAAGCTAGCTTTGTGGCCTTGGGCAAATCACCAAACCTTTCTGGGTTCCATTTTCCTCATTTATAAAGAGAAAGGGTTGGATTAGATGATGGATTAGATGACTTCTAAAGTTCTCTTTCAGCCTTAGGTTTGTTTTATTTTGTTTTTGTAAATAGGTCAACAATGTTTCTCCTCTAGGTACTTTGGGAGACACAAGGTATGGCAGCCCTGATGCTAAGTTAGGGTGGTGGTAGAATGAGTGGGATAAAAAGCTCTAAGAGCTTGAGGTCAACTGAGGTGGATACAGCAGGGAAAAGAGTACGGATGTGCTGGTTTCCAGCATGGCACTTTTCCTATCTAATAGAGTCACCTCCCAAGAATGGGTCATCACTGGCCAAAATGTAGACTTTCTTCAAGAGTTATTCCAATTCCATGGAATGGACCGTCATCCCCTAAGATGCTCAAAGCACCACACGCAGCTTAGTAAAGAAGCATTTGTAGAACGGGAAAAGAATAACTAAAGGTTTTCCCATTTCCCCTGCCCCCAAACCCCAATCTTTCTCCCCTCTCCCCTCTAAACAGCAGCCTATAATAATGATTCATCTCTCTTGCCTGGGATTCTGCTATGATATGTATAAACAGTGCTAAGAAACCACTGACAGATGGGGATAAGGGATGACAGAGGAGAGACACAGGCCTCAGTGACGGATGCCAGATGCTCACGCGACAGACACTGATGCTAAACACTGCCGACGTTGTTCTCCTCATATGTGGTGGCGGGGAAGGTTCCTTCCGCTAATATAACTCAGAAACAGCCATTTACTCTCCCCCTCCCTTCCCCTACCTCTTACAACCCAGAATGTGGCTGGCAAAGTGATTCTTGGAAGGTTCCAAAGTTAAACATGAGACGACACAGCACTGGGCCTGGAATCAGAAAGATCTGAGTTCAAATCCAGCCTCAGATACTGACTAGTCATGTGACCATGGCCAGGTCATTTAATCTCAGCTTCTTCAATTGTAAAATGGGGATAACAGCACCTATCTCCTAGGGTTGTTGTAAGGATCAAATGAGATTATATTTATAAAAAGCTCTAAATGAGCCCAAGCTCCCATTTTTGCTTGGTCAAAAGATGGGTCAAATCCATCAAGGATTAGAGGTGGATACTCTGGAGAAACTGTTGGAGTCAGAGTCATAACACCTCAAACACCAGACCCCTAAGGACTGAAAGAATAAATGGGGATTTGCTGGCCTCAATTATCCAGCACCTAAGCAGGAGATCATTTTGTCAGTTGATGAGTACTTCCTATGTGTCAGGAATTGTGAAAAGTAGTAAGGATAGAAAAAAATGACAAAAACATGGTTCCTGTTCTTGTGGAGCTCCCATTCTGATGGAGGAAATACAAGGTAATACAAGACATGTGTCATACATCTTATACAGGCATACCTAGTTTTATTGTGCTTTGCCTTACTGGTCTTCACAGATATTGTATTTTTTACAAATTGAAAGTTTGTGGCACCTACATTAAGCAGGGCCACTGGCACCACTTTCCCAATGGCATGTGTTCATATTGTGATTCCATATCACATTTTGGTAACTCTTGTAATATTTCAAATTTTTTTCATTATTATATCTGTTATGGTGATCTGTGATCAGTGATCTTTGATATTACTACTGTAAGCGTTGGGGTGCCATGAACCATGCCCATATAAGATGGCGGACTTAACTGATAAATGTTGTGTGGGTTCTGACTACTTCACCAACAGGCTGTTCCCTGTCTCTCTCCCTCTCCTCAGGTCTCCCTATTTCCTGAGATACAACATTGAAATTATGCCATTTAATAACCTTACAATAGCCTCTAAGTGTTCAAGTGAAAGGAAGAGTCAATAGATGCAAATATCATTGCTGTCTTATTTTTAAAAATCTCCCCAATACCACCACCGGTCAGTCAGCGGTCATCAACACTGAGGCGAGACCTCTCCACTGCCAAAAAGATTACAGCTCGCTGAAGGTGTGCTTAGCATTTAGCAAAATGGTTAGCACTTTTTAGCAACAAAATATTTTTAAATTAAGGTATGTATGTATATTGTTCTTTTAGACATAATACTACACTTATGTAAGGATCAAACAAAAACGGATATGCAAATTGTAGTCACATAGACATAATAATAAACTAAATAGATGACAGTATAAACTGTATAGTAGATATAACTTTTATATGCACTGGGAAATGCCCCCAAAATCATGTGACTCATTTTATTGAGATATTTGCTTTACTGTGGTGGCCTGAGGTATGCCTGTACAGGTATCTGTATAGACACCTATCTAAGATATAGATCTTAGATATCCATATGTCCTGTAAAACCTAATTATTTACATATTGTTTCCCCCCATCAGAATGTGAGCTCCATCAGGGAGCACACATATATATGAACATATGTATACATATACACACACACATATGTGCATATATAAGACATAAACATACATACATGTGTACACACGTATTGCTAGGTGGCACAGTGGATATATATATATATGAGGGCACTGTTCCAGCATGAAAGAAGAACTCTATCATAGAACTCATGAGCTAAAAGTGCCTTTGGAGTCATCTAGTCTAACCCCATGCTCAGGAGATGAAACTCCTCTAGATCCCAAGGGTTTCTGGAAGTCTGTGCTCAAACATCAATCTCATGGGGCATCACTGGGTAGGGTCAGCATGAACAAAATAGATGTTATTTGAAGAGGCTAAAAGATGCTTCTGACCCCAAACCTTTGCTTACTCCAGCTTACCAAGCTACTGAAATCCCTCAAGTGTCCATATTTTAAGTGGGTTAAATCATTATGCTACCTGAGAGGGATAATGCATTGGCTGGGATTAGTTTATTGAATTAACTCACTGTCATGAACAGACATCAGCACTCTCAGGTGAGGGGGCATGTTTCCTTTCAGTCTTGAGGAGAGGGAAGGAAGAAGGAAAGTGGGTGGCATGGATTCCTGAGGGAGTGAATGAGTGTGCAACAAATGAGTGAGGACATTAAAAAGGGAGAGAAGTAAAAACAAACTTTGACAACTCTTTTCATGGCCTGTCCTATCTGTCTCTACATGAAGAGAGCTCTCCTGGGGACTCTCTGGATCCCTGGTGCTATGGTGACAGTAGGTCCCTTGCTTGGCAGTCCTGGCATCACCAACGCCTTCTCAGGCCAGCAATGTTCTGGGAAATGTCTCAAGAGCCATGGAGTGGCTGCAATTTGCACATCCTTTTTTGTTTGATCCTTACAAACAACTCTGAGGTAGATGCTACTGTTATTCTCATCTTAAAGAATGAGGTCAAATGACTTTCCCATGGTCACACATGGGAAAATAAGTGTGTGACACAGGATCTGAACTCAGTTCTTCCTGATTCCAGGTCTACTACCTAAGGTGGTGTTACTTGGCTAGGATGAAAGAGAAAGAAAAAGACTAAGAAGGAAAGTAATTTTCCTAAAGCCATCAATACCTTTCTACTACTTAGAGGATGAAATCCAAACTTATGTTGGCATTCAAAGCCCTCCACAAATAGTCCCTTTCCAAGTTTATATTGGAATTACTGTTCTAACTATTAATGGGTTATGGCCTACTTTTGGTGATCACATGGACTATACAGCATGCCAATACTGTCCAGGGCAGGGGGGGAGGGGGGGTAGGTTTTGGTAAAGATTGAAACAATTTTCCATTTCCTTCTCCAGTGGATTAAAGCAGACAGAAGCTGTGACTTGCCTGGGGCCACACTGCTATTGCGCGTCTGAGGCTGGATTTGAATTCAGGTCTTCATGACTCCAGGCCCAGGGCTCTATCCACTAAGTCACCCAGCTGCCTCCTATACAAAATGCTTATTCTTGTCACACAGATATTTCTCATCGTCCCCTCCTAAAATGCCTAATATATTCCAGTTTCCTTGGCTTTATGTTTTTCTTCTTCCTTGCGAACAGTGTTCTTACCCATTCTTTCCTCAAATTCCTTGAATCCTGTCTGTTTTTCAAGAGCTAATGCAAGACCCAACTCCACCAGGATGCCTTCCATGATCACATCCTGACCCTCATTCCTCCTGCTTCTCCCACAGCCACTACTGTCTGGTCATGCTCATTTTAGCATTTATCCCACACTAAGGTTGTATTAACTATTTCATGGATGTAAATGTTGCTTCTTAAACCAGACTAAAAACTTCCTGAGGGCAGAGAGGGCATCTTATATTTGCATCCTACAAATCATAAGCACATTAGGTCCTCCCTGAATATGTGGAGTAGGGAAGGAGATCCAAGGAGGTTCAAGTTTCCATTAATGCTCCTCTCTCTCCACTACCGTACCTCCCCCCAAATAAAGTCTTCTAGGGATCTACAAGGACAAATGGCTTTCTTTGACATCATATATGTAGGTAAGACAGATTTAAGTGTTCCCTTTGCCAGCCTCCCCTGCTGCCCCCCAGTCCCTTTTTAGATATTTTTTCTTTTTTCCCCCTTTGTGGTTTCCCTGAGCTAGAAGAGCTCTGATGAACAAGTGACATTGTCTATACTTACATATTTCCTCTAATAATTTATCTAAATTTCACCATGCTTTCTGAAAAAATCCTCCCCCTTCCCTTTGCTGACCATTAAAATATGCTTTCAGCTGTTAATCCTCCTTCAGTGAAGCATTTCTGTTGTAAGTTTCCAGTATGATCCCTCACCACAAGTCAAAAAGAATGGCTCCTCCTCATCTCACCTTATTGTGTTTCCCCTGGTAGTTCTCAGTTCACCTCCAAGAATCCCCCAAAGAAAAGAGTCCTGGAAGAGAACTTCCCATGAGCCAATACTTCCTCACCATTTTCCAATTCTCTAATCCCTTTGTCCAATATGATCAACTACAGATTTTAGGAGGGGCGATTTCTTTTTCCAATGCCAGGTGGTTTCTCAGGGCAAAACTGTGGAATCAGAAAATTCTAGATCGCTCAACCATGCCCTGCTATGACCCCCTACTACTTCTTTGGCTACTCTCAAGTCCCCTACCAGAAGTCTTCCTGACTCTCATTCTCACAGGATTTTGCTAGTAGGAGCCTGCTATTTGGGCAGCAATGTCTTGAGTACTGGTCTTTGAGTTCCACGATGACCAGCATCAGCACCACCATCACAGTAACCACCATCAATAATAGCTAACATTTATAATAGTGCCTACTTTGTGCCAGGCACTGTGCTAAGAGCTTTACAAAAATTATCTCATTTAATCCTCACGACCAGGAAATAGGACCCTGGGAGATAGGTGCTATTATTACCCACCTTTTATAGATGAGAGAACTGAGACTAAGTGACTTGTCCAGGGGCACACTGCTAGTGTTGAAGGTCAGGTCTTCTTGAGTTCCTTACATCTATTATCCACTGTGCCACCTAGTTGCCCAAGTCAATTTGGTTTGAAGCCTTGCTGTCTTTGAGTTTTCTTTGATTCTTTTCTCTTCACAATCTAATCACTTGATAATATCCTACTAATATTACTCTGCTAACTTACTGATTTAGAATTTGACCTGGAAGGGATCTTAGAGGCTGCTGAGTACAACTTCCTCATTTTATAGGTGAGAAAAGGAGGAACAGCTCACCTAAGTGTAGGAGGCTGTATTCAAACTTGGGTCTTATCATAAGATCGTGGCTTAAGAGCCAAAAGGGAGGTCTAGTCTAGACGTGCTTTGCTCAAAGTCCCAGAGGTACTGAGTGGCAGAGCTGGACTGTGAACCCATGTCCTTTGATGACAAATGCAATGCAGCTTTGTAACTTTAAAGCACAGTAGAAATATAAGCTATTATTACTTAGGAAAAGAATTTCTTTTCCAGCCGGGGAGAGAAGACTTGCAAATGAGAGAATACTAGGAACGCAGCACAGAATCATGGGCCAAGTGGAGATGAAAAATGCTAAAGCTGCCTTAAAGGCTGTTTATATTTGCATGCTGTCCAGCCCTGGGGGTGAGTAACAGGGTTCAGAGTTCACTCTTGGCTGTGCGAAGGGAGCTGACCTTTTGTCCTAAAACCACCTCTTCTGAGCTGGGGGTGCATGTGGTGTGTGATGGGGGGGAGGGGAGAGCCCCTTAGTTCTCTTGTCTGGAATTTGATGGTTCCCTTTCAGTCTCATTTATGAGCTTTTTGTCTTTGATCATGATGTTTTTCAACCTTTCTCATTCCAGGCTGAATACTGAAGGCACTTTTAACTTTTCCTCATATTCAGCCTCTTTTCTCAGGCTTCTTGGTTTGTCTGACCATTTTAGAGGTGAGCCAACTGAGGTCCAGAGAAATGAACTGCCTTCCTCGGTCAGACTGCCAAAGCTGGACAGGTGGTAAAACTGGCAGACAGGACACACAGTCTGTAATTTCCACGTTGCTTCAGCATGAAAGATAAGATTAATGGCCTGCAATTCAATGGCTTATTTTGGACCTTGAGATGGAAGTCTTCCCCGAGCCACTGTTAGGTTCTTAATTTCCCGCTCTATTTTAAGGAGAGTAACAGGATAATAAATCCAATTGTAGCAGAGCAGAGAAGTACCACCTCCTACACTTCAATATTCCCTTGGCAACCTTGCCTTTTGTTATTCCTGAATACACGGAGAGCCGTGGCATGGGGAATTTGATCCTTGGTGGACCCTCACTTAGCAGACATAAACAAATGCCAAAGGAACTAATCGGGACTATGCCCAGTTTTGAGGCCAAGGTCATATAGGGATCATAAGAGATCAGAGCTGTGAGGAAACTTTGAGGTTATTTGGTCCAATTCCCTCTTTGACAGAGGAGGGAAAACCAGGCTCAGAAAGGTCAAGTTAGTGGTAAAGCTAAGGCTGGAACCCAGTTTTCTAGGATTCTTGATCTCCTGGATTACTGTTTTGGGTCCCTACCCAGTGGCCTCCAATAGGTCCCTCTAACTTGTAGGCCAGTTAGTTTCACTCCATACAGGGATTCTTCACTTGGGGTATTCAAACTTGTTTCTTTAATATTTTGATAACCACACTTTCTATATAATTGATCTCCTTGGTAATCCTATGTATTTAATTTTATACATTTTTAAACATTATTCTGAGAAGGGGTCTACAGATGTCACCAGACTGATGGAGTGGTTCAGACCACAAAATATGATCAAGAACTCTTGCTCTACAATGACCCAACCTCAGCTATAGGCTTTGGGGAGTGGACAGTTTGACCTTAGACAGGGAAACAAGGTCTAGAGAGTTTAGAGCTGAATTCTACCCAGGACTGATCGGTATTTATTTAACTCTTACTTCCCCAGATCTAAAATATATGTTGCCCAGTCCTCACATCACCCAATGGCTGAGGCCATAGAGCCCAGGTAAAGCCTCATCTTTCCTGGGAGCAAATGAGAGGTACTGGCCCGCAAACTGCTCTCATAAAGTGAGCTAGCTTCTCCAGATCCTAGCTGCCCCTCTGGGGACTTCTGTAAAGAACATTAAAAAACCTACAAACCAGGCTAATTTTAGTGTTTTAAGATAGTTAACAATCCTATTTACAGTGGCTTTTTCATTGTTTTATCCTGGCTGAGCACTGTAAGAACGTCATTACCTTCCGATCTTAACAACTCACATTTACTTATATAGCATCTTAGGGCATTAAAATTTTACTGTCTGAAACTCACAGTGGCCTTTTACTGATTCTGTTTTTTTTTAAAGTCTTTCATTTCCGAACTTTAAGTTTCTAATTATGAAAAAAAATAAGGCCAGTTATTTTAGCTTTATCTTATCATCAGAATTATACCGCTTGTTTTTTGAGAGTATTGCTGGGAATTTTGGCTTTTCCTCTAATAGCAATTCTTTCTGCATCTTTACCTATCATAGCAGAAGCAACATAGGGCAGGGGAGAGAGACTGTATTAGGAGGTAAGGAACTGGGTTTGAGGCCTGGCTGGGATGCTTACTAGATGAGCATCCTTGGGCAGGTCTCAATCTGTTTCCTTAGCTGCAAAATGAGGGGGGAGAGGTTAGGCTAGATGATGATTAAGCCCCGTTTCAGCATGGAACCCTATACTCTTACTGGCAATGAGTGTTCGTTTAAAAAGAACGGAATTCCTCAGATGCATCATTATCTTTTAACTCCAAATTTCCTAAAATCCATACATTCCTAGGATCATAGATTTCAAGTTGGAAGAGACCTTAGAGGGAACTGAATCTAACTCTCTAATTTTACTGATGAGGAAACGAAGGCTCAAAAACATCCAAAGACTTGCACAAAATCACAGTGATTAAGTGTCTGAGGCCACATCTGAACTCAGGTCTTCCTGCTTCCAAGCTGCTCAGCATTCCCTTCGATACATTCTGCAGCCTTTGCCAATTCTTTTAATAAAATTACAAAGAAACGACCAGCATTTCAAGGGTCAAATGGATATGGCTGTCTACCTGCTTTGGCGGGCTAAACCGCTTCTTCTCCTTGGGACTACAAAATGAACAAGGCAGACTTTGTAATAACGGTAATGATAGACATCTGTATATTGCTTTATGCTTTACAAAGAGCTTCACATTCAGTATTTTACTAACTCAGAAATGTGGTGTAAATAAGGGATAGCAATGTTATCTCCATCTCACATGTGGGGAAACCGAGGCACTAAGCTGTGAAGTGACTGAAGATCACAGAGTTTAAAAATAGCAGAAATGAGGTTCACATGTGGTCTTCTGATTGCAAGTGGCCCCCCACTTACATATTCTTAAAGAAAGGAAAACAGGAAATCTCATTTAATGTTAGATTATCAGGGATCACATGGATAATGGATTAAAAAAAGAATAATAGATTTTTA
This sequence comes from Notamacropus eugenii, assembly GCF_028372415.1. Taxonomy (NCBI): domain Eukaryota; kingdom Metazoa; phylum Chordata; class Mammalia; order Diprotodontia; family Macropodidae; genus Notamacropus; species Notamacropus eugenii. The sequence continues at coordinate 320,382,341 of NC_092876.1, forward strand.
AGCTCAAAGAGATCTTAGAAATTAGCTTGTTCAACCTCAGTTTTACAGATAAGGTAACTAAGATCTAAGGTGAAATGACTGGCCTAAAGTGATATTGTAGTGAGCCAGGTCTAAACCTTAGTTCTTCAGTGTTTTTATCCGCTACCTTGTTGCTGCCTAATATTGATGAATTAGATTCAGCTCTGGATATCGGGGGAGTTCTGGTAAAATAACTTCACAAGGTTGACCAACACTATTCAAATAATACATGAGCATAACTCAGTACAGGCTCCATTATATTCTTTCAGTCGATAATGTTAAGAGCAGATCTCGCTTAAATAGGTTTTAGGTAACATGACTCATTAAAAGTGGGACAGAATATTAACTATCATGATAAGACTGTGGAAAGCTGATGTTCAAAAATACTACTTCCCTCTTGATAGTGAGGTAGGAGACTATGGACATGAAATGTTTAATACAGCCAGGATTTGAGTCTTTTGTTTGCCAGTTTCACTACCTGTCCCACCTCCACTCCCCAATACAAAGTGTATTTCTATGAAAAAGTATAACCCAAAATGACTTATGATGTAAAAAATGAACCAAGAATTTTTTTTTTAAAAGGGCTATACATTAAAAAATTAGAGACAATCCTAAGGTATATTTTTCCTTACACAATTATGAAACCATCATATATTCTTTGTATTATAGCCCAAGTTATAAATGGTGAATTCCCAAATCAGGGTAAAGAAAGTGGCAATGCTGATGTCTAAATGATATTTTAACATTCTGGAACTGGTGTGGCTATCCTCTAGGTGACAGAACTTTCCCTACCTGGGGCTTAAATGTATATCTTTATCAAAGGCTAACTAACTCCAACCCTGACCACAGACTAACCTCTCTATTTAAATCCTGCCTATGCTATTTGCTGTAATAGCACCCTGGACAAACTACAATCCCTCTGAGCTTCATTTCCCTCATCTGTAAAATGAGGGTTGGTCTAGGAACTCTGAAGTTTCTTCTGTCTTACGATCTTAGGCACACACTCTTCTGTCATCCTGGCCAGTCATCCTGCCACCAATCTCAAGGGGAAGTGGACAAGTAAGTATAGATGTCATCCTAGATGCTGGAAAAACAATGTTAGAAATGCAATCTTACTGCTAGTGGCTCAAGAGTGACATCTCTCAGTGTAATGGGACCCTCATTTTAATTGCAATTCCTGGGTCATGTGGCTTATGCCTCAGTAGAGAATTAATAATTCCTCACTCCTCTTCCCACCTGGAGAGGCTGGTGGTTGGATGCTATTTATCACTGAATCCCTTTGTGTTTAAACTACAATGGTCACTTCTCTCTCTCTTTCTCTTTTAGAATTGGTTTTCTACGAATTTAAAACAATAACAATTAATCTCTTTTATGCAACTCCTTTATGCCTTATTAGAAAAACTTTGTAAATTGCTGTGGCAAAAATTAAAAAAAAATTAATCACATGGGAGCCAATTATCAAATTTCTTTTACTACCAGAGATGAGTTTACTTCCTCTATGAAGCCTTCTCTAATGATTTCATTCTACAATGATCTGTCCCTTTGCTGCAAATCTGTATTGTTCTTGAATTTTTTTATAATAATATTAGCAGTTCACATTTACACTGGTTGTTTCAAAAGTGTTAGTAAAATTTTAAGCTGTTAAAACTTAAAATTGCACTATTGGGATTTCCTGTATAGCTACACAGAAGATATGGACAAACCTGGAAGGAGGCCTCTAAAGAACTATCTTGGGATGCTTGATCCTGTGTCATTACTGTTTTTATCAATGCATTAGGTAAAAACATAGATGATATCCTTTTAAAATGTGCAGATAGGAGGAGTAGATAATAGGAGAGATGACAGAGTAGGGCTCCCCAAAACCCAGAGCTTATGAAGTGGAGCCAAATCTTTTTCTAAATTAAATTTAATAGGGATAAACAGAAATCAATCTTAAACTTGGGTGCAAAAAAATCAAATTTATAAATACAACACAGAGGAGACGTCTCTAGACAGCAGTTTCTTTGAAAAAAGATCAGGCAGTTTTAGAAGGCAACATGGATACTAAGTAGTTTTGATCTCATGATTCAACAGTATAATAATTAAAAATTAATTTTTTTTTAGTTTGCATTGATAGAGACAAGGTGCTGATTAGGTGGTGTAGTGGTTAGTGTACTCACTTGGAATCTGGAAGACCTGAATTTGAAAGGATCTGTCTCAGACATTTATGTGACCCTGGGCAATTCACTTCAGTCCTGTGGGTTTCAATGTCCCCATCCCATAAAATGAGGGAGTCAGATTCAATAGCCTTCTAAGGTCTTTTCCACCTGTAAAGCTATGATCGTAGCAGTCAGGTGCTGTTGTACTCTACTCCACCCACACCACAGCTGGAGTACCGTATTCAGTTCTGAGAAGGACATTGCTAAGCTGGAGGTCTGTCACATGGAAGAAGGAGTCATCTTATTCTGCTTGGTTCCATCTGGCAGAAATAAGAACAATGGAAAGGACTCCAGACTCCAGACCACTATTTGCGCACCATGTTTTTGAGGGGATTTCTGTTAAGATGCTGGCTGGACTTGATGCTTCTCAGGGTCCCTTCCAACTTTGAAATTCCGTGATGCTGGTTCCAGGTAACTCAAAAAGACCAGTAATTCTCTAACTGCAATAGATTCCTTCCTCATCTCTTTTAATCACTTTTAAAATGTAATTTAAAAAGAAATAAAAATGCAACTCTAAGCTCTTTAAAAGGCAAATCCTTTCTTTCTCTGAAACTCTTGCATAACTCTCCAAATTCTTTAGTCTCAGAATAGCTTTTGGATACCTCATCAATTTCACATTTTCACAGTTTTACACCTAAAATGTACAGCCATTCTCAATGACAGGCTAGAAACTCTATGACCCATCTCCATTAGCTCACAGTTCTTCCCCTGATTGAATGGGACATCAGCGTTAGCTGAGTTCAAGTCTTTAACCAACTTATGCACCAAGCATTATTCTAGGCAGCTCTAATATAAAGACCAAAAGGAAAGAGATCCTCCCATCAAGGAGTTAATATTCTATTGCGGGTAAAACAGATACAGATAAATAAATACAAAGTAATGGGGGTGAGGAGAGGATGGAGGGCACTAACAAGGGTGTAATTATGTAGCAAGAAAGACAATGTAGCAGGTGGCACCTGAACTGAGCCTTGATGGAAGCAGTGGATGGTGAGCAGCCAAGATGAGAAGGGATACAAGTTCTCTTCTTTGAAATCACAGCTCGCTGTCCCCTCTGCCTTGAAGCTGTCCCTGATTTCCCACATTCTTGCTCCATTCTCTCCCAGCTAAGTGTGACTGCTCCCTCCTCAAATTTTCCTAGAGCACTTTATCTGTAGAATGTAGGCTCCTTGAGACTAGGTATTGTTTTATTATTTTTATGTGTATCCCTGATTCCCAGCACAATATGCACTAGAAAATAAGTGCTTGATAAATGTTTAATGACTGATTTTGTTGGATCTCCTCCTCTGCCCACTATATATTCCAAGTGCTGGTACATTACTTATTTGTGTACCTACCACATCTTAGCTGTTAGCCTAGAACATTTTGGAGGGCAGGAATTTTCTCAATTTTAATCTTTGTATCCCTTGTTCCTAGTACTAGTACCTACTGCTACTTAATAAATGTTTGCTAAGTTACACTGAATTGAATTAATATTGTGATAACTTCAGAGGGAAGGCTGGTCTGGGCATTATTCACAGCAGAAAAAAACCAGCATCTTTAAGTCCTGCACAGTCTTTGATCTACCCTGGTCCTCACCATTAGGAGATTATAATGGCCTTTAGGTAATAGTTAACTGGGAGAAAAATGGGAATTAAAAGAAAATGATGTAATAGAGTAAACTCAAGTAGGGGAAACCATCTGGAGCCCTGATAACACATCAGGGGTTCAATTTCTTACCTCTGGTTTCCCCTATCTACCTTTCATCCCTTCTTTCTCACTTGGACTTTTATATTTATTCTCTAGGCTCAAATTTCAGGTAATAAGATTGAGGTTCCTTCTAATTCTGAGATCTGGAATTGCTGAAGCCCCAGCTCCTGAGGGAATAAAATCTGTTCCCAAAGCCTGGAGAGGGCCTGGCTCTGTGAACATGGAGACTGGGCAGTGTGTGTGTGCTGGGAGTACTGAACTTTGTAGGAATGCTGTTTGCTCATTTTTCAAAATGACAGATGTGATAAAGATCATCTGAATGATAAAAAAATTAAAGAAAAAGAAAACTTCTTGGACCTGGGGGTCTGGGATGGCTCCAGGCTCATTAAAAACTTATGCTCCAGCACCATTTGGAAAGCAGTTTAGTTCTATGTCATCAGGACTTTCTGAAACTTCACCCTGAGGCAGTGCCCTAAGATGACAGCTTGGTATAAATCAAGGAACATGGGTAATGTTCTTTATTACGATCCAAGATTTGGGGGCATCCAGAGAAAGCCTAAATGGCTGCACTGATCCAGCTGGCCAATGCTGACTTGCAGTGCGGACTGAGCAAACAAAATGTAACCTGTGTGGGCACAGGGGTGGGGAAGACCTCTGTCAGGTGTCTATTATTCATTAACCTTCACAACATGGGTATGAAATGTTTGAGAAACAGAACAAAAAATCTAACCACTCTCTGCCACTTTCATTGCTCTTTGGGGTCTCTGTTCCTACTCACTGGACTTCTTTCTCCATGCAGAAGCAACCTTCTCACCCTGCAAGATTACTCCTCCCCTGTGGCCCTTTCTTCTGATCGGTCAATTTGGTGCCTGCTAAATAGTCAGCACTTAATAAATGCTTATTGATTTGATGACTTGACTTGCCTTTCCTTCAAGAAAAAACCTATTTGTTGCTTACTAAGTTTTGTGTTTTGGTCTTTTTCACTTGAATTATCAAACATGAGATCACATTAATACTGTCTATATTGCAAAACTAACTAACAATAATGAAGGGTCCATCTATTTTTTAAATAATATGCTTTAAACAACAAATGTAAAGGGGATCCTTTTTCAAGTAGTGGTTAGTCTAGATAGCCACTAAAATCTAAAATTTGGGGAATCTGTAATTTTTTTTACAACACTACATTTTTAAAGAGTCCTTTTACATCTGTTACCATACTATATTCTCATAGCTGTGCATTAGTAAAGGAAGATACCATTATTTCTGTTTAACAGATGAGGAAATTGAGGTCCAAAGAAAAGATGCAACTTGCCTAAGCTCACATTTGGGATGAGAAACCAGATTATCTTTTCTTTGCTTTCTCTTTCTTTATACAATACTCTACTGCAGGCAATGTTTTGCCAATCCATTTACTTGGGTCTGGTCATCTACTCTGTAGATGTCTCTTTTTTCTACCAACTTCTCTAGATCTTTGATTTTATTTGATTTTTGATTATTTAACAAACAAACAAACCAAACTAAAATAACAAAAATCTAAGCATAGCTCCCGATGACTCAGAAGCCTGGTAATCGTAGGAAGATTTCTCTGACTTTGAGGTCCCTGCTTTGAATTGGATATTGCAATTAGTTACTGTTTTGCAAATCTTAAAGCACTAAAATAGGCTTTTTTTCCATCATGTCTGCAAGGCTCAGAGTCACTTTCTTTTTCAGGATGCAAACTTATTCTTTTAGTTTTAATTGATTCCCCTTTTTACATCACAGGCATTTCCAAACATGCTTTTCTCTTACTCCCGTTCTCCTTGTAACAAACTAAAATCAATTAAGCAAAAACAAGGGACATATCAAACGTCTCTGACAATGTGTGTCACATTCTACACTGTTAGTCCTTTCCCACCCTGCTTCTCCGTGCATTTACTCGGCTCTTATCTGGTCCCTCCATTCTTCTGATGCCTTAAGTGCTCCAACACTCAGGACATCCTGCATGTGGCTGGGGAACAAGTACCTAATAAAAAAAGCTTACAAGTTTCAGTGGTGAGAGAAGAAAGACTAATAATAGCATGGATGGAGGTACGACTACTGGACAGAAGTTTCCGAGCTTAGGTTTTTATTTTGTGTCAATGGAAGATGATTAAATGGTGGATGGAACTGAAGGCAAACTGGACATACTCATGCTGATTGTAGATTTCAGAGAAGTAACAAAGTGAGAAGAGAAAGAGGGTCTGGTTGAATAAAAACAATACTAATTACACTTATTTATGTGAACTTCCTGTCATTTACATCAACAAATAGACCACCAGAACACAACAAAAAGATTATGGGCATCATTCCCTTTGGTGCAAACTGCATTTGATTACAACGAAGACCATTTGTGCATGCTCTAGTCTGTTGTTCATATAGCACCATCATCCAGTCACGACTTTAATATTTGAAGTGATCACAGATCATTACTGATTGCTTTCTAATGGGGTACAACCTAAACTATAAGAAATACGCTAAGTGACAAGGCTATATAATACACTAATCTCCAACTACACATGGCAAGATGGTCACAGACCTGTGACAGGCTGGTGCTCATTTACCATATAAACAACACTACGGTGGTTAGTGAAGAGGTCACAGGAAAGACAGGAAATGTGGCCTCTGTTCTCAAGGCAATATGGTATCATTGGAAAAAAAGGGACTTTTAGTCAGGAGAGATCTGGGTTTGAATTCTGCCTTGAAACACTTACTAGTCATGTGATCAAGAGCAAATCAATTAATCTTTCTTAGCCTCAGTTTCCTTATCTGTAATAATATTTGTGTTACCCCACTCATAGGGTTTTTATGAGAAAAGCAAATGAGTAAAAACTGCATAAATGTGAGTTATTTTTCTTCAGGGAGCTTCCTGAAGAGAGTGTGACCTACTGTATCTTTCCTGAGCATTCACACATAGGCTGCCCAGGTCATGCTAACCTTCTCCGTAACCAATGGCTATCCCCATCATCACCTCCAGCAAGCATTTATCCAGTACCTTAATTGCCTGGGGTGGCAGTCAGATTCAGAAGAAAGAGGGATGGATTTGGGGTCAAAGACTTAGGTTTTATCTTTGCCACTTACTACCAATGTGACCTTTTATAAGTCACTTTAAAGGTATGGGTTGGACCAGGTAAACTGTAAGATCCTTTCTAGCTCTAAAGTAACTACAGTATTATGAACTAGGCTTTCTGTACTTTCATGGAGGAGATCATGAACTCTACTTCTCTGGGCTGACCACATTCTAGGCAAAGTAGGCAGTTAATACAAATTTGGAGATCATGACCACAATACCTGTCGTTTTGGGCTTCCTCCCATAATTCCAAGATGGGCACACTGCTACAGGTATACATATAGAAAGGAGGATTATAGAGTCAATGTACCTTAGGAGAATGGAGGAAAGGATGAGTGTATAATGAGGAGCCCAGCTGTGGGAACTCCAAAATGGTCAGGTTGTGGGGAAGTGGTCAATGTTCTCTAGTCAATGTAAGAAGACATCAGTGGAGAAATGGTCTAGTCTAAGCCCTTACCCAAAGTAATGAAAGGGCTGTAGCATCATCTCTCTTTAGCATTCCCTGTAGATGCTACTGCACAGCAAAAAGAATATCAGGTCAAGCAGAGGCCCTTAATCAATCATTTTGTTATTTAAGCTCTCCCTGAGCCACCTTGGCATTACTGTCTCTAATTAATTACTCCGGAACCAACTTAGAGCAAACACCTGATCAAAAAACAAACCACACACAATGAAAGGTCCCAAGTGATGAAAGCTTCCCTGACCACAGACCACATTGGGAGCACAGAGCTGGAGCAGAATGATGTGCCAGTGACAACCTCCTCCTGGAGAGGATCAGGCATTTTGGCATGAAACTGTTTCCTTTGCCAGAGTAAAAAAGTACTGCCCCCTTTTCTTTCCCCAACAGACACTTATTGCTTGTAGTCAGTGGTTGGATCAGGTATCCTTTCCTTCCTTAGGTGCTTTATTCCTCTGCTTTTTGCAAGTGTTCTGCAGTCTACAGCTTGAGGATTCATCTGAGGACACTGAAAGGTTAAGGGAGTGATGCAGGGAAGGAAAGGGGAAAAGGAGGGAAGGGAAATAGGCGGAGGACACAATTGGAATGACACATTCTTAAGGGTTTTACCATGGAACAACAAAAGTATTAATAATAGCTAACATTTTACAATGTTTTAAGATTTGCAAAACCCTTTATATACTTCGATTGCATATTAGAGCAACAATCGTGCTATTGTGGAGAGACTCCCTCCCTCCTGGAATCAGAGTACGAAGAGCTGAGTCCATGTTCAAAATTTGCCACTTCCCATCTATATAACTTTGAAACCATCAGATAACTTCTCTTGAATTTCAGTTTCTTCATCTGTAAAATGGGACCCAATTATGTTTATCAGATCTACCTCAGATGCACGTTGGGAGGAAAGTGATTTGTAAAACTTGAAGTGATATATAAATGAGCTATTACCTAGTCCTTCTCCCTAATTTTACAGATGAGGAAACTGAGGCATAGAGAAAGGAGGAGACTTGTTTAGGGTCACAAAGCTGGTCAGTGCCAAAGCTAGGACTGACTCCCAGATCACCGCTGTTCTACTACACTAAGTCCTGAACAGAAATTGAGAAATGGCCCTGTCAAGGGGCTCTAGGTACTTCCTTAGGCTGCATATTAATCATCCCTGAACCATGAATCAGCTCTTTAAATCAATTTTGAGTATGTCGTCTCAGGATAGCTTCACAAAACCCCTATGAAGTAAAGGAGGCAGGTAACTGGGTCAGGGAAGTTAACTGATTTGCACAAATTTACACAGCAAATTAGCAGCAGAGTTGGCAACAGAAACCCAGTCTCTTAAGGCCTAGTCTAGTGCTCTGTCCAGTGTATCCCACCACTTCTCTGTCTGGCCAAGTGTAGAAGTGTAGGCTTCCTAGGACATAACACCCTTGGCTAGCTGCTCCAGCTCATGATCTAGTAGTTGGGCCTAGCCCTTAAATCCATTAATATTTCTTCTCAAGACAGCAGCTATAACTGATGGGATGAGTAGGTGGGAAATCAATTTTTTTTCTTAGCACATTGATGTATCTTCACCATTCCTCAAACTGTCCTTCCAAAAAGACAGAGCCATAAGAATAATAACATTTATTAGCATTAGCTAGCATTTATATATAGCTTTTTAAGGTTGTCTCATTCTACCATAACTCTGGGAGGTAGGTACTATGATCATCCCTATTTTTAGAGGGGAGAAAACTGAGGCAAAAAGAGGCTTAAGTCACTTGGCCAGGGCCATGCAGCTAATAAGGATCTGAGGCCAAATCTGAACTCAAGTCTGTCTGACTTCGGGTCCAGGGTTGTGTCTACTGATCCACCTAGTTGGCTCTTTGTCCTGGAATGTCCTTCCTCTTCCCTAAATATAAGCAGGAAAGAAAAGAAAGCCACTGGAAGCAAGTCAACGATATTATCTCACGTGATTCTCACAACAGAACTGGGAGGTAGGTACTCTTATTATCATCATTCCCATTTTCCAGAAGAGGATACTGAGGTGGGCATATATGAAATGACATGCCCAGGGTCGCAAAACTAGTAAGAATCTGAGGATGGATTTGAATTCAGGTCTTCCTCTACCCACTGTGCTGCCTCTCTAGCTGCCTAGCCCAGGTTAGTTTTACTTGTTACCCCTGAGAGGCCTCAGGTTTACACAGTTCCTTAAATGGGTCTTTGCCAAGTTGTTTTGGAACCTGGGGACAGAAGAGAAAGAGCAAGAATGTAGGGTTTGAATCCCTCCTAATGCCTCCATCCTTTATGTATGGAGGCTAACACAGACTCCTGCTAGACAGAAATCCTCTGGGTTCTGGCCTTTGTTGAGATCCTTGCTGGCACAACTTAAATGAAAGCATTTTGGGCTCGGGGATCAGGTTTGGTCTTTCTGTATATATAAACTTAAACATCAATTGATTTCAGTGATGCCTGGAACCTGTGTGGTGCTGAGGTTCAGAAAACCAGGGCTTTCTTTCCTACAGTAGAACTCGATTAACAGCATTCACCACTGGTCACTAGTAGTGAACCAGGAAAAGTAGATCAGTCCTGAGGGTCAACTTTTTTCATGTGAGAACGAAAATGTGCACTGAGGTTGGTGGGGAATGGACTCTTAAAACAAAAACAAATGGACTTCTCTCGCTTCCAAGCCAGAAGACCACGTGAAATGGCAGAGAAGACACTTTATATGGCGACCAGTTATACCAGGGTTCAGTTGGGACAGCATCTTCTTGTACCTGTGTGCCCGGTAACAAGCCCATCTGACTGTATGTTTTTTACCTTTGTGTGTAGATCTTGTTTTGACAGCTGATCTATAAGCTCCATAAGGCAAGAACTAAGTCATATATATATATATATATAATAAATACTCAATCAACAAATATTCACATGCCTATGTATATATATGCATAACTTTTGTAGATGTATGTGTGTATGTGTGTATGTATGTGTGTACACGCATCTCATTCAGTATTTGAGTCTGTCACCTTTCTGTCATGATGTGAGTGTAAGCAACGTAAATAGATTGACTGAGGCAGATTAATACTTGATTAAAAAAAACAACTTCTTACAAATATATCTGTCCTAAAGTGGAACTGGTTGCCCTAAGAGAAGGCTGGTTCCCTCTCCATGGAGTTTTTCAAGCAGAGGTTAGACAAGTGGGCATTCCTATCATGGATGGGATGGACTAGATGGTCCCTTCTGTGAAATGTAATCAAACTAACTTCACACGCACACACACACACACACACACACACTTTTAGAGTTAATAGACTGATACACAGAAAGAATGACATAGACACAGTATGCCTAGATTTCAACGAGGGAATTGACAAAGTGTCTCATATCTTTGTCAAGCAGAGGAAGAAGCCATCTATGTAGTTGGATTTCTTGCTGGTTGAACAATCAGACTCAAAGTGTTAATGGATTAGTGTCAATCTGTAGTAGGGTCATCTCCAGCTGTCTTGCACAGGTTCTGTCCTGCTAAACATTTTTTATTGATTTGGACTGTGGCTTAGAAAGCTGCTTATTGCCTGAGAAGGATGGCAAATATGCTGGATGACAGAATCAGTATGCCTAAAATTCTTGACACAACAGGATAGGCTAAAACTAACAAGATAAAATTGTAACTGGAATGATGGTAAAATCTTACACTCAGATTCAAAAAATCAATGGCACAAGTATACTCTGTGGGGAACACTGGCTTAATAGCAGTCTGAAAAAAAGACCTAAGGATTTTACTTGACTACAAACTATATGTTAATCAACCTTATAATGTGACTTCCATAAAAGTTGATGTGATATAAGATTCCAGTATCTAAAGAACAAGGAAAGTGATACTTCTACTGTACTCTGGACTGATGAGACAACATCTGTATTTAGTCTGGTGTCACATTTGAACAAGGACATTCATAAAATGGAATGCACATAATGAAGTGATCATCAGGATAGCTGTCTCTCCAGAGAAATAGTTACGAGAATTGAGGATATTTAAACTGGAAAAGAGAAGGAAACATAATAGTTATGTTCAAATATTTGAAAGACTGTCACGAAGAAGAGGGATTAAACTCATTGTTCGCGGCTTCAGAGGGATAACTAGGATGGGATGGGAGTTACAAGGAGGCTGACTCAACATTTAAAACAACTAAAGTTTTGAACCATAATAGCTATTCAATAAAGGAATGGGCTTCCTGTCACTGCAAGTACTTAAGCAGTCTGAAGGACCAGCTATCAGGGATGTTTGCAGTGGGAGTTCTTCTAGTATATAGGAAGTTAACCTCTGAAGTCCCTTCTAAATATAAAATCTGATGATTAAGGCAGTGTAGTATGGTGAATAAATCTTGGGGTTGGGCATGAAAGAGACCTAAGTTCTTTCTTGCTATGTAGTTTATCAGTTGTGTCTGACTCTTCATGACCCCATTTGGGTTGTTTTTTTTTTTCTTAGCAAAGATACTGGAACGTTTTGCCATTTCCTTCTCCAGCTCATTTTACAGATGAAGAAATTAAGACAAAAAGGATTAAGTGACTTGCCCAGGGTCACACAGCTATTAAGAGTCTGAGGTTCATTTGAACTTAAGCAGAGTCTTCCTGACTCCAGGCCTGGCACACTATCTACTGGGCCATCTGGCTGCCTTAGGCATTTAGTGCCTAAATTCTAGGCACTTCTACTCTCTGCTCCTCAGTTTCTTTACAGATCAAAGATGGATATGGAACACCTACTTCATAGAATTTTTATAAGATCAAATAATGTAATAGATCTGAAAGTGTTTTGAAAGGTGAAAAGCAACCTCTTTATGTATGGTTGTATAATTACAAAGTGCAGGATCACACTAAATATGGCTCAACTCAACTGACAGAAGGCTGCTTCTCAAGGCACATACCAAGTTGGGTAACAAATTGACTCTTTATTCTCCTTACTGTCAGTGTTCCAATCCTAGCTCTTATTTACATAATCCTTTAACGATTTGTAAAAATCCTTAAAAGCATCATCTCAATTCTGCTGTACACAATGAAACACCACCTGGCTTCTGCTTAGGGGATAAAATAAGACAGAAGGATTTTGGAGAAAGAGAGAAAAAGGGTCTAAAGAATGTCTTTATGCTTAATAATTACAGAATCAGAAGTTTTGAACTGGGAAGGCCTTAGAAATCTAGCTGAACTGTTCTGTTTTACTGATGAAGAAAATGAATGAGTTAAATGATTCATTCAAAAGGATATGAGTGATTTCGTGGCAGAGTGGAAACTAGAATTCACATCTCCTGATTATCTAGTTCAATGTTCTTTCCACTAAAAATGCTGTGACTAAGTGAAAGGTGACTTCATGAAATTCTCTATGGTTGAAATAGGAATTTCATGGATGATGCAGAGATGCTTAAGAGTATGAAGATTCCGATGTCTCAGTGACTTCACATATGCCCTTTGTTAATAATTTAATTTAATTGAATAAGTCTTTAACGAGTGAATACTCTGTGTTCAGCACTGTGCAGCCAATGGAATACACAAAATAATTAAAAAATCCAGTCCTTGCCCTCATGGAGCTTGAAGTGCAGTTAGGCCAACATTCACACCCAAGAAGTAATTAGGAACAAAACAGAACAGTATAAAATCAGGCCCCATATTGTGGGGAGAGCCTACAAACACTATAAAAGATCAAAGAATGAAGAGGTCACTGTGTGCTAGGGAGGTCAGAGAAAGTTTCATGGAAAAGATAAAACTTGATTGCAGACTTTTAAGAATCAGTTGAGATGTGAGAAGGTATTCCAGAAACAAACTTCTCTCAATTAGTTAATCAATCATTAGGCAATTATTAAGAACCTCTTAGATTCTAAGTACAGTGCTAAATGCTAGGGGATACAAATGCAAAGAATGAAACAGCAGCTGTTCTCAAGGAACTTACATTCTAACAAATGTAGTCATCTTATCCATGGGGAAAAATGAAGGGTGGTTTGATGCCTTGTTCTTGCCAGTTGAATGACTCACTAGGATGACCAGAAAATTGTTCCTAATGATTTGAGTACCTTCTCTCTTGCCTATATCTGGTCTGTACACATATGTTTACATGTTAATCTCCCTCATTAGAATGGTAGCTCCTTGATAGTAGGGATTTCTTGACTTTCTTTGTGCTTCGCATATGGTGGTTGTGGGAGCACAGACTCCACCCAGGGTCCTAATGGTAAATTCTGGACAAATATGTTTTTGGGTATGGAGGAAGGGGAAGCACTGAATGTTTTTATGGGAGTTTCCTGAATGATATTTACATCACTGCCATTTTCCAGGTCAGACAACTGCTCTTACGCTAGATTCCTAGTGACTATTCAAATGCTATTTAAATTGATACTTGTTTGTGTACTTTTTTCCTTGAATACTCTAAGGTTTCTTATCTGTAAAATGGGGACAATAAGGCCACCTAGGTTCTAGAGTTGTGAGGATCTAATAAAATAATATACAGAACAACACTATGCAAACCGTAAAGCACCATGCAAATGTTAATTACTGTTATTGTCATTATCAGCGTAGGGAATTCCTAGTGAGAGATGTTCATAAGATACTTATAAGACAAGAAATCATCAAAGCCTTTGTTTGGCTTTTAAAGCCCTTTTTCACCTGGTTCCTTCCTGCCTTTGCAGGGTTCTTACACCTTATGCCCCTCCATGTTATCTATGATCTAGTGACACTGGCCTCCTTGCTTTTCTTCACACAGGACATTTCTTCTCTGAACCCAGAGCCTTTTTTAAATGAGTATTCCATGCTTAGGTTCTCCTGATTTCCCTAGCTTTCTTTAAGACTCCCACTCAACTCCCACCTTCTGCAAGAGGTCTTTTCCAGTTTCCCTTCCTCCCTATTTCCCACTGAGATTTCCTCCCTTTTACACTGTTATTTATCTGGTACATACATAATTGCTTGCATTTTATTTTCCCCATTAGGATGTGAGCTCCTTGAGGGCAGGGATCATGTCTTGGCCTTTTTTTGGTACCCCTAGCCTTTAGTACAATGCCCTGTACTAATAACAAAACCTGCTGCCTGATGAGGGGCACAGAAATTGAAGCGGCTTGCCCAGGGTTACAGAACTGTTGCGACAGGAGAAGTCTGAACGTAGGGCTCCCTGGACTCCAAGCCCAGCCCTCTACCTACTTTACAGCTTCAAAAACGCCAGGTTGTAGTGTGCTCTAATTGTTTTCTATGTATGAGACTTCTAACTACTTTAAAGTATTTATGGAGAGGGAAGCCCTTTGGAAAAACTTAAAGGGCTAAATGAAGGCTAGTTAATAAAAAAACCACAAACTTTCTGAGGACAGGGACCATTTCTATGTTCATGCCTAAAAGGGCTCCGTGTGTCACAAGCATCTTATAAAAACAGACTGACAGGAATTGAGCTAAATGTTTCTATGAAAAAGAAAATGGGCAGCATTCCAATCAGCAAGCCTGTTTTCCCTTCTGTCCACTAGATGGTATTTCACTTCTTGTGTATGTCCAGTGCCAGCTGTGGCATTAGAAACAACCCTCAAGACAGAGCTTCTTATGACTGTCCTGTGACGACTTCAACTCTTCTCCTATGTGACCAGCTGTAACACACACACACACACACACACACACACACACACACACACACACACACACACTCAGTTTAATTTAATCTGCTCCAGGAAAACAGGGCATCGAATCCCAATGAATCCTTCCTTTAATCACAGAGGCTAACAGACTCCTGCTAGACAGAGACCCTCTGGGTTCGTGCCATCATTGGGGACTTTGCCAGCACAACTGAAAGGAAAGCCTTTTGGGTCCAGGCATCAAGTCTGGTCTTACTGTATATACAGACTTACACCATTTGATTTCAGTGATGCTTTACAAAATCCCCTTTGTTCCACCCAAATCTTCCTCTCCTACTCTCTAATGTTGGAAAATCCCTTTTGAAAAAAAAGAGGTGAACTTTTCACTCTACCATCAGAAATAAGGTTTAAAATAGTAATACCCCTGGAGGGGGCTGGATAAGCACAGTTCTTTGTGCATAAATGCTTAATGTTTGTTGAACTAAAATAGACCGATGTTTCCTGAACTCATTTGGCCACGGAACACTTTTGAGCTTAAATACATCTAGAGAATTCCTAAATGTTGATGGTTGGGCAATGGGATGAGAAGGTAAAGACAAGAAAGGAGGACAGTTGGAGGGATACAATGGTGCTGTCACTAAAAGGGGAAGATCAGTAGAGAGAAGGTTATTGTAGTGGGTGCACCCTTACCCAGGGGTAGACAGGGCTGGTGTTGACCCTTTAACATCAAAATTGCTAGGATGGGATTTCTCTTCTTTGCCACGATGTCTATTCCTGCTACTGTTTTTTTTTCTAGTTGTCCACAGTATTTCATCTTTCAGGGATGAGGCTGCATTGTTAGCAACTGAAAAAATCATCACTGACATTTTCTCACAACTTGGGAAACACTGGACCTTTCATGTCTTCTCTGATCTTCTGTGAATCTAGCAATATATTTATTTAAATGTAATCGATGACTGATCTCAGATCTTTTTCTGAGAAAGTGAGAGACAAAAGGGAAGAATGTTCAGTATTTGAAGGTAAAAGCAAGGAGGGCTATAATACAGAGGAAAAAGGGTAGAAAGAGGAGGCTGGAGGTGGAAAACAGATTTTCCTTATTTTACCCCTCCTATAGATGGCCAGCCTTGGGGATTATCTCTCTCTCTAACCCACTTCACCAGTAAAGTTTCCATGAAATTACAAAGGTACTTCTTTATTAGAGGTATCACCACATCCCTTTTGATGGAAACCATTCAGCTCCTAAATCAAAAGTCCTAAGGAAACTAAACAGGTGAAATCAGCCAAGTATCTGTGAAATTTTTTTTAATGATCTTCCCCAAATAAATAACTTTTGAGGACAAAAATGTTTTTTTAATGTCATTTTCTTGCTACCCTCTCTGAGAGATAAAAATGTAAAAATGTTAAAAGGTAAACAGAATTAGAAAAGAAGTGGAGAATAGAAGAATGACTCAACCCTGACCTTGGACCAATGACTAAACGATGGCCACAACTCTGCTGACCTGACTGTACTATATACAGTGGGGAAGGAAAACAACTCTAGTCTCCAAAGCCAGTAGGAGCCAAAAAGGCAGCAAGAAGAGTGAGGATTTAGAGGTAGAAAAGATAAAGACCCAGAAGGGAGGAATGACTCACAAATCACACAGGAAAAGCATAAAAGCTGATCTGAACTCAGGTTTTCTGATTACATTTCCAGTGCTCTTGTCAAAATACCAAGTCATCTGGCTCACTCTTATGGTCAGGACTCTGCCAAGAAGGAAGATGATGAAGTTTGTTTTTGATTTTTGTCCTCTGGCCACAGATGCTTGAGGTTCCCTGTGCTGCCTTCTAAGCCTCTTAGAATATAGAAAGAAATCTGAGAAAATAATTTAAGTTTTTAAATTTTAATAATTTAAGTACATCCAGGGCCATCTCCAGTCATCCTGACCTGTATCTTGTCACCAGACTCAGATGGCTCTGGAGGAAAAAGTAAGGCTGCCTACTTTGAGTAGCTCTCCCTCACCTAAATCCAATTCACTTACAAGTCATGGCATCACCTTCCTGATGTCATGGTCCTCTTTGACAATGAAGGATAATCTCCTCCCACCTATCTGAGCTTCCCTCTCAGTATCTTTTGTTAGACCATCACACATCTTCTGGTACCTGAGAAGGGATGTTCCCCTGAGGTTCTGTCTGAAGCTTTTTGAAGCTCATCAGTTCCCACTGGTTTAATCATCTTTAACCAGATGACTCCTACCTCTCTATTCAGCCCTAATCTCTCTCCTGTGCTCCAGTCCAACATTTCTAATTATTTACTGGACATCCCTACCTTGATCTCAAACTCAGTATGATCCAACCAAAACTCATCTTAAGAAATAACTGATATTTATAAAGTACTTTAAGGCTTTCAAGTTACTTAATATACATTATTTGTTCCATTTTATGGATGGAGAAGCTGAAGAGATGGAAAGTTAAGTGACCTGCCTGTGGACACGTGGCTATTAAGGTTTGGAATAAAGAGACAACTGAAACCCAACAACAGCCTACAATACAGTGGTTAAAATTTGTTTCTGCTTCCTATGGAAATGCATATCCTAAAGCTAAAGCATAACCCCCAGAAACCTCATACCTATACACAGATAAATTAGCCCCAGAACACAAAACATGATCTTGGCCCTGAGGTCACCATTACAGAAGCACTATTGTAACAGAAATAAAATAAGCTATTTTCAAGTTTCTATTTTCACTAAGGATGAGGTAAAAGGAAAATTAATTTCTATTCCAACAGGAAGGTATTAAGATGCAATGGACAACATTTCAACTGTAAGAAAATGTATCCTATTTCAGTTATTCAAAAACACGAAGACACCCATGAATTTAGTACCGTTTTGGTAAAGCCAGCATGGAAGCTGGGGCATATGCAAAAGAACATAACAGTCTCTTGAAAACTTGGGGTTCTTTGACTTTTGGTCAACTCACTCTGGAGAGGCAGTATGTTATAGAAAGACAATTGGCCCGGAAATCAGGAAGACATGAATTCAAGTCCTGCTTGTGACACATACTGGCTGTGCGATTCTGGCCAAATCACTCAACCTCTTAGTGCTCTAGGTAACTCTCTAAGATTACAAGTTGCAGAGAAAATGTTGACCTGCATCAGCAGAGGGAAAGTCTTGTGTGGGAGGGTTGGTATCCCTACACTGATGAAATCACAGGTCCAGTCCTTAGCCCTATCTCACTATCCTTTAAACATTTATTTTTTTTCTGAATCTGTGCCTTCTCTTATGCCTACCCCGATGTTTATCCAAATACTATCCACCTTCAATGTTCAGATCAAGTTGTACTTCCTCCTTGGGTCCTTCCACGATCACTTCATTCTTTGAACCTACTGTGGCTCTTAACATACAATGGTCAATATCGTTAATTATTTTTTCACAAGTACAGTTTGTCCTCTGTCACATCTGGGAAGGTAGAGATCTTGGTGATCACATATGTCTCTGTAACACCAGAAGACCCAGCATAGGGATCTCTATTAGGTGAACTCAGTAAATACTTGTTAATTAATTGATTGAAAAATCTAATGTTGACCAAAAGAAAACTACCAAAGAGAAAATAGAGGATAGGGTTTATTAAATGAGGAAAATATGAATAAATGAGTCATGGTTGATTTATTAACCATAGCAAAGAACAGTCAATAATCCTTGGTTCTCCTCATTGCTGGTTGGAGAGCTGTTTGTTGGGTAGTCATCGTGGTTGTCATGGGAGCAGAAGGGAGGGGAGAGGACCCCAGGGATGCCAGCTTTTGGCAGAACATCCCTGCTTTTCTAGCCAGGGCTGTTCTGGGGCCAGGAGTCACCTTGGGGCTCTCTGACTCTCCATGGCAACAGTACTCCCTCTTGAAAATGGTAGGGCCCCAGGAGTTCCCTGGCCCAGGCACCCACAGAGGTGGAGGAGCTCAGGTGAGATGTTTAAAGTTAGCAGGCTGACAACTCTAACTCTGAGCCTGCTACTGGGGTCTTGCACCTCTTTGGTATCAATTCCCAGCCCTTAAAGCTTAGCTGCCAATGATGAAAGTCTTTATTCAACACCTCTCTTTATGTCCCCAGGGACTGGGGAGGAATACAAGAGAAGGAAGTCGTTCAGCAAACTTGGAGTTCTTTGGAGGAATTAAGGAACCCAACTCTCTCTCTCTGTATCTACAGCAGTTAACCCCCTAAAAGGTGGTGTAGGACAGCTGTAAAGACAATGCAGGACTGGAGCAGGAGTTTCAAACTTTTTCAGTCCTCATATCCCTGGGCTTTCAGTAAACCTCCCCACTCCCCTTATTCAATATGAAAGGAAATAAACCCTAGATTTTACCATATATATGTGCATAAAATAAAAGATAAAGAGATCAATTAATTTTTTGTAAAATTTTTAATCCCCTTTGATAAGCTTGTACATTCCAGGCTAGAACCTTTCGCTCCCCCATTAAAGGGTTGCAGAATGATATGATCATAGATTTAGAGCCAGAAGGGACCACAGAGGCCATCTATCAGCAGTGTGCTGCTAAATGTTTAACAACCTTCTCTACAGGGAAAAAAATGCACCCATGACACACTTTAAAGTTTAATCTATGTCATTAAGATTTTTCTTATCATTTACTTAAGTCTAGACAATCGACAAAACAATAAATTAAGCCCTGATTCATAGTATTTTGAGTTATAAATGTTCACTGAAAATTTAGAAATTGGTTCTCTAGCCTGTTCAAGCTGGCTCTAGCACACCCCTGAAATATAATCCAATATCCTCAATTAAAGATGAAGAAACTGAAGTTCAGAGAGGTTATATGACTTGTCTAAGGTCACATAGGTCATAGATATCAGAGCCAGGATATGAATCCAGGTCATCTGGCTCTAAAATTACTACCATGTTGCCTCTAGTTCAGAGGAAGGAGCCATCCCTGAATGAATTGGTAGTGACTGTGGTGACTCATAAACTGGGCTCTCTTAAAGTCCTCCTGCTTGGGGAAGATGATCCTCTTGGCTCTATTTTAAAACAAGAGTGCATATGCGTGTACTTGGGCTCTGGGACAGGGTCAACAATTTGTTTGTCATCTTTGGAGAAGTCTGGACAGCAGACTGGCTACTCCACCATATGAGGTAAATGAACACTAGATTCTGTCTCCAAATAACACTCACTGAAAGAAGTTGCTGGAGTCCCTGAATGGGAAACATACCCATACACCCACACACCAAAAAAACTCCAAGCTTTGCCGGCCCCTCTCCCTTCACAACCCCAAACTCGATAGTTAAAATTTTTAAAAGACTACCAGATTCAATTACATTCCTGATTAAAAGCTCTAACTAGAGCGTATTGATATTCATTAGTTCGGTCTACACTGGCTACCTTGGGAGATTAGCTGTTACCAGTATCTGGAGCCACCAAATATAAACTACATCTCACTCTCATTTGATTAAAACCTTTTAGAAGTTTCTCCTGATCTGGCTGTTAACATCTCTTAGGTGGTAATTAGACTCTTGGGGCTGGCAGCAAACAATGACTGGGACAAAGAAGACAGGCATGGAGCCATAATGAGAGGTAAGCACTCCTACCAGGAGTTATTTCTATGAGAAAGGCTGGAGGGCACAGGAGCCAGGTGTGTGTTTGGGGGAGGGGTGGGAGCTGCCTCCTCCAGCCACTCTTCCAGAAGGGTCCTCCTGGGATGGATATTTTGGACATAGGATGCATTAAGGAGGAGCTTGGGCCATAACAAGCTCGTTTTTCACATTCCAGACAAACCCCCTCACTGGTTCCCAGAAGCCAAGGGCCTCTCCGGTATTCACAGCAAGTACAGACCAACCATACCACAAGATTCTCCAGTCAATGAGGGAAAGCATAGGCATTCCACAGCAGGACATGTGCTCACACTTCTCCTCTAAGAAACAAGGGTGTCGGCCTGTACTCACTACCTTATCTAGAAGGGCCAGAGGAGTAGGAATATTTCCCTGCTGTAAAATTAAAACAAAAACAAAATCAAAAACTCTGTTAGGCCCAGGCTCAAGATCTGTTCCTGACGGTGCCTCCCAGTCCTGAAGGGTTTCAGACTCCTCACCTGCCAAAGGGTCTGATAAACCTAACCCAAGGAGAGGTGGCTGCAGCCAAATTTAAAGGTATCATCTAACAAAATATCCAGAGGCATCGAGATGTCATAGGCCACTCCTGGGAACAAGATCTACAGAATATCCACAGGAACGAATCCTCAAAGGTGGATTGTGAGGTAGCCACCTGAGGGGTGGGCTGGGAGATAACAGAGTCTGAGCTGGAAGAGACTTCAGGGAAAATCTAGTCCACTTCTCCTCCTCCCACTCATTTCTATAGGAGAGGAAACTAAAAGCCCTAAGAGATTGTCTTGTCCAAGATAGAAAGTGTCAGATCCTGGATTCAGATCCACATCTAGTGACTTCAAATCCAGCACTCTGGTACCATGCTGCCTCCTGTCCATCTTTTTGCTCTACAACTACAGCATCTACTTTCTTTGTTATTGCTGCATGCCTACGGGCTTAGCACAATAGGTGTTTAATGTGGCTTATCTGAAGAAAATTGAATTCCTTCCAAAACAGTCATTCCATGCCTTAGTACACAGAAGCTGACAAAAGTGAATGTCCAGGAGCATTACTGGCAAAATTCTACTTTATGCAGACTTTTATGAATTGCTGCAGAGGGAAGTGAGCAAAAACAGGAGGACAATATACACAATGACTCTAAGAATGTAAACAGAGATCGCTAAAATAAAGTCAAGCTCTGAGTAACTATAATGACCAAGCTTGGTCTCAGAAAGTGAGCTGCACCCAGTGGTGTTCTGGGAAATATGTAACAACTGGGCAACAGGTGAGAAGGAGAACGTATGTACACACACACTTTTAAGTTTAATCTGCATTATCAATACTAAGTCTAGACAATCAATAAAAGAGTATATCAAGCCCCTTATTTCTAGCAGGAACTATAAATAATCACACAGAAAATGTAACAATCAGCTTTCCCAAGTTGATTCAAGCCTACTCTAACAAACCCCTTCTGATACCTTTTCCTTTGGGACAGATGTAGGGGAATTAAGAATATGGACTGTTAGGTACACTGTCAGACAGGGTCACTGAAGCAGGGCGGTTTTGCTGAATTGTTTTTTCTTTCAATGGGATATAGGTAGGGGTGACAGTGAGATATCCAGGCTCAGTGAAATGACTGTAATGTAAGGAAAGACAAAAGTAAGCCTAATTAAAAGAAATAAATGAATTCCTACCACTTTTCATTCATTTTCTTCCTACAAAGAAAATTCTAACTCCTCTATGAGGAGCGGGAATTAAATCAGCTCAAATAATCTTTTCTGCCACTAGATTTCTTAGCACTTTTTGCCTATACATTTAGCACTTAACATTTACCCTCTTGTACTGTTATCATCATGAATACCTGTCATACCTCACAGAGTAGTTGTAAAAAATGCCTAAAGCACCATATAAATGTGGGTTATTATAATCATTATCTCCTCCATTTATTGTATACCTCTCAAAGGAACAGTACAGTTCCTACATTCTCCACACTGCCAGTGAAGTCACCAGGCGTTTATTGTCTACTATGTGCCAGGCACTGAACTAAGTGCTAGGGATACAAAGAAAGGCAAAAGGCAGTCCCTGCTATCAAGGAGCTCACAGCCTAACAAGAGACAAGATGCAAATATTTACAGGTATATACAGATGAGCTGTTATAAGGACATACTGGAGGAAATCTCAGAGGGAAGGAGCTAACACTGATGAGAACTGGTAAAAGTTCATTGCAAAAAGCAAGACTTTAGCTGAAACTTGAAGGAAGCCAGGAAAGCCAGAAGGCAGAGACAAGGAGGGAGAGCCTTTTAGGCATGGGGGGACAGCCAATGCAAAGGCATGGAGAGGGGAGACGTTGTGTTGTGTTTTAGAAATAGCAAGGAGACCAGTGTCACTGGATTGCACAGTACCTGGAGGGAAGTAAGGTGTATAAAAACTGGACATATTCTTGGGGAAAATTATGAAGGGTTACAATAGGAACAAACAGAAGATTTTACATTTGATCCTGCAGATAATACAGAAGTCCTGGAATTTATTGAATATGGGGTTGCCCTGGTCAGACCAACTCCTTAGGAAGATCACCTTGACAGCTGAGTGGGGTGAGACCTGAGGCAGAGAGGCCAGCCAAGCTGGAGAAATAGCTCAGGGGTGAGGGGATGAGGACCTAGCCTATGCCTAACACTGTTGTTATCTATCCTTCTGAGGCATGAATGAATCAGTGAGTCAACAATGATTCATTCCCTACGTGGTATAGTTAAAAAATACAAGAAATATAGGATATAAAGACAAAAATAAAGAAAATATAATTGAAAAAATGCTGGCCCCGAAGTCAGACCACCTGAATTCAATTCCAACTTGACATCTATTAGCTGGGCAACTATGCAACCTTTCTGTGCTTTAGCTTTCTCCTGTAAAATGGAGATGACACATGTACTGTCTTTCTATCAAGGAAATAACTGGATATATGTTTACACTGTAGAGAGTATTTCAGTATAATATTTTATTATATTAAAAGATAATGTTAGAAAATCTAGACCCACCTTCCCCTTCCCACAAACTCCTTTAATCTAGCTCTATGCGTGTAGTTTCCTACATGGAAGGAGACAGCAAGCTCTTAAAAATGCAGAAAGCCAAGAAGGTCCAGACCTACGAGATTATAACATCCCCTAAAGGTTTTTTGGTTAGAAAGTGAGATGTGAGGTCTTCTTTTCCTTTTGGCAGATCTCTTAGACTTAGGCGTTTCCTTAGTCAGCTGTGATGTGATCAGTCAACTCTGACCCTGATATGGCTGGGAATGGCAACAGAAAAATTCCTCAGGGCCCTGATTCTAGATCTTTGGGTGGTGGTTTGTATCAAGTTAGATAACATATTTAGGGGACTTTTCAAAATTTAAAGGGATATATAAATGCTACCCACCCACCCATGATCCATTTATCTGACACTACCCTGGCTCCAAACAAACTTATCCAGAGCCTCCTGTGTTTAAGAACCAGGAAGGGTACTTTTCTCTCTCCAACATTAAAGCCAGATTCTTCTGCCTAACTTCTAAGGCCCTCCAGGATCTAGATCCCACCTATCCATCCAATATTATTTCTTGCAACTGTACACCTCAACAATGGTACCCTGATTAGCTAGGCCCAGCTCTTGTTGCCCCCAACAAATAGGCCAGATTCTTCCTCCTGCCTCTAATTTTTCTCATTTTAGTCCCCTGCCCAGCATAGACTGCTTCCTCACCACCATTCTACTCCTCATCCAATTCCTACCTTTTTCCCCTTCCTCCCTATTCTCTGTCTGTCTGTCTCTCTCTTTCTCCTTCTTCCCCTCTGTTCCCTCCCCCTTCACATATGCTACAGTGAAAAAAAACCCCCGCTGGATTTAGAGCCAGAAGTTCTGTGTTCAACACACTTCCTATGTAACTTTTAGCCAATTATTTTACTTCTCTGGCCCTTCGTTAGACTAGATGACCCTTGAGGTCCCTTTCATCTCTAAATCCTACAAACTGGCTCAGGTCCTAGCCCAATGGCTCACACTGTTTTCTCTTCTTATTGCATGTTGTGTCTTCACTGCAGCACTTAATCACGCAATGCCTTGTTTTCGAGTTGTTTTTTGAGTTAGTCTTGGTCTCCCCAATCAGTTTGTTGAGTTCTTTGAAGTCCGGGCTTGCATCTCCTCTTGCATTGTGTATTCACCTACAGGGCTAAATATTGGCACTCCATGGCTTCACCGGCCTCAATGACTGAGGAGGCGAAGGAGAGGGAAAGCTAGTCAAGTGTGGGATGGAGAAACTAGCATGATTGTGAAACCCACCTCTCATTTCTGCCTAGGCACCCTGCTTACTGGAAAGGCAGAAAAACTTGATTCCTAGGGCTAGACCCCAGGAATGCAGGGCTTAAGCCAAACTCTGTAGTCAACATTGCACAATGTTCAAGGGTTACTTTATTTTTTAGAAGAAGTTTATTTTTTCTTCCCTGGAGTCTGAGGATGGCAACGAGCTAACTCACTCTTTGAGGTCATGTTAGTGAACGTGAACAAAGGCATGGTTCTTTTAAAGAAGAAAAGCTAAGAATGATTCTCTTTGTTAGAGGTGGGTGAAGCTGGCCTGACTCAAGGTATGTAACCAGTACAACAATAAATGTGTTGTTCACTGGTCCCTGATGACGACACAGGCCCGCAGCTTGTCAGTAGGACAAGCACTCTGAACTACATTTCTGGAGGGTATGGGTTTGTACAAAGCTATCTATACTTTCTCTCACCTGGTCTTCCCTTTGAGTAAGAGCTTCTATTGTCACTAGATGGTTGCTCAGAGAGAGGTCTGGACTTGGAGCTCCAGAGAGATTTGCATGTGAGTCTATGGTCAAGGAGAGTAGTCAACAGTAGCTGGGGTCAGTGTGCACAGGGGGAGAAGTCAGGGGTGAGTCTGTGAGCAGGGTTATGGCCTGAGGTTAGGGGCACAATATCCCCCTGTGCCAAAGTAGCTAGACCAGCTGAACTCTAGCGATCCCCTCATCAGGAATAGGCTCCAAAGGCAGTGTTAATTGGATAGGACTTCCTCTTTTGGTCAAAACTCCTTAATTTTATATCTGAAGTTGGTTACTGGGCTTTAAAAATTTGTCCCACGTCTTTTTACCTTTTCAGGTCTTGTTTACTCATGTAGAAAGACAAGAGAATAAAAGCTGGGGAAAAGCAGGAGTGAGGGAAGGAAGATCAAAGGTCACCAGCCTTTTAGATCTTCCGTAACCAGGCTAGTCTTTGTAAATTGGAAGAACAGTGGAGGAGGGGGTGGGGAAAACAATTTCTTCATTGCTTGACGTTGGCAACTTTTCTATTTGGGGAAATAAGAGTCTTGGCAATATTTGCCTCATCCACACGTATAATTCAAGAACTTAAATGGGTTCTGACCATAAGTCAAATGACAGGTGAACTGAGGAGGCCAAGGATGTAGCACAAGAGGGGAGAGTTAAAAGAGCTAAGGAGATCCTAGCCTGGTTTGGGAGAGAAACTTCGGAGCTAACAGAGGCTCTACAGCTCTTGCCTACAGGACTTACAGACCAGAATACCTCCAGTGGATGGTGGGAGGATGCTCTGAATACAGCACTTCAACTATGAAATATATCTAAGGCCTAGTAGGAGACTGAAAGAGCTGGTACTACCCTTCTGTACTGTAGAGGCTTTCTAACAACAACAACCCTGAGTAGCTGGTAGAGGTGATAAAAAGAGTTGAGTTAAAAGAGCAATGATCCTCCCCTGCAGAGAAATGTCAGTCAACTAATATTTATTAAGTACCTAGTGTTCTGGGCATTGTGCTGCTAAGCACTGGAAAAATGGCAGAAATGATCTGATCCCATTATAGCTGTGGAGAAGATGACCAAGGAGTGAGGAACAAAGGGAAGCGTTGCTAGGATAGACTGGGGACGCTGTGTTTGGTCTGGGACGCAAGGTGGCTGTCAAACTGCCAAGAAGACAGCTAGGGAGTG
Organism: Notamacropus eugenii; assembly: GCF_028372415.1. Classification (NCBI taxonomy): domain Eukaryota; kingdom Metazoa; phylum Chordata; class Mammalia; order Diprotodontia; family Macropodidae; genus Notamacropus; species Notamacropus eugenii. Next base: position 320,408,859 of record NC_092876.1, read on the forward strand.
GATAGATAGTGAGACAGTTGAAGACCAAAGGGAGCTGTAGACAAGAAACTTAAAAGTGGTACGGTGGAGACTTGACATCCAGAGAGGAGCAAGCCTAGAAGAAAACAGTGTCATGACATTAGCAGTGAATCTGAAGCATCACATGCAAAAATGGTCATTCCCTTTGTGTGCACTGGCCACCTACATTCCCAGGTGGGCATATCTCCCTTTGAGGATATATTTGTGGGACCATGAGCTCCCGATGAGGCAGGGAGAGGTCTGCAGATAATTTGCTGTTTCATTTTTAAATAAACGTCTCTTATTTGAACTCTGCATGTCTTGAGGCCTGATAAGCTATACTCCGGAGATATTCTGACTCATGAAACTTAGAACCTTGGGCAGTTTTCTGGGAGCTCCCAGATGAAGGGGCTTTGGAAGTCTGGTACTATTACGTACCTCTGCACATTGCACATTCTAGTCAAACTGAACTACTCTGTGTGTCCCAAATAGGCCACTTTGCTTTCATGCTTTTGCTCATACTGTTCACTATGCCTGGAATGTTTGCCCTCCTCCCCCCTTTTCACCTGTTGAATTTCTACCCATCCCTTAAAGTTCAGCTCAAATGCCAGATCTCTGAAATCTCCCTTCCTCCCTGCCAGTCAGTAAAGACCTTTCCCCTCAGACCTCACACAGCACTTTACTTTTTATCCCTCTGATACACTTATATGAAGCTATGTATTATAATTGCCTATATGTGTCCTATTTCCTCCACTGGACTGTAAGCTCCATGAGGTGGCTTGTGTCACCGTGTCCAAAATTTAGGTCCTGGATATCCATCACAGTATTTCTTGCACAGTAGGTACTTAATAAATGTTTCCTGAATGCATGAATGTACCTACTAAATCTGAATTTCAATCAAATGCCTCCTCGGTGTGAGCTGTTCTGAAATGAGAATGTGTGCCATCATTGTCAAATAGTATTGGGCACCTGTGCCCAAACCTCTAAATGAGCCCTGTTCTTCCTGCCAGCATTGATGTTGCCCTCCCCCCCCCCCCCAAGAAAGACCATCTTGTCTAGAGTGGAGTCAGAGGATCAAAGAGACCACTGAACTGTCCTAGAACTAGGGCAAAAATGCATCCTAGCTCTACAACTTGAGACAGCAAAGTGGCACAGTGGACAGAGCACTGGGTCTGGAATCAAGAAGAACTGATTTTGAATCCTGCCTCAGATATGTACTAGCTGTGTGACCCTTAATCTCTCTTAGCCTTTGTTCTTCATTGGTAAAATGAGGACAATAATAGCTCCCACCTCATGGAGTGAGGATCAAATCAGATAACATGTAAGACAATTTGAAAACCTGAAAGAGCTGTCTGAATGTTAGCTGTTATCTATTATTATTATGTACCCTAGGCACACCCTCTATGCCTCAGTTTTTCATCTGTAAAATGAACAGGTAGGCCCAATTGCTATCTAAGGTCTGTTCCAGCTTTAAATGCTATGATCGTATCAGATCTCACTCTTTATCGGGGAAAGCATGGATACCCATGAGGTGAACTGGTGACAACGACAAACAAATAACCTGTGAAATCATATAGCCCAGGTGAGAGATGGCATCATGTTTTCTCCATTTGTAGAACACTTTTAACTTTTCACAAAGCTTTCAAACAGATTCACTCATCAGATCCTCACAAAAGGCCTGGAGTAAAGTAGGGCAGGCATCATTATCCCCTTTGGGTAGATGATGAAACCAAGGTCCAGGAAAGAAGACACTTGCTCAAGGTCACACAGTTCGTTATACAGATGAAGCTGGGTGAAAGAAACCAAGTCTTTCTATGCCCACTTTGGTGTTTTCTACTTCCCTCTATTGTTAGGGCACAATATAATTATTCACATATACATATGTAAATAATGATAACATAAGAGGCAGCTGGATGGTACAATGGACAGAGTTCTCGGCATGGAGTCAGTAAGACCTGAATCTTGCCTCAGACACTTACTAGTTGTTTGACTTCTACCTACTAACAGACTGGAGTAGAAAACACCAAACTGCGCATGGCAAACCTTGGATTCTTATCCAGTTTTATCTAGGTAAAGCACTGTGTGACCCTGAGCAAGTCACCTCACCTCTCTTCAGACTCAGTCTCCTCCTATGTAAAATAGGGATGATAACAGCCTCTACCTCACAGGACTGTTGTGAAGGTGAAATGAGGGATGTGGAAATCTTTTTTTCAAACCTACTCTAACCCTATTGTTGTGGTAGACTGATGGATACAGTATGTTTGAAGCATTTCTAGTTTTTTTGTGGATGACAAAATAATATTTGTATATCTCTTTGCAAACTTAAAACACGTAAATGCTAGCTACTGTTAGCTATTATATTATTAGTACTGACTATAAAAAGCAATGCTTATTAATTCACTTATGACAATATATGCATATACACACATCAGTAAAGAAATTAATTTGCCTAATTTCTTTACTGATCCCTAATCCAAATAGTCTTCCCAAAGGGTTCAAATTTCTCAACTTGGGTCTCAACCTGACAAGCCTAAATGTAACTAGTCTGTGTGAGTCTAGAACCTTCCACCTATACCTGCCTTTTTTTTTAAAGGTGAAAGGGTGGAGCTGGGGGAGGCGAAGAAAAGGAAAAGGGAAGAGGCCTAGGGGAGAGAGAAGAGGAAAGAAGGCTAAACGTACATGGAGGAGGGACAGGGTAAAGGAAAAGAAGGCTAACAACCTCAGAATAAGCTTCTCCAAGTTCACTTCAAGTTTATGTTCAGCGATGGAATGTGAACGGATGTAGGCTCTGTGGGAGGAGGAGAGACTTGGGATCTTGCCTTTCACCAGGGAAGCTGTCCTCATCTTAGCCTGACTTATGATTTTTCGCTGGCTTATATTTCTACAAAGACTAAGTTCACATGCTGACTGACTGGAAAAATCCCCCTTGCTCTTTAGTTAAGGCACTTTGAGGAGTGCCAATCAAGGGAATCTGAGGTGAACAAAGCCTCTGATTTTAAAAAAATAAATTAAAAGTTGCTTCAGAAGCTTTTCCCTCTATAACTCATCTACCTCCTACCTCTACTGCCAAATAATCTTCCCCCAAAGTTTTCCATTATTATTGACTGATGAAGAATAAAGGATTCCCCTCCCCCAAGTAATGATGAATGTGACTGAATTTTAAACCAGAATCTCCTTGTAACAGGGAGGTTGAAACTGAATCACAATGGAAAACTCTTCCTTTTAGCCAGATTTTCGACTGTACCCTTCACCCCAGCCAACAAACCCAGCTATTCATTCCCAGAACAAACCACACTTGCTTCCACCTCTCTGCCTTTCCTCACACTGTTGCCCCTGTTTCTAATCTGGCATTCATGAGAGCTAGAACTAGTACGGGGTGAATGGGGCTTGGGCCTAGGGAATCAATATCTGGTGGGAAGATGGTATGCTTCCTCCTCATGGCTGCTCCTTGAATCATCTCACATTCCTCCTGGCAGCATGTGGTAGAACTATCCTTGGCTACTACCCTCAGGCTTTGGGTCACACCATGACGTTTACCAGCCTCCTTGGAGGGAGGCAAGAGCTGAATTGTGTAGAGGAGAAGTTGTGGATCTTGGGGTGATCACATCTTTTGTGGGGCTTTATTATGCTTGGGTGTGCCAACCCCATCAACTAAATTTGCCCCTATGGAAAACTGCTGCTATCTATGACTCAGGAAGTCATTAAGTTCTACTGTTATCCTTTTCTAACAGGGATCGTGCTTTTGCACCCCAAGTAAAGTAGGTGTTCAATAAATGTTCATGAGAACAATGACAATATACTCTGGGATTATGAAAAGGATGGATATTTTTCTAGCTTGAAGCAGACATTAAAGGTTAGGATGCATCTGGTCAAGTATTAACTAGATTAATGATCTAATTCTGCTCCGTTTATAAAATTCTACATTATTTAGCTCCCTGAGGCTTAAAAGGAACATTGAAGGCTCGTTAAATCCAAGGAATTTGTTTTTCTTACAACTATGTATACATACGTATGGGCATGTGTGTGCATACATACACATACATATGTATATATTTTGTCTTTGTTTTTTCTTTTTTAATTGGCTGAGGTAAGAAGGAGAAAAAAAATGCTTGTTAACTGAAAAAAAGTTTTAACAAAAGCCAAATATCAAAGGTTGTTAACACCTTAGCTGTCAATAAAAACGAGCAGAATAGATTAGCTTCTACAATACACCTAAGACACAGACAAAAGTCAGGGGGTTTTGATAGAAGGAGGGGAGAGAGACAAACAGGACAACTTTTCACTCCTTTCCACTCTGTCTTCTCCCTCCCTGCACTCTCACCTTTCCTCAAATTTTTCCCTAAGCACTGAATGGCATGAAAGTCTTATTTCTCTATCTTTGCCTCTTGAGCTCGCGATCCTCATATAAAGTCCAAGTGAAATGCTATCTCCTCCATAAAGCCTTATCTGATCCCTCTGGTCAATACTTTCTCCCTTAGACTTTTGCACTCATTCTTCTAACTTGCAAGTACTTCTTGTGTATTTCTGTACATTAAAGCCATTTGTGTTATCTTAACGTCTACTAAACCAAAATGATCCTTGAAGGAGGGGACTAGGTATTCCCTTTGGATTTCTTCCAGGGCCAAGAACTGGGATCTTTATGAAGCAGGCAGTTAATTACATGTTTGCTGATTGATTAATTGAGGGAAAAGTCCAAAGTGTGAGGGTGGGGTTGGGGGTAGGGTGCCATGATTAATAAATGCTTTCTGTAAGATAGGTAGTGACAAAGGGACCTGAAGGAGGAAAGAGACATAAGTGAGACCAATCTACCCAGGTCCTAATGACAGAGAGAGGAATTATGATCACCTGACCCCTGGAGTCAGCCAAGTGTCATTTAGAATAGAACTGCAGAGATAATCTAGCCAAACTCTCTCAAGTTTATGATGAGGAAACTGAGGCCCAGACAGGTTATAAAGATTCAAACAAGAGTTTGAAGGTAGTTGTGAGGCAGTTTTGGATGTAGTGGCTGCATTAGCAGAGCTGGGGAAACCTGGATGCTGTAGCCTGTGGTTGTTATGTACTGTGCAAACAGGGTTGAATGCTGGAAAACTCCCTTAGTGCCAGGGTACTTTACTTGTTTACCACGAAAACTTACCCCACATCCCCAGTTACCCCAGAACCCCAATGGCTCTACCCTGGGCTTTGGGGAGATGGTTCCTTTACATCACTTCTCATCATCAGATCTCAAGGGAAAGAATAAGAGAACTTATTATTACTGACTCAGAATGTTAGAAGCTGGAAGGGCTACCAGGTGTCATCTATTTTCTCTTCCATCTCTATACAGGAGAGGAAACTAAGGGGAAGTGATAGGCCCATGGTGGGCACAGTAGGTAGCATGGTCAGATTAGAGACAAGACTAACCCTGATGAAACAAGATAGAGAACAACCATGCAGGGTCAATGGATTTAAGTCACTTGGTGCTCACTGAGTACCTGTTTTGTTCAGAGGGATGCAGAGCACAAAGTTTAAGGACTTAATTCCTACCCTCAGGGAGATTACAGTTTGGTAGAGGGATAGAATACAAACACAAATAATTATAATAAAAATTACAAATAATTATAATATAAAAATCACAGATGTAGAGCTAGGAGGGACATTTCAAGTAATCTTATCCAACTCCTTCATTTTACATATGAGGAACCTGAAACCTAATCAGATTAAGCAAATTTCCCAATATTAGTAAGAGAAAGGGCAGAATCAGGATATGAGCCTATTTCCTCTCAGTCTAAAATGTGTGGTGTTCCCACTGAACCATACTGCCTCCCTACATCTGCAAGCTAAGTCCCAAGGATTTAACAATCTGAGTATGAGGTGGGGACAGGGAGAGACATAAAGGAAAGCTTTATCAAGAAGGCCTTAGCTTAGGCTTGAAAGGATGAATAGGAATCCCCAGGTAAAGAAGAGGAAGAAGGACTTTCCAGGCAATGACAACACTGTGAGCAAAGGCAGAGAGGGGAAAACCCAGGTCGAATTTAGTCAGACTCACTCACTGTCATCACAAGCACTGCTGTCTATCAGAAAAAGAGACAAGATCACTGGATTTCAGAGTCTGAAGTCTGCAGTTCATGTAATGATCTCCTGAGCAATTTACAAATCTGTGAAATGGGGATATCACCTGCCTTGTCTGATTCACAAGGTTACTATAAGGATGAAAGGAGATAAAAAGTGCTCTAGTACTTTGTAACTGCACCGTGCTATGTCAACGTAAGCTACTAAACTGGCAGTAACTCCATTTAAAGTGTTGTTGTTCCTTGGCTGTCTCCTTCTACCCCTCCTTCTATACCCCCTGAGATGCAGCCAACTATTTCTGTCAATCCAGCTGTGGGACTGGCACAGAACCCCTACCATGTTTTACCTAATGAGGACACACGCTCTGAGCTGCAGCTAATTATATTCATCAAGTCTTCAGGGGGTCTCTTGCTTTTCTGAGCTGGCTTTGGTCACTGAAGGTAGACAGTGCAGTACTGTCCCTCTCTATTCCATCCACCCTCTCTCCCTTCACATCCTGCTGCTGCTGGGACTGAAGCCAGGGCTTCGAAGTGTCTAATCCCCAAGAAAGCTCAATGCTGGGCTCCTGGAAGGACAGGGATGGATGAATTTGGGAGGACTGGCAAGGGCTTATGTAGAAATCCAACCAATGGCTCCCTATGGCTTTTCTTTTACTCCTTCCATCTGGAAGAGAAACCAGAGTAGGACTAACATGGATCTTCTAGTCCAGCTGTGTGTGCTCTGGGTTAACCTAGGTTCATGACAGCCACTTGGGAGAAATCCCTCATCTGTGAAAGGACAGGAAAGGAGAGGAAGAGGGAGGACAGGGAGAAGTAGGAAGAGGGAGGACAGGGAGAAGTAGGAAGAAATGTGAACAAGACAGAGGAAGGAAAAGGGAGGAGGGGGAGGGAGGAAAGATGAAGGGACAAAGAAAAGTAAAAGGAAAGGAGAGTAGGAGAATGAGAGAAAATATAAAGAATGAATGTAACAGAGGAGCAGGAGGAAAGATAGTATGAGAAAGGAAGAGGGAAGAGAAAGGAAAAATGGGTTCTTATACTGGGGATTGGGAAACAGAGAGGAGAGCCAACAGCCCCATTATGCCTATGGTTTCCTGTCCATTAGCCTCCGAGCTTCTTGAGAGCAGGGGTTGTTTTGTGCCTTCCTTTGCATCCTAAATGCTTAGCCTAGAGACGGGCACATAAGAGCCTTTAATAAAAGCCAGCTGACTGACTGATCCTCAAGACAGTTCCCTTTACTACCTGGGTCAGATGCCCAAAGCAACGAGGTCATCTTCCTTCCCTATCTGGGAAAAGAGATGGAACAGGCTTGCCTCTTCTCCAGTCCTCATCCTTCTCTGGGCAATCCACTGATGAAAAACCCTGCCAGGGAATCTTAGACATCCTGTCTTTGCTGTTGGCACCCAGGATGTTCTCACCTCTGGTAGACCCTGAGGTATCCCCATTTTATAGAAAAGGTTTCTCCTTTTCCTCCTTCCCAGTTCCTGTGTGAGGCAGGGGGTACAGAAAGGGAGAACAGCTTTTCTCAGATCCAAATTTAGATGGATCTGACAGCTGATGCTGCCATCCCTAGAGCAGCTAAAGGGGAGCAATTGTCACTGGCTCAGCTGGGGGAGCTGACCAGTAACTTTCTAAACTCCTTTTCACAGGATTGTTGCGTTGTTTGGGTTGGAGAATTCTGAAGCCCTGGAACACACCCAGTGGTCATGTTCCCAGAGAAGTACAAAAACACACTGTGGAGCCAAGTATTTTTCGATTATCCATCTCAATGATCCTTACCATAAGCATGAATGGCCATAAGAGGCCTGGATTTCTAGTGTACCTATCAATAAAAATCCTTCAAAGGAAATGAAAAATGTTGCCATGTTTCCTACCTTCTTTCTGTTTCACCCTATCAGTCAGGCCTTCAAGGACAGAAAACAGAGCAGAATACTTTTGGCACCACTTATTCTTACCCACTTTGGACACTTCCACTTTAAGCACCTCAACAGCTAGGAAGCTACTCCTACTACATTGAAAAACTAAAGCAATTTTGCCTTACCTGTAATTCAGAGTGGGATGATGAATCAGGGGAAGACACAGCAACATCAAAGCGACAGGACAGTCATGGAGGTAGGGGAGAAGGAAACAGAAGACAAAAGGAGAGAATTAGTAGTAGTAGTGCACAAACCTGCTAAGCAGAAAACAGTTAATCCGCCTGACTTAACTTCCCCCCATCAAATAAGAAAACAACCACAGAGGGTACAGAACAATAGAAAACTCTGCTTTGGGTGGTTGCCTTTCATTAAAAGAGGCTCTTACAATCACCTACTGGAGTTATTTGTTGCTTTTTATGCAATGACTAAAGCTTGGGTCTGGAGAAGGACTGGAGGGGAGGGTTGTGGCTTCTAGACTTTAGGACCTAAGGGTGTTCCTACTTGTTTTATGCAGAAAGGAAAATGGAATCACGGAACGTTAGAACTTTCCGGGGTCTTAGAGTTATGTTAGTTCAACAGTCTCATTTTACAGATGAGGAAAACTGTGGCCTAGAGAAATTTTTTTCTTTCTAAATGTTAAGCTACCAGTAGAGTTAGAAAGAATGTTGAGATCTCCTGCCCCTCCAGCCAGAACTCTTTCCACTACACCATGTTGCCATAATCCCTGACTTTCAAGCTTCAGAGAAAGGTCTTAGCTGTGATTAAAGAAAAGAAAAAGACTTCAACCCAGAATCTGTCAGGTGCCAGTTTTCTAAGAATATTGAGATTCAAGAACTTTGGAAATGTGTAGAGGTTCAAACTCTAACCAGCACTACTGCAGCCAACACATATACACACAGACTTAAAGTGTCTCCACAGTTTTTCCCAACTGTGTAGGAAGTCAGTCCCTTTGAGACCTCAAATGTCTAAAGGTTCAGGCTAAATATAGATTTTTTTTGTTTCCTTCCCCTGGAGCATTTTTGAAAAATAGCCCAACTGGCAACTTTCAGGCAAATGCAAGTTTCTAGGAATGTGTCCTCATTTGAAGAATGCTAAAATCATTTTGTGAGTTTTGAGGAAAACAGGCCAATTTTGACACCCCACACCCTCTAGGAAATAAAAAAAAAACCTCACAAAATTCAATTACATTCATGGGAAAAGGAATCCATAATCATGCACCTCTCCTGCCTTTTCTCCCACTCCCATCTAAATCAGCAACGTCTGGGACTCTTCACACATTACACATGTGCACTGAGTCTTCTTCTTGTGCATAATTTTATCTATATTTACAAAATCACATATCCTCTCCCTGTTTCTACCTATCCAGATCTTACCCATCATTCATAGTCACACCTCCTCCATGAAGTCTTTTCGGACAGCTTCAGTCCAGCCATCTTATATCTTTCTAAACTCCTAATAGTATTTAGTATCTATTATTACACATTTTGGTCCTTGAATTTATGACATAAACTCATTACACATAGGTGCTTAGTGTATGCTGGTTGACTGATTACATCTAGCACTTTATTGTATCATGTCCTGTTCTGTGAGTCACTGTTTGAATCCTGTCTCCCCTTGAGCTCAGTGTTCGAAGACAGGTTTCCTCAGAGCCCTTCCTTACTTTGGGGAGCAGCACAGGAGCAGATTCACAGAACTTGAAAGTTGAAAGGAACTTCCAGTATCATCTAGTACAGCCTCCCTCATTCTGCCAGTCCTTATTTCACTACACCAGGAAGGCAGCTTAAAACCAGAGCAGAGGGCAGACTTTATGTCTTTGTTGCATTCCTGCATGAATCTCTTATTGATCTTAAGATGCCCCTCTTCATGCATAGCTTGATTTCTACCCGCCCCTTCCCTGTGTACTCAGGCCTGTACCTTAATGCTTGGCTTGGGTCTCTAAACACCAACTCTTGGCTTATACATTTGAGTAAAATCTCTGCTCTAGTCTCCTTCCCAGTTAGATCCTTTGAATGCTGACCCCCCTAACATGCCGGACGAGACTGAATTTTGCCTGCATCCTCCAGCTGGGCCTGACACCTTCAATGTCACTAACTTCAATAAGCATTTACCAAGTACCAACTCTGTGTAAGAGCTTTGCGCTAGGTCCTAGGGGAGAGACAAACAATCACAGGATGACAGATTTGGGAATCTTTTAGCACAAACCCCTTCATTTTTACAGATTTGGAAAAAGAGACTTAAAGAGTTTAGGTGCCTTGTCCAATATCATAAAGGTAGTGAATGGTAGAAATGGTGTCGAACCCAGGTCAACTGGCTCTTATCTCATTCTGCCTCGCCCTTCATGGAGCTCACAATCTAGAAAATCGTGTCCTTGACCTCAACACTCAAAACAAACATGTCTGTGAACTCTACCTGCAATCTCTGCCCTGTTCTATTCTATCTGTCATTCTGGCCTGGGTCTTCATGAGAGAGATGGAGGCCTCTTTTATTTATTCCTGGAAGCTACTAACAATGGGACTAGGATATAAAATTGAGAGTCAGTATGGGAAAAAAAAATAATAGTTTACACTCATATAGGGCTTCTAATGTTTACAAAGCACTTTTTCTACAACAATTCTGTGAGACAGGTAGTGTTAGGGATACCAGTCTGGTGAACCTTGGCTCTGCCTCTAACTGGCTATGTGAGACGAGGTCTAACCTAGAAGCCAAAGCACTGCAAAAATCAAACCCCCTGCATAACCAAAGAATGTTCCATAAATGGTAATTCTCACAGGCCATGATCTATAAGGGTTGATTGAAGGAGCTGGAGGAAGGTTTAACCTGGAGAAAAGAAGAGGGGCCTGGGGAGACATGATAACTATCTTTCTATATTTGAAGGACTGTGACATAAAAGGATTAAATTTGTTATGCCTGGTCCCAGTGGGAAGAACTAGGAGGAATGGGAGAAAGTTGCAGAAGCAGATTTAGTCTTAATATAAAGGAAACTTTTTAACAATTAGAGCTATGCACATGAGGCAGGGGACACCCCAGGAAGGGAAGAATTGTCTCTCTTTCAGAAGAGGTCTTGTAGCAAGGTCTGAATGATCCATTGTTAAGGGTGCTCTGGAATTAGAGTTCAGGCATAAGTTAGATTACATGGCCTCTTGTCTTTTCCACCTCTGAGATTCTGCGATTTTATGAACTAGTACAAAGGTAAATATGATAAATACCAAAATATGGGGCAGACTCTAAATGTTGTAGGCAGAAAAAGGACAAATTACTGAGGGTTAGAGTTGTCAGAGAGGAGGTAGAAATAATATGATGTGGTGGAAAGAGCATTGGATTTGGAGTTAGAGGACTTGAGTCTGCTCTTAACTTGGTAAAAATGACAAAAGATAAAAATGGTAAATGCTGAAGGGGCTGTGGAAAATTAGGAATGCTAATTCAGAACTGGTGGAGCTATGAATTGGCTTAACTATTCTGGAAAATAATTTGAAATTATTCTAGAAAAAGTCAACAAACTTTACACACATACTAACCCAGAGATATTAGTACTTAGCACATACCCTAAGGATGTCAGATGGTAGGCAGCTGGGTGGTATAGTGGATAGAGAGGTGGGCCTGGAGTCAGGAAGTCTCATCTTCCTGAATTCCAATCTGGTCTCAGACATTTACTAGCTATGTGACCCTGGGCAAGTCACTTCACCCTGTTTGCCTCAGTTTCCTCATCTGTAAAATGCAATGGAGAAGGAAATGTCAAACTACTCTAGTATCTTTGCCAAGAAAATCCCAAATGGGGTCATGAAGAGTCAGACATGACTGAAACGTATGAACGATGACAAATGTCAGAGTCAAAGAAAGTTTCCATGTATGCAAAAATATTCATAGCACATTTTGTGCTAGCAAATAATTGGATGCCTGTCAGTTGGGAATGGTTGAACAAACAGTGAAATATGAAAGTAATAGAAGATTATTGACCAGTAAGAAAGAATTGATTTGAAATGGTCAGAAAAACTTGAGAAGACTCATATAAACTGACACAGAATGAAGTAAGTGAACCAAGGTCAATTTAGACAATGACCACAATTATATAAAGGAAAACAATATTGATAAACATCAGAATTCTGATCAATAGAGTTATCCATCTTGACTTCAGAGCACTAACAGTGAGAACATACCCTCCTCTTCCTCTGAAATTGACAGTCTCAGTCAGATTAGTAGGTCATACCTCTTTGTCTTGTCCTTCAGCAGACAGACTGAATCTTGGTAAAATACCTAGGCTTAGACTTGAAAACCTCCTGCCTCTCCTGACTGCTTGGTGCTTCTGGCTTATGCTTCCCTTCTTATCATGATTATGGCTGTAATTTCTTGTTGGATTATATCTCAAGAACCCTCCTCAGAGCTCTAGTTTGAAACAAGACTGGGCTGGAAGCATAACCATATTTCTACTTGATTAAAAAGTGACATAGGAAGCTATCTTTCCAACATAATTTCCCACAAGTTCCCTACTGGAAACTTTTGCTGGAAACTTCTTTTGTCACCAGACTTATTTCCTCATTAAAAAAAAAAAAGCAACAACATATATTGTATTTTCCTGCCTCTTCACCTTAGCTCATATTTTCCCTTGCCTAAAATGTCTTCTTTTATCCTATTCCCCTACTTAAAAGGCCTACCTTCAGGTCAATCTCCTCTATGAAGTCTTCTCCATGTAGCAGTGTGGTACTACATGGATACTGCTTAATTTGGAGTCAGAGAACCTGAGTTGAAATCTTGGCTTTATTGCTTATTACCTGTGTGACCTTAACCAAGTCACTTGATCTCTCTAGGTCTCCATTTTCCTTCTCTAAAAAGTGAAGAGTTTGGGCTAGTGGTGTTTAATCTATTTTATGTCTTGGCTACCTTTGGTACTTTCCCCCTCCTATTCTCAGAAGAAGACATGCTAAATTTCAGCTACGAGTTGGTGAAAATAAAGATATTTACATACATTAGCTTGTAACAATGACAACATTTATATTATGTTTTAAGGTTTGCAAACCACTTTACATTTTTAGCAGCGTTTTCATGTGTATGTAACTTATTCTCTTAATTAGATTCTGAGATCCTCGAGATTAAGGGTGATGTTCATACTCCTTGGGATCCCTCCCTCATAGTATCATCAAAGAGATGGGTACATACTTAGTATTTATGGACTGATTGAAGCCAAAGCTAGCTAGATACATCCCAAAATCTATCAAAGGTACCAATGAGATATCCTTAAACATTATATTATTTTACAAGATAGACTTGGAAATCAATAGGTTTTTTTCTTTAGAAAATTTGAGAGATGTCACGGCCAACCTGCTGGATAAATTCCCCCAAAGCCCCACAATACTTCATTTCTGCTAGAACTGCTAACTTCAATAAGCATAGCTCATTTATTCCATTGGCTGAGAAGTGGAGTGCTGTTGCAAAATCCAGAGGGGCCCTGGCTGGACATCTTAAACAGTCCTGGAGAGACTTGCCTGTGACGTCAGGAACACTATTGGGGACCACTAGAGATCAGTGGGGCTCTGGAAAGCTTCCAGGCTCCGAGAAAGCTAATGCCATATAGCACAGTCCTTGTAACATTAGCCTCAGCTATTCTAGGAAACTAAGTTACAGCAACCAATTCGTAACCACCCAAGGAAAACAGAAGCACCCATTTACTCCAACCTCTCAGTGGGGCTTTCAAGTTCTCCCAGCAGGATAACCCATATGTAATCAACCAGGATTTACTGATGTATAGCTGCACGCAAGGTATTAGGAGGAATAGGGTTAGATACTGAAGCAGAATATGTGGTCCCATGCCCTAAGGAGCCTACAATGTATTTGGGCATTTGTACATATGTACAAATGAAATAACCCCTCCTACTGAAATTCTTCTGTTTGTTCTAAGACCAGCTTGAGTGCCCTTGGTTGAAAGTGATCTCTCACTCTTCACACTTCTTTAGAGTGCTGTCTGGATCCTTTCTTTCTGTCTATCCCATTCTACTTTGTATCACATTTATTTGTGTCTGTATATTGTATCTCCCCATTATACTGTAAAACCACTGAAGGGCAGACTGTCATTTTTCATTTTTGTGTCTCCTGGTACTTAGCTCAGTGCTTTGAGTATAGTTGGCACTTACTGAATGGAATTTATCACGTTTAGGGCAGGGCCTCTTCAACATCTCCTACAAAAGGTTTACAAAGAATCAAACAATGAGCTAGAAACTACCGAGACATTCTTCTAGCATTCTTTCTGGTCTTTCTCTATCCACTTCTTCGGTCTGGCACTTAGTTCTACAGACAGTATAGACCCAATTTTTTTTTTTCTCTAAGATTTTACAGGTTAGCTGAGAGGCAAGAAGAAGCAACTGGAAACAAAACAAAACAAAAACCCCCAAAGCAGCAATTCGACTGCAGAATCTCTGAAAGCAGCAGCAATGGCTTTTATTTTCCTGTATCTAGTACAAGGTCATGTGTGGGGCTGGGCACAAAGTGAGTTTGATAGATATCTGTGGACTGATTTCTGATGTTTAAAATGACATGTACTTCCAAATTACAAAGCCAGACGAATGCTGGCAACATTCATGCTGTTCTGAGAAACCATTCTATGTTTTTATCTCACTCTCTAGTTTTTGCCAACCTTGGATCAGATATCCACCTTTTCTAACAATTCATACCTCCATCCCCAAGGCTTGGGGCACTTTAAAATCAAGGGCAGACTCAGGACCCTACCTTCCATAAGACTTTTCTTTGGAATCAGGAAGACTTGTGTTTGAATCTCACCTCCGATAACATCTTGGTGTTTGGTCACAAGCAAGTCACTTAACTCCCTGCAAGATAGATACCCCACTCACAAAATGGGGTATCTATCTTGCAGATGGAAAACGAGATGTATGTTAAGTGTTCTGCAAACTTTAAAATGTTATATAAATGTCAGTTTTAAACAACTATTGTGGTTACTTCTGTTGCTTCTTTTTGTATGGCTAATTGTTTTCAAACCAAAGTGTATAAGTCTGACCTGAAGGCAATTTCTCCTTCATGAAGCCTTTCTTTCAAAGACTGGGGACATGTGTTCCTTTAATAAATCAGTCCTTTCTGTGTATCCCAGACATATTCCAAATACCTACATAGATCTATAATGTAAGATGACCTATTCTTGGAGGAGGCATCTGCGACATCTTTCTACTTTAACATACACGTATAAAAAAACCTTGGATGTCAGAGCTGACAAGAGATTTGATTTAAGAGACTGCCTGCAGGGTGGCTTCCTAGGTAGTTAGAGGCCCCCTTACTCAAGAATAGCTTCCCCATTTAAGTTCCCTTGTAATTGAAATTCCGAAGGGAAAGCCTCATTATTTGGGCTAAATGTTCCTTTTTTAAATAAGCAAATTTCAGTCTATTGAGCTTCCTAAAGTCCTTAATACATTAATGAGAATTAAAGCATCATGTTAGAGACTGAAAGCACTCTAGAGATTACCTAATCTAAACCTTTTATCATATTTATTCTTGGTTATTTGTGTCCCTAGGATATAGGAGGCGCTTAGTAAATGCATGATTGATTGGAATCAAGGAATGATTGAGTAACGCATTTATTAAGTGCTTACTACATGTAAAGCGCTATCTTAAACCCTAAAACAAACAGTAAAACTGTCCCTGCTGAACTAGGATTCACATTCTAATGTGGTAGACAACAGATTAGCTTCAAGTCCCATGGAAAAGTCCCATGGCCCTTGGAGGGCAGTAGCAAAGCAGATAGATGCCTTTCATCAAATCCCTTCATAACCTGGTCCCTTCCCACCTTATTAGCTGTGTGCTCATCATCAAATCATTTAATTTCTTTGAGTCTCAGTTTCCACATACAAAAAATGTGAATAGTAGTACCTGCAATCCCTACTTTATGGTGTTATCTTGAAAGTTAAATGAGATAATATATTTAAAATGATTTGCAAAACTTATAGAACTATGTCATTATGACTTATACTGTTCCCCCTGCTTGCTATGCCTTTCCTAGTCCTTTCTACTTACATAAACGGAGGGCAGGGGAAGGGAACAAGCATTTATTAAGCACCTACTATGTGCCAGACATTGTGCTTGTATCTTATTTGATCCTCAATAACCCTGGAAGGTAGGTGTTATTATCAGCAAAATAGCCCACGTTAGCCAGTTCACCTGCCTTGTTTCTTCTCTCTTTTCTGCTCCCTGTCCTTTCTATATACATCAGGGCTCATCTCAAGTGTTGCCTTGTCCATGAAGCCTTTCTTTATTATTTCTATTGGCACTGAATTTTTTCTTTTTTTGAACTAACGCATTTTGAGTCCAGTATGGTTCAGATGAGTGGTTTTCAAAGTGTGGTCTGCGAGCCCCATGGGTCCTTGAGACTGTTTCAAGGAGTCTGTGAGGTTAAAACTATATTCATACTAATATTAAGGTGCTGTAAGTGTAAGGCTTTATTTTCTTCATATATTTCAAACAAAACAACATGTTATAATAGATCGAAATGTAAAAGCAGCTATCAGAATCCAACTGTCTTTTATGAAACCAGACATGAAGGAGATTTGCCAATATATGGAAAACAATGCTGCTCTGTGACCCAGTGTCCCTGTTCTGGCAAAGGGGGAGCCAAATACCAACCTAAAATGGGCCCTCCTGTACTAGGTGGCTCTTTTGGGGCAGTTTTATTTGTTCTAAGAGAAACATCAGGCCCAAGGAGGCTGAAGGCTTCCTAGCAAAAGGAAGAGCCCTGCCTCCCAATAAGATTTATACTCAGTGGGTTAAAATAAGACTGATTTTTTTTTTTAAGCTAACAACAACAATAAAGCACCACATCTCAGTTAACAGGCACTCCACATTATTTGGGAGCCAATTCACTATAGGAGAGGGGACTGACAAGCTCTTTGGAGCCAAGCTTCTCCTCACCTCCAGCAATACCTTATGTCCATCTGCTATGGCCAGGAAGCAGAGAGCTGTGTGAAAAATGGAAAGGATTCATAAAACTTTCATTATTTCCAAGCAACTACCTCAGGGCACTTGTTTTCCAGCAAAATTGAGTAATGGCTGCCTCAGGGGTAAGAGCTCTGAGCTCCAATCTGATATTGGGAGTAAACCCACCCCCTCAAAAGGCTCCAAGGCTTTCTCTGCTAATTGCCATCTCTGGCTACTAAGCATGTTGGAACTTATCTTCCCACACGTTGGGCAACAGGGTTTTCTCCCTATGCAAGAATATGCTGGCTTTTTGCCTAAAATAAACAATACATGCTAGCTGGAATCTTGAAATCTCCCTGATAGCAGACTCCAAGTGTTCTGGAAGCCCTACTTGTCTGGCCCTACACTAAACTTATTCTTTTGTTTTTTTCAAATTTCACAGTTCGGTCAGAGCCACTTTCTCTATCTTAAATTCTAGTCTTCTAACCTGTGACTGTCATCATGACCATTTCTTCATTCAGAAACCTGTCTATCTTTTCCCTTCCTCCCAGTCCCTCTGGTAACCTCCTTTTGGTATTCAATTGAAGTCAGAAGATGTGAGTTTTAACCCTGTCTCAGATACTCCCTAGTTGGGTGATCCTGGGCAAGTCACTTAATCTCTCTATGTCTCATTTTTCTCATCTGTAAGATGGAGATAATGCTAGCACCTCTTCACAAAGTTGTTGTGAGGATCAAATGAGATAACAAATGTAAAGCACTTTATAAGCACTGAATTTAAAATCTCTATATAAGTGCTAGCTACCATTATTATTAGGGTCCTTTCCCCAGTCTCATATGTTCCATAATCTTCTGCAATTTCCTCTTTCTTTAAAACCTTCTGTGTCCCATATACTCAGAACTACACTGTCAGCTTCCTGACAATGGGTGCTAATAAGGTAATAAAATAAATTAATCCCTGCTAATATGTAATTCCATCTGGGGATAATACATTATTTAAGGGAGGACTTAACCTTTAAAGTATAACTCAAAAGTAGAATTCCAGGTCCTGTGTCAGGAAGGTCAGTAACATATTTTTTTGTTGGAGGAGGCTTTTTTGGGCACCCCTCATATTTTACAATATAGGCAGCCACCAATTCTGCCTATAGTCAGGACTAGGCCAGCCCAGAAATAATGAATATATATCTGATTTTACATTTTCCTTCTCAGCAGCATAATTTGGAGTTGTGCAATGAAAGGAGTGGGAGGAACCTTGGAGATTTCGTTCACTCCTTTTGTTTTACAGATGTGGAAACTTGAAGGTCACATGACTTGCCCAAGGTCACAGAGCAAGTCAATGATGGATGGAAGTCTAGAACTTAGATCTTTGGACTTCCAAGTAAGTGGCCAATGCTCCCTCTGTCTTAGCACTCCTAACATAGCCTTATCAAGATCTCTCTATTTTTTCTTGACCCTTAGCACAGTGCTGGTATAGAGTGAGCACTTAATAAATGTTTGTTGACTTGTCTTGCTGACTTCATCGCCCATTTTGGATTCTTCCTTTCAACTTTCTACTTAAATAAAATCCTTCCTGCAATGAGTTCTTCTGTAAAGAAAAAAATCCTCTTTCAATGTTGTTATTTCATTTATTTACCATAAATTTGTTCTACTATCTTTGTAAACTTGGGCAAATTGCTTTACTTTGTGGGCCTTCATTTTCTCATCTGTAAAATAAGAGGGATTGGGCAGTGTGAGGTAATGGATGCAATACTGTATTTAGAGTCAGAAGACCCAGATCTGAGTCCTGGCTCCAACTTTTCTTAGCTATGTGACCATGGGTAAGTCACTTAACCTCTCTGAATGTTAGTTTCTTGGTCTATAAAATGAGGAGACTAGACCAGATGCCTTTGAACACTAGAATCAGAGAACTACAGGTTTGAGCTTGAAGAGGCTTTAAAGATCATAGAAGTCCAACCTTCCCCCTGCACCCCGCCCCCCCAAATTGGATGAAGAAATGAAACCCAGAGAAGTAAAGGAATTTTTACCCAAGGTCAAGTTAAGACTGGAACCCAGGCCTTCTGATCTCAAGATCAGTACTTTCTTCTACTACACCATGCTCTCTTCCTAAGCTCTAACAAGTTAGGAATCTATTAAATGAAGCAAGATTTCTCCTTATTGGCTTATGTAAAGTAAACTATAATTATGTCCAAACTGTATATACCTTTGGCCGAGCAACACCAATATTAGATCTTTTCCCCAAAGGGATCAGGGAAAAGGGAAAAGAACTTCTAAAAAGGGATGCCTATCCATTGGGGAATGACTGAACAAGTTGTAATATATTACTGTTATGGAATATTACTGTGCTGTAAGAAATGACGGACAGGTTGATTTTTAGAAAAACATGGAAAGACTTGCATGGAATAGTGAAGAGTGAAATGAGTAGAATAAGAGAATGTCGTATACAGTAATAGCGATATTGTTTGAAGAATAACTGTGAACGACTTAAGTTATTCTTAATACTATAAATACTCAAGTCAACTACAAAGATGCTAAAAAGGAAGATGTTATCTGCCTCCAGAGAAAAAACCAATAAACATCAGTATGTAAAGTATGGTGTGTGTGTGTGTGTGTGTGTGTGTGTACATACACACATATACAGACACACAGACACACACATCTGTATCAAATTATGGCCTTCTCTAGTGTGAAGTGGGGAAGGAGGGTAACCGTTCAGAACTTAAAAATGTAACAAAAACCAAAATTAAACTAAAAAATAAACTACCCTTTTAGAGGCACTTCCTAGTAAATCACACAAAGATGAAGCTATACTTACCTTCAGTGAAACAAAATGAAACCTCTCTCTATCTATCCATGAACCATCCAGTGCAGCCCTACAACGCACTGGAAGGCTACCCCCCATCCTTAATATTATAGATATTAAGAGATACATATAATATTATAGATACATAATATTACAGATGGCAGCAACACAGCACTTGGGCTGTCCATTTATTGTCTCATTTTTAACGTGACCAGTTCCATTTGTTGTAATACATGTCTTCAATATATCTATTCTCATGTACATGTATGTACATGTGTATATATGTGATTTATATACCATGTAAGTTGTAGGATATTCTAATCATATACTATATGTAGACAGTGCCACAATATGTCATATACAGAATGCATTTAACTAAACTACCACAGTCAATATTAGACAATAACAAGATATGTGCACTAGGAACCCTATGTAAGATATACATATATATGTATGTACATGTATGTATGTATACACATGCAAACACACATATTTCATGTGAAAGTATATCTACATGTGAAAGTATATATGTACTTTAACCTGAATTTGGACATTTAAATTCATGAAAAGATCAAAAAAGAACGTCTGTCACACGCATAAATGTAAGGTAAAAATGCTTTCAATTCAGAGGCCTCTTCCTGGTGCCCAGAAGGGCCAGACTTGGTAGGCGGGCAGGGAAAGAGAATTACAGAACTTGAAAGACATGCCAGGCGAATGCCCCAGTGGGCTTGCAGTGCTCAGAGCTCTAAGTCATCAATTTGCACAGATTAGGCAAAACTGGAAGTCATTGCTCTAAGAGCTCTGATTTATTCCTTAAAACCCTTCTTGGCTTGCCGCCATTAGACACAAGGCAAGAGATTAGAATTATTGGTGTCTAATGGCTCCTCCTGCAAGGAATGTGAGGGAAAAAGTGGCAGATCTGAATCATTAGGGGACATTTTCCTTTGACTCTCATATTTTACAAAAATATACTTTTGAAAACACAAACAGACTGCAAATTACCCAGCAAGAGTTTTCAATGAATCCACTGAAGGTATGATTTTCTCAAAAGATAAACTCCCCCCCTCCCCCATCCCCTATAATTTTCTAATGTTTTTAGGTAGTTACCTTGGCTCACATGCCCTCTGTGAAACTGCAGAGTTGACAAAGTTTGTCTTTGTCTGCCAACCCCCCTCCTTACTCCAACCTCCCAGTCTGGAGCCCAATTCTTTCATGCTATCACCCAGGTCTACCTGCCCTTTTTTTCCTGGAAACTACTATACTCCCAAGTTTCCTTCCCCTCCCATCAAAGATGCCCTCTTTCCTCATTTCTACCTCTCAGAATCCTTGATCTCCTTGAAGGTTCTCTGTTTCTTTCCTCCATGAAGAAGAAATACCCATACCATCACCCTCCTCCTCTGCCCATCTCTGCCTTTACCTAGCTTGTGTTAGATTTATTACTAGGTACACACTGTATCCATCCAGTAGAATATAAGTTCTTTGAAATCAGTGGCTGTTTTTGTCTTGGTATCTCTAGTACCTAGAACAGTATATTAATAAATTATATTGAAGTGAAAAAAATTCAATTCCCTCTGGACCAGGGCAGGGAAACCTATGGCCTTAAGGCCCCACGCAAGATGTTCTTCTCCCCTCCTCCAGGTCAGAATGAAACACAAGGAGCCCAATCTGGTCCAGGGTCTATACATTAGGACTTTTAGTCTGCACTGCTCCTCTCCCAGCTCTGCCCAACATCTCAGAAGTTGTGAAGATGGGGAAAGTATAGTGACCAGAAATCCTATTTTTTTGGGATGCTACAGTTCTCCAGGGTGGCAGGGGAGTGAATGAGGGCAGGTTTTATCCTTGGATAAAGTTATGAAGTTGGCAGATAGATGGTCCAGCATCCACTGGCTGTGGCATGGATCAGAGCATGTGTATGACTGGTGTCGCCTAACAGTCCCCTTATCACAGGAGTGATTCTTGGGCATGTTTGCTAGTTCTTAGAGGTATGGGAGTGTGGAGAGAATCCTGCAGGCTCACAGAGAAGGCAGAACACCACAGGACACCTTTAGGAACACCACAGACATCCCTTAGGCTTTATTTCAAAGCACTTTCAACTTCTGATCCAAGCATTCAATCATCTTCTAAGGTAGGTATTGCAGGGAAAGTTACCTTCATTTGACAGGGAAACAGACAGTGAGGAATCAAGTCACTCACCCAAAAATACACATCAAATAGGGTGAAGAGCCAGGATTAGAACCCATGCCTTCCATTCCTCACTCCTTCCACTAGGTAACATAGAGTAATGAAAAAAGATATGGACCTTGAATTAGGAAACCTGAATTTGAGTCCCAGTTCTGGTACTTAAAATCTACATAGCCTTGGGAAAATCATTTGACCTCTCTGAGCTTCAGTTTCCCAGTCGGTAAAATGGGCATCATAATATTTGCACTAGTTCACAGAGTTCTTTTGAGAAAGGCAATCTGTGATCCTTAAAGCACCACAGAAATGTGAACCATTACTTTACTGCCTTCCTTTTCCTGGATCTACTGCTCATATCCCTTTAAGGGATGTTGTACAAGAAAGACAGACACACATGCAGATGTGGCTGTCCAACTCTCCAGATCATCAGGCCATGAATTCCTCCTGGGATCCAACCCCTCTCTGGCCTTGCCATGGATTGTGGATCCCTTTCTTGTCTTCCTGATAGGATCACACAATACCCTGTGGCTTGGGGTTCTAGTGAAAAGGATTCTAAAGCAATATCATGCCTTGGAAACAACATCTTGCTACAAGATAAGGCAGAGGCCTTTCACTCCCCACAGGGGCCCAGGAGAATTGGGAGCTTTTGAATGAGTAATGCAACCTTACTTGGAGGTCCTGGAAAGAGACAGATAGACAAACATCTTTACAGTTTGAGGATGTGCCCACGTTCCCTTTTCTGATCGGTAAACACTAGGCTGAGGACACTGCTCACAGGGACATAAAGTCAGTAGGAAAAGGAGAAGAGACTATATTGTGCAACAATATGGTTTTTGAGTTAGATCATTTTGCAGTCTCTAAAGTCCTGCTGCCCAAAGGGAAGGATGGAAAAAGAGAATACTCAATTGTAATGAAGCCAGTGATAGAATGTTAGAGGTGGAATCTAGTCTAGTCTCCTTGCTCTGCCTCAGATAAGCTAATAGAGGCCCAGGGAGGTCAAGCAACTAGTTAGCCTGAGGTTGGAAATCTTATTTATTCAATACTCTTTTCATTCCACCAAAGACCTCTGGCCAGACAAGGCAAACTGTGTCCTTCTCAGTCTATTCAAATGCTACCTATACTTTCAGGTTTAGCTCAAGGCCCAATCCTTTGCTGAAGCTTTCCCTGATTACTCTGGCCCAAGATAACCTCTCCCCTCTATAAAACTCTCCCTTTCTATATTGTTTGTGTGTCTCATTTTGATACTCAACCATATGCTGCCTTGACTTATTATTTCAGGCATGAATTATTGCTTCAAGGTAATAAATTCTGTCTAACAGCTTAGATTTTAGGCAGGGAACACATCTCCTGAATAACCTGATGAATCTAGCAAAGGGATAAAGACATGGGAGGTGCTAGAGAGAGACTGGTTGAGCTGAACTGAGTAAACCACTATCATAGGGGTACATGGTTTGCCTCCCTCATTACATAAAATAGATGCCTAAAATAGATGCTTTATAAATTGTGTTGTCTTATATTATGGCCCCCCCATTTATTTTATATTCTAGCCCAAACTGGCATCTACCACATATGCTTGTGCATCCTCATTTTTCTAACACTACTGTCCCGTGTTCTTGAATTCCTACCTATCCTGTCAAATTCCAACTTTTTCCGGATTCCTTCCTCTGGTCCCCCAGTCAGTAATGGCCTTCCTACTGCCTTGGACATGATATAGCACTCTACATCTCTCTTATGCATCTATTATATATTATTGTTATTTTTTAATGTTTCACGTTCCCTATTAGATGGTAAATTTCATAAAGACAGGGACCTCATCCCAGAGCCTAGCAGTGAGCTCTATGTTGTTACTGAGTCATGTCTGACTCTTTGTGATCCCATTTGGGGTTTTCTTGGCTAAGATACTAGAGTTGTTTTCCATTCTTTTTCTAGTTCATTTTACAGATGAGGAAACTGAAGCAAACAGGGTAAAGTGACTTGCCCAGGGTCACCTAGTGAGTGTGTGAGGTCATATATGATCTCAGGAAGATAAGTCTTCCTGACTGTATGCCTGGCACTTTATTCACTGTACCACCTAACTACTCCATTGAGCTCTGGAGGTGCATAATATAAAAAAAATCTGGGAAAATGTTGTTGACTTGTATTAAACGGAATGGATGAATGGTATTATCTTGCCCTTGATACTGGAATTATAACAAGAATAAAGCCAAGAGTTCCATGCTACAGAAAAAAAGGCTACTCAGTGAAGAAGAACTCAGTCTCATTTTTTTTTTAAACCAATGCTAGCTTTCAGAAGAAGACAAAGCATTAAGTGTGATGGTGCACCCTTGTAATTCCAACTACCAGGGAGGCTAAGGCTGGAGCTCATAAGCTCAGGAGCTCTGGGCTGCAGCAGGCTATGACAGGGGGATGTTTATACTAAGTCTGGAACCCATAGGGTGAGCCCCCTGGGAGCAAGCTGGGGGCAAAAAGACAAAATGTCCCAGGCTGGGGTAGGAAACGGAGCAGGTCAACACTTCCATGCCAGTCAGTAGGGAGATTAGGCTGTGAATAGTTCCTGTACTTCTGGCCTGGTTGGTATGGTGAGACCCAGTCTTATTAAAAAAAAAATAAAAAAGAATGAGAGCCAATGACCTGAAATAAACATTCTTACCCAATGTTTACTGAGATGTCAGTCCTGCCTGGCGACAGCCCCCCCAAATGTTCAGCTGGCTTATTTCATGAAGGACAGAACTTCTGGCACGCAAACGGAAGGCCTACATCGGGCTCACCCTGGCAGCTTCTATTCCTCAGCAGAGGAAGAGCAAGGCAGCAGGGGGCAGGCATGTGGCCAGCCAGGCAAGCCCCCAGCTGCTTCCTGAATAAACATAACCCCAGCTGCCCGTGGAGACCTGCTGCTTCCCTAGGTATATGTGGAGTGGGAAGCTTCACTGAAGCATGGCACCGTGGGGAGAGCAAAGGAAGCTAAAAATGATTTCTCTTCGACAGGTGACATACTTGGGCAAACAGGATCTCAGGCTCTACCTGTTAGGGAGTAGTGGGGAAGGAAAGACAAAAAGGGAACGATATGACTGAGTCACCGGTAGTCTGTTGTCTCACTGAAACCTGTTCCATTTTTCAAAGTGGTTTCACATCTGTTCTCATATGATACTTTGACTTGCTCTCTTAGATAAGAAAGACACATTTTGTGATATCTGCTTTGCATATGGGGAAACTGAGTTCTAGAAAAGTTAACTGACATTGTGGCCACATGCCAATGAGCAGCACAGCTCAAACCTGAACCCAGAGCTCTTCCAGTCCAGTAAGATTCATTTCTTTAACTGTATCACAATGCCAAGATCTTATACCACTGACTGGAATGTCCTAGGAAGTCATTTTCCCTCTCTTGGTCTCAGTTTTCTCAGCTGTAAAATGAGGGGCTTGCATTAGATTTGCTTTAAGGTCCCTTCCGAATCCAAAATCCCACGATCCTAAATTGCTAAACCTTCTTGAAGATGAATAGCATTTTCTAATTCTGAGAGTGATCTGTAAATGAGTCCCATCACTCATTCAGACCAGTCTTTCCTTAGATTTCTTAACTGATGGAAGTCTAAACAGAATGTGCAGACAGGAAAGAATAGTAAAGAGATATTAATGTTACAGCGGAGAACAGGGTGGTAGGAAGGGAGAAGGCCTGCTGGAGGTGGTGAAGTAAGAGGGTTGGTGCTCAGGTGCTCACAGGATGAGGATGACAGCTGGAACAACGAGGTTTGTAGTCTCTTGAGGGAATGGGGGAAGAGGGAAGGCCCCAGTGTAAGACTCCACAAAACAGCAGGGGCCACCCAAACAAGCCATGGCTCTTGAAGACGCTAGCTGTGGATTACATGCTAGCATTAGCATCAAAGCCCCGTCAGCTGGAAAAATTAATGAAAAGTTGCCGACACTAATCATGTAAAAGGCAGCCCCTCTCCCTGAACGCTTGCTGTGATGTCAGAGAGGGGGAGGTAAATTAGACAGGCTTTCCTTGTTGACGGCAATGCTGGAGAGACATGAAACACATATATTTGCTGCCTGTGATATGAGGTGATTCCATGTCCTGTCTGGGTCGGTGCAGCCTGAGGGAGTATTGTACAGAGGCAGACTCTGTGTCCCTTTCCCCTCTCCTTTCCCAGAGAAAAGAACTATTTTATTTCCATGTGAACATATTAGCGGATCCCAGGCAGAGATGGATGATTAATCAGTACTTTAAATGGCTGCTCACCACAATGGGAGGGGACTCCTGTGGGGCTCCAATGTTTAACTATTTATTTATACAAGACTACCGATGCCCGAGCATGAGTTCTGAGAAGACAGAGAAAAACAAAAATAGCTGGAATGGAATTTTGGAGAGTGCTTTACAATGTTTTTGCATTCATTGTTTTCTATCCTATGCTTAGCACTGTGCTTGGCATAGAGTGGGCACTTCATAAATGTTATGATGCCTGTATTTGGCATCCTTGGTATAGTAGGAAAAATACTGGCTCTGCAGTCAAGAGACCTGGGTTCTGGTCCTGGCTGGTTTCTAGTTTCTTCCATTAATTTACTCTGGGACCCTGGATAAGTCCCTTCTTTGGGCTTGAGTTTCCTTATCACTAAAATGAAGGGGCCCCTCATCCTATTATTTCTCTTTCTATAAATTTTTTTTGTGTAAATCTTTCCCAGAATAAAAAGACCCTGAAGTGTGTTCCTTGGGAGGTGGGAAGTAAGACTCCCTCCCTGTGTGTTTTGTTTGCCATGCTGTGATCACTTCCTAGGCAGAATGCAGCCGGATTAGCCAATCTTTAAGATTCCTTCTAACTCTCAGAATATTGGAGATCTGAACATTGTTATTCGCATGTATTAGACCATGGCTATAAAGAAATAATAATTCTTTATATGTCTGTCACTTTTGAGGTCCAGTCATGTCAACTTTGTGTTGTTCAGTCCTTTTCAGTCATGTCTGACTCTTTGTGACCCCATTTGGGGTTTTCTTGGCAAAGATACTGGAGTGGTCTGCCATTTCCTTCTCCAGCTCATTTTACAGATGAGTGATATTCCCAGGATCACCCAGCTATTAAGTGTCTGAGATCAGATTTGAACTCAGGTCTTCCTGACTCTAGACCCAGTGCTCTATCCATTGCACCATCCTAATTCAATCCTCACAATACCCCTACAGGTAAACAGGTCAGAGACTGTTATCCCTGTTTGGAGACACCTCATAATCAAATGATATGTCCAATCATATGTAAAGGGCTTTGTTAACTTCAAAGAACTCTACAAATATTATGTGCTATTATAAATATATTATATTACATATGTGACAGTGTGGCTAAGTGATTTGTTACATAGCTATACAGCAAGTCAGTGGCATACCTAGGACTAAGAATTTGTGCCTTCATATTCAGAGTCCAATATTATGTTCCAAGGAGGCTACTCAATGATTCTGGTAATCTTCCCATCCCCTCCCCTCCCCCTTTTTATTGTTTCACATTGTGTGTGGTAGGGACGAGTAAGGGTTGCTCAGAAACAATTCAATCCAATTGTTGCCAGAACTCTCAGCTTATATTTCCCTGTCTACATGGTTCAGTCTGGAAGTGAGAGTAGTTCCAGACTTCATAACTTGGTCTAGCTTGGTCTAGACTGCTGTGAACACCAGAGGCATTTGTGATCTTATAAGCTGTCAGGCAAATCAGTAAGGATTTAGTAAGTACCTACTGTGTTCTCAACCCTGAACCAAATGAGAGGGGTTCATGAGAAGCATTGGTCTTCCTGCTTCCACAGACTCTCTTCCAATCCACTTTTTGCACAGCTGATAACATAAATCTTCAGTAGGAGTGGGTCTGGTCATAGCACTATCTTGCTAAGCAGTTTTTAATGGCTCTAAATTGCATATTAGCCTATAGGATAAAATAAAAACAGCCTGAGATTCAAGGTCCTCCAAGTGCCTTTCTTGTACTACTTCACACTTTTCTACACAAACATGGCATTCGAGCCTCTGTTCCCTGACCACGCCACTTCTTTCTGGCCTCTAGGTATTCACACAGCTGTTTCCTGGGCCTGGAATGCCTTAACTCCTCATCTCTAGTTCTCAGAATCCTCTTCTTCCTTCAAGGCTTATTCAGATGCACATCCTTTGAAGTTTTCCCAGATTCTCCCAGTTGTTATTCTCTCTCTCCTCAGTGTTCTTTGCTTTATATGTATTTGTGAACATGGTGTATCTTGCTAGTAGGATGTAAGGGGGCAGCTAGGTGGCTCAGTGGACAGAGTGCTGGGTCTGGAGTCAGGAAGACCTGAGTTCCAATCCAGCCTCAGACACTTACTATATGTGTGACCCTGGACAAGTCACTCTCTCTGCCTTCATCCATGGAGAAGGAAATGGCAAACCCCTCCAGCATCTTTGCCAAGAAATCCCATGGACAGTATTGGTGTGCTATAGTCCATAGGGTCAAGAACAGTTGGACACGACTGAATGATTGACTGAACAACATTGTATTGTAAAGTTGAGGGCAAGGGCTGTCTTGTTTTTTGTCTTTGTACTGTTAGTGCCTAATAAAGTACCTTGTACATAGTAGGTACCTAATAAATGCTTGTTGAATTGAATCAGTTTGGAGATGAGGCTCACACAATCCAGATGGGAGACTAACATACATAAAACAGAGGACTATGAAATGACTGAGACTCAAGTGCTTTTGGCTCTGTCTTCTTCCTTTCCATTGGTCACTTTCTCCTCTCTTCCCTGCTCTTTCTCTAATATTGCTTTACCACCTCCCATCCATCAAAAAGCACTGTAAACAAAGCTGAGCTTTTTAGCTCCATCTCTGGAACAGAAACAGACATCAGAAGCATCGTGTAAAATAACCAACCTCATACACAATCACAGCCACTGATAATCTCTTTAGGTAGGTTTTGTCCAGTCTGGAAGGGCTGGCTCTTTGAACTCCATTCTCCATCCAAAAGCACCCCTGGAGAGCCCAGTGGGGAGCTCCCCTTCGCTGACACACTGGCTGCATTTCTCGTCTTGTCATTGGTTGGTCTCTGCTCTCCATATTCTCCTCCCCACTCCCCAGCTTTTTTCCTTTCTTTGGTCCTATGAAAACATTCTATAGGGACTTAAAAGTGTGTGGGTATTTGTGTCTAGGCATTTCTGCAGAAAGAATTTGGGGGTTAGGGATAGGGCTGTCCCCACTATTCCTCAAGCCATCTTTTTGGAGCCAGGGCAAGTCCAAATGAGTCTAGGAAAGAATTATTCATCCCACATACTCTGTTTTGCCCTATTTTAGTACTTAATAACTCAGTAGTTTTCTGTCTGCATAATAGAATTAATTCCTTTCATCCAAAGTCCTAGTATTCCCGAGAGGGAGGCAGTCAATGTGAGGAAAGATTTAGAATATACAGATGGGTAGACTGAGGCCCCAGAGAAGTTAAACAACAGACTATGTGATCCTGTGACAAGAAAAGGCTTCTATCTGGGGTACAGTACTGGTAAGTTAGTACGTGTACAAAAAAAAAGAACATTAATAAAACATTTTTTTTATATCCCCCAAAGCTAATCAAAGTACAGAAGAGGACACAAATAGAGCAACTTTGCTACTACTTTTGTTAGATGTTATATATGTGTATGTCATACATATCATATAAAAGTACTGCATATGCATACACAGAAAGACATATGTGTAAATACATATGTATATACACACATGCACAGACATACCGACACACATACATGTCTACACACATATACATATTCATGGGATAACTCAGTGGCATAATTAATATAGAATACTGGGCGTGGAGTCAGGAAGATCTCACTTCAAAACTGGCCTCAGACCTTTCCTGGTTACTGGACCCTAGGCAGTTGTAGCATCTCTGTCTGCCTCAGTTTCCTCATCTGTTAAATATCACTCACCAGGGTGGTTGTGAGGGCCAAATGAGACAATATTTGTAAAGTGCTTAGCACAGTGTCTGGTGCTTAGTAGATGCTGTATAAATACTAGTCGTGATTATTCTTATTAATTATTACTACTTGGACCTTAAACTTAACTCACTCTCTTCTTTCCTGGACCTGCCTCATCCTCTTGGCTTCTCTATTTCTGCCAGTGGTACCACCATTCTTCCTAGTTACCCAGTTTCAGAACCCTGAGTCATCTTTTACTCTCTATTATTATTAATTACAAAAACAAACTACGTAACAGAAGTTCAGTTTCTTAGACAATCCTCTTTCTTGCTCTTTTAGCATGGAGAAATTTGCTTTTGTGGATGACAGTTAAATTCATAATATGAAAGAAAATTAAGAAAAAAATTAAGCACCAAAGTCTGAACAGTTGGAGCAGCTGAGTCAGAAATTTCCTCGATAATCTAGAGCTTCTCTGTTAGAAGATAAGCCTTCCTACATGGTATATTATCATGCAGTAGAACGAACTCTGGACTTGGGATTGGAAGACTAGGCTTGGAGTTTTGGCTCTACCACTTTCTGGCTGCATGACCATGGCCAAAATTACTCTATTTTTCTAAACTTTTATCTTCTCATATATAAATGCCTACTTCATGGGGGAGTTATTAGGAGGAGAATACTTGATAAATACTTCAGAAACTCCATAACTGTGGAATGTTGTGTTATTGTTAGAATGTTCACATTCTCCTTTGTCTTTTCTGACGCTGTCCCTTGTCCAGGTTCTTTTCTGACTTATCTGATGATTCCTGTAAACCCAGGGTGAATATCTGTCCTAGGCTTTCTCTTCTCTCTCTCCTCTCTTTTCCTTTGTGATGTTTTCTCATGGGTTCAATTATCACCTTTATGTAGACATGATTCCCATCTCTGTTATCTCTAGCTCCAATCTCTTCCCTGAGATCCAACCCCAGAGTTTCAGTTACCTGTTGGAGCATTTCAACCTGGGTCTCAAACTCAACTAATTTTCTTCTTTCCCATGTCTGCCTCATCCTCTTGGCTTCTCTATTTCTGCCAATGGCACCAGCATTCTTTCCGGTTATCTAGTTTTAGATTGTCATTTTGCCTTTCATTCTCCCTTATCCCTGACATCAAATTATTTGCCAAGTCTTATTTAGTTTCTCTCTCTCTCTCTCTCTCTCAAATTTGTCCCCTGATCTTCACTACTTTTCTAGTTCAGGTTCTCATCACCACTCACTCAGACTAATACAATTGCCTCTTAAAAGACTCCCTGCCTTCAGATTTTTCCCTCTCTGACTCAGTCTCTATAGAGTTGCAAAAGTAAGCTTCTTTACTTGCAGGTCTGATCATGCCATTTCCCTATGCAAACAAAAATAACTTCCGGTGACTCCCTGTTGCCTAAAAATTAAATACAAACTCTCTGATCTGGCTGTTAGGGCTCTCCACAATCTGCTTCTACATACCTTCCCCATCTTATTTCATGTTACTCCCTTTTACACCCTCTCTGTTCCAGTCTAACTGGATACTGGTTGTTCTTCAAACTTGTTTTGACCCAGTCTTGCATTCCACCCAGTCTTGCATTCCAGACCACGCTCCATTCCTAGAAGAAAATTCCTTTACATCTCCAAATGTGGAAATTTTTCTGTTTCTTCAATGTTCAGCTCAAGTGCCAGCTCCTATAGGTTGCCTCTCCTGTTTCTGAATGTGCTTAAAATTTCTCAGTTTTGTTTTGGTTCTCTCATTTGCCTTTATTACAGAATTTATTTGTTTTATTGTTTCATGCTTCATTTTTGTATTCTTAATACCAAATAGCAGCTAGGTGGCACAGTGGATAGAGATGGGCATGGAGTCAGGAAGCCCCAAGTTCAAATCTAGCATCCAATACTCACTAGTTAGCTGTTGGGTTAAGTGACTAGGCAAGCCATTTAATCTGTCTGCCTCAGATTGCTCAATAGGATAGAAAGAGCACCCACCCCTTAAGGCTGTTGTGAGAATCAAATAAGATAACATTTATAAAGTGCTTAGCCAGTGCCTGGCAAATAGTAGATCTTAATAAATATTGTTTTGTTTCCTCCCAAGTAAAGTCTTGCACACAGTTGGCACTTAATCTTTGTTGAGTAGAATTTGACACCACAAATGTTTGCATGGGGGTCACACACAACCCTTCCCATCAAACAGCTCCAAAGTACAGTTGAGATAAAGGTCCAGGTTACCCTTCTTGATATCAATCTCAAAAGAACCTTAGGCATCCCCTCCATTTCCCCTTATCCTATTATTTCTCTCTATAATATTTTTGTGGGTAAATCTTTCCTAGAATAAGAAGATTCTGAAGTTTGCTCCCAGGGAGGTGTGGGGCCAGACACCTTTCTGCCTGTTTTGTTTGTCCTGCTGCGCTCCCTTCCTGGACAGAGCACATCTGGACCATCCTGTCCATTCTGCGATAAGTCATTTTGGAGGAGGTGCTGACAAACTGAAGTCTAGGCAGAACTGAGATCAGTACAGTAAGAGGACTAGAGGTGTCTCCACAGAAGGACTAGTTATTTAGCCTGAAAAAGAGAAGGTTTAGATCATAGATGCTTTCAAGTATCTGAGGAGTTGTCAATATGGATGAAAGATTGATTAGGCTTGTTCTCCTTGGCCCCGGAGGGCAGATCTAGTAGCAGAGGGTGGAAGTTATAGGGAAGCGGATTTCTGTTCAACATAAGGAAAGATTTTCTTAATAATTAGAGCTCTCCAAAAATGGAATGAGATCACTCTCATTTCTCCTCCCCTTGGGGTAGGGGGGAAGAGAGAAGAAGAGTTTTTTGTTTGTGGAGTCGTCAAAGCAGAAGGCAGATGACCACTTGTCAGGGATGCCATGAACAAGGTGTGTATTTCAAGTAAGGGTTGGATGAGATAGTTCTTCGAAGTCCCTTCCAAGATAAGCTCCTATTTTAGGGGGGATGTAAAGAGAGTAAGCATTTATTATGCACTAGGCAATGGGATAATACCTTTTTTTTTTTTTTACAAATATTATCTCATTTAATCTTCACAATACCCTGGGAGGGCGTGCTAATATGATCACCATTGTGCAGTTGAAGAAACTGAGACAAACAGATGTTAAGTGGCTGATATAACTGAAGTCAGACTTGAATTCAGGTCTTCTTGACTCTAGACCCAGAGCTCTATCCAATTTGACAGCTGGCTTCCTGTATTATTCTCAAAACCATCCAACTTTGAGTGGCAAGGGGGACTCCTTTGATCTGGAGTCTAGTGAATGAAGTCTGGATAGATGGGAAAGTCAAGAGAAGTACCTTCTTCTTTCTCCCAAAGGAAAGACAATAGGGGAAGAGTCCTCAGTTCACATCAGCTGGAATTGCTAGGAGAATGTAAATATTTGTCCTAAGTAGGAAAGAAACTGATGTGATCCAGCCTACAACTCTGGAAGCCAAAAAACAATCGACTGACTAGGAAGATGTAGTCCCCCTTCTGACATGAATTAACTTGCTTTTCACTCTTGGCTTATGTTATTCTCACCTCTACTCATCCCCCTTTCTGTTGATTCAAATTCTAATCATTTTTCCATGCTCAGCTCAATCCCACCTTTCCATGAAACCTTCCTGTGCGTTCACACTCGTAGCTTCCTTTCCTGTCACACAGCTGAAGGCACCTGCTTATCTGCAATGCTATAGCATTCTGTACAGATGCATGTTTTGTCTCTAAAGTTAGAACTTTAGGCTCTCAAAAGGTAGATGCCCTGCCTTCTCCTTCTTTTATATATCTATTACAGCACTACCCAGCACAGGATGCTCACTTAGTAAAGACTTGTTAATTGAACTATAAAAAAAAACACTCTGAAGAAAAAAGTTGCCGAAAAACTACAAAGTTTTTTTTACATCACTGTTGTCATCAACACTTACCTCTCCTCTTTCAGAGCCAGCACAAGCCAGAACAAATGCCCCACTAAAATGCTGGAGAGGGTTGAAATTGGCGTAACTTTTTTTGGGTAGAGGAGAGAATGATGAAAGATTTATCCCTAGAGGATGAAAAAGGAGGCACCCATGTCTGCTGCAGAGCCTGTGTCTTCTGTCTGCGACTGTTTGATCTTCTTTAACGAACAGCAAAGCATGACTGGAAGTCAGGAGACACCTGGGCTTGAGCTCCAGCTCAGACACTGACTTCACTATGTATGACCTTGGGTAATATTTAACCACTCTAGGATTCATAGTTTTTTCTTTTTTAATATGATATGGAAATAAGAATATTTGCCCTCCCTACCTCACAGTAATATGGAAATGAAGTGAGGTAATATACTGTATCCAAAAGCACCCTGGGGAAAAAGGTAAAAGTACTACCCAATTCAGAGTGCGATTCTCATTCTCGTCACTACCACCATCACGACCACCACCACCCAGCTGTTCATCTATGTTCAAAGCTGTGAATGGTGATGGTCCTGTGTGGTAAATCTTCTTGGTTCATCTTTTTTTTAAGATGGGAAGAATTCAGCAATTTGTTTATATGATCAGACTCTGATTCTCCCTTTTGCTTGGCCTATGAACTTCAGAGAAAATGAGGCAGAATATGATTCATCCTCTGGTACACTAAAGCACCTTCTGACCATTGGCTAAATCTTATATACTCCCCTTTATAGATCTTTTCTTTCCTCTCCAGGGACCTTTAAAATTCTCTCTTCTCCACAAAACAACCCATAGAACACTTTTGCAAATAAAAAAAATTCTTAAATTCGCCAGCCCACATGATTTGTTTTTTTCTTCTCTTTACATTTTTCTTTCTTTCACAAATGTCCATTTTCATTTTATTTAGTTCCTATCTCCCTTTCCTCCTCAAAAAAGTTTTCATTGGATAAAAAGTGAAAGATATCTTTAGTCTTTCCTACCAGTTTAGCAGCTGTTAACCACACTGACCAATGGGCTTGGAGCTATTTCCAAGATTTCATGAGACCCTGCATCCACCTCACTGCATTCACTTTCTGGCCCCCTTCCTCATTTATCCCTCATTCCTTCCTGCTACCTTTTAACTTTTTTCAAGGTTTTCTAGTCCCTGGGATACCCTACCAAGCCAGAGGTCAAATGGGCCTATTAGTTCACTCTAATGCTACAAAACACTGTAACATTTAACAAAATCAGTAAATCAATATTAGGCTTGTGAAATCAATACTTAAGGAGTACATCACTGCATACGCAAGGGACATGAAGCTTGCGTCTTGTTCGTTTACTCATTCGCTTAAGTCTTTATTAAGCATCTTCCTATGTACATAAACCAGTGTTTGATTCTGCAGAAAGCACATGAGAATGAGAAGCCTCTATGTTTCAGGGGTTTATGGTGTCACTGGGTAGACAAGATTTATACATGTTTGGTGCCCTACACATAACAAATGTTGAATAAATGTTTATTGATAAGGATGATGATGATGAGTGTTACAGATAAGTGCTACAGAACTCAGAGCATGGAGGGATCTTGACTGCACGGTTAAGCGAGGGAGGCTTCATGGAGGAGGCGGCACTTGATCTAAGACTTGAAGGACAGGCAGGATTTGGATAATGGAGGAGGAAGGCAACAAGGCATTTATACAGCACCTACTATGTGCCAAGCACTGTGCTAAACACTTTATAGATTTATCTCATTTGATTCTCACAACAACCCTGGAAGGACAGGTGCTGCTATTATCCTCACTTTACAGTTGAGGAAATTGAGGCAAATAGAAGTTAAATAACTTGCCCAGGGTCACAAAGCTAGCAAGTGTCTGAGGCTGGATTTCTTCTCATGTTTTCCTGACTTGAGGGCATGATGCTATAACACTTAACTTCCTATAGAGAAGGGGGAGAGCAAAAAACAACAGAATAAAGTAGGGACTGGGGTGGGAGTGACCACTGCATGGGACAGGGTCAGCAGACAGATCAATCTGACCGTGGAGGGAACCTAAAGGAGAGCCATGGGAAATAAGATCTGAGAGGGAGAAAGTAGGCTTACGAGAAATGAAAAGGTAGGATATTCCAAGCCCCCAGCACAACCCTCTCCCCCTCCTTTAAATTTCCTTCCTTCTATTCTCTTTTTGGACCCTGCCACAACCGTCTGACCTCAGTCAGGACATTTTCACTTTATGAATTCTTCCATCTGCCCCATTCATCAATCTCCTGCTCAATCCTTTGGCCTAGGCTCACCTTGCTCAGGCCTGCCCTACTGGTTGGCTAGCTTGTGATTATTTATGACATGAGTAATACCCTTGCAAGCTCAGACATTTTACAAGTGGTGGCCACATTTCAGAACACAGAGCCTGGGGTTTCCTGCCTGGTGTAGTCAACGTGTGATAGAGCGCACACCTTGAATCCAACAGTTCAGGTGCTGCATGCGTGTGCGTGTTAGTTACAGCTAGGTAGAGCAGTGCATCGAGCATGGACCTGGAATTAGGAGGACCTGAGTTCAAATCCAACCTCAGACACTTGATTCTTAACTAACTGTAAGAACCTGGACAAATCATTTAACCCCCATTGCCTCCCCAAAAACAAATAAACAAAAACACTAGTGGGTGGGTGGGGTATCAGAGATATGGCTAACTTTCAAAGTACACTCCCTTCCCCAGCTTCTGTCCTGAACCTTCTCCCTTGCTTCTTCAGAGGCCTTGTCCAAAGCCAACTGGAGGCGGGGCCACAATTCTCTGCTTGGCTCTTTCCATTACCACACAATATTTAATGTAAAACTTTTGGCTGAGCAAAATTGAAGACAAGAATGAGAAAAAGTGTAACCTTCCTTTGTCCCTTATTCTATGTGTCCTAGTCTCCTAATTCATATTTTCCTCAGAGGGAGTGGGAGACTTGGAGGGAACACCGAGCTACTCTCTTATCTCTGCTCTCCTCCCTACTTCCCCTCAGCATCATACAGGCTGGTCTGGGACTGGGACTAAGAGCTCATCAACAGCTCCCCTAATTAATTCATTTCCTACAAATTACTGGAAAGAAATCTGATTACCTTCCCCATGACTCTGTGCTTTGGAGTCTGGTGCTCCGCTACCCCAGGAACTCATTCTTGGACCAAAAGACACAGACTCATATTTGAAGGGCTGAAGGATAAAAAATGGAAAGTCTTTTATTCATTCAACACCCTAAGGTGCTGGAAGAAAGCAAGTGAATAGAGGGGATACCAGGCACTATAATGTGAGTCCTCAGAGAAAGCTCTCTTTACTTGTCTGTCTCTAATACAGGACTGGGGAGTGTGTTTGCGTATAAGAGAGAGAGAGAAAAAGAGATAGAGACAGAGAGGGAGGAGAGATTGTATATTCATATTTCTGGGTAGTACATTTTGTGTTCCAAGGTAAGAATATTGCACCTGGGTTCTTTCCTGGCTCTTTCATGTTTGCAATCAAATTCTCTTCTCTCTTATCTGTAGCATGAGGTGGGAGGGGTGTGTGTTTGTGTGTGTGTGTGTGATGCTCTAGATAATTTCCAATTCTAGCATTCTATGACTTTGGTGTCTCTGTCCTTTTTGTGCATCCAGGTTCCTCCTGTGTGCACTTATGTTTCCTTGTGTGCGTACACGCTCTTGTACCCCCTTGACAAGAAGGTCCTGTATGGATGCCCAGGAACTCCCCAGCAGCTGCTCCTCTATTTATTCAAGGTGCCTCCCATTTCAGGATTTACTCTGTGCCATGGGCTTGATGGATGCCTGCCTGCTGAGTTAGGGCACTTCTGATCAGGGAAAATACAGGATAGCAGCAATGAGAGAGAGAGTGTGTGGGCCCAGGTAAGAAGGAAGGAACTAGAGAGGTAAAGGTGGCTTGTTGCTTCCATTAATAAAGGTGCTACCATGAGCACCCCTGGAGCGAAGCCAGCTCATAGAAGTTGGCACTCGGAGCCCTGAAGGAACAGGCTGGCACCTAGGTTTGGAAAGAGACTCAGGCTGGAACCAATGCTTCCTTTCCAGCTGACACCTGACTCACTCCAGCCCTCAACAGGAAGAGCGACATCTGCAAAAAAAAAAAAAAAAAGCCTGCCTCTTCCTATCCAGGGAATGAGGACGGTCTAATACAGGGGCCAAAAGGAGCCATGATTCAACTGATGAGAAGTGATTGGGTTAATGACTTAACAGATGGCATTTGGAGAAAACAAAACAAACCAAACCAAACAAAACAAAATGAGGGAGGGTTGCTGATAGAGGGAGGACTTTCAGATGCGGTAATCAGCTTCCTGCAGATAACATGGCAACTGGTTTTGATTCTAATGGCAAACTATGAACACCAGCTTCAGCCAACAGCTAGGGGACAGAAACAGGTGTGCTATGGTGCCAAAGGCCCAGACTGAGGAGGGTTATTGTGGACTGAAATGACAAACGCTCACTTTCTGATTACCTGCCCTGCTATTGCTCTGAAAGGGGACATAACTGAAGATGGTGTCATCAGAGGCATAACTAAGAGGAAAAACTGTTGAAAGAAGAGGGTGTTATCAGCACAGGGGGCAACCTGACACCAGGAGGCTGTAGCAGTGGTGGCAGCTGTACCACTTAGCAGTCCTGTCTGGCAGAAGACCCTGAACTGAGGTGTTCAAGTAGCCAGTTTGGAAAGGGAGTATGCCCTTTTCACTGCTGGCCCCGTGGTACATAGCCCCATTTATCCGACACTAGTCACGGTTCTGGATGCCAAAGGCTCATTATAATTAAGACACTGAATTTGGAGTAGTTTTTGAAGCAGAGAGCTATCCTGTCCCCTCACCCTCAGACTTCCACCATGAACAGGGACACTCATTTGTCTAAACAGGGTAAGTGGGTCAGTCTGTAGCCAGTTTGGGACTATCATAGCTCCAGATTAGGGACTGTTTGTGGCCAGGATGAGCAATCAGCCTGTGGTCAGGTTTTGGAGTCAGCAAGACAAAGAAGAGGCTCAAGTAAACTGTCCTATAGGGAGATTAATCCCTAAACCCTGTCTTCATTAACAATGT
This sequence comes from Notamacropus eugenii, assembly GCF_028372415.1. Taxonomy (NCBI): domain Eukaryota; kingdom Metazoa; phylum Chordata; class Mammalia; order Diprotodontia; family Macropodidae; genus Notamacropus; species Notamacropus eugenii. Next base: position 320,447,522 of record NC_092876.1, read on the forward strand.
GTTTTAAACAATCAAGCTAACTTTTATTTTTCTTGCAAAGTCAGTGGAATTGTGATAATAGAGAGAGATTAGATAAACACAGATCTATCATTTTAAGGGTCATCTTTTCTAAGCAATCTAAGTGTGGAAATGTGACTGCAAGTTATAGCCTGCTCCTTGCTTTAAGAAACACAAACTACAATATTTCATGGTAATCTCATTTGAGCTTTGAGGAAAACTGGCCAATCATTTATTTATGTCAGATTCTGTCTGACAGTCACAGTGAAGCCCATGGAACTGGAAGCTGATAAAGCATGCATACCTTTTGATTTTCATAATAAAAAAAGCTTGGCCTCTTGACTAAAAAGGCCTTCAGAGGGCATTAAAATGATTCCCTGCTTTCAGGTAGGGCTATATATAAACCAAACCAATGGGTGCTGACAACTGTCTTTTCGTTTTTAATGGAAGAAACACATTTCAAGAGTCACAGACATCTTCATGTTATACTTTATGAGCACCTAAATGTACTCATATGCTACGTGGCCTAAAGAACTAAAATCATGCCTCATAGTAAAAGCTCTTACTGAGATTACCTAAATCCAGGGGCCGAAAAGACTCCCATTCATAGAAGCAATTTCTGATATTTCTGTGGCTCCCAGCATGGTCTGGAAAGAAAGAATATTGGTCTAGGAATCAGTCCTGAGGCCGAAGTGTCAGGAGTGGAGGTTTTCCAGAATTAAACTGTCATTACCTATGAAAATGGGCCAGTCATTCACTCTGTAATCCTAAATTTCTTCCCGTGTCGAAAGGGATAAATAACATGTGTCCAGATTATCTTCCTCTAGTGATCTGAGGATCAACTGAGATCATGAATGTGAGAGCCATGGAGGAGGATCTGAATTCAAATCTTACCTTGGATGCTAACTACCTGCATGACCCTGGGTGAGTCACTTAAAATCACTCTCACCTGACTTTCCTGATTGGAAAATGAAGGAGCTGGGCTAGACAGCCTCTGAGGCTCCTTCAGCTCCAGATCTAGCACTTGCACAGCACCTACTATGTGCCAAGCATGGTGCTAAGGGCTTTACAGATCTTATCTCATTTGTTTCTCACAACAGCCCTGGGAAGTCAGTGCGATTATTATCCCCATTTTACAGTTGAGAAAATGGAGGCAAACACAGGTGAAATGACTTGACTGAGATCCAGACCTATATATAAACGCTACTATTATTATTCTATAACATTATCATCAGGTGTTTACTGAGTAGCATTTACTAGGAGCCTATCATGTACCGAGGAGTGGTACAAAGAATGAGCGCTATAAGATTCTAGAAGAAGGCTCTGTGGTGTTTGGAAAATCCTTTATGAAAGAATTGTTTGGACTGGGCCATGAAGGATGAAAAAAATTTAAATGGCATGACAGGAACCCAGATATCCCAAACTGCCTTTTTGAAAGACTGAATTGAGCAGACAAAGGAGAACTTCTACTAAATTTCTAATCAATTTATTAAGCCCCTATTTTGTTAAGGAGCACTGTAGACTAGGGTGCTTCTTAAACTGTGGGTCACAACCCATATGAGGTTGACAAAAATTTGGCAACGGTAAAGGATTTCTGAACATGCAATGACCAAAAATTAATTAAAAATCAAACGTGTAATCAATCTGAGGAGTTTCTGGCAGTCCTTGCCTGTGTTGCATTGGGTAACTTCGCTGTAGCCTTGGTTCTGAACACAAAGCATGCACACTTTATACGGTGCATACTGTCATGTCACGTAACGCCAACGAATGCTGTCGAAACGTGAAAAGGTGTTGTGAGTGGAAAATGTTAAGAAGCCCTGCTGCAGAGTCAGGATTTTATTTACAGAGCTGTTTTTCACCTGTGTAGATCATAGCCCATCCGTGTCTTCTCATCTTGCTTGATTTGTGTTCATATGCTTCTCTAAATTCTCCACTAAGGGTTCACCCAACAGGCTAGAAGCCTTCATTTAAATCTCTTGATGATGGATGCTCATGTGGGCCGTCCATGACTCTCACTTACTATATGACTGGCCCACCACCCCTTTTCTAGTCATACGTTCCTCTGATGATACTCTTTCTGACATATGCTCTGTGTAAATCCTTGTTGGCAGTATGTTTTAGTCAGTCAGTTGGTCAATAAGAATCTATTAAGGACCTACTATGTGCCAGGCACTATACTAAGATCTGGGGATACAATGAAAGTAAAAGATACTGTCCTTTCCCTCAAAAAACTCCCATTCTCATAGAGGAGATATGTAAGTAGATAGATACAGAGTAGACAGAAGGTAATCTGAGAGGGAAGCTATGAGAGAAAATTGCCGGGAATGGAAAAGGAATCTTGCAGAAGGTAAGATGAGTCTTGATGGAAGCCAGAGAAACTAGTCATATTCATCATGTGGTACTCCACTACCATTTGAGTATCTTGCAACCTTAATTATTTGGAGACTGTAGTATTCTGTGACTCACAGTCATACAGCATTAATAGAACAATACAGAGGCTAAAAAGATGGCCTTTGCTTCAGAGAGAAACTGGGGGTCATTAAAAGCTATATACAAATGCTACCTATTAGTATTACTAGGAACTATCACATAAACCACACAGGAATGAACAATTTTTTGAAGCCCACAACATATGATAACAAAATTTTGCACTAAATTGGCACTGGAGAGATTTGAATAATTTAAAAGGAATTTCTAGGCAGACCACTGGTTCATAGGATCATATATAGCCTTGAGAGCTGGAAGGGACCTTAGAGATAATTTCATTCACTTCCTTTATTTGACAGATGAAGAAAGTGAGGCCTAAAGAGGTGAGACAACTTGACTGAATAGTAGGAGCTAGGATTCTGCCTTAGTTCTTCTGGCTCTGAAACCACTGTCGACTTATGATATGTGACTTCAACATTACAGTCATTAGCTCTCAGAGCTAGAATTCTGTATTTTCTCTAGGTAAAGGGAGTACAGCACTTGGGCTGAATGGGTACCGATCCAATGCCATATTCTAGAAATTATTATGTTGAGTAAGCCCCTCATATATGATTGGTGCTTGACATTTGTCATGGTGGTGCTTGGGACACATAGTATAGTGGAAAATACTGGTAAAGAAGCATTGTTATATAATAGTAACATGGATTAAAAGGTTGGCAGATAACCATCTTTTTCTTTATATGCAAAAGATAAATGACCCTGTGACCCTACTGTTTTATAGTTAATTTCATTCCCCTTCCGTCAGATACACTACAATAAGTCAAAGAAACTTGGCTCTGGCCTCAGAGGACCCGGGTTTAATCCCAGCGTTCATGCTTACCCACCTGTGTGGCTTTGAACAAGTCATTTAGCCTCACCAGGCCTCAGTTTCTTTAGTAAGTAAAGGGGTTGGCCTAGATGGCCTCAGGTTGCTTCCAGCTCTAATTCCATAAACCAGAGAAGTGAAACACTCCAAAATGCCACCAGAACCAGATTAAAATGTAATTGGGAAATATTTAACAAAACAAATAAAAATATAATAGAACATAGGTAAGTTAATATGTGGTTTTCTAAGTCAACAAATCCTTTCTGAGTCTTACACCACCGTCATTAACTATATCATGATACATGGTTGGGGACCTAGCATTGGAAAAACTTCTTGTTCTGAAGTCTCTTAATGAAACAGTGAAGGGCATGGCTTGGCGCTAATGGACGCTGACAACTAACCAGCTACCTCTCTCCCTCTTTTGCTTCAGATAATGCTGATGTGATCTGAGCTCACCTGACAAACTATAAGGCTGATGAATAGTGTATCTTTTCCACTAAAGCCAGATAATGTTGAAGGCTGGGCATGCCACAACTGAATGGGAGAGTTATAAAGCTGGAATGTAAGGCAGTAGTTCAAACACACCCTACCTAAATCAGGGGTTGAAAAACTTTTTTTATCCTGGACCCCTTGACACTCTGGTAAAGTCTATAAACCCCTTTCCAGAACAATGATTTTTAAGTGCATAAAATAAAATACATGGGATTACAAAGGAAGTCAACTATATTGAAATATAGTTATCAAAATATTAAAAAACAACAACAATGAATTCATGGAACCCAGTTTAAGAACCCTTGCCTGAAATAAATTCCATTGAATAGGAAAGTCATAAAAAACAACCAGACAGGGAAGTCCAGAGAACTAACAGATCTAAGGAGTTGCTGGAATGTGGACTGGAGGCAGGGGGCTCAGGTCAAACTGTAACACTAGGTTTATTAGTTATTGCTCAGGGTTCCCCCTATGGGGACATCTGGCCTAAGGCAAGAGGTGTGGGGAGAGAAGAAAAAGACTCAACTAATTGTCTGGTTATAGCCAGAAGCCAATATTGATTGCATTAAGTAATGGACAGGACCTGCTTCTAGGTGTTCTTCCCCCTCACCTCTCTCTCTCTGTCTCTGTCTCTGTCTCTCTCTCTCTCTCACACACACACACACACACACACATTCCCCCCACCCCCAATGTTTCTACTTTGGGTTAAGCAATTCTGAGTCCCAGTTACATGCTTTTTGGTGTCCTGAAATTCTGCTATCACTTCCCAAAGGGTCACACCCATTTTTCAAATGTTCTGATCAAAGTCACAAAATCACAAGTATCTTCTTGAATACTGCAAAAACAAGTTCCATCAATATCTTTGTTTTTTATATCAATCATTCCTTTGTAAAGACCCCAAGCCTGAATCAAATGAATCCTTCTTTGTAACACAGAAAAACAGGAAAACAAGCCAATTTAGTGACCACATGTGACAATGCATACAACATTCTGTACCAGCAGCTCCCTACCTCTCTATGGATTCCTCACATTTTCTCTGGTCAGTTCAATGATTCAATTCTTGGCTTCATTTTAGTGTTGTTTTTGTGTATATACTGCTATCATAATTCTCCTTTTCTGCTTAGTTCACCCTGTCTTTCAAAAAAGCAATTTGGGGTATCTGGGTTTTCATCATGCATCTAAATTTTTTCCATCCTTCAGGGCCCAGTTCAAACAATTCTTCCATAAAGGATTCCCCAAATACCACAGGACCTTCTTCTTCTAAAATCCTATAGCACTCTTCTTTGTACCACTCATTTGATACATGATAGGCTCCCAGTAAATGCCTGATGATGATGACGATGACGATGTTATATAATAAAAATAGTATTTATATAGCGCCTACTATGACAGGCACTATGCTAAGTGTTTTACAAATGTTTTCTTGTTTGTTCTTCACAACAAGCCTAGAAGGTAGGTTCTATTATTATCTCTATTTTACAGTGGGGGAAACTGAGGCAGATTTTTTTTTTAAAGTGACTTCTCTGAGGTCAGCTAGCAAGTGTTGGAGGCTAGATTTGAACTCAGCTCTTCCTAACTTCAGACAAACTGTACCACATGGGTGCCTCCAATCTTTAGTTTCATAAAAAGATAAAAGTTATAACTGCATCTATCTTTTATGTAAATAAAATAAAGAGCAGACTCTAAGCCCTGGAAGGGGCAGATTTCTACCTTTTTAATGTCTTTGTCTCAGCAGGGTCTATTCTGGTGCCTTGAACAGTTGACACTCTATGAATAAAATGATCACATTTTTGGAAATGTAAGGGATTGGAGGTCACCTAGTCCAATCCCTTCATTTTGTAGATAAACAGACTGAGTTCAAGTGAGGTGAGTTGATTTATCCAGCATTACAGAGCTATTAAATATTGAAGGCAGCATTTGAATTTGGGTCTTCCTGGCTCCTAGTCCAGCACTCTATCCACTCAGCTTTGTAGCCCTACAAATGTTTGATGGTAATGATATTAATGAGATAAGCTTTTAATGTAAAATGTCTTGGATGCCATAGACAAAACTGCAATCATTACACTCTGAGTTATTACATAGCTTGCAAAATTTTGTTAGCTCCATCAGGACGCAGGTACCTAGGAAGTATTCAAAGTTCCCAGATAACGTAATCCTTGAGGACTGGCCTGCCTTATGAGGGTCTTTCTGCACTTCATTAATCATTTCCCTGAAATAGATCAAAGATGGATCTGACTTGTTTCTAATCCTGGACTTTAATGAAGACTGTAATAGAGAGGGCTCAGGGAAAAACTGCTACTATTCATTGGAATAGGGTGGTTGGGTAGTGCAGTGGAGAGAGTTCCAGGCCTGGGGATAGGAAGGCTCCTCTTCCTGAGTTTAAACCTGGCCTCAGACATCAGCTGGGTAACCTTGGGCAAGTCATTGACTTGTTTCAGTTTGTCTCAGTTTCCTCATTTGTAAAAGGAGCTGGAGAAGGAAATGGTAAACCACTCCAGTATTCTTGCCAAGAAAACCCCAAATGGAGTCACGAAGAGTTGGATGTGACTGAAATAACTTCACAACAATTTACTAGAATAGGCCCTGATGAGACAAAGACATATGAAAAGATAGAAATACTTTTCTAACTCAAGAGACTTATAGTCTATTTGAAGAAAAAAGACTATTTACATGAAGGATGGATGACACTACATCTTTTATCTTTTTATGCAGCTCAAGATTGGAGACAGCTAGGTAGCACAATGAATAGGGCACTGAGCCTGGAGTTGGGAACACATGAGCTCAAAACCAGACTTAGACATTTACTCGTTGTTTAACTTGTTTGCTTCAGTTTCCTCAACTGTAAAATAAGGGTGATAAGAGCAGGTTGTTATGAGGAACAAATGAGATAGGATTTGTAAAGCATTTAGCACAGTGCCTTACCCATTACAGGCACTGTATAAATATTCCACGTATGATAATAATTTTTTATATTTCAAAGTGAATTCTCCTCTCCTTTTAAATTCTCATTCAATTACTGCTTTTACCTTTTAACTTTCAAACCAATAAAAAAAATCCTCACCACAAGAGAGCAAAAGTCCTAAGATGCCGGATGAACACATAAGTCAAAGGCCAGAACTTTGCTCCCTTCGGGGTAGAGCAGACATTCTTCAGCTCACAGATAATTACCTTCACTCTGTCTCATGGGGAGGTGGCCCCAGACCAAGCTGTCCATGAGACAAGTGGCATTTAATCAAATAAAGGGTCAGTGCCTGATCCTGGATGAGTTCCATAGGAAATCAGAGATGATCTTGGACTCAAGGCTATCAGGAATATGTTGGAGTCCTCAGATGCTAATGAACTCAGCTTTTGGTTATTTGCATAGTCAAGTCACTTTCCTGTCATTCCAGTGAAATAACTGGATGTCAGCACTTAGAAGGGACTTAGCATCATCCATTTTAACTTCTTAATTTCAGCATGTATTTTACGGAAAAGCTATTAAAGGTCTGTTTAGGTACTGTGAGGATAAGGGAGAAAGGAGTAAGCCTTTACATAGTACCTACTATGTGCCAGGCATTCTGCTGGCAGAATTACCTCACCCGATCCTTACAACAACCTTGGAAAGTAGGTACATTATTATCCCTATTTTACAGATGAGTAATCTGAAGCAGACAGAAGTTATTAAATGACTCATCCATGGTCACACACAGCTAGTATGAGGTTAAATTTGAACTTAGGTTTTCCTGACTCTGGCCCCAACGCTCTATCCATTGTGGCACTTCAATATTAAGAATTGTGCCTTAATATCAGGAAATTTATGAGAAATAGAATAGAAAAGAATAGGCAAAGCAGTGTAGTGGTAAGGGCGTTGTATCAGTAGTAAGTAAGGAGATCAGGGTTCTAGTTTGAACAGCACTTGTGTGACCACGGGCAAATTACTTCTCTCTGGAGGAAGATTTTTTTTCTATAAAATGAGGGGGCGGGATTGGTTTGGACTAAATCTCTTAGGTCTGTACCAGTTCCCAGACTGGATGAGAAGACAGTCCTGGCTGACAAAGGATTCAGTTATAATCTAGTTGGACAAATAACATACAGCCATGCTCAACAAACAGAGAACAACTAAGGCAGACTATAATCAGGGATGACGTGGTGCAAATGGTAAGTATGGCCTAGAAACTTGGAGAGGAAACTCAAGAGGAAACCCTAAACTACAGTATTCAAGGAAGACTTCTTAGAGCATTGATCTTTTTCCACATGATTACAGTAGTATCCACTGGGGAATAGTGGGAGATAAAGTTTGTTGGGTAGGTTTGGGCAAGATTATGGAAAGCCTTGAATATTGGGTGAGAATTTGCACCTTGAACCTTTAGGCAATGAAGGCCCATTAGAGAATCCTTCCCTGCAAGGTCTAGGAAAGCAATGCTGACTGAGAAGGGCCTGATTTTCTGCTGTAGCAGTAGCACATTATATGGCAAGCTGACTCTTCATATTTAATGGTTATTGATTTTTTTTTTAAAGTCCAGCCCAACCCCTTTAAAATGCTTCTTTACATGAAAAATGTGACAGAAATATAGCTATGCAGTTCTATGCGCCCACTTCCTGAGAGGGTGGAGGAGGTGAGGGGATTAGCAGCTGGCAGGGTAAGTATTAGTGGCATTTACTGCCTCCTTTCCTGAAGCAGAGGAAGAGAGACTGAGAATCAGTAATACTCTGGCCCAGAACTGTAGCCTAATCAGAAGCAGAGTAGGTGGCTGCCTAATGGATATGACTTGAGGGATGCTCAAAGGGTGCCCCTACCCTAAGTCTGCTCCCCTGCCAGCCTGACACATACCCAAACCTGCCCGTTTTAAAGATTAATTGCTTTCAGGTCTAAAACTTTCCACTTATAATTGGCTGGTATCCTATGTCTATTCCAATTATTGTGAACTTTGCCTTGAGGTATCCAAGCCTGTCCTCCCCAATCTGGAGATATGCAGGATGGCTCAAGAGCCTAAGATTCCACAGTAGATCCTAACTGTGACTTATTTTACCCAGTAGAAGAACTGTGGCTTGGTCAGCGTCTGCCATGGTGATTTAGATGGACCAGAGGACCAGGCACTCTTAGTTTGTGCCACTGAGCCCTTTAGCAGTCTGATGAAGTTTAAAGACACTGTCTCAAAATGTTTTAAAATGAATAAAGCAGAATATGGAGGACTGAAAAGAAAACCAATTCTATTTGAAAAAAAAGGTTCACCAATTTCAGGTTAAGAAGCCTTGAGTTAAGGGAGCTCTGATGGTTGTGATAAAACTGGAATGACAAACTAATTCAGTGTGACCCACTATAAAGTCAGGGGACAGGGGTTTAAATCACTTAATATGTGATTTGAGACAAGTCACTTAAACTCTGTGCCTCTCCCAGGGGGTTTTCATCCATAAAATTGTGGAAGGGGTGCAACTAGGTCATCTCTAAGATCCTTTTCCATTTCTGATGGTGTTTGTATGATTTTTTTTTAATTCACTGGTTTGAGAGTGACTGTATCACAATGAAATGAGCCCGGGAGGAGGAATACCTTAAATTCTTATTGTTTTCCTTTCTAGCAGGGGTTAGAGGAGTTACCTTCCTTCTACATATACACACAAGGGGATTCTGTAGTATAAAAGTCCTACAGGACTCAGAGACTCAGGTGATGTGACAGATCTCATAAAGAGAAGGCCTTGGGTCCTAAAGACCACAAATTTACTCTGTGTTGTTTCTGAACATGGCAAAAAGAGCTTAAAACAGGAGGAGAGAGTCTACAGCCCAGATGGGACTTTGCCATTTTCCCTTTCAGCCTCCCATCTGCTGGGCTGGGGAAAATCAGGTCTGAAAGAAGGGGATGGGAGGATGGCAGGGAAGGGGTAAGTGCTTTCCTGCTTGTCACAGATCAAAAGCTTTTCCTGCCTAGCCCTTGACTGAGGGAGAGGAGACCAGACAGCTGCCACATTTCACAGCAGGGTGGGAATCCTGCTGGCCTCTTATTGAAGAACTGGAAAAGCGCAAGGATCTAGAAATACAAATAGACCACCTCCTCACCCTCATGCCATTCCCTCACAAAAAAAGGGGAGAAGGGGGGAAAGAGGAAGCTGAACTCTGCCGTGTCGCCTTTCTTATGACATCCTTTGGCAGGAACATGAAACTTGGAAAGATTGATTTTCTCTTTGGATTCAGGATAAAAGCCTTTTCTTCTACTCTTATCCCCTGCATTCCCTCCCAAATCATAATATTCCCAATCCCATTCTGGGCACTGAGCTGTTCCATGCTCCAGGTAACAGGCAGCTCTGTGCAAAGGGGAAAATGTAGAGAATTCCTGCCCAACCATGCGAAAGGCCACTGTCTGCCTCCTGCTGAGGCCAGGGGCTCGCCTCCCCCTCCCCCACAGTGTGAGCATTCAGGAACATGCTTCACAACACATTAACACAGTCTGATCCACAGTGAGCTCCTCTAAACCCCCTCCCCAGAGTGCTCCAAGAAGGAAAGAAAACAATAGCTTCCTGTGCCAGGAAAAGCAGGAGGCGGGAAAGCGTCTTGCATAGCCATCAGGGAGTTTAAGAGGATGAGGGTGAAAACCCACCTTCCAGTCTGGCTACTGAGTAGTTCCATCCCACCACCTCCCACTGTGCCTTCTAGAACTGAAGGGATGCTGCCCTGAACTGCCAGGTTGTGGTCCTTCCTTCCACAGCCCTATTGAAGAGGCTGCAGGGATAGTGAGGAGGATGAGATTATCCTTGTATGTATCTTGTCTTAGTATGTGTGGCATGTAGTGTGTGTGACATGCACATCTATATCTATTTATCTCTAGTATATATATATATATGCAGAGAAATGATATATCTGTATAACACAGTATATATACAACATGTAGTATATCTTATCTTAATATTATAGTACATAGCATGTGCGAAATACACATCCCTATGTATCTATCTATACATATGCAGAGAAATGATATATATGCATAACACACACATATACAACATAGTACAGCTTATCTTAGTATTATAGTATATGTACACATTTACTACATACTTGCACAACACATATATATCATAAATATACACAGCATGTTAGTATGTGTAGCATGCTATATGTACATGTACACATATATCATATATAAGTATAATAATGCAATCCATGCACCGTAAATATATCTTAGTCTATTAGTACAGTATATCTAGGATATCTACACATATATACTGTATATAGGCATAGTATATCATATACATAGTATATGTCTTAGTATATCTTTTCTTCATATATACATACACACAGACAACATATATACATACATACACACTGGAAAAGTTAAAACTATCTATGAGATCATGGCTGTGAATCATGGAAAACTGAACATACATGTGTATGTGGTGTATTGAATAAAAGCACTGGAGGTAGAGGGTGTGTGACTTAACACTTGTGTGACCTCAGGCAAGTCACTTAACCTCTTTGGGCCTCGGTTTACTTGGTTCCACTAGATGACCTTTAAGGTTCCTTCCTGCTCTAAATCTATGATCTCCTGAAATGTGTGTGTGAAAGCAAGACAGAGAAGTGAGAAAGAGAGAAAGAAGGGGGAGGGAAAAGGAGGGAGTCTCTTCAACAAGAAAGTGAACTCCGTAAGGGCAGGGATTATGTCTTCTAAATCTTTATATCCCCAGTGATTACTGCATAATAGAAGCTCAATAGATGCTTGCTGCTGCTGCTGTTGATAATGGATAGGAAAGAGTTTTGAAAATTATGATGAGCTTTACAAATATAAGGTATCTCCAATGAGATCATATTTGTATAGCACTTTGCAGAGTGCCTGGCAGCACACAGGAAGAACTTCATAAATGCTCATTCCATTCCCTTCTATTTTTCATACCATTTCAGAAAGTTGCG